>NC_142140.1:29815000-31065000 GCF_024610735.1 Ursus americanus | reverse complement strand
ACTAAGCGTTTTGGCATTTGGTGAGTAGTTTTTGCCATTGAGATTTTTGAGCAGAGGAACAGAGAGGAACTAGGGAACAGAGAGGAGGATGTGTGACAGCCACAGGGAGCTAGAGATGCATGAGTGGGCAGATGATAGGAGCTCGGTTGGCAAAATAATGGTCCCCAAAATGTCCATGTCCTAATCCCTGGAACCTGTGAATATATGATCTTACCTGGCAAAAGGGTCTTTGCAGAAGCAACTAATGTTAGGGACCTTAACCACAGGAGAGGGTATACTGGTTTATCCAGGTGGCCCTATTCTAATCACATGAAGCCATAAAAGCAGACAACTTTTATGGATGTGGTCAGAAGGAGATGTGACTGCAGAAGAATGGTCCAAGAAATGCAGTGTTATTGTCTGAAGACGTGTAGGTAGCATCGAAAAGCTGGAAAAGGTAAGGAAAGGGATTCTTTCCTCGAGTCACCACAAAGGAATGCAGCCCTGCTGACACCTTGATTTTAGCCCAGTGAGATCCGTGTTGGACAGAACTGTAGGATAGTAATTGTGTTGCTGTAATCTTCTAAGCGTGTGGTAATTGGTTACAGCGGCACTAGAAAACTAACATGAGGAGAAATTTAGTCTACAATGGGGCAGTAGGAATTTTACTCCTGTGCTCAGAAATCTTTAGTGTTCCCTCCTTCCCACCAAGTTGAATCTCAACTTTCTTGCCCAGTTCCCCAGGTTCTGTGTGACCTGCCCATGCTGCATTTCTCCATGGTGGCCCCTCCTAGCTCCACTTGGGTTAGGCCACTCTTCTTCCTGTGCCTCGAATCCACTGTGCTCACTTTCCTGCACATGACGTTCCTTCCAAGCAAGTTACCCTTTTGTCCATTGCCTTTTTGCCCCTTTGAGCCCTCTCATTGCTGATCAGCTCCAGCATTGATGTCCAGGAGACACAATCAGCACTCCACTATATTCATACATTTCATCTGTGCTGTATGTTACCAAATTTTCTTGGTGTTTGACACTCAAAATATGCTATTTGTATTGGTTGCTACTGCTAAAAAATGCTGCATATTATTCTATAATGCATTAGAAAATGTGGTTTAGTGGAAAAATCATGTGCTTTGAGTTCTGAATTAGCACTTTTCTAGCTGTGAACCTTTGGCAAGATACTTAACCTCTCCAAACCTCAGTTTCCTTATCTGTAAAATGGTGGTGGTAATATCTATCTCACAGGATTTTCCTAAGGATTAAAGCATTCTAGAACCCTTTATTCCTACACTCCTAGGGGGTGGAGACAGCATTTTATTATTCCTCCACATGCTGTCATCACTCACAACCATGCTTAGACACAAGGTAGGCTAACAGACTGACCTTTGTCGGCAAACTTCCGCATCTTGTTGCGGATTTTGCCCTTGCACACTCCACACTAACCTTTCATACAGCATTATATAATGACTGGTTTAAAAGTCTTAGCTTATTGCATCATCTATTTAATTTCTGGCAG
The DNA here is from genome assembly GCF_024610735.1 of Ursus americanus. NCBI lineage: Eukaryota > Metazoa > Chordata > Mammalia > Carnivora > Ursidae > Ursus > Ursus americanus. The sequence continues at coordinate 31,063,508 of NC_142140.1, read as the reverse complement.
ACCTCTAATTTTACAAAGTATTTACTGAGACTGACCTCCAGATAAATCTCCCCCTCCTACTCACCCATGGCTATTCCCTGTGGATTCTCTGCAAGTGGCCCACTTTATATTATTTCCTGATCACAACATTCTAACTCCACAAAGCTGGTCTGCTATTTCTTGATATTCTCTTTCATCTTGCATTTGATAGGGACACCATTTCAGGTTTATTACCCATGGATCCAGGTGTTTCTGTGATAGGCAAGGTATTTTATAATATATGAGTACTTTCACTGCCTGCATTCTCAAGATTTGGGGGATGCAGGTTATCTCATTTGGAAACCTTCTTTGCTTTTCCTGGTTCTCAGTTTCATCTCTACTTCAAGAAACATTAACCCTTGGTTGCTCTCTTTGGCTACCTTTTTTTCAGTTTTAAATGTGTTTCTTCCATGGCTTTAGCAAGCCAGAAGAGCAGAGTCTTTCATTTCTTCAGCAAGTCTCTGTTCTTCCCTCTTCTCTGATTACATCCTGCTTGTTTCCCTATCAAGTCTGGATCTTTTGTCGGTGAACTTTGCTTCTTACCATTGTATTTTTATGCTAGTATTATAGTGTCTGATATCTGCTTGGTTTGAACTTGCTGGAAGAAATCTTTATAGGCAAGATGATTTATTGCTAAAAATTGAATCCCAAGTGTGTCTTAGGAAAGCTTGTGCGTGTATGTGTGTGTGTGTATGTGTGTGTATAGATTTTCAGAGAGGACTTCTTTCCTGCTTTCATTGACTTTTTGCGGCTGGAGTAATTTTTGCAAAGAGTTTCAGACTAATACCTATTTTTGGAAATCAGCATTCATAATTCTTTGAGACTATTTCTATCTTTGGAATGTCTAATAATTCTTTCTCTCTGTATGTGGTCAATATAGTTGATTCTTAACTGGCATGCCTACAAAGTAGTGTATAGCATGGCCCCTATATGTATGCTCCCAAACTTTGATCAGTGTATAAAATTTGTTTTTGCTAACACTGAGTCATGCTGTTATGCTTTTAAGGTGTTGTCTGTCAGATGAATCATTGACTTGAGCAGACGGTGGAATGCACTATATATTGGGATACAGCTGGTGGCATTTATAAGTATAGCATAATGTCAACCTAGTGCCAAAGAAAGAATTCCCATTTACTGAAACATTAATTCTTAGCCTCATTAATTCCAAGAGATTGTGGTCAAGGCAGAAAACAGTTCTCAAAGAGATAGACTGCTGCAAGGTGACCAAGGGTAGAAAGATAACCATGGATGCTTTTACAGAGATGTGAAACATGGCTGTATTATGATAATAATGTTTTATAAATATTGTTGACTTTTTATAATGTTTTAAGTTTTTTGATGCTTTCAACTATAAAACCTAAATGGATAATATGTGAAGACATGCTCTGAACATTCTAAGTTTTAATATGGGCCTTCCAAAGGGAAGGAAGGCTTACTATGTTGTATAGTTTTAATTGGGTTAGGGAGAAATGGAATTTTGCATTATCAGTTACTTTTCAGGAAACTGATTGCTGTCAACTTTTTGAAAAATAGGTGACAACATACTTAGAATTATTTCCAAAAAATGGGACTAAGTGTTTTTGAAACCTTTTCCTTTTTTATTTAGAAGATGCTCAAGTATTTCCCTTGGTGCCCTCCACTACCTATAGCTTATAGAAGTGGACAGGTGGTCTGGAAACAGCCTTTCGCTGTTTATGAACTACCTTTTATACTCATTGCTCCATCAAAGGAAGTGTGCAGAGTTCTTCATGGTAATTCATGATAGCCTTCACTTAATGATAAGGATAGCAACTGGTTCTACATAGATCAGATTTCATTGCTCATAAATTCTATGCTGATGTTAATGCATTTGTACAAACTTGTAACAAGAAAGGCTAGGCATTTTCATACTTGCTTTTCCTTGGACAATACTTTGGGCTTCCCATTATTGAAACTTTCAGAACTATTGCATATGGGCTAAGATACTATTGGTTTTCAGATTTTGCTGAGGGTTAGAGTTTCAGATAGTTCAGATATTGATTAATTTATTCAACAAATATTTAATAAGTATTTATCACATTTAGGGAAAGCTCCTAGAAAGTCAAAGGAATGGAGTATCAGATACCCATACAAATATTAAGTAAATAGGCATCAAAGGTCTTCACAATTATCTTTGCCACCGCGTTCCCCTCATTCAGAATGACAAATCTCCCTTATGGAAATAAGTTCTGTGTTTGAAAATCTTGTCTGCAAGTGAGGTCATTGCTATGAACCCCCTCACTAGATGAGGAAACCAGAAACTCTTTGAGATTATCCCCAAAGAATTAGAAGAGACTGGACTTTTATTTGAATGTTAGTTTTGCATTTTGACCAGAAGGGTGCACTGTTGTATCTTATTTATGGCTTGGGGTGGGGGGAAGAAAAAGAAAAAAAAACTATGTTCTTTCCAACTAACTTAATTCACATATCCTTGTAATTTGTGTTTTCTTTTGAATTTTGTTAGCATTCTAGTTTCAATTCTTGACTTCCTCGGTTCTTTTCAGTCCTTTCTTGAAGGCTCACAAAGAATGGTACCAGCATGCCAAAAACCTGACTCAGCAACATTGTTTTCCCATGTCCTGGTTTTCTCTCCTCTGAGGGAGGAATTTATCACCTTTGTTACAGATGGGACAGGTTTGGCTGTATATGCTTCCAGATGTAACTCTCTGGAATGTTCCCAACCTTGACATCTGGGGTTCAGCTAGCTTATTCTCAACTTTCTTTCCTGCTTTCCTGGGCTGAGGTTATTGTTATGGAGGTTAATTATACTCCGGCTCTGATGAGGAAGACACAGTCATCTTCTAGATGTCATTTAGGCCGCCCAAATTGGTGCTGTTGGGATATTCGATTTTCATAAGAAAACACGTGTATGCACTGTCCCTCCTGACTAGCTCTTTTAAAAAATACAAATTACATAACAACAAAAATCCTTTATTCTGAGAGCTTATTGCTAATGAATCATTTTAGGTAGATCATGCAAGAAAATAGCAGGACACACATGAATATTTTTTTCTGAGACTTCTTTGGAGATAAATTTTTTGGTCATAGTTGCATAGAGAGAGAAATGCACGCCTGATCTCAGATTTCTCAAGCATGGAATGGGCACAGTAGACTGTTGGCAGTATATTTCTAGTCCTTTATTAACATTATCTCATAGTTCTTCCAACAATTTTTCCAAGTATACACTATCATGATTTTTAATTAATAACATCTGCAAATATGAAGTGATTGCGATTTTAAAATAAGTAAGCACAAAGGAAATGGTAGTTATCAAGCCATGGGGATAATGAATGAATGGCCCACCATAATCTTACCTGTGTTTAAAATGTAAAGAAAATGATTGGAAGAAAATATATCTAAATGAAGAACATGGTTTCCTTTGGGTGGTAGGATTATGGGAGATTTCTTTTCGCCTTTTGAAACTTCTGTAATGCTCAAGTTATCTATATGAGAATATGCTACATTTATAATTAGAAAAGAGGAAGAAAAATATCTTGTCCTGTACAAACTAAAATAGTGAAAGCAGTTTAATAGGAAGCTTCCTACCATCATCTTGTTGCAAATACCAGATTTTAACATTTAAAGGCAAAAGTTTTAAAATGTAAACGGTCATATGTATTTATGGATTCAACATTTAAAAATCAGCTTAAACTAAAAAATGTCCGATTTCTATGGGATGCTTTGCTACGTACATGTGCATATTGATTTAATTCCTAAAGTTACCATTTTCATGGGAGCCTCCATTCCTATTCAGTATTCTACACCCACAGCCAGAGCACTGACACCTATGACTACAATTCAATAAAATAGCTGGCATCACTCTTTTTTTTTGTTGGTTCTTTTCCTCTTTTTGGATTGGCCAGTTCTTAGACTAAATTAACCCGATCAACTGATGACCTTATGTCATGTAAGCACAACTCAATTAACTGCAAATATTTGAACCTATTAATGATCAACCAGAGTCTCTTTAACATTCTTGCTTCTCTTTGAGTTTTCTATTATTTTAGTTTTTTAGGGCAAGTACAAGAGGTTGAGTCTGCAGCTAGACAAGAGCTGTAACTCTTATTATTGGGTTGGTTGCCACCAGGTGGATGGTACAAGTTTGATTTCCACCTACATGGACCCACTAACTCGGCTTTTCTCTTCTGGGCCTAGGGTGAGGTGAAGAAGGCATTTTTGGATAACATTCTTACAGATAACTCTGGGGATAATTAATCCATGAGTGTTTTTCTTAAGACTTTCTTAAGACTTTTATGTGTATTGGTGGGTCAGTCATTGGTGTTCGTACTCTGTTGGAGATGTAACCATGGAATTTGAATCAGAGGAGTGAAAATTCAAAATGATGGACTGCACAATCAGCACATCATAGTTTTTCCTATTCTTATGAAACTCCAATATACCATTAATATATGTGTGTTTAACTAGAAAATAATTATATATAGCTTAAGTTTTGACCATTTTTAGTCAAGTATGAGGGATATGAAACTCTTTCATCAAAGGCAGTAAACCACTATGGCAGTATTTCTCCCCATCTCTTGGTAGGAGATGGGAGTGGAGTGGGCATAGCAGACTTTCTAGTGGGATGTGTTTGGGTTAAAAAAGAGCATACTCTTTTTCACACTCCAGTTGAAAATCCTGGGTATTGAGTATTATGGTGGCTCATCTATAGTATATAATTTTTATAATTAGTGTGTACTTAGCTTATCCTTACTAGATAGCAAGCAAAGAGGAACTGTACTTGTTCATTTATTTTCTACTTCATTTCACAAAGGCTATGAGATGGTTATCTCAGTCATCTTTCTAGCTTTTTAGCCTTAGCACTAAACCTTGCACACAATTGATGAATATTTTAGAAATGATATTTGTGATATGTTAATGAGTTACAGGTTTACTAGAAAAAAGAAAAAGCTTTTGAGTTTCAAAGACATTTGAGGCATGAATTCAAGTGTGAACAACAGATATGGGGTTGAGTGGTTGCATGAGTTCAAGGCTGCTGGTATAGGGCAGATCGTGTGTAAGAAATGTCCTGACTGATAGTTCACTGAAGACAGGAACACCATCATTCTTTGTGAGCGCATTTTATTTCACTTCATTTAGACTAATTATAATAACCATTTAAAAATCCTTATCTATTAGCTCCAAAACCTGGTTCAGCTTGGAGGAAGATTGGGTTGATTTTCTTTTCTCTTGGGAGAGTGTTCCATTTTCTTGGTTCTTCCCATGTTTGGTAATTTTGAATTGTGTCCTTGGATGTTATTCGTTAAGCTGTGGAGGTTCTGTATTATGTTATTTTACTCACATGAATATTGCTTCTTTTGTTTTAGTAGACAGTTATGTTGACTCGCCTTGTAAATCTTGTTTCTTGTGGTGGTAGCTTAGACCTCAGTTCAGATGTTTTGTCACTAGCTTAGCTGCTTTGAGCCTGTTCCATGAATATGTGGTTCAGCAGTCAGTAAGAAATGTAGGTCAGGAATTTGATAGTTCTTTCTCTGGGTCTTTCCGTTGCAGCATTTCTCCACTACCTTGTACAGTCATGGTTTCCCCAGCTTTGTCTTTCTGGTTCTCAAGCCAGAGATAATGCAATTTTCCCAACTGTACTCCACACCCTGCCCCCTTGCCTGCTGGTGTCAAGTACACTTAGCTCCAAGCTAAAGGTAAATAAGATCTTTGTACTCTTTTCTCCTCATACTCCGTGCCCTGAAGATTGGTGCTCTTTGTAGTATATCCTGGTGTTATTGTGTGTATATATGTGTGTGTGTGTGTGTGTGTGCAGGGGAATTGAGTAGTCTCTTAGTCTTTCATTCTCAGAAGCACATGTCTTTTCACTTGACTTTAAAAGAATTATTATTGCAATACATTTTCACTTAAGAAAAATAAACTTTAATCCTTTCACCTGTAGATAATCACTGTTAATATTCTGAGGTACATATTTCCATTCTTTGTGCTTCAGAATATACATACATACATACATACATATATACATACATACATATATATATATAAACAAACATAGAAGTACATAAACAAATATTCAATGGGATCACACTGTTTGGTAACCTGATTTTCTTACTTAAAATATCATACATGTCTTTCCATGTCTATAAATACATGTTTATATTATTATTTTATGGTTGTTTTGTTTTTTATTATATGGATACATAATTTATAAGCCCAATTTTTTATTGTTAGGTGCTTAGGCTGTTTCCCATCTGTCATTATTATAATTCTTTTAGGCAAACATCCATGTTCACATGATTGTATATGTTATAACTATTAATTGAATGAATTGTTTTGGTTAGAATACGTCTAGTAATGGTAGTTTTCATCAAAGATACATACATTTTTAAAGATTTTAATGCAGTTTAACAAGCCATCCCCCATAAAGAATTGTACTCATTTATTCTACTACAGTATTTGTAGTAGGCTGACTCAATAGTCCCCATAAGTATGAAGTCCTAATCTTTGGAACCTGTAATGTTACTTTATTTGGGAAAAGGATCTTTCCAGATGTGACTAAATAAAGATACTGAAATGGAAAGATTTTTCTGGATTATCCAGGTGGACCCTAAATGCAATCACAAGTGTCCTTATAAGAGAAAGGCAGCGGAAAATCACAGACAGAAAAGGAGAAGACAATATGACCACAGAGGTGGAAATTGGAGTGATGTGGTCACAAACCAAGGAATGCTGGCAACCACCAGAAGCTGAAAGAGGAAAGTAATAGGTTCTCCCTAGAGTCTACACAGGGATTACATGTCTGCCAACATCTTGATTTTGGCCCAGTGATACTGATTTTGGACATCTGGCCTCTAGAACTGCGAAAGAATAAATTTCTATTGTGGTAAGCCACCAAATTTTGGTAATTTGTTACAGCAGCCACAGGAAACTAATATAGTATGTGAGAATGAATAGATCCTTCTCTTCAATGGAAATCTTTCATGGATGGTCTTTAAGATGAATTTGAACCTTCTTATTTCATGATTCTTTGAATGTTGAAAAATTCATTTTTTTACCTACTTTAAATCCTTGGTTTTGCAATTTATCAATGAAATAGCCAACTTGAACTTCTTTTTTAAATGAAATACCTACTGTTTTCACAATTCTATCTTTGATATAAAAATCTAATAAGGATAGCCTAGAAGTAAAGAGATTGAACTTAAGTTATTTCTGTTTTATGTACTTTGTTCTATGATTTTAATCAGTCTTTATAAAGTTCATACCATTTCAGTCATAAGGAAGTTTCTGGAAACAAGTGTTTCCTCTTTTCAGGAGTATGGATGTAAGCTTCTGAAAGTTTGTAAAATACTTAAATAATTTGTATCTGTTTTCATCTTCTAAACATTTTGAAAGAGTCATCTGAGCAGAAAAGAACCAAATAATTTTAATAGTTTAAAAAACTATTTTCCATTTGAAACGAGTGAATTATTTCTCTAACACATTCTCTTTTTCTCTCTTCATGACACATACATATACACCACACACACACACACACACACACACACACACACAGACCATACACACACATACACCACACACACATACCACAAATACACAAATGGGATTATATGCTTTGTACTTTAAGAGTGTAGTATTTTATGTTTTGCTTTAAAAATGTAGTATTTTCTTTTTTGCTTGGTCTCCTCCTCCTTCTCACCTTTCTCCCATTCCCTTGTGCCATATCACCAAACTTTCCTATCCAGGGAAGCCATGTTAACAACCCGGGATATATCCTCTTGTATTATTCTCAGTGGTCATAGTGTCATGAACAAACATGATTTCTAGGTCATTGTTTGATAAAAATGGGATTATGTTATTATATGATACTTTGTGTAACTTTAAAAAAATTATTTAACAATAGGCATGGATATTCTTCTAAGTGTATTCATTTAGTTCTAACTCATTCTTTTTGATAGAGACATAATAGTTGTTAGTGTGACTTGACCAGAGATTAACTTCCTGTTATTGAAGGGCACCACTTACTTTGTAGTATTTTGCTACCTCAAATAGTGCTGTTATAAATATTCTAGTAAATACTTTTTTGCATATTAGTGCTTTTATTAGGGGAGATTCTAAGGTATAGGATTGCTAGGGCAGAGGCTGTAGGTATTTTAGTTTTAATAAATGCTGCCAGACTGTTTCCAAAAGGACCATACCAATTCATATTTTCATCAGCAGTGTAGAAATATATCCATTTTCCTCTCATCCCCACAATGAATGGACATTATTACTCTTTAATTTTTGCCTTTCCACCAGGTAGAAAGTGTTTTTTTGATTATTGTTTTTTTCCTTCCTTTTAATGAGGTTGAATATCTTTTTTATATGTTTGTGGTCATTTGGACTTGTTCTTTCCATATTCTTTTACCATTTTTCTATTAGGATATTTATTTTTCCTGTTAATTTTAAAAAGATACTTACGTATTGTAGATATTAACCCTTGAGTTCGCATTTCTATTGGAAATATATCCTCAAATCCATACATGTTTTTGTGGACTTTGTTTATTGCATCTTTTTCCATACAAATGTTTAACAATTATCTGTAGTGTTGGGCCATCTGTTTTTTGTTATCTCTGGGTTTTCTGTCTTTATTATAAAGATCTTGTGTACTTTCTAGATTATACATGTGGTCTAGATTTATTGTTTTGTTTTTTATGGTTTAATAGTTATCTGAGATTTATTTTTGTTTAAGTTGCAAAAGAGTGGTTCACCTATATTTTCTTCTAGATGAATAACCAACTTGGTCTACATCGCTTAAATCATCCGTTCTTTTTTAGCGAAATTGAAATAAAATTTCTGCTATATATTTAATCTTCAAATTTAGAGAGATGTGGTTGTGGATTCTCTGTTTATTACACTGACCACCCACTGAATATTTTGGTGCCATTATGATATTATTTTCATTACAGTAGAATATTAAAGTTCTAATATCTGGTAAGACATGTCATCCCCTGTTCTTCTTCATCTTTTTTTAGTTCCTTTTGGGCTTTCCCCCACCTCTTAGATCTAAACTTTAAGATAAATGGATCTAATTCTTTAAAGTCTCTTATTTCAATTTTAGTTGTATTAAATTTATATATTCATTTTTGTATTTTTTTGGTGATTCTGAAATTTTCCCATTCAAGAACATCACACATCTTTGCATTTATTCAGAGATGCTGACTTCCGTTTATTTATATGGCACTTAACTCTTTGCTAAGTTCTTCATTAAATTTAGTAGTAGTTTACAAGAGTCTCTAGGGTTTGCAAGGCACAGAATCCTATAATCAACAAAAAAAGATATTATTTCCTTCTTCCCCAATATTTATGCCTATTATTTTATTTTCTTGCTCTATTTTATTTTTTCAAACTGCCGAATTACTATTACATGCTAAAGATGATTAATAGGCACCTCAGTATAGCTCCCAACTTAAAATGGGTTTAGTGTTTCATAATCTAGTATAATATTTTTTACTCATTGGTAAATAAACTTTATTATATTTAAATCATTGATGTCTATTTTATTTTTATATAGCTTTTATGTCAGCAATAGCAGCTTAGTTTTATCTAAGGCCCTTTCAACAAGTATTGATATGATCATGTTATTTTCCTCCTTTAATGATATGATGAATTTATAATTATATATTTCCTGCTATTAAGTCACTCTTGCATTCCTAAAATATACCTTAGTTGATCACATGGTATTATTATTCTTTGCTGCATTGTTGGATTACATTGCTAATATGTTCTTTCAAATGTTTTATCCTACATAATTTCTGTTACGTGGTTTGCACAAACTTTACTTTAAAACCATCTGTTAAAAATATTTTGTTAAAAGTTTTGTCAATCAAGTATGGAGTCAAATTTTGTGAGTGCAAATATTCATTCAACAAATATTCATCAAGCTCAGTTCTATGCCAGGCTCTTTTCTAGGTGCTGGTGATATAGCAAGTCAACAGCACAGATATATACGTTGCTTTGTGGGGTTTGTATTTTAATGATATGATAATGTTCATTGAGAAATAAATGCCTTATAAATTTAATATTTCTTTCAATTCTTCTATCCATACTTATTTTGTGTACCAGATCTGTTCAACTCTGAAAGATTTCCACTATTATTCTTATTTATCAAGCTCCGCTTCATTTGTGATATTTTTGCTTTTTTGACTTGTTTTTTGATGTCTATAGATTTGTAACTTAAATTCTTTTTATAAGTTGTGCAACATGATAATTCTCTATCTTAGGTTAGTTTTTAGTAATTTTAATATTGCTGCTGTTTTTGCTTTTGTTTGCTTGTATTGATCTAATATAAAGTGATTTTTAACCTTGATTATTTTCTTTTATTTGGGTGAATGTAGTTGGGTTTTGTTTCATATCGTGATATCACCATCTCTCATTTTTCATGTGGGAATTTGGATCTGCCATATTATGACTATGTAGTTGATTTTATTTCTTTTATGCATTTATTTATTCATTTATTCTGCAAACATATGTTAAGTGCCTCCTATGTGACAATGTTCTAGGGATTTAACAATGAATAATACAACAGATGAAATCTCAAACTCATGACATTTACATTGTAGTTGGGGGGCTAAAATATAATAAAAATCAGTAAAATATTGAGTATATTAGAAGGTGATAGAAGTTATGTGGAAAAATAAAACAGAATAGGTTATGGGCAATGTTAGGAAGGTTATAATTTTAAATAGAGTGGGCAGAGTGGGTCCCACTGAGAAAAAGACATTGAGAAGATGATTGAAGAAGATGAGGAAGTGAGTCAAGTGGATCTGAGAGTATAGTTTCCTAGGCAGAAGGAATGGCTTTGCCTAAGATTTTACTGTGTCTGGCATGTTCAGGTTACACATCAAGATGGCTAATGTGGTGGTTTGGTAGAGAAGGTGAAAGGAAGACAGTGAAGCCAGAGAGAAGCTTGATAATCATTTAAAGGCTTATTTCAAATGAATTAGAAAACCACTGGCAGAATCATGGAACACTACATCAAAAACTAATGATGTACTGTATGGTGACTAACATAACGTAATAATAATAATAAAAAGCCATTGGCATTAAAAAATTCATTTAATCACCTTTATTGAGGTATACATTTACATACAATGAAACGTACTCTGATGAGTTTTGAAACATTTATATATATTTGTATAAATACCACCATTATTAAGATATAAAAAGTTTTTATTACCCAGAAAGTTCCTTTGTGTCCATCTTAGTGAGTAACCAGCTCCTATGTCTGGTTCCAGGCAACCACTAATCTTTTTTTTTTCTGTCATAAAGATTAGATTTATCTTTTCTAGACCTTTATACAAATGGAATCATACAGTACCCTTTGGTGTCTGGCTTCTTTTGCTCAGCATAATGTTGGCTTTTTTTTTTTTTTTAAGATTTATTTATTTATTTGAGAGAGAGAGAGAGAGAGAGAGCGAGCAGGAGGGGGGGCAGAGGGAGAGGGATAGAATCCCAGTCAGATTCCCTGCCAAGCACGTAGCCTGATCCTGGGCTCGATTTCAATCCCGAGATCATGACCTGAAATCAAGAGTTGGAGGATTAACCAACTAAGCCACCCAGGTACCCTAGCATAATGTTTTGAGATTCACCCATGTTGTGTGTAATAGTAATTCTTTTATTAGTGCTGAATAATATTCTATTGTATGAGTATACCTCAATTTAATTAGCCATTCACTGGGTGTGGTGACGGACATTTGGGTTGTTTTCAGTTTTTGACTGTTATGAATAAAGCTGTCATGAACATGCATATACAAGTCTTTGTGTGGACATATGTTTTCATTTTTCTTGAATAAATATCTAGGAGTAGAATGGCTGGGTCATATAGTAAATGAATGTTAAACTTTATATGTGCCAAATTATTAAAAAAAAAAAAAAAGCGAACCATTTTGCATTCCTACCAGCAGTGTTGGAGAGTTCCTGTTGCTCTACATCCTCATCAACACTTGATAATGTCAGGCTTTTAAGTTTTATTCAATCTAATGGATGTGGAGTGGTATCTCATTATTGTTTTAATTTGCAATGCTTTGATAATTCATGATGTTGAGCTCCTTCTCATGTGCTTCTTACCTATCAATGTATCTTCTTTTGTAGATATTCTGTTCAGATCTTTGCCTATTATTTTTTATTGGTTTGTTTGGCTTCCTTTTATCAAATTGTAAGAATCCTTCTTTTATTGAGTTGTAGGAAAAAAGGACTATGAATACAAGTGTATTGTCAATGTGTGTGTGTGTGTTTATATATATGTGTACATGTATATATTAATGCATAGTTAACTATAGCCAATGTCAAAATAAATCAAATAATATGTACCACTAATATACAAATTAAAAATGCTGACACCTGTTTGGGATTAATTATTTAAAAATAATTTATGGGTCAGAACAATTTCTGGATAAGGCTATATGAGGCAAAATGCTGTAACTTTTAAATTCCAGACAGAGTTACTGTGCAACACTCATTTATGTCTACATATTTTGTAACTCACAGTGCAGAGGTATTACTGAAATTCTTTCATTTCAAATTATATCATTAACTCTCCACTGGGTACAAACAGAAGAGTTTAATTTTACTTGGCATATATCCTTTCATTCCCTTTGGCTGGCTGAAAATGTATAGAATGGCCAACATGTTATACATATAGATACTACATATTACAACTCATGCTGTTCTTAACAATCTCTTTTAGCTCTGTCGCTCAGTTGATCTAGAATTACCCTGATTATCTATGTAGCATGACCTTCTGAATTTTCACAAGGATGAAGTTATATGTCAGAGCCTTAAAAAGATGCATTTACCATTTTAGCTTCCTTGGGGCAATAGGAAGATTTATTTTCCCAACCGTTACTTAATTCTACCATAATATCTTCTTTACCGTAGGAAGAACAACAGTGCATTTCTTTGTGCTCAGCTCAGCCTGCCAGCTGAGTCCTTCTCCTATGTTCGTTCTTCTCCATATCCTCCTTCCTGTGTTTGCTTAGTGTACAAATACCAGAAACCAACCTTTCCATCTCCTGTGAATTAGAAAATATTATCACAGTCAGGGTATTGTTGAAAATTAAATTTAACAAATAAAAGTGTAGTGAAGTTTTAAATATAAATCAGACACGTCCCTAGTATTTGCTTTTAACTGCGCACCTTCTAAGAAATTATATTTTTACTCCCAGCAAATTACCTAGGAGAAAAAAATGACAAGAGTAATCTATTTTTTTCACAGCTGGTTGGTTGGCCAGAGTTTCTCATCAAGGAGTACATGCTGTTTGCTCCCCAGATGGACAGCCTGGATGAGCTACAAATCCACAGAGCCTGGGACACAAGGTGGAAATTATACTGCCAGTGCTTTTAATCTTGCACAGCTCTGCACACTCGAAATTGCAAGTGGCCCATTTCCAAATGAACATCTATTGGGACAATATCCTATATCTTGTCAGAATGAGACCCATTAAATCCTCAGCTGGAATTAGACCAAAAACTTGTAATAATTACGGGAAACTTATTAAAAAGTTGAAGCCCTAGACTGTGACAGTGAAAACACTTAGGCCACATTAACAGTAATTGAAATCTCTGTGAGTATTTCTTTTCAATCAGTTCTTGTTGATGGCCAAGCAAAGAATGCTCAAATGAGAAGGTGTGAAATCCAAACACCCGGCTTCTAAGGGGAGTAATTGTCTTTTGTTTCACTACAAAATGTAGTGTTGGAACAGTAGTGAACTGCTCTCTCAGGAGCCAAGGCACCTGCCAGACAGCTGCCCCTGGCTCCCATCATGAGCTTGGGTCTCACCACTGTGTCCACCATCAGGATGTAGGCTCACTGGGCTTCTCCCCATCGTCGTGGGTCTCCTTCCACTCTAGCACTAAGAAGTCCTGAGTGTTAAGAACAAGAGTATTAAATAAATAGTTTTTTTTTTTTAAGATTTTATTTATTTATTTGACAGGGAGACAGCCAGCGAGAGAGGGAACACAGCAGGGGGAGTGGGAGAGGAAGAAGCAGGCTCCCAGCGGAGGAGCATGATGCAGGGCTCGATCCCAGAACGCCGGGATCACGCCCTGAGCCGAAGGCAGATGCTTAACGACTGTGCTATCCAGGCGCCCCTAAATAAATAGTTTTGAAGCCTGGCCTATCTTGATAGTAAATTAAGGCTTTGTTTTGAAAGTAGAAAATATTAAAATAATATTTTCTTTATTTCATTCACAAGAATGACTCTACTTTCAATTTCTTCTCAGTTGGAAAAGTTTGTAAAAGGACATTTATCAAGTTAGGAGACATTTTTATCTTGTTTTTAAATTTTTTTTTAATTTTGAAATTTTTTTCATTTGTAATTTTTTTTTAAAGATTTTATTTATTTATTTGACAGAGATAGAGACAGCCAGCGAGAGGGAACACAAGCAGGGGGAGTGGGAGAGGAAGAAGCAGGCTCATAGCAGAGGAGCCTGACGTGGGGCTTGATCCCATAACGCCGGGATCACGCCCTGAGCCGAAGGCAGACACTTAACCGCTGTGCCACCCAGGCGCCCCTCATTTGTAATTTTTTTATTTCAAGCTTTTATTTAAGCTCTAGTTAGTTAATATATATGGTAAAACTGCTTTTAGGTATAGAATTAAATGATTCATCACTTACATATAATACCCAGGGCTCTTGACAATAAGTGCTCTCCTTAATACCCATCACCCATTTAGCCCGTCCTCCACCCACCTTCCTCCATTCACCCTCAGTTTGTTCTCTATAGTTAAGAGTCTCTTATGATTGGGGCACCTGGGTGGCTCAGTCAGTTAAGTGTCTGACTCTTGGTTTTGGCTCAGGTCATGATCTCAGGGTGGCAAGATGGAGCTCAGCATCGGGTTCTGCGTTTAGAGCAGACTTTGCTCAAGATTCTCTCTCTCCCTTTTCCTCTGCTCCTGCCCCTGCCCCAACTCATGTGTGCTCTCTCTCTCTCAAGTGAATAAATAAACAAATCTTTAAAAAAAAGTCTCTTGGGGCACCTGGGTGGCATAGCGGTTAAGTGTCTGCCTTTGGCTCAGGGCGTGATCCTGGCATTATGGGATCGAGCCCCACATCAGGCTCCTCCGCTATGAGCCTGCTTCTTCCTCTCCCACTCCCCCTGCTTGTGTTCCCTCTCTTGCTGGCTGTCTCTATCTCTGTCAAATAAATAAATAAATAAAATCTTAAAAAAAAAAGTCTCATGATTTTTCAGCTTGTTTTTTGAGTCTCTTTTTTCAGTTTGTTTTTCAGTGATTTTTACATCGAAGAAGATACACCTGATCATGTTTGACTTTTTTTTTTCTGTATTGCTGGAGGTGATTTTTGGGCAATCTTAATTTTGATTTGTTTTGACTTTTATAGCTCAGGATGACTTCAAGAGACAATTTGGACTTAAGAAAGGAACAATAGAGAAAAAAATCCCTCAAATTTTGGGCTCATTGGAGGGTCAGCCATTCTCAATGGCAAATCTGATTTACAGATCATATCTAGTGAATGTAATTATATCTCTTTTTTACAGAAATTCTGATGCTCTACAAATGCTGCAAGTGGAAGGCCAAACCTTCCCTGGAATACCAGGTTGAGTGGTGGACCCCAGATGACAGGAGGAGCAGTAAGAGATTAGAGTGACCTGGAGTACTGAAACGATAATGGTGAGAGACTCCAAACTAGATTTTGTATGCAGAGGTCAAAGAGGGGAACTCTGGGGAGTCTCATTTTGGGGAAGATGCAATGTGCATGTCTGCAGAGGGCAGAGATGTGACCTAAGGTGAAAAGAAGGGACACCCAGAAGGACTGTTGTCTCAGAATGAGGAAGAATGAGCTGCCAGAGATTAGAGTACATCCCATTTCTGTAGTGGTGTCCAGGGAAGGTCTGGGCAATCATTAGTTGGAATTATGGTGGAGGCAACATACTCAAGTCTGAATGATTAAATAAATAACTCTAGGTCCCTTCCAATTCCAGTGTGCTCTGGTTTTATGAGACTCCATTTATTTTTGTAATTAGTATCATTCAAATGAATGCCAGTGTCCTATCAGAAAATCATTTTTTCCTAAATACTTTATAGATACTACTGTTATGATCTTCAGAATTTTTTTTCTTAGATCCTATGATATAAACATACTCTAGTTGAATTTAAATTTACCATGGATTCTGGGGTAGCTAAAATTTAAGGAATTTGCTTCTGAAATGTTGGCTCATGTTGAAGGTGGTAATACTCACCAACCACTTTATATCTATTTATTTATTTATTTGAGAGAGAAGGATTGAGCTGGGGAAGGGGCAGAAGGAAAGGGAGAAGGAGAGAAGCAGACTCCCTGCCGAGCACAGAGCCCAACTCTGGGCTCCATTCCAGGATCCCGAGATCATGACCTGAGCCAAAATCCAGAGTCAGACACTGACTGGGCACCCCAGGTGCCCCTCACCAACCACTTTAAACACTTAAAAAAAATAAGATATCGTATTTTAAAGTGTGGAAAGCATCTTTAGAATGGATTCAGAATTCCCTATCCAACACTTGTATTCTAAATATTTTATGTTGTGAGGGGGTAGTTACAGTCTCACTAGATTTTCCATTACTTAAAATAGGCTCCTGATAGGAGATGACTTTAAGCTCTAGAACAGAATTGGAATCTCTGTCTTTTTAGGTAATCCATTATTCTTAGATTATTAAGTGATAGTCATAATAAAATGGTACTTCAGTGCCCTATAATATATGTTCTTGGTTAAATACCAATGTGAGTTCAACAGGAAAGTATTGAGTGACAACACAGAAGATCATTAACTCTAATTTCATTGAAACCAACAGTTGTAATGTACTTCTCTGTACAGTGAACCAGTGTGTTCTGGCCTGAGTGTGTTTAGAAGGAGATCAAACCTAAGAGAATCAGAGGACTGATCCTTGAAAACAACTTCATCCTGCCTCCTAGAGTATGGGGTGTGAAGAGGGAGGAGACCCGGGAAGTAGTGGAAGTGGCAAGAGTGTGGACAAGAGAATTCAGGGATGGAAGATACACCCTTACTTCCTACTGGACACTTACGCTTTCCTTTTCTCTGTTGCTGTTATCCTCCCTGTCAGCTACTGTGAGTCTTGTTTGGTTTTTGCTTGCATCATTGAAGACCCTTAAGGAATAATTGCTTTTCCCAATCCCTTTAGAGGATAAAATAACTGAACAGTGGTGTTTCATATTCAGTTTCTATTGCCTCCTGCACAATTATTTCAGGCCATATTTGGTTCTTGACCAGATTTCTTTCTTTCTGTTTTTTTAATAATTCTTATTTTGTTATATTAGTCACCATACAGTACATCCCCAGTTTTTGATGCAATGTTCCATGATTCATTATTGCGTATAACACCCAGTGCACCATGCCATATGTTCTGTCCTTAATACCCATCACCGGCCTATTCCAATCCCCCACCCCCCTCCCCTCTGAAGCCCTCAGTTTGTTTCCTAGAGTCCACAGTTTCTCATGGTTCATTCCCCCTTCTGTTTACCCCCCCTTCATTCTTCCCTTCCTTCTCCTACCAATCTTCCTATTCCTTATGTTCCATAAATGAGTGAAACCATATGATAATTGTCTTTCTCTGCTTGACTTATTTCACTTAGCATAATCTCCTCCAGTCCCGTCCATGTTGCTGCAAATGTTGCATAATCATTCTTTCTGATGGCTGAGTAATATTCCATTGTATATATGGACCACATCTTCTTAATCCAGTCATCTGTTGAAGGGCATCTCATCTCCTTCCACGATTTAGCTATTGTGGACAATGCTGCTGTGAACATTGGGGTGCATATAGCCCTTCTCTTCACTACTTGACCAGATTTCTTTTCCCAATCTCTCAAGTCAGGACCCAGAGGAGAACTTCCTCTGTTGGTCTCTGTGGTGCTCTGGGCTTGCTTGTAACTTGGGGGAGCTCTGATTTGCCTTAACTCTTAAGTGCTGTCAGAATCCACTTTCTTCTCTAGAGCAGATCTTTGGGGAGCCTCACTTAACCTGGGAACATAAATGCTGGGAGAAGTGTGTGAAAACAGATTTAAAGATTCAGAGGCAAGGGTCAGGCCTCAGAGAAACTGCAAAGGTGGCTGGGCAGTCAAAGCCTCCAGTACTGTTTTCTCCTGTCCAGTCACCGTCTCCTTTGGGTGGCTGTTCCATGACTCCCAGCTACCTTTCCTTCCCTGCAAACCCCCACTCAGTACTGAGAAACCTGGTACCTGTGCACTGTTTCTTTTCCAACAAAGAGCCTTCAGTGGGGCACTACACCTGGATTTATTTGCACTTCCACATTTCCCACCCTCTTTCCTCCATTGAAATCTGATTTTGCTTTCTCATAATCTGAGAGCCTGTTAGGTGATTACAAAGGGCAGTGGATCTGCTTTCTGGGTAACACAGTGGCATGCGCTAATCTGAAGATCATTCAGCACAAATGGATCAAGTAGTGTATTAGTTTCCATTGTTGCGCTAACAAATTACCGAAAATTTAAAACAATACAGATTATTCTCTGGAAATCGGAAGTCCCAAATCAAGGTGCTGGCAGGGCTGTGCTCCTTCTGGAGGCTTCAGGAGAAAATGTTTCCTGCCCTTTTTAGCTTCTAGAAGCTCCCTGCCTTTTTGGCTTTTTTGGATTCCTCCAAACTCTTGCTTCTGTCCTCATGTCTATTGCTCACTCTGATCTCCTGTCTCTTCTTGTAAGGACCTTAATGGTTGTATCAGGCCCACCTGGATAATCCAGGATAATCTTCTTGTCGCAAGATCCTTAACTTAATCTTACCTGCGAAGTCCTTTTTACTGTAGAAGGTAACATGCTCACAGGTTCCAGGGGTCGGGATGAGGACACCTTTGGGAGGCAGTTATTCAGCCTGCAAGTAATATTCAGTGTATATTTCTTTAACTCAGTGTTTCTCAAAATGGAACAATATATAGACCCCTTTTTAAGGAATAAAATTTTATAGACTGCCCTGTGTTGACTTATGTTTATTAACTTGTTACATGAGTACATATAAACATTAAACTGCTTATAAATGCCTTATGTTTGTAGCTCTTCTGAGAGATAAAAAGAAAACAAATTTACAAATTAAATACAATCCATAAGTGAATAAAATTCAAATTAAGTACACTAATTTAATGTAGTAGGTGATGTGGTTTTGCTGAAAGTGGAATTGCTGAGAAAATTGGAGTATGGTGCTGACTCTGGGAATTGGAGTTTCACATACCTATACTGTCTGTTGTGTGATGACTCAATCCTTCCTTCTCTTCCCTTGCCATCATTGTTCATAGAGGATTCTCTGACATAATTTGGTTTTTACCTTTCTTGAATACTTGATATTTTCTTATTTGCCCAAGACAATGAAAATATTATTGTGGATCTCAATAAAAGTACTGACTCTGAATTTGCATAGCAGTACTTGCTAGATAATGGTCATCCAGGAGATCCGGGGTATGCTTTCTTAAAAAAATTGGATTTTTGAATTGAAAAACCTATCATAATTTCTTACGGAGAATTCATCTGAGGGACTCTGCCTTTACTCCATCTTTAATGGTGGAAATCATAGGCAGTGGAGGGAACATTTTTCATTGAGAATATTCTTTCAGGTTAATCTTATATCACTTAAGTTTTAACTTTTTAATCTTTGTAGAATACTCTAAAGCTCTTGAGGGGAGTACCTTATAAGACTGCTCTTTTCGTAGTCTGTGACTATATATTTGACGGGAGAAAAGGTTGTTTAGAAAGAAGAGAGCAGAAGATAGAGTGAGAGTGATGTGTGGCCTGATGAGCCGAGGAGAAACTGTAAATATATGAGAGCCTTGGTTTCAGTTATGCTGAAGAGGTTGGCTATTGGGTTACGTAGTCACCTCCGTAAGAGAGAATTAAAATGCACTCAGTCTGGAGAAAGCATGGGCTCCCAGTCCTGTCTGTAGCTCTTTCTGTGGTCTGACCCTCACAGAACTATTATTTCCTTAGTGTCCTCCTCCATTAGTGAAGGTTGGTAGGATGTGACGTCACAAGCTTCTGGACCAAAATTCTCTTGTTTGCTGAGCTCCATACTGTTCTAAAAACATCTCTGTCTGCTTTCTTCTGGGAAAATTCTGGTCTGCAGTGGGGTCAGTGAAGGTGATTAGAAATTCTGGGGATGGTAAGAGGTGCACACCTCCATTCCAGTCCTGCTGAAATTTATTGGCTTCTAATTTTGAATTTTTTTTTAAAGACAATTTTAACATTTCTACATTTCCACTAATCATTTTTCCCTTTCCTTTTGATTGGCCATAAAGGCTGCTGCTGACATTCACATTAGAAAGAATTTTATGTTGCCTTGTGAAACAAAACAGTTACTCCTATAATGGAAGAAAGGAATCTTGAAAAAAAATCAGCAAGGTGTACACATTTCTTGCTCTTGCATTTGGATTTAGCAGCTAATGTATACTCCAAACTATTATCTACATAAGATTTATCGCAAGTCATAATCTCATCAGAATCCTATCCACCACATGGAATTGCCTGAATTCGCTTCCTACTGGTGAATTTACTCGCTCTTCCTTTCTTGCCTTTTATGTTTTCAACTCTCAGCTTCTTAATAGACTGTGGCATTTGGTTTTTAAAAGTTTTTTATTCTGATCATCATGATGTAATTACAAGGGAAATATCTTGTTTGTGTACAATGGTACACAATATTTAGTGAACGAGTAAGCAAGTGAGTAGTGCTAAAAAGCTGATTTTTAAATCTTAATTTCATGGATTGCTTTGATACCCGTCATATGATTTTATTATAAGTAGATTCCACCAGAAACCAAGAGAGGGTTGGAAGAGATGGAATGGGATGAGGTTGTGGTGGGAGAGGAGCAGGTATGATTTTTTTGGTGTATGTGCTGAGATTTTTTTTAGAGCCTAGAGAATAACAACACGACAAACAATGTGTTCACTACCGGAAATTATTATTTTGAGCATTTCTTTTTTTCACATTTGCTTTAAGTTTTTTTCATTTTAACCAAAAATAAACAGAAATAAAACCGAAGTGTCCTTTTGCTCCACACGCTGGCCAATTCCCCTTTACCCATCATCCAACTATAGCCACAACTGTGGATTGGATGAAAATCCTTCCAGTTTATTCTTTCATATTTGTGCATGTGTGTGCACACACACACACATGCAGATACAGAATTACTTTCTAGCTTGCAGTTTTAAGTTACATAAATGCAGGTGTAGATAGGACTCATAGGAAGACAATGCTTTTTCCTCCTTTTCCCCCTTTTCTGTTTTTGATTCTAAGTTAGTTTTCTGTTTTGTTTAGCTTATCTTCTATAAGTGAAGAAGACATGTTTTTCAGGACCTAGTATTTATTTTTTCTTTCTTTATTTTTTTTAATTTTAAGTGGGCTCTACACCCAATGTGGGGCTTGAACTCAAGACCCGAGATGAAGAGGCACACGCTCTACCCACTGAGCCAGCCAGCTGCCGCCAGGACCTAATATTTTCTTTTCTTTTCTTTTCTTTTTTAAGATTTTATTTATTTATTTGAGAGGCAGAGAGAACAAGCAAGGGAGTGGCAGAGGGAGAAGCAGGAGAAGCAGACTCCCTGCAGGGAGCCCGATTTGGGGCTCTATCCCAGGACCCTGGGATCATGATTGAGCCGAAGGCAGACGCTTAACCCACTGAGCATTTTTCTTTAAAAAATACTTTATTTTTCTACTTATGAATAGAATGCAGGCTCACTCAGAAAACTTAAAAACACCAACACTGCACCAACTGGGGGGCCGAGGAGAGTCATAAATTCACTGAAACTCCTGCTAGCTACAACCAGTCACTGTTAGCATTTTGATTTGCAGCACTTGCTGGAGCCCGCATCTCCTACCACTCCATTTTTTACTTGGAAAAACTCTTCAGAAGAGTCATCTCCACTTACTCTCTGTGGTTTTCTCTCCTCCCATTCTCTCTCCAGTCCTCTTCGGCCATGGTTTCTTCTCCACCACACCGCCTGGGCCCCCACTTCCAAAGCTCAATTCTCAGTCCTCTTCCTGTCTGCTTTTTAGGAGCTTGGGCTGCCTGGACCCTGGAGTCCTCCTACTTGGCTACCTCACACCCACACCCTTGAGCAAACCACATCAGCTGCAGTGGAAAAATTCCCCAGAACCTGACCCTTCTCAGTCCCTGTGTACACCCCCCCCACCCCAGTGCAAGCATGGTCATGGCTAGCCAGGGTTATTACAGTGACCTCCCAACCCCTCCCCTGCTTTCACCTCTTCCCAGAACATTCTCAACACAGCAGCCAGAGTCACTCTTTTCATCCTAATACGGGTCATATCCCACAGCTGTTCAAAGCCCTCCCATGGCTGCTCATCTCCATGTGGAAAAACCCTAAATGATTGTGGATGCCATATATATATATATAGATATATCTATATATACACACACATATATGTATACACACACACACACACACACATTCTGACCACTTGCAAGCTCATCTGTCAACTTCTTGCTTACTCTCTCCTGCCACTCTTTGCTGTCCCTTGAATATACTGTCAAAGTTAATGGCATTTGCTCTTCCCTTTATCAAGCACCCTCATCCCAATCATCAGAACAGCTTTTTCTGCCCCTCACTTCCTTCAGGTCTCTGTTAACAATGAGGCTTCCTTACATGCAGGGAAGCTTCTTTCCTGGCAATTCCTACTCCCCCTCCTCTGTTTTATTTTTCTCCATAGCATGTATTATCATCTGGTGTACTGTATATTTACATTTTTATTTCCTGTATCCTGTCCCTAGAACCTAAGTTCCATCAAACTGGGGCTTTTGTTTTTCTACCATTATTTCCCCAATGTCTAGAATTGTGGCAGGCACCCAGTAGATATCTGTGGTATGAATAAATGAATGACTTCAGTATTTTTCATATTATATACATATGTCATTTTGTATAAAAAGGCATCATATAAAACAGCTCGGTTTTTTTTAAAGCTTATATAGTGTCAAAACTAGCCATATCAAGAACATTTCTATAACATAATGGCTCCTTGGTGTTCTCCTTTAGAGTCACATGACAGTTTACTTAACTCCCTGTTAATGCACGTTTTGATGGTGTGCAAGATGTTATGATAAGTGACGCCTCAGGGAAGGCTGGGCACTTGAATACACATCCCTTTCTTGCACTGTCTCTTCCATTCTGTGCAATAACGCTGCAACCAGAGCAGGCGAGTTGGCAGGCCTCAGGTTCTCCTGCTGGCACTGACAGGCTGGCAGTATCATCCCTGGGCCTCTGGTTCCCTCACTAACCTCATACACTTCACAGAGCCTCCTAAATATTGGTTGTCACCGTCCTTTTTCCACCTGGTGCGTTGGAGTCAAACAGGAGACAAGCGTTGTATTTCTGTTGTTATTCAAAGCCATCATCCAATGTTGTTGAGTATTGCATTTCAATACTTCTAATAGGACATGGTCCTGGGCTGAATATATCTGTGATATCCCCCCCTTAGGAGATTTTGGCTGATTGATCAGGAATATAGCTTATGTTGTTTTGCTAATTTCATGCAAACCCCTGCCTATCACTTAATCTTCAACACCTCTCAAATCAATTGATCAGAGGTAATTTAGATAAAGCATCTGCTTTCTCATCCTACCCTGTGATCAATAAGTGACTGTTTAGGAATAATGAAGCGTCCTTGCCTCCTGAGAGGCAAAACCTACAGGTCCCTCAGTTACTGGCACAAGACCTTGCTGCTGTGACCCAAGGAGAAACCTTTTCCTTAGGACAATAAGCTCCTTAGTAATAGGAGCCTGAGGGGAAATCAGTGACTTACTAGCTTCAAGGAATGTCCCTTTCTATCTTCCAGAGAACTATCCTTTGTGTTTTCTTGCCTCTAAAAGTTTAAGGAGATCTCAATTATTTTTATTTATTCCCCCACATTGGCCAGAGTAAGATGGCCTTACTCAATCTCAGAATAAAAGTCTTACAGGAGTTAAAGGTGTTTTACAGTATATTTATCCATAAAACATATTATATGGTTATAATTATGATAGACATAATGGTAATACTTCCTATTTCTAGTGTTTTCATAGCTTATAAAAGTCTTCTGCACACTACGTCATTTGTCCCTTGCAACCTGAAGATCTTCTTTCACTGGAGAGAAAGCTGACTTTTAGAAAGGGCCATGGTTTGCCCATCGTCACAGTTAGTGGGCAGTGAAGTCAGAATTCAAATCCCAAACTGCTGATTCAGTTCTTCTGACAAAGCCTAGGTGCCTAGCACTATCCTGATGTTCTTTACCCTCCTGAATATTAGAATCACCAGGGGAGCTTATTAAAAAACTCAGGTGCCCGGGCTCAGCCCTCCCAGGGGTTCTACTCCATTTGGTCTGTTGCGGGGCCGGGAATCACTGTTTTTGTTTTTTTGTTTTTTTAAAAAAAGGTCACCAGGAGATTCTAATGTGCAGTCAGAGGGCCTTCCAGCCACAGTCTCCCTAGGTAGTGATGAAACAATAGGCAGTTAGCCCCTAATCAAGAAAAGTTTTGCTCAAAAAATAGAAAAGAATGATGACTTTATTTTGCTCTCCCTCTGTGTCATTAGAGAAAATCATGGGAGTTTAAAAGTCATTGCAGAGAGATTAAGCTTTTTATTAAGAATTATGGAATGGCAGAAGCTTCTAGCTATGGTATGACCCCCTCAGGGAAGAAAGCTGCCCCCTTTCCTCTGGCAGGTGACTCCTTTAACAGCAATGTGTGGCCAATCAATACCTTGCCATTACCTTATTTTGACCTGTCCCCCTTTGATGATGCAAAAGAGTGTTAATCAAGGCTGACTCTTTTTTGTTCATCGAAAGACTTGACTCCAGTCAGTCAATCTCCACTCTTTGTTTAAAGTCCTGAAGTGCAAGGATTTGGCTATTCTATTTGTCTTTTCTGTCTAGTCTGGAATGGGTTTGGCACATATCCAAGGCTTCACCTGTTTGGCTCCTTTTCATACTGTGGTCTCAGAAAAGCGGCGGAATTCTCTGCCGTCTGCGCACCAGTGTTGTTTAATCTCGAGAGCTTCTCGGACTCTAGTAGGGCCTGTTCAGGAGGCCCCCTTCATGTGTATTTGTAAACCACTGCCGACGCTTGATTCATTATGCCTCGCCTCTGCCGCACGCAGAGCCTCCTCAGAATTCCAGTCCTGTGTTGTTTGCGTCTATTCACGAGTACTCTTCTTCTGTAACTGCCTACATTTTAAATAATTGGCTTTGAGGAGGCAAGAGGCACCCCGGCAAAACGAAGCCCAGTCTCGACAGCCAGACCCACCTGCCTGGTTGGAACCGCGGGGCTGCCACTCCTGAGCCGGAAGGTCTGGGCCAAAATACTTCATCCCTTTGAGCCTCCATTTCTTCATTTGATTTGTGAATTAAATAAAAGAATTGGTTGAGTGCATGGCATGCCATGGGTGCTCACAATCTGTGTTAGTCTGCTTTGCTAGATCTGATACTCTGTTTTCAAAACACTATAGTTGCATCGCTAAACATGCCTGTGTTACCTTCTCCCCTCAGTAAATAGGTCTGGCTCTTCAACAATGCATTGGGAAAACTGGAATTCTATCTCTGATGGGCCTGATTCTGAGGTAATATTTGAATGTGGGTGAGGTCTGGAGCCCATGGCCAAGAAAGAATTCTTGAAATGTCTTTGATGCAAAAAGGGTGATTTTATGAAAGCGCGGGGGCAGGACCTGTGGGCAGAAAAAGCTACTGCACTGGGGTTTTGAGGAGTGGCTCATTATCAACTTGGGAGTCCTGGAAGTAAGGAAAAAAGAGGGGTGTCCAAAAGGACTTTCATATGCTAAAGAAGACTTCCAGGATCCTGGAGGCCTGGCTGTTGTCAAGCTAAAATTGGTTTTCCTTCTAGCAGGGTATTAACATTAAGAAAATTGGGAGCTTCCTGGAGGAACTTATACTCTGCCTGCCTCAAGTACTTGTCAATGGGTTGCAGGTTCTAAGGAACTCTTATTTTATTTACATTTCCTTCTACCTTTGTTTCCCACATCATGATGGGAGGGTGATGTTAGGGCTACAGGAAAATGAGTTATGGGTCTCTGGAAGTTAGGCTATTGGTAAGAATGCTTTTTCCTTGTAAATCCCTAAGACCTTGGTAAACTGAGGGAGACTCATGTCTTGCAGCACTGTGATCTCTGTCAGTTAACCATTCATTTTTCCTTCCTTTAGTTTTATGGCTGCCGGGAGTACCTGGGGAATGTCTCACAGATCCCAGTGATGAGGGAGCAGAAGGTTAGCTGAAGACAAAGCATAAGCTGACACCCTGCAACCTCCCCCTACCCCCCACATCTGGGTGGGACATGTGCGACATTCTTCAGGAAGCTCCCAACCATCTCAATGCTAATGCCTTGCTAGAGGGAAAAACAACCTTAACTTGACAATGGCAAGCTATCCTGTGAGTCTTCTTTAACATATGAAAGTATTTTCTCAACCTCCCTGTTTCCTTACCTCCCCCAACCCCATAGTATTATAATCAGCCACCCCTCACAACCCCGGGGCAGCAGCTCTCTCTGCCCACAGGTCCTGTCCCGTTGCTTTAATAAACCACCATTTTGCACCAAAGATGTCTCAAGAATTTTCTTTTTTTTTTTTTTTTTAAGATTTTATTTATTTATTTGACAGAGATAGAGACAGCCAGCGAGAGAGGGAACACAAGTAGGGGGAGTGGGAGAGGAAGAAGCAGGCTCATAGTGGAGGAGCCTGATGTGGGGCTCGATCCCAGAACGCCGGGATCACGCCCTGAGCCGAAGGCAGACGCTTAACCACTGTGCCACCCAGGCGCCCCTCAAGAATTCTTTCTTGGTCGTTGGCTCTAGACTCCACCCCACCGAACCTCACCTATATTCCAAACCGCATCACCACCTAGGAGCTGGGGTGGGGGGTGGGGGGTGGGGGGTGTCAGCTTGTGCTTTGTCCTCAGCTTGCCTTCTGCTCCCTCATCAGTTCCAGTGTTGTTACTTCTTTGGTATGCGTTGTCTGGCTTTCAGAGACTGCATCTATTTGGAGAATGGCAAGAGAAATACTTGAACTATAGGTCCAAGTCATTATCTGCTTTTTATAAGCTCCAACTTTTGCATGAAACATTTGGGTAGGGTAGGGTGTGAGACATATGGGGGCATGGATGGTTTTGGTGGCATAGTTGTATATTTGTGCCTGTGTTGGAATGGGTGTGTGTCTACAGAAGGAATGTGGTTATAATAACCAATTCACAAAACGTCTCACAGTATCTAAGTGGCAGAGCCCTGCATGTTGAGAAGCTCCAGAGAGTCTTTAAATAAGAAACTTCTCACAGGAGTCAAATATCAACAAAACATCTGTGTGCCTAATCAAGGAGGTACAAGGCCACACTTAGTCAACAGGAAGATTCCCTGTAGAAAGACATCACTAAAAGAAGTGCCATATGATTTATTTGCTATAACTCAATTTCCATCTGTCTCATAAAATGGATTGTGTACACATTGCACTCCAGGCATCCAGCCAGGGCAGAAGCATACCAAGGAGTAGAAAACCTTCCCTTCCCTAGGGCTGTTGGTGACATGCTCTGCTAAGAGCCAGGCATGGCCAGGGTGGTCTACAAGGAAGTGCCTTGGACCACTCACCGACGTCGCAGACCTTTGGGAATTGGCTGGTCACAGGCCTTTGAACAAGGCTCCATAGCAATAATGGGGACCAGGTGGGTTCTGAACATTCAGTTTTTTTCCAGAAATTCCTTTGACTTACATTTGCAGACTCCAGATGGTAATTTTGCCAGTTCAAACAAGAGGGTATTATTCGTCGTTGCTTATATCTCTTACATAAATGAAGAATGGGCCGAACAAATGCTTTCTTGCTATGATGTGTTAAAGCAAATCCGATGAAGCTAAACCCTTTGTCATTCTGTAAAGAAAGTATAGGAACTGTTTATGGCCAAGAAAAAAACACCAACGTCATTCTATAAAACCAAATCAATTGAGTAAGAACCAAAGAATTCCCAGAGCCTTCTAAAAATTGAGTAATGGGTTGAGTACTGGCTTCTTACCTTTTCTAGGTCCCAGAAATAGCATCTCTTTTGTTTCTAAAGCTTCCTTGTTCAGGTTACTGTTATATAATCAATAGATTTTAAGAAACTTTCTGTAGGTTTTTTCAGGTTTCCTCTTTTTGCATTTCTTTTTGTTAGGCCTACCTAACAAGTCAGCTCTGTAACATGTTTGCCATGGAGAGGGAGGAAGAGGAAGTCAGTGCGAGGGCATCATTCCCACGCAAGGTTCCGCAATCTGTCCTGTGGAGCCGCAGCATTCAGTGAACACACCCGGCTCTGCTCTGTGTGACTTGGGGCAGTTAGGAAATCACTAAGATTTCATTCCCTCACTCATGAAATGGAGATAACATGCATACCTTTCAGCTTTCTCTGGAGGAAGGGCATAAAATTACATAAAATCACAGTCTTAACTCCTGTATGCTGGGAGGATGGGGTTTAATAACTATTACTCATATCTGAATCTGAATGTCAAAGGCTCCTGCTGGGGTGGGTGTTAGATGGGGAAAACTCTTGCTCTTTGGGGTTGGAATATCTGCTGGAAGAGGGGATTACCTCTCCTCTGGGATAGGTTACTCAGCAGACCTCTCTGGGAGCCCGTGGCCTGCCAGGCCCGGTGCGTGGTGCTGAGGAAAGCTATGAATAAGAGAACCCAGCCCCCATGGAGCTTATGGCCTACTGGGAGAGAGAGGGACATTTAAATCAATCAATCAATCACCATCGAGATACTAAGGGCCACAACTAAATCCCCATACAGGGTAGAGAGAGAACACAGAGCAAAATAAGGCCATGGGTGAAATCTGGCCTGGTGCCTGTTTCTGTAAATAAAGCTCATTAGAACACATCTATGCTCATTTGTTGATGTATTTTCGGCCGCTTTTGCCCTAAAATGGCAGAGTTGAGTACAGTCTGTTGTGCTTTAACATGGTACATGATCCTAAAAATCACTACTTGATGCAAGATTGTGCCATAAAATCCACAGGGCATATGGGGAAAATGGCATTGAGGACAACGTTCAAACACTTGGTCAGGGACAAATATTAAGAACTGATAGGAGGCTGATAAGATGACATCACTATTTTACACATGTTAAATGGTTAAGGAACATATACTACAATAAATATAGCAGTTTACCCATAAAAAGACCCGGCATCTTCCAGAGGGGCTTCAGCCTGTGAGCTCTTCAGTGGTGGAAGAAGGCGTATCTGACATCTAGCGGGAAGCTGTAGTGTGAGTTGTGTATCATGTGGCTGGAGGCCAAGGGTGGGTGTTTGAGGCACGCGTATGCGCATGCGGGGCCTGTGTATCCCGGTGTGTCTTGTTTCAGCTGGGTGCAGTTTTCCACCTTCACCTAGTGTTTCTCAGAGAGGAAGTTGCACATAAACAAACATGAAATTTGTGTTATGCTCACATCGTTCCCGAATATATTAATCACATTGGGACAAATTCACATTTTTGAAACGAGTGTTATTGATTGTTGTTGGAACAGAGACCATATGGACTACAAATCCTATAAGACATACTATTTAGCCCTTTCTGGAAAATGTTTACTGACCCCTGGCACAGAGGAAGGAGGGGTTAACTCTGAGGTATCAGGAAGATTCCCAGAGGCTGTCACGTTATGGCTGAAGAGGAGGAGCATGACAGGGTGACACAGGGGTACAGGAACATTTTGCCATGTTTATTGTTATTCTCTCTCCCATCCTATCCATACATCTCTTCATCCACTCCTCCTTTCCCAAGAGCACAGCTCTCCTGAGTTTTATACAGAGGGAACTAAGATATAATGTACTGTGGGTCAGAAAATGCTCCTCTGATTTAGGAGGACTCCAAGTCATTTTTGTCCCCCAAATACTTCTCCCAGCAGCTACATCTTGGAAAGACAAGGCCCTGGCAATCCCTTCCTTGTGGAAAAGCAAATGGATAATGAGGAGGGTCAGCAGAGTGGCTCAGCGGTGTCATTATCACTAAGTTACAGCATCTTCCTGTTTACCACCCACTGTGGTACCTCTCTCTCTCTCTCTGAATGTTGTGAGTCTGGTTAGAGATATACAAAAGTGTTTCAAAGAGATGGGCTGGTTCCCAGATCAGCAAAATGGATATGATGTAATTAAAATAATTAACTTAGGGAAAAAAGAAGGGTGGGTCAGTCAGAAAGAGGTAGGTTAGTCAGTCATGAAAAGAAAAAAGAAAGAAGGCATCTTGTCCTTTGTACTTGCTAGAAGAAACTTAAGTGTATCAGACATCTTATCCTCATGTCAAAAAACAATCACAGAGTTACATAACTCCTTCGTCTGTGTTCAGAGTCAGTCATTAACTTTTTGATTTGCTTTCAGGGAAAATATACAATGGCCATTCTGATGTGATTACTGTAATCCAAGTACTGCTCAAAGGAAGCCATATATTGACCATCTGCTGTTATACATCAGGCTACTGAGTGTAGTTAATGTGAGTCTACCTTGAGTGCCGGCTCCACTCTCAGGCTCCTGAAAAAAATCAGTTTTCTGGGTCTGCAAAGTGAAGGACTGGATTGGGTCCTAGCAAATATATCAAGAATGTCCAGTCGCTATAAGTATCCTCCTGGCCTGCAATGCTCTTTCTTTTGTCATATCAGCATCTTTGGGTAAAGGCCAGTGAGTGGGACTTTTATAACTCCCTTTTTCCCACTCTCAGCCAGTGTTGTTTTTCCCCTAGCCTCTGAAACTCATAGCACATTATTTATACAAATCTGTCTTAGAACCTTATGATACTTTATCTTGCATTATAGTTATTTGCCCATGGACCTTCTCTTTGTCTAAACCTAAAACTCTGAGAAGGCAGACTCTTATTTTTCCTTGTGTGCCCCAGTGCACCCAGCACAGCAAAGTGCTGAATGAACTAGAAGCATCCTGAGAGCATTGATAAGCATGGCAATTATGATGTGTGTGTGTGTGTGTGTGTGTGTGTGTGTGTGTGTGTTTATGTGTTGAGAGGTTGCAAAGGTGGAACAAAGGGCTTTTGCTGAGGGAAGATATACCCAGTCCTAATGTCATATGGTGTGGGAGGACAAAAAGCTAGATAGACGAACATGGAAAAAGAGTTCAGGTCCCTGGAGTAAGAGCTACTATTGTAGACACCGTTCTAAGCACTTTGCACCACCATCTCCCTTATCATCTTCATGATCCTATGATGCAGGGGAGGTTTACTCTCCCAATTTTATAGTTGAGGAAACTGAGGCTCAGAGAGATGGAGGGACTTGCTTGACGTCAAGTAGGTAGCAGCTAGGCTGGGTTCGTGCTCCATCTCCTTGACCATCATGCAAAGGCGTCCTGCTAAGCTTGGCCTTGGACCAGCTCCAGCTAAAAGGGCCGGGTGGAGGGGGGGCAGTTAAACCAACACCATTCAACAAGTTAGTGGCAGATGAATAAAAAGGAAAAGGACTCTGGGGTGCAGACTGCCCAGTGAATTGCCAATGGACTGCTTGTGGAGATGTGTCCTGCGGGATGACCTCTGACCCTGAGCCACACCTGTATGCCATCCTGCCTCACCCTTACTTCTACGTAAGACCACTTTCATGCTGGCACCAGGACTCGCTAGGGCTATCTTTGGAAATGGACCCTGCAGAGGAGTGCCTGTGAGTAGGTTAACTTGCAGTAGTGAGCTCCCCCATGTCCCTGGAAGAATCTGTGCAGAGTGACCATGCCTGGATCACAGGAATTGGCTTGGCAGGAAAAACATGTGGGTAGGGGAGGGAAAACTATATGATCTTTTTTTCAAATGATTTGAAAGATCTAAGAGGCTTTGATTTCATCTATTTTTTTCCTTACAAAAAGCTGTAATAAAAATCCAGCCAAGTGTCATGCCATGGAAAGAGAAGTGGACAGTTGTCTGGAGGCAGGCTGGTCCTGTTGAACTGCTGGTGGCTCCCTAGGTAACGGGTGGGGGAGGGGCTGCACGCTGGCCAGCCTTTTCTTATTTGCAACTAGTGATAAACTGTCTTTCTTATCTGACAAGATATGTTTGGAGGAGAACATCAGATTATAGGTGTGAATGTGTTTTGAAAAAATTGTTGAAAAGGCAACATGGCACATTCTGCATCTGTTCTAGAGAGGGTGATTTAAAAAACCCATTCTTACAACATGACCTGAAGGTCATTTGATATCAAAATGGCACAGAGGTCCCATTTGACATAACTTTCACATTCAGTTGGAACCCCTCCCCCTCTTTCTTTAAATGCCAGTAGCAGGCTGAATAATGTCCCCCCCCCCCCCGCAGATGTCCATATCCTACTCCCTGCAACATGTGAATACGTTACTTTACATGGCAAAACGTATTACAGATGCGATTAAGTTAATAATCTCGAGATGGGGCAATTAACCTGGATTATCTGGGGGGGGGTCCCTGTGTAATCACCAGGCTTCTCATAAGAGGGAGGCAAGAAGGTGAAACGCAGGAGGAGGAGATGGGACAAAGGGAGCAGAGGTTGGAGTGATATACTTTGAAGATGGAAGAAAAGGCCATGAGCCAGAGAATGCAGGTGGCTGCTAGAGGCTGGAAAAGACAAGGAAACAGATTCTCCCCGTGAAGTCTCCAGAAGGAGCACAATCTTGCCAACACTTTGATTTAGGCTTCTGACCTCCAGATCTGTAAGAGAATAAATTTTTGTTGTTTTAAGCCACTAAGTTTGTGGAAATTTGTTATAACAGCCCTAGGAAACTAATATGATCTCCTGCCTCTCTCCCTCTCTTTCCTTCCTCCTTCCCTCCTCTCTTCACCCCCCCACTTTTCTTCCCCCTCTCCCTTTGGCCTTCACCCTTCTCCCCCTTTCTCTCCCTATCTCTGACCCTCAGCCCCCTCCTCCCATCCTTCTCTCTCTCTCTTTCCCACCTTCTCCTCTTTTACCCTCCTTTTTGGGAGTAAACAAACCAAGTAGTAGTTAGAAAAAGACCTGGTGATTTAAATGTGATTTTTTTTGTTTGTTTTTTGTTTATGGGATTTTTAAGTTTTCTGCTGATTATTATGAGCTCTTGGTGAAGAGATTAATTCAGTTACCATGATTTGTTTCCTTGTCTTGACTTCATAAAATCACAGGAATACAATAATATAGTTATACATCCCCTGGGCTTGAAAATGCCCAGTAATTACAAGTGATTCACGAGAACAGCTTAACTTGTAAGGGATTGTATTGTGCTCCACAGTAAGCAGTCATTTATTAAGTTTTAAAAATGCCTTTAGAAAGGATATAATGGGCTCATCAATTAAAAGTATGTTTGGAAAAAACTCTGGGGCTGTCAGTAGTAATTCTTCTTCCCCCCCAACCCCCCTTTCCAGAGCTGCCAACTTGTGTGTGGCTCCTGCGCGCATGCCCTCCTCTCCTAATGCTCCCTGATGATGGCCGTTCCACCTGAGGAGAGCCGTGCAGGCCTTCCTCAGGGCCGAGTGTGGCTCAGACGGCCAGGCCTTCCAGGGCCCAGGGACCGTGGTTCTCCATCTCCGCCTGGCCATCCATCATTTCATTAGAGCGAGGTTCCCAAATTGACACATCCTGGCGAAAGCGCCTGATACCGCCGTGGAGATGCACGGGGTCTCCTCAGGCCGTTGGGTGGCTGTCCTTGTTACTGATGCTCAGCCCTGCCCCTGACAGATGGCCCAGAGTGATCTTCCAGGGGAGCTCAGCACTCTGGCGGCAGCTGGTGCTTCCGAACACACCACTTCTAGAAGTTCTCCTCCTACCCTGCCCTAGAATAGGTCTTTGCCTTCTTAACATGAGCGGGAGAGGTTGCTTTTCCCTCCTCTTTTTGCAGAACAAAGCGTGAAAAGCCTGTGTCCCAAGCTTCCTTTCTTGGGAACGTGCCACAGCTTTCCCTTCTCCAGACTAGGCTTACAGACAAAGTCCTTGCTTCTTCCGGGCGCAGACTAAGGCTGCCCCACTGGTTCCTCTGTGCCTCTCGCCACTTCTTCGTTCCTCTTTTTCTGTTCCCTCTCCTTGCTAGTACTTTCCTGGGAGGAGTCTGCCTCTTCCCTCCACGAATCCTCCTCTCTGCGTTCTGCCTCCTGTGGTTTCCTGAGAGTCCTTGCTCCCTGCCTGCTTTCTGGTCACGTAGGCTCTTCCTGGTCTTTTTACTGCTTGCCCACCACCCTCCCTGTGGGTTTCTTCCTCTCCCCTCTCACAGAGAGCCATCTCCTCCGTGCTGAAGCACTTCTTCACTTAGTGCTGTGGCTGGCAAGTATTGGTTGATTTCTGTCTCTCCTCAATTTCCTCTTACGTCCCTGCACCTTACATCTGGCACCTATCCCCAATATTCCACTGAAAACTGTAGTCAGGCTAGCTGTCTCACTTACCTCCTAGACAAATTCTCTGCTGTTTCCCGAGCTGTTCTTCTTGGTTCATGCTATATTGGACACTGCTGATTACCACCCCCCAACACACACCCAATTTAAAACTCAATTTGTCACCTAGTTTCTAGGCTTTCTGTCTCCAAAATCCTCCACATTCTCTCATCTTTGTTTATTTCTTCCTTCAAAATTGTTATAATTTATCTTGTATTGTGAATAGCAACTACAGTTGTTTCTACATTATCTACACTGGTCTATCCCTCACCAGCTCCCAGGATGCATGCTCTGTGTTAGTGAGTCTGGTGCCTGCTAGTGATTATTTTTATCTTTCTAACTTTGTTCATGTATTTATTCATTCAGAAATGTTTACTGAGAACTGATTATGCACTGGACACTGTTCTAGTGGGGAAATAATGGCAAATAAAGTGGTTGGATTACTGCCTTCATGGAGCTTGGAGTCTGCTGTGGAAAACCAATGTGAAACAAATAAGTATATATAAGGGTTAAATTTGCAAATGTAGTAAAGGCTTTGGAGGAGAGGAATGTAGTATCCTGAGAAAATAACAGGGGCAGGGGGGAGGTAGGGCAAGGGATCTAACTCATTAGGGAGGTCAGAGGGAGGAAACCTAAGGTGAAGTCTGAAGTTATGGTTAGGTATTAACTAGATGCAGGGAGAGTTTTATGAGCAGCAGAAACAGCATGTGCAAAGGCCCTGTGGTGGAAGCAATCGAGGGACTTGGTAAGAAAGAGATAGAGGTAAGCAGAGACTGGATCATGCAGGGTTTACAGACTGTAATGAGAGGTTTTAAGGGAAGTGGACAAGGAGGGCATGGTCAGACTTGTGTTTCGAAAAGACCCTGTTCATTTAGTCCATTTTCACAGAGTCAGTTCCCTTTCATGGGGCATACATTTTTGAGACACACCAGAGAAGAGAGTTGGCAGACTAGTTATTGTGAACTTTAAGTCTGGAGAGTTTTCAATGAAGATGCATAAAGCCCCAGGGAATCGGCCTAACAGATGTTGTCAGCAAGGCAGAAGGGTTGAGAAGTGCTTTGGTTTAGCCAGATTCCTCTGGAGACCTCTCTTAGACTCGGCTTCTCCGGCTGAGTTACATTGCCCTGATCTGGTATTCAAGAATAACAGCTGGGACTGAGAGGGGGAGGTGGTAGCTGTGTGCAGGTTGCTGTGGGTAACTGGAGGTAAAAAAAGGAAGAGTGGCTCACCTAATTGCATTCTAAATTACAGCCATTGTTCAATTCCTTTCTTAAAAGTACTTGGTGCATTCAAGAAGAAAAGTCCTTTCTGGAGTGGGAAAACAATGGCTGGGGGGGAGCAGAGAGGGGCTGGATGCATACATCTTCCCATCCCCTCACTCAAGGTGCTCTGTTTGTAAGTGCGGTTTTGAGTGGCTCGCTCGATTATTTTCACTGTGTGCATGTGAACGGTAATAAACTTAGAAAACGGAAACACATGAGTCTACAGTAATTGTTTTTTAGATAGTGTAATAAGTCATGATAATTGCTTGCAAAGCATTTTCCCCCTCCTTGTCTACAGGGGTAAATACATTAAAGCCACGTTCTTGTATACTATTTTACAATCTATTAGCATAATAACCCATTGTAAAGCAAGCCCTGCTGCTGTGGGAAAGTGTGGGATACTGGCCCATTAGACACCTTTGTCTTCGATGCAAGAAGTTAATGGCACTATTTATGGGCATCATCTTAGCTTGGTGTCTGCTTGTTGCCAGCTAATAGATCCAGAGCACGAGGTGCTGTTTGATAAAAGTTATCCAACACTAACAATCCACCGTGACTCTAGCCTCTTGCTTGAAAATTGCTTTTAGCCCCATGCGAATGGGAAAAGCATCCTGATAAATTTAGCTGCAAGTCAAGTTATAACCAATGTTCACAGAATGTAATCAAATTAGATCTTAAAGCCTTTAATTTCATCATTAGCATGTATTATTTCTTTTTCAAACCTTGTAATTAAATAGCATATTAGGAAAAGATAATTTTTTCCCTTTTATACATTTATTAGGTATCTGGGGTTAAATTTGGAGCTCTGTTATGACATACATCTGCTTATTCTTAAATGAGGATGGCTTTTTTTATTGAAGTATAATTGACAATGCAATATTATATTAGTTTCAGGTGTACAACATACTGATCCAACATTTATTATAGGATGGCTTTAATGATACCTGAAGCATTAGAAAAGTAACTGGTTAACTAAACCTAGGGAATTTGTGGCAAATAAGATCATTATGTTTACCCAAGCGCTGTTATAATGTGAGAGTTGTATAATTAGCCAAATTATACAGAGGGAAGTTAGACACTCATTATTTACTTTTCTTGGACATTTTGTGGGTTTGTACAAAAATTTCCACTGCACACATGAGATTCGTTCTTCCTGAGGCTTACATCTGGTTTACCATAAATCAAGAATTTCTGAATAAATGTTCTTTTCTTATCCCCATTTAGCACTGAGAAGTCCATGGCTTTGCCGTTATGAAGCAGTGATTATTGTAGAAAGTGGAGGGCACATGGCTGGCACGCAGAGGCAGAGCAGCGATTCTGTGGCTGCTGAGGGCACAGATGGACGCTTGTGGAGCAGGTGGACTGGCCTGAGTCTCTGAGCAGTGTCTGGTCTAGAGGCTTCCTCGCCTTTCAGACGTCCCTCTTCCCTTCTCAATCAGGGCCTGCTGTTGGGATTGGCCAATCAAATTCCCAAGAAGTAGGTAGCTCCATGGCTCTCAACCACGGCCAAACATCAGAATCACCCAGGGAGATTTAAAAATTACAGATGCCTGCCCCCCACCCCCTTCCCACACCTCATTCCAATTTAACGTGTGACCGGAGTTGTAGTCACTGTAGTTGCTCTAGCAAGGGTGGAAGATAGGAGTGGCAGGGGTCTGCTGCCTCGTTCTTAGCTGCAGAGCTGAGCGGCATGCTTCCATGGAGCCTCGATTTACCTTCTCCTGGAAGTCGCTGGTGACTCATCACACTTGACACACACAGTAAAGCATATATGTCATCCCTGGCTTAAGATGTTCCTTTATAGGTACCATCGGTAGAGAATTTGGTCATTACTTTACAAATACTTAATGAAAATTTACTTGGTGGGTGCCAGGCACTCTGGCAGAGTCTAGGGATATAGTAGTGAAGAAAAGAGTCTTTTGTTTTTTGGATTTTTTTGGAACTAGTGGTGGGGGGGATATAAAAAGAGAAATAAAGGAAAATGCATACAAAATAGCAGGTTGCTGCCTAGGAAGGAAACAGACGTGAAGCTAAGATAGAGAATGGCAGTTTCGCGTCTCGCAAAGTTTCACTCACAGAGGCGGAGCCCAGGTTGTTGGGAAAGGCTCTGGTAGGAGCCAAGCCAGTCCAGAAACGCATTCCGGACAGCCTGGGGCAGATCTTGCCTTTTCTTTCACTGTAGGTAGATTTTTATCCTGTCTGTGACAGGAGGGCATTGGTATAATTTGCTTCCCCTGGAATTGACTCCCTGCCACCCCCACTCAAGTCTCCCTTAGACATCGGTGGTCTGTATGCCTGGGCTCACCTGCATCTTCATCTGCTTGGTGGCAGGCTGCTTTTCAATCTTGTCTACTGATAGCAGCCACCTGAAAAAGACTCTCAGATTATACCATGTCTGCTCCTTCTTATCATTTCTCTGTCTCCAGAACCCTTCAGAGCTGAAGCCCCTAGAGTCAGCTTCGTTTTTCAAGGATCCTCTAGGGCACAGCCCCTACATGGAGGTAGAATAGTGATGTTCTCAAGGACTTCCTTCCCACTCCTGCAAGGGAAGCCCTTGGTGCCAAATTATTGACACTGCCTCATTCTCTGACACATTGAATAAATATATTTAAAATGGGATTAGTTTGTGAGTCCTTGGCTTGATTTATAATACATTTTATATTCAGATGTGCTGCAACTGTTTATCTCCACAAAATAAATATTAATATTGTATTTGAATCTCACATTAAATTTATATTCACGCTATTACAATTTTATTTCTGTCAAGTGATAATCACTTTTCAGACATAAGGCAAAAGTAAGAGCACATATGCAAATAAAAGTGGTTATTATTTCCCCTTAAGATGTCTCCTTAAGATGTTACTGTGGGCTTACTCTTTTCTCACATACAATCTGTATAATGAATATTGGGATGAATATGAGCCCTGGTTCTCATGGTGTATCCAGGCAAATTGTTTTTGTTATGAGGTTCCCCCCCATTTCTTGAGACCCAGGCAAACAGGAGCAGTGAATCCTTTGTCATCTATGATTGTTGGGTGTCCAGTTGGTGCCAGAGACCTACAATTGGTACTGACATGCTTTGAATTTGTATTTTCAGTAGTGGGGATGGTAAATGCTAGCATCCACACTCATTTTATTTATTTATTTTTAACCAGTCTCTCTCACAACTAGTGGCCAGGGACCACCTGTATGGGATGACTAAAATTAGAGTACAGCTTTGGTCATGGAAAAACTGTGTCAAAACTGATTCGATCTGGTCATCACAATATTTGAAACCATCCTATAGCATCGCAGTTCAGCCTGTAGAAGCAATAATAATAATAATAATAATTGTGGTGATTAAATCTCATTGGTTTTGAAATATTAGCTGTAGAACTGGTGTGAGAAGAACTGTAATTTATAAATTATAAGTAGTCTTCTCTCTCTAAAAGTGGACACTAATCTTTAACTTTGGGAAAATTCAGGGATATAACTTTGGAAATTGGAATTGTAGTCCCCAAACCCAGATCTACCTATGGGTTGACTTTCAAGGATTTTGTTATTGTTGTTGTTATTTTATTTTAAAGCAAGTAGTTTAATCAGGATGATGCCAAGAGAAGCAATACTTGTGACTTCGGTAAGGTATTTGATGATCTCTCATGGATAATATTATTAAGAGTGAGAATTATTACAGCTAGCATATAGTGGATGCACAGATACTGTGATGAGCACCTCACATGTATTATTTCATTTCACCCTACAGCAAACCTGTGAGGTAGGTATTATTATTGTACTGATTTTACAAATGAGAAAACTGAGCCTTAGGGAAATCAACACGTTCAGAGTTATCTTAGTGACTGAGCAGTGGAACTGAGAGATTCCAAAACATATTGGTCTCACTCCCAAGTTGGTGTTCTCACTGAGCCTCCTTTATGCCATATGGAGAAGATTTTTAAAAATGTGGAAGATAAAGTCGATGTGAGTTTTTAGCTCTTTGATCAATTGTCTCTGAAGAACACTGAGGTAACAAGCGTTCTTAGATTTCAGTTTTGGCTTAATCACTTGTTCTTTTTGTGTCCTTAAGCAAGCACCTTTCCAATTTGGGGTCTTAATTTCTTCATCTGAAAAACAGGACTAATGATATCTAACTCAAATGAGAAGGCAGAAAATCATTTTGTAATTTAAGAACACTCTGTGGATGCCTCAAATTCTCTCCTTGGTTCTATCTTACTCAACATTTTCATTATCTTGAAGACGAGTAGTCCATAATTATCAAATTTGTGGATAACACAAGCCTAAGAAGGATAACTAACTTGTTGAGTGAGGTAATCAGGACAATAAAAGGTATCTGTAGACTGAACATGTGATCAAGACATTCATGATGAAATTGAATAGAAAGTCACATAAAGGACAATGGTGTTTAGTTCATTCCAAACTAATGCCTGACATTCATTGAACAATTACCATGTGCCAGGTGCTATTTTCAGCTCCTTACACATATTATTATACAGTTCTCACAGCAACTGTGTGGAATAGGCACTGTGCATATTCTTCCTTTACAGATAAGGAAACTGAGTCATGAAGGGATTATTTGCCTAAAGTCACAGAGCTAGTAAAGGGAGGAGACAGTATATGAACCCAGGGGATCTGGGCTCTTTAATTCTACACCAAAGTGCATTGTTGAGAGGGCTCACACAGTTTTTTGTCCATGTTAATAGAAATATTGCATCTAGGTGAGAATTAGTAAGAGTAAGAATTAGACAACATCCTCTTGGATGTTGCAGAAATGTTATATGATTTTATTCATACATTGAGGGTCCTTGGCAACCAGAGAGCATGGAAAGAAGAGCTGTCAGGATGACGTCATATAAAAGAATGTTTTACATTCTTTACATTGGGGTAGTGTGAAAATGTCAAGCTTGGAGATGAGGAGCTACGATAGGACAGCCATCAAGTATTTACCGTAGGGAAGCTAGAGTTGAACTCTTCCATGGGCTCTAAGGAGCGGACATGAGCATATGCATAGATGTTAGAGAGGGGTAATTTCTGTTCAATGTAAGTAAGACCTGGCTGAGGATGAGATCTGCCCACTAGTAGAATGAGCCTCTGCTAGAAAGTAGACACTGAGTCATAGAAAGTATTCAAGTTGCCATCACTTAGATGGCTTCCCATCAGAAAACTGCACTGTTAGTAGATTTCTGTATCAGTGGAAGTATCCATAGGATATTTTCTAACAGCTTTTCCAACCCCAAAATTCAACCACTCATTCACTCGGTATATAGGCCTCGTGCTTTGACCTTAAACATAGACATTTTTCTTTGGGGTTAACTCCAAAGGGCTCATGATTAACTGGTGTAAGTCTTGTGTGTTTCATTGATGAAGCCTCCACAGTCCATTAGGGCAAGGGTGAACTCCTGAACCAGTCTGGCTCAGTTGGGTCCTCTCTCTTGGAATTTGGAACTGGTTGTCTTTCTGGAGCTGGGAGGTACTGAAGCTGGGGAGCTGGCACAACCATTTCCACACTGTAAGTAGGAAAACTGACACTACTGATTGGCAAGGAAACAGATAAATAAAGCAGATGCACAGTAGGAGCTCATGTGAAATGAGAAATGACGCAATCCATGGAGGGAAGAGAAGTTGAGAGATGATGAAACTAGTTACTTTCCATTAGCTTGCAGATTTTGGGCTTTAGTTCCCTAGGCTTGGGTGGATTGCTGCTTCTGTATTCAAGGACACACTATTGGATACTCCCAGTTAGTCACCATTATTGTGTTCAAAGCATTCTGGATAGGTTTCTATAATTTGCCACTGAAAGTTTTTTTTTTTTTAAACTTTAGACCATTCCTTTTAAATAGGGTAACTCTTCTTTGTATCAAAAACTTAGTTTCACTGTCTTCAATTGGCCACTTAGCAGTAGCAAGTCATTACAGGTACACATTTTCCCCCAAGATATAATGGTTATAATTAAGTGATTCAACAGTACTTTAATGCAGAAGGGCCAGGGCTATCCAAATGTCAGACTAAATTATAAAGTGAGCAGAACTAAAATGCCACAGGATGTAACCATCCATAATTTATGAGTAGTAGGATCAGATCAGTTCATAAAATGAGCTAGAATAATTTTTTCATGGTTTCATATGTTTTTATTAAAAGATATATCTCACTAGCAGTGAAATACTGAAGATTAATAACAACGCAAAAGAGTGAAGCATTCTTACTGTATCTCTAGGACCCCATGTTTTTTACTGTGTACCAGGGGAAATGTCATTTATTGAGGCACAGCTCCATTAGCCTTTGGGAATCTGGGCCATGAATATTTTAGTTGAGACGTTGATTCTCAGGAGAATCCCATGCTGCTGTTTTGCTGTGGCAGAAATCTCATGTGTTTTCCAGGAGAGACACCCTCTGAGATGTGAACGGTAAGAGGAATCTTCATAGGCTTCTGGAGCAGAGCCCTGCCTGCCAAGAATAAATCCAAACTGGAGATCGTTTGCCATGGGTCTGTGTGACAGAAACATTTGCAATCATGTCACTGAAAATGTTTGTTTTGCTGGGTCTACATGGCAAATAGGATACAGATCAGTGAGCAAAGAAATGGCTTGCTGAGTAGGCTGGACATCGTTGATGAAATGTTTGCTGGAAGCATGTACCATGAGTCTTGCTTCTGCACCCCATCTAGGGGTTGCCATGCTGGCTGACAACATTCCCAGCTATAGCGTTTATGAGAAACGAGCTGGAATATTTGTCATCATTAAGGCTCTAGATTGTTTTCTAGGAGTGTTAAACCTTCTGACCATATTGTAACTCATGGAGTTTGACCCACATCCCTCTTGAAGTTTGCATCAGATGGAGGACAGCTATCCTTTACTTTTATGGAATAGATATGTTTCAAGGAGCTGCCAGTAAAGTAAATCCTGTTTCCCTACTGATTTACTTTATAAAATTAGATACGTGTGCTCTGAAAGGAAATCTCCTGCATGTTTGGTAAGGGGGCAGTTTAGGTGGCCTCCGCTGTAGTCTCATGGTGGGGCCCTCCGGATGCCATCATTCATGAATGCCTGCAGAAGACAGTAGTTCACCCTTACTTAGTGCCTTAATTTTCTTCTACGAAATTTCCCTGCGCCAGAGCTTCCTTCTAGCCTTTGGACACCTGCTGTGTATTTCATGTATTATAGGATTTCCATCTAAGCTGGGAATCTCCTTATGCTGTACTCATGATTATAATCTCCTCTTTCTCTTGTAATGTTATTATTTTTTGAAATACCATTTAACTGAGCTGGACCATAACATCATACACCAGTCCAAATCTCCAAAAATGTCATTGTTGTGATAACAGGATGCAAGTGGGAACCCCAGTGGATGTTCGGGCCTAGAAGATACTATACCGGTATTTTAAAGTCAAGGAGCAACACAAGAGAATAGTACCTGAGAGATACAGTTACAGTCAACTGAATATATCTCCCAGATTGGAAGTGTACGTATGCATAACATGTTATGAATGAACTGAGGGAAAATGAGTTAGAATTCACTAAAACAACAGCCCCTGGCACAAAA
The DNA here is from genome assembly GCF_024610735.1 of Ursus americanus. Taxonomy (NCBI): domain Eukaryota; kingdom Metazoa; phylum Chordata; class Mammalia; order Carnivora; family Ursidae; genus Ursus; species Ursus americanus. The sequence continues at coordinate 31,020,377 of NC_142140.1, read as the reverse complement.
TTACATAAAACGACGTGTTTACTTTTTAGTACGTTGTTTGGAGTCTAGGTAAATACGAGTTATTAATTATCCTGTGATTGGTGAAATCTGGGTTGATTTGGGCAGGAGAGGGAACTGGACCTGTTGAAGTCTGTGCCCGAAGCGTCTGCTTGGTTGGTAGCAGCAGCACAGCATTCCTTGGCCTACGAGGGAAAGTGAATATTTTGAGAAACGAGGAAAAATAACTTCTGATGTTAACTAGATTCCTCAGAGGTATAATGCCTAGATTCGGTTTGTTTCTCTGAATTTTAATAAGTGGTATTGGGGTTTGTTCTCTTTTATTATATGCATCCAGAGAGAATGATAAATTTCTATAGTTACAGAGGCTTAGCATTCCACACATTTGGTTAAACTCATTATAGCGTACCCAGCTATTCCATGAATCTAGTTCCAGTGTGGATCATGTCATGTCCCGTATCTGCGAGACATGGTGTGCTCCTCTCATTATGGTGGAGAAAAGCCTCCAAGGTGGTTGTTTTCTGTCCCACCGAGAGCCTTGTGACTGGGATCTGTGGTACCAAACTGGGCTTACTTCTTTGACGACCAGCACAGCTTACCTGTATTCGGTACTTGCCATGTGCCAGACACTGTGCCAAATGCTTTACTTGCATTGTTCCAGTCAGTTTTCTGTCCAACTTCTCGCCGTGTCTCAGATGGGAAACCAAAGCTCAACAGGTGAATTAACTTACTCAAGCCCACACAGCTGGTGGTAAGTGGCCGAGCAGGAACTTGAACCGAGATCAGTTCCTGCCAGGGCACAGACTTCTAATCACTTTTCTCCACCACCTCTTTCTCTGATTGCCATTTAATACCAGGCTCTGAGACCACGTCACATCAAAATGGGCACAATCATTCAATCAGGCATTCAATCAAGACGGTTGCTTGAAGGAATTGTGACAGAGTATGGCCCTTACCCTGGTTGAAATTTCTGTGCTTTAAGACACAAAGAACATGGTAGATTTTTTTTTTCCTCAACAGACTTCATGATAAGTCTGTCATGTATCATTGACCTAAGAGAGGACAATAACAACCCAGAAGGGCACTTTCAGTTCTAGGATATTCTAAAAATAACCTTTTTGATTAATGGCTATGTCCATGGACAATAGAAGTCCACATTGTGGCTGAGGACGGATACAGTTCTCACCCTCACTTCCCAGGTGTTTCTCAAACTGATCCACTTACTAGGATCACCTTACTTTGACTTTTTCATCTAACCTTTATGTATCCCTGGGATTTAATTTATTCAGGGTATATAACCTCAGCCCATGGGATGTTTTTGCCTAAAGCAGGACGGAGATAACCATTTCTCTTGGAAATAAATCTTGGTGACCTTTGTATCACAGTTTAGGGTATTTACAAATCTTTGAGATAAATGCTCCATCAGAATATGGCAACAAAGATCATCTGGAGGTCCAGTGTCCTTGTCGCTATGGTTACGTCACTCAGTTATCCAGTTCAGAGAATGAGAAAGCCCTTCAGGTGGTGACCATGTGCCTCTGTGCAATGTTAGGTAGTGTTAAATAACCCATAAGTTTGGGGCAGGAGAAATGGAAAATGAATTAATTCACTGTTCATTCAAAAATTGGCCCCAAGAGCTGCAAGGAGTTTTCTCTTTAGAGAACCGAAACTCTATTCCCAATATTGAGACAAGAACTCATCTATCTGAGACATAATAACAGTCTTTCTTAGAGGATTATGGACAGTGTTTACTTATCCATACTGTTTTGATTATATTTTTCAAGAATAACAGCTTATAAAAATATGAGTAGAAAATTTCAAGTACGGTTTTGTAGATGATGATAATAATAATAATAGCCACAGATTCTTCCTATCCTTGCATACATGTATTTTTGCCATGTGAGTTGGCTGCCATTCCTGTTAAGAGATGGAGTTGCTTTCTCTACCCACTTGAATCTGACTGGCCTTTGACCAGAATAATGGGGCAGAAGTGATATATTATAAGAGTTTTGAGTGTAGGCTTCAGGAGATCTTGTAGTTAATCTTCTCATGCTTTTGCTGTTCTGAGACCTCCATGTGAGAAAGCCTGTGCTAGCCTCCTTGAGGATGAGAGCTGACATGAAACAGAGATGTCATAGCTCTGGCTCCAGAAACGAACCATCCTGCCCGTAGTCCATCCAGCTCTAACTAAGCTACCAGTTGCCTGCAGAATCACCTGGTTGACCCACAGACTTGTGAACAATCATAAAATTATTGTTATTGCAAGCCTTTAATTTGGGTATGCTTTTATGCGACAATAGATAATGGTTGCATATACTGAATGTCATCCTAATACACACATACACACTTTAAAAATGCAAATATATCCCTGGATGGTGGGATTGTAGGTGATTTTAATTTTCTTTTTTATACTTTTGTATATTTTCTAATAAACCTGCATTACTTTAATGATAATATTAATAATGAATGATATTGAACATACCATTATTGATTTTAATAAAATGACCATGGCAAACTACTAGTGATGGGGCAACTCAATCACTTCCCTTAGGGAGTCCTTAGAACAGTATATTCCAGTTACCCATTGTTGTCTAACAACTCCCCTGCATCCCCCCCCCCCAAAAAAAAAACCTTGGTGACAGAAAACAACAACCATTGTTATGCTCATAATTTTGTGGATCAGAAATTTGGGCTACGCATAGTGAGGGTGGCTTATTTCTGCATCATGATGACTGAAGTCTCAGCTGGGGTACTTAAATGGCAAGAGATGGTTGAAACAGCTCCACTGAAGTTACATGGCCAGGGCCTTGGTTCTACCTGTAGGCTGGGTTCCTTGCTTCTTCCACATGTTGTGTCTGGTGGAGTTGGAATGTTTAAGAGAGCTTCCTCAGTCCTATATTTTGTGTTTGGGCTGGGATGGATGGCATGGAGCTGGTCAGGCATCTCTCTGTGTCTCTCTGTCTCTCTTTCTCTCTCTCGCCACCTCTTTCTTCTCAGAGTCTTTCCACATGTCAAGCTTGAATGGCAAGGCAGTTTCAGAATAGTCAGATTTCTTATTTGATGGCTAACTTCACCCAGGGTAAACATTCTAAGAGGTGTAAGCTGTAAGCCTTCTTATGACCTAGTCTTGGAAGACTCAGGATATCACTTCTGTTGCATTTAATTGTTTGAGCAAGCCACTAACGCCAGCTGAGACTCCAGGGGAAGAGGATTACTATTCAAAAAATTTATGGCAATCCTTAATCTGTCACATTTCACTCTCTGGCCATGAATTATTTACATACCTCCTCCTACATGCAAAATACACTCACTCTTTTCCAAGACCCCCAGCCAAATTACATCATATTGCAGCATTAGGTGTCAGGATCTCTTCATTGAATTCAGATCTGAGTGTGGATGAGTCTCCTTGGATGTGAATCATTGAGTGTACCTCCTTGAGTACAAATTCTTATTGATCTGAAGACTGGCGAACTACAGAAAAAAATTATTTATACCCCATAAACAACATGCAATGATGAGAAAGACCCAGTATAAGCACAGTATAAACACTTCAGTTCCCCCAGGAGGGCATTGGAGGGCACTTAGCAATCATTTGTCCATAGCAATCCAGCTATGTACATGTCATCAATTCTCTTTCCTGGGATAAGGGATGTTATGGAATGAATGTTTTGTCTCTCAAAATTTGTATGTTGAAATCTTAACCCCCAATGGGATGGTATTGGGAGGTGGGGCTTTTGGGAGATAATTAGGTCATCTGAGGGTAGACCCCTCAAGAATGGGATTAGTTCCCTTATAAAGACACCCTGGAGAGCTCTTTCATCCATTCTGCCATGTGAGGACACAGCAAGAGGTCTACTACGAGGGAGAGGGCCCTCACTCAATCATGCTGGCACCGTGATCTCAGAATTCTAGCCTCCAGAACTGTGAGAAATAAATTTCTGTTGTTTTTATGCCACTCAGTCTATGGTACTTTGTTATAGCAGCCTGAGATAACTAAGACGGGGAATAGTTCTTGATTGGGGTTTAGTGTTGCTTCCTGGGAGTAACTCCTGCCCTGGAAATTGTTTCCATCGTATAAGCAGAGTGGAAAGAATCAGGGTTCCTTAGGTTTGAATTCTGACTTTATATTTACAAGCCACGTGAGTATATAAGTTATTTCATCTATGTGAGCCTCAAGTTCATTATCTACAGAAAGCATATAGTAATACTATCTCGATCATTATATGATTTACTTTATGTACTTAGCATGGTACCTGGCACCAAACAACTGTTGGTTTTCATCTCTCTGTGATGTTATATTAGTTTAGGCAGTGGCAAAATTGTCTCAGGCCTTGAGAAGACCACTGGAACTCCCTGAAACAGAGACCATGATAAGGAAATCTCCTATAGAATTATTGAGCAGTGACCTGGGGCATGTCCCACAGAATTGTTGAATAGTGGACTTCTATTGCAGAAAGGAAATTTTGAAAGAATCTGCTTAACTCAGTTGTAATAATAATAATGATACCAAATCTTTCAGAAATTATGTTTTTTGAGGTCACTTACTGAATGCTGTTCATTAGCCTCCATTGGCATTGTTTGTTTCATGGTCTGAAATTTACAGTATGGCTTTATCCTTTCATCTGCCATAAAGAAGAATTTCAAATGTAGAGAATGGGATCAAAATTTGACCTGACCCAGCTAACATGTTTGACCCTGCCATCTGACTCAGAGTTGAGCAGTTGTTTATAAGTTTTCAAAATCTCAAGTAGTTGGCTGAGGTCTTTAGGTTACCACACAATGATAGGAGGATGTAGTATTTAATATCAACAACTGAGTGAAGAGAAGGAGGCATCCCAGTTTAGTGTGGCTCTGCAGTCTTGTAACACGGTCCTACTCAAGGCAATGAGATGATCTCAAGAGCAATGTTTGGATCATGATACCATGAGAGCTAAAGAATTTCCGTTGCATGTATAAATAACTGTTCATGGATAACAAGGGTAATCAGAAAACTGAAAAAAATGTATTCCAAATGTTAGTAATGCTGACTAGTTTTACTATAAGCATACCCCCCCCCCCTTTTTTTCCTCTCCCATTACTATACTCAATGAGACAGACAGGTCAGCCAGTGAAGCAGGCAGTGTCAGTGCTCCATCCACATGTCCTCAATTTCTTCACTACATCACCTCCCGTCTCTTTATTATCTTCATGCACTCTGGATCCCCCTGCACTTTCACTTCTAATGTCCAGCACCAGGATCTCTTTTTGGAGGACTTCCTACAGGCTGCTTTTGCTTATTTTGCTAGTGTGTGCCAAAAGCTAATGTGCTTGGGAATTTACATCCCCTAACCAATGACTGAGTTATGCAGGAATACAATACTCCACGAACTCTGAGGAGCAATCTCTAGACCTCCCTGCATGATTAGGCCATAGTTAACTTTACGTGGGAGTTTGCTTGATATTTCACTTTTGGTTGGCCCCCTTCTCTTCACAATCCAACGCCCCTTCCCCCATAACCCCACCAGTTTTTCCACAGAATACTTTCTAATAAGTCATTTTCACATAAATCTTCATCTCAGGGTCTGATTCTATGGAATCTACCCTACAGATATCACGGAAGATGTCAAAATTACCTTTGAAAATCCATTATATTTCCTGTAAGCACAAGGTGCATGGCTTATGTATAAAACCCTAAAACGTACTTTTGCACACTAAACTTTAGGAAGCACAAAAATGTATTAAGCAAGGAATAAAATACTATATAGAGATTTCTGGGTCCTTAAGAGAGTTTACAAATCTCAGACAGTAAATGGAGATACATAGAGAAATCTAAAGGATTCTGCTTCACTATGTGATTTATTATGTTTTAATATTAAGCCTCTATACCTTGAATATGTATTCATAGTTTTGCTTATTTTTATTGTGTAGAAGATTAAATAACACTATATGGGGAGATCAGGTTCTGAAATCAGAGAATATAAATGTGTGCACAGCAGTGAAATTACCCTGTGTCTTTTAAAATTTGTTTACAGTGTATGTATTGAGCAAGTTCTACGTATCATGTATTATTTGTGTTATTCTAAACACTGGTAATATAACAAAACAAATTCCCGCCTTCATAAACCTTAGATTCTAGGAGGAGGAGAGATAAAAAAAACAAGTTATTAAATAATATGTTGGGTAGAGAGAAGCATTATGGAGAAAAATAAACCAGGGTCAGGTGGCTAGGGAGTGTGAAGGTGGGGGGTACTGCTTTATTTGAGTAATCAGGGGAGCCTCACTGATAAGGTGACATTTGAACAGAGACCTAGAGGAAGTGAGGAGGCTAACCATGTTGATATCTAGTAAAAAATCATTCTAGGTAAGGGGAAGAGTGTGGTAGACATAGGTCTCTTACTGGGGAACATAGTTGATTACAGTCTAGCTGCCACCTTCTGGAGGCGACACTTCCCCTGAGCCTCTCCTAGCCAGTGACTGAGCAGAGTGGAGTAGTAATTCAGGACTATTCCATGAGATCGGGATACCTCTGACAGGCAACTGTGGCTCAGAGACACCCCATTGGCTTGCCAGAAACTCCCTTAGGACTGCATTGCAGTCTGAAACGTTCCTGCACAATCCTCTTTCCTTACTCTTACAGGTGTCGGATTGGCACTGTGGTCAAAGGCCCTTCCCATCTTCTTCCCCTCCATCCCTTTTATCCTTCACACACATTTCCCCTCAATACATTTATTGCTCCCCTAATCCCATCTTGGCATCTGCTTCTTGGAGGGTCCAAACTAACGCAAACAAAATGCAAAGGACTGAAGCAGGAGCATGCAGATATGGTCACAGAACATCAAGAACAGCACGTCAGGAACAGAATTAGAGAGGGGTTGAGGGATGGGGAGTGTGGACAGACACAAAGCAGGGGGCTGAATCCCGAGAGCCCAGCAGGGATCATAAAGACCTAGAGTTTTACTCTCTGTAAGATAGGGACACCTTTGGAAGATTCTGAGAAGGGGAGAATGTGATCTCGCATTTTAAAAGGACCCTGTCACTGTTGCATTGAGAACAGATGATAGGAGGAAAGGGTGAAAGCAGGGAGACCAGCTTGGGGGCCACTGAAGAATCCAGATGAGAGATGGTGTTTGAAGGAGGTGGGTAGTGGGAGAGGTAGGGAGCAGTGAATGAATTCTAAATATATTTGAAGATAGAGCAAACAGGATTTGCTGATGGTTAAGCTTGAGGTATGACAGAAAGAGAAGCCAAAGATAACACTGAGATTTTTGGCCTGTGCAAATGGATTTAGCATTTACTGAGACAGGGAAGACTGGATATTGTGAAATATCATTATAGATTTTCTAGTTTAAATAGGTTTCTCCTGCCTGTGTGCTGCCAGTGATGCTTTGTTGATATTTCTACTTCATTACAAATCATACCCCTTACACCATGGTTGAGCTACTACTATTGCTACCTATCAATGAATGTGTACTTATTCCCTGCTACCCAAACCATTATAGATACATAAAATACACACACACACACACACACACACACACACACACACACACACACACACGTAATGCTGTTCTCCTCATTATGCTATGTGCTTCCTTTTGACCCAAGTGGCTCTTCTGTAATGTTTTATATTCACCACCATCTCCCTACCAGTCTGTATGTTTCTTGAGAACAAGTTGGCATTGAAAATGCTTTGTATATGCTACTTTGTATATGCTTTTATATGCTACTTCAACTATTGTCTTTGCTACTTTGTATATGCTTTTATATGCTACTTCAACTATTAAATTTCCTTGCATGGAATAGGTTTAATAATTCTTTGTGGCATTTTGTGACTCGTGTGTCCCTGACCCTCTCCTCACCTACCTTGTAAGTGACTAATAAAACTTACTGGGAATTCCTAAAAAGGATCATATCCATTGGCCTAATAATATCCAGTGGCTTCTGTGCTTGTCCCTTACTTGCCTGACACTGAGTGGTCCCATTCCCAACTTCTGTCTGATTTCAGTTCTTGGTCATTGGACTCAGTCTCTCTGGTGTCTCTGGTCTTGTTGTGCCCCAGAAACTTCAGGGAGAAGACCCTGTCTGAAATCGTGGGTCTTGACAGCTCATTTCTGATGCTACTCATAATTCCAATGTCCTGGTTAGAAAAAGATTTAGACATATTTAATTCTTTGCTTAAGCTTTCCCTTTCCCTGAATATCTGAAGCTCCCTTTCAGCCAGCTGAGTTAGTTATAACTTGAGAACACTTATGCTATTTGAGATATATGAATTATATAAGCAGGTTGAGTTTCCGCCGCAAAAGAAAAGCCAGAACAGCAAAAAATTGACTAATTGCGGAAACACTTTTTCCTTTCCATTTGCAATCTTTCATATAAACTTGAATGTTAACTCCTAATTATTTGGCGACAACAAAGTGCACTTGCAAAGATTCACCTTCAAAATGGCCAGCGCTTTCTGACACTCTCCAGCTAATAATAACTCTGGACTGTGCACATCTGATCAGAATTAATTGCAGCAGACTGGAGTCCTGCAAATGTTAAAATGTCTTTAGTTTTACAGACCAGTAGATGCTATGGTTCAGCAGCTCTGCATTATTAGTAAGCTCCTTGAATCTTGAGGGAGGCAGCCCAGCAAACCAGTGTAACCTTTATAAGTTAAATGAGAATTAGTGACTGTGCTTGTTGACTGTATCAGAACAAGGATATAGAATAAAAATAACACCTTTTTTTTATAGCTACCAAACAATTTAATATATAAAAAGCTTGCTTTGCCTGTCAGCTAACAGTCAGCTAAATATAAAGTATTCACCATATGCAGGGGCAATATCTGACATGTTGAGAGAGTAGACTGATAGACAAAGAAAAAGAAACCCTATTAAGAAGGTCAGAACATAATTCAAGAGGTTAATGTTTAGACTATGGTGGCCAAGAAACTATTAGTTTCCAAAACAAGGTGAAAGTCTGTGACATAGCAGTCATATCTAAACTTCTAAAGGACTGAGAGGCTAGCATTTCTATGTGTCACTGGTTCTTCCTGTATATGTTCATATTATGAGTGGAACAGCTTTATTATTGAGGACAAATAATAAAATGGATACATAGAATTTTCCATGGGTAGACTGTCAAAATTTAAAATAACCAGGCTACCCAGAGTCAGCTACAGAGAGCATGGTGTATGGGGCAGGGATGGTAGGTGCAGATGAGAGGGAAACTCGAGAGACATTAACAGATATGGCACAAAACAAGAAGTAGTTTTTGAGAACTGTTAAATTAGATTGGATTAGTAGAAATGAAATGATCTATTATTATTAGCAACAAAAGGTATCCATCCCAATACACAACTGTTGACTAACTTGTGCTTAGTGTCTCAGACACAGTAAGACATTCATATTCATTTTTCATTCATTCTGCATTTATTATGTACAATCCATGTGTTAAGTATTGTGTTAGAATGCTAAGGCAAGTCTGGCAAGTCCTGGACCAGTGCCACCACCTGCACATTGTTCCCATGACAGACATCACCAAACAGCCACGACACTAACATCACCAATAGCCACAACACTAGTTCCGTTGCTCCTGACTATGGCCTCAGAGTCTTTTCAGCATAGATATGGACCCTTGCTATTGGCAGAGACCAGGAGGTTACTGCAATAAAATCTGGTAGCAAAGAGGGAGGACTAGAATGAAGTTAGAACGGTGAGGATAGGGAAATGAATAAATTTGAAAGACACCAAAAAGGTAAAAGAGACAGGACATTATCAATGATTGGATGCTGGCTGGGGATGAAATTTCCTGGGGCTGGGGCGCCTGGGTGGCACAGCGGTTAAGCGTCTGCCTTCGGCTCAGGGCGTGATCCCGGCGTTATGGGATCGGGCCCCACATCAGGCTCCTCCGCTATGAGCCTGCTTCTTCCTCTCCCACTCCCCCTGCTTGTGTTCCCTCTCTTGCTGGCTGTCTCTATCTCTGTCAAATAAATAAATAAAATCTTTAAAAAAAAAAAAAGAAATTTGCTGAGGCAAAGTCAAGAGTGACATCAAAGTTTCTAGCTTGCTCAGTTGGGTGGATGAAACACCATTTATTGAGGTTCATGAGGCGGGGAGGAACGCCTGTAGGGAGAAAGATAAGCTTTAAGTACTTTGAATTTTAGTTTCCCGTGGGCCATCCAAATAGAAATTAAAAAACTGGATATTTGGGTCTGTAATTCAGATGCATGACCAAAGCTAATGAGGAGACAGTTTAGGGGGTTGGTGCAACACATGGGCACTGGAGTCCCATTAATTGGGTTTGAACTATGGCTCCACAAGACACTAGCTGTGGGACCTTGGTCAAGTTTCTTAGTATACCTTCTTAACCTTCAGGGTTTTTTTTTTTCTTTGCTTTTTAACATGGAGATAACATTAGTATCTATCTTACAGGATCATCTTGAAGATGAAAAGAATTTTGGCAACACATTGTGAGCACTATGGAAATGCTAGCCCTTATTATCATTGTCATTGCATCTAAACAGTGCCAAGTATTTGTAGAATGAATGTATCCATGAGATCACCCAGAGAAAGTGTAGAGAATGAGAAGACAAGTGGAATAAGAAAGAAACTTGAATTTATCATTCCTTAATGGGTTAGTAATCTGGTTGAATGAGAATTCAGATGCTTTGATATGTACGTGAATGAACAAAGAAAGGTTGAAAATCCAAATGGTAAATTCTTATCAGGAACACAGAAAAGAAATTAGTGTGATAGACCAAAAGATTGTTTGAAGACAAAATGGGGCAGGTAGTCTTGAAGAGTTAGGTCCTTCTAGAGGGACAAGTTTGTCTAAAAAGCAAGTGTTGTCTAGTCAAATACCCACAGTTATTAAAGGGCAAGATAAGGAAAATCAAGAGGCAAGGTTTTAGTAATAACACTGTTTGCAGCAAGCAGTACGGTGGCCAGAGCAGTATTTCCATGTCAGTGGAAATAACAACATGAGAATTCACAAATCTGTTGTGCTCTCACAACAAACATGCTCCTGAAAAATGTATAAGAATCACAGCATTGTAAATCTGTGTTTTGTAATATATTGTGCCATTGTAATATATTTTATTGGTTACTAATGTAAGTGGAGCGGCAGGGTTTATAGAAGTCAGGACTAGTGAATGACATCCCCATCCCACAGGTTTTCAAGCCAATCCCACCACCCCCTCCTAGGTCATCCTTGATTCCTCTTTGCTCTTCATCTCCTGCATCAATTCATTAAGAGTCCTCTTGACTCTAAAGTCTAAGGGCATCTCACATCCATTATCCTTTTTTTTTTCATTTCCACTCTTAATCCCGATGCAAAGAAGCCTCTTCTCTCACCTGGGTGAGCTGCAGTCTCTCTGCTTTTCCCTATAATCCATTCTCCACATCAAGCCATGCAACCCCCAGCTGAAAGTAAAACCCAAATTCTTACTTTTGTAAGAATTCAGGCTTTGTATGACCTGGCCCCTGCCAACCTCCTTCATCTTGTCCCTCTTCCCATCTTTTCATATGCTTTAGCCTCACTGGGCTTCTTACTCTTCTCAGAACCCCCAAGCTCTTTCTGGCCTGAGGGCCTTTACATCATCTGCTCCTCCTTCACGTCCTCCAGACTTTTAGAAGATTGATTCCTTCTAGTCATTGAGGTTCTCATGTCAAGTGTGCTCCCCTCAGGAGCCTGCCATGGACACTCTGACTGTATAGCCCCATTTCCTGATCACTTTCTAAGATACCCTGTTCAGCTGTCTTCGCTGCACTTTTCTGATATTTTCACCTTGCTTCATTTGTTTTTTTTTTTTTATGGTCAAATGACAATTTATTATTAAAAACGAAACAAAACAAACAGAAAACTCTCCATCAATGTCTATCCTTTACCCGATTCGCATTTTTCTTAGCATTCAATCACTGTACAGCATACTGCATATTTATTTGTTAATTTGTTGACTTCTCTATACTGACACTAGAGCACCAGTTCCATGAGATAGGCGATCTTGGTTTTGCCTACTACTGCATTACCTAGAATAGTGACTAGTATATATTCACATACTCGATAAATATTTGCTAAATACACAGATGAATGAATGTAGGGTAGCTGAAGGCCAGGATATACATTTACTAGTTACAAGTCCATAGTTCATGTCAGTATACCACATTAACTCTCTGTAAAACTAGTTTGCCATTTTATGCTTTGGCATGAAATATTATAAAACAAAATCAAAACATCAATCTTGGGTAAATGATGATTTTCAGTTCTACTGTACCTGGTTAAGGAAAACATAGTTTCTTGACTTACTTCCTTCTACCGTTTCAGTAGAAACAGAAATAAGATTACTCTAATTATAAAATGATAAAAAAGAATGAAGGTGAACATAGCTTGGATGCTTGTTAGAAACAGAATATGATAAAATTTTCTTTGCTTAAAAAAAAGGACTATACTATTCCACATCAATTAATAGCATACAAAGTCTTTTTTTTTTTATTCTTTTTTTTTTTATTAATAATGATTTTTTATTATATTATGTTAGTCACCATACAGTACATCCCCGGTTTTCGATGTAAGGCTCGATGATTCATTAGTTGTGTATAACACCCAGTGCACCATGCAATATGTGCCCTCCTTACTACCCATCACCGGTCTATCCCATTCCCCCACCCCCCTCCCCTCTGTAGCCCTCAGTTTGTTTCTCATAGTCCATAGTCTCTCATGTTTCATTCCCCCTTCTGATTACCCCCCCTTTCTTTATCCCTTTCTTCCCCTACTGATCATTCTAGTTCTTATGTTCCATAGATGAGAGAAATCATATGATAGTTGTCTTTCTCTGCTTGACTTATTTCACTAAGCATTATCTCCTCCAGTGCCGTCCATGTTGTAGCAAATGTTGAGAACTCATTCTTTCTGATTGCTGAGTAATATTCCATTGTATATATGGACCACAACTTCTTAATCCAGTCATCTGTTGCAGGGCATCTCGGCTCCTTCCACGATTTAGCTATTGTGGACATTGCTGCTATGAACATTGGGGTGCATATGGCCCTTCTCTTCACTACGTCTGTATCTTTGGGGTAAACACCCAGTAGTGCAATGGCTGGATCATAGGGTAGCTCAATTTTTAACTTTTTAAGGGACCTCCACACAGTTTTCCAGAGTGGCTGTACCAACTTGCATTCCCACCAACAATGTAGGAGGGATCCCCTTTCTCCACATCCTCTCCAACAATTGTTGTTTCTTGCCTTGTCTATTTTTGCCATTCTAACTGGCGTAAGGTGGTATCTCAGTGTGGTTTTGATTTGAATTTCCTTGATGGCTAATGATTTTGAACATTTTTTCATGTGTCTGTTAGCCATTTGTATGTCTTCATTGGAAAAGTGTCTGTTCATATCTTCTGCCCATTTTTTGATTTGTTTATTTGTTTCTCGTGTATTGAGTTTGAGAAGTTCTTTGTAGATCTTGGATACCAGTCCTTTATCTGTAGTGTCATTTGCAAATATATTCTCCCATTCCGTAGGCTGCCTCTTAGTTTTTCTGACTGTTTCCTTGGATGTGCAGAAACTTTTAATCTTGATGAAGTCCCATAAATTCATTTTATCTTTTGTTTCTCTTGCCTTTGGGGATGTGTCATGAAAAAGGTTGCTTTGGCTGATGTCGTAGAGGTTGCTGCCTATGTTCTCCTCTAGAATTTTGATGGATTCCTGTCTCACATCGAGGTCTTTCATCCATTTGGAGTTTATTTTTGTGTATGGTGTGAGATAGTGGTCAAGTTTCATTCTTTTGCATGTAGCTGTCCAATTTTCCCAGCACCATTTATTGAAGAGACTGTCTTTTTCCCACCGGATGTTTTTTCCTGCTTTATCAAATATTAGTTGCCCAAAGAGCTGAGGGTCCATTTCTGGGCTCTCTATTCTGTTCCATTGGTCTATGTGTCTGTTTTTGTGCCAGTACCATGCTGTTTTTGTGATCACAGCTTTGTAGTACAGCTCGAAATCCGGCATTGTGATGCCCCCAGCTTTGTTTTTCCTTTTCAACAGTTCCTTGGAGATTCGGGGTCTTTTCTGGTTCCATACAAATTTAAGGACTATTTGTTCCAGTTCTTTGAAAAACGTTCTTGGTATTTTGATCGGGATAGCATTGAAAGTGTAGATTGCTCTGGGTAGCATGGACATTTTAACTATGTTAATTCTTCCGATCCATGAGCATGGAATATCTTTCCATCTTTTTATGTCTTCCTCAATGTCTTTCAAGAGTGATTTATAGTTTCTAGAATAAAGGTCCTTTACGTCTCTGGTTAAGTTAATTCCAAGGTAACGTATGGTTTTTGGTGCTATTGTAAATGGGATGGATTCCCTGATTTCTCTTTCTTCGTTCTCGTTATTCGTGTACAGAAATGCAACTGATTTCTGAGCATTGATTTTGTATCCCGCCACGTTACTGAATTGCTCTATAACTTCTAATAGTTTGGGAGTGGCTTCTTTTGGGTTTTCCATATAGAGTATCATGTCGTCTGCGAAGAGAGACATTTTGACTTCTTCTTTGCCGATTTGAATACCTTTGATCCCTTTTTGTCGTCTGATTGCTGTTGCAAGGACTTCTAGTACTATGTTGAATAATAGTGGCGAGAGTGGGCATCCTTGTCGTGTTCCTGATCTTAAGGGAAAGGCTTCCAGCTTTTCCCCATTGAGAATAATATTTGCAGTAGGCTTTTCATAGATGGCTTTTATGAGATTGAGAAATGTACCTTCTATTCCTACACTCTGAAGGGTTTTAATCAGGAAAGGATGCTGTATTTTGTCAAATGCTTTTTCGGCATCGATTGAGAGGATCAGATGGTTCTTGAGTCTTTTCTTGTTGATATGATGTATCACGCTGATTGATTTGCGAATATTGAACCACGCTTGCATCCCAGGTATGAATCCCACTTGATCGTGGTGGATAATCCTTTTAATGAACTGTTGGATTCTATTAGCAAGTATCTTGTTGAGGATTTTGGCGTCCATATTCATTAGGGAAATCGGTCTGTAATTCTCCTTTTTGAGGGGGTCTTTGCCTGGTTTGGGGATCAAAGTAATATTGGCCTCATAGAATGAGTTTGGTAGCTTTCCTTCTGTTTCTATTTTTTGAAATAGCTTTAGGAGAATAGGTATTATTTCTTCTTTGAATGTTTGGTAGAATTCCCCAGGAAAACCGTCCGGGCCTGGAGTTTTGTTATTTGGAAGGTTGTTTATCACTGACTCAATTTCTTCATAATTAATTGGCCTGTTTAAGAAATCAATTTCTTCCTTTTTCAATCTTGGTAGTTTATAGGTTTCCAGGAAGGATTCCATCTCTTCCAGATTGCTTAGTTTATTGGCATATAGCTGTTGATAAAAATTTCTAATAATCCTTCCAATTTCAATGGTGTTCGTTGTGACCTCTCCTTTTTCATTCATAATTTTAATAATCTGGGTCCTTTCTCTTTTCTTTTGGATAAGTCTTGCCAGGGGTCTGTCAATTTTATTGATTCTCTCCAAGAACCAGCTTCTAGTCCTGTTGATCTGCTCTACTGTACTTCTGGTTTCTGCTTGATTGATTTCAGCTTTAATTTTGGTCAACTGCTTCCTTGTGCGTGGATTAGGCCTGTCCCTCTGTTGCTGTTCCAGCTTCTTGAGGTGAGAATATAAAAACTGCATTTTAGATTTTTCTATTCTTTTGAGTGAGGCTTGGATGGCTATGTATTTCCCCCTTAGGACTGCCTTTGCAGTATCCCATAGGTTTTGGACTGTTGTATTTTCATTCTCATTGGTCTCCATAAATTGTTTAATTTGATTTTTGATTTCCTGGTTTATTGAGTCATTCCTGAGCAGGATGGTTCTTAGTCTCCAAGTGTTTGAGTTTCTTCCAAATTTTTCCTTGTGGTTGAGTTCCAATTTCAGAGCGTTGTGGTCTGAGAATATGCAGGGGATAATTTCAATCTTTTGGTATCGGCTGAGACCTGTTTTGTGTCCCAGAACATGGTCTATTCTTGAAAATGTTCCATGGGCATTAGAATAGAATGAGTATTCTTTGGTTCTGGGGTGTAGTGTTCTATATATATCTAAGAGGTCCAACTCGTCGAGTATGGCATTCAAAGCCTTTGATTCTTTGCTTAGTTTTTGCCAGGGTGTTCTGTCTATTTCTGAGAGTGGAGTGTTGAGGTCCCCTACTATTAATGTATTTTTATCTATATGTCTCTTTATTCTGGTTAAGAGTTGGCTTGTGTATCTTGCTGCTCCCCTGTTGGGGGCATATATATTTATAATTGTCATATCCACTTGTTGAATACTTCCTTTAAGAATAATATAGTGCCCTTCTGCATCTCTAACTATAGTCTGTAGTTTAAAATCCAATTTATCTGATATGAGAATTGCTACCCCAGCTTTCTTTTGAGGTCCATTTGCGTGAAAGATGGTACTCCATCCCCTTACTCTCAGTCTGAATGCATCTTTGGGTTCGAAATGAGTCTCTTGTAGACAGCAAATGGATGGGTCATTTCTTTTTATCCAATCTGCAACCCTGTGGCGTTTGAAACCAGAATTTAAACCATTAATGTTCAGGCTGAGTACTGAGAGATATGCTTTTAATTCTGCCATGTTGTCAGTAAAGTCTTTGTTTGTATTGGCTGTGACTTTCTGTTTTGTATCACTCTTGGGGCCTTTTTACTTTTATAGAACCCCCCGTAATACCTCCTGTAGGGCTGGTTTCGTGGTTACGAAATTGGCTAGTGACTGTCGATTCTGAAATGTCTTTATTTCTCCATCAATTCTGAATGACAGCCTTGCTGGATAAAGGATCCTTGGCTGCATGTTTTTCTCTGAAAGAGCTTTAAAAATGCTCCCCCAACCCTTTCTCTCATTCCAGGTCTGTGTAGACAGGTCTGATGTAATTCTGATGCCTTTGCCTTGGTACGTGAGAAATTTCTTTGCCCTGGCTGCTTTCAATACTGTTTCCTTGGATCTCATATTTGCGAAATGCACTATGACGTGACGTGGTGTAGGTCTGTCATGGTTGAGCTTGGGAGGGGTCCTCTCTGCCTCTTGGACACGAATTTTTGTTTCCCTTGCTAGATTAGGGAAGTTTTCAGCTACAATTTGTTCAAATATCTCTTCTAGACCTCTGTTTTTCTCCACCCCCTTGGGGATGCCGATGATTCTAACATTGGATCGTTTCGTTGAGTCAGTAATCTCCCGTAGCCAACATTCGTGGGCGTGGATTTTTTTAAGACCATCTTCTATTTTTATTTTTTCCTCTATTAACCCATCCTCCAATTCACTAACCCTTTCCTCCGCTTCCGTGACCCTGGCCGTCAGAGCCTCTAGTTTTGCCTGCATTTGGCTCATAGAATTTTTAATTTCTGTCAAATTCACTCTCATTTCCGCCCTTAGGGATTGTATATTCTCAGTAATATTTTCCTGAATACTTTTTTCAAGTCTACTCATTATCTTGACCATTGTTACTCTGAATTCCATTTCTGATAATTTGGTTACATCCATATCCGTTACTTCTGTGGCAGAGGCCACTGACTCACTGTCTTTTCTTTGCTGGGGGGGGGGCTTCTCCTTCTTGTCATTCTGATGAAGAGAGGTTGCGGGGTTTCCAGAGCCCAAAATTATTGACTGGGTCCCAGGCCGTGCCCCTTGTTTTATAGGGATCTTAGAGATGTGGGCTTCTTCTTTAAAGATTTTATTTATTTACTTATCTGAGAGAGGGAGACAGACAGTCAGCAAGAACGAAACAGAAGCAGGGGAGTGAGAGAGGAAACAGCAGGCTCCCAGCGGAGGAGCCCGATGAGGGACTCCTTTCCGGAACGCCGGGATCACGCCCTAAGCCGAAGACAGGCGCTCAATGACGGCGCCACCCAGGCGTCCCGGGTTGTGGGCTTCTTGATTTTTCAGCCTGCCTTCTGTGTTCTGGGGGAGGGGCCTGCCGCGCCGATACTCAGGCAACCCTGTTTGGGTAGAGTCTCGGCGTCCCCTGCGAGGGAGGATGGGGATGGGCACGCTGTGAGCCGGTATTTCCAGGCTTTTGTTCTCTGGCGGCTTTCCCTGGCGGCCGGCTATGCCTCTTCTGAGGGTCAGAGAAGCAGAGGCTGCATTGTCGCAGAATAGAGGGATTGCGGCCCGTTCTCCACTGATGTTCTGGCCACTTTAACTCTGTTACTGTTGGTGCTGCTCAACCCTGCGGCGTCCCGGGATGTGCGCACCAACTCGGCGACTCTGCCCTCACTTCCAGGGCCGGCGCGTCTCTGTCCTTTGTGTTTCTAATGCCGCCAGCCACCGGCTGCCCAGTCTCTGTACTTTGTGTTTCTAGTGCCGCCAGCCACCGGCCCGCGCGTCTCTGTCCTTTGTGTTTCTAACGCCGCCAGCCACCGGCCGCCCCGCGCGCTCCCGGGTCTCCTGGTCTCAGTCTATGCCCGGTGAGCACACCTCGATTCCGGAGTTTCGTGAGAAGCCTGGTGGCGCGCGCACCCGGTTCAGGGTCTCAGTCTGCTGTTTCGCGGGTGCTGACCGCGAGTCCGCCCGCTCCCCCGTGCAGGTGGCCCGCCAGCCGCCAGCCGCCCCGCGCGCGCTCCGGGAGTTCCCGGTCTCAGTCTGGATCCCGTGAGCACACCGGGATTCCGGTGTTCCGGGAGATGCCTGGTGGCGCGCGCGTTCACGGCTCACCGGTCTCAGTCCGCTCTCTCGCGGGTGCCCTCTGTGTGTCCGCCCCCACCTTGCTTCATTTGTAACTTTTGTGTTATTGTCTCCCCCACTAGATATAATTTCCACGGTAACAGAGACCAGGGCTGGTCAACTTATCCATTGGATACAGTAGGCACAGTGCCTTGGACCCATGATACTTTTGTGGGCCCATGAAAATGTTTTAGTTTCTTTAAAAATTAGAGGAAAAATGGATATAATAATAATGAATATCAAATAAGGAATCCAGGCTGGATTAAATTGATTTTTAAATATAGTTATAAAATAAATTTTTAAATATTTTTTATGGTGGCTTAAGGAGTCCATGAAAGTCAAAGGTGCCCATGGTGGGGGGACTCTGTCAATGTTGTTTATGGCAGTGCCTCCAGCACCTAGAACTGTACTGGGCAGAGAGCAAGCCCTCAAAATGAATTTGTTGTTCGGATAAATTAAGTAGCTTGGAACTTTGGAATCTGGCCTAATAGAACCTAGGTTGTGTGTATGTACACGTGTGTGTGTGTGTGTGCACGCGCGCGTGTGCTTGTGTTTGCTGGACATCTTCTCTTTGCTCCTCTAGATCCCTACTTGTCTCTGGGCCTAAGGAAACTGATCTCTATATCTGTGGGTTCAGATTGAGTTCAGCCAAGGGGAGGCACCATAAGGAGATCTGACAGTGGGACAGTGAAGTCTCAGTATTTATTCCTGTGGTGTCCTCCCTGCTAAGGAGTCAAATGGACCTCATTTCCCCATTACTCTAATAATAATAATAATAATAATAATAATAATAATAATGCTAACTGGTATTTACTGAGATTAAATCTGGCGTTGATATTTTTATGTAGCAAAATGATATGATAGCATGATGTGACAACCTTTACTTTATACTTGAATTTTGCAGCACAAAATTGTAGACTTTATCAATGTCCTCAAAGGTCTCTCTTGATCATTTGACATTCCTACTGTTCTCTTCTGGTATCCCTCTTCTGTCACCATGCTTGTAAGCCTTTTCTTCTATTGTTAACAGGTCTAGCTTTGCTTGATCTTCATTTGTCAATAGATGGAGACTGTCATTAACTTTATGAAGTGTCGACTCTTACGCAGTATATGTCATTTTGTGAGCAACATGTTTGCTGTCTGGGTTTCCCTGAACGTAGCCCAATTACTGTGTCATAATGTTGTGAGCCTTTAGTGTTAAGTGGTCCTTGTTTCTGCAAGAATGACTAGCATCCTATTTCCTAAGCTTCTGTTATAAAAGAATCCACATAGCACTTAAAAAACACTCAGTTCCTGTGGGAACATTTTTTTCATGATAAAAATAGATATATGGTAAAGCCTGAATTCTTGCAATATGTAAAAACTGTGTTGTTCCTGGCTTCTAGGCCATAAAGAGTATGTTTCCACTTTGTTAGCTGCTCTTTGTTCTTACCTTTTTTCTTTATACTTCCATAGTTTTCTCTAGAAAATCAAAATTTCAAAATATACAAGACCTAAGGCTAAGATATTGGAGTCATTTTAAAGATAAATAATGGATAATTAAATGAGACAGTATACATAAGTGTACTTTTAGAAGTATCCAAAATTAATGACTCAGGTAAATTCGGTTTTAATATATAACAGTATCAGCTCTAATGGCTAAGTTCATTATAATAATCAGTATATAAATTTCCTAGTAATATGACAAGTACTTGGAAGTACATCTCATAAATTATTACTGAAATGGTAGATAACTAACTTATTCATTTTTACATTTGTTTTAGAAAAGGATTTTTATCATATTTCTAAGTAGCTTGCAGCTATGTAGGTAAGTTCTGTTCATTTCTTCACTTTATCAGCTCTCAGAATGGCAGTTATATTCTATAATGTTCCCAACATATTTGCTTTTCTAATCCATATAAACTACATCTCATGCGTAATCATTAGGTCATAATCATAGTGAAACTTAGGTGATAGTTGGGGACATCACTGTTTAATTGTGATAGTTATTATTTTCATGGTATTCTTACATGGGTGTTCCATCAACAGCTCTGGTCTGAGAAGGCTCAGTTGGACCTTTTATATTACCCGTTTTCTCTCCTTGAGGGTGCTCTTTCAGTATAATGACACCCTGATTTTTGCAGATGTTTAGACCAAACATTTCTAAGTCATCTTCCATTTGTTCTTCTGCTGTTCCCACCCCTCTTCCTCCCCCTTCCCCCAGTCCTCCATCTGATCCTAAGTCGTCTGATCCTGTTGCTTTTTACCAGAAGGGGAACAGGAAGGAACATGTCTGACAGGGAGCTATGGAGAGGCAAGGCAATGCGCCAATGTGGACAGGATACAGAATGAGTCCTGGGGGAGAGCAGTGGTGGGAGATGAACAGGTTGAGGAAGACCATGTAATACCTTGAAGGTCTTGCTTAGGAATTTGGATTTTATCCTTTACTCAGAGGGAAGTCACTGGTAAACAACCACAACCACCACCACCACAACAGGAAAATGCAGGATTGGAGATTGGCATAGTATGTGCATGAAAAGAAGGCAAGGGAGTTTCAGGTGCACATAAAAGAGGGATTGACAGGAAAACAAGGAACATAGGCTCATCAGGGAAGAAAGTAAAACTGCTGGTAGAGGGGATGGGCCATACTGGGAGAGAAAGTAGTGATGCCAGAGAGTAGTTTAGAAAGAATGAAGAAGCAGGTCAAGCAGAAGATGTAAGGTGGTGGTCAGAGGGAAATTTTAGAGTTGAAGGTTTGAGAAGAGTATGATCCTGGGAGTCAATTATTTAAGGCCCACAGTGAATACCATTGAAATAGATGAGGGGCAAGACACTGGGAGGCTAAGGGCTTTGGTGTTACGAGGGCTATTGATATTGCATGAAAGGATGGCGGTATTCAGAGTGAAAAGGAAATTTTCAACATTTGGACAAGGATGAAGTGGATGTTGGTGGATGCTGGGAATGGGGCAAGGCAGAACAGCTTATTGTTTAAGAGCACTGGCTGGATTTGAATCCTGGCCCCACCACTTTCTGATCATGTGGACCTGGAAAAGTTAGGTCTGTACCTTTGTTTCTTCATCTGCAAAATAGGGATGATAACAATAATAACTGTTTCACGAGGTCATTATCAATATTACACAAGATAAAGCATTAAAGCACTCAGGAGAGTGCCACGTTCACAGTGGGTGCCCAGGCAATATTAGCCATTATAACTTAGAGGTAGAGTAGTAAAAGTTGTTTTTAGCCTTGGAAGGGGGCAGGAGAATATTGGATCTCCCTCTTGATGAGGGCAGGAAAAGAAGTGCCTGGGAGAAAAATATATAAACTCCCAAGAAAGAAACCCATTTTCATGTACAGTAAACATTATTGAGAATCTACGGTACCTTCTTGGCAACGGACTGAGCTTCCAGAGTGTACAGGGGAAAGACAGCTGTCCAGAGGATCTGACTCGTGGCCAGGACTATGTAAGACATTGATGAGAGAGATAGAGGGTTGGGATATAGACATAAGAGTCAGAGGGCTACTTAACTTTGGAATTACAAATGAAATTCTGGAGAGAAGTGGTGGGTAGTAGTATGTTTGCAAGTTCCCATTCTCTGGTGTAGACAGTAGATGTGGTTATGACCACTGTGGTTGGCCTATAAGAATCTCAAACTGGAGGTTTATTAGAATGCATTTTAGTTGAGTGTTCTGAGAAATCAGAAGATGCCATGGGGGACCAGCTCATTTAAGCAGATAGGACAGATTCAAATGTAAAATATTGTATTCCCTTTGCTCTTGGAAATTGCCCTGAAAAACTTAATTCTACCTATATCTTAAATCTCATTTCATTTTGCTTTGGATTATTGAGTTCTGTCTATAGCTTATCTTTTGGATGTAACCCACTTTGTCTTCCTGGTTGTAATTCTTGCCTCTTTGGGGAATAATTTGACTACCCTTCCTTAAGACACAGCAGTCTCAGACTACTTTGGGTAACCCCCTATCTTAGACTGGGTTCATTGGAAACAGACTTACCGATGAAAAGTTAGGTACAGAAAGTTTATTGGAAAGTGCTCTCAGGAGATATGCCTGTAAGGAGGCAAGAAAGGCAGGATAGGCAGGAAGAGAAGCTGATATGCAGTGCGGTTGCAGCTGAGGCCTCAACCAATCCTACAGGGGCCCTAGAGCTGAGAGATAGCCTTTCAGAGTTGTCCCACTTGAGGCCAAGGAACCTGATCTTTATATCCCAGCACTGGCCAGTCATTGATTGTGGACTGGTCCCCAGGAGTGCCATAAACTTGGGTGAGGTGGTTCCCTGAGGCTGAGGGACTATCCCAGTGAGGGAAGCATCTTGGAGTCTTTATTAGCTGACATGTTCTGCTGATGAGGAATGGATGTGTTGGCCCTGGAAAGCAGCCCGGGGTGGAGCACCACAGTATCTACTATACCCTCTTTCCACCATCTTCTTTTATACCTTCCAGCTGCCCTGAGTTTCTTTAAAGTGTTGGGGTGAGATGGGAGACGAGGAAAGAGAAAGGTAGTCAAACAGGGAAGGTAGGAGAAGGCTGAAATCTTATTTTACATCCTTCACAATTTTTCCTGGGGACACCCACAAGAGGCAAGGCCAAATACATCACAGAGAACCAAGGCTAGTGTAACAAATGTGGAAGTTACCCCCATGGGCCATGCAAGAAAGAAGGTTTGTATATTTATACCACTCTCTCTATTCTTAGCTGCACACTACAGACCATCGTTAATATCTATGAGGTCATCGTTGCATTTGGCAACATTACTGTGGAATTACAAAGAAATTGGTCTACATATCACATAGCTGCTAACAACAAGGAGAATGAGCTTTCAGTGATTATTGAAAAGTTCAGGGACTAATTATGACAAAACTACTGCCTTCTCTGGAGAAGTTACCCTTACAGAAGAAAGAGGAGTGAATCTTCCCACTAGGAACATTTTTTTATAAGATAAGAGCTTGGCTACATATTAAATTAAAGGTAATATAGAAAGTTTTAAACTCTGAGAGGCTAAAATAATGGCAGTTCTGTTTTAATATATGGAGTTTTGGGATGCCTGATAAAAAAGTACCATCTGGGCTGCACCAGAGCTGTAAAATTAATATCCACTGACCTGTTTGAAATATGCTCTTGTGAGTGATTGTGTCTCCGGCAGGTTATTTGGCTTTTCTTAGCACCAAAAATGTGTATCTTCCACCATAGGGATGGAAAGATCTCCTTTTAGGGGCAATTATTTGAATTATTTCCCCACGATCCCAGAGAATTTTTGATCCCCTGACCACCAGGAGGCCACTTTCGATACTTCCAATGTCAGAAGCAAAAGTCATGGAACACTCCTCCCTCTTCATTCACTGGGAAAATTTCTAAATGATGACAATTCTCTTATTCCCTGGAAGAGAATAAAAGAATATGGAAGACATGTTAGAAAGAAACTTCAGATATATCCCTCTTCATTAAAATGTGAATTTCACTCTAAATGTGCTCATTTCCTAAGTTGTAAATTATAGTCAGAAAAAAATAAATACAACTTGGCTATTCCCAAGTTTATGAAATCACATAGACATAGTCTTTCCTGATGAAAAATTCCCTGCTCAACAACCAGTTTGCCACTAATGATAATAAGGTCATCCAAGTGCACAGCTGTTGGGTTTCCATGGTACGCACAGTGACTGATTAAAATTACCCAGCAAAACCATGGAAGTGGGCTGTTAATACTGGTTGGAAAGTTGTGCATAGAATGAAGCCTTAGGCTTAGGCATTGATGGGAACTGGTAAGTCAGCCTGCCATTAATTAGCAAGGGAAACCTCTCCTGTTTTAAATAATTTATATCTGCATCCAAAAGTAGGTAGTAGAAAGAGTATAACAATGAGGAAGCATTACTGCTTTCCAGGAGGACTTCTCCAAACACAATTTACCAGTGTAACTGTACCTGGGTTTGAACACAGTTCACCCTGTGACAAAGCTCACCCTAAACAATTGACCCTTCTGATGAAATTATTTAATATATTAAGATGTTAAACTAGTTAATCTAGTTAATATGTTAAACTAGTTAATCTACTAACCTAGGTATAAAAAGAATGTGGTGCTTTCATATCTTTGTTGGGCAAACAGCATCAGACATTTTTTGTTGTTTATTCTGTACTTTTAGGGAAAAGAAATATATCCTTAACTTAGATCGTAGACCATTCCTTTTCATGTATTTGGCTTAAATGGCTGACAAAGCCATCGAAATAAGTGCCATTTTATTAAATGGGAAAAGTGTAGATTAATTCTATTCATATAAATAATAAATTCTCTGAACATATAAAATATTTCTGAAGCTGCATTAATGCACATTTGCATTTCTCTTTAATATGAAACAGCTGTTGTATTTTTCATTTTATGGCATTTTAAAGAGAAGGAAAAGATTGGGAACCAACATGAATCACAGGTCCCCACTACATTTTGTTAAAGACAATATCACATTAATTCCCATTGCTACTGAGTCTGATGGAGAACAGAAACTTGCTTCATTTTTAAAACCCTGAAAGTTAACATAGAAACTTTAATGTAAGCATTTAAATTATCAGCTTGGAATGAGAAAGTGAGTCAGCTCTGATATGCATCAGCTGAACTGCACCACTCTGGATTTGGGAGCTGGAAAGGTATAGAATTTACTTACATAAATCAAATCATGCTGATGAAAGGTAGCCATGTAAATCCCCATTTCTCACCTGGCATTCTCATTTGGATAGAAGAATTGATTCTTTTAGGAGTGGAATAAACTGCCTTCCTTCTTTTGCTAACATGGTTTCTTTACAATTATGCAAACTAAATTTCAGTCACCTTCCTTATCATGGCCTTGGGAAATAAAAATCAGGCTGGTTAAATTTGGCTGATGTTTTTCATTATAGTTTGATAACCTACATTCCACATACAATAAGCAAACTTAGATTTTTTTTCCTGACATCCTGAGCTGAAAATCAAATTAATTTTTAGTCACCCTGGACTTGTGACTTCCTATTTTCAATAGGATTCTGAGTGCACACTCTAAACGGACACTTTTGTTTTCCTTTCTGTCTTCTTTCTCCCATGATTTTATACTTTGGCATTACGGCCTCATGGAAAACAAAAACAAAAACAAACCCCACTGTATTTTAGAGTCAAGTATATGTAGGGCAGGATTTTGACTCTGCTTCTTGTCTGCTGTGTGAATTTGGTAAGTTAAGTGAACATTCTGAACTTTAGGATCTCTGTTAAATGAGAATATTTAATTGTTGCCTCCCAAGATTTTTATGAGGGTTGAAGGAAATAATATGAGTAAAAATACTCACCCCATTGCCTAGAACCCAGTAGGACAGATGGTGGCTTTCCCTGTCCCTCTCTCTTTTGTCTCTTTTTCCTCTCACTTCTAGCTCAAAAGGGACAGCAGCTGGGAGGTTGTCAAGGACTCTCTCAGCTGCAGCCTGAGTGTCTCCCATCATGTGTCAAGTAGCATAAGAAAGCCTCCTGCAGATGACAGAAGTCACTGTAACTGTATATATGACAACATCTCTATTTGTGTAGAAATTTCAGCCCCAGGCTCAGCATGACACATCATTTCCTAAAGGCAAATCACAAAAGGCTGCCCGAAGGCATGGAGAATCCCAAAATTCTCTAGGAATATTTGAGAGTAGGGCACTGTCTCAGACTTGGGGTAGACAGAATCTGTGAGTTCCTTTCAGGGCTCCCTTTTAGGGCTCCTGGAAAGTCCTTTGACTGGAAGTGAAATAAGGGAGCAGAAATCTACCACACCAGGGTATGGCCATGGTCAAGACCAGACAATTCAGAGTTACCAAAATCAAGAATACATGCCAGGATTCAATGGCTAGCAATATAATATTTTATTCTTAAAAACAACTCTACAATGCAGGAGAACTCCACATTTAATCACCTTGTTTCGTACAACTCTTACTCTGTGAATATTATTTATCTGGTTTTATAAGTAAGGAAAGAGAAGCTCATTGAGACAAACCAGTACCAAAACCTTAGTCTTTCTGTAGCAGCAGGTAGTGGTGTGTGGAATGTGCACGTGTGGACTTGAGAATCTGACACCTTGGCTCAAACCCTAGTCTTGGCACTTCCTTGCTGAGTCTCCACAGGCACTTTATTGAACTTGCTTGACTTTCAATTTTCTTATGTGAGAAATAGGAAAAACTACTGCGTTACTCTGAAGATTCAATAAGATAATAGTCTAGTTGTTCAATCACAAGCCTAAGAATCTTTCTTTTCTCCCACTCTTCTTTCCTCTTTCTCATGCAACTCCCAAACCTCTCTTCTTCTAGCCTTTCTCATTTCAGCAAAGGGTACCCCATCCACCCATTAACTATTCAGGCCAATAACTTAGATGTCATCCTCGATTCCTCTCTTTTCCCTATTGTCCTCACCACCCTTCGGTCCAATCCACAAGCCTCTCAGCTCTGCCTCCAAAATACTCCACAAGTCTGTCCACACATCTCCATTTATGCTTTCATACACATGGTCCCTAACTGGGCGACTGCTTCTGCATATGCCCCTTACAGTCTTTCTCCCACATTACAGCTGAAGTGACCTTTTAGAAATGTAAATTGTTTCATACAATTGTTTCATACAAATTGTTTCCCACACCCCTGCCACACTGGTCATCCCAGGGCTTTTGAACATGCTGCTCCTTCTGTTTGGAATATTTTCTCTCATCTTTTAGATTTTGGAATCTAAAAGCAAAGCTCAATATATGATCTCAGAGAGGCCTTTAGGCTTCCTGTCTAAAGTAGATCTGTTGGAAGCACTCTATTACATTATTACCCTCCACCTTTCCCCCCCCATTATTTATAGCACTTAACATCACCCTTCATTATTTGTTTGTGTGCTTGTTTGATGGTTTATTGTTATTTGTCCCTGTCGTCTAAAACATACTGTAAGGGGTTAGGGGCTTACCTTGATAATCAGTGAATAGTTCTGGGGCAGAGAAGGCACTCAATAGATATCTGTTGAATTAATTAATGAATTAATGAATGAAGGAAGGAATGAAGGAATGAAAGAATGAATGATGGAATGAAAACAGTACAGCATATGCAGCAAATAATAAATGCTATATTTTCTTCCTTTACTGAAAGCAGAGGCTGGAAGTGGTTTCAAAATAAAGCAGAAAATAAGGAGGTGGCTGGGACACAGTATTGCATAATGAAAAGAAAACAGGATTTGGAATCAGACTGGCCAGGGTTTCAGCTTTTCCTCCTAAGCCTCAGTTCCTTTGTTTGTTGAATGGGAATAATGATATCCATGCCACATAGAGTTGTAAGAACGAAATGAAATGACTTACAAAATGCTTAGTACCAAGGCTTCTGTCAATTCTAAATAAATGGTTATTTCTATCATCACTGAGACCTTGACAATTTGGTAAAGGTGAATTTTGTTGATTCACAAATACTTCCTTTTTCTCTATCTCCTTTCAGAGTTGAGCTTGCTCAACTTGAGCGTTAAGCTTGTGTTGGTTTAAGAGTTTGCAGGGTAGAGATAATTGCAAAACAAAGGAACAATCAGACAAATTTCCTGTGATTTTTTTCTGTAACCTTTTAGTTGATCCACATCATTTATGGTTTATTTATCTGGATGTCAAGGGACTCAAATATGAATAATCTTAATTTTATGTAATCGGTGCTATATTGACATATTGCGCAAAAGTAGTCAATTCTCACAAATGAGTCTTCTCAGCTGAATCAGATCAGATGCCCTTCAATCATATAAGATACTGATAATTGTGGGGAAAAAATGATTTGACTGAAAAGTATGGTTGACTCCATACTCATTTATAAAAGTGGTTCAAAGTACAGCAAGTTTATATGATTTGTTCCAGGTCATCTTGTATGTGCATGGTATTAAAAAGGTGTGAGTCCACAGACTCATGGAGTAGTGGTGAATCAAAGGGCAAATGTTCCCAATATTACCTCATGATCAAAGCCTGTCATTCCTGGGCTGATGGCTATTGGTTCCTGCTCTCTGGTTTTGCTCTCTGTGAGGCAAATCAGCAAAACTATGACTGAGTAGTTACCTTAAAAGTAATATCCTTTGTGTGTCAACCAGTCAAATTATTGGCAATTCCATATTGTTGGATGGAAGGGACTAAAAGCCCCAAAGATAAAAACTCTAACTCATTTTATATGAAGTCTTTTGAAAAGTAATATTTCTTTTGGGAGAAAATGTTCCTGTCTTCCTTATTCATTTCCCTCTACCTGGAGTGTCCTTTCCTGGTCTACCTCTGAATCTCTGAACTCTGCTCAGTTCCTAATCCCTGCTAATTTCTCTATGACGACTTTCTCTCTGTTGTACGATATCGTAGCCACTAAGCATATGTGACTAATTAAAATTAAATAAAATTAGAAATTCATCTTGTTCACACTGGCCACATTTCAAGGGCTTGATAGCTGTATATGGCTAGTGGCTATTCTACTGGACAGCACTGATAACACATTGTAGAGAGTTCTGTTGGATAGCACTATTCCAAGCACTACAGGTGAACATGCAGTAGTCTCAACTTTCTCTGTCTTCCTGTAGAACCTTCCTGTTCCTTTTTAGAGCATGTCACTTTCTACCTTGATTGGTTTTATCAGGGACTATTTTCAAATGATGCTATGCAGAGTTCAAGGTGATTCAGGATCCCCCAATAGCACATCAGGAGATGCTAAATCATCTGGAACCCAGTACTTTGACCTTCCACTTCAACTAGAATATATACAGATGTATATTGTCTGTTTTAACTGGTGGAGTTCTACATGAGATTACTTTTGCTAAAAGTTTGAAAATAACTGCTCTCTTTACTCCTATTATATTTTCTGCTCAGACCCCTTGAGAACAGAATTTACTTCTGATTTACTTTTTCATCTCCATAGTACCTGGTCCAAGGGGTTGCCATAGTAGACACTTAGAGATTTCTGGTTGGTTGAATGAATGAGGAAAACCCTAGAGACTTGTCTAATGCAGCTCCATTCCATAGACTCTACAGTACAATTACTGAAACTTGTTTGCAATTAGATCCCTGGCCAGTCAGGGAGAAGATGATTTTCCCAACATCCTTATCGCTGTCATTGTTAGCAAAAATGTAGTTGATGGCATTTAATGCTCCATCAATTACTTTCTCTTCTCACAATTATTTGTGTTTTGATTTACAGTTTGATTTACCTTTTCTGATCTGTTTGCACCTCTTAACAACCTTCCATTCATCCAGTTCTCCCTCTAGGGAGTTTAACCAGATTGGCCAATTAACACTTCCTTTTTAACAAATTGATAAATATTTCAGTCTACTCAAGTATGGAGGACACCTTGTAGTGATGAGATAAATCAGGACTTCCCTATAGGTTTTTTTTAACCTAGAGAGAGTGCATCACTTGAAGCAATTACAACAATAATAATAATGCATACACATATACATATTTCATGGTTATATATCCACTGGGAGCTTTGATTTCTCCTTGGAGTCAAGGACTGTGGGATCATGAGATCTCTCAATTTGCTTGGAGGTTAGATGGGTTCTGTTGTTTAATAATTGTAACATATGATGAATGTTAGTGCAAAATGGGTTTAGTCAAAATGTATGATGTCTAACATCTGTTTCCACGCCTTCACCATAAGATCACTAGAATTATATGGTATTATCATACATTCTAAAAGAGAATTTATCATTTTTCCATTCCAGATGGTTCTGGCCTCTCTGCTAATTAGCTATTCAGATAAATTGGGTGACAATTCTAAGAAAGCACAATTCATATATTAAAGTGTTGGTTTATTCTAAAGAATGAGTATCACATTTTACTCCTTAGCTCTTTATTTATGCAGTTACTTGCTATGTCTCTTAATGAATTACTGGGTTTGTTGAAACACTAAATTGTCTTTTTTTTTTTAAGATTTTATTTATTTATTTGACAGAGACAGAGACAGCCAGCAAGAGAGGGAACACAAGCAGGGGGAGTGGGAGAGGAAGAAGCAGGCTCATAGCGGAGAAGCCTGATGTGGGGCTCGATCCCATAATGCCGGGATCACACCCTGAGCTGAAGGCAGATGCTTAAAGACTGCGCCACCCAGGAGCCCCTAAATTGTCTTTTTTTAACTGAGGGACAATGAGTTGGCTTTTGATGCACTACTAATTTATAACTGTGCAGGTGATGGTCTCAGCATCAATCTGTGATATTCCTTTATCAAGACTGATTCCAATGTAATATTTCAATTTAGTTTTCATGAAAGCATTCAATTTGCATTTAAAAAGCAGTCAGTATAGGATAATAAAGTGGTGTCAACTGATCACTAATGAGCTGTTTCACTTGTATGACACTGCCCTTCTTACCATGAATTTTCTTGGACTGACATTCACTACTCTGGGTGCCAGTCAAGAAGACATGTGAAATGCCTGCTAGTGTCATACACCAAGGGATACTAAATTGGATGTACTGAATGGCTGTTTGACTATTTATTCCATCTATGCCAATGTAACTGGGTATGTGGGAGACATAAAACTGAACCAGACACAATATATAACCTACTTGAGCAGTCATGAAAATAGCTAATAATAATACAAAGGAGGGAAATAAGTGCCCTCATGAAAGTCCAGATAAGCTGTGACAGGAATCCAGAGGGAGGAGAGCTTGTTTTCCCATGGAGGTTGGGAGGGCTTTACAGATGGCATGGCATTAGAGCAAGACCTAAAGAATGAATTAGGTCTAAAGAGGGCAGAAGAACATTTTTGAGAATGTATTGGTTTTCTATTGCTGCTGTAACAAAAGACCAAAAACTTAGTGGTTTAAAACAACATCAATTTATTATCTCATAGTTTCAGTGGGTCAGAAGTGTAGTACAGTATGACTTAGTTGGTTCTTCACTTAGGTTCTTGCAAGGACAAAATCTAAGTATCTTGCAGGATTCCATTTCTTTCTGGAGACTCTGGGGAAGAGTCCACTCTTCCCAATGAGCTTCTAAGCTCATTGAGATTGTTGGCAGAATTCAGTTCCTTGTGGTTATAACACTGAGGTCCTGATTTCCTGCTGGCTGCCAGGTGGGAGCCTCTCTTACCTCTTATAGCTGTCTGTATTCCTCATCCCATTGCCCTTTCTATCTCAAATCTCTCTGCCTTTCCCTTCTACTGCATGTCTCTAACTCTGACCAAAAAAAGTTCTGTTTTAAAGGGCTCATGTGATTAGATTAGACTGAGTCTACCCAGATAATTTAGGATAATGTCCTTATTTTAAGATCTATAACATTCATTACATTTGCAAAGTCCCTTTTGCTATGTAACATAACATAGTAACAGGTTCCAGGGATGACAGCATGTAGATATTTTGGTGGCCATTATGTCTACCACAATGATGGAAAACAGTAGAAACCGAAGGGCTCTTAATGTCATTGGTGAGGAGCTAGGCATGTTCAGAGTGACGGAACAGGAAACCAGCTAGGTAGGCAAAGCTGATCACTCCCTTCCATGTGTTCCTATAATACTTTGGTGACCCCACTAAGAGTATACCCATGTGTGTTGAATTGTTTTTCACTTGAACCTTGAGACCAGGGACCTGGCTTTATGCAGTTTTGCACATGAGGGCTAGCACTCTTTCTTCTCTCCTGATGGGTAATTGATACATATTTTTGCAGTTGAGTTGAAGGAAAGTGATGGTAATTGGTGATAGAAAAATAGCATTTCTTAGGCCAAGGAATAAATCTTTAAATGGAAATTGTCAGACAGAAGTGGTAGGGGAGATAATTTCAACAAGGATCTTGTTGGTGAGACAGGAATCACAAGATGGAGTAGACTCCATCTTTTCTCATGCTTGCCATTTCTTCCCCTCTTAGATCCTGTGCCACCTTGAAACCTTCTGATTTTAGAGTAATTACTGTACCAGCTTGTTTTAGGCAAGTTCATTGTTTTCCAGGCTTCTCAGTAGTCCATAGCCCCTCTGCACTGTGATGTATTCCTCATGTCTTGAATAAATGTAGTTTGATGTCAGCTCACCATCTAAGGGCCATTTAGTTCACTTATTTGGTTAGCAGGATTGAGGGATGTTTGACTATGTTATTACTTTGGGTTAAATACAGAGGCTATGTTTTGGAAGTCAACTGTTCTGGATTGTGGTTTGTCTACTTCATATAACCTTTCTGAGGCTTAGTATTCTTATCCACAAAATGGGGATATGACACCTCATAGATCGCCATTCAGATTAAATGAGAGTATGAAGATAAGTGTTTGGTCCTTACTCATTAATTAAATTGATTAATGATTTTTGAGTATCAGTACTCAACTCCTCCTCAAAATGATTGTAGCCCAGGGTCTTATTGGCTACACTAATTATACATGTAATTTATACATGAAATACCTAAAATATAAGCAAAAATAAACATGGTGGCAATTGAGACCCTAGTGATAGGTTATCACCTCTTCTCCCTCCCAACTGGTCCCTCCTTTTTCCTACTATTCCTCCGTTATTGGATGGGTGCCTCTGTGTCTGTCCTGGAAAAAATGGAACAGACTTGGTGTCTGGGTTCCTCTGACAACCTGAGGGAGTCCCTAGTCCAGCCTGCAGTGAAATTCCTCTTCTCTAGGATTTGTCTTACTTTTCATTTGGCAATTCATCATGTACTTATCATGTGATACCTCTTCTCTTATTTTAAATTACAAATGTTTTATATCTTATCTCTAAAACTATTTTATGAGCTTCTAGCCACCCATTCAAACACATTTTTGGGTACCTACTATGTTCTAGGTACTGGAGAGGTACTAGGGTCAGGGTACACACAGATAGACTAGCCCTTGAGTTGGTAGTCTGATGTGGAAGATGGACAGTTAAACAATTGACTGTGATCATTGTGACATGTTGTTACAAGAGACAGAAAGAGGGTTTTAGGTGGCCATTATCTTTATGCAGTCCATAGTGCCTTGCATTTGGTAGGTACTCAATAAATATTAATAGAATAAAAATGTTTATAATTCTACCCTGTTGGGAATTCGATTCAGCAATATTATAGGTTGCTCTCTCAACTTGAGATCAGCCTCCATCAGCAATTTCCCAGTAGGTCATGAAGACTAATGGACCATCTCCCTGTTTCCCAGTCAGCACCCGTAGCACTGCCCTTGCCAGGCATAGCTCAAGTCTGACTGCCTGTAATCTCTTTGTTGCCCCATTAATATTTTAACCCAGTGACTCAGAGCTTTCTATGTACTTGAGAATCTATCCATGTACCAAGGGACCCTCTTTATTTTTGTTGCCCAATTCTTGTTTTTTATTTTTTTCTTTTCTAGTGTTGATTTTAAAGAAATAGGCCTATTTCACGGACAGGAATGTATTTCAGGAACCAGTGAAACAAAGACAAACTATTTTTGCTCTTCCTTCTTGTTTGCTCTGAATTTCTGATTATTTTGTGAAGGATTGAGAGAGGGCCCAAGGGTACCCTCAGAGAACTTATAGATGGACAAGATTACAGGACGTGATACCCAAGATAACAGGCCTTTTATTTATGATATTTATTCTATATGTATGCAGTTTTCAGAGATATCCCTCAGTACACTCGCTTCTTCCCCTTGAAGTCCCAGAACATTTCCCACATGCATCCAAGGACAGTGTGCCTTCCAACTCCCCTCAAACCAGTGAGCATGAGCATTCTCAAGCAGCAGCTCATGAAGGTACAGGAGAGAATTATGTTACTTTGATCTTTTGCTCCTGACAACCTTTCTTATGTGTGATGAAATATAAATAGTATAAACCATGATTCCCTATTAAACCTGGAAGAGAAATGACACTGAGATTCATAAATTAATGTTAAATCTATTTTCCGCAGTGATTGCAGGATTAGGGAGAGCTCACTCACCTGTAGTTAGCAATGACAAATGATCACTGAAGAATCATGTTATTCAGTTTTCAGTGACAATTTTAAGAAAAATATTAAAAATACTTATGAAATCATGAATGTAGCATTTGGTAAAGTGACTTTTTACCCAATATCTTTTTTAAAAAAAATCACATGGCCCTATAATTACCTGAACTTCTTGACATACTAATTAACTCTGATTTAAAACAGCCATTATTTTTAGAGTTAAGCTTAGTGAACATTGTCTAATATTATTATGCGACCATTAATATGACTAGGGAAAAATGAGATAAGAAAAAGAAGAAGGCAGTAATTAAGATGAGTAATTTGCTAACAAAGTTGAACTAAAGCAGGTTGGTGACTCTTCAGCATGTGATAATGACATTATTGGTATAATTTATCTTTCAAAGTAAATGACTCTACTTATCCCCTGGCCTGTCTATGTTAGATTTTTGTTTTTATAGCTATTGGCAAATGGAATGATAGACTTTAGAATGAGTCCTTGGAAGTCGTCACTCAGCAAGTTCAGGAATTTTGACCTCTGAGTATTTTATGAAACAAACAAGATCTAGGTGCTTTCCTAAGATGTAAGAAGAGGGAAAATTCAGAATCCATTCAATGGGAAAATTTTTTTTCAGCATACAGTAGAATCCAACATAAAATGTCCTTTCTTGTTTTTCAAAAGACTGATCAGTAAGTTACCAACAGTATCAGGACCGTATTACTGGAGGTCAGTGAAATCATGAATGTTTGCCATGACTGATCAACATTCCTCATCCACATCCAGTGTAAAAGAAGAATTAAATAAATAATCTGGATGTTATATTTAAGTAGTTCCACCATATGGATGTAAACCATACATTCAATAAATTTATCCACACATTAGATAAGAACTAGTTATGTGTTAGGTACCATTCTAAGTGCTGGAGATTAGCCAAGGAATAAGACAAACAAAATTCCTGTACTCAAGGAGCATACATGCTAATGGAAGGAATCAGAAAATAATCCAATTAACATAATAAACAATAAAATACCAGATTGTGATAAATGCTATGAAGCAAAAAGCAGAATGATATCATAGAGAGTGAGTGGGGGACTGCTTTCAATAGAGATGCCAGAGAAAGCAAGTCTGAGAAGGTGGTATTTAAGCCAAGATCTAAATAATATGAATGAGCAGGTTACACCCTGGATAGAGAGGACCTCGGGCAAAGTCCCCAGACAGAGATGACCTTCTTGTGTTCAAGAAGAAGTCCTGAGAGGTTGAAGCCCAGTGAGTGATGGAATTGTCACTAGTAAACTGAGATTTCAGAAGTAGGAGGGTGAGGTGATGCAAGGCTTCCCAGCCATGGTAAGGATTTAGTCTGAGTGCATTGGGAAGCTCTTAGTGGGTCTTAATCAGAAAATGGCATGTTCTGACATGCATGATTAAAGACTGGTTCTGGGCAAGAACTAGTTAGGAGGTTGTGGTGACAGTCTGGACTGAAGAAGTGGGTAAGAATGGAGAGAGAGAGAGAAGCAGGTGGATTAGAAACACATTTTAGAGCTAATAACTCTTACAGATGAAGTAGATGTCAGGTGGGAAAAGTCAAGGATGACCTTTAGGATTCTGACACTAGCAACAGGGTAAATGTTGTAATGCCTATTACTACACTTTGAGATGGGGGTAAGCTGGGAGAAGAACAGGGGCTTTCTTTTTATGGTTGGGAAGGGATTGGAGAGAGGGTAGCAGGTAGGAATCAAGTGTTCTGTTTGAGTAAGTTCCAAATGTGTGCTAGGCATTTAATCAATCATCTGTATACTTTTTTAAAGTTATGTTTCTCAGACTCATCCATATCACTTAGGAATATATTTGGTTTCAGGTAAGGAAACAACCACGTGGAAGTGTCTTAAACAAATAGGGACTGGTTTCCTTCATATAGAGCCACATACAGAGACATGTGGCACAGACCTGTGCTCAACCATGTCATCAAAGACCCAGGCCCTTTGTAGTCTCTATGACACCGTCCTTGGCATTTGGGTCATTGCTATGGCTGTAAGATGGTGGCTGCAGCTCCAGACTTTAGTGTCCACGTTTAAGTCATTTAAGTCAGAAAGAAGTGGGGAACGTGGTGCTAGAAGAATTCATCTTTTTTTTTTTTTAATATCAAACAAGCAAAAGTTTTTGAAGCACTCATCAGAGACTTACACTTATTCTCATTGACTAGAGCTGTGTCACATTGCAACCCTTAACTGCAGGGGAGCCTGGAAAAGAGAACATTTAGCTGGACATGTTGATGCCCTATACAAAATTGGGGTTATAATAACAAGAGAGAAGGGGCACTTGATATTGGGTAGATAATTAACAAGGGTCTGCCAATCCAGGGTCTTCCAATTTAGAAGTTATGGGACAAGAGAAGTTGGGGAGGCTGTTAGTGCCACTCATTCTAATGCAAACTAGGATTGCATGAGAGTTGGTATAGACAACAAGTACAGAGCTCAAGAATGGACTGAGCAGAGCTTCCTTTTCCTCCTCAATTCTTAAAAATACCTTTTATACCATCATTTACCTCTTCAGAGATTAAGAGGACAATGGATGTGGATCACTCTGTTTTCTGAGGTTGCCCTTTTGTACCTCTGTGTGAATAAATTAGCTTATTATTTTGGAAGTAACTATAAACTTTTATCTTCTAAAATGTCATAATTTCCCTTATCTGGGGACCCCACACATTCCTGGAGTCAGGATGGGTTTTAGAAACATAGCTTTCTCCAACTGCTGGGTGAAATGATTGTTTCTGCACCCCCACCTCTCTAATTCTGTCCCATATCAGGCTCAGTCTGCCATGTTCATCACATAAGTCAGAACAAGGGTGGATGGCAGGCCCAGTTATCTTGAGCTTGGGTATAATACAATGTGTCACTCCCCATTACAGAAATTATCATTAATTATTAACAGCAACATCTTTGACATGATGCATTGTCTACATTGTCACTGCCAAAAATGGGATGGTGATTAATGGATGCCTCTTGGATGGAATACAACAAAGTACAATGTAGAAAAGGAAGCTCAGAAGCTTGGGGAAAAAGCACAGAGTACTGAATAGCTTGGTGTCTTTCTCTGTCTCTCTCTTTCTTTAAACACAGACATGCACACATGCTCTAAAAAGGTGAAAAAATAGTCATTTGCCAAGTTGGAAAGCAAATATAATTTTTTTTTCTTAAATTCTAGGCAACAAGACATTTTAGGCTTCCTCTTTGTTTTTATCTAATCATTTGAACCTGATAGTATATGTAGGGCCTGCTGAGGACAAAGTTAATTTTTGGAGCTATCCACTTCCTTTTTGTTCTTTCCTACATGCTTTCAGGGCAGTTTTTCCTATGTGTCTAAAGTCTTTCCTGGGAGCATGCTATGCCCTTGAACTTTCCCAGCTAGTATCTCCACCATCAGAACAAGAACTCTAGAAGTATGCAGTTTAGAGTTGGTGCAGAGGCTTAATCATGCTATCAAGAACCTAGACGCCTTTCTAGACTTTGCTTCACCATCCTTAGCTTATTGGCTCTTCCTTCATGGTTGTAATATAGCTGCTGTAGTCCCAAGCATCCCATCCACATTCAAAACAGAAAGTAGGGGAAAGGGTGGTGCCAGCGGCAACTATTACCTTTTCATTAGCAAAGTAAAAGCTTCTGCATAAATCCCTAAACTGTAAGGAAAGCTGGGAAAAAGCATATTTACCTTAGCAAGACTGGAGTTCTGGATGCTAGAATAAAGGAGGCAATAGATTGATGTCTCCACTTTGCTGGGTGATGACTATATTGATGACCATGAGTTATGGATGACAAATGCATTCCACCCCATAGATAACAAGTGAGCCTTTCTGCACAGATGCACATCACAGGAGGTGGAGGGGGAACACTAACTAGGCTTGAAGGCAGGCTGGTGAGGAATGTAGATCCTTTAAGTTAGATCTTGTAAACCTATGCTATGTGTAAGATTTGAGCTGCCTCCATAACTTCATTCTCTGTGAACTTTGGTAATTAATCAGTGGCTCCTGTCCACAGTCTTTGGGAGTATCTATCACCTTGAGAAAGGCAGGAAAAATATCTGATCCTAGACTCTATGTGTTTTTTAAAGGAGGATATAATGCTCTGACACAGAGTGTATTATTTGCTCTTAGCTGGAGATCAAGCAATTAACAATATTTTATCATAAAATGTCAAAAGAATGTTAATATAATAATCTGAGCCAAAATAAAAATAAAAATTTCCACTATGTTTAGAACAACACTGGCACTCTTTCCTCATGGACTAATGTTTATTTATTTGTGTCCTTTTACCTCCTCACACTTATTTTTAATCCTGGTGTTATCTGTGTTAAAAAAAATGGTGTTAAAATTTGTTAAAAATTGAGGTATAATTTATATACAGGCAAATCCTCAAATCTTAAGCATACTATTCGGTCGGTTTTAATGAATGTATATCAAGGCACAACACATTTATACCACTTCAGAAAAGTTCCTTTATGCCCCTTCCCCATCATTCCTCCCTCCTCTCCTCCGGCAGAAGTAACCACTAATCTGATTTTTATCACTAAATGTTAGTTTTACCTATTTTTGAATTTCATATAAGTTGAATCATTCAGAATGTTCCTTTGTTTGTTTGGTTTCTTTCACTCAGCATAATATTTTTTGAGATTGACTTATGTTGTTACGTGGGTCTGTAGATTATTCCTTTTTATTGCCTATTAGTATTCAGCTGTATGATTATAACACAACTTATATACCCAGTGTCCTGATGATGGACATTTGACTTTTGCCCATCTTTGTGCAACTATGAATAAAGTTACTATGAACATTTGTGCACAAGGCTTTTTGTGGACAAATATTTCGATTTTTCTTACATAAAAAAGTAGAAATGGAATTGCTGTGTTATATGGTACTGTATGTTTACATTTTAAAGAAATTGTCAGATAGTTTTTTGAAGTTGTATCATTTTATGCTCTCACCAGCAATGTGTGAGAGTTCCAGTTGCTCCATATCCTCTCTAATATTTGATATAATTAGTCTTTTTAATTTATGATAGTTGGGTTTTGTTATCTTATGGTTTTAATTTCTGTTGTGGGATGACCAGTAATGTTAAGTATGTTTTCATCTGCTTATTGGCTATTTGCATGTCTTTTTTAAAGTGTCTGTTCAAATAGTTTTGCCCAGTTTTTTTATGGGGCTGTTTGTCCTTTTATTTTTTAAATTGTGGGAGTTCTTTATGTATTCTGGGTACAAGTCATTTGTCAAATATATACATTGTGAATATTCTCTTTTAGTTTGTGGTTTACCTGTTCATTGCCTTTATATTATTTTTGATAAGTAAAAGCTTTTAATTTGAATGAAATCCAAATTAAGTTTTCCTTTTTTTATGGTTTATTCTTTCTGTTTCTTCTCTAAAAAGTGTTACTTGAAGGTCACAGAGATATTCTCCTATTTCCTCTAATAGTTCAGTTGTTTTTACTTTTATGTCTATGTCTATATAATCCATCCTTGAATTGATTTTTCTGGCTGTGGTGTGAGGTAGGTGTCTGGCTACCTTTTTTAAAAAAAAATTATTTATTTTTAAATTTTTTCCCCAAATGTGGACTACAGTAATACATAGAAAATCTGGTAAGCTTTCAAAATTAGAATCACAGTTCTGCCAGTTGCTAACAATGTGATGTTTGTAAATTGTCTCTATTCCTTCATCTATAAAATAGCAATAATATCTGGCCCTAGGGTTCATGTAAATATACTGTCTGTAAAGTAACAATAGTTCCTATGTTATGGGGTTAATATAAAGATGAAAAAAATTGTATATGTAAAGTACTTAAATGATTACCTAACACTAACCACTTTATAATGCTAGCTATAATATATAATATAGCCTAACTCAGTTTCCTCCCTTGATCTTTCTTATTTCAGACTGACCATTTATTGACTGCTTACTAATGGGAGGAACCTGTGTTAGTTACTGGATATGGTACAGTGAATAGGACAGATGTGGTTGGTCCCTCCTGTCATGATTTTTCAGTCTACTGAGGGAGAAAGACATTCATCAAATATCATGAAAAGTATAGAGGCAGTATATAGAGTGTTAGGACAGTCTAAAATTCCAAGACCCCATTCAAGGAAAGCCTTTCTGAGGATGAGAAGTGGACCAAAAATGAAGAGCACAGAGCAGTCTAACTGAAGGCAAGCTCGTTAAGGGCAGGAACTAAATTTGCTTATTTGTTCCCTCCAAAATCAAGCTGAATGATGACCTAGAGAAGATTAAATGCTTGTTGAGAATCTATGTCATTTAAGGGGAAAGACATATAAAACAGTGCTTGTCAAAAAAAAAAAAAAAGTTTCCTTAATGAGAGACTGAATGAAGGAATGAAATAAATATATTTATTGGGTGCCTAAAACACTAGGCAGCATCAAGCTATGATGGGTCTCTCAGATGTTGATCTTGAGTTTCCGATTATTCACTTTTGAGAAACAAAATATTATGTGCCTCAATTACTAAGATGCTGCCTGAGTCCCCTCTCATCTTAGAGGAGTCAGGAAGACTGCCCTGGGCAGAGATTCATGAAGCAGCTGTAGCGAGCATGGGTAGGTGCAGGCAGAGGGAAGGGCTCTTTACCCAAAGCTCTGAGAACTGCTGAAACCCAGGAAGCCTCCTGGTAGAGGAGGATGAGGAGGGCTGTAAGCCAGAGAAGGATACCCAGATAGTTCTCTGTATGGAAGAGAAGAATGCAAGCAAAGGAGCTGAGAGCAGGCAGGTTGAGCTACTGCAGGTTCATCCTGGACCAATGGCAATGCCTGCTCACCTTGTCTTCATTGAGGTGTGGCTTGCTGTGTCTGGAAAAGCCATCTGTGTCTGAAGTTCATCATCCAGTGTGGGAGAAAATGCAGAAACAAATAGGCGAGTGCTGTTAAAAGCCACCTAATAGATTATTCTCTAACATTTCTGGAGAAGGTGGCACCTGAGCTGGGTCTTGCCCCGTCCTAGAAGTTGCCTGGGTGAAAACAAGTGGAAAGAACAGAGGGAACGCTTGGCAGAAGTGGGAGAGAACGCAGCATATTGCCTCTCTAATAACTTGTCCTGATTCTGGCATCTACAAATGCTAACATCTCTGAATTTAGCTGGGCTATTTTGGAAGGTAGTTACATTTTTGGTCTGCACCACCTCTTGGAATAATGAATATCCATGAAGTTTCCACTCATCGTGAAAACGAAGTTTATTTGTTTTAAATTTCTCTAAGCACTTCCTAGTTTAATATTCTTTCTATTGCTACATACTTTTCCTTCTTTTTTTTTTTTTAAGATTTATTTATTTATTTTAGAGA
Organism: Ursus americanus; assembly: GCF_024610735.1. Taxonomy (NCBI): domain Eukaryota; kingdom Metazoa; phylum Chordata; class Mammalia; order Carnivora; family Ursidae; genus Ursus; species Ursus americanus. The sequence continues at coordinate 30,978,572 of NC_142140.1, read as the reverse complement.
GAGAGAGAGGCAGGGGGAGGGGCAGAGGGAGAGGGAGAGAGAGAATCTCAAGCAGATTCCCCGCCTAGTGCAGAGCCTGACGGAGGGCCTGATCTCAGGACACTGAGATCATGACCTGAGCCAAAATCAAGAGTTGGATGCTTAACTGACCGAGCCACCCAGACACCCCCAACCTTTTCCTTCTTTAACCTAAATTAAAGCTCAGAATTCCTAGAGAAGTGCCTAAAATGTATTATACATTTATACACAAACATATACATACACACAAGAGTATAGATACCTATGTTGTTTTTTATTGGGATACATTTATTGAATCAGAAAATGAAAATTCACTTACCTAAGGAGGAAATATAAAATATTTTTATTTGAAATATATTTAGGTTGTAAAGTTTTATGAAAAATTTTATAAAGTTCAGAAACTAAAGGACAGTCAATTATGTTTCCTCTTTGGAAAATGATCAATTGATGAAGGATTAAGGATCTTTATATTTTTTAAATATAAGCTTTATATTTAAATTTTAAAATAGATTTGTTTCAAAATGTGTCATTCCAATAATAATGGTGAAAATCAAGATTACCATGAAGCTTACATGGGATTTTGAGTTAACCACCCAAACTAATTAAGCAAAATTATCCTAATTTGTTTATTATGTTAATGATCTGAATTAATTTATAGTAATTTAGCATGTATTACTAAAGATTTATTATGTTTCCTACTAAATGACTTAAGAGCTATAAATCCCATGGTTAAATGTAATTAGTGGAGACATATTTATCGAAAGGGATAATTACATCTGATAAAAGTTCTTCAGTTAGGCTTAATTAAAACAGATTATTCCCCCATAAATGAAAAGTAAATATGGTAATTACTGGGTAGATTTTCATAGCAAAAATGAGTATCTCAGCATTTCAATTTTCTAAAAGGGATGGGAAAACAAACTATGTAACTGATTACTTCCCAATAAAATATGATTAATAATCCCTGGGAAACAGGCATTTTCCAGGAGTAAACATTTTGCTATTAAATTACTAAAAGGGGAATTTTGCTCAGGAAAATCTATCATTAACTGAGTTCTAAAGTGGACTATGGCTATTTTTGAACATAAAGAATAGTGTTTTAAGGAAATTTCTTTTTTTTTTTTTTTTCCCTGAGAAGATTATCTCTAGCTCAGCTAAATCGCTGTGGTAAGGAGAAAAATGAAAGTTAATCACTCTGGAAATAAAATTTTCCACAATAACCTGGACTGGGTATGGCTATACAGGCCCAGAACGTATAAGACCAAAAGCTCAGAACATATTCAGGACATATGAATACTGAGGTTACATTATAAACGTATATGTCAGTTATAGGTGTGCATGCATATTAATGTGTAAAACTACATACAGAGTAAATTTTAGGTTATCTTTTGTATTTAATCAGTATTTTTTTTTCAGTAGCAATGCTAATACTAAAAAATTCCACTTTATCTTTTTAAAGCATTTTCAGTAAATTATTAGTTCATTAGATCATTCTATCCCCCTGGAAGGCAGATGAAGCAAAGGTTATTGGCCTCAGAGAAGCCAGGTTCAAGGTTACACAGTTAATTAGTATATGAATTAGGACTTGAATTGATATTTTGACCCTTAGTATAACATTCTCTCTCTGGCATCATTAAAGTATAGAAGGGTCCACCAACATGGTGGGAAGATGGGGTTGGCTACATGCTACTGTAAGTACAAAGTAGTATATATAAGTTCATCTCTGTAACATGGCCAGATGGAACATTCCATGTTCATGGTATGGTTTTGGGGTTAAAATAAATAGTGAAACAAACAAGCCTGGTATAGTGGATCCCCTTAGAGCAGAGTAGCTGGGATGACCTACAGACTGGGTGATGAATGGCATACATTGGTCTGCATGTGGAAAGTTTACAGAAGGGTGAAGGCAGATAGGCCACCATCTACTGCTATCTGCCACTTGGTGGAGCTGAAACTAGACCCTGGCCCTTCTGATATTTTCACTCCTAGACTTTTGCCATATTTAAATATGTGCCTTTCTCTGGAGACCTCAAAGTATTATCACAGACAGTATTGCATTTCTCCTTACAATATCCTTTTGCATTCCATAGAGCCCAGGTGATTTATCAAAGTCAGTAGCTATGGCTAATATATGCTCTGTCCTCCCAGAATTACATAAATGCCTAAGCACAGAGGCTGAGAAGAGACCTATGCTGCCGGAGCTATAAAACTGAAGGCTTTTTAAGAAAGACCTCAAGCAGAAACTCTCCTCTTTTATGTATGGGCTTTAAAGGGCTCTCACCTCCCCCCCCCAAGAATAATTGAATTAATATTTTCAAATGTTTACTGAATGCTACACATTAGGCAACTCCATTTTAATCAATGTCTACATTAGTTTCAGAGACCTGCTTCATTTTTATTGTTGAAAGATGCTAAGTTGTATGGGTCAAATGCAACTGAAGGGCATTTCAAACAGTTTTACTAAATATAGCTTAAATATCACTGTAATAGACCCAGAAGGGTATCTAGGTTCATTGGACATACTGGGAATTGATCATTTCATTTGCGGTGCCACTATGTGGGCCACATTCTGTGACTCTCAGGTCATTTTTTAACATAGAGATGTTGGCTATATTTGTTGAAATGATAACTGAATTCTTAAGACTTGCATAAAAGCCATATCAAATCAGATATACACCCGAGTCTCTAAGTCTCAGAGGTAAATTCAGTGGATGTGACTAAAAATTAACAGTTTGATGACCAAAAGGATCTATATTTTGAAAATTAAAAATGAGATTAAAGGACTTTTAATTACTGATGAATTATTTGCGGGCAATGCTCTCTGCATGGAGAAGGTCTGATAAGTGCTTTGTTGAGAAGTAGTAGATAGGCATATGCAACTGTATCTGAGCAAAGATGCTCCAACCTCCATGCCTGTGGCCATACATCAGGGTTGCAGAGCTTTTTCATAAGAAAAAATATAAATTTATTCACATAAAAATGACGACAGTTAAATTCAAGAATCTCCATAGTGGTGATATAATCATATCATAATAAGGGGTATGAAGTGTGGGACTGGGTATGAAGTGTGGGGCCGGAGTGCCTGGATTAAAATATGGCTTTGCCAGGTATTGGCTGTCTGTTCTTTCTTGGGGAAAGTTCCTGAACTGTTTGTATGTTGTTTGCCTCATCTGCAAAATGGGGGTAATATTCGTTCCTACCTCATAAGATTGTGTAGAGGTTAGACAATTTTAGGTCTCATTATTAATCCAAATAGAGTTAGGATTAGATTTATTTATATTTGCCTGATGTCTACATGCTTCAGCAAGGTTTTGTATTAGAGATACATGTACACTTTTTGGCCTTGATTTAATATAATATATGCAAAATGATGTGAACAGGCTGATTCAGGAATAGGCTAATTTTGGCTCCAGACTGAATGCATCTGACTGGCATTCATTATCCTGTTACATTACCTTGTTACCTGTGAAGCTTTCATTATTCTGTTACATTAGCCTGCTCTCCACATGGTTTTCATTTTGAGGGTGGGCAGGGTTGGATGTACCGCTGGTAATTTAGTGGTACGAATGATTATTAAGAGAAGAAATCTGTGTCCATCAAGAGCTGTCCTGTGCTAGGTGTCCCAACAAGAACCCCATTTTTTAAAATCTATTTTGCTCTCCTGTTTTATATTCATGGTTTGCTTTAATATATTTTGATTCTGAATTCCAAAGGATCAATGTCATTATCCTCAAAGTAAATAAAATATATCTAATCTGCTCTACTTTTTCATAGAAGATAAATCAGTTTTTCAAGTCTTTTTCTTCGCATTTGTTCATTGACTTTGCCATCATTAATTTTTGCTGTTTTCAGAACATGGTTTGCAGCCTAATGATACATCAACTTCTCAACTGTTGTCTATAACATTTTAATATTATATTCCAATTTGACTAAATCATCCAGTGGTTACAAGTAGAAATTTCAGGTGTGAATAGTTTTGGGAAGGCAGAAACCTACCTTTTTTTTCCTTAATCACTGACCCTTTCCTGTAACTGCCTTTATGGTCCAAGACACTATGTAAACGCCGCGTCTCCTATGGAAAAATGCCCAATACTATCATAGGTTAAGAAACCGATTGCTATTCATGAGTTTAAAAATGCATTATGCATTAATTTATTTATCTTCTTAAAGTTCACTTTCTCTCTCTGGGATGCTCTCTCCCCAGTCTGGTTTCTTTAAAACAAAATTCAAATACATAGAGTGTGATTGAATACCATTTACTAGGAAATCGTGAACTCTTGGTGTTTTTATTTCTTTAAGGTGGTTGAGAGGAACATGTGGATTTTTTTTTTTTTAGCTCTATGCTTCCCTCTAAACCAAATACTTCTACTTTAAATACAAAATTACAGCCATAACTTTTCCTAATGTTAACGGTAGAGTACATGAAGGGGAAAAATGTGCAATTTGTTATTTATTGCCTTCCAATCCAAGATAATTGCATATAAAGAAATTCATTTAAATTATTGACACTAATTTACTAACTAGAATTTTAAATAATAATTTCATGAAAAGGAAAATTCAGCAAAGTCCCAGAAATAAACAAGATTTAACAACTTATTAGAACTGTTTCTACATTGTTATAAATCAAAACCATAATTCTGTAATTTTGGCAGCAACAATTTTCTTTTTACAGAATATGAAGTGAAAATATCACGTATAAGATGTAGCTTAGTAACTACATATTTTAGTTCTTGTTAAAACAACTACAAATTGCTTTTTTTCCTCCTCCTTTTTGTTCTTTATGTAGTCTATTTCCAGAACTTGTAAACTGAAACCTTATCATAACACAGTCATTGCAGAGAAGAAAGCTGTGGTTATTTTGTGCTCCTTTTATTTTATTCAGCAGATATTTAAGCACCTACTATGCTAGGCATTGTTCTAGGTGCTGGGATACAAGAGCTGAATGAGAACTCATTCCTGCCATCCAGGGGCACACTTGGTGGGAGAGGAAGACATACAAAGACCTACTGTATAAAATCATCTCAGCCAGGCAGAGTTCTGTGGTAAAATAAAGCTGGTAATGTGGAATGGAGTGGTGGTGTGGGGAGGAGGCTACAGAGGAGATGATAGTTAGGCTCCACAGTGTGAAAAACCAGCGCCCTGCACACGAGTGTTCCCAGCACTGAGGTGGGCATCAGCTTGGTGTATTTGAGGACTAGAGAAAAAGCTAGCCCAGCCTCAGCACAGTGAGAAGAGGGCAGTGGCAGGAGATATTGTTAGAAAGATTAGTGGGTGCCAGCCCAGGTAGACCTATGGCAAAGGGTCTGTGTTTTATTCTGAGTGTTATGGAAACTCACTGGGAGTTTTGAGCAGGTGACTGACTTATGACCTCATTTATCTTTTAAGATCGCTCCAGTTTTCAGGTGGAAAGTGAACTTGGCAGGGGAGGTGCAAGAATGAAAGTAGGAAGTGTAAGAAGACTCCTAAACAAGAGGTTCACTCTTGGAATTGTCAGAATTTCTACCAAGTAGTTTCATACAGAGACAACATGGCATTGGGGTGAGGCCTGGGAGCTGAAGTCTAGACTGATTCTGCCTTTTGTTCTCTTTCCACCTTGGGCTTCAGGATATTGGGCCAGAGAGTCCCTTCCAGCTCTAGTATCTTAAGAAGGCTACTCTCTGGACCCCAAGAAATTTCCCCAGTGGTGCAGTGGTCTTACTTCCTTGTTCTGGAACATTGAGGTTTCTTAGCTCTGCTAGTGATTTTAGTAGATCAGTTGTGATGCTGCAGAGAACTGGGGTCAGGCGAAGCCGGGGAAAACACCCATTAGTTAGTTCCACAGCCAGGTGGAAGGGAAGATAAGATGAGACCAATGGACTTTGGGAGCCAGCTTTTCAAGAAGGAAAACCATCTCAGAGAAGAAGTACAATCTGGCCCCTTTGTCAAATCTGGGACTCTCAGCAAAGCAGGAACCAGAGGTACAGACAGGCTCAGAGGAGTTGAATTTGAGATAGGGTCACTTCAGTGAACAAGAACAAGGAGCCAGCCAGAATCATGGTCCCTCTGAGGAGAGAGGGTTCTCTGCAAAGAAAGAATGGCTTTGTGCTTCTGGTCTGACTTCATTTCACAGTAACAGGCATTGTTCAGAAAAGCTGGGAAATGTTTGAAACTTAGAACCTACTTCCTTCTAATCTCCAAGCAAGGATGACTTAACTGGAGAGTGTAAGAGTAATCTTACACTAGGAGGGCTGAAAGGTGATGCTGATTCAAACCTGTTTTAACATTAGTTCAGCCAGCCTTGATGGTGTGCCTGGATTCTCAAAAAGGAGCCATTCTTCCACTTAGCCTGGTGAGTTCCTCCCAGGCAGAGATGGTGCCTTGGTTCATTTCTGAATCTTAAAACCTTTGCTTGGTTCCTGGTGTATGAACAGGCCGACTGCATGCATGAACCAGCATGGTCATTGTAACCAAGCGTCAGTCTGCTTCAGCTGCTCAGGGGCCTATTTCATTCTTGTGTCTTATTTCTACCATGAAATATTGTCTGGAACACTCTCTTCTTCAAGACTGAGTTCCTGCCCAGGTGTGAACCATTTTCCTTCCTCTAACCCTCCTTTCAGGAAGTGAACCTCGGTGACAGGTTTCTGGATATCCCTGAATGTCTGACCCCATGAGTTTTCTCTCCCTTCCCACCCCTTCCCCACTGACCAGCAGGCCTACCTCACACGTTGCCTTCTAACCCCATTAGGAGCCTTGTTACAGGTACCTGGCAGGCCCTATGAGTCTCCTTGTCCCTCTGGGTCTGTGAATTTCTGACTTGACTCACAGTCAGCCCAGCCCCAGGTCCATCAAGTGCATTCACATGGGACAGTCAAAAGTGGTAAATTCAGTAATAGAGTCACACACTTCAAAAAAAAATATTTTATTTATTTATTTGAGAGAGATAGAGCATGAGCAAGGTGGGGGGGAGGGGGTGAGGGGCAGAGGGAGAGGGAGAAGCAGACTCCTGACTGAGCAGGGAGCCTGATTCAGGGTTTGATCCCAGGACCCCGGAACCATGACCTGAGCCCAAGGCAGTCGCTCAACCAACTGAGCCACCCAGGTGCCCCTAGAGTCATGACTTTTAAACTGACATTTCTGTTCAGGCTCCCATAGTGAAGTGACCCTATAAATTAACAATTTTCTTCAGCCCACAACCTCTCCCAAGATTGGTGAGTCATATTTATTCTCAACATTAACAGATCTTTTCAAATGGAGGCATCAGAATTCACAACTGAGCTCCGTCCTATGACCCATGGTTTGTGCAGAAAAGAATTTCATATGAAGAAATTCTAAGGCCAATTTTCAGAATAGGTCAATGCGTGCAATTTCAAGACACATTTGTTTGAGAGAGTGAGAAGAGCATAGGAAATAAAGAACAAGGCAGAGAGAATTCCCACTAAAGGTGCTCTCTTGAACTGACTCAGGAGAAGATGTTTAACCCGTTGAATAGCAGTGGAAGGACTGGGCAGGAAATGAGTACATTGCCAGTGCCATCGAAAACCAGGTAGCTGTCTGAGCATTCAGAAAAAGATCTAATTCAATTTAGCAAACTCGTAGAACTGTTAAGAGCTTGAATTCTGGGACTGACTCCTTGAGCTCTTATTGCTCTTAGAAGCTAGCTCTGTGACCATGGACAGCTTACTGAACCTCTTTCTGCCCCAGTTTTCTTGATAATAAAACCGGGATGATAATGGTAGCTCACTTACAGAAGTATGAGGATTAAATGAGTCAGTCATTGTAAATGTTCAGGCACAGAGAATGGCACAGCAAATGGCAGCCTTGGTTATTACTGTCATTGTTACTTTACCCTCACCATCTCTAATGGTCACTCTAGACCATGCCACAATCACCCGTCTCCTGGAATATGCTATCTGTTGGGCGATAACACTGCAATAGACTCTTCATTTGTCACTCAGCGTCTGCCCATACCTCACTTAAAGCCTTTCGCCTCAGTGTGGCCCAAGTGACCTTTTATAAAAGCAGATCTGATCATGTCACTTCCAGATGAAAACCCTTCCAGTGAGTGCCCATAACTCTTGAATCAAATCCATACCCCTCTGTTCAAATGGCACTATTATTTAAAGGAGCCAATCTGTACTCGACTTCATGGTCCTAATCACAGTCTCAATGAATTAATTAATTATGTGATCATTTAATGTCTATCCACCTAATTACACTATGACCTCCATAGTCTCGTGGGAGAAGAGTTTTCTGTTTCACTCTGGTGTCTAGCACAGTGCCTGCCTCTTGGTGGATGCTCAGTAAATACTTGTTGAGATATCCACTAAGTATATTTGTTGAACGAATGGCTGTGACTAAGTATAAAGATAGTATGAGACAATTTTGTTATGTGGTGCAATCAAAATTTCCCCTGTGGTTGTGTCTCACAGAGTTTTGATGTAAACTTTTATTTTCATTCCCTTTAAATGTCACATAATGGCGCAGAATGGAGAGAAAAGACAGAGATAGCAGAAGGAAAGAAGAGTCACAGAAGCAAATTAAACCATTGAAAAACACAAAATAGTTCCATCTTAACATTTAAATGATATGATTTTGAGAATTTAGTGTTAGAGGATTTTTTCTCTTTTTTTTTTGCCAATTTTCCAATGTGTTTTGAATTTCAAGTCTGTCAGTGATGTTTTATGGTGAAGGCATTTTCTTTTATTTTCTGCATTTTTTTTAAGTTTTAACATTTACATAGTTATCTCTCAAATATAACTCTATGCCCAGCATAAATAGGGGAAATCAGCTAAACCAAATTACTTTTTTACCACACGGATAATCAGCATCCTCTTCTTAGTGATTATATAGATCTCCTAATTTTGTCTTTTACTTATAATGTTAGGGTTTTGCCTAATAAGTGACATCCACTTATTCACTTTTTCAATAAAGATTTACTAAGTGTCCAATGGGCCAACCACTGTGTTAGGTTTAACTAAACTCACATTTAGAGTACAAAGCAGATCTTAGTGGGTGACTCGTACAAAATAACATTTTTTTTTGCCATAAATTAAAAATGTGCAGCAACTTTTAAATTCCCTGTGCTCTCTTAATATTTTAAAGCTTAAATTGACCACACTAATCAGTGTGTATGTGTATGAGTGTGAGTGTGTGCGTGTGTGTGTTGGGGGAGATGAGCAGAAATGTCGGTTCCCTCTTCGAACAAAAGTATTTATAAAGTACGCTGTTTAGGGGTGCCTGGGTGGTGCATTCGGTTAAGCCTCTGACTCTTGGTTTCAGCTCAGGTTGTGATCTCAGGGTTGTGAAATCGAGCCCCACGTTGGGCCCTGTGCTCAGTGCAGGCTCTGCTTAAGACTCTCTCCCTCTGCCCCTCCCACTCTTGTAAATAAATAGATCTTGAAAAAAAGTATGCTCGTCAGTAGTGTGACTGGTGACTACGTTGTCCAGCATAGTATAAAGTGCAGCTGTTACCCTCCGCTTGAATCGTTTCCTAAGAGATAGAGCTGACTCAGTTTCTTTCAGCTATAATTGGACACAGATATGCTGAAAGCCAAGATTTTGTAAATTTTAGAAAGAGTGGACAAATTAATTGCTCTTACTTTCAGTACTTTAGAAAACCCTCAAGTGCATAATACAGACCTCTGATCCAGAATAAATGATGCTTGAATCTATCACCTGGATGTGATAGCTGTCTCCAGACCACCCCCTCGTCCTTGACTCCTGATGACTTAAGGCAGTGCCAAGCTGAATTATCCCCTCCCCGGTGAGGGCATTTCTTGTGTAAATGCATGGTGGAAATTGTCAAATGCCCTTCCCTCCAGTCCACTCATCTGATGCCCCAATGTCACGTGAACCGCGGTAGAGTTTTGTTGAAGCACTGCTTGATAAGAAACCAGAATAGATAATGGGCATCTCGTGGGGAGTGTTGTGGAGTGAAGAAGTTGAGAAGGATATTTTTCAGAAAGTGAAGCTTTTCGTGTGGATTAGCCCAATTGCATTCCAACTCACCAGCACAACCAAGAACGGCAAAGGGCTGATCTCAGTGCTTGACGGTCTTTAGCATTCCCAAGAATCTCCTATGGAACTTACCGGTTCAGATCACCAGTGACATCATCATCCACCCCCTGCTTGAAGATCTGTCTTTACTAGGTCAGCGCTGGGGGCTGACTTGGGACCAAGCACCTCAGTAGGGGAAGTGAGGTCTTTCCTAAAGGTAGTTTATTTTATTTTATATATATTTATTATAATGTATGTGTTATATATTTATTATATATAAACTATTTCCCTCTTTGGTTTGGCTGCCAGGAAGCTGATGAGAGTAATGGGAATACCACTCCCTTTTTATTTTGATGCACTCATTTTGGTCAATGAGAAACAGCATTGCAGAATGGTTAAGAGTATGGATTCTAGATCCAGACCCTCAGCTTTGAATACTGGCTTCCCACCACTGGTTTGTGACCTTATGCACCTTATTACCTTTTCCAGGCCTCAAATTTTCAAATTAGTAAAACTGGACTACTAGTCAACGATCATAGAATCCCTGTCAGAATTAAAGTAATACATGAAAAGTGCTAGAGTAGTACCTGGCACATAGTTAACACCCATATGTTTATTTATTTTTTATTACATATGTGTTATTATTTACTCCTCACAACAATTCTATGGCATGTCTATTATAAGCCTTGGGGTAGAAAGAACTGGATTTTAGGAAGAGTTGGTAACTTGCCTGAATTCTCCCATTCGGTCAAGTTTTTGGAATCCATACTCTGTCTCAGTCCAGGTCTTTTGACTGTTTCAACAGATCACAGTGTTTTCTGTGTTGTCAGAGATAAAGTTAATGCTTATCCCCCTCTATTAACCAATGTAGTTGTAATATTTATATTCCTGCTCTCTCAGTATAGGTTTTTAGATCCCCTTTCATTGCTTTTTGATTGCATTATCTTATACATACTTCAGTGTAAGCTGCCACAGATATTTTTTTGAAAAAGGCAGGGAATGATTTTCAAATCAAATAAATATATCAAGGCACATATTCAGCATGTGTGTCTGTTGCCCGAGTGAGTAGCCACATAAATGCATTATGACTGACAGTAAACGTGTGCCACTGAATGAGACCAAAGGCAAACATTGCCAGTATTTTTGGAGAAACTCCTCTCTACAGAGAACTGACTAAGAAAAGCAGTTTGCTGAGTAAATCCAGTGTCATCTGTTTCCATTGTAATGGATTTACCAACAAAACTCCACAAATTATATAGAACGACAACAAGATATAAATTCAAAGAATAAGAGGCTGTATTTTTCTTGAATGTGCGTAAAAATTGGAGGCAGAAACTGTGGTTCAGCTGACTTGATAATTGGTTGAAACTTGGATATTGATTGAGTCTAGTTCCTGCAGAGATTTTCCCCCCTTACAAAGTAAGGAAAGTAGGTCAGAGCAGATAACATGGCTAGAATGCATAACAAGTTGCTAAGAAGTAGAAGCTAAAATGATTTAGCAAAGACTGGTGAGAACCGGCTTACCAATTCATGAATGCATAGAATGTCTGTTTCTGTATCATCATCCCTATTACCTCTCTGAAGGATAGAGACACACACCGGAAATCATCTCCAGTTCTTTTGGTCTTTGCCATGAAGCTCATAGGTTTCCCTTCCTTATGGGGGTCCTTACCTTTTCTTCTTTTCTGGACAACAGCTGATTGCTCCCTGCTGCTTCAAACCTCAGGAAGCACTTTTATGAGGCTGTGGAGCCGAAGTGCACTTTCTGGGATTCTCTAAGACTGCAGCCTACACCAGAGGAGCTAGTCTTCCATCAGGACCCCTGAAAATGTGGGTCACTAGAATCACCACAGGAAGTTAGTGTGCCTGGTATGCTGTGTCCATGACCTTTAGCCCCAGCCTTTCAGCCTCTGCACTGCTGACCAACAGGGCTCTGCAAACATTCTGACAGCCGCTACATGTGTAAAGTCTGCCTGGGGGATGAGACGGTCCTCATCCCAGGGAGGAGCTTTCCAATAGTCTGCAGAGCTGTCTCTAGTAATTTGGGAAACAGCCCCTTCAATCTAGATTTGCCATGAGCCAATCACTAGCAGGAGCTTTTTCATCTCAGAACAAATACATGTGATGTGGAGCAACAAGGGACTTTTTGCTGTGCTGTACTGAGCACAGAACTTCCCAGAGCAATGCTTTCAGGCCCTGGCAAGCCCCCTGCCTTCCACAGCTTGATTGCTTAAAACAAACTGTTATATTATATAAACCAGAATTTTTCTGTTTGTTCCACAGGAAGATTCCCTCTTATTTCTCCTTGTAGTCGTTTATGGAAGTTCCCAAATGCTCTGGAAAAGCTATCTTCCATTTCAGTGTGGCACAGGGGATGTTTCTATGAGATCCTGATGGAGTTAAAGTTAAAAAGCTAGAAACAACCTAAATAATAAACAATGATGTTGTTTATGTTACAGATAAATATTAGCTGGAATAGTATTATGTGAACAGAAAAGAATCTTCTAAAAAGCCTGGAAGAAATCAATTAAATGTAATCAGCACCTACAATGTACCAAGTATGTTGCTAAATTATTTCATTTTCTACTTGAAGCAAGGCCTATGGAAAATATACTATTATTACCTTTATTCTACAGATTAGGAAACAGGCTTAAAGAGATTAAGCAATTTGCCCAGAATCATCATATTAGTTACTTTGTGCTAACAACGTATAATATTTAAAACAAAGAATCATTTAGTATTTGCCATAATTCTGTGGCTTGGCTGCACTTCTTCTGTACTAGGATGAAATGGCTTGGGCTGCACGGTCAAGGATGACCTCACTCCCATCTCTAGGCCTTAACCGGACAGCTGGGCCTCTCTTCATGTGGTCACTCATTCTCCAGGTGGCTAACCAAGGCTTGTTCAGAGGGTGATGAGGCGTTTCAAGAGAGGCCGAACCCGAATACCCAAGCATTTTTCAAGCCTCTGCTGGTGTCATGTTTGTTAATCTGTTGGTCAAAAGCAGCCGTATTGGGCCAAATCTTGACTCAAGTGGTGGAGAAATAGATTCCACCTCTTGATTGAAAGAGTAGCATGGTCCCTTTGCAAGCCGGCATGTGTATAGGGATGGGAAAAATTTGTGGCCATTTGCAATCTATCCTAGTCACAAAATCAGTAAGTGGCCAAGCTGTTTTTGGAATTTAGTAGTCATACTGCAAAGCCATTCTACACTATGAAACATGTTATAATGATCTTCTTTGGTATCTTAATGCTCTGATAGATTTTTTTTTCAGTTTTATACAATGAGCATGAATGTGAGAACTAAAGTAAGTTAAAAAACTATCATGAATGCAGCTAGCTGTTGTAGGCAACTGAATAAAAGACTGATGTCCCAACCACCTCACTTTAAACTGTTGTGAGCATGTCTCCTGGTTTGTCGACTTCTGAGGTGTCCACAGGGTTGACTCGTAGCAGTTGCTATGAATTATGGCACAATAACTTACATGAACTGTTCCAGAAATAGCAGAGAAGCAGCCCTTTGATTCCCATCCCAGTTTCTCATGTGGACCAAACCCATGTCATCTGAGCAGTTCTCTACTGCATAATTGTCCTGTCACCAAAGGAATGCAAAGAAATAGCCGATGAACCAGAAAGAATGTGATTAATTGTCTCCTGCATCCATTAAGCATTAGGAGACTGAGTTTAGAAATATCCTCATGCTGGTCCTCAAGTTGTATGCAGTTAAAGTGTTCTGTAAATAGAAGTGGTGGGTTCATGTATTTATTCATTCCTTCTTCAAATACTTATTGAGTGCCCACCATGTGCCTAGCACTGGGCTAGGTGCTGGGGATGCAGTGGTGAACAAGACAGATATACTGCCTGTCCTCATGGAACCTCCAATCTAATGAGGGAAATAGACAACAAGTCAACAGATAATTGCACAACTATAGAGTTGAAGGTGGTGAGGTAAGGCAGCCACTGTGGACTGAGTTGTCAGGGAGGGTCTCTCTAAAGAGAATATTAGAGCAAAAAGCTGAAGGATGAGAATGAGCTGGTGTCATGAAGAGCTGGGGACAAGGCGTTTCAGGAGAGAGGAAAGCAAATGCCTACAATGTGAAGACTTGCTTGCTGTGTTGGAGGAACAGAAAGGAGGCTCTGTGCTTCTCCTCTTCTCCCTTCTCTGCTACTTCCCTGCCTCAGTTGGTGCAATGATTCTGGAAGAAAACAGAGGACCAAATCAAGCGAAGTTAATAAAAATATGGCAGACAAAAGTATCAATTTTTTAATGAGAAATGCAACTTACCATTCAAAATAGAATTTCTTCACATTTTTGACAATTTGTGCCATCAGAATCAGTATTCATGAGAAGGGTGATCATTTCTTGATTAAAAATCTAATACCTAAGTGTGATTCCAATATATTAGTGAATGCCTATGGGAGCCATTTTCGATTAAATGCTACTGAATATATCTGTATGTGATTGTCACTCAGTAATTATCTAGAGTAAAATCATGTGCTATCAACGCTTAAATTTGAAACTGGGTAAAAATTGGTATAAAAATTATAGCTTGATTTTTTTTTGTCCTACAAAGCATTAGGATCACTTTTAAGAAGTTTTCATGTTATACATTTTTTCCCAAAATATATTTTTGTTGTCTTCCCACTTCTTCCATTATTATTCTGTCCTTTGTCAGTGAAAGGAATATCTGCTTTACTGCTCCTTTCAAACATCTGTGCTATTTTACTTTATTTTAGATTTACAAAATGCCATTGATTCCACAAATATTTATTGGGTATTGCTCTATGCCCAGCCCTCGGCTAGGTGTCGGGAATACAAAGACAAGTAGGAGAGAATATTTATCCTCTTGGACATGCTATTATGTGCCTCTTAGGGCAAGCCTTCCAATTACAAAGAGACAATTTAAAATTTGCTACTCTCTAAAATTCTTCAATATTATGGAACTAGTTATGACAGCAGTTTATCCCCAAGCTTACATGGTAAATTAGGGAAATATAATTTTGCCACCTATTCTTAGAGACAAAAATACAAAAACTGAAGTGAAAACAAACTCCTGCCCAAACAAAACAAAAATTCCTCCCAAACCCTGTCCGCAAAGTGATGAGCCCCAACATGGGTGCTGGTGGTCAGCAGGATGGAAGTCAAGGGTTGTTTCAGTGAGTGGGAGGGGCCACATGGGGGGAACTCTGCTGATGCCCCATATACCCTAAGCACTTGTGTGTGTGTGTGAGTATGTGTGTGTGTGATGGAACAGACAGCTGAGTGGGCCTGAGAGTTTATTTCAGTTACAGCCTTAGGGCATGGTATGCAGTCTGGTTTCTGGAACTTTCACATCGCAAAGATGCAGAAACTAGGATGCTAAGAGAACCACACTACGTGGCCCACACCGCAGGGGCTCCTATGGTCCGAACTGACTCATCATCCGTTGGCCAGGTATGGCTGACACAGGAGTGTCTGTTCGCTGGGTTAGTTGTCAGGAGGCTCGATCTTTGACTTAAGCTGTGCGCATGTGTGTGTGCATGTGTGTGAGTGCGTGTGTGTATGTGTGTGTGCGTGTGTGTGCGTGCATGTGTGCTTTTCCTCAGTAAAATTGCTACCTTTGCTAGGGCCAAGAATAAGAATAAGAAAATGTAGGCTGAGGAACAAGTTCCTATTTGAATACAAGTAGACTGAATAATACGTCTTTGTCTTAAAGGTGTTGCTGCTACTGCTGTTCATTTGTGTTTGAGAAAATTTCTTGTTTTAGAGTGTTCAGTGTTTAGAGCAGTATGAGAAAATCCACAGTGTACAATTAAGTAACTCACAAGGTCAGTCAACAAAAGACAAAATAAACTAGCGTCTGAAGTGTTTTTACTTGACAGTAAAGTTTGGCAAAACTTTATTATTGCAATCAAATACTCAGTGGTTGCTAGATATGTAATTTCTGTAATTTTAGTCTCAAATGGGAAACCTTTCGTTGTGGGAGAATCATAAAATCATAATGAAGGGAAACTGCAGATAGTGTACCGTGAAAGGTAAGATATTTCTTGATAAAAAATGCTGGTTATGAACTTCAAAATGTTGTGTTGAATGAAAGAAGCTGGCACAAAGGACTATGTGCTATATGATTTCCATTAGATGAATTTCAAGAATAGGCCTAAGTTATCATTGTTTATAGAAATCAAGGAACTGACTGGAAAAGGAACATGATGGAACCTTCTGGAATGAAGGAAATGCTCCTAAGCTTGGTTTGGGTGGTGGTTACACTTTAGATCTGTGCATTTTAATGTATGTAAATGATATTTCAATTAAAAATGAATAAAACTGAACTGAATACTTCATATCTTTATATGTGCACTTTAATGTATGTAAATTATACCTCAATTAAATATGAATAAAATTATACACACAAAGATTATCTGTTAAATAGAGTTAGTCTCAAATTTCTTTTTCTTGAATTGATCCTCATGCAAATATATCGATCACATCTGATTTAAATATTTCTTTCTTTTACCTATTTGCCAAAATGACAACTTGATTAAATAAACATTAAAACCTGCATAGCCTCACAAATTTCCTAATTGTAACTTGTACTGGTAAACTGTGGTTTACATCCTAGATCTTACAGACCATTCCTGGTTAGACAAGATGTGATTTAAAACTCTCTTAAGTCTTAGTTTTTATCATCTGCATGATAGACATGATTAAACTAATCTGGAGGTTGTTGTAGGACCGAAAGAGAAAGGTGTGTTACAGCCCTGCTAGTCAAAGTGTCATCTGCAGGCTTGTAGCCTCAGGGTCACTCAGGGGCTTGTTAGAAATGCAAACCTGCAGGCCCCACACTGGACACACCGAATCAGAATCTTTGTTTTAACAAAATGCCCAGGTAATTTGTATGCATACTAAGGGTTTAGAAAATATTAATGCAGTGTCTGTGGTGAAAATGTGGCCTGGCATTTTGCATATAGGTTTCCCTTGTTTTTTTGTTTTTTTTTTACCAGGCCTTTGGACTGAAACCACTCTGCAACCACTGTGGGGACCATCTTTGTGGAATGTGGCCGCCTGGGTTGCTGGTGGAGGGACCTCACGCATCAGCATCGAATGCTGTCAGAGGATCAGCCAACAGACTGCATTTTCAGGTAGCTTCCAGAATACAGTTTCGTTTGGAATGAGAGCAGCCTAAAGTCCATGCGAACACAGCACAAACTGTCGTAACACTGAGGATTTCTGTAGACTCTAAAGACAATCCTTGATTTTCTTACCCCTAAAACTCTCTTTAACCATTCCAGGCCAGAGAGGTGCTGCCATCCTCCAAGTCATTCAGGCCGACCACCTCCAGGTCATCCACGGTTCTCCTCTTTCTTGAGCCCCACCTCTACCCAAATCAGCAGCAAGTCTCCAAGCCTGTCTCCAAATTATCTTCAGTCTCCCTGGCTCCCTCCATTTTCATGGCCACCCGTGATCTTTTCCTGGAACTACTGCCTTGTAGTGGCTCCCGGCTTCCACTGAGCATCCCCTGACCATTCCCCAAACTCACATCACTCCTCTGGCGAAACCCTCCTGTGTGTTTCTATTACCCTAGAGTAAGTGCCAGACTGTCCATCTGCACCTGGAAAGACCCACAGCGTCTTGCTTAACCTGCTCTCTGGGCATCTCTGCAGCTACATCTTGCCCTTCTTCCCCGTTGTCACTCGGCCCAGCCTCTCTCACCTCATTCGGGGCTTAGGTGCGCTGTGCTCCAGGCCTTCCTGCCTTGCAAATGCTGCTGTTTTGTCTAGATGGTTCTCCTCCCCTCCTTGGAATTCTTAGCTCATTTTAGACCTTTGGGTCTCAGTTAATCCCCCACCCCCTCCAAGGTGCCTTCCTGCGAGTGCTCTACAGAAAGTCGTTTCCTTTGTCAGGTTCCATCCCAGCCCCTGTTTCTTTCCTTCATGGCCCTTCATTACAAGTTGCAGTCATTCTGCATCTTCGCCTTTCTATTTTTATCTTTCCTCTTAGAATCGTTGGGCTCATGTCTGTATTGTTCACTGCTGTGTCCCCAGGTGAACCTTCATGACTGGCACACGGTAGGTACTTAATAGATGCTGGTTATGATGAACTGACTACCTGAATGAATGGACGGATTTATTCCCTTGCATGGCTGAATGGCTGCTTAATTAATGTGATGCTGTCTGGAATTTATCTCCTACCGAAGTACAAAATGCCCACTTCTTAATTCTGAGCTTATCACCCTCACACCCGATTGCTGGATGCATTGTTAAAATTCTCAAAAAAGCACTTAAAAAAGAAAAAAAAAGGAAAGAAAAGAAAAGCTGAATTCATTTTTGCAGAGCTTGTTTGCTTTGTATCCCTGGTCCTCCCATGACCTCGTCCTGCTTTAGGAAAGGGCGGTTCCTTCCAGTGGTTTCATCAATCTCTGTCCCTGGACCCCTGCTGTTGGAAACCACAGGAAAAGCAAGCACAACATCACCTTTAATTAGCAGGAGAGGAGCCTGCCTGATATACACAGATAGCGCCTTGAAAATAAGAAACAGAAAAATGTGAGGCAGGACAGGTTCATAGAAAAGAACTAGGAAATGAAAAAGAATAATTATCCTGTTTTAACATAATGTTGTTAATCTGTATTGCCCATTATCATCTAGAGTGTCTTGCCTATTGAAGTATGTGAGCTGTGGAGCTGCTCTTTGCTCCAGCAGTGTAGCTAACGTAGGGACTGGCTCCCCATCCATCATAATAATTAGTTTGTCATAATTTTCTGCCCTTCTTGGCTCTGCAGTAAAAAGATAGAAGAGGCATTTAAAGCTACTCAGGAATTGTTCCCCAAATTTCCTCCCTGTTCTTTATGGGAACAGATAGCTGTATTTCTGCCCTATTTATTTTATGTTTGGCCTGTGATAATGAAGTATATTTCATCTGGAAGTATATAGCTTTAATTTTCATGTTCTACTTGGAAACATCTCACTGTTTCATTTTGTTTCAGCTGTACAGTATATAAAGAGAGCCCATGCTTCCTTCTGCACTCACCCATCACCCACCAGAGTTAATTCTAGTTTCAAGACCAACATTATGACTTCATGAGCTGACTGCATAATAGCAGGCCCTGGTTCCACAGTCCTGGAAAGCCTTCAGAGTGCTGTCCCGGGCTCCTCCCGGAATTCCCCCAACAGCTGTGAGGGTCAGGAGAGGCAGGGGCTCTCCACACGCTCCTGTTAGAGAACGAGGAACACAAGAGGTCACTGGCTGGCCCGGGGCCAGGCTGCTAGAGCAAGAGGGGGCTAGGGCTTGAGTCCAGGTGTTCTAATTGTAAATTATGGGCCTTCTCTATTACTTCAGCAACGTCTCCTTATGCTGCTGGAGTTTGCTTCTGCGCAATGGAAACACAACAATTTTTAGTTAGTCTCTCATTCCCTCAACATTGCGAATGGGATAAGCCTTCCTTCTTGTGGTAGAAAAAACAAGGGCACGTTTGTATAAAAATGCGGAGTTTAAAAGGAATTTTATGATACCGGGCAGAGGTTCTCAAAGTGTGCTCCTCAGACCAGCAGCGGTAGCAGCATCAGGAAGCTCATTAGAAAGGTAGATTTTCAGGCCTCACTCCAGACCCGCTGATCACAAACTCTGGGATGGGGACCAGAATGCAGGCTAAAGTTTCAGAACCACCTGTCTAGGGGGAAGACGGGGACATGCAGGGGAGAACAGAGAAGAGAGAAATGACATTATGCGCCTTGGAGAGAGAAAAAACAACTTTGTTCCTGTACTTTCTGAGGTTCAGTGTCAAGGCTGTGTAAATTAAACTGACAAAAGTAGATTTACAGTTTAAAATGCATACAAATTTTACTTGATGTTAATATTCTAATTTGTATGTGTATGCAGGGGTCTCACAGAAAAGGAAGTGAGAAGCTAAAGAAGGAGTTAGGCCTAACAGCTAATATACCATTTTAACAAAGAGCCATAAATTTGTGGAGAAGTGACAAGACAAGGGAAGAGAGTTTGGGCCTCTAGGGGCAGGAAATTGTGGGAGGGTGAATATATGGGGGAAAACCTAATGGAGGATAAGAATTTAGTAAGATTTTTTTGTGCAGCTTGACAAAGATGCTGTTTCCAGGAGTAAGAGTTGTCTTTTCTTCCCGGTGGGGGACAGGGGGACACTGTCACAAATGGAAATTTATTCCCTGCTTTCAGACAGAAAGGGGCAGAGTAAAGAGCTTTTTCTGCATCTACCATTGCTCAGTTACTTTCTGTTCAAAATAATCTTCATATCAAAGGGCTAAGGTTTGGAGTAGCATACTCTGGTCCCCTTCAACACTGAGGGGGTCTCTGGAGCCAGATTGCCGAGTTTCTCTTGCCATCTTGTCACTTCATTCATCCACAGAGTATTTACTGAGTACTTACTATGTGCCAGGCACTGTGCAAATGCTTGGGAAATAGCAGGAGAGAAAATCAAAGTCCTGTCCTCATGGACCTGACATCCTGCCCTACATTCATTGACTGGGTGATTAAAGGCACAAATTACTTGCCCTCTCTGTCCCTTTCTCCTGGCCTGTAAAGAAGAAATGCTAATAGTGCCTAACTCACAGGGATTTTGTAAAGGCAATGCATAAAACACCCAGTGTGCAGCCTGCAGATAGAGCTCTACAAGGGCTTGCCCCCTTCCTGATCACACACTTCAAGTTGAAAAGCTAGTGACAAGCTGGCAGTCCTATCTCTTGCCAACTGTCCCCCAAACATGATTGTAAACCCCCAAAGAAGTAATACCATTTCCTAGAGGCAGGAGACTGGCACGGACATCCCCAAGATGCTTAAAGCAGGTGCTCAAAATATTTGATTTAGAAGTGTCCGAGAACTCATGGACCCAGGTGATAAGTACTTCTTTATGAAATATCCAGATTTTGTCACAATTTCAAGTATCATTATGGCAATATCAGCCCACATATTCTGGGAATAAATATGCTCCTGGCACTGTCTCTGAGTTCTCTAACCTGACATAAGCTCAGCGATGAGGAACGTACAGAATGATTTCAAGCAGCATGTCTTAGATTTAATTACAGATGTCTTAGATTTAAAGGTCTGGCTGCTTCAGGAGTGCAGAGATGGGAGTGAAGAGATGGGGCTTTCCAGGACTAACTTCAGGTCTGTGCTTCCCTAAATAGAAAGTTGTGCTGTATCAAAGCCTGGCTCAAAACTCAGCTCCTCTAAGACATGCTTTCACATTAGGTCAGCCTGTGTGAAATTCTCCAGTCAAGGGTTTGGTGCTCCCCTCTACCACCAATGGAGCAGACAAAGAGTTTGATTGACACTGGGAAAAAAAGTTATCACATCTGCTGTGGTATTCTGTGCTAGTTCCTTGAAATCCCTCTTACCCTAACGTAAGACTGTGGTGAGAGCTGTATTGACAGGACAGTGTAGGCGGAGGTCCAGTGTGAACCTCCTATCCCCCCAAATATGCATACTGAGGATGTTTTTTTGTTGGGTGTGTTGGAAAGAGAGAGAGAGAGAGACAGTGAGTGGGTGGACATCAAGGCAAGAGAGAACAAGAAGGAAAAAAGAGGGAGGAGGAAGGAATGAAGGTGGAAGGGGAAGGAAGAAGGGAAGGAGGAAAGAAGAAAGCAAAGGAACAAGAAAGAGAAGGAGAAAGGAAGGGAGGCAGGAGAGGAAGAGAGGCAGAAAGGAAGAAAAGA
Source organism: Ursus americanus (assembly GCF_024610735.1). Classification (NCBI taxonomy): domain Eukaryota; kingdom Metazoa; phylum Chordata; class Mammalia; order Carnivora; family Ursidae; genus Ursus; species Ursus americanus. The sequence goes on along the minus strand of NC_142140.1, from coordinate 30,956,921 downwards.
AGTGGCTGGGAAGGGGGGAGGAGACTAGGACCTGCAGAGCCCACTCTAACTTCCCAAGCCAACCTGCTCCCTGGAGGAGAAGAGAAGACAGGCCTCCTCCACCAATGTCTGCCAATGGGCATGGGTGGCCTGACGTGCTTCTGTGTGGAGCAAGAGGTGGCCTAAGGGTGTATCTTGTGTGAGGACCACTTTGACTTGGTGTCTGTGGCCCAGCGACTGATGATTCTGTCCCTCCCGTCCTCTTCTCTTCATTGGACTTGTGCCTCTAGTAGGGGACTTAGCCCTGTGGCCTTTGTGACACCGCATCTGTACCTTCCTCTAGACTTTGGGTGTTTGGAGGGTGCAGGCCACATCTTGGACACCATATGATCTCCCACAGTTCCAAGTGATTTACACTTAGTAGGGATCATGAATTTCTTTAATGTGGTGGTATTATTTACTGAGAACTGCCTGATTTCTTAGAAAAAAGTAGACCCATTGGGGTACAGTTTTCCAGTGTACTCTACTGATTAGGAAGGGTATAACGATTCCTCTTTTAATCCCTTATTAATGATGAAACTTTACAGAGCTAAAATTTAGTGGAGCTTTTTGTTTTCTCTCCCTCAACCCTGCCCCATTCTAATAAGAGGAAAGCTCTGGAAGAACCCCTAATATTTCAAATCTAAATTTAAGGAAGTCAGATTCAATTGCTCAGTTAATTAAATTTGCAGTAGTCTCTTCGGAGATATTTATGGACTTATTTTCACACTTTTGCCTTTTCCTTTTCCTCTAGTTGAGCAGTAGAAAATACAAAGTGACAAACACATTACTGTACATGGAGTTATTTACAGACCAAGATGATGGATTTCCTGATAATCTTTAATAGGCTAATTTTCCTGGATGCAGACTCCTGCCCCCTTGGTTTATCCTGTTCACCTGCTGCATTATGTGTTGTCTTAATCTCACATGACACCCAGGTAGGACCACAGCCCATTTGAGTTTAGCAGATGCACTGTTTGAAATCTGGGGGTTTTCTTTGCAGCTAAAAGCCCAAGATTTGTACATATAACCTACTATTCAAACATCCTAAGAGTAGAAGTAATGACATAAAATGAAGCCATCAAAGTTTTCATTGCCTGAAAACCAAAGAATATACAGATTCCCAATTCTAGGACAAGTTTTTATTCAGTTATGAAAGATTCAAGTGAGTTTCTCCAATTATGATTCTGAATACTACATAGCATTTAAGAAATCAAAGCCCATTTTTCACACTCCTAGCTTCTAGTATCTCTGTGTGTGCCAGGAATTTTGCTAAAATCTTTATTGCCTTCCTTTGTAGAATCCTCGTGATACCTTATGAGACAGGTTATTATTTCCATGTTATAAATGTAGAAACTGAGGCTCAGAAAGAGTAAAGGATGTCCACTAGGTCATACAGCTGGCAAATGGCAAAGCCTGGTCTCAAGTCTAGGTTCTTTGATTACTTACTCATAGTTATTTCCCCTACTCCATTTTTATTATATAAACAAACAGAACCTGAGATGAAAATCACAAAATGGTAGTGGAAATAATAGATGATGAAAAGCAATGCACAATCCATAAATTAGTTAGAGTTTGACATTAAGAAATATGTACAGCAATAGACTTTCAGACTCAGCTTCTTTGTAAAGACATTTAATATGGATTTCAAAGAACATCCAAGAAAAATTTAAAGGACAAAGAGAGGCCTTGCCCTATCAGATATCAAAATATATTATGGATCTATAGCAATTAGAAAAGTGTGTCATTGACAAATGGACCAGGACAGAGAACCTGGAAATGTACCCATAAAAGATGGAAATGTTTTTGCAAGAGAGAGTTGGTATTTAAAATGAATGGCAAGGAAATGGGCTGATTATTCAGCAAGTGATGATATTGACTATCTGGGGGAAAAAAAAGTCCCTATCTCGTATTATTTCTGGAAATACTGGAATAAAAGCCTAATATTAAAAAATTAAATATTAGAAATCATAAGATCTCTCAGGGCATTCCTATGAGGACTTGAGTTCAAGCAGTGAAGTTGAAAACGTATTTGCCCGTACCTGAGAAATAACTATTGACTCTTCAGACACAACCATATTAATATCCTATGCTTTGTATCTGAGTGGGTGCTGCTGACGACACATGGGATGCTCCGATATTACACATCTCCCACTTGGTTACCTAGTCCCTTTGGTAATCAGAGGCTTGTGCTTTGGGGAGGACTAACTGGGATTGGGGGGTGCCAGACTTTGCTATGGAAGAAAGCAAAGCAAAACTCCCTCAACTCCTCATCCATCCCACCCAAGAGTAGGATAGGTGGTCTTACTGTATGTTCCCATGCCAGCTGCTATTTCCAGACACTATGATTATTGTTGTTGACTGTTCTGCGTCTCTTGCTAGACTTTAAATTACAAAAGAGTAGGAGTTCTGTCTGCTTTGCTCACTGCTGGGCTTATCCCAATGCTTGGCCCATCCTGGTGCTTAACAATGTTTTGGGGAATGTATAAATAAGCACACTGTCAGCCTGATGAACAGGGATAACAAAGGTTGGTAGGGAAAAAGGTGGAAGTGTGTAATAGGGAGATCTCCCTATTGCTACCAATACCAATCTCCCTATTGGTAGGTCTATATGAGCATTCTGTGCCAGATGGGAAATGCATGTATCTGTGGTTTCTTTTTTTTTTTTTTTTTAAAGATTTTATTTATTTATTTAACAGAGATAGAGACAGCCAGCGAGAGAGGGAACACAAGCAGGGGGAGTGGGAGAGGAAGAAGCAGGCTCACAGCAGAGGAGCCCGATGTGGGGCTCGAACCCAGAACGCTGGGATCACGCACTGAGCCGAAGGCAGATGCTTAACCGCTGTGCCACCCAGGTGCCCCGTATCTGTGGTTTCTGAGGAGGTCCAGATAAAGAGAAAGGACCTGGAAGGTACCATCCCAGGTCAGGATGGGGATATAGAGGCATAAGTGGTGAAGAACATAATAGTTATCCTTTTCTCAATCCTTACATCATTCCAGACACTGTGCTACGCACTTTGTGTGTGTAATTCCATTTGTTCTCCATAGCAAGCTCAGGGATGGATGCTATTATTACAACGATTTTCTACATGAGCAAACTGAGGCTTGGAGAGGCTAAGTAACTTTTGCAGGGTCACTCAGCTAGTAAGTTGCAGAGTCAGAATTCAGATTCAAATCTCCTACACCCTCCCAACAGACTGAACTGAGTCTAGTGAAATGGATGTTGTTTAGGGATAAGAAGCTGTTGCATCCCCAGCCCAACATCCTGACTCTTCAGTCCTTCCTTACCCTTTCCATTAAAACTGACAACAAAAACAACTCAAAGAAGAGCCACCTTACCACACCAAATCCAGCCCTTGGAGACCTCAGCCCTTCCTGTGGATGAGAAGTGATTGCTGCTGCTCTTGGCCAACGCCCTGCCTGGTGGTCAATGCCTGTAAGAGAGATGGCAGTCTCTCGAGCTTCCTAGCAGGCGGTACTGCTTGCACACCAGCACCCTCTTCATACAAGGGCTCACTTTGTCCAGATGCAGTGCTTCATTAGCCTGCCATTGTCCACTGTCTTTTGCCAAACTTCAGACCCAACTGCAAATTAGTAATGGGTGTCAACCAACTGGATTCCTGCAGTCAGTAATCTACAATTTTCACTTGCCATGACTGATTGTCTCATTCTATAATAAGTTAATAGTATGAACCTGGGCAATAATTACTTGGCTTCAGCTAAATGCATCTGTGTTTCTTAAGTGAATTATAGGGACTGGTCTTAATATTCCTTAGTTTTCTGTTAGGAAATAGTTGAAAGTTTGCAAAAATACCAAAAACTGAAAAGAGTGGAACAATTTCCTTTATTTAAATTGTTCGTTTCTACCATTACTTATGATGAATAGGCAAAAGACAAAAGGCAAAAAAACCCAAACCCACAACAACCCTTTTAATAAATGTTTCTATTTGAGTAATGATTCTAAGATAAGAGTTTCAAGTTCCTAATTGGAGGAAGTGATAGAAAATCAATCAGTTACCTGGAGAATGAAAATAAACTACTTAAATTAGCTTTGTGTGGCCTGTGGGTTTTTTAATCCTGGAAAACCAAAACTAACAAGCCTAATTTTAAGAGAGAATAGCACCAATGCAGGTGTTTTGGACTCACGAAAAATTTTATATAGGAGTATAATGTGCATGTGGTCACTAACTCCCAAGAAATGACTGCTCTGGAAGAAAAATAAAATTGGCACAACAGATGCATTTGTTTATGTGGCCTACACCCAAATGAGATAGCAGTGACCTGCCAAATCTGAAAATAGTGATGTTAATTCCAACATACAATATTTTGGCCCAGTGCCATAAACAGACAGTTCAGTTCCCTTAAGATGAAGCTAGTTGTCACTCTGTGGCCTCTCTTCAGAGGACAGGTTCTTCAGCAAGAAATTTTGGGGGCAGAAGGGATAGGAAATTTCCCTTGTTCAAGAACCAGTTTGACTTAGGGAGGTGGACAGAAACTTCCTGGAGAAGATTTGGAGATCCCTGTCCAGGTCATAAAAGGAAAGGTTGGGAAAGGAGAACCCAGCCTCCAGAGTCTACTGAGATAGGTCAGTCATGGTAATGAGTTGAGGATCTAAAACCAATTCTCTTCAACTCTGTGTGAGGTATGCCTTGCAATGCTCTCACGCACCCCACCCAGGAACGTGTCTGAGTTTGGAGTCACTGTAGTTGGTATATGAGGCTGTCTGAGGACAGCCTCTTATGAAACCTCATGGGAACAATTTGCAGATAAGGTTATCCTGAATGAGCCTCTGAGTCAATGTGGTTTAGCTTAGTTAAGACCTGTCATTCCTGAAGCCTGGTAACCCAGACCAAATCATGCCTCATGGTGATGTGGGCCTGCAGGAAAAATTTTTCAACCTCTCTGAACCTCAGTCCCCTCATCTGTTAAAAGAGGATGACATCAGGACCTTCCTCAAAGTGCTATTGTGAGGATAAAATGAGACAGCATGCATACATTTTCACATTTAAATTTCTAACAGTCTGTTGATGATTTATGCGTTGGCACAGATGATGCAGAACTCAGATAAGTTAGTAGCAAAATAATCAAACTCATGTGATTACAAAATCATTTACTAAGTAACTCAGTTTTCTCCATAAGGTACATGGTTGCAAGGAGGTGGCATCCTTAGGAAGACACTCAGAGATCCTGCTCAGTCACCTTTGGAGTTTGAGACACAATCTGAAGTGTAGAATAGTTCAAGACTTTTAGGTTACCTAATGGAAGACATCTGACCATAAAACTAGTAAAATAGCATGAAGGTATGTCTGCAAAATACACCTTCTTCTCACCCTAATCTGCTATTAGTTATATCCTAAATAAGAGAATAGCTAACCACTATGTAAACAAATAGTGATAATAAAAGTTAAGTCATTTTGATGGTACTAAATAGTTATTCATGAACAAATTAAATTGAAAGTCATGTGGTTCATACGGTCCCCCTTCAAATATCAGATAGCATCAGTCTTCCTATCTATCGATAAGCACAAGACAGCCATAAAATCATAGGCTCCGAAAACTTCCAGAGACCTTCTCATAGATAAAACTCATTCATTGCAGGTTATATCAGTAAGTCAATTCAACTTAGTTTGATAGCTCATAACTGTCCAGGCTGTTGTATTTACTGAGCCATGCACTATGCTTTTTTTCAAGCATGCTTGAGAAAATTACTTGTGAGACTATTTCTCTTCTGGGCACAATCAAGCGCTTTAGAATGAACTCCATAACTGCAGATTCAACATAGCATTAGGCTTGGTAATAATATCAAAAAATATTGCTTTAATAATGCTGTGAAGTTGCCTAGAATCCCATGACTTTTCTTCCGCTAGTAATTCAGGCAGAGAACTTATCAGGGAATGTGTGTGAGTGCCCAAGAGCAAGGCCCAGTTTCAGGGACAACAAAAACCTCAAGGTTAAGGAGAGAGGACCAGAATCAACACCCTCTAAATGAGTTGGTGTCTTTGGAGGAAGGCTGCTGCCCTCACCCAGGACTTGGTGCCTTGTTTACCATGAGAAAACAGGGCTGGATGGTTAAGAGAGGCTTCCCAGTGGGTGGTTTGGTTTCCTTTTTGGGATCTTCCAATTATTCCTTTCCATTGCCAAGTTTATACAAACCTTTAAGGAACTTCTTTCCTTCATGTCCTTCTCCTTTTTAAGTGTTTTGAGGCACATTGGAAGTATAAAGCACTATGCAAATGTAAGAGATTCATGTACTGTGTGTGTGTGTGTGATACGGTGCCAGGTGCTGCGGAGAGTCTGAAGGAATCAGAGATATCAGAGATATCCATCCTCAAATCCAGCGTTTCCCCAAGTGAGAACACCTACCACTGGCGGTGCCTGGGGTGATGTTAGCTGACAAGTGAAGGAGCATTTTTATTATAATAGTTATAATTTATATTTCGATAAGTAAGCATGCATTTATCATGATATGCAATAGGGAAAATAAAATTAGTGTACCATTATATAATAGGTATTCTTGTATAGGACAAGGCTAAGGACATAGATTCACTGATTTAGCTGAAATAGAGAAAAAAAGTATGAAGATACACAGACTTGATAAAAACTATGAAGATGGGATATAAATTACTGAGTTTTGAAACTATTGAGGCCCAGAGAAGGGAATGGGACTGCCTTGCCCAAGGTCAGATAGCAAATGAGAGGCAGTGCTGGGACAATTATTCATGTCTTCTAACCCCCGGAAGGTCTTTTGACTATAGCAGGGCCTCTTCCTTCCTTAGCTGGCCATAGCTCCACTTAGATTTGAGTTGATCACAAAGAAGGCGTAGTGCTTTCCTCTCTAGGGATATCCGTTGAAGGGTTTAACTTAGACAGTAAAGTGTTAAAAGCTTCAACAGTGCATTTGAAACGTGGGTCTTGAACATGTTACTATCGATAGCTTATAGAACAGCTGCTGTGAGCGATGAGCTCAGGCCAAAAACTGGGACCTTTCCCTGGCCCTTTGCAAAGCCTCAGAAGTTGCGCACAGCTAGAGAGGAAGCAGTGGCCAAGCCAAGCCAATTCAGCATGTGGCTTGCCTCCCGGTCTGCAGCCTCCTTCCCCCACATGCCAGACCCAAATTGCCACCATTTCCAATTCCCATCCGCTAAGAAAGCAAGAAAGTTTTGCTAAGAGACTGAAAAAAGAAGTCCCTATCTACAGAGACTGTAGTCTATCCCCTATCTGCAGCTCATTTATGGTAATGACTACCATTCATTCATCCCCATGCCTACATCATTTCTGAACCCCATACCACTACAAGTTAGCATTCCTATCCCCATTTTGCAAATGAGGTTATAGAAGTTAAAGGTTAATTTGCCCAAATGGGAAAGTTTCTCAGTTCTAGGCCTATTGGTCTGCAAAGTCCCAAGACTCATATTCAACATTATTCCATACAGGGAAAAAAAAAAGAGACATGTGAAATGATATTGAATAATGTAAGGACACATGTAATTCAATGCTAGATTAGACAGAGTGACTTTTAGGGCTAAAAGAATTCACAGTAGGACAAATCATTGTTTTATTCATTTATGTATCTAAATTCAATTTAGATTCCTCACTCCATGCCAGACACTTGGGATTGATCTGAAATAGAGGTCAGCAAACTATAGTCCAAAGGTGAAATCCAGCCCACCAACTGTTTTTTGTAAAAAAAGTTTTTTTTAAAAAAATATTTTATTTATTTGAGAGAGGGAGAGAGAGAGCATGAGCAGGGGGAAGGAGCAGAGAGAGAAGCAGGCTCCCAGCAGAGCAGGGGGCCCAACATGGGGCTCGATCCCAGGACCCTGAGATCGTGACTTGAGCCAAAGGCAGACGCTTAACCAACTGAGCCACCCAGGCATCCCATGTAAATAAAGTTTTATTAGAACACAGCCATAGCTATTTTTTCATGTATTCTGTGATACAACAGCAGAGCTGAATAGTTGTGACACAGACCTTCGGGCTTGCAACACCTAAAATATTTGTTATCTGGCCTTTAACAGAAAAAGTTTGCTGACTATTTATCTAAAAGTCCCAGAAGACTTTGTATAAGAGGTGGAACTTGATGACAAAAAAAAAAGATTAGAATTTTGAGTACAGGAGAAGGCATCACAGACCCTGAATCCTAATTTGGCCTGACTACATAGAAAAAGTAGAAAGAGAGACCTGGAGGAAGTAGCAGTTTGAACCTCATTATTGTAATTTGTAAAATGGAGATGGCACCACCTGCTCAGACTGCCTTCTAAGTTTCAGTGGGTTGGATGACAACAGTAGGTAATAAATAATAATTAATAGCTACATTTTAGTGCATGCTAATTGAGCAGACATTTTTGCTAAGCAATTTACATGCAACATCTTATAGTATCTTACACGAAATCTCAGTATAAGCCAGTGAAAGGTTGCTTGGTGTAAAGGAGTTACTGACTAGAAACTAGTAATGTGCTTTTTAAATTTTGTCTGAGAATTTGATCTTTGCCCTTTGCCTGTTAGTCCAAGGGTGGCATCTACCTGGGGTTTTATGTGGGAGTGAGGAGGAGGATTAGGATTTGTTAAGGAAGCCAGAGACAAAAAGGAGGTGATCCTTAGCTTCTGAGATGCAAAGAAAACTTGCAAGTTGGATAATTTCCCCGAAATAATATTTACATTTTTTATTGCCTCTGTTGGTGTATTGGGGTGAGGCCAAGTATGGAGGATCTAATTTATAATATTGTCAGCACACTGTGGAGCAGATATTTCTTCTGCTCAGGCAGCTAGGCTGGCTCTAAGGTATCAGGATATAGGGGAAGTAAAGGACAAACAGCCCAGCCGTTTTCTGGTCTGGCAAATGGTAGGAGGAGAAACAGGTGAGTGGAGAGGAAGAACAAGAAGAAAGGGGGCAGGTATGTCACATAAGGGAGGATTTAATTGAGGGAAGGAGTTATTGCCCATGCCACTGAGGAATTTGGACAAGGACCTCATCTTGGATAGCCCCGGAATTCATCCTGGAAAGCTGAGCAGGTGGAACTTCAGGGCTTTGGCTATCCTGGCTGTGCTCAACCCTGCAGTGTGGGCACTTCGTGTAAGCCATGCACCTGCCATGGGGCTTTCTGTAACATGGCTGTGCAAGAAAGATACTGCAGAGATCTGGGTCTGTAGGCAGCAGGAGTGAGGAGAGGCCAAGACAGCTGGGGAGCAGCAGTGGGACTGGTCCAGCCTGGCCACAGCGACCAAGGGACAGGAGCTTATTCCTGGAAACTGAGGGTGTCAGAGCCCCAAACCCTGGGTGTCCCTCACTGTCTGATATCATATAAGACTTACATACCTCACTCAGTAAGATCCCTGCTAAGGGAAGAGATGGGAAAGGAGCCTCTGAGAGTCTGAGCATTTCTATAAAGAGGGACTGAGCTAAAGAGATGGTTTACTTTTCAGATTAGATTTAGTTTAAAGCAAGATTGTATGTTTAGTTTCCACTCTTTTTTCCTCCTGCCCTGCCACTATTCCTACTGGGTGGGGGTGGGGAGGAGTCGGATTAATAATTTTGCTCAAAATTGTTTGCAATTATATGTATTTTTCTGAACAGTCAAATTGTATTGTCAGCTAAAAGTAACAACCCCTTTACACTATCATCATCCCCAGTGGCACTCATCTGTCTGGCTGCAGAACCACAGCACCACTGAAAACTTTAAAGACTTATACAAACTTAGAGCTGCTCTCATCACTGTGATTGTGGTTGTCATTGTTAGGACTTAGGTCACCATGCTAAAATCCAAACTGCAGATGTCACAATCGAGGCTGAAACTGGTATCCTGGAAGACATTGGCTGTGTACAAAAGTGACCTGGAATCTAATTAACGAAAGCAGCAACATGGAGAAGATTGAACCACAGCCCACCCTGGGGATCCCAGGGCAAGGAAGGGGACTGTCCTTCAGAGGCATGTGTTTTTACCCTTCTGTGTTCTGAGTTTCACTTTAAAGAAATGGTTGAAAGCAGTCTTGGGACTGGAAGGACCTTTAGACCTGGAGGAGAGTTTGCAAGGAAGTGGTTTGTCTTCTGGCTCGGCAGTCTAAGACCAGTTTCCTAGAGTTGGTAGGGAGGGAAGAGCAGGTGGCAGTTAGCTAGCAGGGCGGAGAGGGGAAAGGGTAGGAGCTGGAGAGGTGAGAACTCTGACTCCTGGTGATGGAGAGGTGGTGAGGAGGAGTGGTGTTTTTCCTCCCTATGAAAAATCTAGAGTTACCCTTTGAAACCTTGGCTGTGGTCTGACTAGCTGGCAAATACTCCCATGTGCCAGAAAGAGAAGGGCTGCTGAGCCCTTAGACACCATCTGCTGAGCATGTCCCGGCACATGCCAGCTGCCTGACTGAGTGATTTGGAAGTTACTTGTGTTTCAGGCTCTAAGCACAATCTCCATCGCTGTCTTCCTACCAGGAAACTTTCTGTCCCTCCTGAAGAGGTCTTAGAACTCTCTGATATTCCCGTGAGGAGAAGCTTCAAGCCAGCCATTTGGAACTTCCATTTGATATAGGAAAAATATTTTTTTTAAAAAAAATAGGCAGAGTTGTGAAGTGTATATAATAAGGCCTGGCTTGGGCACCTGGACACAGAGCCTTCATCCCAAATCTCTTCCAGCAGGTAGGCAGAGTTCCAAGTTACAAACTATAGTGCTGAAATGTGGGATCCAAACATGCCCAACATCTCCACCTACCAGAGCAGGCAAGGGGAGGAACCAGACCTGAGTAGGATTTAGTCTAACAACAGCATTTGTTCCATGAACATTTGCTTGTTTGCATCGGCCTCCGTGAGATATTTAAAAAGAAAAGGGATGGGCCTGTGGATAAGCTTTTCCCTCTGTTGCAGGGAACTGCACCATCTAGATTTTCAGTAATGAGTATATAATTATTTGCTTCTCAGAAAAAAAAAAATCTTTAAAAGATAGGAATAAAAACTTGGATCTTAACAGCTGCTGACATCCTGTGCCCTCAGATTGTGATGAGGGGGAGGGAGGGTGAGAGAGCAAAGATCTGGGTCTTCTTTTAAGGCTTCATCGCTGCCTGCCCACCCCCGCCGATTTGGCAGGAAGTATACACACTGCTCTGTTTCAAAAACTAGTCTGGGTAATGGATGCCGTTAGGGAATTATTGTTTAATTTTCTTGGAGGCATTGCTATATTGTACCACATGAGCACATATAAGAGAAAGTCCTTGTTTGTAGGTTATCTAGGTGGAAACATTAAAGGTGAAGGGTCAAGATGGCTGCTTCCTACTTTGAAGCAGTTCCTATAAAAAGGTAAATACAAAGCAAGTATTGCAAAAAGTTAATAATTGTTGAGCTCAGTGATTGCTCTATGTGTATTCCTTGTACTCTTCTCTTAATATTTCTATTTGTTTAAAGATTTTTGATAACAAAAATTCAGGAACAAAAACAGCATCAGACATGATTCTCAGGGAAGCATATTGATAGTGGGGAAAAGGAAATAAATTTGTTCTGAATGCTCCTTAATACCACCTTTCCCCTCTCTTTTCAGACCTGTGTGTTTGTGAAAGACTCTTCATTGCGTTGTTGTTTGTAATACCTTTAAATTGGAACTGGGCTTCATTTTCATCACTAGAACAGTGGTGAAATAATTTAAGGTATATCTATATTATGAAAGAACATGGAGAGGAAAGCAATGTTCCCATGTGATATCATTTTTCTTCTACCTAAAGAAATTTTTAACCTTTTCTCGAGTGCAGTTCTATTGCTGACGAATTTTCTTACATTTTGTTTGCCTGAGAAAGTTTTTATTTTGCTTTCTTTTCTGAAGGATGTTATCATTGGATACAAAATTCTAGGCTTATAGGTTTTCTCTTCTTCAACATTTTCAAGATGTTTTTCCATTGTCTTCTGATTCTATAGATTTGTAGTTTTTATCAAATTTGGAGTACTTTTAGCCTTTAGTATTTAAAATAGTTCTCTGTAACTCCTTCTTCTAGGACCCCTACAATGTATATTTCAGACCATTTTCTGTTCTCTTCTCCCTGTGCTTCATTTACTTTACATTCTATTGTTATGTTTTCAAGGTTACTGATATTTTCTTTTGCAAGGTCAAATCTGCTGTTAAATCTATCTACTAAAATTTTTATTTTAGATATTATAATTTTTATCTCTAAAAGTTCCATTTGACTCTCTTTTAATATGTCTGATTTTTCTCCTCATTAGAGTTATGTTTTCTATGAAATACAAAGCCATTATTATAATAACTGTTTTAACTTTTAACTGATCCTTCTCTATGAATTCCATCATCTCCATCATCTTCTCCGTGAGTTTCATCATCTAGCATTTCCATGTTTGTTTCTGTTGACTGGGTTTTCTCCTGACTGTAGGTCACATTCTCCTGATTATTATCCCAATTTGTAATTTTTGGTTGGATGCTGTATATTATGTATATTACACAGTTGAGTGTCTAGATTTCATTGTCTTCCTTTAAAGAGTTTTGGACTTTATATTGAAAGATGTGTGTTTTTCTATCAGCTTGAGCTTATTGAGTCCTTTTTTTTTAGGCTAGGTGAGAGCTAGTTTATAGTAAACTTTAGGCATAGATCAGCTCTATTACTGAATCATGACCCCTCTTGGGCGTCCACTGAATATCCCAGGTGATCACTGTGGACACCGTACTCTGGTTCATTGAAACCTGAACACCTAACAATCAAATGTGAGCTCTGGCAATTGTTCTGCCTTCTTAACTGAGTCATTCTTTGTCCTGTCTTTTGGAGTTTCACTCTATTCATGCACAAATTTGTACTTAGCAAAGACTCCAGGTAACCCCTATGCAACTTTCTGGAGCTCTTTCATTGTGTAGCTTCATCCTTTTTGGAACTCTGCCTACATTTTCCAGCCATTTCCTCCTCTTCAGTCTCTGATGTATACTTCAGCAAGACCACCAGGCTATATTTGGTTTTCCCTTCCCTGCTCATGCTCATGGTCTAAAATTGCTTCAGTCGGAGAAGCAGAACAATTGTAGGGATCACCTTATTTATTTTCCTTCTGTCAGGGATCCCAACCTGTGTTGTCTATTTTCTAATGTCTGAAAGTAGTTATTTCATGTATATTGTCCAGTTTTCTAGCTGATTCTTATAGGAGGTTAAATATGGTCCTTATTTCTCCAGTATATCTAATTTTAAACAAAATGATAAATATAATTACTTAAATTTAAAAATTAAATTTATTTAAACTATAAAAGAACCCAAACCAATTCATTGATTTATCCCACCCACACCCTCACCCCTTGCTTCTGGCAACCACCTATCTGTTCTCTGTATCTATGAGCTTGCCGTGTGTGTGTGTGTGTGTGTGTGTGTGTGTGTGTGTGTGTTTATAATTTAGATTCCACATATAAGTGAGATCAAATGTATTTGTCTTTCTCTGACTTACTTCAGTTGCCCTTCATATGCCCTTGAGGTCCATTCATGTTGTCACAAATGACAAAATTTCATTCTTTTTTATGGGTAAATAATATTCTGCTGTGTATACATATGACAATTTCTTTATCTATTCCTCCATTGATGGGCACTTAGGTTGTTTCCCAGTCTTGGTTATTGTAAATAATAATGCAATGAACATAGGGGCACATATGTCTTTTCAAATTAGTGTTTTTGTTATCTTTGGATAAAAAGCCAGAAGTAGAATTGCTGAATGATGTGGTAGTTCTATTTTTAATTTTTTGAGGAACCTCCATACTGTTTCTCATAGAGGCTCCACCAACAGTGCACCATGATTCCTTTTTCTCCACATCTTTACCAATACTTGTTGTTTCTAGTCTTTTTCATAATAGCCATTTTAACAGGTATGAGGTGATTACTCCTTGTAGTTTTAATTTGCATTTGCATTTAATTAATGATGTAGAGCATCTTTTCATGTACGTGTTGACTATCTACATGTATTCTTTGGAAAAATATCTATTCAGATCTTCTCATTTTTTTTTAAGATTTTATTATTTGAGAGAGAGAGAGGGACAGAGAGAGACAGAGACAGAGCACGAGCAGGGGGAAAGGAGGCAGAGGGAGAAGCAGATGCCCCAGTGAGCAGGGAGCTAGACGCAGGACTCATTCCCAGGACCCTGGGATCATAACCTGAGCCGAAGGCAGATGCTTAACCTACTGGGCCACCGAGGTGTCCCTTCTGCTCGTGTTTTATTCAGATTGTTTTATTTCTGTTTTTCTTTGTTGTTGTTTTGCTAATGAGTTCTATGAGCGATTTATATATTTTGCACATTAGCCAAGGTGGAATCAGATATATAATTTGTAAATATTTTTTCCCATTCAGTAGGTTACCTTTTCATTCTGCTGATGGTTTTCTTTACTGTGCAGAAACTTTTTAGTTTGATATAATCCCACGAGTTTATTTTTGCTTTTGTTGCTTTGCTTTTGGTGTCAGATTTCAAAAAAAAAAAAATGTTTGCCAAGACCTATGTCGAAGAGCTTATCACCTATGTGTTCTTTTAGAAGTTTTATGGTTTCAGGTCTTATGTTCAAGTCTTAATCCATTTTGAGTTAATTTTTGTGTATGGCGCAAGAGTGTGATTTAGTTTCATTCTTTTGCACGTGGCTGTCCAGTTTTCCCAACACCGTTTATTGCAGACACTGTCCTTTCCCCATTGTATATTCTTGGCTCCTTTATCTACATTAATTAACCATATATGCATGAGTTTATTCCTGGGCTTTCTATTCTGTTCCATTGCTCTTTGTATTTGTTTTTATGCTAATACTACATTGTGTTAATCACTAAAGCTATATAATATAGTTTGCAATTAGGGAATGTGATGCCTCCAGCTTTGTTCTTTTTCTCAAGATTGCTTTAGCTATTTGGGGTCTTTTATGGTTTCATACAAATTTTAGATCTCTTTGTTCCATTCCTATGAAAAATTCCAGTGCAAATTTGATAGGGTTTGCATTGACGGTGTAGTTTTCTTTAGATAGTATGGACATTTTAATAATATTAATTCTTCCTGTCTATGAGCATGGACTATCTTTCCATTTATTTGTGTCATCTTTAATTTCTTTCATTAATGTCTTATAATTTTAAGTATACAGGTCTTTCATCTCCTTGGTTAAATATTTTCCTAGTTACTTTATTCTTTCTGATGAAATTTTAGGTGGGATTATTTTCTTAATTTGTCTTTCATTATTAGTGTACAGGAAACAACAGATTTTTGTATATTGATTTTTGCAGCTTTACTGAATTGTTCATCAGGTCTAACAGTTTTCTGATGGAGTCTTTAGGGTTTTCTATATATAATGTCAGTCATCTGTACATAGAGACAGTTTTACTTCTTCCTTTCCAATTTGGATGCTTTTGAAATCTTCTCTTGCTTAATTGCTGTGGCTAAGATTTCCAATACCATGTTGAATAAAAATGGCAAGAGTTGGCATCCTTGTCTTATTCCTGACCTTAGAGAAAAAAACTTTTAACTTTTCACCATGGAGTATGATTTTAGCTGTGGGCATGTCATATATGGCCTTTATTACATTGAGATATCTTCCTTCTGTATCTGCTTTGTTGAGCATTTATATTGTGGATGTTGAATTTTGTCAAGTATTTTTTTCTGCATCTATTAAGATAATCATATGATTTTTATCCTTTGTTTTATTAATGTGGTATATCACATTAACTGATTTGAAGATGTTGAACAATCTTTGCATTCCTGGAATAAATCTCCCTTGATCATTTTATATGATGGAGAATTTAACGGAGGAAAAATCCTCCAGAAATGTTGTGTAACTTCAGGTAATAAGAGCTACAATTTTAAAATGATACTCCCAAGTTTTAAAAATGTGGGAAAGCATAAGATTTTGAAGTAGTTTTTAATTATATGTATCAGACTTAGCATTTATATAGACTCTGTAGTCTGAAAGATGAGGAAGTTGGGAATACCTTTATTTCCCTCCATCTTGCTTCTTCATTAATTATTTTATATTGATATTTATACATTTTTAAGATGGGTAGCATTTGCTTTCTGCTATGTAGCCATAGTTCACCATTTTGGTGTGTCTTAATTCCATGCTGAACTGGATTTAACTCTCATTGATATTTTACCACAACATATCTATTTTTGAGTTCCTCATTTTAAGTTATCATTTATTTGGCTGGTACATCAATCCCTTCCCCCCCGCCCCATAAAAAGACTCATGGGGAATGTTCTCTGATTCCTTAAGGCTTATGAATTTCTGTTGTCAATCTTGTACTTCCAGTAAACATGGATGGATATAAACTTTCCTCAGAACTTTTCACATATCCATCTATTGCTTTTTATCATCTAATGTTACTGTGGAAAACTCTGAAGTAAGTCTAATATTTCCCCCTTTTACATGAACTAGTTTTTGGCCTATATTTCCATAGAAATCATTTTATATATCTTTGAATTTTGGTAGCTTTACTAGACTATCTCTCTTTTAAAAAAAATTTATGTAATTCCAGTATATTTAACAAACAGTTTTATATTAGTTCCAGGCATACAATATGTATCAGAATATCTCTTGCTATATTTTCTTTTGTATCAAGTTTTCCTGAGTTATGGTGTGTCCTTTTGTGACAGATTTACATCTTAATTTCAAGAAAATTCTTCCCCATTGGGGGTTGTCCTCTTGGAGCTTCTTTTGAAAGATTTCTTGGAATTGGGTAGTGGGAAGAAGCCAGAGAGTCTTGGGAGGCTGTCAGTGGAGGCTTGAAAGGAGGAAAGGAAACTGCTACTGGAAACTACATATAAGAGAGCCCACATTATACATTAGCAGGACAGTTGGCCAGACTATTGCTTATAGTAAATTGAAAGATAGAAAATGTACCTAATTAACCTATTTATCTTGCTAAGAATATTTCCAGATAGAATAGTGAGAGTGTTAACTGACTCTTTTATCTACATGTGATTAAGTACAGTTAGAGAAACTAAACAAGAAATTGTTTATTTTTAAACAGACTTAGAGGGAGTATTTCCAACCCAGAACTTGCTGGATCAGAAACTAAAACTATTTCTCATTCTAATATTCTTAGGAAAAAATTCTCAAAATAAAAAATGGCCTCATGGCAAATATAAAATATACAACACTGCCTGTGAAATGTGGCTTTGTGGTCAAGAACCTATAAGAGCCTTTGCTAAGACATTAGAAAGACACAAGGTAGTGCCTCATAGTTCCTTCCTCATCTAGGAAAAAAAAAAAAAAAAGACTTCTGGTAATTTTAAGGGCATAACTTGTAGACCCTCTCAGCTTGTGCACCACTCAGAGATGACACTCTGACTCACAGTTCTAAAGTAGAGAGAGATTTTGTGGGTGTTTCTCTCATCTAATGGAGTGAATTATAATTTGATGAGTAGGAATTCCATTGAGTTTTTATAGGAATTGTATCAGACTAAAAGGTGATAGAAACAGAATACAAAGAGGCCTCGTGGGCCCTAACTTAACAATAAGCAGAAAGCAGGTTGAGAAAGCTACTCAGCTGTAACCATGGATGATTTTTTGGTGGCAGAACTGGGTCTTGACGGAGAAAGTTGTGGTCTGTGCCCAGTTGAATTTCGGTGTTGCCATGGTCTGTTTTTTGTTTCTTATTGCCTTCTTTTTTTTGAATTAGTGTGTTTATTGTAGTGCTTCTGACCCTGCCTCACCATCATATATTGGACATTTGTGGGGGGGAGGTAGTTAGAAATTTGTCTTTAGATGAAAAGCTGCACTTGAGGGGCCACATTCACATCTGGACCTGGTTTGAATGACAGTATCCTATGCCTTATGTCTAAATCTGCTGCTACAATGGATGAGACTCTGGTGATTCTTAGGGGTGAGGGGGGTTCAGTTAGTGTAATGTGATGGATCATTAAGGGTCAGGGGTTCACTTTAGTGTCATCTAAGGAGCCATGCCTTCCAGTGTGTATGCCCTAGTGCCATTCCTGCTCCATGAGTTTGGGCTGGCTCTGTCACCCACTTTAACTGTGAAATATGCCAGAAGCAATACTGTGTCCATTCTGGGCAGCTTCCACTTCTGTTAGAAGTAACTTAAGAAATCCCATAGCCTCAGGATGGCCCTGCTGTGAGGAAGCTCAAACTAGCCAGGTAGAGAGACCGAGCGGAAGAGAACCAAGGGACTCAGTCAACAATCCCAGCTGAGCGCTCACCTCCTCGGTACCCAGCAGCCAGTCATCTGAGTGATTTGTTTTGTCAGTGGATTTCCCAGTTGTACCTCTGCTAAATGTTAATGTAGGATATAGATAAGTGGGGGGCGTGTGGGTGGCTCAGTCATTAAGCGTCTGCCTTCGGCTCAGGGAGTCCTTGGATCGAGCCCCGCATCCGGCTCCTCCGCTGGGAGCCCGCTTCTTCCTCTCCCACTCCCCCTGCTTGTGTTCCCTCTCTCCCTGGCTGTCTCTCTCTCTGTCAAATAAATAAATAAAATCTTTAAAAAAAAAAAAAAGATAGAGATAAGTGGTCCTCCCCAAGTCCTGTCCAAATTGCAGATTTGTGAGAAAATAAGTTTTAAGCCACTAAAATTTTCAGGTACTTTTTAATGCAGCTATAGACAATTGAAACGTCTGAACTTTTCCCCTTGAATTATTTTTATTACAGACATCACATGGTTGGAAACTTCTTTGAGGGGACAGTTGTTCTTTATATATGTCTTACTCTGTGTTTTTTATGATACTTCCTTCATCTTCTCTACACCTTCCCTGCCAATTACTTAAATATTTGTTCCACATTGGGTCCTTTCCAATTATTACCAATCATTAAGTAATTCAACTAAGTAATTTATTAGCTTAGTAATTCAACTAAAACAAAGGATTTGTTTATAAATAAGAATGTGTGGTGATGAATGAGGAGGGTCAATTGCAGCCATATTGTTTCAAGTTTCACGTCTTTTTCCTTTGTTCAGTGATGATGTCTGCCTTGGGTTTCAGTGTTTTCAATATTACCGTGGCTCAGAAGAAAGCCTTGGAAGTTACAAAATCCTCTGTTTGTAATCCAGGGGCTAATACTGTCCTTTCTTTTTGCCCCACCTCATTTCCGGCATCTCTCTTAGCAATAAGTAGAGAGACCACAGAATTTATTATTCAAGTTATCATTCACTCCATAGTGAAATGAGGTGCCATTTATAATTGCACTAGCATAGTAGGCACAAAGTGGGCACACTAGCTCATCAAACCACTTTGTTTGTAAGCCTGGGTTGTGAACAATACAGATGGCATATACCTTCGTGAGCTTTACCTTCTTAGCTTTCCTGCTGTAGAAAAGAATGGGATTATGTAGGGACAGTCCTCACTTCTTTAACCTGCCTATGTCCTTAGATCTCATTGTTTCTATTAAGAAATTCTTACATTGACCTTTCAGACTTGGGTCATTAGCATGTCGAGGGAATTTTATATCCTGACTTAATTTCTAAGGAACTTATATGTAGCCCTCACTTACTTTTCACATTTTGGGCCAGGTTTCAAAGCACATGGAAGAATTTGTGGCTTATGATTCATAGCCTGTGGTTTGGAATTTTGTATGTTTACCTCTATCATTACCATGGGAATGTACTTAACTTCCATTTTCATTTTTTAAACCTGTTTTTGATAGATTTAGAAGGAGGAACATGGAATTAAAATGTCTTTACTCTATTATTTTTAAGTGGAAAACGAGTATGTTGACATGGAAATATGACCTTGATATGGAGTCAAACGTAAGAAAGCAGATTTCAGTATATTAAATACGATATGTATCCCTTTGGGCTAGAAAACATACTTTACGTTTATAATATATTTCTAAGGGTATTATCCCATTGGTAATTAAAGTTTTTTTATGGAGTGAAGAGGGCATATATAATGTATATAATTTGGAAATTTTTACAATAGGCATGAGTTACTTTAATAAATCTGCAAAGAAGTCAATGAAGATAATCCACCTTGGAGAGAAACAAAAAAGACTCAAGTCTCTCTGGCTCTTATTGCATTATGGGGTTGAGGATCCATGCCACTAACAAGGCATTCTGCGGTTAAGCATGAAATGCCTTTTTATTTTGACCCTATAGCCTTTCATCAAAATTTTCCCATTGCAGACCTTACAGGGAATTATCTTCCTTAGCTCGAGAAAATGTAAGAGTTGTCTGTCAAGGAGCACTTTGATCCCAAAGGTTAGAAGCTAGTAGGGTAGGATTGAATTAACCACAATAACAACAAAAAGACAATCCCCATCTGTATGGGATGGTTGATGCCTGTTGTCTGGGCTTCTGGGTCTGCATTTGTCCCATCTGGTGGCTTATTTATTTCCCTCGCTTGCATTGCCATTTCCTGCTCATTGTCCTCTGCCAACTTCAGTGTCCTGGGATGCAGCATTAATATTTTAGCCATGGTGGTGTGTCCCTTAACATATCCAGGATGGAGGAACAAACAAGAAATAACGATAAGCCTGTGCTGCCAGACCTTCCTTAGAGAGTTTTATTGTGCACACCAAGAAATGGATTTGTAAAACTTAGTTTGGTGGAATGGAAAGTAAAACACAGAAAAGAAATAGAGTGGTGCACACAGCTGTCACAGTCATGTCAGAAATCCAGACAAGAAAGGTAAGCATGAGCAGCTTGCAAAGACCTTCCGGGAAGAGCAGGGCTACTATAGTGTGTCAAGCACCTGACACAGGAGTGAAGCTTGACAAGTCATTTTGATGCTGAGCTGGAAAACTCCTTGAAAATAAACACATTGTTCAAAAAGGCCAAAAATCCAAATCAATACCAAGAAGAGAGCTAAGAGAATGAGTGAAAACAAGTTAATGAGGAGTAATGGCTTGCCTCTGCTCCCACTTCTGAACATCACCCCAGCAAGTACAGATGTTTGGTGTTGACAGACTGAGTTGTGCAGTGGGAAAATATGGCCTGAAGAGTCAGGCAGACCTGAGGTAAGAGCCGGTTCACCTACTTGCCACTTGGATTTAGCATCTTGGGCAAGTGACTTCTTTCTTCTCCTCAAGCGATTCTTGGCTGGTTCTGGTTCCACTGAATCTGGGTTTGAATTTCTTTTTCTATAATTTAAGGATGATAGTATTCTCTCTCTAATGCTGTTTTAAATATTCAATGAGATAGCCGCTATAAAGTGCTGATCGACAGAAAGTGCTCAATAACTGCTAGTTGCTAATTCCCTGGGGCCTGTCCTTGGTCCCCAAGCTCTTGGGAGTGGAATGTGCTTATGCCTTGCCCTGACTTCCCTCCTCTTCCTATTTTTTCCTCTTCCTCTTTCTTCTTTTCCTGTTCTGTAAGGATGGTGAAGTCCTGAGCTGGCAGATAAATTGGGCTCCAACTCAGGTGAAGCAAAGAGAACGCTTGATGTATTTGTCCTGTAGCTGGGGAAGCAAGCCGCATTTGTGCTCCTGGTTTCCATTACTGAGCTGGCCATATTTTATCTTCCCTTAAGTGGCAGCCAGATCCCTCCAGGTCAGGTCAACACAGACTCTGAATGCAAGGGAGAGAAGTAGGCACTAAAACTGGTCAGAGGTATTTATTTCTCCTACAACTGTGCTATCTAAAAGCGGCACTAACATCTTCAAACCTGAAGTTGGGAGTTGCAGTTCTCCCTTTGTGATGTCCTTTGAATCTCTGGCCTGTTTCCACTCAGGTGAGCCTATGTGATCCTGCCAGATGTGTTTCCTTGTACAGCTTTCATCATGGACCTAGCTTCTCACAGCCATCGCTAACTCCCCAATGCCAGGAAAATAAATGCCAAACTCCTTACGTTGGCACCCAGCTCAAATGCTAGCCCCTCCAGAAGCTTTGTTTGGAGGTAGATGGAGGTAATCTTGCCTTTCTCCAAACTCCTCTGGCTTTCTCTGAGCAGAGCACTGATGTCTGATGCTTAGAATTCTCCCCTCTGCAATACAGGCTTTTAGAATCTTCATCTTCCTCCCCAGTAGAACATAGGCCCTTTGAAAGTAAAATTTATGCCCAACCCTTGTTTTCCCCATGTTATGTAACACATATTAGGAAACTAGATGAATGAATTTGAAGGCAGTAGTTGAGCTGTAGTATGTGTATTTAATCGCTGGTGATGTACTATTTGATATCCCTGGGGATGGCAAATTCCGGTCATGCATGCCCTCATGCTTTTTCTGGTACATATGGCTAAATTTTTTTCATGTGTCAACCCTAATGTGCAAGTAGCTGTCTGGAGAAATAGGTTGCGAAGGCTTTTAATGTTGTGCCTTATGCCAGTAGGATAAAGTGCTGTGATTGATTATTAATGTCTCCCATTACCACTGTATTAGAATTGATTGAAAGATGGAAGCTTTATGTCATATCACATCTAATGTTTCCATATTGGTAGAAGGTTGTAATAAATGATATAAGGATGTACTTGCAATGAAAACTGACTTTCCTAAAATTGCAATCACATGAATATATGAAGAAGTTGTGGAAATAACACAAATTGGAGTCACCAGTCCTAACTTTCACTTTGGCCTCTTCCACCTGGAAGCTAGCAGCAAATTGCTTAATCTCCATTTCTCCACATGTACAATGAGTTACTAACACTCGTTTTGCCTATCTCACAGCCAAAGAAGAGAGTAATTTTCCTGGTTCTGAGGATAAAATGAAATACATAGTAATATACACATTATGATTAGAATCCATAAATAATTTTTATTATTTCTTACTTTGAAAACCTCCCATGTTCTTTAAAATAAAAACAAAAATACAGAGAAAAAAAATCCACTAATTCTTATTGAACAAAGATAATCACTAATAACATCTTAGCGTATATCCTTCCAGATCCTTTTCAAAGAGCTTTATAGTCTTTGTAACCCTTCGAGACTTGTTTTCTTTTCCTTTATCAATATAGAGAGAATATTTTTAGGTTTTATTAAATATTCTTCTATAACACTGCTTGAATGTTAAATAGTATTTTATTGAATATTAATAGTGTGCTGCCCACTGTGAAGTAGGATGCAATGTTGATTTGATTATTTATATGATGAGCACCAAGCAAGAGGGACCTTAGAAATTTGTTTGAAAAATTAAAAATTGTTGCCTTGTAGTGTGCTTGAAATAGTGGGTGTTCAGATAGTACTGGGGGCTATTATACAAGAATCTTATGGCAATGGTAATTGTCAGGTGTGTTGATTTTAATGAAGGCCAGTATATTGGATTTGGTGGGTCTCAAAGAAAAAGAAAGAAAGAAAGAAAGAGAATGAATATTCCTTAAGTAGTGTTTATGTGGTTGCTGGATGTTAGTTTTGCAAATGTTTCTACAGTGAAGAAGGAATGTATTTTTGAAAAGTTGTAATCAACAAGAAACAGGGAAGAGAAGATTTTGAATTTAGCTTTTGATAGGGCTCTTTATTCCCCTTTGGTTAAAAACAAAAGGAAATTAGCAGAAACTGAGCAAATTTAGAAAAGTACACCAAGCACTGTGCTTATTTCTGCTGACTTAAAAGAAATAGTCCTTCTTTGAGTGTAAGAGGTTTTTTTGTTTTTGTTTGTTTTGGTTTGGTTTGGTGTTTGTTTGTTTTTTTTTTTTTTTTGGTCCGAATGCAGGGATTCTTTAAATATAGAAACATGAGACAAATTTCAAATTTAGGAACCTATAGTATTTCTGTAAAATATACATCACCCTATATGGTCATCTCCATAGGACGTATTTTCAAGGCTCTTTTAGAATTCTGGGGACTTGTGTTTGCAGTCAGGTGTAGTAAAAAGACACACACAAAGACCTGTCTTACATCCCATTTCTGCCGTTTACTAGTCTCATGGTCTTGAACAAATACCCAACCTCCTTCAGCTCGTTACTTGTATCACAGGATAATTCTTAGAGTTAAATGAAATCATGTCTTTAAGTTCTTGGCCCAGTGTAGGTACTCATAAGTGTTGGTCACACACCTCTATAGAAGTCTCTAAATAGGTCATGGAGGTAGACAAGTTGGCTTACTCTCTCTCCTCGGGAACTGATGGCTGAGCCACCAGAAATTTTGTATTTTCTTAGCTAATTAAATTATGTGTTACAATGTAAGTAAAAGCATTGACAAGCACATTCTCTAAGAGGGTTCTAAGAAATTTGCTAACTGGTCAAAGCAAGAGTGAAAGGGAAAAAAAAGTCATAGACATTTTAAGATTTTAATATTTTCTCTTATTATCAGTTCAATTATCAATTCTAATTATATCTCTATGGTCTAGAGGCTTCCAGATATCCATTTCCAGTCAGGCCCATGCTCATCTCCTTCTATGGCATCTCATCTCAGGCCTACCATGAAACCATTTGGGGTCAAAGCCTTCAGGTTAGGGAATGCTGCACTTAACTCTCTCTTACCATAGGTGGGGATGACAGAGGTCTTTGCTTCTGCATACTTGATTTGATATTTAGTCCGTTTTCTTTGACTCTATTACCCAATTAGAGAAGAAGTGGCTTAGGAGGACAGAGCTGTCCTCGGTTCTGCATTACTTCTTCCTTGTGTTTATTCCTCAACCTATTAAAAAGAATTATTCCTAAAAAGGATAACCTTTTCTATTAAACATTACAACAATGTCTCAAGTCCAAATGAAATTTTAAAAAGTGACAAAGTAACATTCAAGTATGTATAATTTTCTCTCCAATGTGACTTCTAACACTGATATGTTGTTAAAATCTATGAAACTGAGGGCTTCAGAGGGGAGGGGGTGGGGGAATGGGATAGGCTGGTGATGGGTAGTAAGGAGGGCACGTATTGCATGGTGTACTGGGTGTTATACGCAACTAATGAATCATCGAACTTTACATAAAAAATCAGGGATGTGTACTGTATGGTGACTAACATAATATAATAAAAAAACATTAAAAAAAAATCTATGTGCTGAAGAAAAACTAAGTATATCCAACTGGTTTACCATATTTATATCACACTCTCCTCTAAGGCCTAAGAAATAACTCCTAAGTATTAACCTCTTAAATATTAAACCTCTTTTATTAAATCATTATCAGCTGTTTAAAATTTAAGTGGAAGTCAGAGCACTAAAAATGGGCCCAACATTTAAAATCCAGTTGCCAGGCACCTGAGTGGTGCAGTCAGTTAAGTGTCTGACTCTTGGTTTCGACTCAGGTTGTGATCTCTGGGTCGTGAGACTGAGCCCTGCATTGGACTCTGCACTCAGCACGGAGTCTGCTTGAGATTCTCTCTCCCTCTCCCTTTGCCCCTCCTCTTTGTTCTCTCTCACTCTTTCTCTCTCTCTAAAATAAATAAATTTTAAATCCTGTTGCTACACAGAGAGGTTTGGTTGGTGTTAAAGGCTTCTGATGGGCCCTTGTCACCCTCAAAATATAGGATATTTTGTGGTCTGAAAGAATTAATTGATTGGCTACTTTAGTGATTATAATATTGATTTGTTCTTCATGTCACATTCATTACATCAGTGTTAGCATCCCAGGGAAAACAATACAGTAATACAGTTGCAATTAATACCTGCATATTTTTCAGGATAAAAACTAGATAGTTTTGCATTTGTTTATTCGTTTATTCCTGTTGCCCAATAATTAACTAGACATTGACTTTAGGAAAGAAACAAAGCACTTGATTTTTTTCTTGTTTGATACCCGCACCTTATGGAAGAAATTCATGAGAGGGCAGGGGAGAGAAGACATTTTAAAAAATTGCTATACCACATGGTTAAGAAATTTCTCTGTGATTATAAAATCATAAAAGAATAATTGGATGGAGATACCACCTGATTCTCCTGAGTATTCTAGTGACATTTCTGAGAGCCAAGAAGGGTCTCTGCAGGAATCTCAAAAACATTCTGCAATTTTTTTCCTCTTCTCTCTTCAGCTCAATGGGTTCCTGGCCAAGCCCCAGGACCAGGAGCTGGGAGAGAGGCTGGGGCTCAGCTCAGTCAAGATGAAGTGAAATGCCAGACATGCTGAAACTTCTGTCTGAAATCTCCAGGGAAGTTTAAAAAACTTCAGAGCTCTGTACTTCATGAACAAAATTCTAAATTAACCATTCCAGGGTCGCTTCTGACCAACTCTTTAGTCCTTTTCTTTTATGGCATGGTTGAGAAATCCAGTTCTGGCCCGTGTGGATTTATTCAGGAAGGTGCATGGGGATTTTAGAGGGGGGAGTGTCACATTTCAATTGCAAAGTTGAAAATCTGCACAGCATGAAAAAGAAAGAACCACTGGCCACTAAAGGAATGTCTCATCTTCATTAGTCTTAAATATAGACATTTCGATGGGACTTTTGGTGGTAATTGCTCCATTGCACCAATACAAAAAATGTCCAGCTGTGCTGGTACTTAGAACACCTGTCCTCAGTGCTTAAGGATAACTAACAAAAAGTGGATGACTTGAAATTTGGACTGAAGTAAAAAATGCCAGAGAAAACAGGCAGTGATGGTAGAGAAGCTCTTTTTCCTTTTGGTACCATGGTTCCCTTTCTGGCTTTTTAACTATAATACTGAAATGGCTACCATTCATGAAGTCTGTTTAGATATGTAAGGGTGTCCCATGCATTATGCCAGTCCATCCTGACAACTGCCCTGTATATAGGTGTCAATTTATAGATAAGGAATCTGAAGTTTAGGAAGGCTCTGTGGTTTGCCCAAGGGAGTGCATTTTATGGGAGGTCAGAATGCAAATGCTAACGCATGATTTATGAGCACCCTTCCTGTAATTCTTAGTTCTGACTGTATATATATCAGGATCTCCTATGGAGTTGTTTTTTGTTTTTGTTTTTGTTTTTTTAATGCAGATTCCTGGATTTTAACCTAACACCTCCAGTAGGAAGCTAGAAAACCCTGGCTTTTGCTTGTTAGTTTGTGTATTCAGGTCTCTATAAATTTCTGAGGTACAGTCCTGAAAAGCCATGCCATAGTCCAGGATGACTGAAGTAGAGGGCTAGGGAATTAGCAGAATAGCTTCCAGTTGGCACTTACAAGAGAGTGGGGTAGTACACACACATGGGGTCATCTCTGTTGTCCTACCATCAACAAGGATGCTACAGAACCCCTCTTCCTTACTTTTCACAGATTTGTGTTCAAAGCCTTTCCCCCCTGCCCTGCCCCATTCTAGTCAATAGCACAGTTTTTTTGCAGACTAGGTACTTGAACATATTTGCAAAATGACCACATAAATGCTTCATCCTTGCCATGGCACTGAAGGCAGCCTGGCCTGGTTAGATATAAGTAAAATGTAGAGCTTGGGGAATAGACCAAAAAGGTGTGGCATCTGAATGGCAGGACTCTGTAGTAATGGGAGGAGGGGAAGGAGCAGCATGTTCTGGGTGTCTGGGACACATAAGGTACTTTCATGAGTCATTTCATTATTTCTCGTAACTGTTCTCCAAAGTAACTCCCACTGCACACACTGAACAGATGAGCAACTGAGCCTCAGACACTTTAGAATCCTGCTCATGGTCATTGGCTAATAACAGAAAAGCCAGAATTCCAGCCCTCTATCTGACACAAAGCCTATGCTCTTTATACTTTCCTCTGTATCTCCTAATTAGAGAGTCTTGCTCTAAACCTGCTGGTCCAACAGAAATATAAAGCAAGCTATTAATGTGAGACACATATGTCATTTAAAATTTTCTAGTACCCACACTTAAAAAAAGTATAAAGAAACAGATAAAACTAATGTTAATAATGTTCTTATTTAACCTAACATAGCCAAAATATCATTTTAACATGCAATCAATAAAAAAATCTTAATAAGATATTTTACATTCTTTCCTTCATACTAAGTTTTCAAAACCTGTTGTGTATTTTATATTTACAATACATCTCAACTAGGATTGGCTACATTTTAAGTGCTTAGTACCCTCATGTGGCTCATGGCTACCATATTGACAGCACAGGTGTAGACAATCAGTAGTACTATCAGGGAACTTACTGGATTGTTGTGGGAGAGCTTAGTATTGGGAAACCCGGGAGGAGGTTATACTTTGAAGGTAACTGGGTCAGGCAATTTGGCATGCAGTGAGTATATTATTAATTAATTAATTCAACATAAATTAGTGAGTACCTACTATGTACCAGGCACTGTTCTAGGCCCTAGGGTAGAGAGGTGAACAAGATCAAGTGCTTTCATTAATGGGATCTACACTCTAAGAGGTGAAATAGACAACAAGCACATCAATGCATAATATAAATGATAGGAAGAAAAATGCATCCAGCAAGCAGATAGAGTGTGGCAGGGACTATTTTTGATGAGGTAGTGAGGAGAAGCCTCTCCAAAGACAAGACATTTGAGTGGAGACTGAAGCCAGGGACAGGAAAAGCTGGGAGAAAGAGTGTTTTAAGAAGAGGGAATCCTGAGGTGACAACATGTTGAGCATATTCTGGGAATAGCAGGGCCAGTGTTTGTAGGGGAGGGAGAGTGGTAGGAAGTGAGGTCTGAGAGTGAGAGGGGGGTCAGCTCAGCTCATGCAAAGCCTCATAGGATATGGCAAGGACTTCCAGGTGTGATGGGGAGACTTCATAGGGTTTTGAGTCAAAGAGTGGTGTTCTCTTATATCCACATACTTTTATAAAGAATGTTCTAGCTATGGTATGGAGAGTCACCTGGAGGTAGAGGCAGTGAATGACATGTTGTTGTTGTAGGTAATGGATAGAGCTGTGAGGAATAAGTCCAACTTAATTAGGATGGGGATGCTTAAACACTAGAGATCCCATTCTTAGGGTGCTGGTGTACTAAGTGCTGTTTTATATATTACATAGGCATATGTTGATAATTGGAGAGCATTTTTTTTTCAAATTGCACAACTGGATAGATTAACCAGACTAGGACTCAGAGAAGTAGGTCATAGTCAATTACCAAAACTGAGGTAGGATGGGTGAATGTGGCAAAGGTTATAGGGTAATTTGGTCAGGGACCCCAGAAATGCCTTAGCCCAACCAATTCTCTTCTCTGGGAGGGTTCCAAGCAATACTGAGCTATGAGAAACAGTGGCACATAAAAAATAAAGAATAGCACTGTATCATTAGCTAACCTTGTATTTAAAACTCCAGTGTACAGTTATTAGGAAAAAAAAAAAATGGCACAAGAGGCATGAAGTATATACTACAGTGGATGGATTGTCTTCTTAGACCCATGCCTAATCTTAGAATCTTATCACTGGAGATGAGAGCACCCCCTCAATAGAATGTAGGCCTCATAAAGACTGGGATCCTTTCTTATTTATAGCCATATTCCCAGAAATAGAACCTGGCATATAATAAGTGCTCAATATTTGTTGCATCCATCCATCCACTCATTCAATAACTCCTTCTAACAAATATCTTTGCTGGGCACTGGGATAGAGGATAGAGCAGGGAGGAGACATGGCTTTGCATTCTGAATTAAGAGTCACCATCAGAGGGGCGCCTGGGTGGCTCAGTCGTTAAGTGTCTGCCATCTGCTCAGGGAGTGATCCCAGAGTTCTGGGATCGAGCCCCGCATAAGGCTCCTCCGCGGGAAGCCTGCTTCTTCCTCTCCCATCCCCCCTGCTTGTGTTCCCTCTCTCGCTGGCTGGCTCTCTCTCTCTGCAAATAAATAAATAAATCTTAAAAAAAAAAGAGAGAGAGTCACCATCAGAAACAGACTTTTCCTACTGTATAATGAGCTCTTGGGAGAGAAAGGACAACTCACTATGAGAGGCACATGAGGGTTCCCAAATCCAGGACAAGGGAGGGTGGGGAGACTTCCCAGAGGCAGTGGTGCCAGCAGAGATTCTTTTTGGGCTTAGACTAGGGGGTATGACATTTGTAAACTGTAAAAGTACACTCTGATGGTGAACTCACAGGCAGTACCAAGGTAGCTTGAATGCAGAACTGTATTTTCAGAATAATAGTCTATAGTTAGTTGGCAAATTTAAATGGTAATAAAGCCTCATTAATATGTATGACCTACAGTTTTCCTAAATTTTGTAGAATGAAAAGCTGGTGTATATGACAATTTTTAAAACCCTATATTCATACCATTCATTTGTGTAATCTGACATATAATACCTGATTATCATAATTTTACCTAAATAATGAATAAACTAAGGGGAAAAATTAAAACCTTTCACATTAGACACAATTGTAATTATTTTGCAGTAACATTCACAGTGAAATTCTTAAGTCTGCATGCCTCTTTTACAAAAGTGCATTTTATAGATATAGTTAATTTTTTAATGTCTGCATTAATGAGAGGAAAGAGAAGCATAGATAATTCCCCAAAACCAAAGCTTAAAATCCATCTCCATTGGGCTGTGTGATAAAGTCTACCCTGTGCAATGCCTGATATTTGCTTTCCTAATGATGCTCTTTGTGGGATAATATTAACATGCGTTTGCATTTCCTAAAAAAAAAAATGACCATTGTAAATCAGGGAAGAGAATATGGCAGGAGCTGAGGGATGTGGAGGTCTGTTTGGGATTGACATTTTCCCACTGATGATAGGTATGCAGATAGCTGACTAGCTCATATGTCATAAGTTGAAAGAGAAGAAGATTTTTCTTCTTTCCTTCCTTCCCTCCTTCTTTTCTTCCTTCCTTCTTTCCTTCCTTCCTTCCTTCCTTCCTTCCTTCCTTCCTTCCTTCCTTCCTTCCTTCCTTCCTTCCAGGCAAAACCTTAACAATAAACTTGGAGAAGCAACTTATCAATATGGTTACCTCCATGGGAACTAAATTCTTCAGCCCATTTCTAGTCTAAACCCTTCAAGACACATGGTCATAAACTTGAGAGGGATATGCTGTGCATATGTTGTGCATATGTTGGTGTTCCTTCTTGTGCATATGTTGATGCCCAACACAATATTTTTTTGAAAAATTAAAAAGAATTCAACAAGCATATTCAGTCATAGGAGGGCATTTTCAGTTATTTGTTGCTGTCATCATAATAAAGATTACAAATGATCTCCCTGCTGTTCAGGATACATCATCTAGGATCGATATCAAGCCAAAGATGGCAGAAATGCATTCAGAGTCCCGCTTTATGAATTTACTTTGCTTATTGCATTTCTTTTCTTGGAAATGTAATTGCTTCGGAATTACTGGGATCAGGCGGAAAAGCATGTCATCAAGAGAGTAAGCTATAGAGTGGGGAAATGCGATAAAAGTCAATTTAAGTTTGACAGAAATCTTGGGGTTTTTTTCATCCGTAACTTCTAGGTAACTACTTCAACCTTTGCAAAGCCAGAGGAAATATTTTTATCCATTTTTGTTGTTGTTCAACATACATTTAAAAAGGGCAGACCTGGTGTACTGCCAGACGCTTGATAATAGTTTGGAATAATAGCTCATCTTCAGAAAAAAATATAATAATCCAATTATCACATAAATGTAAATACTTTGATATTTGGTTGTGAAAAAAACTGTAAGAGAAGAAGCAAAACAATGATACAACCTTAAATACTAAATGGACATCAGATTAAGCCAAACTTCTTGTTTCTTTCAACACAAGCAATCTTAAATCCCCATTTAGCTCATAAAAGTCAGCATATTATTTTCAATAATTGTACAATATATCATGCACAGAATAAAAATTGCAAATCATTTTCTCTTGGACATGTAGTCTAAACTTTTGAGACTAAGAGCATGTACACGTGTGCGCACGCACACACACACACAGAGGCGCTCTCATCTCTTGTTTTTTGGGTACCAGTGTATGTACAAAGATACAGACTTAGTTGGGTTCCAAGCTCTGTTTCTTGGATTGCAAGTAACCAAAATGGACTTTGGCTAATTTAACCAAGCAGAAATTTGTTGGAAGGGATGGCATTACTCACAGAATCAGTGTCAGGCTAAAGAAGCAGGCTTGGAAACGGACATGAACCCAAGCATGCTAGTTGGCAGGAATTATTTTGTAGCATCAGAGTGCTAAGACTCAATGAATGAGCCCTAACAATTTTCATTTTGTTCTTTTTTTGGTTGAAATTGAGAATCCTGGAAGGAAGCAAGTATCCAATTGATTCATTTGCTAACATGCTCACCGATGGAAGGAAAGAGTGGGCGCTTCTTTTAACTGTTCCAAGAGACTGTCTCCAATGGGGGAAGGAAGGGCCTCTGAAGGGATGGGTGCTGGGCAGCCAAAAAGAGTGAGCAAACAGTCCGGGATGTGGGGGTAAGTAGGTATTACTCCTTGGAGAGATATTCCTAGCCCTGAGTGGTGAGCTGACGGTCTCCTCTTAGACCATTTCCAAACCATAGCACAGATTGATGTGATATAATGAGCTCCTGGTTTGAGTCTGAAGACCTGTGTCTCATACAGCTTAGGTTTTGTGACTTTTTGCAACTCTCTTGTCTTCTTTGTGATCTAGGATCCCTGTCTTGCCTATCTCACAGAGTTATTACGGACACTAAGAACAATGTGCATTAATGTATGTGAAAGCAATTTCTAAAGCTGGAAAGGGGTTTTCAAATGAGCCTCTGAGTTTGAGAATCCTCTGTGAGTGACTGCAAGAGCCCAAAGAGAGACACAAAGAGCCAACAGCATATTTGAGATCCAGCACATACCCTAGATACTGAGATCAATGTCACTTCATGTATGTGTGTCCCTGACAGATTAGGTGGCTGAAATGAGTGCCATGAAATTTAATACTAGATATCAGACTTAACCCATACTTTATAAAGCAAAGTCTTCAATTTACTCTTTTTTAGAACAAACTGTTCCATGCTCTGGTTCCCAGTAGTCTTTCAGCTTCAGGCATCTGTCTGGATTTGGGGTTCTTAAATTATAAATGAAAAACTTACATTGAGGGGTCATATTTGAGGAATATGTTCTGGAGTTCTTGCATAATTCAAAATTCACCTACTTCAAGACTAATACCAACAAAAGTTAGGAGGGAGTTCTGTTTATCAGCTAAAATGAGTGTCCCTATATAGCCCTAGCAAAAACTCACTTTACAGCTCCTTCATCTTTGAGATTAAATTATGTGATTGTCTATAAACTTTTAATTTGGGTGGTTAGACTTATATTAATACAAATTTTGCACATAAAAAAAGGCTCAACATATTTTATGTCTTATTTTGACTTCTTGCAGTTCAAATCTGCATGCAATGTGGTGGCTCTGTAATTTGGCATAGTGCTCGAATGGCCTCACCTTCTAAAATGCCCCAACTTTCAGGAGCAGCATTTGGTTTAAATCAGTAACACATCCATTGTCAAATGTATCCTATTTAGCAAATGCATAAGGAGGAGTCCAGTAAAGCTAGGATGCATTTAGTGTACATTTCATCTCAACCCACCCATGGAAAATTCTGATTTTCGTAAGCCTGAATGCTCGCGTCTGGTGACTGTGTCTTGATCTCACATGGGCTAACTCTTGTGAGTTGAATGAAGAGTCTTTGTTTGCATGCTTGGCCAATTTCTCAGTTATGAAATGAATTTCTCTGCTTTTAGTGAAGGGTGAATGACACCAGTCAAGGGGGCAGATGTCACCAGTCAAGAGATAGGTTTACTTGGTTAATGTGAAGGAAGTCTTCATGCATTGCTGAAGGGATGATGGAGAAAACTCTGGAACCACTTATAAGAATTTGGGCCACCCACAACAAACCTTTGAATTCCTCATGTCTACATTGCCATTTAACAGATGAGGCAACTGAATGAGGCTATGGAAAGTTTGCTGACCAATCCAGAGTCACATAGCTGTGAAGCAGTGAGGACTGACCAACTGCAGAGCTGAGTTCTCCCCCACAAACAACCCACTTCTTCTTTTAAGGCAAGACTTTCCAGCTATTTTGTAATGGAGCTGCTTAAAGCTCTTTTCTTTCTCTTCCTATTATATCTTTAAATGTTACTTTCTGAAAACAATTCCCAGTGCTATAGCCACAAAATTCATTTTTTTTCAAGGAATGATTAGATATTTTGCCAAATAAACAAATGAACAAACAAACTGGTAGGCCTTTGAATGAGGTATAGGAAGATAATGCATTCTAAGAAAAGGTGGCTATACAAAAGAAACTAAAAAAAGAAAGGACAACAGCAGAATCCTTGGATCGGCATGTAGATTTCAAGTAGAACGCTCTCTAGAGTGGAATCACGTGAGCAAGGCATAGATGTTATGGAATAAGTTTCTAGATTCCCTTGCGTGTATGTTTGGTTCTGGTTGGGATGTCTCCTCCAGGTTTGTTAACCTCTCTTCTTTGTGCGCATGTGTAGATTTCAGTGTGGCCTCACCAACTTTGTACTGGGAACTTTATAAATGAAGCTATTGCTGCTGCTTCTTGATCATTCATGATATTGCATACCTAGGTCTTATCACTTCCTAAAATAAAATTAATCTCTTACAGTGGCCTGGAGGCTCATAGTCTACAGAGTACTCTCTGTCTGTCTGATTTCACTCTATCCTCACAGTGGCCCTCTGACTTAGAAAAGGAGTATCATTGCAGTTTTATGGATACATAACTTGAACGGCAAGATATTTTGCAGCTTGCTACGGGCAGGAGAGCTGGCATCCATATCCCATGTCACTCGATTCTCCACCCTCTGTTCTTTGCTTTGGCCACACAGCTTCTCTGTAGGGGGACTCTTCAGATGCTGTACATTTCTCCTCGGGTCTGTGTCAGGGGTCCTGATCCACAATAGCATCCTAGCAACTGCTGTCACAGAAAGTGCCTGCTCTTCCCCTGATGGCATATTTATTTATGTCTCGGTTCTGTTCTCCAACCCAAGCCTAGTGTCCACATGGCGATTCACCTCAGTCTAGACCTCAGGCATGGTCAGCAGGATGGGTACTGCCTTGCCAACATGCCCCTGACCCCTTTCAGCTTGTTAACTTGCTGCTCTAGCAGAGTAGCTTTGTACCCACATCCTCACCAGAACTGACTGCCAGCCACACATGCAGGCACTGCTGTAATTAAGTATTGATTTCGTGTAACATGTGTATACAGAGGAAGTTCATCTCATTTGTGGGCTGCTGTTATCTGTCGGTAGAACAAAATGTGTGATTATCAGTGGATATCCTATGGCTATGTATGGCGAACTGTAACCTCTAATCCATCTAATTGTAGTGACATTATGGTACGCCATTCAAGAGTGGACCATTTGTCTTAACATGGCCTCTGCTGCTGTTGGCCTGCTCTTGTCCCTAGAAATAGCTGTACAGATTCTTCATTGTAACTCTTTCTTAGTTCCAATTTGGCCTTGCCAGATGGAAACTCACAAAGTCCATTTACTATAATGCAATATGGCTGGGACTTCAAATAAATGGAGCACCAGGTATTATTTGTTTTCTGCTTTCTTTGTAGTGGTCACACCTCCTGGCATTCTTCTGGTAACCTTGTTATTCCCAGGAGAGCAAGATAAGAAATTTGGGATGGAAACAAAGTTCACATCATTAACGCTGTCAGGAAATGCTGGTCGGTTCTTGAGTGCCCCATCACCTTTATGTGACATTCACAAGCCCCTGGGCTGAGTTGAGATTGCTCTGCTTTGTAGATTTGATGAGATAGGTTTACTGGGGGGAGAACCCCTCATGCCCACCACAGGCATGGGAGCCTGAGGAACTGGGACCTGAGTCTCTCTTAATTGTGTGATTTCTCTTTCCATTTGACAGCTTCATCGCTACCGAGCCACTGGCTGCCTTGATTAGGAACTTTCTCCTACTAGTGGAATGGAAGTTTCTAAATAAAGACATGAGCTGTTTGTGTAGTTGTCTTTGCTTGTTTGGAGTTTTCCATCATGGGGTGGGAGGTTGGAGGGAATAACCTACGTTGGTGGTGCCTTGCCTTCCCTGCTTGCTCAGAATATTGGCCTGGGGTACCAGGAGCTGAACTAATTAAAAAATTTTGTTTCTAGGCCTGGTATTCTCTCCTTTAACACAGCAGTTTTATCTCTCACCTACTGCTACCTAAAGCGACTTCCATTAGGTGTTCTTTTCCCACTGCCATGTAAAGGGATTAAAAATAACACTATGGACAGACTGGCGGTTGAGGGGAAGGTTTCCAATCCTGTGCACCATTGTGGGTTATATCTTTGAAGCTCACGCTGAACTCAAGCTCCATTGTAAGTGTCACTTTATTACAGCCTATTCGCCTGGGTGAGTTAAGAGTCCTGAGCTAGGGAATGGCAAGTAATCATCAGTCACACTGTGGAGGTGTCAGTTGCATCTTAAATATGTCACTCAGAACTCTGTTGAATGAGCCAGAAACACAAGTGTAAAATAAAATAATCTTCCTTGAGTGTCCCCCTGTGATGCATTTCAGCAGGGGTCTCTTTGGGACCATGCCAACAAAAATAAGTCCTTCTTTTGGCACTTTCAGGTAGGGGATGGAGGGCATATAGAGGAGATTTAGGCTTTGGGATCACATGGCTCTGGGTTCTGATTTCCCAGTTCTTGGATACTGAAAAAATAAATTACTCATCCCCTCAGAGCTTCTGTCTTCTCATCTATATACTGTGAGCCTTACGGGGATCTTGCAGGTCATGAAGCCTGAGTAGGCAGCACTCACGATGTCCTCTAGCACAGAGTGGACACTCCCTGTGGTGTCCTGCCACCACACTGCCTGGTCACTGAGTCAATTACAACTCTGATGATGCAGCCCTTTTCCAAAGTTAAGCTGTGTTTCTTTCTTCTTAGTGACATATAAGTCCATCACAAAAAAAGCTGTAAGGATACTTTGATCTATAAAATGTTTAGAGTTTCTTAAAACCCTACATAGAGTGAGGCTCTATTAAAGGCCTATTCTGGGCCATTGCCATCAGCAGCAGGTTTCACTGAATAGTATTATATGTGCTTAATAATAAGGTTTTCTTTTTTTTATAAACCAATTTTTTTTTTTGGTGGAACCATTTTCAGTGATGCTGAGGTTACAGAAAATATCATTTTTTCTGTCACTGTTGGTGTTCTTCAGGCCCCCACTTTTAAATGGATGTGCCTTTAGAAACCTGGGTGGTTATCTACATCAGAAAAACACCTTATCCTGGGCTACATCGGGTGACTTGGACAAAGCAATGCAATTTAGACGGGGGAAATGGTATGTATTACATTTTATAAGAACCGGCTTCCAATAATAACCATCTGACCCTTGTGATCCTATGTTTTCAATTTCCTTTTAAAGAATACAACAAACAATGCTGCCAAAGCATATTTTTTCTGTCAAACGTTCACTGATTTGTGAGTTGCAGGGCAGATTTTCTGTCTTCCATGTTAGAAGTCACAAACATCACCACTTACTTTTCTCTTAGAGTAACTTCTCATGCCAACAGTCCCATGGCATATGGTAAAGTCCAGGTTTGTATTTGAAAAGAAAGTCCCTATGTATGAGTGCAGAGAAACAGGGTCATGAATTTAACCTTGGTTCTGGGTTTTTGTTTTGGTTTGGTCTTTTTGACTTGGGTATGAGTTCAGTGTCTGCTAAGTAAAAGAATAAAAATAGAAGCCCATTGCTAACACCAAAACAACATTTATTGAGTGGCTTTCTTATACAGATCCCTTTTCTAGGCTTTATTCTGAGATAACTTACATAACATATCCTATTTAAAAGACTGTTTATTAAAGTAGCAGTTTGGGAATCCCTGGTGGGAGGTAGGTGTGATATTCAGCGTAGCTTCCCCAACTGCCATGTAGGGCATCAGCCCGAGGGTGCCTGTGTGGGAAGAGGATTCATTTAAAAATTCATTTCTAGGAAATTCCCTGTATCTTTGTACAAGAAGTCCAGATAACTTGAGCGTTATTTGGCTCCATAAAAATATTGAACTGAATCCTTATCTCAATTCCTACCTCCTTTCTTTTTCTCTTTTTCGAACAAAAAGAACAGTTTAACATTAGCATAGTTGCTATGTTAGTTATCTGTTGCTGCATAACAAGTTGTCCCCAAATGTAGTGGCTTAAAACAACCAACATTTATTATCTCCCAGTTTCTGAGGGTTAGGAATTCACGAGTAGCTTGGCTAGGTCATTCTGGCTCAGAGTTTCTCACAAGGTGGTGGTTAGGGCAGTAGGGCTGCAATGATCTGAAGGCTTGACCAGGACTGGAAGATCCACTTTCAAGATGGCACAGCCACTTGGCTCTTGGCTGGAGGTCAAGGTCTTTCTGTATGAGCCTCTCCCTGTGGCAGCTGGCTTCCCCCAGAGCTAGTGATCCAGGAAGAGTGAGAGGGAGGAGAAAGAGAACAGGAAACCACAGTGGCTTTTATAACTATCTCCAAAGTCACACAGCTGTCACTTTCTCTTTATTTGTTGGAAGTGAGTCACTAAGTCCAGCCCACATTCAAAGGAAGGAGAATTAGATTCCTCCTCTTTAAGGGAGCAGTATCAAAGAATTTGGGAACACACATTGAAACTGCCATGGTTGTACTTGTCATTTAAAATTTCCAGAGAGTTCCAAACATTGTTTCTTTAGACGAGTTCTCAAGAGTTTCTCTCCTAGGACTAAGGCCCAGGGTCTCTTGCTCTAAAAAAACTATAGTATATTATTAGCCTTTGGTATAAATCTCTGCTTCCAATTGCTATCCTATTGCATTCTGGGCAGAATCTGTTTCAGCCAGTGGAGAAATGATAATAGGCTGAGACATTTTGCTGTTCTCAAACAGAGCATTTCCCTGTGGTTTTAAGGCTTCCCTTCATCGTGTTTTCATTATCACCAGGATGGTGTCACTGAAGAGCAAGTATGAGTGGACTGGCATTTATTTTGTGAGCATTGAGGAGAGAGGGGAGCATCTCTTTAAATTTGTGATTCTCCTTGGTAAGACAAATTTAAATAAATCATATGTTCGTAAATAAAGTACAGAAAAAAGCATCAGAATATACTGGAGTAGAAGTTAGGATAGTAATACGGCTGTTTGTTTATAGTAACCTCTTAAGAAACACTGTTTCTAAGATATTAACTTAGGGGTCTGCTAGTGAGAAAGGGAATGGTCTGGAGGGTTGTTGTTGTTTTTTTAAATCTTTTAAATTAACATACAGTAAATTATCACTTTTGGTACATAGACCTATGAATTATAACATATGTATAGATTTTTGTAACTACCACCACAGTCAAAATACCAGACAATTCCATCACCTCAAGTCTCCCTCTTGCTACCCTTCATAGTGGTATCTCCCCCATCCCCAACTCATTTCAACCTCTGATTTTTTTCTCTGTCACTATAATTTTGTCTTTTTGAGAGTGCCACATAAATGGATTTATACAGTGTGTAATACTTTGAAACTAAATATTTTCATTTATTACAAGGCTTTTAAGATTCATTCAAGGTGCTGTATCAATAGTTCATTCCTTCTATTGCTAAGTAGTATTTCATTGTATGGATGTACCACAGTTTGCTTATACATTTGCCTGCTGAAGGAGATTTGAGTTGTTTCCAGCTTTTGGCAATTATAAATAGAGTCAATGTACACATTTATGTACAAGTGTTTGAATGAACACACATTTTCATTTCTCTAGGGTAAATATGTAGGAGTGGGATTAGTCAGTAACATGGTAATTGAATATATAATTTTATAAGAAACTGTCAAACCGTTTTTCTAGAGTGGCTGTGCCATCTTGCATTCCCACCAGCAATATAGTAGAGTTCTAGTTGTTTTACGTGATGACTAATACTTAAAGTTATCGGATTTTTATTTTAGTCATTCTGTTACATATGTACTAGTATCTCATTATGGTTTAAAGTTGCATTTACCTAATGGCTAATAATATTAAACATCTTTTCATATGCTTGTCTTCGGTATATCCTCTTTGATGAAGTGTCTGTTTAAGTCTTTTGCTTATTTTTAAATGGGTTGTTTTCTTACCGTTGAGTTTTGTGAGTTCTTTTTATATCGTGCTATTGTTGTCATGCCTACAAACGCTTTGCGTAAATCCAGCTCAGATATATTTTCTCCTCTGCTTTTAAAAAATGTTTTATACTTTACATTTAGATCTAAGATCTATTTTACTTTAATTTTGCATAATGTGTGAGGTTTAGATTGGGATCGATTGATCTGTCTACCTGTCTTTCTAACCATCCCTCTGGCATCTGAATGTCCAAATGTTCC
Organism: Ursus americanus; assembly: GCF_024610735.1. Lineage (NCBI taxonomy): Eukaryota > Metazoa > Chordata > Mammalia > Carnivora > Ursidae > Ursus > Ursus americanus. The sequence continues at coordinate 30,917,040 of NC_142140.1, read as the reverse complement.
AATACCGTTTGTTGAAAAGACTACCCTTTTTCCATTGAATTGCCTGTGCAGCTTTGTCAAAGTCAACTGGCCATATTTATGCTGGTCTATTTTAGGAAACTCCATTGAGATTTTTCTGGTTCTTCAAATGCTCAGTAACACTGTATTGTATACTGGACATTTTGAATCTAATATTATGAGACTCTGGGTCTTATTTAAATCCTATCAAGAATGTTAAGAAGCTTTGTTCTAGTAGGCATTTAAACTGTTTAGGTTTAGATCACTTGTTCCAAACAGCCTTCTGGAGATTGTGGTTTCAATGCCAAGTCCATTTTCAAAGACTTTATATTGCTATTTAGATCACCGAATAGCAGCCCCAGCAGCCCAGCTGGGACCTAGGTGGTTGACTAAGGTATGTTGTTTAGGGTCAGATCTATGCATGAGCTACTTGGGATAAGTCCAGAATTCATAAATAACTTCATGAGTTCATTTTCCCAGCCTCCTTTTCTCTACGGTCTCCTAATATTTTTAGTTCCCCATGGCTCTTCTTTTCCATCTTCCACTCAGAAAACTGGGGATTTATTTGGCCCACTCTGCTGCATATTTTCTGTGCATGCATCATTGTCCAGGGCCATGTAGCAGAAAGAGAGGGGGAAAAGTTACAGACACACACACACACACACACACACACACACACACACACACACACCAGTAACCAAGGTTTGTCCCACAGATTTCTGAATTTCAGGTTTCCTTCAGTTTGGGCAGGGGTTACTGGGGAAAAATGGTAAACTCCTTCCCATTCTCTAAGAATGAGTGAGAGAAAAAGGTCCTCCAATTTCAAGGAGAGGGGAAATGACTCCTATCTGATGTCATGGCTCTGGGATCTAAATATTATTATGGCTCTTTGGAAAAAACGATTTGCTGCAACCAATTAATTGATCAAGAGTTTCAAAATGGTTATATTTAAATATTTTATAATCTGTATTTTCTAGAATAGTTCTATTAAACCAAACTTCCTCTCATCTGTGGTTAATCAATGGTACATAGGAAAGGCAAGATAAATATTTGAATCTTTCCCTTTATTTTCCAGTTTTCGAAATAATGAATTAGCTCACCAGTATCCTCCAGTGATGACCTATTAGAGTTTTTCTTTCCTTTAAAAAATCATTAGATCTTGTGGATTTAAACATATTTGATCTGTTTAGATCCACTGCAATTATTAACCTCATTGATGCTCAAATTCAATATAGAAATTTTTATTATCATTCGATCACCTTGGATAAATCATGACATAGGCCAAGTCACTTCCTCAGATCACAGTAGGAACAGGTGATAGTTTATAAGTAAGACTCCCAGATAACTAATCTTTTCCGTAAGGACATATTACAATGACTGGCCAGAAAGTGTTCAGGAATGAAGGACAGTGTTACCCACCCATTTATTTTATAATTATTCACTCATTGAATAATTATTCAATTGAAACATTCATTGAACCAACAAATATTTATCGAATACCTACCGTATGTCAGTTGCTATGTTAGGCACAGGGATCTCAAAAGCCAATAGGAATAGACACGTTTCCTGCCTTCAGAGAGATCATATCTAGTCAGAGAAATAGAGACATCAATTAAATAATTGCACAAATGTTAAATTGTAATGTGACAGAAACAAAGAAAAATTACTCTGAGGAGGGTTATGGGAGTGATCAGGAGAGTTGATCCTTTCTGGAAGGCCAGAGAAGGCTTCCCTTAGAGAAAATTACTTACTTCACATCCGAAGGAGGGGAAGTGGCTGACCAAGCAAAAGAGGGATGGGATGACAGTAAACACAATCCAGAGTACTTATGTATTTATAATCTCCCTCTGCTGTCCCTGTTTTTTTCCCCCTTGTTTTTTATTATAATCTGGCTCCATGTGTTCTGTAATCCTCTTAAGCTTAGACTGAAAAAAATCTTCTGAAGGCTTCCACTGCTACTTAAAAAATTTTTTTTTCCCTTTAACTTCCATTTCCCTTCCCCCCCAAATAACACTAACCTCTTCTGGTCACCAGGTCAAACATACAAAATAGGCTGTTTGGATAAATAAACAGATTTTCTATTCACCCCCTATGGACAAAAGCCCATCTAGAGAGTCTTATAAAGCCTCCTATCCTTTTCGTGATTTTTCTTTGGGATGCTGTTGGATTTTTTTTTTTTTTAAGAAGAGCTCAGGAGCACTTAATTATCTACAGAACAAGTTGGATCATGTCTCTAAGCTCAGTTTGGATTCTAGCTGAGCCCGCTGAGCAGTAGGCCTCCTGGGGCTTGCTTCAGGGGCTTGTTATTTGCATTGGTTACTCCTGGTAACCAGGCTGTGGGGTAAAGGAAAAGAAAACTTGGATGGTGGCTAAATAAAGAAATACCCAGATACCTGGCCATTTACCCTGGGGACGATCCCCTTAGAGGTGGATCTGGCCTTTTCAGAAGGGGGGTGCTTGACAGAAAGAGAGCAGGAGAGAGAAAGAGAATGCACAAGCACAGGGGCCTTCTGCCTTAAATTAGGAGGTTTGGTTCTGACAAGTGCTCCAGGCACCCCTGTTGCTCACAACAATGAGATGTATTCTGAAAGTGCTGTGAAGCCAGCACTGCAGTCTTTTCATTTTGTTCCTTCTTCCTTAGGCTTGTCTTTGGCAGCTGCATGCAGGTGCTGGGGGTCCCACCTTGGGCAGATAAGAATGTGTTCTTAGCCCAAGTGGCAAGTAGCCCTTCTGCGGATGCTCATGACTTATAGCAGGAGAAAAGTCATAATAGGAGCAGAGCCCTCCCTCTGGCTCAAGGACCACCCTCCCCTGATCAAGCACTCTTGGTCCCACAGTAGCAACCACCAGAAAAGCTAAGCTTCGTTTGCTGTCCACGGCGATTTATGTCACAGTTGATGACCTGCAAATGTCCATAGAGTCTTGGCCAGAAAGATCTGGCCAAAGTTAAAATTTCAAGAAAAAAACATTTCATTGGTGGTTCTTTTTCCAAACTCAAGCCAGCTAAAACTGAAAAGGATTTTATTGCTCTTACAACTGAATATTCCCTGGGTAGATATGGCTTCAGGCATAACATAATTCAAGTGATGTCAGGAGCCCTTGATGTCTTTCCTAAGCTATAAAAGAAAATCGGGGTGCTGTTACTAAAGGAAAAAATGGTGTTGGGTTGCCACAAAATAATAAATGTCCACTTCAGTTAGTTTAACATACATACTGTGCTTGGATAGGATTATTTTTTCTTCTTTCTCCTTCTCTGGAGCCTGGTACTTCTCATGGATAAAACAATGGAGGGGAATGTTTGTAATGCAACTCCACGAAAGGATGGAGATAATGAGGTGTACAAGCTATTCTACCAGGAAGTTACCCTCTGCAAGGCAATATGTCATACTGTTTCTTTAAAATAGTCCACCCCGAGCCCAGTCAGTATAGTGGTGTCTTCTCTACCCACTATCCCTACTTTCATCCTCATCATTGGAAACTCCCTGCTTCCTCGGAGCAGAACTGGTAGGAAAGATAATGACTGCCGACTCACAAAGAGGAGATGGTGTCATAGTGGAGGAGAAAAGTAGATGAAAGGAAAGAGGGAGATTGTGAGGTGGGAAACGAATGTGAAGGAGAGGGTCTATAGCTAACCTGCTGGTTTTGTGGGGAGGTTCTATGAATCTCTAGTGAGTCTGAGCCACCAACAAAATATATGGGGGACACGTCACAGAGGCGAGACGCTGCTACCAAAAACTTAGCATCCTTTGGACTCAGTAGAGGTTGAAGTAAAGAATTTATGAAACACCCTTAGGGATTCTGGTGTGTGTGTGTGTGTGTGTGTGTGTGTGTGTGTGTGTGTGTGTATTCGCCTGGTTTAAGGAGGGAAGCAGCAACAAGTGCCTGGATCTCCCCTCATGGAAGTTGGGAGGTGAGCAACGCCCACAGGATGGACCAACCAGCTGATCAGTTTCTCTTTTCTTTGTAAATGATTTCTTTGTAATTGATTTTCTTTGTAAACGATCAGAGTTTCATACACAATCCCCCAATGGCGATCTTGTGAAGGGTTAACGTCTCTATTGAAAGGCAACGTACCTGAGTGGTTACACTCATAGTCTTGGGGTCAGACAGAGCTCGGCTTGAGTTCCTTCTCCACAACACACTACTTGTGTGACCTTGTACTACTGGTGTGACCTCCAGCATGTTATTTCTCCTCACACATTGTAAGCTCTCAATAATGGGGTGGACAGTGATGATACAGGTTCCTGTTATCTTTACTGAGTCTACTTGTGTGGGATTTTGGAACTTGAGTCTGAGGGTCAGATTGGAAAAACAAAAAGCTTACAGAAATGGAGGTTTAAATATCCTGGATGAGAGCCCTAGCTTTGCTCTTGCCTGAGTAGGACCACAAGAGCCACTTCACTGGGCTGTGCTTTGCTCTCTGTATCTGCACAGTGTGTCTGTGTTGGGGGGTGGGGAGTAGCATCCAAAACGAGTGATGTTCTCCCATATCACAGGCTTGTGTTAGAACCTGGGTAGGCTCTAGTTTTGTAAATTCTTACAGGGAATAATGGGAGGGATAGGGCGGCAGAGGACAGGGTGTGGAGAGGGGAAAGGAGGAAGAGGAGATGTTTCCAATACCAGGTGTTGAGAGTAACATGGCCTCCCCTTCTCCTTTGGTGGTTCAGGGCACGAGGTGAGGCAGCAGCTGCTGGGCTGCAAGGCCATCTGGGTCTCCATGTGTGGGACATTGTTCCTAGCCTCTGTATTTTTCTTTAGGAACTGAGACCTGTCAGACCTTCTCTCCTAAGCCCAACTCAGAACTTTGTGCAAGCAAATGTATTTAAATTCTTCTTTTCTGATTCAGAGCAGTGAAAAATTGCTTTATGCGCTGTGAGCTGAGAGGGAAGAAAAACTTCGTATATTGTTTTTTTTCAATCTATGGAGTCATGGGATGGCTTCTATAATTCTAGAAATTATGACAAAACATCCATAAAGATGAGGCAGAATCCCCATGAAGCAGTTACCGTAGCTTAAAGCAACATTATTTACTATCCATTCATGGAAGTGCGGTAGCATTTAAGGACTTTAATTCCTTCATCACGTTAGCAAATGAGCACTCTGCAGGCCGGGCATGGGGAGGCCCGGAACCTTCTCTGTCTCCCTGAGCCTGAGGCTCAGGTATGTGTGACTGTTTGGGCTTTGTCCACGGTTACTTTGTGCACTTATAAAGAGTGGTGGAGTCTGTTTAATCTACATTACATCTCCTTCAGCTTAAAGACAGATTCTTACAAAAATGTTCTAATTTAATTTAATTCCATTCCTTTCAAATTAATTCATTTAAAAGAACATTTGCTGAGCAGCTAGTTGGTGCTATGTATAAAAATCAACTGGACCCAGATTTTCCTGCAAAACCAAGTGGATTATCAGCCTTTGCTACTCAAACCTCTGTAAATGGTGGGATGAAAGCAGGACTGGAATTCACACACAGTTCAGCTCTTTCACTGACCAGACTTGGCCAGTTCTTTTCCATTTTCCATTTTTTTCATTCTCATCTCCTTCCTTTACCTACTAACTCACACACTCATTTATTCAGCAAATACTAAGGACCCAATTGTACACCCATCAGAGAGGCAGTGTGGGAAGGAGAGCTAATTGTTCTCATTCGTTCGCATAGCTTATTGGAGAGTAGCAGGAAGGCCAGCTCGAGAACCAGGTGGTGTGTTCGTGAACAAAGGCAAGCTGACAACTTCCCTAAGCTCCAGCTCCTCATCTTCATATGGAAATAATAGTAATACATACCTCACATGGTTGTGAGGACTAAAGAAGCTAATGTATATAAGAGATTCAGCATATTTTCTAGCACATAGTGGGGGCTCAAGAGTTACTCTTTGTCATCACCATTGCCTATTTTAGAATAAAAATTACTAGAGGTCAGTGACATTTGCATTTTATGGATAATGAACAGCTTCCAACACCTGTTAACAAGCAATATGTATCAGTGATTAATAAATACTAATGAATAAAATACTAATAAAGATACTAAAAGTGAAGTGTTTTAAATCTTTCCCCCATGCCTCTGCCTATAAAGAAGACAGTGTGTGTATAACATATATATATAACCACATAACTGTATGTGGTTAGCTTCCTCAGTATCATTCTTGGGGCGCCTGGGTGGCTCAGTCAGTTAAGCATCTACTCTTGATTTCGGCTCAGGTCATGATCTCGGCCATGAGATGGAGCCCCGCATCGGGCTCTGCATCTGGCATGGAGCCTGCTTGAAATTCTCTCTCTCCCTCTCCCTCTGCCCTTCCTTGCCCTGCTCACTCACTCTCTCTCTCTCTCTGTCTCTTTCCAAGGGGGGAAAATATCATTCTTTGCAGCACGCAGCAGGGCCTGGTGAATGGGGGAAGGAAGGAAGAGGCAAAGAGGGGCTGCATGATAAGGAGCTGCGATGGCGCTAACCTGGAGAGAGCCTATGGAGGGTTCTGCATACCTGGTTTGGGAAGGAACGTGGGGGAAACCCTGACCTTGGAGAGGGAGAGGACAAAGACTTAGGGATAGTCCCCTTGTGTTAGAAGGGGTGGGGAGAGAGAGAGGGAGAGAATGAGAGACAGGGAGAAAAAGAGAGAGGGAAGGGAACAGTGAATGAGAGAAAGAGAAAGAGGGAAGGAGAAAAGGTCTTCAGGGCAGCTCTGGCTTCCTGGGCCTATCGCCCTGAGTCACACAAGGCCCTGGCTCAGAAGGACTCCACACTCTGTTCTGTGTTCTGCTGTCACCCGCTGGAAAGTCTTGATAGTTTTTTAACGAGGGTTCCCACATTTTCATTTTGCATCGGGCACTACAGATTATGTAGCTGTGCCTTAGGGAAAGATTTGTGGAAGTTTTCCTGTGTGAAATGAATGCAATCTCTTTTCCGTGTTTTCTGGAGATTTAAACATCTTTCAGTTATTTTGGGGTGTGGGGGCAGTATCCAGTTGTGGGTCCTTTGACCCAAACTCCAGATTGGGCTGGGCCTCAAGGTGGTTCAGCTTTGTCCAGACCTCACAGCAGAAGGCAGCTCTTTCCTGTACGCTGTCTGTAGGAGTCCTCCGGCACCCGCCCGGTCCAACTCCTCTGCAAAATCCGTGGGAAGTTTGTGGCCAACCTGCCCCGTGAGCTCACTGCGTCAGCGCTGGAGGAAACCCTCCATGACCTTATTCTGGTGAACTGTTCCATGCTGAGAGAAAAGGCTTGAGGTATTCCTTGGTGACAGCGGCCGTGGGGCTTAAAGCGAACAGTGTTCTGTGAAATGTTGCGCAGGACATGGAGAATTTCTCACCAAAGACGTTCCAACTTGGGAAGCCACGCGCTTCCGCTTCTGCGTGGATTTTGTGGCGAGCCACTTGCCCTTCCTGCTGCTTACATTCCGGCAGAAAGGCACCGTGTAGAGAGGGCGAAGTACTGTGAGTTCAGCCCATTATCAAATGGTTTCAAGGGTCATTTTGATCTTGTCAGGATCAGCAGGCTTCCTTTCAGCAGACCTAAAATGTCTGACAGAAACAATAAATGGGCAATTTTGAGACTGTTTGTCAGAGTTATACTTTGGGGATAAACTCTGCCGTAAATACCGATTTCTAGTCCCCTCCCCATTTGCCCACATTCTCAGCTAGGCTTGCCCCCCATCCCTGACCACCACATAGTCATCAACCTATCTTGCCAACATTGTGTCAGCGAGTGATGTGTGGTCGCTTCTCTGTCTGCTCCGGAGTGCTTACCCCACAAGGAGCCAAACATGATGTATACCCCGGAGCACACCTGCGTCTCTAATTTAGTGCCTACATATCTGTAATAGCCGTACTGAACTGAAGCGGAGAAAAATCACCCTTGCCACCCTCCATTTTTAGGGCGTCTCTGATAGGCTGGAGGATGACCCTATCGATCACGAGTCAGGAATGATTACCTCTCACCCTCTTCTGCCTCGGCAATAAATGGCTCCAAATTTCAATTCCAGGAGACACATTCAAAACAGGGGTGCTGGAGCTGTGAATAGAATTATAAATACGGCAGAATCTAAAAGAAAACATTCGAACCCAACAGACAGATTATAGGATATTGCCACACCCTGTAAAGGATTTAGACTTTTAAGAGTATTCACATTTTTCCCATAGCAGATTGTTCCACTCATGGAAATTACAATTACTGTCATTTCTTGATACTGACAAAGAAAATTACATATATTTTCTTCAGACATGGTATTTTAACTAAGTAGTGAAATAAGGTAGCAAGTTTTTCTAAATGGGCTTCTAAAGAGATTGTTGCCTTAACTTTTTAGATCCATATGTCTTTATAAAAAGATTCTTGGGGCTTTGTTTAAATGCCCCAACTCTAAAGCTGAACCATGTCTAGATGGCCTGAAATACCATCAAGCCCCTAATCATGAGGCCAATTTGGCATGAAAAACTGATAGTAAAGAGCACTTTATAAAACAGTAAAAATCTATAGTCCAAGTATTACAGCAAGACCAACAGATGTCAAATAAGGTGGGGGGAAGCAGAGAATCTGTGCAAGGTAGATGCTTCCTTTTCTGAACTAAAGACATTGGTATGAGCCAGTGTTTCTAAGTTGTGTTTGGTAGAATGCTGGCTTCACAGAATCTTAATATGAATTGTGTTAAAAATAATGAAAAGAGCTCTGTGGTAAGATAAGCTGCAATATTCTCTGAGATAACAAAGCCAAAAAGGGTTATCTGATTGTACAAATTCTCAGTGCTTTTAATTTGCTCAACTGTCTCACGAATGTACAAGGGTGAAAGGAGAACATGGACAGAACATTTCCCAAGCTTGTTGGAACTGAGAAAGACTCCCTGAGAAAAATTTAAAGGAATGCAAGTTCTGGGACTCCCTTGGGGAAACTCCTTTCTTGGTCCTGAGGGCATGTTTGGAGGCAAGGGCAGTGAGCGGGACAAAGTGTGGCCCCCAGTGCTGTAGCTCCGTTGAAGAACTCAGTGGTCTAGGGACCTCTGGCCATCTGGTCTGGCACTTGGGGAAACCATTCTTTTCCCCTTTCCTCGTGAGGTTCCTTTGTGAAGTTCAGAAAACGATCCACAGTGATTCAGCAGGAGGAAGCATAGGCCATAGCTCCAAAATTTCAGGTTAATTTGCTTATATTCTTTGATGTTTGAGATCTTTGAAGTTCTTTCTTCCCTTGAGAGGTGAAGATGAGAAAAACAAATGCCAAATGTCGTTTTATACTGTGAAAAGAAAGTACAGTTAACAACCACGCAGTGTTCCCCAAATGCCTTAGCCAGAGAGCTAGAGTTGTAGTGTTCACAAACTTTGACTCTGCTGGGTTTTTAATGGGATGATTACCGCACCCCCCACCCCACCCCTCGGATCCAGGAATGCTAGAATCCCGCCTTGCCAATCACTTTCCGCCTGCCCTCTCCTGTGAGTTTCTGGAGAGTATTACGTACCCCAGGAACAAGAACATGCTCAAAGCTACCACTTTATCTATAGCTGTTTGACTGTTGAGCTCTGGTAAAGACTTAAGATCCAAATGGGACCTTCTGGTTCCTTTTTCCTTCACAGCTTTAAATCCCAGTATCTACCACGGTCCAGCTACCAGCAACAGAAGTTGAGGAGGGGGGAGGGTAGCAAGATGGCTGGAGAATAAGCCTGAGTCAGTGTACCCACCAGCTGCAGCCTGGAGAAGAGAGAAAAGCAAGAGGGAAAGTTGACAGGTCCGCATCAAGCCTCTAAGAAATAGGCCCTGACAACAAAAGTCCCATCAGATGGATAGCCAAGAGGTGGATTGTTTTAGTCCGTTTTGGCTGCTGTAACACAATACTACACATCGGGTAGGTTTAAACAACAACAAAGAAAGTTATTTGTCATAGTTCTGAGTGCTAGAAGTCTAAGATCGGGTGCCAGCATGGCTGGTTCTGATAAGAGCCCCTTTCTGGTTACAGACTACTGACTTCTTGCTGTGTCCTCATGTGGAGGAAGGAGCAGGGGAGCTCTCTTGGGCCTTTTTTATAAGGACACTAATCTCCGTCCTGAGGGCTCTGCCCTCATGACCTAATCTCCTCCCAAAGGCCCTGCCACTTAGTACCATCACACTGGGATTAGGATTCAAACATGAATTTGGGTGTAGGGGGCGGATACAATTATTCAGACCACAGCACAATTGGGTCTCCAATGACAGAGTGAGAGAATTAGGAGTCAGCAGATTTTGCCCTGGTTATTGCCTCCTTGATTGGATGATGTGTTGTGGCCTGATGCCACCCCTGGCTTCCCCTTTTCATGGAAACACCTGTAGTCCCAGCAGGGCCAAACCATACAGTAACCACTACTGTCACATTGATCACCAGGCCATGTCTGTCTGGAAGAGGGGCCCCTGGACCATGAAAGTATCTAGGCCTGGAGTCAAGATTGGGAGATGAGAGGAGATGGGGCTGGGGCCACCACCACCTTCCTTGCTTACTGAATGAAACCACAGATATGTCTCCTGTCCTTTAAAGGAATTGAGTGTGCAATTTGAGCCCAGTAGAGGGGTTAGAGAAGGTTAGAAGGAGACATTTTCCTCGCTCCTTTCCTTTCCTGGGTAACTGGAGCCCCATTTGGAAGAGCTGATTTTCTATTTCTGAGCCTGGTTTGATTCTGATTCTGGCCCTGGGATTATAGACTCTATATGAATAGCTTTCTGAAATGTCAGCTGGCCTATATATGCACCCTCAGGCACATTGAGACTTCCCCAGAGACACAGAGCTCTTCTATTAAAAATTTTTTTTCCTATTAAGAAATACTTCTTATATCTAACCTCCTGCTTTTGTACTGCTCTTTGTGGAGACAGAAAACAGCTGGGTATATCTGTAGGTAAGCCTTCTGTATGCTTAAAGATTCTTCGTCTTACTTTCTCTGGGCTGAAAAATTCAGTCTTAACCTCTTTTTCCAAATCTTATTTTCCTTCCTTTTCACCATATTGTAACTGTTCCAAGAAAGAATTTCCTTAATTTGTTAATCATTAGAATCATATGGAGACCTTTCCAAACAGACCAAATTACACATCACTTTCCAGACTTCCTGCATAAGAATTATAGAGGGCAGGGGCGGTTTGGGGCTTGGGCAGAGATTGCCATTCTTAAACAGGACAAATACATTACTGGGCTCTTTTTGAAGTGCATGCCCAGGTTGCAGTTTTCCCTTTCTCATGAGATGGTACCTGCCCTTTAGAGGTGGGTCTCTGGCATCTAGGTGGGCAGTAACATCAGGGATGAAGGGATATCTGATCCAAACAATGCCAAACAGAGTCTTTTCCCCAGAATTTGGAAATGGAACTAAGAGACAGGAGGTCAGTTTCTGAGAGTGACAGGAATTATGACATTACAAAAATGGAGACACCAAGTTATGACGTGAAGATAGCAGAGAGAGATGGTCTGCAGGGAGGAGGTAGAGAAGAATGCAAACTATTCTAATGATGCTTTAGGCTCTGGTTCCAGTCTCTGCATTGCTGCCCTGGAGCTCCATGAGACAGTCAATGTCCTACGCAGTGACATTCTCTTTGCTTAACCTAGCCAAAACAGATTTTCATTACCAGACACCCAAAGGGGCCTGACCAAATACAGAACTAACAGCAGGACTGGGAGAGGACGACAAGCTATGTCTTCTCTCCCTATTGACTCACTATGGAACTCTATTTTGCTTTCCTGAGAGGAAACATGCCTCCTTGACTTCTGAAGAATATTTCATTGTCTGACTAGACAATTTTAACACACCTCAAACTCTGAATGAGTGCTGAATGGCCTGCTATGGAATAATCTTCCCAATCATTCTCATAGGAGAAACAAAACAAAACAAAAACCTCACAAGTATTTACTAACTGATGCATTCACCCAACAACATGTAAAGTCAGTACTGTTATTGACCATTTTACAGGTGAGAAAAATAAGGCACAGAAAAGGTAAATAACTTTCCTTGGGTCACAGCGCTGGTAAATTGTTGAGCCAAGACTTGAAGCCAGATTTAACTACGGAGTCCAGTTTTTCAACCACTTTGCTATACCTGCATTGAAACCAAAACTCAGTGGTTGAAAGCAAAACTCTTGAGGCTACCTGAGAGGTAATGTGCAAATACTCATTTCTTTTTTTTTATAATAATATTTTTTTATTATATTATGTTAGTCACCATATAGTACATCCCTGGTTTTTGGTGTAAACTTCGATGATTCATTAGTTGCGTATAACAACCAGTGCACCATGCAATACGTGCCCTCCTTACTACCCATCACCAGCCTATCATGAAAAAGGTTGTGTCATGAAAAAGGTTGCTGTGGCCGATGTCGTAGAGGTTGCTGCCTATGCTGTCTTCTAGGATTTTGATGGATTCCTGTCTCACATCAAAGAATTTCATCCATTTGGAGTTTATCTTTGTGTATGGTGTGAGAGAGTGGTCAAGTTTCATTCTTTTGCATGTAGATGTCCAATTTTCCCAGCACCATTTATTGAAGAGACTGTCTTTTTTCCACTGGATGTTTTTCCTGCTTTATCAAAGATTAGTTGCCCAAAGAGCCGAGGGTCCATTTCTGGGTTCTCTATTCTGTTCCATTGGTCTGTTGAGCTATGTGTCTGTCTTTGTGCCAGTACCATGCTGTCTTTGTGATCACAGCTTTGTAGTACAACTTGAAATCCGGCATTGTGATGCCCCCAGCTTTGCTTTTCCTTTTCAACACTTCCTTGGCAATTCGTGGCCTTTTCTGGTTCCACACAAATTTAAAGTTTGTTCCAGTTCTTTGAAAAATGTCATTGGTATTTTGATCGGGATAGCATTGAAAGTGTAGATTGCTCTGGGTAGCGTGGACATTTTAACTATGTTAATTCTTTTGATCCATGAGCATGGAATATTTTTCCATCTTTTTGTGTCTTCTTCAATGTCTTTCAAGAGTGATTTGTAGTTTCTAGAATATAGATCCTTTACGTCTCTGGTTAAGTTAATTCCAAGATAACGTATGATTTTTGGTGCTATTGTAAATGGGATGGATTCCCTAATTTCTCTTTCTTCAGTCTCATTGTTCGTGTATACACAAGAAAATACTCATTTCTGTACCAAGAGAGCCCTCCAATTTGGACTCTACAGGAAAGAGCAAGGAGGAAGGTGGATTAGAGGGCTCTGGCAGTTTCATAGATGAGTCAGGCTTGCCCTGAGGCCTGAGAGAGGTAGGGATAGAGGATGTTGCCATCTTAATACCCATTTCCTCCTGTAAACAGATCTCTTATTTTCTTCAGATATCCATTCCTTCTCAACGTGGCTCATGTACTAGGGGCAGCTGGCCTCCAAGAAAAGACCTTATTTGTCTGAGGATAAAACCCACCCCCCTTGCCATTAATTGAGCATGTGACCCAATTTGGACCAATTAAATGAAAGGAGAGGCATTCTTGGGTGCTTATAAGACAACTTTGTCTTAATCTTACGTGAAAAATTTCAGAAGAGAGTCCCTTTTTGATCTGGATATATTTTTATCAGTTAACTACTGCCACAAAAATGCTGCCTTAGCAAAAACCCACAAAACCTCAACACCATAGAGCAATAAGCATCTACTTAGTTGGTCCAAGCCTTTCTAATTAGAGCAATTCAGTTCTCCTAACATTGGCTGGGCTCACTAATGAGTCCAGAAATCAGCTAAGCTAGCTAGCATTCTATATCAAAGTCTCCCATTTCTTCCCAGGACTAGTGAACTAGCCTACACATGTTGTTCTCAAGGCAATGGCAGAGTTGTAAGAACACCAGTGGAGATACATAATATAGCTTAAGCCTAGGCTCCGTCACATCTACCAACATCTTAGTGGCCAAAGAAAGTCACATGGTTAAGTTTTACATCAAGCCCATCTGCCATGAAGTCATAGTGTATCAGATAGTCAAGCCCAACATCAATGGACTGGGAAAGTCTGCTTTTTCCTGGGAGTGATGGGGAGGGTGATAAATATTTTGAGCAATAATCCAGTCCACCCCAGGGCCTTGGATAGATGTGAAATTCAGGATAATGACAGACCATCTCCCTTTCAGCCTCCAGATAAAGCCAGCACACACACAGAATAGGTGACCTGAGAGAACCCCAGAAGAACAGAGCTGGAGCCACTAGATCGTATCAACCCCAAGTTCTAGCTGACATCCAGACTTCAAGTAATGTTGGCCAAGTTTGACACTATTTGAGCTCATTTGAGGTAGATTTTCTGATACTTGTGCAGAAACTCTCCCAATTCAGAATTTTCTTTTGGAACGTTTAGGAACAGAGTCCCAGAGATGTGAAAAAGCAGCATGTTGGTAAAAAGCAATACAGAGCCTAGAGAGATAACAGTTTTGTTTTGTTTTGTTTTGTTTTTCCAAGTGTTTTGTCCTTGGAAACCCAACCATCTCATCCTTTTATTGCTCACTCACCTTGCAGTAGATCTATTTCTTCTTCATTTTGTGTAATTCGATTCATTCTCAGATGTTTGTTCATCTGACCTTCCAGTTGGTATGGTGACAGCCTGCCTGAACTGTGGCATTTATTAGTCACTGCAAGTTCTTGTCAAGTCAGTAAGAATTAGGTTTGCCTTCTTTCAAGCAGTCCAGAGGACTAAGTCATTAAGGAGGAAAGGTGGCCCTGTACCCCTATCAGGGTTGATGCTTGAAATTCTCCTGTTAAAACTCTACCACTTTCCTGCGCTCACTCCTTCCTTTCTGTAGAACTCTTGTTTCCTAGCTGTAGAAGGTAACATTTATTTCCACCCTCCACCCCTGTCATGTTACATTAACAACAGGACACAAATTGAGTGGGCAGTTAGTCGATGGATTTGTAAAAGCCACATTAAAAAATACTGGGAAAGAACAAAGGGTAATATCTCAGAATAAGGATTGGTCATATAAAATAATATGTGCGAAGGTTTACTATATACCTAAAACTCAACTAAGAAGTTCTTAACACCCTGGAGGGTAAAACATTGAGTAAGAACATGGCTAAAATCCACTGGGAACCTACTGTGTGGTGGACACTATATGAAGCCCATCATGCATATTACTTCACCCCATCCTCACAATAAACCTAGGAAATGATTAGGATTATCTCCATTTTAGGGAGAAAATGACTAATTTTTCCAAGGTCTAATAGCTGACATGTGAGGGTGGGGCTTAGAATTTGAATTGGGACTTATGAGGCCGTTTTATTTATGCTATACTGTACTTCCTTGAACAAAAGCACGGTGGTTATGGGTGTAGACTTGCCTATGAGAATAGTAAAATCTGGCCCTGCCATCCACTCATCGTATGACTTTGGCCAAATTACTTAACTTTCCTGTGCTTCAGTTTCTTCATTTATAGAATAAGGATAATCCTAGTATTAACCTTTGAGTGTGGTCCTCAGAATTAAATGAGTGTACATAAAACACTTAGCACAATGCATGAGCACAATGAACTCTCAAATGATGGCTGTTTTTATAATAGAGTGAATGCTGGGTAAAACACTGTCCACTAGTATGTTCTGTGATGATGGAAATGCTCTAGATCTGCATTGTCTAATTCTGGAGGCTCTAGCCCCATGTGACTTTTGAGAACTTAAAATGTGGCTAGTGCAACTGAGGAAGGGAATCTTTTATTTCATTTCATTTTAATTAGTTACGATTTATTTATTTTATTTTTTATTTTTAAAGATTTTATTTATTTATTTGACAGAGAGAGACAGCCAGCAAGAGAGGGAACACAAGCAGGGGGAGTGGGAGAGGAAGAAGCAGGCTCCTAGCAGAGAAGCCTGACGTGGGGCTCGATCCCAGAATGCTGGGATCACGCCCTGAGCCGAAGGCGGACGCTTAACGACTGCGCCACCCAGGTGCCCCTAATTAGTTATGATTTAAATTTAAATAACCACATGTACTTGGTGACTCCCATATCAGACAGCACAGGTGTAGAATGTGCCAGATACAATATGTACAAAAAAGAATAAGGTGTGATTCCTGTTTATGAGAATCTTATGGTTTAATGGAGGAACAAGTTGACAAACAAATGATTAGTAAGCATGGTAATAGGTATTGTAGGGCAGCTATAGACAAAATTCTATGGAAACTCAAAGAGCAAGGGACTAATTTGTGCCTGGAGATCAGGGAGAGCTTTTTAGAGGCAATGACATTGAGTTAGGCCTTGAAGGGTGAGTAAAGATTCAATTCATTCATTCAGCAGATATGTGCTGAGAGTCTCCTCTAGGCCAGGCACTAAGATTGAGAGAGTAGATGATTGTCAAATGAGAGGTGAAGGTAAGGGTGCAGAGGAAACATCTCTCTGTGTTGGTTAGACTGTTTGAGGAGGTCCTGTCATAAAAGGTAGAACTTGAACTGCCTCTTGAATCACATATAGGATTTGGATGATGCTGAGAGCTGAGGGAGGACATTCGAGGTAAGAAGAATAACATGAGTAAAGAGGTGAATATGGGACCAGTAGCTACCACTAAACCAGCCTAAATGAGGTAGAGAACAGGGTTCGAGGACAGCTATGGTGAGGTCCCACTGGAGATGACGGTAAAGTGGGGGGAGGGTATGAAGCAGGCTCTGAATGGTGGTTAATGGGCTCTTATCTTTATGCCACTGGAGATTTTGAAGTCACATGTTGCAAATTGTATGAAGTTGTGTGACAGATGAACTCCAAGTGCTTCTGAAAAACAGAGGCAGAAGGTTCATTAGGGAAGGCACCCCACCCCCCAGAAAGGCAGCATTCAGTTTCTTGGTATTCTTGTTGCCAGCATCCATTCCCTTCCCATAGCCTCACCTGTTTCCCCCATGTCCCTTTGAGGGAAGTCTGGTCCAGGGGGTCTCTCCAGGGTGTACTTTGCACTGCAAGGACAATCAAGCACTGCCCCTGGACTCAAGCGTTCGGTGCCAGAGAGGGGACAGTTAGAGGTCAGAACATCACTGTTGCATTGTGGCAAGAGCAATAATGCAGAGGCAGCATGTCCTGATGACATGGTGGCAGCATGAGTCATGGCCCGTGCTTTTCTCAGAGTCTGAGGCCCCTGCCATTCTGATATATTTCCACTAAGTCTCTTTCACTTAAGGTCATCAGAGTCTGTGTCTGTTACTTAAGGCCAAGAACCCTGGCTGACCCATTTGAAAATAATGCGGATTCCTGCAAATGGGAAGTGCTTGGTCGTGGCCCCGACTCTGCCCTAACCTGTCATTTCCAGAAAGTACTCCATCCCTGGGCTTCATGCTCTTGTTTCCCTAACAAGGGATCCACACTTGTGATTTCTAAGGGGGCTTTTGAGCAAACATCCAACCACAATTTAGGCCAAGACAATGGAAACAGAAGGAAAGGGTGGCTGCAAGATGTATTTTACAAACGCATAAGACTCAGTGGCTGATTGCATCGAGAAGGCAAAGTGGAGTGAGCGAAAGATGGCTCTATGCTTTAGAACCTGAAGGAAAAAGGAAATATTTGCTTTCAAATCACCCAAAGCCACTCTTGCCATTCTTAGTTGTTGTATCTATTTGACCAAAGAATCAGAGTTTAAAAATATCCTTTTGTTCTCCCTTCTTTGTTAATCCCCTGCCAAGAAGCTCTGCCTGTAACTGGGCAGATCCATCAGGAGCTCCTCAGTCATCAGAAGCTTTGTAACTCACTGCGAGTGGCGTTGCTGCTGTGATCTGGACTTCAGAGCTGGAGGAAGGGCGTCTGGAACAAACAGTCCGGACAGGGCTTGGCGGCGTGTCCTGCTGGATGCAGCAAGTGACAGTCTGTTCCAGATGCACCTGTCGGCTCCTTTTCTGTTCCTCACATACAGCAAACCTTTGGCTCAGCCTTTCTCCCTTTTTGCAAGGACTTCTAGACTACTCTCTGGCAAGAAAGATCTAATCCACCCTTCAAATACAAGCTCGTGCTGTTCACTGAGTAAATGTGCATTGGGCCGGGCTTTGTGCTTGGTACCAGCAATGCAAAGATAAAAGGACACAGTCCCCAGTCTCAAGGAGCACCCGTCAGCTGGGCCCGGGTGTTGTCCCCAGGCCCCCACCTTGTCATTCATTTTGTCTGTAAATGCACTGTGGGCCAGTTTCTGAGGACAGGGACACTTTCTCTATTCTTCACAATGACTCTACACCCAGAGTGGGTGTTCAAATGTACTCACTGAGAACCACACTATGCTTTCTGTGGGGGTGAAAGCCTTATTGTATAGTAGTGAAGAGAGCATACCATGGAGTCACACAAATTGGATTCAAGTCCCCCCTCCAAACCTAGCTCGGTGATTTATTAAGAGGGTGACTGGAGAAGCTATTTAACCTCCATGGGCCTCAATTTTCCCATCTGTAAAACGGAGGACAGGTAATAATAGCATCTATTACTTGGCATTTAAGCAATGGGTTGGGTTGGCTTATAGAACGGTTTCAGTGTCCAAGGCTGCTGCTTTGTTTTAATGACTAGAGAGCCCCAAGGATGTGGTGCATAATTCATAGCGCCAGAGGGACAACAGCCTGCCTGCCCCCTTTGCCCCCCACTTTCTTTATTTCTCTTTCTTTCTCACCCTTCCTTTCTTTCCTTTTTTTTTTCTTTTTCCTCTCTGTGTCTCTCTCTGTCTTCTCTCTCCCATTCTCCCTCTCTTTCTCCCCTCCACCTCCATCAGAGTAAGAGAAATTATTAGCTGTAAATTATGTTTAATTGCAAGAAAACACTGAACAGACTCAGTGAATTAAATCTAGACTGTGTCCTCTTTTCTAAGAAGATAGACCTTACTTTTCTCCTCATGATGATGAGGTCCAAGTACCTCTTATGCAGCCAATTTACTCCAAATTCCCCCACGTGCAGACCCACCTAAGAACCTGACCCAAAAGCAGTGGAAAGAGAACAAAGCATAAATACATTTTCTTTTTTTTTTCTTTTTCAGAATTGCTGACTGATTTTCTGGCAGTGGTATTTTGGCTCTACAGGAAAAGAAAAAAGAAAAAAAAAAAACAAGAAAAGAAAAGGAAGAAAGCCCTAAGTGCTTGCCAATCTTTGTGGTGTGAGTACTCCCATCATGGTTGAATTCAAGCTTCTAGCATAAAATTCTAGAACACGGAGTAGGGAGAGGTACATACTGTCCCCCCTCAGGAGATACTCTGGTGTTTGCCACTGTTTAGAAATGTGCGGACATGGCCCCAGTGTCAGGCCTGTCTAGCCCCCCTCCCACACCCAGCAACCAGGTCCGAGCCCACAACAGCATGTCCCAATCAGGTTTCCTGACTCTGTTGTCCATCCCTACTTCCTTCTGAAATATCCTTCTGAAACCCAGATCAGAATATGTGACTTCCCTGCTATATACTCCCTGAGGGCTGACCTTGGCCACCCTGAGGCCCTCCACCCCTTCTTTCACCCTTGTCTAGAGCTACTCCAGGCCTCTCATCTTGATGCAAACCCTATGACATCTCCCTGTCTTTGCTCATATCTAACTTGCTGCTTGGAATGCTGTTCTCAGAACTCCCATTCTTGCTCCTGTGTCTGCCTGGGGAACTGCAGTCATCTCCAAGCCTGGCTGGGAGGCCTTATTCCCCTTGCTGTTCTGATCCTCCATCTATCCTAAACTACATGGCATCACTTACTCCCTTACCAGGGTCCCCTTGACACCATTCTGTCATATTCTATGGTGAGATATGAACTGGTTTCTTGTATCTCCAGATCCTAAGGTAGTGAGGAGGCTGTGGGTCCAGGATTGATCATTCATTCATTCATTCATTCATTCATTCATTCATTCATATATGCATTGAACAACTATTTCTGGAGTGCCTATTATGTGTCAAGCACTGTGCTGGGTGAGACTGGAGTAGAGTGAGGAATAAAACAGATCTTCCTCTTCTCTGGTGAAGTTCATAGTGGACTGAGGAGTAAAAGCATGGAATAAATAGAAAATAAACATGTCATTGCAAATATGTTCAATGAAGAAAAAGAACAGAATAGCAGGAGAAAAAGTCCCGCTAGTGAAAGGTTTTTAAGTTTTCAAGAAACCTGTAATATAACATTTTAAGGGACGGGGGCCTCACTCAGCAAACGGAGCACCAAGACATGAATTGCATTGTGTAGCAGGCACCTCAACCCGCCAGCTTATCAGTGGAAGCAAGGGTGGCGCAGTGTTTGTATCTGTGGCCTGCTGGACTAGATTTCCAAGCCAGCTCTGCTGTAAGGGGCTTGAACTGAGGTCATCAAACATGGAGGGGGTGGGGGGATGAACACATAGAACACAGGCTTCTAAGAGAAAAATGGAGAAGGCAGCGAGCAATGCACAGGAGACCTAGGCCAGCCCAGCACCAGTGTGTTGCTGCAGAACAAGCACGTGGCTTGTGTGGTGCGCGGGCTCTATCCTGTCCCTGCTCCGATGATGGGGAGAAGGCTGCCCGGGCTGGAAGGGGAGGGTTTAGAGGAGGGCTGCTCTGCATTAAAACTGAGAAGGTGAGTGGAGATGGTTGAGCTCTGTTTTATATCTTTGTATCTCTATTAATTTTTTTAAAAATTGTCTCTAGTGATAGAAAATTCAAATAAAATACTTAAGGGAAGAAAAGGAAAGGATGAATGGGTTCAAGTAATTAAAAAATCCATAGTTACACCCAATGCCCAGATCTTTGTTTTTAATATTGTTCCCCAATAAAATGAACTATGCTCCATGGAGCACTGACTAATTCTAGAACTGAGGCAGAGAATGTACAGTAATGAGCCTGGAGCATCTTCTAGTGCAGAAAGTAAGAAAGTGCTCAAAACTCAAACGCACACACAAACACACACACATTCAAGGATGTGGAATGTCAAGGGGACATAGCAGCCAACTGAACAAACAAGCCAAAGGTCAAAGCTGGAAGAATTTGAGTCACAAAAATAAATTGAAAGTATTGAATTAAAAACCAAAGTATAAAACGAGTCCATACCAATCACCAGAAATAAGTAATTGAATAAATAAATGAGGGAGAAGAGATAAATCTACGTGGTAGAATTCCAGAATAAGTAGATACCCTATCCACAAGAGATAGAGCATAATACCCCCTGCGGTAAGCATGGACTGCGCAAAATGACTTCCTTCCAAAGAGTACAATATAGAAAGGGGAAAAGAGTAGCTTTATGGTGGAGAAACCTAAAAACACACTACTTCACCCAGGTCATTAAGATTGGTATCAACAATGATAAGTCATGTTGATGGCATACCCTTGATTAAATGTGTTGAGTATGGCACTTTACTATGCAGCCTTCCTCCCCAAAACCCATAAACCAGTCTTATCATAAGAAAAACATCAGAAATCCCAACTGAAGAACATCCTACAAAATACCTGTCCCCTACTTCTCACAACTGTCAAGGTCACCAAAAACAAGGCAAGTCTAAGAAACTGCCTTTGTCCAGAGGACCCAAAGGAGCATGATGACTAACTGTACTGTGGTAACCTGGATAGGATGCTGGAACAGAAAAGGATCAATGACTAAAAACCAAGTAAATCTCGATGAAGCAGGGATTTCAGTTAGTGATGTATCAATATGGGCTTTAGTGTAATGTGTCATACTATTATAAGATGTTAACAATGGAAGACACTGGGTATGGGGTATATGGGAATACTCTGGACTATCCTCACAATTTATCTGTAAATCTGAAACTATTATAAAATTAGTAGTTTATTGAGAAATTTTTTTAAGTTCATAGCTAAACAACGTCAAGTATGGCTACATCTAGGATCTCACATGATGTTAACCAGAACTTGTCTCTCCATCTTTCAGACGTATTGGCTTAGCTTTCAGCCTGGCTCCCGTCACTCCCTAGAACCCTAACAACTCCAGACCTACATTATCCTTGTGGAAGGGAAGTTCTGTTCCTAATAATTGCAACCAAAGCTTCAGACTTGGGTCACATACCCATCCCGGAATCAACCAGTGGGGCCAGGTGCTGTGGGACTCTTCCTGACCAGGCCTAGATCACATGTCAACCTATGGAGCTTAGGGTATAATGAGCCCAACCCCCATCCAAAAGGCTGAGAGCAGAGACGGCTTGTTACTTAAAGTGCGTATTAGGTCTGGTACCATGCTGCTGAGGGGACCAGCTGCTCTGCCTCCACTCATGGCCTACTCTCCAGTCCTCTAGGAATTTTCCAGTTTCTATTGAGAAGGGAGACAACTTCTAGGCTAATGGGCCGATCCCTTTGTACCAGACTTTCTTGATGGTGTCTGGCCACCCTGCAAGTAGGCCAGGCTTGGTCAGTGGCCACCTTTGCTTGAACCAAAGACCGCTATGTCCTGGGGCTACTTAGTTTCAGCAAGAGAGGAAAGTTAGGCCAGACAAACAGTGGGATCGGAAAGCCCTAGATACTGGCTCACACAAATTTTTGGTGGGAAAAAGTTTATTTTTTGTGTGTCCTAATTTGCACCTACTTGAGGAGCTTTTAATTCATCTAATCATTTCATTCTAAAGATAATGCCATTTGGTATATACCTTTTCCTTCCAATACCTTGGTATAAAAGCATTGCCTTTAGCCTTTTCTGCTTTCCATGAGTTCTCTCATTCAATTTTTGGCTCTGTACTTTAACCAGAATATGTATAAGGTAGAACGCAAAAGCCTCCTTTTATGAAGCATTGTCACCAACATGTCAGCCCAGTGTCAAAGTGGCTCCAGGGAGAAAGATGGAAATAGACTGGTTCTATCTATGAGTGCTAGAAGCATACATTAAAACCTCCCATTTTTAATCTCTTTGTAAAATATTTCTTCAAGAAGTTGTGCATTGCAAAATACAATATAACATTCATATCAAGTGATATAGGAATTGCTTTAAGCAAAACTTGTTGTGCTCTGTATAATGAATACTGCAATAAAAATACATATTCATTTCTTGATCACAAATCACAGCAATTTAAGCCATCTTCTCCCTAGCTTTAGTGTTTGGAGGGAAGAATGTATGTGTGGGTGCCTCCCCCTTGAACAGAGGCACATTCTTGTATGGGAGGAAGCCTGTCTGCGTGCCATATTGCACGGAGCTCGTTTATTTCTAAGCCTTTCTCATTAGGGTTCTAGAAGTGATGGTGAAGCCATCATTTGAAAGACAACCAAGGAAGCACTGCTGTGATCACAGCACAGTAGGAAAGTAATCCATTTTTAAAATGTGAGTTTGTTCAAGTTGTCCCATAACATATAACCTTGAATATATCATTTCAGTCCTGAGTTTAATGGATAGAAAAATCCAAGTCATCAAAGCAGTTTAGATTTTCTTAAGTGAAAAACCTTTCTCTTTGGGTATTGTTGAAACATGATCTAAGTGCCATGATGATGGGTTTCAAATAAGAGGATTTCCAAGGTTACTCCAGAATTAGGAGAACAGTGAGGAACCTGAATATTTTTCTTTTTACCACGGGAGCAAATAAATGCTCCATCTGTGACCACTTTGCCTTCTGGCCATAGCCTCTGAAGATTTGGACAGCCTTCAAATCTTCACTGGTGTTAGCATGAGAGGTGTTCAATGCATGCCTTCCTGATCACCAGAGGTTCCATTTGCTTGGTGTCCTAGGGATCTGCCGCCTCCTTTTTATTCTTCTCCCAGATCTGAGGGGAACTCTGCTAAGCATACAACAGACATTCGCTCAGTTGTTTCTCTCCTGAGCTTTAGCATGGGGCTTGGTACATGGTTGGTTCTGAGAAATATTTGCCAATTGGGTGAATAAACGACCTACGAGGTTGGGACTATTTCTTCTTTGCTTTTCAGAGGTGTGGGCAGACTCACAGGGTTATGTGAGTCTGGGGAGCCTATTTGGTTCTAGGGCCCTGGCTGTCATATTCTCCCTTGTGCCACCTCTAACACCTCATTCTCTCATTTGGCTCTTGTGTGTCCTGCAAGTGGTTTTCAGGACAAAACTCAAGAGTATAGATTTTAAGGTGATTTAGAACACACTGAATTTCATAACCGCTATTGTCCCGTTATTATTGGCAGCTTGGGAGTTGTGAGCTGTTCAACACACTAAATTGGAATGCAGCCTGAGAAGGAGGGTTTCTGAGAGGCATGGTAGATGCCCAGAATACCTCTTTGCCTAGCGAAGTTAGGATGCTTGCTCTATAGGGTACCTAAGAGATGAATTAGGTACCAACTGGCCTCCTTGCCCCAATTTGTCCCCAAACTGCCTCCAGAGTTCTTTCTAAAAATGTGGGCTTTTGCCTATGAGTGACTTCCTATTGTCCCCGATGTAAACAACCAAGTCTAAAGCATGGCATGCAAGTCTTCTGGATGAACCATGTGGTCAGTCTTTCTACAACCATCCCATTCTTTCCCCTTTTGTAGCAGCTATGTGGGATATAAAGACCAGCTGTTCATTTTTAAAGATGGCTCTGACTGCTCTCATCCAAAAGTATAACCCCATACTTATTGTCACAATGATTGATTAAGGTGTCACAGATTTATGTCACTTGGCCCTTGTCCCTCTGTGCTACAGAGATTGGTTCAGGGGTGGGTCAGTCTTTATAAAGCCCAGGACTCCTGTTGGATAGTCTCAGGAGCAGGTTTTCTTTCTTCCCTTGGATGTTACTTGGGAAGCATGTAACCTTGGTAGTTGGCAGCCACTCTGTGACCATGAGGGACCTCTGGTGTTAGAACAAAGAAGATATTACAAAAGAGAGGAGTAGAAATGTAAAGAAATCAGCTCCTTGGTGATATGATCAGGTCTTTATATCAGACCAATCTGACTCTCTAGGTATCCATGTTTTATACATGTTTTATAGTTTGGCTGGTTCAAGCTGGGTTTTCTATAATTTGCAACTAAAAGCTTTCTGACTGATATGCTGCTTATAAAATAGTCCCAGTATTACTTTTTAAGATTTACCTCTGCCATTCCCTGCACGTATCAAAGGTTTTACCTGAACAGTACTACTCATTCCTTGTACATTTTCACATATGGTCCCCTCTTTCCTCACTATCTTATCTCCCTCTCTCTATTGTAAACTCCTACTCATCCTACAAAATCCAACTCAATATCACCTCCTCTAAAAATCTGCCTGCTCTACTTCAGTTCATCCAAGAAAGAATGAATGGCTCCCTTCTTAGTGTTACTCAAGCATTACTTATGTAGCTATATTAGAGCAATTTAAACACATTTATCAATTTAGCAGCTCACATGGATCTGTTAGGCAATGTGCTTTGTAGGTATTACCTTGCTTAACCTTTACACCTGTCCTATGATATCATATTAATATCCTAATTTAAATGTAAAGGAACAGTTTAGAGAGGTAAAGGACTTATCTAAGAGTCTACAGCTTGTAAGATAGTGTGGTGGGGGGAGAGCTGGGACTTAGATCGTTTAATTCCAGAATCTGGGCTCTTAACCTCTGCACAGTATTCTCTTCACAACTAGTGACTTCTTTGAAGCCAAACTCTACCTTTTATTCATCGGTGCCTGAATGTTCTAGGCACTCAGAAATGCTAGCAGGTTAAGCAAATGAATGAATGGGGGGGATGGATCCATTTATGCCCTTCACATCACAGATGAGGAAACCAGAACTCAGATGGTATAACTGATGTGTGTGCTGGGTTACAGCACAGATACCATTTTCTATTGTACATACAGACACCATACAGACTTTTTCTATAACATCCTGCCACTTTGGGAAGAAAATTATATTTCCTCTAAAAGAAACTCCCCAAAGCAAAAGGATAAAAATAAAATCCAAAGCTGCCTGGACTTCTCTCTCCCCCTGGAACCAGTAATATGTCCCTCTTGGTTGAGTCCTGAATGAAGCAGACCTCTTCATCCCCTTCTCTAGAATTCAGGTTTTATCTTTTGTTAACTCTCTTTGAATTGTTACTGACGCCTAAACTAATTTGAGGTGAAAAGAGAATAGAGCCAAATCACATTCAAGTCCTGGCTTGGGAGGCCTATTTATAGCTACTTAGACATCAGGTTTGGAAAGAGGAAGGGGGTTTGAGCACAAAATCCAAAAGAACACTGAAAATAAGAAGTAGAATCACACGTCATCCTAATTAGCCAGCAGTGGAGTAAAAATTCTGCATTTCTGTCATGTTGCCACCATGCAAGAGCAGACTGTGACATTAGTTTAATTACATAAATTTATGAGATGAAAGGAACAACTTCTATGATTGTTCAAACAATATTCCTATTCAAATTGCTGTGCAATATCTTTATTTAGTCTTTAAGTATTTATTAAAGCGATTCATTTTTCAATGAAACCCTCAAACTACCTGTATTGTAATGACTTGAGGGACTCTTTTAATTTCCCTCCTCTAATTTCCTTAAATGTGTATCCTCATCACACACCATGTTCCACAAGCCTGTCAACCGGTGTACATTTAATATCTGCTTTCAACATGGACCAGCACCATCAGCATCACTGAGATGAAGAACAGCAGGAAAGTCCTCCAGAAGAGGTGATTCTCTAGGGGCTGACTCACATCTTCCTCATCAGCGTCATTGTAGCTCCCATTTTGGCCATCTACTGGTTCCAGCATTGTACTTACTAAGCAGTTTCCGTCCAGCATCTCTGAGCCTCCGGGACTGCCCTGCTCACAGCTCCTTCTCAGGGAAACCCCCCAGCCCCCAACCCACTGCACAGGGGAGCCATGTTTGAGATCACAGGACCCTGTTGCCCCCGCTCCCCCTGGCCACCATGGTTGATCCAAACTGTGGCTGAGAGCCTGACCTACAGACAACTAATCCATGGAATGGTCAGAGACCAGGATTTGTGTGGCCTCATGAAAAATATTAACTTGACTAACAACATTCTGTTGGGAATTTAATCTAAGCACAGAAAGGCTCTGCTTGTTTTCAGTGGGCACTGAAGTAGAAAGGATAGCATATTAAACTGAGGCTCTTTGCCTGGGGTCCGTGAACCCATTTAGATTATGTGGGAAATTCTTGGTTTATGTGTATAAATGGTATGAACTGCTTCACGAATTTGAGGTAAAAGTAGGATTGCATTTCTTATTTGCTGATTAATTTCCCCTTTACTCACTTCCTTGGCTGAAGATTCACAATCACTATTTTAAGGCTCTATCACCCCCTGAGTGGTCCAAGAACCCTGAGATTCCCCCTAGGACCCTGTTCCTAAGGGCTCTGTCCATTTCCCACATCCAAGCCAGGGAAGCTCTGGAAACCATTCACTCCACTGCTGCTGATGGTTTCCTCCCATACCAAGTCTTGGTTGAAGCTTGGTCCCCATAGTCAGCAGCAGATGCCATTGTTGTCCTGCTGTAATGATGCCTGTGTAGTTCCTAAAGGGGGGACCTGAGCATCACTGAGCCACTAGCGGGCTGGGTCAGTGCCTTGTCCCTGCATCTTCCAGGGGACATAGATGCCCAGCGCAGGTCCTCAGAACAGCGAGTATCCTGTTCCACCCCTTGGTCGCCATCACAGAGGTACATGTCCTGCACCTACCCTTTCAGGTGAATCTATGTGATGACAGGGTCTTCTCTCTTCCATCCTTCTTTTAAGAGAGGCAAAGCTTCACAAATCCAAGATGGGTTCCTCACATCTCTGTGACTAACATGGGGAGAAAAATGTAAAAAACCAACAACAATTCATCTTTAGCTGGGCATGTTCTGGCGGGACATTTATCTGAGAAGAAGGTCTCTGGCTCTGATCAGGTTTCCAGGGATATTTATGGCTCAGAAATAGGTGATTGAGAGAGAGAGAGGGAGAGAGTGGGGGAGAAAGAAAGAAAGAGAGTCAGGAACCACCACGGTAGAGAGAGAGAGCCCGGAGTGCCCTGGGGACCCTATGGGAGGCAGCGTCAGGGTAGCGCTCTGCCGTCGTGGGACCGAGCAGAGGATGCCTACGGTGTAACAAGTCACCAGTGATGCTCAGAAGTGATAGAGCCATACAACATGGATGTTGTTGCGTGAATAAAAACTATAATCTTCCGTTCATACGAAATTCAAAACCAGGCAGAGTTAACCTACAGTAATATAAGTCAAAAGAGTGGTTCTCTTGGTGGGGGGGGGGGCATCAACTGAGCAGGGAGGTCCAGGCGGGCTCTCTCCCAGGGGTCTGCCGAAGTTTTCCTCAGGCAGCTAGTAAAGATTGTAGGCTTTGAAGCTGTAATGCCTCTGTGGCAACTACTCAAATAGCCCGAGACAAGATGCAAACAGCGGTGTGGTTGTATTCTGATAAAACTATTTTTACAAAAATTGGCAGATGGGATTTGGCCCACAGGCCTGAGTTTTCTGACTCCTGATCTATACCTTGATGTGGTTGGTGATTACATGGATCTGTGTAAAAAAAAGAAGAAAAAAAAAAAAAACCTCAGAGCTGTACAGTTACAATTGGTATTTTATTATATGTTTATTTTGTCTCCGTTAAAAAAAGAATGTAAAAAATCCATGAAGAGATTAAACCACAAAACAAAACAAAAAAAAAAAGAAAAAAGTTTCTTAGACTCCAGATAGGATGTTCCTGGAATGAACAGGAGTCTGAATCCAGAATCCATCAGAGCTTCTGCTTCTGCTTCTGCTCCTGGGTGTTGTGAGGGTCCGTGTATATCCATCCTCACATCTGTCCCTAACCCTCCCTTGACTGGAGCCAGCTGGAGGGAGCCCCCTACTCCTTGGTACAAAGAAGACTTTCCAGAATACCCCACCAGCACTCTCTTGGCCAGTTATGACCTCCCTCCTTGACCTGACCAGAGAGGTTCTGAAGTCTGAATCACCTGCCCGAGATCACACAGCTCACACACAGACGTGCCTGGCACACACCGCACACCGCAGTCCTTGTGAATGCCTTGAAAACTCTCCAGCCCCTCTTCCCTTGGGCAGGTATAAGTGAGCTGCATTTCCTAGGACTCGAGTCTGCCTCACCTTGGAGTTAGCTCATTGCTGTCTGCCCTTTGCATTCTCATGCTCCAGCTCATCGGCAATTGTTTGTTCTTAGTGCTAAACTTGACAGAGGACAGAGAAAAACACACAGCCAAGGTCAGAGAGCAGCAAACTCTCTCCTCCATTAAGTCTGTCTTCGTCTTTAAACAGCACTGATCAAAAAAATCACTTGTGTTTTCTCTGAGCAGCCTGCAGCTTGGTGGGGGTGAGTGTCCTCTGCAAGCTCTCGCCTCCCCTGGCTATCCCTTCGCTTCCCCACACCTATCTCACTGGCCCGGGTGAGGACGCAGGAGAGAAAAGGGATGCCATCTTACTTAGCTATAACCCTTAGGGTTTTCCAAAAGCTGTCTATTAGATGAAGCAAAAGAGGAAGAGAAGCTATTTTTCTGGGCACTTTAGGTCTGCAGAACTCTGGCTACTTGAATCAGAAGCAGGCTCTTTGTTTTGTTTTTGTGTTAAATTGTCTATAATTTGGAAATGTATTTTGTACCCCCATATTTTGCACCTGCACCATGAGGAAGATCCTTGAGTGGCAGGAAAGATGGTTGAGAGCTGTGCACACTTGGGTCTCCCTGGTCACACTCAGCCAGGAAAGGGGAGCCCTGCAGCTTATACACTTGCCCAGGCAGGCTCTTCTTAGCTTTTCACCTCACCTCACTACATGTTTCCTCTTCCCACAAACCTAGGGTTTAAAACAACATAAATTTGTTGTCTTATTATCTTGAAGAGCAACACAGGTCTCACTAGACTGGGCTAAAATCCAGATGTTGGCAGGCTACATTCCTTTCTGGAAGCTCCAGGGGAGAATGTGTTTCCTCACCCTTTCCAGCTTCTGGAGGCCCCCTGTATCCCTCGGGTTTTGGCTTCCGCCTTCAAAAAGTCAGCAAATGTTGACTTGGTGGGGGGTATCTCTGGATTCTTCTTCTGTAGTCATATCTTCCTCTGACTCTTCTGCTTTCCTCTTGTACTTACAAGGACCCTCTGTTTACACTGGGCCCATGTGGGTAATGCAGGATAATAAGGTTAACTAAGTCACAACTTCAATTCCATCTACAACCTAACTGCCTTCGCCACATGGCCTAACATAGTCACAGGTTCTAAGGATTAGGGTGAAGACAGCTTTGGGGGGCATTATTCTGCCTGCTTGTGAGTAGGGGTCGAGCCTGAGCATGACACACTGGTTTTCTCTGAGCATAACACACCAGGGCACTTAGTCGTGAGTTTCCTTCCTCTTTCAGAACCGAGAGTGATTATTATCATGCAAAGAACAAAACAAGGCCACTGTTGAGGGGTCAGCATTACCATATCGCCTTCAGTAGAGCAAGGGAGTTTACTTCTTTCCTGTGGCCGTTCTCAGTTTCTGCTTGTGTCTCCAACCACGAATTATCCCCAGACGTGTTTAAGGAATTGTTCAAATCCTCTATCTAAATGTACACTAAATGTATCTCAATGTTCACTAAAGGGGAATGTGCAAAGCACATATGAAAGATTAAAAATGCTTACCAAGAACAATTAATAAAGCATACCTGTGCAAATGAAAAATTAGATTACTTGCTGTTATCTGTAATGGCCGCTGGATTATTTGCTGACTGCTGCAGGTGTCCAGAGCTACCTGCGTCCTATCGTGGTTTAGATTTAAGGTGGGGAGTTACAGGAAACTAGGAAGTAGGTGAATACGTCAATAGGTGTGAGCACCTACAGCGAGTCAGTGAAGTGGTTAATGGGAAGAGTTTAAAATCAAACTGTCTGGGTTCAAATTTTAGCTCTTCTGCTTGCTAACTGTGTGCCTTAAGCAAGTTTATTTACTTCTCTGTGTTTCATTTTTCTCCTCTATAAAACGAAGATAATAATAGTACCTATACCACAGGGTTGTTGTAAAAATGAAATTAATCCTTATAAAGTGCTCAGAACCATGTTTGACACAGTTGTAATCGTTCAGGGAATGTTAATCTTTACCAGTGTCGTTATCATTAACATCGTTACTATGTGACAGATACCAGAAGGCTCACTTGGGTTAGGTGCCCTGTCCTCCAGCGGCAGGAAAGAACCAACAGGTGACTAGGTAGGGAGGGAGTAGCTAAGAGGAAAGGGGAGGAGCATAAAAGAGGACTGAGGTTTAGGGAAGGTTTCTTAGACGCAGGTGCATTCTGGCTGAGACTGGAAGGATACAAAGAACTTAATCCAGTGGGTGTAGCTGAAGTGGAGGGTGGGGGTGAGGGGTGCAGGGAGTGGGCACGAGGTCTGGGGTTCTCAGCAGAAGGATGTATGGGAGTTCCTGCTGGGAGTACCAGGTTGCTACTGTTAGGAGCTCCTGTGGTGGTAGCTGCCACTTCTGTTTCTTCCTTCCTCATCTGGCTCCTCACCTTCTTTTCCCTCTTTTCTCTCTCTTCTCCCTTTAGAAAGCCTTGATTGCAACAGCACTCCCAGACAGCACAGGTTGGTGGCCTCTGGTTTAGATATAGTCCCAAGGGGTAAGTGTGTGTGTGGGTCAGGTGTGTCATCGTCCTGGTCTGGGGACTCTATGATCCCAGGTCTTTAATGGGGAAAGCCCCAGACTCATCTCCCTCTGCCTTGTTGTTTCTAGTAGAACAGCTCTGGACCATCAGTCCCACTGGCCATCCTGGTCTCTCTCCCATGCGTGCCACAGTCCTGGGACCGCTTGTCCTAGAACATTAATAAGAACCAACTTCCATGGGTCCCGGAAAGTCGAGCCTCAGCTTACAAGCGTGGGAGAATTCCAGGTGAACAACAAAGTGACTAGCCTTTCTCTGGGCTTCCTGGTGAAGACCAAACTCACTGCTTTCCCATTTCCGCGCCTGTTTTTATTGAGCTTTGGCTATTTACTTGAGTAGGAGCTGTCTGAGGCGCTAGAAGCAGATGAGCTGGAAGCTTGTCCCTACCACTTGCAGAGGCCGAACAAATCTTAGCAAGTCATGTAAACCCTCAGAGCCTCTCTCTTCATCTGCAAGGTGGGGATTATAATACCAGCTCACAGAGCTTTGGTGAGGGTCAGAGTGAATTTACAGCCCCCAGGCCAGGGCCCTCTCACCATCAGTGGCTGTGGAGTCGTGTCCTTAGGACCTGTGCATCCTCCTGGCCCTCCCCTCTTCCCCTCTAGGAGAGCCCTTGTAGCTGAGCGGTGTCTCCCTTTTCCTGCTTTCTGATTGGCTACCACCATCCCATCTTTACCTGGGACAGATTCGCTTACAATGTATTGTAAAACTGGAAAACAACCAAGCAGTGGGCTTGGAGAACAGAACAGGACTTTAAGCCAAAAATCTCCGTGACTTCGGTCAAACAGTTACACTGCTCCATCTCTTCCCTAAATTGGGATAGGAGCTGACTTGCAGGGTTTGTGTGAGGATTGAAGTGAGGTTATAGGAAAGCTCCTTGTAAACTGTATTGTTATTTCCATCAGCATTAATAACTACTGGCTGGTTTCCAGACATTGCTGAGGAAGGTTACTACATACGTTCACCCTGGAAGGCAGCTGGAATGTGAAGTAACTCTGTGCTAAATCGGCCTCCTCAGAGGCGCCAGACCTGAGCTGTCCGCGAGGTAGCCGCCAGGCACATGTCACTGTAGAAACTTTATTTATTTTTTATTTAAAATTTAAATTCAATTAACCAACATCCAGTTAATAGACTTAGTCACACTAGCCACTTTTCAATGGCTCATAGCCACGTATGGCTGGTGGCTGCTGTATTGACAGAGCAAACATAGAACAGTTACATTATCACAGAAAGTTCTACTGGACAGCACTGGACTAAAATAGGCATCCCCCCGCCATCTCTTTAAAGTGTTCCAGGAACCCGTAAAGTGGATTTTTTGGAGAGCCCACAGAACATCTGTTATAGTTAGATCATCCCAAATATGTCCTTCAGATTTACTATAAATAAAAAAGAGACAGAAATGAACATTGTTGCTATGAAAATAGTTATTAGAGTTACAGAGACTAGTGACCTAGGGTGATGTATATTAATTCTCACATACATGTGCTTTCTGGGTCACCCCTCAGGGATTTAACAGGGGAGATAGTGTCATAGATAAGTATTAGATTTAAGGCAGAGATTATCCAGAAACCAAGGTGTAACGTTTGGGGGGTAAAAAAGTGGAGTTAACCAGCATTCCAGAAGCAGACACGGGGTGGGGGGTGGGGAAGATGGTAATTGGCCTGCTCTTAGCGCACTTATCAAAAGATAACAAGAGATTTGCTGCAGCCTGTCTGCATAACTCCAGGACCCCAGGAGGAACTGGGCAATTATCATGTGTCACCGCAGAGCCTCCTGGAGGAGGAAAGGGCAGGCCTTGAGTCAGATACAATCATCATCATTACTTGCCCTGGTAACTGGGTCTGAAACATCCCCCTGGTGAGCGTGCTTCCCTCTGGGGCTGGAATCTCCTCCTGCAGCACGGTGAGGATGAGGTCTGGGGAGAAATCACCACGGTCCCGTGCAGTTTCCCACCAGAAACCTTCCCAGAGGCATAGCGATGAGCCCAACTTAATTTTGTTTTTTAAAAAAATGTATTGTTATTATTTTATTGTCCCTTGCTTGTACTTGCGGTATAGATGGTAATGAAGAAAATGGGAGCAGGCAGTCTTGTGTAAGGTGGGGATAGTCATTTGTGCCTCCTAACATTGTTACAAAGATTAATTGAGGGACATGTGATAAGCTCTACTGCTGAGTATGGCACGTGCTGAACAGGAAAATATTTGCTTAAGTACTACTACTAGTACTTATTAGTAGTAAATATTAATATTTCTTAGCAATATTTGTAAGTATTAATATTTCTTAGCAATATTTGTAAGTATTAGTAATGCTATGAAATATCAATTAAAATATTATTAGTATATTTTTAAATGCATTCCACAGATAATTATTGAACATTCATTTGGTGTCAGACTCTGTTCTAAGCCCTGGGGCAGCAGAGATGAATGACACAGTGGCCTTGATCTCAGGGAAATTACACTTGAGAGAAGGGAGACTGTCCAGTGAGATAGTTACAGATAGTGACACATGTTAGTAAGAGGGACTAACAGGGAGAGGGGGACATCACAACCTATTTCCTTAGGGTGGCGTGCAAAGGCCTTTCTGAGGAGGGGACATTTGTCCTGACGCCTTGATGATGAATGCTCTCAGGTGATATCAATTAGAATGCTTTGGACAATAGGGGTGCCTGGGTGGCTCAGTCGGTTAAGTGTCTGACTCTTGGTTTTGGCTCAAGTCATGATGTCAGGGTAGTGGGATGAATCCCCACATTCAGCTCGATGCGGAGTCTGCTTGAGGTTCTCTCTCTGTCTCTCTCTCCCTCTGCCTCTCCCCTCTCTCTCTCTCAAATAAATACATAAACCTTTTTTTTTAAAAAAAGAATGCTATAGATGACAAAGAGAAGACAGCTCTGATTTGAATAGTTCAAATAAGAAGAACATTTACTGTCTCGTATCACAAGAAATCCCGAGATAGGAAGGGGTTGGCTTACCCACAGCCCAAGGCCTAGCTTCTTCCTTCCTCAGGACGTCCTCTGGGTCCTCAGCATGGCTCCCCTCGTGGCTGCCACTGTTCTCAGCACCACATCAGAGGCACCCAGAGGAAGACAGCATTCCCAGAAGTACATCCAGTGTGCTTCCTCTCACATCTCCATGATCAGAACCCGGCCAAATGCTCACCTTTCAAACCACTCACCAGCGAGGGGATAGAATCGCCTTCGTTGGTATACTTTTCCTGTAAAGCCATATGAAATGCTTTTGACTTGTGAGTTAGGAGGCAAAACTGAGGGTATTGTGTAGGTGGTTCTATAACAAGAGAGAAAATAAATTTCCACAAAATTTTTATGGATTGATGAAATTCAAAATAGAATAATAATTAAATACAATTTTTTAGATTCAGGTCTACTAATGAGAAGAATAGGCTTTTTTGAGAGGATAACATTTTGCTTAATTGAGGAGCAAAAAAGATTGCAAGTGCTCCTCTGTTAATGCTAATCTCTGATGGGATTTTACATATTTCATCTGTGCAAATGTCTTCACACACACAGCTGATACACGTGACCTCAAAATGCTTTCAAGTTGTTGCCGTGTTATGTGTCACTACCCAATTTTGCTGTTGTGTGAAAGCAGCCACAGACAAAAAATAAATGAATGGATGCAGCTGTGTTCTAATAAAACTTTACTTATGGCCACTGAGATTTGCAGTTCATGTAATTTTCATGTGTAAGAAAGTATTCTTTGTTTTTTGTTTTTCTTTTCAATTATTTAAATGTAAAAACCATTCTTAGCTTGTAGGCTGTACAAAAACAGGCAGTATGCCAAATTTGGCCCATCGGCTCTGGTTTTCTGATTCCTACTCTAGAATAATGAGGATTTTCTCTGAGTCATGAGGGGAAGGGACTCTGTCTGCAGGGATCAGGGGGAAACAACACTTGGGTAGGGATCTAACAATGTCTACTTCAAGGGGGAAATTTCAGGGCTAAGGAAACAAGTCCTGCAGCAGTGATAAGCCTGGCATCGATATCCCTCAGCCAGGAGCAGAGAGGAGAAGGAGAAGAGGTGCCCCAGTTGAGGGTGGGGAGGGGGAGACAACTTCCAGAATAGTGATGTGAGGAGCCCCACAGAGCCTCTCCCTAGCAAAACAACCATAAGTGGAGAAAATTATTTTAAAAAACAAAATCCAACCATTTAAACTCTCTGAAAATTGTCCTAAGGGCACATAACAAATGAAAAAAATATTTATTCAAGAATATTTGTTAAATCTTGGTAAGAACAGTGAGAATCTGTGGCCCTTGAGTCAGAACCCATTTTCTCCTGGCCCTCCCCCCCAACTCCATGCTACAGAGGCCAAATTACAGATGAGCATTACCAAAATGTTGGGGCTCCCTTCCTCCACTCAGCCCCTACTCATAAGGTAGAGGCATTACTCCAGGTGCAGCAGGCTGATAATACTGGGGCCCGATTACCTCCACCCAGCTTGCTCACAGTGGGACTGGGAGAGGCACACTGTCCACACTAGGTGAGACAGGCCAAGGAGGTCAGAGACTGCTGTCCCAGTCCAGCACCCGCTCATAAAGCCGGGGTGTCACTCTGAGAGAAGCAGACCACTGTGTCTGACCCTAGCTCTGGGGAAGAGACTCAGAGATTTTGTCCATGAGAGAGAGAGGCAGTCCTAAAAAGGGTGCTCCAATGTGGCTTTAAGCAAAAGGGCAGGTAGTAACTAATGTGGAGAAACCAGAACCCTCATACCACTGCTGGGAATGTAAAATGTCACACCCACCTTGGGAAACAGTCCTTATTACTTTCTTGATGGCATCCTTTGAGCACAAAACTTTTAATTTTGATGAAATCCAAGTTATTTATATATTTACATTTTGGAAGTCCTAGAGGGAAAGAGAAAAAAGGAGTAGGAAGAGTGTATGAAGAAATAATAGCTGAAGATTTCCACGAATTGAAAAAGTTAAGCACTGAATTACCATATGACCCAGCAGTGCCACTCCTAGATACACACCCAAGAGAATAGTCACACAAAAGCTTATCCACAAATGTTCACAGCAGCATAATTCATAATACCAAGAAGTACAACAACCCAATGCCATCAAGGGATGAACAGATAAACAAAACATGGTGTATCCCTACAATGGAATATTATTCAGCCATAAAAAGGAATGGAGTATTGATACACACTGCAACATTGATGAACCTTGAAAACCATATGCCAAATGAAAGAAACCAGTCACAGAAGACAACACACTGTCCATTTATATGAATTATGCACAGTAGGCAAATCTGCAGAGACCGAAAGTAGATTTGATGTTGTGAGGCTATGAGGGCAGGAGAAAGGCCGAGTGACTGCTAATAAGAACGGGGTTAGTTTTTAGCATGATGGAAAGGTTCTAAAATTGATTGTGGTGATGGTTGCATAATTCTGTGAACATATTAGAAACCAGTGAACTGTATACTTTAAATGGATAAATGGGATAATATATGGCTTACAGCTCAATAAGGCTGTTATAAACATTAGAAAAGGAGAGACTAGAGAGGAGGGCAGAGAAGGCCAGCCAGATGGGCAGGGTCTTGCAGGCCTCACAGAGAGTAGAGCTTTACTCCAGGCCAACAGGAAAACATTGGAGGTTTCAGAGCAGGCAATCAGATGTGACCTGATTTATATTTTAAAAATACTGCTTAAGACTCCTTGCTCATAGTAAGAGCATTACCAGTGTTACTACTCTCTTGACTCTGCAATTTGAGTGGAATGAATTCATTAAATGCCTGTTCTGTAGCTTCCAGGACACAAGTGCCCATTAGGTGCTCCCCAGCTGTAAGTCCAGGCCCCAGTAAGGCTATGAGAAGATCCTGTAGTATCGGCCACAGTCTCATCCTGCTTGCTGTGATGGTGGGCTCAGAATGGCTGCACCATTGGCTCATCCTTACTGCCGTTTTAGGAGCAATGCACAGAAAACCACACAGTAGGGGTGTCCATCCAGGACCCCAGCCATCCTGATCTCTGCTGTGTGCCTCTTTGACCCTGATTATGGAAGAGAAAGCCTTATGCCCCCTCTGAGCCGTTCCCCAAGTCAGTTTACTCCACAGTAGAAGACTGTTTCCTCTGATAATCCCCCATGACTAGGTCCTCAAAGACTCCTGAGTCCTCAATAATGAATGTTAATAATGTATAATAATGAATATAATAATGAATGTTCTCAAAGTGAGTAAATACTCTAAAGAAAAATTTCCTCTGTGTGTGTGTGTGTGTGTGTGTGTGTGTGTGTGTGTGTGTGAAAACAGAGTCTCAAACAGCTTTTCTATGTGGGGTCTGGCAGGTGCAAGCAAGAGAAGGAAGCAAACATCTCATTTTGCAGTTAACCTGTCTCATTACATCATCTGTTGGCAACCTTGGATGACATTAGTTCTGGGAACTGGCCATATGTTTTTGGAAAGATAAGGACTCTACCTCCAGATATATTGATGGCAATGAGATCATGACATGAGAAGCTGGGGTTGTAACAGTAAAACCTAGCATCAAAAATTTAGACCAGAGGTCAGAGACTCAAATGCCTTCAGGTCCAGAATGGTAACATAACAGCGTGTGGCTACTTGCTATTCAGACAGCAGTGAACTGTGGTTACCTGAGAGATTGTGGCTCAAATATATTCAAATAAAAAAAAAAATAGCTGATATGTTAATTAAACCTAACCCAACTGGTAGACCCATTAGCCTCCGATTTGTAAGCCATGAGATGGGCTTGCTGAACCACTTTAATTTTTTTTAAGATTTTATTAGAGAGAGAGCACAAACAGGGGGAGTGGCAGGCAGAGGGAGAAGCAGGCTCCCCGCAGAACAAGGAGCCCAATGCGGGACTCTATCCTAGGACCCCGGGATCATGACCTGAGCCAAAGGCAGATGCTTAACCGACTGAGCCACCCAGGAGTCCCAAATCACTTTTTATCTTGGAACAAGTTTACAGAATGATAAAGCCCCCAGGTTTACTCTCCTATTCAGAATAAACCTGGGTAGTTTCCTCGGACAGGGTTCTCTGAATAGCTGCCAAACTCGTTATTACTTCTGTATTATAAGTAAGAAACTCTCTTTATGGGAGGGTCTCTAATAGTGACAGGTGAGGAGGATGGGGATGATCTGCATGTTTTCCATGCCCCAGGCACTGGGCTAAGAGCTTCATAGTACTTACTCTGCTTACCTTATTTACTTTTAAAAATCCTCATGAAATAGACACCACTAGAGCCTTAAACTGAACTGAGGAGGTAACTGAAGGTCAGAAAAGTTAAGTAACTTATCGAAAATCACACAGCTTTATAGCTTTCAAAACATTCCAGAGAAAATCATTATTTAACGAACACCCAGTTCTTTAGTGTTGCCTTCTTTTGTGGGTTTCAGAATGTGTTCCAAGCATTTACATGAATTTCAATTCCAATTTTCCAATCATGCCCATGAATATAAACATTTATTGAAATATGCTTTAAAGAACAATAAATTCACAAGTATCTAGTAAAAGACAATAAAGTAAGGGGCAGAATAACGGATCTATCAGTAGAACTAAACTTGAACTTTTCAGACATTGGTCTAAAATGAGGGTCAACAAACTGTGGCCCATAAGCCAATCCAGACTGCCACCTGCTTTTATAAATAAAGTTTTATGGGAACACAGCTGCACGCATTCAGTGTGTGTCATCTGTGCTCTCTGCACATGGGAGAGGGTGTGACAAAGATGTGCAAAACAACAGTATTTACTATCTGGCCCTTTATAGAAAAAGTTTGCTGACCTTGGTCTAAAAAAACCCAACGCCTTATACATAACACATTTCTAATTTCCCCAATTCCATAATCTCTCTTGCTGTGTTTTCCCACGTTTTGGCAATGAAGCAAAAACCACTAAAGCAAAAAAGTGCCTTGGTAAATTGCCTGTTTTACCTCCTGACCTGGGTAAAGTCTCCTTTTCACTGGGAGGGGGAAACCAGTATTAGAGGGGCCAAGCCACTTGCCTAGGTCACAGAGCAGGTTGGGGCAACACTGAATAACAACAATATTGGGAATAACAAAACAAAACAAAGCGCTCTCCTGAGTGCTTAACACTGCTCTGTGCTCAACAGGCGGCGTCTCCCAGAGTCCTCGCAGCTGCCTTCTGGGGTGATTACCATAGTTGCCCCATCTGATAGACGAAGAAAGCAGGGCCTAGACCGGGAAATTTCCCAAGACCACACAACCTTCTGTGACTCCAAAGGTAAGGGGTTTCCTCCACAGCATGATATCAAAGCATCTTGAGTGAGTGCTCTGCCTTAAGGCTATTCTCAGGGACTTGCTGGAGCTAGAAAAGCAGGTGTGGCTACAGTGAAGCACTGAGTCTCCTGGGGTGTTTACACAGCATCTGGACCAAGATCCACCTGCTAGGGCTGGAGACCGACAGAGCACTTGCACGTCAGATGCTCCAGCCTGCTGGGTGGGGGGTGGCCGGCAGAGCTTCCCCAGTCCCTCTGCTCCCAGATCATTGAAGGCCAGGTGAACTCAATTTCCAACAGCAGAACAGGAGAACCAGATTTGGAATTGGAACGTGGACCCCCAGCTGGTTCTTGTATAAACAAATGCTTGAGAACTACTGGATAGATGATAAAAGGACGTTTCACCCAGAGAAAGCCAGGTAGATGCAAATGGGTCTTCCTGGCTGGCGAGAGGCAGAGTCCTGCAACTACGCTGTCCTTTTAAGAAGGTAAAGTGGTAAGTAGCCATGGCTTTGCTTTCAAAGCCCAGAAGGGGGGTGTTGAGAAGGAGGTGGGGAAGGAAAGGGAGAAGATGGTCTGCTTTCATCTCCTCTTGCATTCTCGGCATTGGCCTCTGGTATGCGCAACGCTTTGTGTGGCAGACTGAATAATGCGCTTCCCCCACCCCAACCCCAAGAGGTCTATGTCCTCAGGAGCTAGGGATATGTTTCCTTACACGCAAAAGGGATTTTGTAGATTCAGGTTACAGATCTGGGGGTGGAGGGATTACCCTGGATTATCTGGGTAGATAGATCACCCATTAATCTAATCACATAAACCTGAACAGCAGAAAACCTTTCCTGGCTAAATTTTGAGATGCCACAAAGCAAGGGGAGGTGGGAAGGATTTGAAACCCACTGTTGCCAGCTTCATGAAGTAGGAAGCAACCACAAGCTAAGGAAACGCAGGAACAACTGGAAACAGCCTTAGCTGCCAGCCCAGGAGGAAACCAGGACTTTGGTTCTCAAAGTACAGGGAGCTAAACTCGGCAAACAACCTGAAGGAGGAAGGAAACAGATTATTCCCCGGAGCCTCCAGAAAGGAGCACAGAAAGCCTTGGTGACACCTTGATTTTGGCTAAGACCGGCATTGCTTCCGACCTGTAGAACTGCAAGCTAATAAACCTGCCTTGTTTTTTAGCAACTAAGTCTGTGGCCACTTGTTAGGGCAGCAGTAGAAAATGAATCTACGTTACGAACTAAACTATGCTGGTTGTAGCTAGCAAGGGGTCCAGGTTGGAGGAGTTAAGGGGGAATGAAGGTGGAAAGGAAGCTTCATTCTGAACACCTTCTGAAGATGAATATTTGTGTCTGTATTACCTAATCTTGCGACAGACACCTTAAGTCTTGAGACCTCGCTGTTACAATATTTCCCTGCTACCTGACCCCTGAAATGGGAAGCAGGAAGAAAACTGGGAGAGGGTGCTGCACGGAGAGTTTTCCTTGGTTTATTCTCAAAATGTTTGTGAAAGAGCAGGATCCCTCCCTGACTATAGAGCATCAGCATCCGGACCCCGAGCTTCCCACTTGTGGTTGGCATCGAATTTTTCAGGTACAGTCGTGCCAGACTGGGACCAGGCAGTGAACTGGTTTCGCCCTTGGGTACAATGCAAGTACTTGTATCTCCCACGGTCCCCCATAAGCCACTCGCTGTCTGAGTGCACCGTCTGCTCCACCACCTAGCCCAGAAATTCTGCCGCAATGCCAGAGGGAGCGGTGGCCACAGGTGACTTACTTTGTGCTTTTAGATTCTTCCCCTCTGCGGTCCTTTTGAACTATCTTTAGAATCATTGCCTTTGTTTCTTCACCCTGTGCTTATCATGCAGTGTTCTTTTTCCAAGAAGGGAAATAAATGCATTGTTTAATTTATGAGGATATAATACTGTAATAGTATATTCCTCTGCCTGAAATGTATTCTTAAGTATTACCTTGGTCTGTACTTTAATTGAATTGGATAGAGACGGCACAGTGCCGTTGTTAAGGTTAACGGCCCAATGATTTACAAGACAAGGCACATTTACTGGCAAATAGATTTTAGTAATTGTTCTGCTCCACGGTGAGAATAACAGCTTGTGCATTGATTCGTCATGTTCTGGAATTGGGGCTCACCTAGAGGAGACGGCGCTCAGGGTCCTGGAAACACAGACGAGGCTGCCTAGGAGGGAGGAGATGAGCAGGCCCACAAACTCTTCCTGCTCAGGGTACTTTGGCTCAGGGAAGGCCTCAGTTGCCCTCAGGTGGAAGGGATGATGTTTTCAAGGTGAAGATGGCTTAAGGATGCTACAGGTGCCAGAATTTAAACACCTACAACTAATAAGAGTTTGGGTTTTTTTTCCCCCCCTAATGCTAGGAAGATGAGCTATACCTGATAGTCTAGACCTTTCCATTGGGAATCAATTTGGCATTTCTAAGGGGAAGGGATAAATTAAATGGGGGGAAAATATCTACTTGGGTGGTTTGACCTCTCAGGAAAATCTTACAACTGTGTTTAGGACCAAGATGGGAGTCCAGTTTTCAGGTTGACTGCATCTGCTGTTTGACACCCTTGCCTCAGTAAGGTTGAGATCCACAGAATTGTTTGTAAAACCTGGCTACTCTGAACGTGTCTTAATAAGTCTGACTCTTATTTTCCTCTCCATCTCCAAGAATATTGACAAAAGGTTACAAGTCCTATCTTAGGAAAGTCTCCAAATACCTTGTGTTAACTGTGACAGAAACTCAAATGAGGGAATCAAAGCAGTATTGGACAGTCGGACGGATGGACTGACGGACGGACGGATGGAGGGGAGACCTGACAAGAGCAGAAACACTGGCTCCTCAATGTCACACGTGGGCCACGGGCTCTGAGCCTCCATGGCCACCAAGTGCAGGCCCTCCCCCGCTTTTGGTCTGTTCTGAGAAAGTGACTGAGAAGAGTCAGAACACAAGGACAGTAGTTCTCCTCTCGTGTTCTCAAGGATGTTACTTACATCGTATACAAAGTATGTCATCTGGAGTTGACCTAGGACGGGCTATGAGAAAGAGGAGCCTAGTGGTAGAGAAAAACCAACAGAATGTTGTCCCACTTGAGAGATGATACTAAACAGTAAAAGAAGGACAGTGCTTTTGGATGAATGTAAAATCACGTGTACACACAGTCACCTTTTTCTATTTCATTCTTAAAAATCCTTGAAATGGTGAAATAGCATACTTGACAATCAGCATTTACAGTGTATACTTAAAGTTAGAGGACACTAAGCACTCCTGGACTCACCACCCAGTTTCAGAAAACACAGTTGCCACTTTGTGTTCCCCGTGGCCCCCTCCCCAGTCATGTCGCCTCCCTCCCTCATGCAGAGGGCGCCCTCTGAATTTGGTGCCATTGCTTCCTCTCTACGTGTCTCTATAATCATTTAGCTGTATGTAGCTTCAGTACAGTCTTTAACTTTCCATATAGCCTTCACAGTATAAATCACAACTGGCTTAACCACTCTAAAGTTGATGAAGCCTGGGCCATTCCCAGTGCGTGCTATCAACGTGGCTGTGACTGTCTGCACATGACACTTGCAAGAATGTCTAAGGCAGGCAGGTGTCTAAGAGTGATCGCTGGGGTGTGTACGTGTTCACCTTCAGTGCCTCGTGCCAACTGTATTCTACGGTGGTCGTACCGACTAATATTTCACCCACTGTGAGTGAGCGTTGTGCTGCTCCTACCCCTGCCGACCTTAGATGTTGTCCGTCCTTACGTTTTGATAATCTGATGGTGTTAAGGATATTCTATTGCAGTTTTAGTTTGTAATTGGTTTGGATTATTTGTAAGGCTGAGCAGCTTATGTTGGCTATTTGTTTCTTCTGTGGAAAAGAAACCTCTTCATGAGCTCTTTCATTTTTCTGTTGAGTTTTGTTCTTTTTTTAAGTTATGTCATAGGAGCTCTTTATATATTCTAGATCAGTGCTGCCTGATAGAAATGTAATGTAAGTCACTTTTGTAATTTGAAATTTCCTAATAGTCGATTAAAAATAGAAACTAGAATTGGTTATAATTTTATTTAACTTGATTTATAATTCTCCAAAAATATCTAAAATAAAAAACAAAATTACTAATGAACCCTTTGAAATTTGCAGGGCATTTTATACTTACGGTAAATATCAATTCATGCCAGCCACATTTCAGTTGCTCAGGAACCACATGTCTCAGGGCTATTGAGAGCAATGCATGTCTAAATGCTGGTCCCTTGTCAGTTCTGTTTTCTTCCAACCTGTAGCTATGTTTTCACTTTTTCGTGGTTTCTTTTTTATGAAAAGAAGTTTTTCACTTTAACATGGTCACATTTGATCAGTCTTGCTGCTTTTTTAAAAATTCCGGTATAGTTAACATACGGTGTTGCATTAGTTTTAGGGGTATGATACAGTGATTCAACAATTCTATACGTTGCTCTGTGTTCATCGTAAGTGTGCTCTTAATCCCCTTCATCTTACTGCTTTTTTGCATTTTGTTTAAGAAATCCTTCTCTAGACTAAGGCAATTAAAAAAAATTTTTGTCCAGAAGTTTTAAAGTTTTGTCCTTCACATGTAATGTCTTCATGTGTATGGAATCAATTTTCGTGTTTTTTTTTTTTTTTTTTTTTTTTTTTTTTTTTTTTTTAGCAGTTTCCATTTCACTTTTCCATGTAGTCAACCATAGGCCTTTCCTGGGGGGGCCTCTTCGTCCCACTGCTCTGTGAGCCAGCCTGCCAACTTCCTGTCAGGGAACCAGTCAGGTTTGGGACCCGCTTTTCTCTTACATTTGTCTATTTGTTTACCTCTTTTCAAATACCGCACGTTCATTTTAATAGCTTTACAATAAGCCTTATTGTCTGATAGGGCAAGTCCCTTGGCTTGCTTCTCTCTTAGAAGTTTCTCGGTATATTTGGCCGTTGGCTTTCAGATATTCAGTATTAAAATGAGTTTGTTATGATCCGTGAAAATCCTTTGACCCATCTATTCACATAGACGAGCTGTGTGAACTT
The DNA here is from genome assembly GCF_024610735.1 of Ursus americanus. Taxonomy (NCBI): domain Eukaryota; kingdom Metazoa; phylum Chordata; class Mammalia; order Carnivora; family Ursidae; genus Ursus; species Ursus americanus. Next base: position 30,872,519 of record NC_142140.1, on the reverse strand, counting down.
GGATGCATCACTTTGCCTCTCTGACCTGTCTTTCCATCTGTAAAATGAAAGCAGCATGGTTTCCTTTTTACAGGATTATTTTGAGGATTCAATAAAATAGTGCAAGCAAGGTTCCTAACACAGTGCCTGACACATGGGAAATTTTCAATAAGTAAATGCATTGTTTTAATATTGTTAGAGTTGAGATGTGGCCACACCATCGTGGGGAATGCAGGGATCCTGACAAGAAAGCTGGTTTTTTAACTGTGCGGGGCACACGAGCTACAGACTTACCACCACCTTGGTCCTCTCCTCACATTTTAATGAGGACTTTTGTGCTTAATACTAATAATGTATGTATTCAGCCCTTCACACTTCTTAAAGTGTTTGTGCTCGGTTATATTTGGATTGTTCAGGAAACTTGAGAGCAAGTAAGGGTGCACATAGTTGGAAATAAGAGATTGGAGCTTCAAATAAGCCTTGGAAGCTCTGTCAGGGCACTGGGGTGAGAGGTAATGAGGACCAGAATCTTCTACTCCACCACCTACACGCCAGCTATCAACCAAGATGATAACCTGTGGAGGTGGAGGTGAGGGTAGGATTGCCAGAGAAAATATAGGACATTCAGCTACATTTGAATCTCAGATAAACGATGAATAACCTTTTTTTTTTTTTGGTATAAATATGTCCTAAATATTGTAGGAGTCCTACTCATATTAAAATTTATTCACTTATCTGAAATTCAAATTTAACTGGGCATCTTAGGTATTTTTTTATTTGCTAAATCTGGCAGTGCTAGGTGGGGGACATTGCTATTACTTCTTCACATTAGAATTGTGCTCTAATGATCGAGTGCATAAATTGTCCTTAGATGGCTTGTAATCTAATGACCCTTCGTATGGCAAATGTGGAAATTGATATCTGGAGGCTCAGCGTTGGTTAACTGCAGAAATTGGATGACTCTAGATTTTGTGTTCTTTCTAATGCTGCTAAATGTGCAAAAATATTTTTCGTTATCCTCATCATCCTGGAGTGATAGAGACCTCTACCCCATGGACCATATACCTTTGGTCATGTTTAGGTTCTGTGACAGATTCTGGGCCCCCAGGTCAGTATCTGGTTACCCAGTGAGTTAACACAGGTGTGAAATGCTTGGGATTCTAGAAAGTTTCTGGCCTGGAGTTGAAGGCCATAAAGGTGAATGGCCCGCCTTTGAGGACTTCTGTTGAAATGATTGCTTTGTCAAAGCCTTCAGTTACTATAATGATAGGGACGAGAGAAGCAGACAAAAGCACAGAAATCTTTAGATTAAAAAAAAATGAAGAAGAAATGATGAAGGGGAAGGAAAAATGAAGAGATGAGGAAAGCTACTGGCATCTGGAGGGGCTAAAGGACATCATGGCAGAGAAGTGGGGCTCCGCTGGGAGAGTCAAGTGGTATAACAAGACTTAATATCAGAATATTTTTTTCTAAAATGAAGAGCCTTAGGCAGAGAAAGGGCTCCCACGGGCCTCTTTGATGAAGAGTCCCATTGCTGGAGTCGTTTAAAATCAGAACAGAACAAAGTAACAGAAAGTGAACTACAGGAAACACTCCCCTGAATATCTTTTGGGACAGACTTGATAATCTGATAGGTCTCTTCCTCTTCTCAGTGCCCATGAATCACTGGTTCATGTGAAAACATAATGGTTAAATGCTCTCAGGGTACCAGAAATTGAAAATTTAATTGAAAGTAATTTTCATACAAGTGAAGCATGGTTTAGAAATTCAGTGTGTGTGTGTGTGTGTGTGTGTGTGTGTGTGTGTGTGTTAATCCAGGATAGTGTGAGCAGCTAGTCTCAAAATCCTTACCAGACCAAAGCTTTGTTTCCACCTTGCTGAGCCGTTCCTATTCCTCACCTCTAGTTTCAAATTATTTTTATGTGACACTTGGATGATGATGCCTATTTGACTTCCTTTTTCTAACTAAATAGTCTTCAGGAAATAGATCGCCGGGCTTAGTTCAAAGCTCTAAATAAACATTCATAGTATCTATGTGCTATAAAGTGACCTCCTCTCTAATGCTGATCCAAGACATGAAAATTGCCCTCCTGGTGCTAGATGCCAAGCCTGGTTGACCTTCCCAATTTTTTGGCTGCAAATCTGAAAAACAAACCCAGCTGTTGTGGAGAAACACGAGGCGTAGGCACACGTTAGATGAGCGTTCGTGGTTTTCTTTGATAGCGGATGGCCTCATAGGAGATGAGCCATGGAAAAGCTCGGTTAGCAAGCTTTTGTAGTTGTCGCGTTATTTTCCTACCTCAGTTCTAATACTCCTGGTAATAGATTTTTTAAAGGCAACTCAGGGAGCAGCTACTAGCTTTTGCCTTGTATCCTGAATGCCTTCCATGCCACCAGTGAACAGATGGGGATTCTACCCTTTCTTCCCAGCCCTAACCCTGCAGCCCCCAGAGGCCTCCCCTAAGGGTCTCCTCGCTGTCTGTTGTGTGGCTGCAGCCATAGGAAGCTTCCCCAAGTAGCGCCTTGATCCTATCTCTCTCCAGCTCTGAAATTGTCAATATCCTCTTGCTTTCTGGGAGGCGTTTTCCCAAACACCAGTCTTTTACGCACCTCCATTATCTCTGCTGTTCCCCTTCCATCTGTGAGCTGTTGTTTACTTCGTATTTATCTTTAAATGGACTCATTTTTTTTTTCACTTAAATGTATTCTTAGAGGAAACTTTATCTCTAAGTAAATGGGAAACCAGTATCATCTATCATAAATAGAAGCTAACAATAAATACAATGAAAGCAAACAAAACCAAGTGGTATCTTCTAGCTAGATAGTACTGCCTGAGGCTGTAAGCCTGAGGCCTGCTCGCTCATGCGCACACGCACTCTCTGGCTGCTTACAGAGGTGAGTGATTATTCAGTTATCTTCCATTTGTCCCTCCAGATGCGTTTTCTTCCCCTCTCCTTGCTCTCTGTCCCAGGAGGCTGAGCCCTATGGACTAATCACAGACTTCTTTGCCTTTTGGCTTCCACTGGGGCTCAGCCTATGGGGGCCCAGCAGGGTATAGGAGGGAGGGAGGGTATGGATCCAGGGCTTTGTTCCCCATTTCCCCAGCCTAGTAGTGCTCTTGACCAAAGGTTACTGCTTGTGTTTTGTTTTTGTTTTTATAAAGATTGTATTTATTTTAGAAAGAGAGTGAATGTGAGGTGGGAGAACAGGGTGGGAGGGAGAAAGAATCTGAAGCAGACTCCATGCTGAGCTCAGAGCCCAACACCGGCTCCATCTCACAACCACAACATCATGACCTAAGCCGAAACCAAGAGTTGGATGCTTAACCAGAAACTTAACTGACCAAGCCACCCAGGTGCCCTGGTTATTGCTTATTTGAAGGTGCCTTGTTCTACATGGCTCTCCTCTCATGGCAAACTCTCCCACTTCTTGTCCCTTAGGCCTAACATGGGTGATAAGTGACTTTACTAGTCCGGGGTTACTGCACTGCCCTTATGCCCTATACCTGTGCTTTGTCAATAGTCTCTTTGTCAACCCCTCCTTGGATTCTCCTACTTGACGTGTCCTATCTGTATGGAGACCCTGACTAATACAGTGGTCAGAAACTAGACATTCTAGATCTGTATCAACTGAGACTTCCTCCTTGGGTTCATCAAAGATGGGAGGGGGATGGAATAATAAACTGTGTCCCACTCCCCATTGTGGCGCACACCAGTGACACATGTGTTCCCCCTTCTAGGACGTACCTTGGACATACATGGAATAAACTCCTATGTTCTCTGTGTGGGATTCAGGCTGGACTGGAGTCTTGTTCACCCTTCTCATCCTTTTGCTTCCATATATCCTTTGCTACAGACTAATGAACATCCTGCTGTTCTTTGTTCTTGCCCCATGATTCCTCACCTTTGGTCTGTATTGAGGCTGTTTGTTCTTTAGAAAGACCACCTCCTCCATCTCCACTGTGAATCTGGTCCCCATTCTGATGTTGCCTTCTCTACCAAGGCCTCACTGACCTGGTCTCTCCTCTAGTGCCAAGCGGCTCTCTTAATATTGTCTCCCCTTCCGCCAAACCCTGTATGTCCTTCCCTCCATGTGTATCATGGGGTGCAGAGGAGCAGAGAGTTGGCTCCGGGCTGACTTGAGACTCCTATGCCGGTGTGCTGGCCTCTTGGATCCACCTCTGACACCAAATGGCTCCTTCTCTTTGGAGTCGATCATGTTCTTATATTATGATCACGCCTTTTCTCCTGTACTGTATGTAAGTCTCCATTCGTTAACTTAAGAAACAGTGATAGAGCCTACAAATTTCCAGGCACGTGCTAGGTGGGGGACTTACAGTGATATGTAAAGCAATATGATCCTTGTCCCAGGGAGCTAAAGGCCTAAAGAAAACCGAAGAAACCTTTGAAGGAAGCCATTAACTTTGGTATTCCCATCAACAATTTTATACACAGACATACACAAGGAATGTGTAATAGCCACTGGTTTACCAATAAGACTGCCTTATGTTTTGAGGTCTCCCTTCTTTGGAGATGACTTATACACCTTCCTCAAAGGGTTGTTGTAAGGGGTCAACATACTACATACAAGGGCTCTTAATGTCTAGCACCAAATTAGTTTTCAGTGTATGTCAACAGTGGTAGTTGGAGGGGAGGAGCCATTACACAGTAAAGCCTGCACATGGGCTCTCTAAGAAAAGGCAAGATTCAGATTTGCTCGAGACCACCTGGGTTCAAACTCCTAGTACAAAGTATCAGTACCTAGTTCCAAGTGCCAGGGCTGTGATTACAAACAAATTTGGAGGGAAACACTCAATAGACCAGAGCAGGAGCTACAGAAGGAGCTGAAGGTGTGCAGAAAAAAACAAGCCGCCATAGGCAGAGCCCAAGTCAACCCAGAAAATTCATGAATGTTCCACTAAGATTCTTCCCATGCAATATTTTTTGGCTCACTCTAGAACTGAACGAGGAACAGAGGATTATATAGGTTGTCAACATATACTCACAGTATGGAGTATGTTTTGGGTATGTAACACCAGAAACCTGATTTAAGGATGGTCCTGGGTGCAGCCTATGTCTTAGAGACTCTTCTTCCCATCCTGAGAGAATTTAAGACCAATACACAAACATAAGGACTAATCTTTTTTTCTTGATCAGAACAATTTAACCTGTAACTTGGGAAAGATAGTGGAAATAACTCTACCTCCTCTAATTTGGATGTCCAAAAAGTGTTAGTTTGGGGGATGCCCTGGGTCTTTCATCTTGGAGAAGGATGTGCAGACTCCCTATCCTGGCTTTCAGAGAGAGTCTGGCTCCATGGAAGCCTGTGGGTAACTTTCATGCTGTCCCTGCTCAATAAGAATCACTGCTTTCTCTTTGAGTATCTATTCTGTATGACCAGCAGTGGGTAGATACTTTACATCTTATTAGCTTATTCTGAGAAAACCCTAAGAGGTGGGTTTACTTTTCCTGTTTAGCATGTGATGAGTCTGAGGTCCATTGAGATCAGATGTCTTGCCCAGAGGACATCCAGGTTGCTCTGATGCCCAAGCTAGCTCCCTTTTTACTCGCTCACACTGCCTCTCAAGATGTTGTGTTCAAGGTGTTTGGTTAGGCTCATCTGACATGGTCTACTAGCTTATCAGCTGGAATTCTGTTTATTGGCTATTCAGTACAATGACTGATGTTCTAAAGGTGACTCTAACCCCTTGCTCTGTCCTGACAAGGACAGAAATATGAGAGAGTCCTGACCGGTGAGCAGTCTGCATGTTAGAGTACAAGGAGGGGCTCTGAATCTCCTCCCACCACTCTTCTGTACCACAGTGCCATCTGGATTTGTCTGTTTGTTCCCTCATTTGTAACCACCTCTCCCACCAGACTAAACTCCACAAGGCAGGGGCCATAACTGTGGTGTTCATCCATCTATTCCTGGTGCCTAGCAACAAATATTTGTTGAATGAATGGATTTTTTCTGAAATGGTAATCTATATGTAACACACATGATTTAAGTCTCTTTGCCTGAATATCTCAGCAGATAGTTCTGTCCTTTTTGACACGTCTCCTCGTTTGTATAATTTATTCATAGGGTTCTTCTTAGCCTACTAATAAATTCCTATGGGACTTAGTCTTTTTATATGCTGTGGAATCCACCACCATAAAGTGTTCATAAGAAACGACTTTAGAAAATATTGTTTGGGGTTATGCTGATTATGAATTTCTGAATACTTATGTCTGGGCTTCTCTTTGTCTCCGAATATACAATGTGGGATATTGGCATCTCTTTGTATTAGGACATGCATAGAATCTGATTTTCAAAAAATGGTTGGGAGGTAACAGAAGAGGGAAAGCTATCAGAAATCTGCACTCTCTGAAACACACTTCACATACCCAGGAGGTAAATTCCTGGCATGGATTTTAACAAACACATACATAACATTTGCACATTGTCTGCTTATGTGTAAGATGATATGATCCATGAATAGGGCTCTGCATCTGTTGTAGGCAGGAAATTCTAGCCCCATGTCTTGCTACTGCCGTGAAACCTGAGGTGCTTTTGTTTTTATCCCCTAACAAAATTGAGGGATACCTACATGCAACTGAGAAGTCAGTTTATTGGTGAGCTTGCAGCCACCCTACTTGATGGCCTCCCTCTACCCACCAGAGCAGAGCAGATGCCGAACAGGAGAAGGGCCTCTAGAGGGTTTATATCTACCAGTTTCTGACTTCTGCCAACTGACTTTGCAAGTGTTCTCAAAAGTCCTTCATTGCCTCTGTGGATGTGAAGAAACCCTATACAGTTCAAGGGTTTGTGAAATCACGTGAAACAGGATTGAAAGCCATTCTGGCAAAGCAATTGCAGTTGGAATTAGCTATGTCACCAAGCCACATCCTGGCTTAAATGATATTTATATCCAACCGCACTCGACAAGTCCCAAAGCCGCCTGTCAAGAGACAAAATCTGACCATAGCATTGACTCTTAACCCCTCTCCTTTGTGTGGGGACAAAAAGGATTGCTTTTCCAAACCTCTGCGTTTGAGCCCAGAAGGAATACATTTCCCACAGGAAAATATCCCTAATATTGAAGTGGATGAAATCCTTGGGATTTCTGAATGTGGTGTACAAACATAGAGTTATGGATTAAGAGACAGAAAAAAGAGCGGTCCTTGCCTTCTTGTTCCTTGTTTTTTTTTTTCCCCTCTGGAAAAAGGAAACACAGGTATGTACACACCAATGAATAGCATTGCTAATGCTCCATGTTTTTAATCCTAAAACGGGAGAAAGAACACGGATTGCCCAGGACCAGTGAGGGGCTCCATGAGAAGATGAATGTAGGGCTCTTAGCACAATCCCCGGCAGGTAATACGCTCCTGCCAGGTAGCCAGTGCTGCACCTCCCAGGTATCAGGGAGGGTGTGAAAAGTATGTGTGTGTGCACACGTTAGGAGCATACACCGTAGAATCCAAAGGGTAGGATAGATGTCAGGAGACAGGACTTGGCACATCTGGATCATCCTCAGGTAGGCAATGGGTGCTGGAGTTCCAAACCAAAGTGCCTTTTCCATGATGGTTCATACATCACAGCACATGAGCTCCTATAATGCATTTGCTCTGAGGCCCCAAAGGTTCCATGTGGCCTCTTTAACTAGAGACTAAAAGTATAGTACTTGCATTTTAATGCCTCGATTTGCTGTTTGATGATTTTACTATTTGGCTTATATATTTTGTACTTCGTGGGGTGTTTTTGTTTTTGTTGGTTTGTTTTAGCTTTGTTTTGTTTTAACCAGGAGTGGGGTGGAGGTAGATCTAGAACTTTTGTATTTTAGTGACCTGAAACCAGAAATTGTTTTTGAGTAGCAAATAAAAAATACCTATTTCTTACTACTGCTCTGAAAATAACATTGATTTGCCTTCTTAGTAATGAACCACTACACTCTCTAAATTTGTCAGACTTTTCAACCGCATCCCCCTATTGGAAGACTGTATGGCTCGCTGGTGAGATACCAGCAGCTATTGTTTGGGCAGAATCACTGCCTTAATGATGCAAAAATCTTTGCCCCAGTCGCCTAATGCTGAAGAGTGTAAAAATTACTGCAGAGGGTCTGGGTCTGGGAGAGTAGCCAGAATAGCCTGCCAAGTACAAAATTGTTTGGAAGAATCAATGTTTAGCTAAAAAATTCATGCAAGGTTTTCATTTTGTTCCATTCTGTATCCATGTTTGTTCTAATATTTATAGTAAAATGTTTAAATTATTGCCCCACCCCCATTACACAAAAATTTTAAGTACGATTAAGTCCACAGTTTCACTGATTGCCAGATAGAAGAGATGGAAGAGCTTTATTTGAAACCGTAAGTCTTAAATTCTTAATCACCCCTTCACTCCATGTTCAAACTAAACTGTGCCTCTATCTAAGAATAGATAGGGAAGGAACTTAAGTGTAGTTTTGGGAAAAAGTCAGGAGCATGTCCCTGAAGTATTGATAAGTTATATCCTGTCCCATGACTGCTGTTGACATCCTGGGGGAGAGCCCTATGTTAGGTTAAAACATGAAAAAAACCCAGCCTTAGTTATGATTCACTTATTTAAAGACAGCCCCTGCCTCCAGGTCTCATTTAAGCTGTGACAATGAAAAATACAGATGTGTCTATACAGTAAAGGTTTGAATGACCTTTATCAGGCAACTTGCCTTGGATTGGATAAGCAGGGGATCTTCATTGTATTCAAAGGTGCTATTCCAACCCTCCTATGTGTAGGATGAAACAGCCTTAACACTGCCCAAGGTAACTTTATTCATTGAACAAATATATAGCCTACCATATGGTAGGTCCTAGGAATACCAGTAAACCAATAACATTAATAAACTGTATAATCAGGACCTCTAGTCTGATGGAGCTCACATTCTAGAGTAGGGGAAAAGATGATAAAGAAGTGAACACATGAAATAATTTCAAAAAGTGATTATGTGCAACAAAGAAAAATCCCAAGCATGTAACTGAGTTTGCCTACTTTTGATTGGGAGGTCAAAGACAATCTCTCTAAGGAGGTATCATTTAAACCAAGATCTTAATAAGAAGGAACTGTGCATGTGACTATACAGAAGAAGGGCTCTCCAGGCAAAGGGAACCACTAGTGCAAAGGCCCTGAGGTAGAACCAGTTTAGGTGTTGTCTTTAAGGAGCCCATGAAAGCCATGGATCGTTGGCTGGATCCTTGAAGATTGTGACACAAGATCAAGTGGGGGAAGTAGGCAGGGAGCAGATGATGGCAGATCTTATTGCCATGGCAACAAGTTTGGCTTTTGTCATGACAGCAATTGGGAACCACTGAAGGAGTCTGAGCAAGAGAGACATGATATGAAGGGTTTCAGAAGATCATACTGACAGTTGTATAATAGTAAGCTTTCAGGGCCGATTAGAAGACTCCTGCATTTGTCCAGGTGTGAGTAGTGGTGGCTTAGACTAAAGTGGCCACAGTGAGGAGGGAGAGAAGTGGCTGAGATAGAAATATGGACATGAAAGCAATCAGATGTCATGATGGATTCACAAGAGGAATCACATAATGCCTAGAGCAGTGCCATCCAGTAGAAATAGAGTATAGGCCACACCTATAACTAAGTTTCCTAGTTGCCACATTAAAAAAAAAAAAAAAAAAAGTAAGATCAGTTTAGATAACACTCTAGTTCTATTGGCTTAAATAAAATGTATTTCAATATGTAATCAATATAAAAGTATTACTGAGAATTTTATATGTAGATATTTTCAAACTAAGTCTTTGAAATCTGGTATGCATTTTACATTTCTCAGTTCAGACCAGCTCCATCTTCCAGTGCTCAGGTATACTGCTCCGTAGGCTTGGTTGGCTTATCTCGGGGCATGCCGGAACCTGGTGTGGCACTCTGACCAGGACTTTGTCTCTTCTGGCAGCAGTTTTCTTCTTCCTAATAGGGAGGAAGGCTGACTCATGAAAACTCCTTCTCTTCTATCAATCTCTACATAAACTGTGTGAATATTTAGTCCTTGGGACAGTGGCCATGACCCTACCCTTACAGGGGCTGGGCTTCCGCATCCAGAAGGGCATTTGGAAGATAAGGTCTTGGGGTCTCTCCTGTCTAGCCTTCTCTGGAGCCTCCAGGTTTGTGGGTCTCTTGCCACAGAGTCCGTAGTGGGCAAGAAATATCCATAGGAAAGAAAAAACCGGAAAGGACTTTAAACTGTGTGTTTGGACCAAGGGAAGGCAAATGACTCCACGGGATTTTTGTAAACAAAATGTTGGCATAAACTCAGCAAATTCACAAGAACACAAGAGAGCAGTATATACTCATATTGCGAGCAGCAATCTCATTTAACAATATGTCATATTTCATGTTAATTTTGTTAGTGTTAATTAACTTAATGTTAATTTTAATAGTCTTGCAGTTTTGTTCTTTTCGAATTTAAGTGTGTTGCTTTATATTTCTATTAGAGCTATTTTGCTTTTATATATATCTAAGTATATACGAAATGAGTAAGCAGATCTTAGGAGTGAAAATTTTTCTTTTAAAAGGAAGTCTTTAAATTCACCAACTTGAATGAACACTATTCAAAGTGGTAAACAGTTTCCAGATGCCCCTGAAAGCACCTGCCATTGTTTGACCCTGTGCCCATGTGCTATGCCTTCACAGTTATAACTAAATGCCAACTGTATGGCTAGAGCAATTAACTACAGGCCTCAGGGAGGCTTTAGTTCTTAATCTGGATACACTGATAGGTACTTTAGTAGTACTTTAGTACTATTTTGCCTTTGATGCCATGTTCACTTTTAATTCTTTAATATCTTCTCAAAAAATACTTTTAGCCCATAATTATAATACAAAGTAAAGGTACTGTCTTTTGGCTACCTCAAGGATTTTGGAAAAGTTCCTAGAACTCTAACCACCTTTTGAAAAGAGTTATTTCTATGGGAATGTATTTCTGAGTTTTAACTTAAAGATTTTTAAACTAAAACCTAAGATATTTTAAGTGAATAACTTCCAAAATACAAAAGAATTTGCAAAATCTTTAAATTTTGTGTGTGCTTTATATATCTTCTATAAGGATCCTCTACAGAAAAGAATGGCTTAAAATAATTTCAGCACCAAAGATGGTCCAGCTGTGGTCTCCATAACCTAAACTAGTGGTTCTCATCCTTGTGTGCATAAGGCACTCATGGAACTTGTTTAAAAATTCAAGCTCCAGGGCTTGACTCCCATGAAAGTCTGCAGTTTACTCCCTCTCCAGGTGGGAAACAGTGCTAAACCTTGTGGGTCACACTGTCTGTTGGGATTGGACCAGCCACCTGCTTGGAGAGTACCTGGCCCTTCAGAATAGCAGTGGCCATCATTACTGAGCCTCTACTTCAGGGCAGATTAACACATTGGATCCTTACAAGCTCATTAAATAATTGGCTAGTGTTTTATGCACGTTACAGATGAGGAAACAAAGGTTTAGAAGAAGCAAGCCCCTTATCCATTGTTAAACACCTAGTGATGAATAGAGCTGGGACATAAAGCCTTGTCTGATTCCTAGGCTGCTACTCCATCAGGTTGCTTGACAGGTAAGCATTCATGCAGGACCCCGAATCCCTGCTGAATCAACTGAGCTAACCTAAGGGCACCTTGGCTGCAGGTTATTTTGTTTCTAAACCTGTAATTTGGCCTAGCCACATGAAGACCGTTTGGTTCTGGCTTCACAATTTGCTCACTTGGATTCTCTTCACCCCTGATCATCCGTTGTCTTTCCTATATAGCCTCTGTTAGACTTGTCCTCAAATCCAAAGTCTCTGCCCTCCATTGTTTTTTGCATGAGTGAGCTTGACAAATGTTTTCATTTGAGAACGCAAGCTGCCTCCCTGCACTTAGTTTAATGTGAGCTCAGTAGAGTGGCATTGCTGGGTTTACATTAGTCATCAATGCTTGGAGCTCATGCTGGTCTAAGTAATTGTTATTTTTAGATTCAGACTAAAACCACAAATTTAAGAGTCTTAAGACTTGGCTGCCTCAGGATGAAGGGCAGTCCACGAGGGTTAGGAGGCCCTTCCCAATAGTGGCAGGCTCTAAGTAGGGATGAAGGGCTATCGCTTTAGACACTACTCCTTTAGGAAAAGACAGGGAAGATAGAGGAAACCTTAACTAGAATTCAGTCTGGTGCTGCTAATAATCATCTTATCTGGCCTGTTGGCAACTCACATTGGATAATAGATCATGTTGGATAAATGGGTCTTAGCATGCCTGTGGAGGTCTCCTGATGGGCAGTGAGGGGTCTGTGAATAAGACAAACATCCAACTATGGATGCAGTCATGAAGATCTAGAAGCTAATTAGAAAATAAAAACACTCATCTAAATTAAAACCATGACAAAATCAGTCTCTGAGATATTTCCTTGTTGCTTGGTAAACTGGCTTTCTCAGCTACACTTTCCTCCTGTGGAGGAGCACATGGAAGTACATGATTACTTCAATATCCTCATAAATGGTGTGTCTTTGAAAGGTGTGTTGGAGTGGAACATCAGATACGAACCATCTAGGCATGGACAGAAGAGACAGGTGTGCAGCAATAGCAACATGAGAGCCCACAGGAAGGATGATGAGCTTGGTGGGGACAAAAATACATGCACACAGGAGGTTTTCTTTGATTTTTACCATTTCCTGGCACTTTAAAGATACTTTTTTTTTTTCTTTTTGGTCCTGTGCTGGCTCAGTTTTCCTTAATCTTTAAGAAGAGGTTCTTTGCTGATCCAACTTATAAGCTTTTGTGATACAACTTGGGGGTTTAAAGTTGTGTGTGAGTGTGTGAGATATGCATGTGTGCATGCATAGAGATACACATATGTGCACATGCCCAATATGCATATGAGTGGTATGTCTGTACGTACAGATCTACACACGTGTGGATCATGTGACTTAGGGATCAAAGAGAATTTCTGGTGGACACTGGAAAGTAAGGGATTTAGAGAGGTTCTGGAGTAGTTGTGGAGTTTATGAATTTAAGACAAGAGGATCACTCTGGGCTATAAATTAGGGTTCTATTAATGTGCTGTGAGAGCTGTAAGACTGAAACTTTGCAGGTGCTTTGGCTAGTGGACTTGTGCCTCTCCAACCGTGACCCAGTGCTAGGACTGAGTCATGTGGGGCTCTACATCGTATTGGATTTACAGAAACATATGTTACTACCCCCACCCTTGATGCACACAGCCCATCCCCAGGCATGCTAAATACATTTTACTTAATTGGTGAATGTGATTGGCAGGTAGGATATGAGGGAAAGGGGAAGAATTCTCTGTAGAATCAAAACAAGTTGAAGTTGATTTTTCCAGAAAAACAAATTTCTTTTATAGGCATTCCCACAGACACCATCAGATGGAGGTGCTATCAGAAAGAGACAAGGAAAATGAATCGACTTGTCTATCCAGTCAGCTCCCTGCACATGGAGATTCTGCTCATGAGAATATTTTCTTTCCAACAAGTATCCCCATTTCAGAGAAAGGGACAAAAAAGAAATGAGCTGTGAGACTGTGCATTTTTGTTGCTAGTAAGAATGCATATTCTAGATCAGGAAATATTTTTGGATGAGTTGGTGTTTTGGCTTTGAGTTGGATATGTTCCATATAAAGGAATGTGCTGTGTGTGTGTGTGTGTGTGTGTGTGTGTGTACGTGCACGTGCACTCCTGCATCTTTTACTCAATACCCCACTCCTGGTATTCTACCTCCCAGGATATACTGATTTATCTCCAGTAGCAGGGCTGAGACCTGGTCATAGACCTAAGGACCGAGAGCTTTGTTGAATTACTAAGCTGGATTTTATGGATCTTCAAGAATCGTTTATAGAATAACTTAGTGGTAGATTAGAAATTGTGGCACTTTGTTTATAGCAGACTATTAGAATTGACCAACAGCAATCTTCTGAATTCAATCTTTAGATTTCCTCAAAACTGGATTTTGTACGTTTTGTATTTACTTATGTGGAAGTTTGCTTTGTGAGGACACAATATATTTAACAAACTGGGAAATAAAACAGTTCCTTTGTGTGACAGAAAAAAGTATTTTTGTGTGTGTACACCACACATGCCGTTCTAATTGCTTAGGGGGAACTATTTCTCTAAATATTTGAGGCAGGAACAAACTATAACAGCAGGGGGAAGAAACTCGATTGAGGGGTGCATGGCACCTTCTAAAAAGGGTGAGAAATCACTCTGTCAAACGAGAGGATTAAAATTAAACAGGGATCAAAACTACATACTGCTTGGAAGAGCGGCTTACACTAGGAAATTGACTATCAGGCGGGGGGTATGAAAGTAAACTGCTGTTCTGTGTAATTTCATCCTGCCACCAGGTAACTACAGTTGTAGTCAACATGCTAATAGCAACAAAGGGGGCTGTCTGATGCACACTCAGAAGAAGCCAGCTGATGAGCCATCTGGGTTCTTTCCAGCTCTTAGAACACCACTAGAATTCTGAAGGACAGCTACTTAAGAGCAGTGAAGTTCTTTGGTATCTACTAATATCAATTACGATAAAAAAAAATTCCCTGAGAAACATAGGATGAATGAAAGCACCCTGTATATGGTGAAATTTAGGGGGAAAAAATGGCAGGCAAGTGGAGCGCTATAGTTAGAGTTCATAGTTGCCACAACTGGTAATGACCCATCAGCAAAAGATCTCTGTCCGTAGGGCTATTGAAGAGAGATACCCTGCCAAGGGTGTTTCCCACAGCTGCTGAAATTCTTTCATACTCCACTTAAGAAAGCTTATTAGATGTCTCTTGTAGGCATAATCTATAACTCTAATATTCAAATAAGAATATTCTGCATTTTAACCGTCATTAGTGCTAATGACTTCAGGCCCTTCTCCCAGTGGGCTGAGACCCATCAGACTGTGGCCGTACTGCAGCTAAGTACCATCTTTCAAGATGGGGAGGGATCATTCTTTATGAAGCCTCTGTCTCTCCCAATGTGAGCTCCCACACTTTGTTTGGAATATAAATAGGGAAAGATGCATATGAGCTTATAATCAGATTGAGGAGGTCCATAGATGTTTTTATTTACAGCTGGAGAGTCTTGGAAAATGTCATGATTCTACCCTTTTAGAAGTTATTTGTAGAAGCTTAGGCCAGGTAACTTCCCCAAAGATGACTAGTGGGTTAGACAATGGGCCAGATCTCTAACATGAGCTCCAAGCCTCGTGCTGAATCCTGTGATCAATTCTTGTGTTGACATCATTACGTTGGGCCATGAAGTTAACTTCTCAGTAGTCAGATCCTGTCTTGTATTAACACTGATTAAAACCTTTATCATAAGACAAATCTATTATGTGATCTGGTTAATTTATGCTACCTGCAATAGCAGACAAACAATCCAAGATTATCTCTTATTCATGTAAGGTCATCTGTAGTTAGGTGGTCCCTATAGCTATGCCATCAGGAATATATGACCTTCAGGGGTAGATAGAGATGGAGACGATACATTGTCTCATAAACCACTGATCAAACTGGCCACCTGGCCTTAACATTAGCATCTGGGGGAAGGGTGTGAGAATGCAGAAGGATGTACTGATGTCCGGTAAGCCTCCAATATGAAGTCTGGCATCTCTGAACAATGCCCTATACATGGTCTCTCAGGTCTAGAGGTAGCTGCTGTTCATTTGGAGACCTAAGAATTAAAAAAACTGTCAGCCTTCCCCTACTCATTGGTACCCATGGCAAGCAGGATAATTACAACAAGCACACGTACTAATTTCCTCTTTGGAAAGGGAAAGAATGGAGTCCCCTAGCAACAATTGGTCCCCAGTAATCTGAAATCTACCAGACATGGGAAAGCATCCCATCCTCCCAGGTAGGGGCGGTTCCTTGTTTAGGCTCTGTGAAAGAATTCCTTTGTTCACTGTTCTCCTGTGCCGCTGGCATCCGGAGACCCTCTGCGGGATTGCTGTTTTCTTCTTGGGCCATGACTGACGTAGACATGGGACATTGCCTCCTCAAGAGTAGCACAGGTTCCTCAGCCTACTTCCTGTCTGTGGGGGCTGGGTACAGGTCTGACAGCCATTTTAAGTCTCCAACAAACCAAGATTTTTTAGTCCCAACTGCCAGTATCTTTTGACAGTACATTTTCCTTAAAAACTAAGCAGGTTTCTGATACTTGCTTCCAGTATATTCCATGAGTCTGTAACTATACTATTTTTTTTTTTTTAGCCAGAATTCTCAAACCTATTTTGTTTTTCTCATCCTTCTTTTCTTCCCAAATTAATGACTGCTATCTTGAGGCTATGGGGAACAAAATGTAGGAAAGTCACATCCCTGCCTCTTCCCTTTTTTTTCCCCAGGAAAGAGCCTAAGGTTTTTAATATATAGCTTTCATAAATCAGGGTGACAAAGATGAATAATTCAATAGAAACAAGACAAAGTATACAAGGAAGCATTCACAAGCAGAAATGCAATTGGCCAGTAAGTATGAGAAAAAGCTGTTCATCACAAGTCTTAAAAGTTAAAATGAGCTACATTTTCTACCTATTAGCTTAGTATAGGTTTAAGGTTTGATATATTTTAAGTAAAAATTGTATATATTTAAGATGTACAACAGGATGACTTGATATACCTATACATGGTTATTATGATAGCCAAGCTAATTAACACATCCTCTCATATATACTCTTTGTTTTTGTGGTGACAGCACCTGCTGAAATCTCTCAGCGTATTTCCAATATTGAATACAATATTAACTGTAGTCATCATGCCTATAAATTAGATGTCTAGACTTACTCATTCTGTTACCCCTTAGTTGAGTCTTTGCTTTGAGTCATTTTATCTAGCTAAAAGGTCTAATTGGGCTTCTGGGGTGCAAGGCCCTGAATTTTAAGACACCATATATTTCCTTATATTTATTTTTGTAAGCTGGCTGGGACATCCCCAGCTCATCTTTCTAGTGACATCTTGCCATATGCAGCCAGTGGCAACTAACATATGCTAATCATCCGTTTTCAATATGGTAGGCACAGGGTCTGCCTATTAAGCCAGTGCAGACACAAAGCCACTAAATTTGCTGCCCTGAAGAACATGGACCACCATCTTTCTATCCTCTGATAACCATTTCCTTGCTGCCTGCTGCTCAACAGATACACTAATGGGTATATTTTATGGTTTTGTTATGATCACACCCTGCTTCTGGGTTCCAATTTTTCTGTAAGAATAATGACAAAATTTCAGTAGTTTCATATAATACGAAGGCCAAATGGCCCTGCTCTCTCTAGTAGCTATGCTATCTGAAGTGTGATCTCTAAGTTCTCCACAGCAAATGTCTGAGTTTAGAAGAGTCACAGGGCACTTCCACTCACAGTCCGTGAGCCAGCACTAGACACAGGGGGGTCCATAGTGAAGCCTGAGAATATTGACATGTCTCTGCCATGCGCACTCACGTACTTCAGCAGCCAGCTGCTGTGATGGTGCTCTCTTATCAACCACTATGCACAAGTGTAGCCACAGCATCCAGATTCCTTCTGTTTTCCCCGATAACTCAGGACCATCCTCCCACTCCCCAGTTTTTGCCCCTAAACGCTTATCTGCTTCACTGTGGAGATGGTTGTGTAAAGGAGAGTGGTTAGGTTGGCAGTGGCAGGCAGGGATCTTCCTAGAAGTTCTGCAAATCCCCACTTCTTGGATCTCACGCTTGTTCTGGGCGACTTCCTGTCCCTCCCCTCCTCTCTTTTACTTAGAGATAAACTCAGTTTATCTCAGTTTCTTCTTCTCCTCTGCACACCTCCCCCCTCCCCCCCCCCCCCCCCCCCGCCAACACAACTTGCTTTTCAAGGCTGGAACACTAGAGTGAAAGGCACTTTAGGGTTTCTCTTTATTTAATTTTTAAAAATAAGATTTTTTGGTTTTGTTTTTGCTACTAGTGATTTTAAGAGTAATGGAAGTTGATGTCAACTTAGAAAATACAGTAGTATATAAAGAACAGATCACCCATTATTTGATAAACTAAGAATGATCACTATTAGGGATGCCTGGCTGGCTCAGTTGGAAGAGCGTGCGACTACTGATCTCAGGGTTGTGAGTTCGAGCCCCATGTTGGCCATAGAGTTTACTTAAACAAAAATGATGATTATTAGCATTTGTGCTATTTCCCTCCTATCTTTTGTTTGAGGCCCTATCTATATATAATTGAAATCTTCTACTATAGATTATTCTGTGTCCAGCTTTCTTAACAGTGCATCCTGAACAGGACCTTGTTATTGGGTATTTCTATAAGCATAATAATTTCATTGCAATAAACAACATATCCTACAATGAACCATTTTAAAGCATATAACTCAGTGGTATTTAGTACATTCACATTGTTATGCGACTGTCCTCTCTAGTTCTAAAACAAAAGGAAACTACCTATTAAGCAGTTGCTCCTGAGCACCTGGAAACCACCAATAAGCTTTTTGTCTCTCTGAATTTACCTATTCTGGATATTTCATATAAATGGAAGCCTAGAACATGTCACGTTTTCTGTCTGGCTTCTGTTACTTTGCACAGTGTTTTCAAGGTTTGTCTCTGTTGTAGGATGTGTTAGTCATCCCTTTTTATGGCTAAAACATTCTGTGCTATGGATATAATACATGTTTATCCATTTATCCGTTCATGGACACTTGGGTTGTTTCCACCTTTAGGTTATTGTGAACAGTGTCAGGAACAATAGTGAATACATTTTTGTTTAAATACCTGTTTGCAGTTATTTTGGGTGTATGCCTACAAGTGGAATTTCTGGGTCTTATGGTAATTCTATGTTTAACTTTTTGAGGAACCATCAAGCTGTTTTCCATAGCAGCTGCATCATTTCACATACCCACCAATGTACAAGATTACCAATTTGCCACTTCCTTACCAATACATTTTTTTAATTATTATTGTAACCATCCTAGTATGTGTGAAGTGATATCTCATTGTGGTTTTAATTTGTATTTCTCTAATAACTAATGATATTTTCATGTGCTTTTTGGCCATTTATGTATCCTGGCAGAAACTCAAGTCCTCTGTCCACTTTGTATTTGGATTTCTTCATGAGATTTGGAGTTCTTTATATATTATGGATATTAGACCCTTATAAGACATATTTTCTCCCATTCTGTGGGTTGTCTTCTTCATTTTTTGGTAGTATCCTTTGAAACATAAAAGTTTTAGATTTGTATAAAGCCCAATTTACATTTTTCTTGTGCTTTTGTTGTCATTGTTAGAATCCATATTAAAATCCTAGGTCATCAAGATTTAACCCTGTGTTTTCCTTTAGAAGATTTATAATTTAGCTCTTGCAAATAGGTCTTTAATGCATTTTGAGTTAACCATTTTATGTGGTGTGAGGTAGGGATTCAACTTCATTCTTTTGCATGTGTTAGTCTAGCTGTTCCAGTGACATTTGTTGAAGAGTCTCTTCTTTTTTCATTGGATGGTCTTGGCACTATTGTTGAAATCAATTAACCATTGCTGTATGGGATTGTTTCAGCACTCTTAACTCTATTCCATTAATCTATCTGGCTCTCATTATGTGAGCATCACACTGTTTTATTTATAGTAAGTTTTGAAATCAGGAAGGGTGAATCTCCCTTTTTTTCCTATTTTTTTAAGTGTAATTGACCTACAGTATTACGTTTCAGGAGTGTAATAGTGATTTGATTTTTATACACATTATAAAACTTTTGCCATGAGTCCAGCTATCATTTGTCACCATACATTTTTTTTTTTTACAGTATTGACTATATTCCTTATGCTATACATTACATCTCCACGTGGAGATGTAACTGGAAGACTGTACCTCTTTATCCCCTTCACCTATTTCATCTACCACCCCTCTCTATTCCTTCCCCCGTGACAACCATCAGTTTGTTCTTTTTATCTATGAGTCTGTTTCTGTTTTACTTGTTCTGCTGTTTAGATTCCACATAAGTGAGATAATATGCTATTTGTCTTGTTCTGTCTGACTTATTTTACTTAGTATAATACTCTCTAGGTTTATCCATGTTGTCACAATTGGCAAGATCTCATTCCTTTTTATGTCTAATATTCCATTATATATATATATATAAATACACACACACACACATATAAACACCACATACTTTTTTTTTTCCAAGTTTTTATTTAAATTCTAGTTAGTTAACATATAGTGTGATATTGGTTTCAGGAGTAGAACTCAGTGATCCATCACTTGCATACAACACCCAGTGCTCATCATAGCAAATGTGATCCTTAATACCCATCATGCACCTAGCCCATCCCCCACCCACCTCCCTCCATCAACCCAGTGTTAAGAGTCTCTTTTGGTTTCTCTCTCTCTCTCTTTCCCCACTTCCCATATGTTCATCTGTTTTGTTTCTTAAATTCCATAAATGAGTGAAATCATATGGTATTTGTCTTTCTCTGATTGATTTATTCTGCTTAGCATAATACACTCTATTCTACCTATGTTGTTGCAAATGGCAAGATTTCATTCTTTTTGATGACTGAGTAATATTCCTCTATCCTTATATAACTATATGTAGACATATAGTTCTATAACTATATGTAGACATAGTTATATAACTATACATAGATTATAGTGGAATATTACTATATTCTGATATACTAATATAACTATATACTAATATGACTATAGTTAAATAACTATAACTATAACTATAGTTCTATAGATATATATATGGATAAAGATATATACCACCTCTTCTTTATCCATTCATCAGATGATGGACATTTGGGCTTTTTCCATATTTTGGCTGTTGTTGATAATGCTGCTGTAAACATCAGGGTGCATGTATCCCTTTGAATTTGTATTTTTGTATCCTTTAGCTAAATACCTACTAGTGCAATTACTGGATCATAGGGTAGTTCTATTTTTAACTTTTTGAGGAACCTCTATCCTGCTTTCCAGAGTGTCTGTACCTGTTTGCATTCCCACCAACAGTGCAAGAGGTTTCCCCTTTCTCCTCATCCTCTCCAGCACCTGTTGTTTCTCGTGTTATAATTTTAGCCATTTTGACAGGTGTGAGGTGGTATCTCATCATGGTTTTGATTTGTATTTCCCTGAATGATGAGTGATAGTGAACATCTTTTCGTTACACCACATCTTTTTTATTCTCTATCAGTGGACACTTAGGTTGCTTTCGATATGTTGGCTATTGTAAATAATGAGCACAGTGATGAATAGGTCTTTTTAAATTAGTGGTTTTGTTTTCTTTGGATGCTCAGAAGTAGAATCAGTGGATTATATGATAATCCTATTTTTAATTTTTCAAGGAGCCTCCATCCAATTTTCCAAAGTAGCTACACCAATGTTCATTTTCACCAATAGTGCATGAGGGTTAAAAAAGAAAAAAAAAAAAAAAAGAAAAAAGAAAACCAAAAAAAAAAACAGTGCACAAGGATTCCCTTTACATCATTAGGGACACTTGTTATTTCTTGTCCTTTTGATAGTAGCCATTCTAACAGATACGAAGTGATATCATTGTGGTTTTGATTTGCATTTCCATAATGATTAATGATGTAGAGCATCTTTTCATGTGCCTATTGGCCATTGGCATGTCTTCTCTGGAAAAAATATCTATTCATGTCCTCTGCCCTTTGTATTTATTTTTTTATTATTTTTTTTAAAAGATTTTATTTGACAGAGAGCACAAGCAAGGAGAACAGCAGGCAGAGGGAAAGGGAGAAGCAGGCTCCCACAGAGTAGGGAGCCCGATGTGGAGCTGGGTCCCAGGACTCTGGATCATGACCTGCGCTGAAGGGAGACACTTAGCCAACTGAGCTACCCAGCTACCTCTGTCCCTTTTTTAATTGGATTTTTTAAAATATTGAGTTATGAGTTCCTTATATATTTTGACTATTGACCCCCTACTGGATATATCATTTGCAAATTTCTCCCATTCAATAGTTGTTTTTTTTTTTTTTTTTTAACAGTTTCCTTTGCTGTGCAAAAGCTTTGTAATTTGATATGGTCCCAGTTGTTTTTTTGCTTTTGTCAACCTAGCCCAAGGAGACCAATCCGAAAAGATATTACTAAGATTGATGTCAAAGAGCTTACTGCCTGTGGTTTTCTTCTAGGACTCCTAAGGTTTTAGGTCTTACATTTAAATCTTTATTCCATTTTGAATTTATTTTTGTGTATGATATAAGAAAGTGGTCCAATTTTATTTTGCATGTAGCTGTCCAGTTTTTCCAACACCATTTATTGAAGAAACTCTTTTCCTCGTATGTTTTGCCTCCTGTGTCATTGATTAACTGACCATATACATGTGGGTTTATTTCTGGGCTCTCTATTCCATTCCATTGATCTATGTGTTTGTTTTGCTAGTACCTTACTGTTTTGATTACCGTACCTTTATAATGAGGTTGGAAATCCAGGAGTGTGATACCTCCAGCTTCTTTCCCAAGACTGCTTTGGCTATTCAGGGTTTTTTGTTATCCATACAAATTTTAGGATTATTTAATCTAGTTCTGTGGAAAATTCAGTTGGTATTTTGATAAGGATAACATTGAATCTGTAGATTGCTTTGGGTAATATGGACATTTTAACAATGTTCTTTCAGTTCATGAGCATGGTATATCTTTCCATTTATTTGTGTTGCTTCAATTTGTTTCACTGATGTTTTATGGTTTTCAGAATAAGGGTCTTTCACCTCCTTGGTTAAATAGATTTCTAAGTATTTTACTTTTTGATGCAGTGAGATTATAAATGGGTTTTTTATTTTCTCTTTCTGATAGTTTATTAGTGTGTAGAAACACAATAGGTCTATATATTTTGTATCCTGAGACTTTACTGAATGCCTTTATTCTAATAGTGTTTTGGTGGAGTCTTTAGGGTTTTATAGATAGATAGATAGTTAGAGTTCTGTCATCTGAATAGTGATCACTTTATTTCTTTACAATTTGGGCGATTTTTATTTCTCTTTCTTGTCTAATTGCTATGGTTAGGACTTTCAATACTCTATTGAATATGAGGTGGTTAGAGTAAGCATCCTTGTCTTTTAGAGGATCTTAGAGGAAAACCTTTCAGCTTTTCACTATTGAGTATGATGATAGCCGTTGGTGTGTCATATATGGCCTTTATTATGTTGAGATACCACTTTTTTCTTTTTCAAGATTATGTAAATACAATTCAATGTCTCCATGGCATTGTACTATATGTACATACCTCAATTTATTTTTCTGTTGTCTTAAGGTTGGAAAATAGATTCTTCCGTTCAGTTACCAAGTACTCCTTGTGAGCCACCACCAGCCATTGTTTCTTGTTTTTTGTTTGTTTGTTTTTGTCTTTTTTTAAAAATATGGTTGTAGGCAGGAAATACTCCCTACTAAAATTGAAAATGAAGAATGTTGATATACAAAACTTCATTAATAGAATGGTATGCAAATAAAACATTAAAACCCAAATTGAGAAGTGAGTGTATAGATAGAAAACATTTCCGTTTTTGCTGTCTAATAGTATGGGAAACTCTTCTCCAACTTCATTCAAATATACCACGTGCACACTCTGACACATTTTCTAGATTTGGCATAAGTTACATAATGAATAACTTTATCTCTGATAGGGAAAATAAACTGTACCATTCCATCTTATTGATAATGCAAATTCTAGTATTCTGGTTTGTCTGTACTTGTGTGAATTCTGAAGATGTATCAGAAGTGTGAATGGTTTTAGCATAGTTCCTAAAAATTGAAGTTGGAATGAGATAATGGCATTCATTTGTAAATATAAAAAATTATTCCTCATACTCCTCATAATTAGGTGGTTTAAGACCTAGAAAGTCCTTTTAACAGTACCTGCCCCATAAGTCCTTAATAAATGTTAGTCACTTTTCCAAAAATTTCCCCAATTTCTATTCTGCCTTTGTTCCTTTACCAAGTATGACATAGTCCAAGCAGGGGTCAGGAATAAGAAAATGGGATTAAGAAGACCACTTCAATCCTGACCCCGGTGAAGTTTGTTTTCTCACCTCCCACAACTCCCATTTCTGTATTCAAAGCTATCTGAGAACTCCGAATGCTTTCTGACAACTGGTCCATTAATTTTAATATCTAGCTTTTGGTCTGAGAACAGTGTGATAAAAAAACATTTAAGAAAATAGTTCACAGGGCCATTCCTCATAGACATTCCAGTTATGGGTAGCAGAATATGCCGTCCCCAAATACAGCCTTTGGCATAAGGATTATTTTACACTGAAGGCAAGTGAGAAGCAGCAGATAACAAGAAAAGCTCTCTGCCTAAAAGCAGGATATAAATTTAGGCAGATGTATCCACTCCCCTCTCTACCAGAAGGAGAAAAGTTAGTCACTGGAGAGAATTCTAGAATCCTTATCAGCCCAGAGATGGCACAAGAGGAATCTACATAATAAACCCTGACAAAACTAGCCCTTCACTACCGATTGATTACCTAAATAGTTGCCTTCCTACAACTTGCTGCCCCTGGAAGCGCAAAGTCCTTTTCCTTTGTTTTTCACTGAAAATGTATTGCTCTTTTGTTAAGATGTTATATAAGGCCGTGTTCTAACCACTGCCTTGGGTTACTCATCACTGGGTACTCCAATGTGTTTGTGCAGTGCACAAGTTAATAAGCTTGTTTGTTTTTATCCTTGTTGGTCTCATTTTCTGTTAGGGCCAGTCAGAGACCCAAAGATGGGTTAAAGAAAAGGCTTTTTTTCCCCTTCCCCTAAATACACATGCCTTCAGGAGCTGTATTAGATTGTTCCAGGTTCTAGTATTTTCAGTTCATGATGGGTTCTTAGTGCTTCCTGATTATGATAAAGTAGAAAATATTCCAGTATCAACCAAACCCACAGGATGAATTGGGTAAGCCTAAGAGATGTTGCAAGGTAACTTTTCCTTTTGATTGGAAATAGAGACACAGGAATTATCTCCCCTGCAGGGCACCCTCATCAAGAGATAGAGCTCTCGCCTGCCTCCAGGAAGTATTGAGGTGGAATAGGCTGCTACGTTCAAGCCAATGTGGGATGGAGCAAAGGCAGCAAGGGGTGGAAGAACCACACTACCTCTCCTTCCATTCAGAGCGCTTTTCTCCAGATTGTTTCACTATGACACAGTTTTGTGGACTAATATCTTCAGGTATGCCAAAAACTAAAAAAAAAAAAAAAAATCCATTAATAACATTTTAATTGTACATAGGGACAAATCCCAAGTTAAACAGTCCTAGAACCAAACAGAATGATAGGCTGTGACCCACTGAATTGATTCCGTGACCCCTCATAATAAGTACCAATCACCGGTTTGAAGAAGACTGCTGAGTGTCTAGAAATTTCCAACAGAAACTCAATCTACCTCAGGAGGAATAAATACAGTAGGCTTTGATCTCTCCAGCAAATGCTTTTTGTGTATTTGTGTTTTGTTCTCTCCCTGGAAGACTGTAAGTTACCTGAACTGATGTAGGGTATTGCAGGAGAAGTGTTTCTCAGTTTCCCTCACTTTTACTCCATTCTTTCTATGGCCTGGGTGCCCAGGTCTTTCTTCATCCATTGAACAAGAATTGATGAGTAATCTCCTCAAAGATGAAATACAGATATCTATAACGTTTGCCAGTACACTACCATAAACTTCATTTAGCTTGTCTGCAGGAGAGACAGCACCTTTTAGCCTCATCAGAGGCATTCTGTTATGCTTTCTGACAACAACCAATTTTCCAACCCCCCAACACCAGCAGGGTGTCCTACAATTCAATGCTGACGCTATCAACCTGCAGTTAGCATTAGATCTCACAAATTAAGGGCTCAGTCCCATTAGACTTTTCCCCAACTTTAGATGACAGTTGACTGTCCCAGGTTGTCACTGATGTTTCTGAACAACTGGCCATAAATTCAGAAGTTCTTAAACACCACCCCCCCTCAGGTTTGATAATTTATTAGAATTTTCAGAACTCAGAAAAGTTCTTTACTTTTTATTACCAGTTTATTATAAAGGATAGAACCTTACAACAGCCTAATATTTGGAAGAGAGGCCTAAGGCAAGGTTAGGGGGAAAGTATATAGAGCTTCCATTCCCTCTCTCCAGGTATGCCACTCTCCCAGCACCTTGATGTGTTCACTAACTTGGAAGCTCTCCAAACCCTGTCATTTAGGATTTTTTTTAATGAAGGTTTTGTTATGTAGGCATGATTGATTAAATCCTTGGCCATTGGTGATTGAACCCAGTCTTCAGCCTTCTCCCATCCCCAAAGGCCAGGGGTTGTGGCTGAAGCTCTAACTCTCTAATCATTCTTAGTCTTCTGGTGACCATCCCCCATCCTGAAGCTATCTAGGGGCCTCTAACTACCAGTCATCTCATTAGCATGTAACAGACAATCTTATCACTCCAGAGATTCCAAAGGTTTTAGAAGCTCTTTGCCAAAAACCAGGGACAAAGACCAAATATTTATTTTTGTTATATTACACATTGATTTTTTTTTCCCCAGGAAGATTTGTGAGCATCTGAGCTAGTGTCGAGGTGTCAGGAGAAGAGCTAGCTCCAGTTACTCATTTTCTCCCCATCTCTTGCCCAGCTGCTTTGCACAGGATTGAAGTAAAGTCAGAGAAGGAACTGAGCCAGAATTGGTTTAGTTCATCTTAATGTCCTTCCGATCAAAAACAAGGTGTGTCTAGAACCATTGGAATGTGAAAAATATTCCTGCTGAAGGCGAAATTGAGAATGGGTGAGGAAAAAATCACTAGGGGGTGAGAAAGCACTAGGAAGTTTTTGAAAAGTTGAGTTATAGCCTGTTATAGTTTCCTACCCTACAGTCCTGAAAGATTATGGAAATTTCAAATCATGCCCTTTCACTGCACAATGCTATACAGTTGTAGTAGCCTAGCCCTGTGTTTGAAACTATAAAGCAAGTACAGTGGTTAAAACAGTTGTCTGAATTCTTGACATTTCCCCCCCCCCCTTTAATGTGTATTTTCCTTCTGCCTGTAATTCTATAATTAAAAAAATGTTTTTATCATGACCTTTTGTCATATTCTTCTTTGTGTTATTCCTCCACTCACTTCCCCATCTCAATTCTCTCTGGTTGCCATGCAGTGATCTAGAGCTGCCTCTGAGTATATTCCTTTGTTTTGTATGTTTTAAACCCTTTCTGCCTCTGAAAAGACACATCATCTGTCATGACTAAGACCTTAAGAGTACTCTAGGCCGTGCCCCCCACTGTGTTTCCCCTCCAAAAACAGCTTTGTAGTCATGATACTCATTTTGATTTCCTAGGATTTTCATTCTAGTAGATTGAACTTTGTTTTCTTATACGGTTGCTTAAAAAAAAAAAAAGTATTTTCATTTTAGGTTAACAGAAGAATTGAGCAGAAAGTACAAGCCTTGCCCATATATCCTGTCACGGCCTCTCCTGCCCGCAGATCCCATAGTCATTAACCTCTTGGATTAGTTGCTACATGTGTTACAATTGATGAGCCAATATTGACATGTTATTAACTAAAGTCTGTAGTTTACATAAGGCTTTATTTGTATTACACATTCTGTGGGTTTTCACAAGTATATTACATTATATACCCATCATTACAGTATACAGAACTTTCTATAAAAGATTTATTCATCCATCCTGGAGAGAGAGACAGTGGGAGCCATTGTGGCAGGATGGGGGTGAGGCAGAGGGCGTGAGAGAATCCCAAGGAGATTCTGTGCTGAGCATCGAGCCCTACCCAGGGCTTGATCCCATGACCTTGAGGTCATGAGCGAGCCAAAACCAAGAGTTGGACGCCTAATCAACTGTGCCACCCAGGTGCATCCCGAATTGTTTTACTATTCTCAAAATCCTTGGTGTTCCACCTACTCCTCTTTCTTCCCCAGTTGCTGATCTTTTCATATTGGCTTTTTTTCATGTAGCAATATGCATTTGTTTCTTCCTTGTCTTTTTATGACTTGAGAGCTCATTTCTTTGTTATTGCCAAATAACATTCTAATGAATGGGTGTACCACAGTTTGCTTATTTAACATGGCTCCTTTAATTGCAAAATCTTTGCAGTCTGGTTTTCTTTAGCATAACCAAGAGATTTATTATTCTGGATTACAATTACAACCCATTTATCTTGATGCCTATGAAAAGGCCTTGATTTTTTCATAACTCAGAATTCTGCAGGAAACAAATGAGAACTATAAATGTATCCCCGTACTTCATCTTTGTTCCCCATCTGGTCTCACTCAAAGATTTACTTGAACATCAACAATATCCTAGACATCCTATAGAATGCTCTGATTTATTAGCCAAGGATCTCATTGGAAAGTATTATACAAGGTAGAGAACACTCTTCCGTGGTTTTCCTTTGGTAAATTGTCTTATTAAGAAAATGGACAAATTATAACACTGGATTTTTATGTTTATCTCGGATATGTATGTGTATCATATGCCTTCTTGCGTTTGTTTACTTGATATCTTGGTCCACTTGGGCTGCTGTAGTAAAATATCACAGACAGGTGCCTTGTAAACAATGGAAATTTATTTTTCACAGTTCTGGAGGCTTAAAGTCCAAGATCAAGGTGCCATGGTTGGATGAAGGCTCTTTTCTAGTTTGCGGACTTCTTCTTGTCCTCATGTGGTGGAAAAGGCAAGGGAGCTCTGTAGGATCTTCTTTATAAGACCACTACTCCCATTCTTGATGGCTCTATCTCATGCTCTTCCCACATAATCACTTCCCACAGCCTCCACCTACTAATACTATCACCTTTGGGATTAGAATTTCAACATGAGATGAGTAGGAGCACAGACATTCAGACCATAGCGTTTGGCACATAGTCTCCCCATCAGCATACAGCTGGATGAAATCCAGGTGACCCATGTGAACTTGGCTGATTCTTGTCCCCTATCACCTTTCGGTGAAGCTCATTGGCTGTTGAGAAGATGGGGACAATCCTGATGACAGGTTTGTCCCTGAGTAACCCAGATAGGTCTGATCCCAGTCAGTTCTGAATGAACACAGGAAACACACTGTGAGGAGGGACATAGTGTAAGTTCTTAGAGGGTATTTTCTGTGTTTTCCACTTCACCCTCTTGCCCCAGAATCAAGGGGAGTACCTTCTGATGAAAGCTCCATGTGCATATTCAACTTATTAGAATAGGGCAGAATTTTTGGTATGGTGGATTTAAGAATGGATCTTATTTAAGTAGGGTTTGATTTATTCAGAGTGGCAAATTAGGGATGAGAAACCTCAGTTTAATCTCAATTCAGTTAAGATTACTGAAGACCTCATAGAGGCTAGAAGCCATGGTAGGCGCGTTAGATAGTAAGATGAATCTAAAATAGATTTCAGCCTCCAAGACTGTGCAGTTTTAGAAGGACCGATTCAGTATACGTAGAGATCTAAGTTATGAGAAAATATGACTAGTGGTAAAAGAGTTGATAGGAGATGTTGAAACTTCTGAATTGGGAGTATCTTGTGGTGTGAGTACTTTGAGGGGAGAACTGAATACTTCTAGAGCAAGAGGTCTGAACCTTTGGGTGATGCCAACTGTACAGTGGTGGCAGCTGTCCCCATCTTTGCAGTATGAGTGTTAAGCATTGTCTCTGTGTTCTTCATTTTCCCATCTCATCAGGGTTTTCTCTTACTGGTTCTTTCCTCATGCCTCTAATGTCCTCTATGTCTCTCTCTTTTTAAATTGGCCACTAAGAATTCAAGATTCAATATGTGTTGACTATATTGAATACATTTTTATGTTGTCTGTTCCTACTTCTTAAAGGCATGTGAAGTAGTTTGCATAACCCAATACTAAATTTTATTTAATGTATTTGAAGAAGTATTATGCTAAGTTCTTTGAGGCAGGAATGTGTCTCCTACTCACCACGTATCTAGAATAGTGCCTGGGATTTAGTTGGTGTCTCGAACCTGTGTTAGAAAGAGGTTTCAGGCCAGAAAAGCCAGAGTTTGTATTATCTCTTAGCTCTGTGGCAGTGGAAATTTTGCCCAATCATTTTTAATATGTCTTCTCACTTAAAACATGGGATTAATAATCGTGTTTCAAGGCTTATTTGTAAAAATCAGAGGAAGTGATGAGAAAACATTTAGAGCTATATAATATTTTAAGTATTGTATGTTGCCACTTGTTTGCATGAAATTCAGGAGGGTCTCAAAAGAATCAGATTCTTCAGGACAGTAAGAGGTTCCATCCAGCTTTTCCAGTTAACTGGGCTTGATCTATTTTTGAGGTTTCTTTAGGCTCTACAGTTTCACATTTCAGGCCATCTCATTACACCAAGCTCAAGATATGTCTCCTGTGAATGTTTCATTTGGTCCCATATTCCCAAACCTGTTACCTTTCTCTTCTCTTCACTATTGTGTACCTTAATACATGCTGGGAAAAGGTAAACTTTTTGCCTTTCTAACGTGACAGAGAACAAGGTCCTATGGATTTATTTGTAAAATGGGTGATTTATGCAGCACACAGTTCAGTGTTACATAAGGAATATCTGGAAACTCTTCAAATTTCAATCCATTTGCAGATTTATCCCCACATACCTTGTTAGGATCTTCTACGAAGTGAATATAAATGCCACCATCCTTGTAAGGGGCTACATGGGTGATGCAGCAGGTCAAGGAAATGCACATGGATGAGCCAGTTTCTCCAAATTCAAGACTGTAGGAAGCCAAACCCAGGGTGTCCTCTTGACACACATGTATGGGTGAGAAAATGCTTTTGAATAGAAGATACTGAGAAAAAAGGAAGAAAAACCTGACATACTGTAATTGCTAGGCCCTTAAAGGATTGTAGAGAGGAGGTTTGGTGTTGTAGGACACTCACTGCCCAAGAACACACACACCTGAGCACGTACATACATGCACGCATACATACATCACCCCTCCTCCAACCCCCACCCCCAACTCCACAGCCCTGGAAGCAGACAGATCACTTTTGAGTGAAGTGGTCACCCAAGAATAATGCAAGAGCAAAGGTGAGTTCTCATTATTAGTTTTTCCCCTTCCTTTACTCTGCCCTGTGTAGTTCCATCATCTCTTTCACCAGTTTTTTGGGGTTTGGAAGGTGATGCTTCCTGGGACCAAAGCATAGTATCCTATCTTACAGTGGAAATATCCTAAGGTTGGGATACTTTAGCCATTCTATCCATAGCACAAGAATAGACTGTGCCTTCCCTAGCACAGTGGTTGTCTTTTGTCTTGATAACAAAGGTTCTTGGGGTGGGGGTGGGGGTGCTCTCATACCCTTCAAGGGAGCTCACCAGCTGTAGCAAAGATAAGGCAGAATAATTTAGCTTATCCCAAACTTCCAGCCAGTTGTCATTCAGGTGGCATTGGATCATTGCTGCCTTATGGAATAAAAGCCCAGCAAGTACATTTCATAGGGAAATAAAGCACCTACAAGTGAGCAGGGGAGGGTATAATGTAAATTGCCAGATAAAAGACAGCATACTGGTTAAATTCGAACTCCAGGTAAATATTTTCAGTATAAGTATATTCCATATGTGCCCAGTTAAATTGGAATTTCTGATAAATCATGAATTTTTTCAGCATCAGTATGTCCCATGCAATATTTAGCCAAGAGAATTGAGTTAGGGGGAGAGGAGGCCACAGACAGGACAGAAGAAAATGTGAGGAGAGATATTGACATGAAGAAACACCACCGCCAACAAAAAGGAAACACAATTCTCACAGTCACCACAGATGGAATAGTTGAAATTAGGCTAGAGAGAGAGAGAGAGAGAAAGTATTATAATCCCTAAATGTTTTGTTTGTATTTTTAATCTCAAAATCCTAAAGCATTTTTCTTAAGTACATTCACCATGAGTGCTTTAATTTAATTTAAAAAGATTCCACAATTTATCTCAATTTCTTGGAAAAACTGCCCAGTAAAAAATATATTCTAATCCAGGTTCATTTAATTTGCCTTCCCTATGCTTCCTAAAATCTCTTCAAGCCATTTACTTACACACATTAAAAAAAATGCTCACTCTTTCTGCCCCAGAACCAAGCAAGTTCTTTATCACTTAGTGCAGTTCTCTCCCTGACTTCCAGAGGGAAATCTTGGCATCTTCAACAGAAACACAGAGCAGTGTCTCTGCTTGCCTTGCCCACCTCAGATTTGACTTTCCCCAAATGACGCCTTTCCTCCCAGAAGTAGTTCATTGCCAAATTCTGCTTCATTACCCAGTGCGGACCTCTCCTGCGCTGGGCTCAGTTTAGTATTTTCGCTCAGGCGAGGGTGGAATGCCTCGCTTTCACAGCCCGCGAGCAGAGGTGGCACCTGTGCAGCAACCTGATGCTCGCGGCCTGCAGCTGCAGTGGGGAAGGCTCGGTCTAGCATAGAAAAGCAGGCACAGAGAGATGGCTAAACACGTAGCACAATGATGGCATACATCTCTGAAATGAGAATCTTGAAAATCAATAAGAATCGAAATTGAAAAAGGAAGAATTGTAGCTGTCAAAACGCAGGATGTCGGCAGGATATTTGAGTCCAGGTCCATGTTGGCTTCTCTGGTGCCCAGGAGAACCATCTGTTAAGAAAAGTTGTCTCTAGGGTGACCTTTGTCATGTCTCTTTGAAAAACATTGTGTCTCAGTCCATGGACTGGACTCGTCTCCCAAGTCCCAATTGACCTACACATCATGTTGGCACAAGTGTGAGGGACATTCCCTCAGCCAGAGAGGGGTGCCTGGGGAGGGATGAGAAGCCAAGGGTCAGAGGCTCATGTGGGAATGGGGTCTGGATAGAGTGAGGCACATTTAAAATTCATGCAATGACTAAAAACAAAAATTTGTTGTCTGGAGGACTTGCTAGGGGTACAAGTAATAAGCAGGCAAAGTGAGAAAAGGGTTTGTCACAAAAAAACTGAGTACCAGAGCCCTTTCCTGTTTTCCCATTAGAAGATGAAATTCAAAATATGCCACTTGAAATATTAAAAAAAACCCACAGAATATTATATCCTTTTTTTGATGGTTTTTTTTTTTAATTTCAAAATTGTACCAATTTTATAGTAACACAAACATTTCCTGATGTTCTGCATTCTTGCCAAATCTTGGTAATGTCTTATTAGTGCTGGGTTTGGGATCTGGTTTTGCTTAGTCACTGCAGTGGCTGAGCAGTGGTTTGGCATTGTGGATTTGATTTGTTTCCTTATTTCTGATGAGGTGGAGCACACGTCTATGTGTATAGCAGGTTTGGATATCTTCTTTCATGAAGGGTTACTTATTTTGCCCATTTTAAACACTGAGTTCTTCATATTTACTAATTTATAGTTCTTTATATCTTCCAAATGCTTTATCAGTTATATTGATTAAAAATCTCTATGTATTTCCTTTTTTCTCAATGATGTGTTTTGAAGAATAATTCTTAATTTTAATATAGTCCATTTTTTTTATGGCTAATGCTTTTTGGGTCCTGTTTGGATCTTTATTTTTCTGTTCATCTGTTTTTAAAGAGAGATTAGGTTAAAGGATATTTCTTTGTGCATTGACTACCTTAAGATATAACTACTTAGCATATCTGTTCAAGAGAACAATTTTGCCTTTGCAAGGTAAATCAAATAGCAAAATTCAGACCAATACCATCAATTCCTTTACCGAAGGAATAGTGCCTTGAAAACTTCGGTATTATCATTGGCCTAAAAAATAGAGGGATAGAAGCTCCTACACATATTTTTAAAATTATCTCCCTGTTTATCTTTCGCATCTAGTGTTTCATTGGTAATCTTCTATATTCTCTAAAATCACACTTCTCAAACCTTAATGTGCCTACGAATCACCTGGAGATCTAGTGAAAATGTAGCTTCTGATTCAGTAGGTCTGAGGCGGGAGGAGATCTTGCATTTCTCCCAGGTCAAGTCACCTGATTAGAAAATCACACTTGGAGAGCAAGGTTCTCTAGCACAAGGCAGATTCTGCTACCATAAAGAATATGTAAAGAACATTATTTATGTACTAGGTACTATATCAGTAGGATTTTAAATAGGTCAAACTGCTTTTTCCCCCCTCCAAAGATGTCATTGAACTACACAGACCTCTGTTCTTAATTTTTCTCAAATGTAAAGTAGAATATAAGATGGTGAACGCTAAGACCAATTTAAAATATTTAAGGAGTTGGGAGGTGTAGATCAGCTTGTCCTGCTTATAACAAAGTGTTCTGAAGCCAAATCCCATAAAACAAAGCCAACCAGTTGGCCAACATAGAGGAGTGTCTTCTCTGAAAGAACTTTTTTACTATACAATTTGGATTAAAAGCTTAATTTAAAATAAACTTATTTCTTCCTTCTCTTTCTTTCCCAGCCTAATACTTTCCAACATTCTATTCAGCTTCCCCCATCCCTCTACGAAGGAGACTAATACTGGCACTTGAAATGTTAGTATCTTGAGCAACAGTGTTTTGAAATACCACCTGAATATGATACATTTGAGGCTTGTCTACTTAAAAAAAAAAATTATAGAGAAGAAAACTGGCAGACACTGTCTGGCCAGGTGATCAAGGTCAGCATTGCCAGTGATAAGTCACAGCAATAGCCTAGGCCACTGGATATGATGTATTGAGAAAGGCACTTTACCTCATAGCCTTCCTTCTCCAAAACCCATAACCCCAAGGTAATCATGAGAAAACCATCAGAGAAGGCTGAATTGAGGGATGTTCTACAAAGTCTGGCCAGTAATCCTCAAAAATGTGAAGTCTTATTACAAAGACTGAGAAACTGCCACAGGCCAGAGGACACGAAGGGGACATTGCCGACTAAATGCGGTGTGGTTCCTGGTTCCCATCTTGGAACAGAAAGAGGACATAAATGGAGAAACTGGTGAAACTTGATACAAGTCTAGAGTTTAGTTAATAGTAATGTATCGATGCTGGTTTCTGAGTTCAGACAAACGTACCCTGGTAATGTGCAAACATTAGGGGAACCTCAAGTGGGTGAGGGATATATGGGAACTCTCTGCACTAACTTTGCAGTGTTTCTGTCAATCTAAAATTACTCCCCAATACAGAGTGGATTAAAAATGGCATTGAAAGCAGAATTGAGGGAGAGCAGCATTTAAGGAAATACTATAACATAGTCTTTTTGAAAAGCATACTTCGTGGGCAAATTCTTTCCCATAAAGTGTGTGTGGGGGGGGCTAGGATGTTGTGCAGGAGTGTGTATTTTCCTAATGACCTACTGAGAAAATAACACAAAAATCAAAGACTACCACGGGTTCAAAAGAAAAGCGGAAGAACACCTCGGTGTCCTTAAAGAAAGAAAAAAAAAAGTCCTTAGTCATGAAAGTTAGCTCAGACACTTAGCTGACATGTACCAAATTGCTTTGAAAGAAAGCAAAGTCTAGAGGAACTGTTGAAAAATCTGTCGAGTGACTAATCCCCAGTTGGATCCCAATGGAGGAAATTGGAGAGATCCATTAGGCAGACGAGGCTGTCCATTTCCTCAGAATTATCGACCGTGGTGATGCCCTTGCTCCGTGCGCATGTGCCACCGGAGAAGCTCCCCAGCCAGAATCGAGTTAAGTGGAAACATCACAATCAATAAAAGACACTCTATTTTCCATTTGCTCATTGTTTTTTAAGGGCTTATTTTGTAACAACACAAGAAGGATTCAATTCAATATCAATTCACCTTCGGGGTGGGAGAGGACTCCAGATATTGACTTTTAGTGCCTGACAAAGTTTGTGACAAGGCTCAGTTTGCTAACATTCTGACCAAAGTGCAAACCTCAGCCACAGAGGAGCCAGGATAAGCAGATGTTCAGCATCGCTTCACGATACTGGAACCCCTTTCAGTGCAGCAACAAAATCAACGACAAATGCCAATTGAGCACCTACTGGCTGCTCAGCCAGCCAGCCAGCCAAGCACCTTTCATGGTTTTCAATGAGTTGTGGCTGGTGGTTCCAGTCTGGATTTTGTTTTTTCCATGTTAAATACCTAAATTAGTAGTCTTCCAGATGCCCATACCATTCTGTTTTTTTATCCAGGGATGAGTTAAATGATATTGTTTAAAGCAATGTTTGAACTTTACATTGACTTTGTTTTTTGGTTTTTTTTTTTTTTTTAATTTTGGTTTTTGAGTTTGTATGGGTGATGGTGGTAGTAGTGATGACGATGTGTTGGACTCCACTTACAAATATATATTTTTCATATTCTTTACCTACTCCTGCCCCAAGTGAAAGCTACTAGGATTAACCAAGGATGTGGTTCTCTATATATTTAATATATATAACCAATATTTTCAGAGATGGCTGTGATCAATCCTCCCATTCATTTATGTATATATACCTCTGCAACAGGACTTTGCTGCTTTTCCCATGAAGAGGGGGGATCTATTTCTCCACCCCTCAAATCTGGTTGTGACTTGCTTTGGCCAGTGGGTCATTAGCTAGTGTGATATGGGAGACTTGAAAATGGGTCCTTGCTGGGGCTGCTGAGAATCCTGCCCTCACATGAACAAGCCAGGGCTAGCCACCTGGAGGAGGAGGGCCACAAGGACAGAGACCCTGCCTGTCTCACCCATCCCAGTGAAGGCTTCAGTCATGGGAGTGAGGTCTTCCTAGGCCACCTGACTTCAGCCAAGCCAACTCAGACCAGGAGCACTGCTAAACTAACCACAGTAATGATAAATGCTGTAAGCTATGTTTCGGAGTGGTTCGCTACATAGCGAAAGCTAACTCCTACAGTACATATTTTTTGTTCGAACGGTTTATTTTTCTCATTTAACTTTAGTCTTTAGAGTCTCAGATCCTTATTCAGAGCAAATATCTTGCCTTCAGAATCTGCCTCTACCTGGGAGACAGAATTATTGTTGATAATTCCATACCACTATGTTAATACATGTGACACTTATGCCGTACTTTATTATACTTCTATTGTCTGTGTCTGTGTTTCCCTCTCACTAAGCTCTAAATGGAAAAGTTTGTACATCTTTGGGCATTGCTTGGTCTTCAGTATGGTAGACACTGGAATATTTGTTGAAAGTTCTAGGAAAATGTTTTCTTATTAACGAACTTCTTTGTGCTGGGATCTTTGAGGGAGCCCAATGTATGACACGTGAATTTTGGCTAACCTGAGAAATAAGAGGAAGTGTAAAATATAGATTATAATACCTATTACTGATAAAAGCTGGGTAGAAGGTACCATTTATCTATAACTCAGTGTACTTTTAAATACTCAATTCCAAAATTAGGCAAATGGACCCACTAAGATATAGGCTGTGCTATACTAGACTCCATTTGAGTGGAGTCTGGGAAGACTCCCTTCCTGTCCCTCCCTTACTGTAGAGTTGGCCCCACTCTCTCCATGACCTCATTTTATGTACATATGTCATGTCTTTTCGTGTTCACAGATCTTCCTGGCAGTCTTGACAAATTACCAGTGTATCTCTCCCCCAACCCAAGATTGTAATTCCTTTGACTCAAGGCCTGGCATGTTAGGTGTTTATCGCTTGTGCCTGGTGAAGTTCTAGGCACAGAGTACTTAACATTTGTTGAAAAACTAAGCTTTGTAATTGTGTGATTCTGGAAATAGTTTGACATCACCTTTCTCAGTTAATTGGCATTGAAATCATCAGAATTATGGCATTGCATATGTCTACATATGATACATAATAGTGTATGGACAAAAGGGGAAACCAAAGCTGTTTATGATGCTAATTTTAATAGGCATGTGCTCGCTTAAGGAGAACGATTAGAACTCACCGCAGTAATGAGGGATAATTTGCTGTTTGTGGACTAACTTAACCACCCTTCATATTTGCTGTGTATTGTAGAGACTTAAAGATGATGTGACTATGACCTATTCTAAACCCTGAATATGGTAGTAACTGATCTTTTGTTCTTCATATTTTCACTAAATTTTAAAAGCAAAATGCCTTTGAAGAGGTTTCTGTAAGGAAGATAGTTCTCTGATCTTAGTGGGGTAGATGGTTCTTGATAAAAATACAGATTCCTGATCTCCATCTCCAGCATCTTTTATTGAGGGGATCTGGGTAGAGACCAGTATTGGGTGCGTTGAACAGCTACCCAGGTGACTCTGATTCAGGTAGCCTATTGACCACCTTATGAGTAGGAGATCTTGTAACTGAACAGAGATCTCAACTATCTCAAGTTCAAAGGCCATTTTTCTTTTGTAAGGATGGAGTGATCTGTATTCCCAGGAATCCAGGGAATGTCACACAAGCAGACTTCTGCAAGGTCCAGCATCAGGGAAGTTCCAGGTGTACTGCCCCCCCCCCCCATCTCACCTGTTTTCTCTGATTCTTCATATCTGATCTCCTCTCACTCCCAACCACTTGCCTTTCAGTGCTTTAGCTCCTCAGGACTTGGGCATGTGCTGCCTGCCACTCAGTATCCCAGCTCTTCCCCCTACATTTCTCACCACCACCTGTGCACTTACCTGTGTCTTTTGTTTCAAATTCCCCAGAGGCAATTCGATCAGTGCCATGTATCCTCTGGAGTCCTGGTACCCAAATCAAAGGTTAGGAAAACCTCTGAGAACCATTCCTCACTGGACATCCACTCCTCATCCAGGCAGCTGAGGGCTAGCAGTGGAAGGAAGGTTTTGTAGAAAATAGTGGCAGGGAGGCTGAGGGAGCACAGGCCAAAGTCTGTCACTGGCACTCATATCTTCTCACCACTTCGATATCAGAATTTGTGACCAGTGACAAAATAGGAAGTAAATTTGTCTTCACAGAAGACCTTTACCTTAAGGAATGTTCTCTATAGAATAGGGATTGTGTAACACTTATGGAATGTGTTGTTTTAATAATGCAAATACTCAAAGAAGGGAGTTCTAAGATGTTTGGATATTGAGGAACTTTTAGAAACCAAAGGACAGCAAATAGAAGATAATCTGGAAAGATCTTCTATTCAGTTGGGTTGAACTTCAAGTGCTCATTTTGCCTTCATAGTCCTGGGAATTAGTTGCATTAAACCCCATCTTAGCTAGCTAGAGTTTTCGATGTTGTTAGGGTGATTTTATTTACTTATCAGGCTCAGTGGGAATATGATTTACTTGATGGAAATTTACCTTGATGAACTCACTTTGCATGTTAGAAGTAAAAGAAAAAAAAAAAAGCACCTCATACTCGGAATTGATTTCCTTGGCAAAATAATAATTAAAGAGCTTGTGTGTGTACGTTCTCTTCCCCTACCCCCCACTCCCTCCCTCTGTGTGTATGTGGTGTGTGTGTAATAAGAAAAGGTAAAAAAAAAAAAAAAAAAAAATGGAGTCAAAAACTAAATTATTTTCCTGAAATTTGTAACCTGTCCCCAGATTAGAAAGATTTCATTTTGGACAATACAATGAAACTTAAGTAATTATCCATGTTGTGTGTCTGTATGTTTGACAGCAAAGCCTTCAAAATATTTTGATATGCAACCTTTCTTCTTTTCCTTTGTGTTGTCAGACAACATGCCAGCTGTCAGATGGAGGGAAGCAAGCAACTTTGGCATCACTATTCCCACCACCTTCACCACTGAGTCCCTATAAATAGCAGAATAGGATAAACCAGTCTCAGAGGGAGAGCAGCAGGTGGTACTCGCTGTATCCAGAGCTGAAGGTGTAAATGAATTTCAGTGTCTTTTTGATACCCAAACAACAATAAGATTACAAAGAATGAAGCTTTTGTTAGGAGAGAGCCCAATATTTGAAGTAAATAATAATGATGTTGATACTTTTCATTATCATGCAGCTTTCCCCTTTGAAAGAATTTTCAAACAAGAAAGCGCCCTGTTTTCAGAAGAGCCAATTTCCCCTCTTATCTCTCTAAGGAGTCTCTCTCTGAACTCCCTCTTTTAAGGAAGGGGAGGTGATACTGATCTGAGCCAGGTGGTGGGTGGAGGGAAGTAAGTCTGTTGTGGAAATGTTACTATAAAATACGTTTGCTGTAATTACCAGAAAAGGAAACCATAGTGGCCTTCATCTGCAATGTTCTTAGTCGTCGCCCTATTTCTCGGGTTTATTTTCTGTCCATTCCTTGCCATTTCAGATTGATCACTACTTTTATGGCCCATCTTAATTCCTAGCTCCTTGTCTCTCTGCCCTGATTGCTCCATATTGAAGAAACCTGCTCTCTTCGGACCACCGATAGCACAAACAGAAACACAGTTTGTCACATGGTTCAGCATTTGTATCAGCCTTCAGCTGTGTCTT
Source organism: Ursus americanus (assembly GCF_024610735.1). Lineage (NCBI taxonomy): Eukaryota > Metazoa > Chordata > Mammalia > Carnivora > Ursidae > Ursus > Ursus americanus. Next base: position 30,832,454 of record NC_142140.1, on the reverse strand, counting down.
AACACCTCGTGTTTTTAACCAGATTTTGAGCTGCTTGAGAAAACAGAAGGTGACTTGGTCTCCAATGTGTTCTTCATGGCATTTCACACATTTCTGGGTCACATGCTACTTTAATCACAGTCCACCCACCTCAGGAACATCCAACCAGCATCAAAAGAGGGATGGCCGATGATGGAAGCTGTGGGCCCTCTGACCTTGTGCCATCGTTTTCTTCTGCCCCTTCCTGGGTCTTTTCAGCTTCCAGCTCTGACTCTTTTCTCTCTCTCGTCCCACACCTACCCCTCCAGCTTGCTCAGAGGTTCAACAGCCTCCATTTGGTCAGCTTCACCTGCAGCTCTGCAAGCCTGCCTCCTGGGTGCTCTGGGTGACTGTTCTGCCTTAGCCTCCATGATCAGGAACGGACCACAGATGCTCAATTGTCAATAATTTACCTTACCTCTTGCAATCAATTAAAATCAAGCCAAACTTTGTGTCAGGGCCACAGCTGTGCATAATCTGACCCACCTCTATTTCTCCAGACTTTTTTCTCATTTCTGTCCTCTTCCCTTAAAAATTCTGGCCTTTCTAGCCCTTCAAGCTTCAGGAACTTTTCACTCCTATTCTCTCTACTTGGAGGGCTTTCCCTGCAGCTGACCACACATCTGGTTCTTGCTCATGTTCTCAGCTCACCCTTTTTAAAGTTGACATCATCCAATTTCTCTCTCAACCCATTTTCACTTCCTTCACAGCATACATCACCATCTATAATTATCTGTTAACATGTTTACCATATATCTTCTCCCATCAGGAGAATGTAAACTCCATGAAAGTAGGGGCTTTATCTTTTCTATCACCAAACAGGCACTGAATGTCAAAAATGCTCAATTCATGGATGGGTGCTTGCATGGATGTGGAAGGAGTGAGAACGTAGAAAAACAAAGTTCTTTAGTAATGTCTGTTCTCCCTATACTTGCTTTCATTTCAGGGACCGCGTTCTCGCTCTCTTGTTATATATGGTTTGGCACCTAATTGAGAACTAAATTGTTAATGTCACAGATGCCAAGCTGTCTTAGTGAGCTGGAGATCCATGCCACCCCTTGATTAATTACCTGTTTTTCCTCACATTTGAATAGAGTGACACCAATTTTTAGTGGATCATCTGCTGAATCTACCACGTGGAGGAGACAGTGGTGCCACCTCTGCTGTGGAGGTAATACACCACCAGCAGCTACATCTGCTCAGGCCTGTTCAGTGTGCAAGGGGGTCCTGCCCAGTGGGCCTTGTTGATCTATATGCCAAAACAGATAACTGGGAAGATGAAGTAATACTACTTACCTGCATTTCACAGACAAGCAAATCGACGTTCCCAGGCTCAATCACAAAGCTGTTAAAAAAAAAAAAGTGAACAAACATGTTGGTTATGAAATCCAATTTTATGTGATTCTCTTTGCATCTCTGTCTTTCTCTTGGTCCTCTGCGTTTTTCCAGCATCTTCTGTTCCTTACAATCATAGTGTCCCTGAGTGAAAGTTCCATGACAGACAGAAGGTGGCCTACAGCGGCAACATAAACAAGGAGGTCCTTTGTGAATTCCCTTAAAACATGTGTCCTGGGGAGAATGCTGGAGGTGGTCTCCTTAATACTCTAGGGTGGGGTCTACAAACTTTTGGTAAGGAGCTGTTAGGAATTTTAGACTTTCCTGGCTAAGAGGCAAAATCAGGGATATTACTTACATAACAAGAGATGAGATGAATTTCTGCATTTTTTTTCCAACACTTTAAAAATGTAAAATCTTCTTAGACACAGACCATACAGAAACAGCCCAACTGAGCCTGAGGGCTGTGGTTTGATGATATATATATATATATATATATATATGAATATATAAAATCATACAGAGCGCCTCTGTATACAAGACACTGTTAGAACCTCAGTCTGCTTTATCAGACAGTTTCTGAAGCACTGTAAGTATTTTCTTTGATTTCTTGTTTTCCTTGTGGTCAAGCAATTAGTTAGGAAGACACCTAATTAGCAGCAAGATATATATATATATATATATATATATATATATATATATATATATATATATATATATCTCACAGTATATACTTAATTATGTATATATTTTATACTTGCAGTTTCTCTCCAATTTCCTGGGCAACATCAGTCTCCTAAACTCATTGACCTTGATTTCAGCCACAAACTTGGCTCTTTTTTGGGGTGTGCTCACTTCCACATGTGTGTCCTGGTGGCCCCTTCTGAATTCTTTAATATTTGTGGGAAGTTGGAAGGGGCCATACCTTTTAACTTGGCCACAGAAGATGTATTTTCTCACTGGACCCTCACCTGGTTGGGACATGAGCCTTGTTAGGGTGTTAGCTATCTGGTTGTACCTTTCTCTCTCACTTTCTCTTTAAGATGTCCCACAGAGGCGTTTCTGCTCATTCAGTTCTCTGGAACACATCACTTAACCAAACCCTCATTAGACTTGATTGCTAGATTTTCAGTAAACAATAGAACTTTCTTTTGAGCATTGCTGTACTGGTGAGACTACTAAGGCAAATGGAATCAGGCCTGTTTGGAGTTCTGTTTCTCTACATGTATAGGTAAAGGGCCTCATTTTTAACTGAAGGGGGCAGGCAGTAGTCACAGAACTTTAAGAACTTCCTAACCATTTAAGACTGGGTCATGCTTTAAACCATATTCTAACTATATAACACATTGGCTTTCTTCTATGGAAAGTTCTTCCCGGTGGATTTTAATAGCACTTTAAACACCATCCAGAGTTGGAGACAAAGCCCCAAGGCAGGATCTTCCCAATGAAGCCAGACAGAGCTCTATTCCCAATTACAGTAGACCCTTGAACAACACAGGGGTCAGGGGGACACCGATTCCCCACCCCACATAGACAAAATTTCACTAAATTTTGACTCTCCCAAAACCTAACAACTAAGAGCCTACTGTTGACCAGAATCCTTACTGATAAACAGTTGATTAACACATATTTGGTATGTGTTAATATTTTTATAATAAAGTAAGCTAGAGAAAAGAAAACGTTAAGAATAAAGAAAATACATTTACTAGTACTATACGGTCTTTATCAAAAACATCCGTGTTTAAGTGGGCCTATGTAGTTTAAACCATGTTGTTCAAAGGTCAACTGTACTCCATTTTCCTGTGTCCTCAGTACATGGATGGTTACACTTCCTGGTACCTTGCAGTTAGTTGTTGTCTGTGGCTTGCTTTGGATGATAACATTTCAGAGGAGGTAGCATGTGTCTTGTCTAGGCAGAAATATTGAAGCACCAGAGCGAGAGACGAGTGTTCCTTTCTTTCCTAGCCACTGGGATCGTGGAAGCCCAGTGAAGATGGATTCGCCATCAGTCTGGGGCCTCCATGAAGAGTCCTCCAGGAAGCCGTACAGAGCATACAGTTCAAGCGAGAAACAGACCTTTGTGGTTTTAAGTCACTGAGATTCGGCGTTTTATTGTTATTTCAGCACAAGTCAGCCCATCCTGGCTGCTATGCTTTGTCTAGTATCCAAATGCATGAGAGCAGAGCAAGAAGAATAAACTCTGTCAAGCTGCTTGTTTGGAAGAATTACTATTTATAGTGGTTTCCCGTTAGACTGTTTCTGGTTACAGTTGGCCTGTGCACCATGCTTGTGGAGCCGTAGCTGCAGGCAGTTGTATGTCTTTGGGGAACCAATGACCAAACCTCTATCACAGAAGGGGAACATGGTGCACTGGCTGAAGGCAAAATCCAGATAGGGGGTGAATGCGATTGCATTTTGCTCTGCAAACATTTATTGAGCGCCTCTGTATACAAGACACTGTTAGAACCTCAGACTGCTTTATCAGACAGTTTCTGAAGCACTGTAAGTATTTTCTTTGATTTCTTGTTTTTCTTGTGGTCAAGCAATTAGTTAGGAGGACACCTAATTAGCAGCTATTGTATCTCTCTGCAGACAATTTACAAGTCTGTTCTTTAAAAGGGGAAATGTTAATGAGAAGAGAATCATGGCTGAACTCTTGAAGCGGACAACTGTCTGCCTTGATTGTATTTGCTGGGCAACTTGGTTCCTTCAGTGTGCTGAACTTAGTCAGCAGAAGCGCCAGTGACTCATGTGACACACGGTTTATTTTGACTTCCTCAGATTGAAAACTTATTGCTAGTTTAGTGAGCTCTCTTGGCCAGCATGAGCAGGTAATGTGAAAAATCAAAACTGACAGCACATTTAAATCACACCCCTAACCCAGATTGGGTATCTATACATCTCATGGAACAATTTAAATCCCCAGATGAAAAAGCAAGGGGCACTATAATTGTTGGAGGATGTGTATTAAAGGTAGAACTTTCCAGCTACTAAGGACCAAGGTAGTCCACATTTAGGGTGCAAAGGGGGGAAATTTAGCCACTGACCAGTTAAGAAACCTGGAGAAGCCACAGAATATGAAGGTAGACTTTCTCATTTTCGTCCAGCACACACCTGTAGCTGCTATAGCATTTCCAATACTAAGTGAGATCACTGGAGAATCCTCTTTTTCTCCTCTTACTGCAAAATAACCAGATTTATTCAATAAGTATTTTTTGTGAATCTCCACGAGACGCTCACTTTGTTAGATGAGAAAGGAAATGCCAAGCTCATGAACAAGTGGTTTCTTCAGCTCAAGTGTTGATGGTATAACCTGCGACAAGGTCCCTTTCGCTTAGGTCTTAAGTTACCCTTTGCCACTGTGCAAGATGGAAAAGAATCTTGTGAACCCCTGGATATTCCTGAGTGTGGGAGGCAGGGAGTAGGAATATGGCAAAGGAGGCAAATCAGAGGCTCTTCTGAGGAAGAGGGAAGAATAAGCAGTCCCATGTTGGTAGAATTTTGAGAATTTGCCTTTTCTGTCCAAAACCAATATCTGAGCCACGATATTGATACTTTTGAGACAGGAGACAATAGTGGGTATTAGAAATGGATAGTTTCTTTTTCTGTTAATGTAAAGGGGCAAGGAAGCCCCTGTTGCTTTATCAAAATAAGTTCCACAGTTAAGATGCTCAGAGGATTGAGCAAACAATTTTGAGCCTTCTTACTTCGCAAGGTGAGGTTACAGGAGATTTGCTTCCTGTACAAAGCTTTGGGTCTCCTCCCATAAGTGCAGCTTAACTCCTCCAGCATTATGAGCGGCGAGGCTGGTGGGGGGGGTCTCTGAGTTCTGTATGGGAGGTGGCTTCAAATTCTCTGGACTTCTGATTCCACCACGGCTCCAACGATCAGTTCACATGGGCTTCAAGCCGCGGCACACAGGTACAACTGCACAGTATCTTGCTTGGCTATGCATCACGTGCCTCTTGTATTTGTTTCGGAGCTTGGCTGATACCAGTGCCTAGCGGGGCAGTGGGAGCTGCTTGGCAGGTTTGCAGGTGCATCCTGGAGGCCTGGGAATTAATGACCCTTCGGGAAACCCTTGGCCAATGGAAGTTGAGAGTTGAGGAATAAATGCTTTCTCTTCTCATCCCCCAGGTGGGCACATTTAACAAGGCTTCTCAGAATGTCTCAAGGGATCTAGCATTGCAGCGTCTACAGTGGGGGCCCACGTTGATAGCATGTCTTCGTTTTGGCTTCCCCTCATCCCTGTCTCAATCCCCCAGCCCCTCCCTCCTGTCCAAGCATCAATTTGCCAAAGAAACCACCTGCATACAAAGTTTGTCTCAGGCTCTCTTTTGAGTAAGCCTGTCCTAAGACACTCTCTATTCAGAGTCCTCCCCGGTCCTCGGCAGAAGTGTGTAATTTCAGGCTAAATTCAGTCTTACTGCTGCTGGGACATTATTAGTGAATATGAAAGATTCCACTTTTCCATTTGCAATATGGTTTTAGCACCAGGGGCCAGTGGACTAAAATGATCCCATTAAAATGGTCAATGACCTATTTTTTTCCTTTTGATATAGGAGAGGTTCTTTCAATGTGTGTTTCTAGCCCACTGAATTGCTCCTTTGTGAGTCTCATTATAAAGCCCTGACCTTCAGGAAAGAAATTAAAGGATAGGGGCATTTCATGGTATTCGTGTTCATTCCCTGTGTGCTTTTTGATCTTTGTAAAGTATAAACAGTCTGGGGAGAGTGCTGACAGGGCCGGCGTTGTAGCCTTGATCCCAGCATGGGCTGATTAGCCTTGCATAGCAGAAAACCATCACATAGCCTGAAATTGCATTCTGAATTCTGGTGGAATGTGGTGTGTCTGCTCTTGGTCACCCAGGGTAGCAGATGACAACACGCATTTCATCCTCCCTCCTGAACACCAAACACAAGTGCATGTGACAGTGATTTGGAAGTGCAGTGTTGCCCGCGATGAGACGAACACATTTCCGTGATGGGGCATCTTTAGCCGGCTGAGCAGGGCTCGAATGAGACTCATGTAGGCAGTGGCCTGGGGTTAGGAGTGTGAAGGCAGCAAAGCATCGGGACTGTTTGTCACAGGAGACCAGGGACTTGGGGAGATGCTGGATGCAAGCAGAGTAGCTTCAAGGCACACAGCCCAGGCGTGGCGCTCCTCTAGCGGCGAGCCAAGGAGGGCCAGGCTCTCCACTCTGCACTGGCCCCTCTGCTGCATTAGTGGGGTCGGTTCCATGCTGAGATGGCACACCCGCCTGGACGTGGGCGTTTGTGTCTATGTGGAAGCGGCTGGGGCCAAGGCTGAGAGAGCTGGAGTCAGCCAAGCTGCTGAGCACTCTAAAAACTGTGTGCTTACGGAGCATTCACTGTGGTGCTTTTCCCTTGTCCCAAATGAGTTGACTCCGCAGCCATATTTCTAAAGGCAACGGGTCATCTGGCAGCTAGGGAAGCTGCTGTTGTCCCTGAGTTTCAGAGAATGCCTGGCGGCTCCCCAGGAGGGCTGCAGCTTGGCAGAGACTTGCTAAGGGTAGAATTGGTTCTCCGGGGAAAGGCATGTTTGAATTTAATTTTGTGATCTAGGAATGTGGAATGTTTTTTATTTTTGAAGTAAAATTTGTATAACATAAATTTTAAAGCACACAAGCTGTGGCATTTAGTATATTTATAATGTTGAAGAAACACCGCCTCCATCCACTTCCAAAATATTTTCATCACCCCCAAATGAGACCCCGGTGGAATGCCATATGTGACTTTAATACCTGACTACACTGAGATTTGCCTTTCTATGAGGAGAAAAAAAATTTTTTTTTTAATTTACTTACTTATTTTAGAGGGAGCACACACAAGCGAGAGCAGGAAGGGGCAGAGGGAGAGGGAGAATCTCAGGCAGAGCGCGGAGCCTGACGTGGGGCTCAAGCTCAAAATCCTGACATCATGACCTGAGCCAAAACCAAGAGTCCGACATCAACCAACTGAGCCACCCAGGCGCTCTCCCACCCCCAAGAGTTTTAAGAACAAATACTATACTACCATTTAATTTTATTCTATTTTTAAATGATGTATATTTATTTTTGTTCTTCAAATTTATAGAAACTGTATTTTCAATGCAGGAAACTAAAAAAAAAATTGTGAAATCAGAAGGACAATCAGAAGGAAAAATTTGTGAAATCAGAAGGAAAAAAAATATCCAAACACAATATGAAGAAGATGCAAGGCTAGTTGGGAATATACATGCTCTGCTCTATCCCCCATGTCTGAATCAACATACATAGTTATGTACGAGAATCTCCCAAAAGAATTTGGACAGTGTGTCTTCCTGAACCTCCCATGTGATTTTTGCTAAGCCTCTTCTAGTATGTTTGAGAATTCCTGGTTACACATCAGCAGTTGTGCACAATCAGGTCAGACTGAAGGTAAAAGTTTGATACTTAACTGTGTGACCTTGGCAAGATGGGTAAAATTTTAGTGAGCCTTGGTTTTCTTACCTGAAATGGTGTTCACATCTTCTCCATGAATTACTTGCTTATTGTGAAAAGTAAATGCCTGGTACATAGTACTGAGTAAACGATAATTTAAAAAAGAGAAAGAGACTGCTGTAAAGATATGCAGACATACAGATGTTTAGGGGCCAGCTCAGCCCAGCCCTCAGGCAAGTGCCCTTCAGGCGTTTAATCCTCACGGTGGGTTTGATTTAAGCTCATGCCACCACAAATGGAGTCAAACTGCCACATACTAAGGCCGGGATGCCAGACATCTGCTGGGCCCTGTCAGCTACTGCCAATGACTATCTCCCAGATTAAAGCAAGATCACTTTGGGTAGCAAGTGACTCTGTGGCACATCAGTTAAAGAGAAATCCGAGAAAAGGCACTGAGTGGGGCAGGAAAGCTTGTGTGCTCTGCATATGACCAGCCAGTGGCACACAGGGGAGCTTTGCAACAGGCCTCTCCCAAGGCTAGAAATGGCACTGGTTGAACAGGCAGGGCCTTGCTGCCTATGGTAGGGTGTTCTGATTCTCACCAGGCTGAGAAGGTCATGGTCCATGCCCCAAGGGCTGATTTTGTGTAGGACCCGAACACTTCATTTCCTGTGATCCAGGTGTGGAATGAAATTTGGATCCCATTAGCTTTGCCTGCGTGATCTGTCCAGCACCTCCCATTTGTAATTTATTCGGCAAGTCGTTGAACATCTATGGGATAGATATTTTTCAAAGTGTCGACCTCTGGAAGGAAGACATGGCCCCAGCCATCATGAGAGTCCCAGTCTAGAGTGGCCATTCCTTGAAGCATCCTGGGGGGTTTTACCTCTCAAGAGGTATATCCCATGCATCAGAAGAGCATTCCATGAGCAGACAGGTTTGGGAAAGAGCATCTAAGACATAACTCTACATTAGTGTTTAAAACTTCTAAGACGTCCCATAGCAAAGGAAAAAAAAAAAGAAAAAACTGAATATGTCCAATGCTAATTGAAACATGAAATCTTTTTGCCACTTAAAACTTCTTAACATCACCTCTACTGGTGTTCCCTGCTGGTCGAGAAGAAATCTGCCAAAACCTCAGATTTCCAGACGGAGATTCATAAAACTATGCAGAAACTATACTTCACACATAGATACAGATCTGTGTAGTGCCTTCAGAACCTTTGAGATCTGATTCCATTTCTCCAACCCCCTAAACGAGAGATGGCAAACTGCAGTGTTTGTAGCCAGCCCAGAGAAGCAGGAGCGGTGGCAGGCTGGCGGGCAGGCTGGGAATCTGTGCTCCCTGATGGTTTGGTGGCAGTGCTGTGACCTGGAAACACACATCCCTCAGCTCCAGTTGGCCTCTGCTAGGTGGAGGGAATGTGGGTCAGACCAGTGAGAGCTCTGTTTCTTAGGAGAACATGGAAACCTGTATTTTTTTAGACATGAAATTTCACAACTTCAGATTTGTAAAACACTGTACTGGCCAAATAACAGAAGCACGCTTCTGTAGGCCAGTCTTGGGGGAGCTACTGAGCTGTGGCCTGGCCCTGGGGAGATGGGGTGTGAAATATTTGCAGATGGGTAAGATCTAGAACACCGAAGGATCTGGAGTTTGTGAGGCAAATGCCATGCCTAGATACCTATGTTGGTGACCATACCCTCCACGCACTGATTCCCCACGTACATCTTCCTTGGCTCCTTAGTCAAAAGCAGTGGCACAGCTGAGGACTTTCTACCCTGATATGGTTTCTGCAGTTAGCTTCCGGGACAGCTCGTCCATCTCCTTTGCTGTTTTTCCTTTTCTCCCCAAGTTTGGAAATGTTGGAGAGCTCCAGGGTACAGGCCTCAACTCTGTTCTTATTTACACTCCCCTCCTTAGAGATGTCACATAGCCTGCAGGGCTAAATGCCATTTCTATGCCCGCATGTGCATATTTCTATGTCTAGCCCAGTTTTCCTTCCTGAACTCTCCAGAGTTATACCTTCAAGTCTCTTCTTCAGTCCTAGTAGATCTTGAGCTGGGCAGATCTAAAGCAGAGGTTCGGATTTTTCCAATCCCCAAAGCTTCTACACACACAGCCTCTCCCATCTTGATTACTGATGATAATGGACTGCATGGCTAATTCCCTCCCTTCCTTCAAGTCTTGAACTAAATGCTCCCTCCTCCAGGAGGCCTACCCTGATCACTCTGTTTGACACTGTGCAGTCTACCTCTGGTTCCCCTTAGCCTGATTAATCTTCTCCCATAGCACTTCTAACACACAATATATTCTTAAGTTTATTGAACATCTGCCTGCCCGCACTAGAGTGTAAACTCCACAAGAGCTGAGGATACTTGTCTGTTTTATTTCCTAATACACCCTTAGATTCAATATGAAGCACAAAGTAGATGCTCAATAAATGAGTAAATAAAGGCCACTTGTCACCTGGCAAAGAATTCAAGAGAAAATGTGCTTTTAAGCTCAAGCTTGTCATCAAAGTTCAAGTGTTAATGTCCACTAGTTAGTGTCCATCAACTGAATTGAACCACAAACCACTGGGAATATGAACAAGGAATGTCTTCAAAATGTATCTGGTATGTGGAAACCCTGTGATAATAGGAGCAGGTTTTAAGAAATATATGCATAAGTATATAATCTAATGTGTGTGCAGATATATAGATTTTTTCTGATCAGAGTTTCACATTTTGTTTCATGAGCCAAATATTCTAGGGGACATCTATCTGTTGAAGCATTCTACCAACTTTCTGCTAGGGTTCCAAATTTAAAATTAAAAAGCAAACAGAGGTACTTCAGACTTCTCCCTGTACTGACAGCTCATTTCCCAGTGTGTTGCTAATCTCCAGTTTTGCCCCAAAGATAGTATTTTAAAAACTTTCACACTGAGTTCCTTTGTGTATCAAAGACAAAGTTATTATCAAAATTATTACTCATGTTCTTTGTCATGCAAGAAGCATAAGTAATGTTTTTAATAATGCAAGCCATTAAAAAGTGGATGGGCTGAATTCATTGTGTCTGTTTCTAGCCTGCTCTGGGAAAGAATTTTTCTCTGCACAAAGGTGTAACCCCTTGATGCCTGCATGAGTCTTTCCCTCTGTGTTTCAGTATAGAGTTGAGCACCTATTTCACTTAGATATTCAGAGCTAAAGCTTCAGCCTCTCAAGCCCCTTCCCTAGAGATGGAAAGGTTTGGGGAGGAACAGTTTCACAGTAAGGAACAACTTTCTTTGGAAATATTGTTTTGGAAGAAAATAAAAGTTCTGGATTTTGTTTTAAATATGACTGATAGTCATTTCTTCAAAATAGCTTAGGGGGTAGGTTCATCAGAGAGCTGATACTTCAAGTGTTAAGATGCCCTTCAGGACTGAGACCCTGTCACCGGAAGCTGGAAAGTAAGAATGGTAGGTGAATACCAGAGACCAGTCACACGTCCCCCCACCCCCCCTACCTGATGCCCAAGCAGACATCACTGAGAACAGGAAATCCTTGTCCAGAGGCTCAAATATTTTTTAATCGTGGTGGTCCAGGCAGCCACCCCCAATTGCTTTGAATCAGCATGTGAAATTACCGTAGTGGATACAATTTTTTAAAAATAGTAAGAAAATATTTTTAAAAGATGGGTGGATGTCAGGCGGACCAACAGCAAGTCAAGGCCAAATTTCAGGAGCCTGTGGTGGTTGCTGCCGTGTCACCAGCCTTCCTGAGTTCCAAAGCTCGGCCTCCTGCGGGCTCCTGATGGCGCTCTGTCAGCTGTCTCAGACCTTCAGAAAGGCTTTGGAGCACGACACACTGAGAGTGGTTATAAGAGCTTCGTCTGGGCTTAGCCCAGTGTGCTATGCACATTCTGGCTGCACATACCCAGCATCTTCATCCTAGACCCTGAAATTATTTGGCATACAGATGTGACGTGTTCTGAGTTTCCTTCGGAAGGAATCAGGGGGCCTGTAGCTCTAATTCCTTTCCCAACTAGCAGCCTTTGTTCTAGTTGAGAGCCCAGCCTATAAAGTAGTTACATAATGGGGGAGAGACAAAAAGGCTGGGATTAGAATAGCTCCCCCGGGAGAGGGAAACACAGTGTAACTTTCTCAAACCCCAAATCTGTACTGCATCTCTGCTGTTGAAAGAAATGGATGTTTATTTTTTCCTTCTCGTTTCAGGGAAGAACTGTGAAGGATCAAAAGAATGGATTTGCCTGGATGTTAGTGTGGCCCGATTAGGTTGGGATTAGTCTTTTTCTCTCTTCACTGAGAGAAGCAGAGACCATCTGCGGAAATTATTTAAATCTGCGTGCCTTCCAGGGAAGCTGTTTTCGTTGCCATTGCATTTATTGTAGCGCCGGGGAGCTCACCAGGCATTCCAAACCTCGCTGCAATAGCGCCAGCGTTGCCTTTGGCCATTAGATTAACAAAAGGAAAAATTAACTTTGCTCCAGCTGAAAATTAACACCTTAGATTAATTAAAAAGCAAATGTGATCAAGGCCCCTGGATTTTTCTCGGAAGGTCCTTTCTGCATGGGGCTTCAGGACTGCAGTGAAGCTTCTTAGTTTAGGAGGGGACGGGGAAGGGAAGAGTTGAATGTTTCATCAGGATTAATTTATAATGTAACTTGCTCTTTGTGAATAGAAAGCAAACCAGTGGGAATCTAAAGCCTCTCTTGCTCCACGCAGAAGGGATCCTCACTGCTGTTTGTTTTGGAGGAGATGGGAGGGGGAGCTAAGATGGGCCTGTGGGCAGCATGCAGCCTTCTGAAATGAGGCTGCCTTCTGTCCATGTCCCAGATGCCCCGTGTATTCTCCCTGTGACCTTGGGCAAGCTACAGGCTACTTCATTTCTAGGAAACTTTTCTCATCCACAAAATGGGTATAAATAATAAAATCTACAAGCCACAAAGCCCTTAGCATATAAGAGGCACTCATTAGACGGTGGTCATCATTGTCGGCATATTTATGGAGGGGGGTTGGGGTTGGTGCTTTGGCACTTAGTGATAATCATTGATCTTACAAACGCACAGGGGATATTGACAATTATCCATCATTACTTGGTCTTTGGAACCAATACTTCTAAGCTACATGTTTTAATTTTGTTTTTGCTACATGTAATTTTGCTAGGAGGGGTCTGATATGACAAAGGTCATCAAAATCTAATAGACTATGTCATGGCAAATTTCCTTCCATATATTTTGCTTATTCTTTGAAGATCTCCATGCTTTAGAAATGTTGTTTCTTAATTCTTCCAACTACAAATTTGGCTACTTCTGGAGTCTTTCACGTTTAAAAGCATTTAAAGCTTTTCACTCTCTTGTCCTAATCTGCTTTCTCTACCTTAGCCCATGGACCATAAAACACCCTAGCCACACTGAAATTCCTTCATTTTTCAGACCATTTGGGATTTTTATACTGTCTGCTTTGGCTCCTAAGAGTTCCTCTGTTCTTGAAAACTTTTCTCCCCTCTGAATCTGGGATCTGGAAAACTCCTCTTTATGACCGAGCCCTATCCCCACTACCCACCTTTTCATCTCTGAAGCTCTCCTCTGATCTTAATCCACATCCTGGTCCCATCCTTCTTTAGAGGAACAATGCATTTCTCTTTACATTCCATTGCCTTTTAGTTTTGTGTATGACAATAACAATATCATTAAGGTAGTTAATTTACAGGGCAAAATCATTATCTACAATTTCTAGAATATGACCATGCACTGGGCATCGTGCAAAGAATGTACCTTGGCTTATCTCATTTATGCTTTACAACAACTTCATGAGGTGAAAACTAGGGCTTTCTGTAGTTGGCAGATAGGGAAACTGAGGCTTAAATGTACTTGCCACAGTCCCCCAGCTAGCATGTGGTAGAGGAAGGGCTAGAACATGGGCCAGTTTGTCTCTAAAGCCCATATGTCAAAACGCATACTATCCTTCCTAGGCACTGCCAGGGTAAATTCCGTTCCATTATTATAGTCATTGTCAGTCTCTCTTTTTAAAAGTGTAAGTCCTCTGAGGTCCAGGACCATGGCTCATTGGTCATTTCACTCCCTAGGCCTTAGCATGGAGCCTGCTACCTGATGGGTACCCAGAAAATGGTGGAAGTATTGAATATGGGCGTGCATGGGATAGCAAAGACAAGAGTTGAGGACAGTGGCCTCCTGTTCTCTGAAATATGACACAGACCCCTAACGACATCAGTTTGTGTGCCCCTCAGACAATGACTAATGATTTTCAGTCTTTGTGAGCACATGAAGACGTGATTAAATTCTGTCAGCTCTCCTACGTTCTAAATTAGAGCAGTGAGCATGGTTTCTCTGCTTGAGTCACGTTTTGCTGCAACAGATTCCATTCAACCTCCTGACACCAATTTGTGCGATATTTTACCATTTAGCACGCAGACAGGACAACAGTATTCCCGCCAGTATCCTCTAGGCAGACAGCCCACTTTGAGGTTCAGACATGTGGTTTGTGCTCACCCCAAGTCTAGTCTACTCTATTGAAATTCTCCTCCTGAAATTCACTCATTAAACTCTCCCATGATCCATCACGATGAAACTGATTCTCACTGTTGTCTTTTACCATTATTAATCTTCGGGGATTGATGCTCGCTGGTGCTTCTGACTGACTCACATGATTTCAGCTATTAATCTTTATTGCAATCAAATTATTTACTGTTTTAACTTGGAAGGTCTTGCTGCCTCTGGGGCTGAATCTTATCAGCTCTGATGGCTTCATAGTGAAAGCTTTTTTTTTTTTTCTTAAAGCCCACCAAATTTTTGGTTTGCAAACAAATTCTACCCACAAGAATTCCTGGACAGTGATGTTGTTTTCTTGAGCCCCTTTCCAAACACTATTTTCTCTCCTTTTTTGTCTGTCCTCCTCCTTTGGGGGAGGGGGGCAGTTTAATGTGGTATCTGAGAAATGATCCTCAAAAACCTTCCCACCAGATGCCTAATTCTCAGGAGGCTATTGTGGTGGACATGACCTATCACAGGTCTGTACCAAGACCACACCCCCCCACAAACAACTTTTGGCTAATAATTCAAAGTGTTAGGAGTACTAAGGCGGACCCATTCCTGGAAGACAAGAGGCATATTTGTTTACCATGTTGGCTCTAAGATTCCCCCATGACTTTGTGGAACCTGCCTTAGGCTGCAGGGCAGTCTGGAACACTTCTGTCCAACCTTGTCTCCCTTCTTCTCTCTAGCTCCCTTGGGGTCAGATTGCAGCATGATCTGCTCTATCCTCCTGTCCTGGCTTCCTCCCGAAGACCCAGACTAACACAGCTTTCTTTCCACCTCTCTCCAGTTAGAGACCTGACTGCACATGGAGAGTTTCACTTTAATGGAAAAATGCTATCAAGGGGATGAGAGCAGTAGGTATATTAGAAACCGATATTCTCTCAGTGAGAAACTGAATCAGTAAAATTATTAGTGGAGTGAAATTGAAATAGCTAGTTTCTAAGACAGGGTATGTAGCATTTGTTACTTCATGGATTCACTAGACTGAACACTGCCTAATTAACCTAATTAAGATTCAGTATATTCATTAGGATGTATTCACATACTTCTCAAACAATTGGAGGTCAAAGGTGGGGAAAAAGACATGACAAATATTATAATACAGAGAGGGTACCAATGATGTACCCTGAATTCTCCTACCGATAACCATGTATTTTGTACCTCGGTGATTTTTTTTTTTTTTTAAATTAAGAGATGTAAACTACTTTCAGGTTTGTGTGATAATAAAGGAGATGTAAAGAAATGGGGAGGATATTAAGACTAAGATTGAGGAGACAGAAACTAACTCCTTGCTTTCGCCTGTTAAAGACTGGCTGAATAAAAGGTTGATCTGATAGAGCCTTGACCTTGGAGGAAGGAAACTTGGAATCTAATCCCCAACAAGCCGGTAATTCACACCTGCTGTCTGGTCCCATTTCCTCATTTGTGCAGTTAGGTAGGATGGGTAGCAGAGTGTGACATGCCTCTCCCGTGAACCTTCCTAGATTCCTCCTGCAGAATCTAGCAGGAACCTCAACTCACTGGCTATTGAAGGTCTGTATTGATGAGTCGTGTTTCATGTCTAGAAAGCCAAACATCCAGGGGCACCTGGGTGGCACAGCAGTTAAGCGTCTGCCTTCGGCTCAGGGCGTGATCCCAGCATTATGGGATCGAGCCCCACATCAGGCTCCTCCGCTATGAGCCTGCTTCTTCCTCTCCCACTCCCCCCTGCTTGTGTTCCTTCTCTCGCTGGCTGTCTCTAATAAATAAATAAAATCTTAAAAAAAAAAAAAAAAAAGCCAAACATCCAGGAATGATTCCAGATTGTTCAAAATGAATAAAATTCAAGATACACATATGTTCGCCAGCTAAATATATAGAAAGGGAATTTAAGAAAGGGCACAATCCCAATTGTCTTCCCGAAAGCGTGGATTTCATGGAGTGACTGATGCATGCCTATTTATGGAGTTTCTGCTGATTTTAGGTACTGTGCTTGGTATGAGCATTGTTTGGGGATGGACTCCGTTAGCGTGATTCTGCAGATACGTCCAAATCACTGGTTAGCTCATAGCGTGGTGGTTCTCCTCCTTCCAGTCAAAGCAGAAAGAGACGGTTTGACTAAGTGGAGTAGTGGTGGAGAATGAATTCAGCTCTTCTCTGCATGAAGCCCATACCTTCAAAGGTGGAACTCACTTCCTATCAGAGGAATGAAGTGTATACAGATCCAAACTAAAAGCTTTCTATCACGTTGCCTTTTAACATTTCTTGCTGCTTTTAGAAAGGGGAGAGAGAATCGGATTCGGTGACACCTCTTCTAATGGAGTCTTTACCTTTGATGGCTTTTGAAGGAAGAATCACTGTACGTGCTTGCTATGAAATACTTTCTGTCTCAAAATGTCAGTTTGCTTTTTTCCAGTCACAGACAGGGATTTATATACGGCACTGTGATCTGGGGTCTGGATCGGATGTACTGGTGGTTCCAGGGAGGGCTCTGCCCGTGCAGTGAAAATTTTCAAGGCTGGTTCCCTTGCTTGTGGTGGTCTGTGTCTTCTCAGGCTTTCTGAAGCCCTGGGTCGTATCGGTCTGGCATCTCACCACCTTTCCCCCTCTTCCAGGTAATAGAACATTAAAGGAAAGCCAGACAGGAAACCAGGCAGCTCCTAACGCGAATGGAGCTAACCCATGATACTTGTAACTAACTGGTTGGTGATAGCTGGGTTGATGCTCTCTCCAGCCATCCAGAACCTTCCCCCCCCACCCCCCCCCCCACCCCGCCGGCACCACACACACACTGAGTCCCTAGGAGAGCTGATCAACTTTGCTTTGCTCCCACATTCTCTTTCAAAGTTAACGTTTAACACATTTATCAGTACTGATTATGCAACTACGTCAGGCTCTCTGAAAAAAGCTTGGAACATATAGGAAAGCACAAGGAAGAAAAGCAAATAGATATTTTCTTCTTCTTTTTTCTGCATCAGGGATCTTATTGCACGTACTGTGCTGTTACTACGTTTTACTCAATGCTGTATTTGCAATCTGCCTCGCCTTAAATCTTTTATAAGAAGAGTTTTAGAACCGCACGTTATTTTATAGGATGGATGTGCCAAACCCTATTTAACCATACTCTTGTTAGATGTTTGCGGTATTTTCCCTTTCTAACTTGTGTTTACTCTTCTGGCAGGACTGTACTTGTGTTCAGCTCTTTTTGCACATCTGTGATATTTTTTTCCTTAGGATAAAATCTTCAAAGTGGAGTTGCTGTGTTAATCAGGCTATGTTACAAGTTTAGTGGGTTTCAGTCACCCACAACTGTTGGAGGAGGACCCTTAGATTAAATCCACCAGCGTGTTGCAGGTGGTGGCAGCAGTGCTGGGTATAATGGTGAATTGGACCGGTCAAAATGGGTACCTAACTGTCATAAACATTTTGATTAATTTTTGCTTCGTTTTTAAAGATTTTATTATTTGAGAGAGAGAGAGAGTGAGCAAGAGAGAGCACAAGCTGGGGGAGAGGCAGAGGGAGAGGGTGAAGCAGGGTCCTCTCTGAGCAGGCGGCTGATGTGGGATCCAATCCCAGGACCCTGAGATCCTGACCTCAGCTGAAGGCAGACGCTTAACTGACTGAGCCACCCAGGTAGTGAACATTTTTTTTTTTAATGATTTTTTATTATATTATGTTAGTCACCATACAGTACATCCCCGGTTTCCGATGTAAGGCTCGATGATTCATTAGTTGTGTATAACACCCAGTGCACCATGCAATACGTGCCCTCCTTACTACCCATCACCGGTCTATCCCATTCCCCCACCCCCCTCCCCTCTGAAGTCCTCAGTTTGTTTCTCATAGTCCATAGTCTCTCATGTTTCATTCCCCCTTCTGATTACCCCCCTTTCTTTATCCCTTTCTTCCCCTACTGATCATCCTAGTTCTTATGTTCCATAGATGAGAGAAATCATATGATAGTTGTCTTTCTCTGCTTGACTTATTTCACTTAGCATTATCTCCTCCAGTGCCGTCCATGTTGTAGCAAATGTTGAGAACTCGTTCTTTCTGATAGCTGAGTAATATTCCATTGTATATATGGACCACAACTTCTTAATCCAGTCATCTGTTGAAGGGCATCTGGGCTCCTTCCACGATTTAGCTATTGTGGACATTGCTGCTATGAACATTGGGGTGCATATGGCCCTTCTCTTCACTATGTCTGTATCTTTGGGGTAAATACCCAGTAGTGCAATGGCTGGATCATAGGGTAGCTCAATTTTTAACTTTTTAAGAGACCTCCACACTGTTTTCCAGAGTGGCTGTACCAACCTGCATTCCCACCAACAATGTAGGAGGGATCCCCTTTCTCCACATCCTCTCCAACAATTGTTGTTTCTTGCCTTGTCTATTTTTGCCATTCTAACTGGCGTAAGGTGGTATCTCAGTGTGGTTTTGATTTGAATTTCCTTGATGGCTAATGATTTTGAACATTTTTTCATGTGTCTGTTAGCCATTTGTATGTCTTCATTGGAAAAGTGTCTGTTCATATCTTCTGCCCATTTTTTGATTTGTTTATTTGTTTCTCGTGTATTGAGTTTGAGAAGTTCTTTGTAGATCTTGGATACCAGTCCTTTATCTGTAGTGTCATTTGCAAATATATTCTCCCATTCCGTAGGCTGCCTCTTAGTTTTTCTGACTGTTTCCTTGGATGTGCAGAAACTTTTAATCTTGATGAAGTCCCATAAATTCATTTTATCTTTTGTTTCTCTTGCCTTTGGGGATGTGTCATGAAAAAGGTTGCTTTGGCCGATGTCGTAGAGGTTGTTGCCTATGTTCTCCTCTAGAATTTTGATGGATTCCTGTCTCACATTGAGGTCTTTCATCCATTTGGAGTTTATTTTTGTGTATGGTGTGAGATAGTGGTCAAGTTTCATTCTTTTGCATGTAGCTGTCCAATTTTCCCAGCACCATTTATTGAAGAGACTGTCTTTTTCCCACCGGATGTTTTTTCCTGCTTTATCAAATATTAGTTGCCCAAAGAGCCGAGGGTCCATTTCTGGGCTCTCTATTCTGTGCCATTGGTCTATGTGTCTGTTTTTGTGCCAGTACCATGCTGTCTTTGTGATCACAGCTTTGTAGTACAGCTCGAAATCCGGCATTGTGATGCCCCCAGCTTTGTTTTTCCTTTTCAACAGTTCCTTGGAGATTCGGGGCCTTTTCTGTTTCCATACAAATTTAAGGACTGTTTGTTCCAGTTCTTTGAAAAATGTCCTTGGTATTTTGATCGGGATAGCATTGAAAGTGTAGATTGCTCTGGGTAGCATGGACATTTTAACTATGTTAATTCTTCCGATCCATGAGCATGGAATATCTTTCCATCTTTTTATGTCTTCCTCAATGTCTTTCAAGAGTGATTTATAGTTTCTAGAATATAGGTCCTTTACGTCTCTGGTTAAGTTAATTCCAAGGTAACGTATGGTTTTTGGTGCTATTGTAAATGGGATGGATTCCCTAATTTCTCTTTCTTCGGTCTTGTTATTCGTGTATAGAAATGCAACTGATTTCTGAGCATTTATTTTGTATCCTGCCACGTTACTGAATTGCTCTATAACTTCTAATAATTTGGGAGTGGCTTCTTTTGGGTTTTCCATATAGAGTATCATGTCATCTGCAAAGAGAGACATTTTGACTTCTTCTTTGCCAATTTGAATACCTTTGATCCCTTTTTGTCGTCTGATTGCTGTTGCAAGGACTTCTAGTACTATGTTGAATAATAGTGGCGAGAGTGGGCATCCTTGTCGAGTTCCTGATCTTAAGGGAAAGGCTTCCAGCTTTTCCCCATTGAGAATAATATTTGCAGTAGGCTTTTCATAGATGGCTTTTATGAGATTGAGAAATGTACCTTCTATTCCTACACTCTGAAGGGTTTTAATCAGGAAAGGATGCTGTATTTTGTCAAATGCTTTTTCGGCATCGATTGAGAGGATCATATGGTTCCTGAGTCTTTTCTTGTTGATATGATGTATCACGCTGATTGATTTGCGAATATTGAACCACGCTTGCATCCCAGGTATGAATCCCACTTGATCGTGATGGATAATCCTTTTAATGTACTGTTGGATTCTATTAGCAAGGATCTTGTTGAGGATTTTGGCATCCATATTCATTAGGGAAATCGGTCTGTAATTCTCCTTTTTGAGGGGGTCTTTGCCTGGTTTGGGGATCAAGGTAATATTGGCCTCATAGAATGAGTTTGGTAGCTTTCCTTCTGTTTCTATTTTTTGAAATAGCTTTAGGAGAATAGGTATTATTTCTTCTTTGAATGTTTGGTAGAATTCCCCAGGAAAACCGTCCGGGCCTGGAGTTTTGTTATTTGGAAGGTTGTTTATCACTGACTCAATTTCTTCATAATTAATTGGCCTGTTTAAGGAATCAATTTCTTCCGGTTTCAATCTTGGTAGTTTATAGGTTTCCAGGAAGAATTCCATCTCTTCCAGATTGCTTAGTTTATTGGCATATAGCTGTTGATAAAAATTTCTAATAATCCTTCCAATTTCAATGGTGCTCGTCGTGACCTCTCCTTTTTCATACATAATTTTAATAATCTGGGTCCTTTCTCTTTTCTTTTGGATAAGTCTTGCCAGGGGTCTGTCAATTTTATTGATTCTCTCAAAGAACCAGCTTCTAGTCCTGTTGATCTGCTCTACTGTACTTCTGGTTTCTGCTTGATTGATTTCAGCTCTAATTTTGGTCAACTGCTTCCTCGTGCGTGGATTAGGCCTGTCCCTCTGTTGCTGTTCCAGCTTCTTGAGGTGAGAATATTAAAACTGCATTTTAGATTTTTCTATTCTTTTGAGTGTGGCTTGGATGGCTATGTATTTCCCCCTTAGGACTGCCTTTGCAGTATCCCATAGGTTTTGGACTGTTGTATTTTCATTCTCATTGGTCTCCATAAATTGTTTAATTTGATTTTTGATTTCCTGGTTTATCGAGTCATTCCTGAGCAGGATGGTTCTTAGTCTCCAAGTGTTTGAGTTTCTTCCAAATTTTTCCTTGTGGTTGAGTTCCAATTTCAGAGCGTTGTGGTCTGAGAATATGCAGGGGATAATTTCAATCTTTTGGTATCGGTTGAGACCTGTTTTGTGTCCCAGAACATGGTCTATTCTTGAGAATGTTCCATGGGCATTAGAATAGAATGAGTATTCTTTGGTTCTGGGGTGTAGTGTTCTATATATATCTATGAGGTCCAACTCGTCAAATATGGCATTCAAAGCCTTTGATTCTTTGCTTAGTTTTTGCCAGGGTGTTCTGTCTATTTCTGATAGTGGAGTGTTGAGGTCCCCTACTATTAATGTATTTTCATTTATATGTCTCTTTATTCTGGATAAGAGTTGGCTTGTGTATCTTGCTGCTCCCCTGTTGGGGGCATATATATTTATAATTGTCATATCCACTTGTTGAATACTTCCCTTAAGAATAATATAGTGCCCTTCTGCGTCTCTAACTATAGTCTTTGTTTAAAATCCAATTTATCTGATATGAGAATTGCTACCCCAGCTTTCTTTTGAGGACCATTTGCGTGAAAGATGGTACTCCATCCCCTTACTCTCAGTCTGAATGCATCTTTGGGTTTGAAATGAGTCTCTTGTAGACAGCAAATGGATGGGTCATTTATTTTTATCCAATCTGCAACCCTGTGGCGTTTATGGGAGCATTTAAGCCATTAACATTAAGACTGATTACTGAGAGATATGATTTTAATGTTGCCATGTTGCCAGTAAAGTCTTTTTTTGTATTGGCTGTGACTTTCTGTTCTGTATCACTCTTGGGGCCTTTTTACTTTTATAGAACCCCCCGTAATATCTCCTGTAGGGCTGGTTTCGTAGTTACAAAATTGGTTAGTGACTGGCGATTCTGAAATGTCTTTATTTCTCCATCAATTCTGAATGACAGTCTTGCTGGATAAAGGATCCTTGGCTGCATGTTTTTCTCTGAAAGAGCTTTAAATATGCTCCCCCAACCCTTTCTCTCATTCCAGGTCTGTGTAGACAGGTCTGACGTAATTCTGATGCTTTTGCCTTGGTACGTGAGAAATTTCTTTGCCCTGGCCGCTTTCAATACTGTATCCTTGGATCTAATATTTGCGAAATGCACTATGACGTGACGTGGCGTAGGTTTGTCGTGGTTGAGCTTGGGAGGGGTCCTCTCTGCCTCTTGGACACGAATGTTTGTTTCCCTCACTAGATTAGGGAAGTTTTCAGCTACAATTTGTTCAAATATCTCTTCTAGACCTCTGTTTTTCTCCACCCCCTCGGGGATGCCGATGATTCTAACATTGGATCGTTTCATTGAGTCAGTAATCTCCCGTAACCTACATTCGTGGGCGTGGATTTTTTTAAGACCATCTTCTATTTTCATTTTTTCCTCTATTAACCCATCCTCCAATTCACTAACCCGTTCCTCTGCTTCTGTGACCCTGGCTGTCAGAGCCTCTAGTTTTGCCTGCATTTGGCTCATAGAATTTTTAATTTCTGTCACATTCGCTCTCATTTCTGTCCTTAGGGATTCTATATTCTCAGTAACCTTTTCGTTTATACTTTTTTCAATTCTACTCATCATTTTGACCATCGTTACTCTGAATTCCATTTCTGATAATTTGGTTACATCCATATCCATTATTTCTGTGGCAGAGGCCACAGGATCACTGTCTTTTCTTTGCTGGGGGGGGCTTCTCCTTCTTGTCATTCTGATGAAGAGAGGTTGCGGGGTTTCCAGAGCCCAAATTATTGACTGGGTCCCAGGCCGTGCCCCTTGTTTTATAGGGATCTTAGGGATGTGGGCTTCTTCTTTAAAGATTTTATTTATTTATGTGGCAGCCAACCAGCGAGAGAGGGAACAGAAGCAGGGGAGTGGGAGAGGAAGAAGCAGGCTCCCAGCGGAGGAGCCCGATGAGGGACTCCTTTCCGGAACGCCGGGATCACGCCCTAAGCCGAAGGCAGGCGCTCAATGACTGCGCCACCCAGGCGCCCGGGGTTGTGGGCTTCTTGATTTCTCAGCCTGCCTTCTGGGGGAGGGGCCTGCCGCACCGATACTCAGGCAGCCATGTTTGGGTAGAGTCTCGGCGTCCCCTGCGAGGAGGGATGGTGATGGGCACTCCCTGAGCCGGTATTTCCAGGCTTTTGTTCTCTGGCGGCTTTCCCTGGCGGTTTGCTGTGCCTCTTCTGAGAGTCAGAGCAGGAGCGGCCAAATTTCAGCCTCTGTCACAGAACAGAGGGATTGCGGCCCGTTCTCTACTAATGTTCTGGCCACTTTAACTCTGTTTCTGTTGGTGCTGCTCAACCCTGCAGCGTCCCGGGATGTGCGCCCCACACCCGGCGTCCCAGCCCTCACTTCCAGGGCCGGCGCGTCTCTGTCCTTTGTGTTTCTAGTGCCGCCAGCCGCCAGCCGCCCCGCGCGCGCTCCCGGATCTCCCGGTCTCAGTCTGGATCCAGTGAGCGCACCGGGATTCCGGGGTTCCGCGAGATGCCTGGTGGCGCGCGCACCCGGCTCACGGTCTCAGTCTGCTGTTTTGCGGGTGCCGTCCGCGAGCCCGCCTGCTCTCCCGTGCAAGTGGCTACCGCTTCCCGGCGCCCGAACGCGGCGGCTCCCTCCCCCTTCCGTTTATCTTCCGATATCTGTGCACGGATTCATGGCTCCCCGCTTCGTACCTCAATACTCAGCGCTGGAGATGTTCATTTGTAGAGATCCAGATGCGTCTTCCTGCGTCTCAGGCTGGTTCCGTGGTTGTTTAGGCTGGTCTGGTACCTATCCAGCTCCACTCGGGGGACCGGCTGAAAACGGTGTCTCCTACTCCTTCGCCGTCTTAACTCTTTGCTTCTAGGCTATTCATATATCCAAACTGCAACTCTTAACAGGCTTTTCTCTTCTCTGGGAATATCTCAGACTGTTTTGCAAAATGGGACAAACCTTGATGAGGACATGGAATACTCGCGAGGTTCAGTGGGGTGGGGTCCGGAGCCGACGACCAAGAAAGAATTCTTGAGGCGTCTTTGGTGCAAAATTGGTGGTTTATTAAAGCACGGGGACAGGACCCATGGGCAGAAAGAGCTGCTGCCCAGGTAGTGAACATTTTGATTGTTTTTGATAACTATGAATTTTTAAGTGTTTTCCTCTTAGGTTCACAGGATTATTCTGTGTTTTCCTTTATTTTTTTTTTATTTTACTTGTCATGTTTTATGTATTCCTCACTGTAATTAAAGTATTTTTTATTATCTTGTAAACTCTTAATTAACAGAGCAGATAGTTCATAGCCTTTTGTCTTTCATATTTTAACGAAATTTTTATTTTATTTTTATGAGACCAGGTATTTCTAAAATCTTTTTCATGGTGTCTTCCTTTGCTTTCTGATTACCTTATGCTGAGAAGGGAATAAATGTAAACTATACTGCCTTTTCAATCTTATGATTCAGTTTTTTTTTTTTTTAACTGATCTGAGTTACTTTGAAGTACAAGGAGAGTGGGTACTTAACATTTAATGGGGGAGGGGAGCAATGTAAGTACCAGTTATGAAATATCTCCTTCAGGAATTGAGATGCTCCTTTTTGACTGTATTGACTAGGTTCATACTTCAAGACTTAATTCCACCCAGCTACTCTTAGGTCAATACAATCATTTTAGTTATAGTACATTTTCAATATATTTTAACATCTAGCACTTCACATTCCCTGGACTTTTTAATTTGGAAATTATCTTTTCAATTTTACTTTTTTGTCCGCTGTTTAACATGTGACGTTTCCCCTTTAATGATATAAACTACTGTAAATGTTCCTTGGGTGTATAAGCTTCCCCCTTCAGCTAACTTGCTCTCCAGTTGCCCTCCCTCCCTGCCTTGCACTACACAAGGCTTCCATTTCAAACCACAAACCTCTATGGAGTGTCAATACCTATTAATACCTATTAACACCAAACCCCAGCTCTTTCTCTCCTATTCCTACTGCATTTCTACTCTTCTCTTCTCTAATTTTATAATGTTTGTCTCTCAACCTATACAGTTAAATAGCTCAGACTCTTGGGAAAGGTATGCTCGCTTTTCAAACTAGAACTTCCTGTATTTTTTTTTTCATACCGTGGGATTTGGAAAGTACCTACATGTTCTCAAACCCACACGACATCTGTGTGAGCAGCAACCTCAAACTGCCATTCGCCACACACCTCCACTTGACCAGTGGAGAGAAACAAATGCTGTTCTCCCAGGTTTGCTTCCCTGACAACAGCTCAGTGATCCATTCTAGAAGCTACCATCTCCTTGACTAGAGGGCTCAACTGTATTTCTCTCCTACTTTCTTCTGCCAGTTGAATAATAGGTTTTACATCAAAATCAAATGTAATGCTGTGTAACATTATCGGGGACTTTCAATAAATTAAGTTTGATACATGTTTTGCAGGTAAGGTTTCTATCCTGTTTCACAGCTCCCTTGCCACTTGTTCTTTCAGCGGCCCAGAGTGTCTGGCACTGTCCAGTCTTTTCTAGATGCTGTGAGTTAGTGTAGAAATCTAAGAAAAGTAAAGCACCGTGGTTAAGAGCAAGAGTTGGTGACCTGATCTATACAGGCATATAGTAAACATGTTTGACTTTGAGCTACAGGTCTCTGTTGCAACCCATCTCTATCATTTTAGAGAAATGTAGTCATAAGCAATATGTAAATGAATGAGCATGGCTGTGTTTCAATAGAACATTATTTACAGAAATAGACGCCAAGCTGGTTTGGTCCCTGGCCTGTGGTTTGCCGACCATGGGTTAGAGTTGCAGGTTCTGGAGCTAAGCAGCCTGAGGATGAGTATCTGTTCACCAATTTTAGGTGTGTGATCGAGGGTAACTTTCTTAACCTCCTTGTGCCACAAAAACAGGGCATTTATAAAATGAGGATGATTATAAAGTACACTTTATAGGGTCCTATAGAGTTAGTACAGGTAAAGCTCCTAGAATCTGTGTGCCTGGGAACACACTAAGCCCTAACCCAAGTGTTGAATGCTGTGTTAGTTTGAGCCCAGCGACTGCATAGATTACTGCAAGAACATTTCCTTTCTCTTAATTGCTATTGTTTAGGCCTTGGGTCCTCTCCCACTCCTCCCCGAAGCAAAATCTTTAAGGAAATGCCGATGGAGAGGTGTAACTGCTGCCTGTTCTGTTGTTTTATTTCCAGAAGGGAACATCGCAATGGCAACAGAGGGTCTTCCCAGGATACTTTGTAACACAGAAAACAAGGTCGGCTTTGTTATAGCTACAGAAAAGCTCATTGCTTGTATTTCTTTTCACATGGTTTGCCAGTCAAGATCTATTTACTCCTTGGTTTCTTGGCTAATTATTTCCAGCATGGCACTGATTGAGCTGTTAATAAAGTGTGAAGGTGCCTTGCAGATACATTCTGAGCCTTAAAGAAGCCATCTCCATCTCAAACTGCAAACTGCGGTGTCCTGCGATTCCTCCAACGTTCTGGCGATAGCATCTCCAATTGTAAAATTAATCAAACTTCTTTCAGTGACAGAAATGTTAATTTAAAATTTTTGTCACAATTACCCGGAGTGTTATTGCGGCTTCTGACTTGTAATTAATTTCTCCGTCCCTTTTTCCATCACTGGGTTAGACTCCTTTGTAATAGTGATAAATGAAATAGCTGCCTGACCTTTTTTTTATTTAAAATAAATTACTTTACAAGAAAAAAATTACCTCCAGGTAATCAACACCTTCAGATAAACAGGGAAACATGGGGCATTAGGTACTTTATTGTTTCTCTCTTTCTATCTTTTTAATTTGTGTGTCTTCAGTGATTGAAATGACAAATGGAGAGAGAACAAAGTGAGTCTCCTTTTATGGCTGTGTTCCCACGTGGAACTAATTTGGCTTGTGGTGGTGGTTTTTATGGGTGCCGGGGAACACTGGCAAAATCAGAGCGTGATACTAAGAGATTGTCAATTAGAATAAAAGAAACCCCCAGGGGGAGACGGGAAACAAGATGTTATGTTTACTTGAGCAATAACTAGAAAGTTTAGTGCCCCCTCGGTGTGAAAAAGCCCCTACTACTCCCAGTCTGGGCTTTAGACAAGATGTGTGGTGGCACCTGGGAGCTTGCTGGAAATGCAGAATCTCGGGTGCTGCCCCGTTCCCACTGAATCAAGCAAAACAAAACCCTCATGTCACCTGTATACATTCTAGAACTTGTAAAACACTGGAGCTCAGACTTAGAGATGAGGGGTCTTGGAGGTAGATACAAGTGAGGTTTATAAACAGGTAGCAAAGCTCATGGGACCTCACTACTACTTGCACACAGAATAAGAGATCCAAGGTGCACATCGGAATTTCAGAACGTGAACAATTCATGGAAAGGGGATGAAAAGATATCATTATGCACAGGAATTGCTTTTCTTGTCCCCCTGCAAGAGGCCCAGCTTTCTGATGACTGTCTGAGTTCTGCCAACCATGGAATGGTAGGGTCCATTCAGCTCTATCCCAGGAGGTCCAACTGAGTGAGTGAGTGGAAAGAGTAATGGAACAGGATCTACTAGACCCAACTGGAAAAATCCAAAGCAGTTGGTATAAGAATGTAAGAAGCTTTTGTAGAGTAAATGGGTTGTTTAGTTGGTTTAGCTCAAGTGATTAGGAAAAGATGAATAAGGATTTGCTACCTCCGAAATTGCGTCCTGGGACATGGGAGGATGTTACCTGGCTGAGATGCTGGAGACTGAGAACAAGTAGGAGCAGCAACATCTGGGACTCATGATGGGTCATCCTCTGTGCTGCGCACTGGAAGGACAGCCATGAAGACAATATGGGCTCCACTCTGGAGGAACTCCGAGTCTGAATATGGTGGGACAACGGTCTTGGTTTCCCTCTGGGGCTTGGTTTATTACTTTCTTTGTAATACACTACTTTTCTCAGTAATCCAGTCAGTGACTCTATATTTAGCTTCTATTTTGCCTCCAGATCTTACCACAAGTAAAGCTAATGAGCTGTGGTGAACTCTGGGCTACATTCACTGGAGTTGGGACAGTTTGAGTGGGACTTCTGCTGTCACTGCGAATGTGCTTATTCGTGTTGTTATTAGTAAACAAGGTAGTTAAAGAGGCTGGCTTTCAGAATCTCCATCCTGGATAGAGAGCTCTGAGAATAAGGATTACATGCACAGTGCTTTTCTGGGGAAAACAAGACTGGCTTGGGATCTTTGTTGTGAAATCCTCTGTCAAAATTAATTAAGGGAATCACATAATTACAATTTATGCATCTAGATGGCCCCAATGGCTTGTTTATTAATATAGGATTAGTTTTAAAACATCTGAAATAGCAATTAAAAGACTAAATGGCCTTTTTTTGGGGGGGGGGATAAAACTTAAAGAGCTAAAGAAATCTTTGATTTAATAATATCTTAATGGTAGTTATGGTTCGGATGGGACCACTCCCCCCTTTAAACTTTATCATGTTCAGTGTAAATCCTCAGATTGGGAGCCCAAGGATGGGAGGCCCTATAGAAAGTCAGTATTATTTTAAAACCCTGGCTACATCGTGAACAAACTTATTACAGGTGGCAAGGCTGGTGGGAGATAATTGCCAGCCCCCAGGTTCATAGGGAGGCACTCGCTTCAAGATTGGGCTCCTCTGGCCCTTGATAAGCAGAATTATCACTAACACACACATGCTGCTGAATATATTATTTCATTCACCAAATGGAGATTTAAAATGACTTTGTAACATGCCAAATTAGGTTAATTATCTTTTAAGAGTGTTTTGGAAAAAACTCTAAATGTTCTGTTCTAAGGCTGCAGGGGACCTGGCATGAGCTGGCCTTTTTTTATTTATTTAAAAAATCACTTATGTTTTTTGCTTCTGTTTTATTACTGTTGCCTTCTTTAAGGGACACCCAGAAAGTGTCACTTGTGGCACCCTCTTCCTCTGCCAGCCCAGTGTCACTTTCATGGAGACCAAGGTCCTATTGGAGTGCCTTCCCCTCTCCTTCCATCTTCTCCATTCTTGTCCACTGGGTCCTGGAGGAGCCACACTCAATTCTGGGGTGTGTGTGTGTGTGTGTGTGTGTGTGTGTGTGTGTGTGTGAGAGAGAGAGAGAGAGAGAGAGAGAGAGAGAGAGTGAGTGTTGGGAGGGGGGACAGAGGGAGAGTGAGAGAGGGAAAGAAAATCTTAATCAGGCTCTGTGCCCAGTGCAGAGCCCAACTTGGGTCTCGGTCCAACGGCCATGAGATCATGACCTGAGCAAAAATCAAGAGTTGGATTCTTAACCAACTGAGCTACCCTGGCGTCCCATCAATTCTGGTTCTTGAAGATGCCCACCCACTTCTGTTTTCTTGACATTTTGACAGTTCAGCAGGGAGCCTCATGAGGGCAGACGCAGGGCTTCTTCGTCAGAGAATCCTAGCATGGGCACATGCTTAGGAAACAGGCTCCCATGGTATGTGTCTAATGGATGCCAGTGAAGTGTATCACATAATCAGAATGTAGTTGGCACTCAGAGTTGCTGGAATGTGTGAATTGTGCAACTTCTCAGCTTAAAATTCCTTAAATGTTTTTGCTTTCTATGGGATAGAATAAAAATTCTAATATCACCTGAAATGTTCCCCACCAGGCTCCTTCCATGCCATTCTCTATCTCCCATTTCAGTGTTTAACCCAATGGAGAGTCTTAAGACCCTGAAGGTATTGAACCCCTTCTTGCCATTGCATTTCCAACATACTGTTTGCTTTCCCTGAGGAGTCTTCTCTCCATCTCTACCCTTCACATTTCTTTGCTGGTCAACACCCCTTGCACTTGAGCTCTCTGCTTTGTTACTACTTCTCTACAAAGCCTCTCTGAACCCCCAGTGCTGGTTCAGGCTTGTGCCTGTTTACACAGCATCTCATACCAACTCCCCCACTCCCAGATTACTCAGAAGTTTCACCATCTGGACTGTGAGCTCATTGAAGACAGATGTCATGCCTGTCATATGAATCCCTAGCCCCTACACCCTGCACAGAGCAGCTGGTCAGTTATCTGGTGTTGAAAGAATTAGTTGCCTCTGCTTATTCATAGGGGAGTTAAATTGTCATCAGACAGAACAAGCCTCCAGAATTGGGTGCCTCATTAAGAACAGAATATTAACTTTGGAGGAACCTCAGCAGAAAGACTTGAGAGGTGTATAGTTTATAGAGATTCTGCCGTTATGGCAGCTGAGAAATGTCATTGTCCTATGGGAGCAGCAAAGTACTGAGGATGACCCCTAGAGCAGCTGATATTGGTATATCAGGACCCTTCGGTAATCTGACTTAAATAGTGCTCGAGTACCAAAGGCAGGTGATGTTTGAAGTCTGTGAACTCCTGGAATTGAATGGAAAATCTTGTGTATGGGTGACCGTAGTTATCCATCTCTGAATATCTACCCCCCCTTCCTCTTCCATACCCCATTAGCTAGGATTTCCATTCTTCTGTTTACCTTTTCTCACCTTTTATGTAGTACAAGGTGGAAGGAGTTGCTTAAGTAACTCTGGGGGTAAAGAATCCTGAATGTGTTTGTCTCTTCAAGAGCCTTAGAGTATGACAGAATATTTAACCCTTTGGCATTACTACCAGAAAATTCCTTGCTGGGTACACGTGAGAACTTTTTTCAGGCTGTGTGTCAGGGATCATCTCTAAGTTTGTAGAATGGCCTAGAAATAAGAAAAGTAATTGCTGATGTTTTCTGAACATTTCTTATGTTCCGTATACCATGTTACATGCTTTTAGGGCTTGTATCTCATTTTAATATTCATAGCAGGGTACTATTATTGTCCCCATTTTATCAGTGAGGGAAATTGAGGCCCAGAGAGAGAGGCTGGCCAATAGCATGCAGCCAGAAAGAGACAAAGTCAGTATTTGAACCCAAAGAGCTGGTTTCTAGAACCCATGCTCTTATTCAATATTTATTGTAGGTAATCTTGCAGGCCTCATTTCACAGATAAGAAAAATATGGATTAAAGAAATTAAGTAACTTACCCATGGTCACCCTGTTCTGTGGTTAGCAGAGCCAGGCTTGAAACCAGATCTGATTCCCAAGCCGGTGCTTGTGGCCCCCCAGGCTGTTCTGCTTCCTGCTGGTCATCTGCAGCTGGTGCCTTCTGGTTCAGAC
The DNA here is from genome assembly GCF_024610735.1 of Ursus americanus. Lineage (NCBI taxonomy): Eukaryota > Metazoa > Chordata > Mammalia > Carnivora > Ursidae > Ursus > Ursus americanus. The sequence continues at coordinate 30,801,031 of NC_142140.1, read as the reverse complement.
CCAATTCCTTAGAAACCTCTCTGGTGGGTTCTCCTGATAATTTTCTACTTTAGCTGTACAAATGTTTCAGTGTGCAATAGGTCCTACCTGAGAGCCACTTTTACTCCCCATTCTCCACGAAGCAGCCAAACTGTGTACTCAGCCCCATTGCATCTGTGATTAATGTCACTCTCAGTGGGTGTTCTGATAGCAGTAACTTTGGTAAATTGTCTTAAGGGGGGCCAGTGCAATGTGACTCATCATTAGCTGCGAATGTAGGTGGAAGCGTTACTAGAGCCACTGGAGATCTTTTTCCCTGAACTCCCTGGGCATAGAATAACTCTCTGTTCTTCACTGTTTTTAAGTACAGTGTCCTAAGCTGCAGAGTGAGCTCTAACCCTGGAGCAAGGGATCTTTGAAACGATATTTTTAATCACAAACCATTCAGAGTGTTCTCTTCTGGCAAGATCTTTTCTCCAGATCCCTGAATTTGTAGGCCAAAAGTGAGTATGGTTTAGGTGGGTTTGGTATGTCTGAACCTATTGGCCACTGACAGGATTCATGTTTCCTGGTGACCTTCTTGAGAAGAGTCTTATGTCTCTGTGCTGCAAATGGCATTACTTGTTTTCATTCAGTAATTATTCACTGTAGGTCAGTTACGTGCCAAGCATAGAGGCAGGGTAAATAAGACAGTTAAGATCCTTCCCTTGGAGGAGCTGGACAATAAACAGAAAAGCTCACAGCTAGGCAGTGAGCTCTGTGCCATGAAGGACATAAGGGGGGAGCAGTGATACTGATTGCTTGGGTGGACCTAAATACCAAGGACCATTAGGGGTGGCCTCTTTGCGGAGCTTCTATTTATAGGAAAACAAATAGGAGAGAGAACCAGGGGGAAGCATTCCAGGCAGAGGAACTAATATATACAAAGACCCTGAGGTAGGGAAAGACTTGGCAGTGTTGAGAAACTGAAAGCAGAGGCTGCCAGCTGGAGAGTGGGACATGAGAGGTGGTTGTCATGTGACATACTGTTGCGGAAGTAGGTGGGGTCTGAGGACCATGCAGTTGTTGGTATATTTGCAGGGACATTGGTAAGCGATTGCAACATTTTAAGCAGAGAATTTATATATCTTTGATGATTTTAAAAGCTCCCTCTAGCTATTGTGTCAGGAATGGGTTGGACTGAAAACTACAAAGTATCGCTGAAAGAAATTTTAAAAAACATAAATAGAAAGACATCCTGTGTTCATGAATTGGAAGACTAGCATGAAAATGATAAGGTTACCCAAAGCAATCTACAGATTCAATGTAATCTCTATAAAAAAAAAAAAAAAGATTGTGTTTGCCGAAAGAGAAAAAAAACCAAGCCTAAAATTTATATGAAATCGCAAGGGACCTCAAATAACCAAAACAATGTTGAAAAAGAACAAAGTTAGATCATTCAGACTTCCTGATTTCAAAAATTACTACAAAGATGCAGTAATCAAAATAGTATCATATTGGCATAAGGACAGATGTATAGATGAATGGAATAGAAAGAATAGAGCCCCCAGAGGGAAACTCTAGCATTTGAGATCAAATGATTTTTTGACACAGATGGCAAGACCATTCAATGGGAGGGGAAAATGTCTTTTTATCACGGTGCTGGAAAAACTGGATATCCACATGAAAAAGAATGAAATTGGACCCTTAACCTTACAACATACACAAAAATTAACCCCAATTGGACCAAAGATATAAACATGAGAGCTAAAACTATGAAACTCTTAGAAGAAAATAAAGGAACAGCATCATGACATTTGACTTGACAATGACTTTTTTTTATGTAGCACTAAAACCACAGGCAACAAAAGAAAAATAAGACTTCATCAAAATTAAAAACTTCTGTATAGGGGCACCTGGGTGGCCCAGTCCATTAAGCACCCAGGTCATGATCTCAGGCTCATGAGACGGAGCCCTGTGTCAGGCTCTGTGCTCAGCGGGGAGTCTGTTTGAGATTCTCTCTCTCCCTCACCCTGTCCCTCTCCCACTTGTGTGCGCACTCTCTCTCTCAAATAAATAAATCTAAAAAAAGCCCAAAAGAACAAAAACCCAAAACCCCAAAACATCTAGGCAACCAAGAACACTCCCATGAGAGTGGACAGGGAACGAACAAAATGAGAAAATGTCTGTAAATCATATAGCTGATATGGGATTAATATCCAGAATATATTGGAAATTCTAACTCAACAACAAAACCCAAATAAGCCCAATTTAAAAATGGACAAAGTACTTGAATAGACATTTCTCCAACGTAGATATGTAAGTGGCCAACAAGCACATGAAAAGATGAAAAGAAAACACTATTCATTAGGGAAATGCAAATCAAAACCAAAATGAGATACTATTTCACATCTGTTAGGAAGGTTATTATAAAAAAATAGAAAACAACAGGATGTGGAGAAATTGGGGCCCTTGTACATTGCTGGTGGGAATATAAAATGGTGCAGCTGCTTTGGAAAACACTATGGTAGTTCCTCAAAACATTAGAGTTACAATGTGATTCAGCAGCTCTACTTACAGAGCTATACCCCAAAGAATTTAAAGCAGAGACTCAGATACTTGTACATCAGTGTTCATAGCAGGATTATTCACAATAGACAAAAGATGGAAACGACCCCAGCGTCCATCAAAAAATGAATTAAAGTTTGTGTGTATATACATATACGTGTATATGTATATATATATGAATTAAAAAGTTTGTGTATACACACGCACACAGTGAAATATTGTTCAGCCTTTAAAAAGGGAAATTCTGACACCTGCTACAATATGGATGAACCTTGAAAATATTATGCTAAGTGGATAAGCCAGACACAAAAGGATAACTATTGTATAATTCTACTTATGTGAAATATCTAGAATAGGCAAATTCATAGAGACAAAAAGTAGAATCGATGTTTCCAGGGCTAGGGGAAGTTATTATTTAATGGGTACAGAGTTTCAGTTTGGTTTGCTAAAAAGTTCTGGGGATGGATAGCGGTGACGGATGCATAATGTTGTGCATGTATGTAATCACATTGGGTTGTACGCGGTACAGTGGTGGCAGTGATCAATTTTACGTTAGGTATCTTCTTTACAACAATTAAAAGAAATAAAAAAGATTGGATTGGAAGAAGGGAAAGAATATAAACAGATATACCAGTAAGGAAGAATGTTGCGTAGTTAAGAGAGGAACATGTTTTAGGTTAGGGTGGGGCAGATGGAGTGAAGAAAGAGAGTTTTTTGGGTGCATGTCATTTGTAGGGATGGAATATCAATCATTAGAGTTTTTTTTTTTAATTTTTGTTTTGTTTGTTATCTTGAGCCAAAATAAAAATACCTCTCATTGAAATAAATTTTACATTGCGAAGATTCTATCATTACAGTGGCTCAAGTACCAGTAGGTGCTTGCCCAGTTTCAGTAAGAAGTTCATTGGCTGTTAATTTACTCTCATTTATTCTTCACATCTGTGTGTTTTCATCCCATGGTAATTCTTCTACGCTAGGTTTACCTGTCTAGCACCAGAAAAACTAGCATTAGTGTTAAGGGTCTCTGACTCCATGGTCTTAACCTGTAAATAAATTCCCCCAAATTCTCAGCAGGCGCTTGTTTTTGAGAAGGCAAGTTAGCATATAAAATATTGATTTTAATGTAGTATTTGCATTGCAAATTAGCTGTTTGGAACAGGTAGAATTTTTTTGTTTTGTTTTGTGCATCCTCAAAGGATGACAAAACAGCTTCCATTTCTCACCAGCTTGTGTCTCTGAGATTTACACAGAGAATCACATTGGAGGCCCATGCACAAAGGCTCAGCCAAATGGTCACAATTGCCTGAAGTGATAGTTTTTCTCCTTGTGCCAAAAGGAGAGTCACAGTCATACTGTAGAGATTCAGTCTGGAAGTGTACTGCTTCCGGAGCCTGTTCATTAAAGCAAAGAGAAATACTTTAATGGCCCCTGTGTGCAGATTGGACCCTGCTTTCTAGAGTGGAACAGCTGCATTGGTATTACAGTGGGTAGGCAGACTACAGAGCCTTGTTTAGGCCTGGGATGAACTGATTGGAAAATGATGAGCAGGGTTTGGGCAGCCACTGTAGAACTGAGTAGCTGATCCCAAAGTGTCTCATAGTCACTACCAACATCAGAAGGGGGGCCATGTGTCAGTAGGGACCCCAATCCACAGACACTGAGTTGTAGCCTAAGGGAAATAAATAATCCCCTTTAGGAGGTGATGAGGATACAGGGGACTTTGAGAAAGATTTCATGGTTATTTTCCTTTTCACTTTTACAATCACACAATCTTTCTAAGCGGTCTTGAGTTTATAGGGAAAAATATTCATAACCCCTGTTATAAAAATAACCCTGGCATTTGTAGTGAGCTCTCAAAATATGTTAACTAATGTGCCAGGAACTGTGTTAGGGGGTCTGTTAAACTGAATTGTGTTACCCTAAATTCATGTTGAAGCCCAAACCCCCTATAGGATTGTGTTTGGAGATAGCGATTTTAGGGATGTAATTAAGGTTAAATGAGGTCATAAGGGTGGGGCTCTAATCAAACAGGACTGGTGTCTTTATAAGAGGAGATAGCAGAGATCTGGGGGTGGGGGGGCGCACTAAGAAGGCAGCTATCAGCAAGCTAAGAAGTTAGGTCTAACCAGACACCAACTCTACTGACACCCCGATCTTGGGCTTCCAGCCTCCAGAACCATGAGAACAGAAATTTCTGTTTAAGCTACCACACCTGTGGCAGCCCAAGCCAACCAATGCAGGATCCAACACAATTTATCCCATTGTAATCCTCACAACTTATAAGACAGGTAGTATTTTCCCAATTTCCTGGATGAGGACACAAACTTTGAGTTGAAGGCAGCCTCTTAAACTTTGTGAGTCATAGTTTCACTAGAGAAAATATACATTCTTGCTTTAAATGGCTTACTTTCTGTGATACTGGATATGGTGTTTTACCTTCCATGTATCACCATCACCTGCTAAAGCAGCTAGTACATAGCAGGTCCTCCTAACTTCATTGAATGAAAGATGTCGAGGCACTGCAGGTGAAAGTTAACGTGGAGTTATTTAGATCATCAGCCATTTAATTTTCTTGATTTAACATATGACTCTATTTTCTCTACTTAAGGAAGGTAAGCATTGCCCAGATAGAGAATTCAGCTGCATATCACGAGTGATTGACTAAATGTATCCTGAGGGAAAATTTATGGTTCTTGGGCAACTAATTGCAAAGAAAAGATACAGAAAGACAACCTGGTGTGACCGAAGTTTTTAGGCAGAGAAGTGGCTATTTGTATATTTTTCAAACTAAAAAGCTCATTTATGTCAACAATGTATTCCAGAGGTTATCTTGCTCACTTGCTTCCAGAACTGAGTTGGTGAGTGCAAAAAATCTTTATGTTTTCAACTATTTTTCCTGGTGACTGACACTAGTGAACCCTAAATCTTTGGAAAGAAACAAAGTGACATTGCCCAGGTGACATTGCTCTCATTCTTCTGAAGAGCATCAGATATTCCTTGAGCCTGTTCTATGCCTTTTTTCCCTTAGCTCTGGAAGAAAGTTTTCTCAAGTGAGAGGCATATGTACATGCCTTTTGCTTTCCTTTGCAATACTATTACTAAAGGAGATAAATTATTCTTATCTTCTTAGACATCAGTTCAGGATAACAGAGCTACACACATTAAAAATCCCAATTTTTAAGACCAAATTCACCGGGACCTTCCCTCTTTTCCAGTACATGGTCTTATATTGTCATGTGGTAGCTGAGCAAATAAGAGCTGTTAAATGAACAGAAATAATCTTTAAAGAGATTTTTGGTCCTGGGTGAACAGAACTTCAGAAAACTTGATGTATGACCACCCAAAATGAGCAAACACAAAACATCTTTTAGATGTTGACTCCACCATACTCAGATGTTTAAATAGTATTCACCTCCAGAGAGAGACTGGGATCAGGAAGCCTGAAATTTGAATGTTAGTAAATTATCTAAAAACAGTGTATTTATATAGCTAATAAAACAATAGGATTCATTTTACAGATTCATAATCCAACATGAGTTCCCAAGAATTCATTTCTTAAAGTGAGATAAATCTCTTTCCTCATGTCTTCTTCTTTTCAAAATTCTCCTAACCCTTTCACTTTCTTTGAAGTGGTACTTAAGCTTTAGTATGCTAGAGGTAGAAGGGAGCAGAGAGGAGTAGGAATCCAACCCCCTGATTTTACATAGGAGGAAATTGAATTAACTGATTTGTCCAAGGTCACATACCTATTAATGGCAGGCTCAGGACCAAAACCCAGATGTTCTGATTCCCAGGAAATACAGACTTTGCTTCCAGTCTTGTAAAGGGGTAATTGCTTCCATCATTTGAAATCGAGATATGTCTAAATACTGCTGGGTTCAGTCTCATCCTAAGATGGATGTGTAATTGTCTAAGGCATCATCTGTTATTCTGCCAAAGATTCAACACACTACTCAGTGGGAAACCAGCTCTAATTTAAGTCAGAGCAAATGACGTGTTTTTTTTCTATTGTGGGGCATGACAAGTTTCAGAAATAATGAGCTCTACTCACCAGACTTCTTTTTGGCTTGAGTATTATACTCTAGAATCATTCTTACTAATATCCTCTAAGGAGCTGAAGGGTTATACATGGGTTCTCAGAGCCATGTTTTATTATAAGGATCATTCATACCAGTTATGCATAAGCACATACCAATAGAAAGAGAAATTTGCAGTATTGCGTGCATGTGTTTAACTGAATGTGGAATGGTGTACCGAGGTTTGAGATCATATTAAGTTTCAGTCCTCATTTTTATGTAAACCATCTCTGGCCTGAGGCATTTTTCTCATTATAACCCTCCCTGCTGCAATCTCCTGCCATAAAGGGAGTTTATGGTCATGACTGGCTATTTTTCAACTCATTGAAAAATATCAAAAGGTAGATAGTTTATTAATGTTAAACATTTGAGCATCTGGTTGAAATGGAGGGGTGGAAACAAGTGCTCCTACAAACTCTTTCATCTATGGAAAGAGGTAAAGTCCTTTGTGTTATCTAAGCTCCACATTGCCACACAAATGCCACCACCTTCTCCCCAAATACTTTGTATCTGCTGTGTGACCTAAATAATGTTTAACCCTTTTGAGACACAGGTTCTGTGGAGCATCTGATGAAAGGCATGGACTTTCTCCTCCTACCCATCCTTGATACCCATGGACACACCTCCCCGGTGTTGCTCATAATTTCAGAGGCCTCAGTGATGCTTTGGAGTCTATCCAGGGGTCCGGAGTTAAGAAATCCCAGTTAGTGTGTTAACATTCTTAATCCTAGAATCCAGAATTTATAAGCTTTAGGGAAATCACCTTTGATTTCTTGAGATTTAAACCATGAACACTGGTCAATATCAGATTATAGTCCACAGCAACTGAAATAAATTTCTTATCAAAAAGTCTTTTATTGAATAGTAGGTGTATCATGCCAGAAAACCTGGAAATGCTTGAGATACCTTACTCAGAAGCATATGGTCTAGTTAGGGACAAAATCAAACTAGCACATAAAATGTTTGGTTAATCACAAAGTACCATACCCTACCATGTAGAGCTCAGAAGGCAAAGCAATCTCTTTGGGTCAGAATGATAAAGAGTCTTTCTGGGGTGGAAGGAAATAATCTGTTGCTCGAAGCACAGATAAGCTTAAGGTAGATGGTAAGGAAGACGGGGGGATGGGGAAAGATATTTTGAGCAAGGGAGTGGTGCATTAGCAGGGCTGTTGGGGAGAATGTTAAATCAGCAAGAATGCAAATAGTGATGAGTATATGCAGTAATTTTTTTTTTTCTATTCCGAACCATCACCTACCATAAATCTTCAAAGCTGGTGTTACTATTGACCTAATTCTGATGAGGAGGAGTGGTTGTATAACCAATCAAACTAAATTGGCCACAGTTTGGAGTTAGACATACATTGTTTATTGAATGATGCTTTGTGTTCTCAGCTAAAAGATCTGTTCATTTTAACCTTGTCTCTGCAATTCTTTTCAATTTGATGTTATTTTCTGGGTGTCAGCAGCTCTTAATGGGAGACCCAATATGTCTTCAACTTCTGCTGCAATCTATCTTGTCTTTTTTATGCTTTTTCCCATGGCTAATAAATACAAAAGTTAGAGTTTTGTGTATTTTAAGATGCATATCCCTGCATTTGCATATCCATATATGCTTACAAATGTGCAAAAAAATAGGGAATGTATCTGAAGGATTTATTCTAAAATATTGGCAATGGTTGCCCTGGGGACTAGGGTTGGAAGATGGTGATGGTAAGAGGGGAACTTTATTTTACTCTACTTATTGCTATATTGTTTGAACTCCTTACAATGAGCATATATTACTTTTGTAATTAAAGAAAAAGAGAAAAAAGGAAAGAAATTGAATTTGACATACCTCCAAGTAATATGAAGCCCTTTGATCCTTTGAAGGTACAAAGAAAAACAATTGTGCCTCAAGGGAAGTTTATTTTATCAGAACTTGTACTTTTTTTTTTTCTTTAATCATGTAATGAAGCATCTTGCCCTGGATTTCCAGTTAGCTTGCTTTATTTAAATATGCAGATCTCTGCTAATAATTTATGGTAACTGGAAGTGGTATTTGTTAGACTGGCATCTCTTTCACACACTGGCATGTACATGTGCTTAGGTGATGTTGGTTGCCTTCATTTTCTCTCCATAGAATCTGAACTTCTGAAGATGATGTGCTGGATGCCCTATAGAACCATGACTTGGGTATCAGACTAGAGACCAGACATGCAATTTTGTTTGCTCTTGTGCTCAGTGATGATATGGCATAATCATGCAAAAAAGTTATCCTCTCAAATGTATTTGATCTTAATACCTGACTCATGAGTCTAAAAATCACACATTTAATGAAAAATAAAAGGCAGAAATACACAGAAACACTTTAAGATGATGTGTAAAGAAAGCAGGAATATGGATGGCTACTATTTTTGGCAACATTAAATTGTTTCAGAAAATAGACAAAGAATGTTAAGGAAAGAGTAACCATATGCATTTGGAGTGAGTATAATAAGTGGAAGTAATAATGTAGCAGCAGTCTGGCACTGCAGTTAGGGACACGGCCTCTGGCTGTCTGAATCCTGGCTTCTCAACTCATAAGCTCTGTGACATGGGCAAGTTACTTAACTTCTCTGTACTTGAGTTTCCTCATCTATAAAATGGAGTTGGTTATAGTGACAACCTCTTGGGATTATGAAGAATTTTGAAGTCGTTCATATTTATACAGCATTTAGAATGGTGCCTGGTACATGGAGGTTGTGACGAAAAATATAAATTAATAAATATGTTAAGCATATATTGAGTTCTTGATGCTTGTCAGATCTTGAACTGAGCGGGTTGAATATGCTCAAGTTTATTCCTCAGAACCTTGTAAGAGATTTTATGACTGCTCCCATTTCACAGTTGAGGACAACGAAGCTCAGAGAGGCACCAGGAACAGAATTTAAATATAGGCAATTAGATTCTGGAGCGCATGCTCTTAACTATAATCATCTACCAGAGATAGAAAGGAAGGAATAAGGAAATTCTGATCCCAAACCAAGCTTCCAGTCCATGGTTTAAAATATGGTAGGTGTAATGGGTATAGGGTTTCCTTTTGGGGTGATGAGAAACTTCTGGAATTAGGTCATACTGATGTTGGCATAATATTGTGAAAGTACTTAGTGCTACGGAATTGTTCACTTTAAAATGGTTAATTCTACCTTCCGTGTATTTTACCACAATAATAAAAAGATAGCAGTCATGAGGACAAGTAGCGCCCATGTAAAGAATATGTTGACTGCTCAACTTTGTTACCAATTACTGCAGACAGGTTGCGTCAAAACAATGGTCCCTCTTCTCCTTGAGTTTGATGTCTATTCCTGAAACAGGGATTCTTCTAGCTTTATTACAAAGGCATTCAATGCAAAATCTGAGTGTAATGAAATCTCCCTGTGGCAAGCCCATCACAACTGTCCCTCCTATAAGTTGAGAGGCATAATTATATTTTCTTCCCTGATAATAAAGTTCCTTGCATATTTTAAATCCTGAAGTGAGAAAGCTGGAAAGTGAAGAGTCCAGGAGGGATTTTGTTTTCTGTGAATAATAATTTTGCAAGACTGAAGGCAAAATGAAGAGGAATGAAATTAAGGGGAAGTATTAAGAAATATAAATTAAGCATAATTTGTTTTTAATTTTTGTTTTTACTGAAGTCTGTATGGAGTCCATTGTCTACTTGCTAGAAAAGAAAAACTGTGTTTTTAAAATTCTTCATAGTTGTTAGCACCAAAGCTTTAAGAAAATTTAATCCTCTAGTGAAGAGGGGCTAACAGTTGATAGTGTGGTATGGTTATGTTGGTTTAATTATGAAACAACAAAATTGTTGACCTACTGGGGTGATGACTTAACTGATAGTAATAAGGAAACTATTAAGGGTAGCCTTGGCTGGGGTTGATTCTTTAAGAGCTTGTTTGTCTTATTTTGCTTATTATATTTAACCCAAAACAGGGATATCAGACTAAATCATAAAATTTACAGTGGCAACATAAACCAAAAAATTGTAAGAGAGCCTCATGTGCCCTTTTCCCTTATTTTTTAGCCATGAAGAGGTGAGTGAAGGCCTATTTTATTAAAAAAAAAAAAAAAACTGGTCTCATGGAGAAGTACCTTAAGAAAGTTAAAAGAATTTCTATCTTGTGATAAACCACTGCAAATGCCGTGTGCAAAAACAGATTCTGACATATCTAAAATGAGTGGTACTTTTGCTGACAAACAAAAGAAAGACGGCAGAACAATGGAACAGACTACTGTTGCTACAAAAAAGGGCTGGTCATGGAACTCCAGACTCAGCTAAGGCCCAAAGAAATCAACACCAGATCCTCACCATTATCCTCCAAACTGTATTTTATTCCTTAATAACTTACCAGAGGAAACTCATGGGATGATGCTATGAGCTGCTAAATTCTCTGATTTCAAGGAAATAGGTTTCATACTTGGGAAACGTGATATTGCTTTTATTGAATTTGAAAATGGTGAGTGGGCCAGAGATGACAGGTGGGCTGGCTAAATCTTCCAAGGGACTTACAGTCACACTACCATGAAGATCATCAAGCCAAGAAATTATTTTTGGATATACTATTTTAAAGATTCAGTGTTTTTCATAGTGGTTATTCCAAAAACGTTGGTCACATCACTTTGCTAATTTTGAAGGTGGGGGAATAAACATTTAACATTTTTTGTGAAGGATTGAAAATAATCTTCAGAGATTTTTGTTGCTGCTATTTTTAGCCTCAGTAGACTTAGAAATGTGGAGGTCTTCATTTTGTACAATAAAATTGACTTATAGTCTAAAAATAATAGTACGTACCCTGGTACTATCATTCTAAAATCAGCATCAATGTTTTTGTAGCTTGTAGAAAAGAAAATGAACCTGTTGGTGGGTTTGTGGGTGAGGTGTGGAAGCAAAGAAAAGCTGGTGCACTGGTTTTCCTACCTGGAAAGGTGAACTTCAGAGGGCAATTTCTGGAGAATGGTATGTGTCCTCATCCCTCATGTCTCCCTTTCCTGAAGCTGCCACTCATTTCAGAAGTGAAGAAGCAAAATATGTGGGAAAGTATAGAAGTGTTCCAGGCTGCATTTTGATAATTGTTTTATTATATTTCCTAGTTCTTTGATGAAAGATGAGATGGCAGATCCACTTGTCAAGCTGCTTGGATGGTGTTGGACTCAGGTAAATAAGTGATATTTCTTTACAGTTACTAATGGGAAACCAAGAACCCAGTCCCCCCAAGATTGGATGTAGGCTACCAAATAGTCCATGCTAGAGAATGGTTCCTGTTTGATTTATTCTGAAAAACATACATGGGGAGCAAAGTTTTTATTTTGACTTACTTGGTTTCACTCATTCCCAGGATGATAAATGTTCTGCTTATGGGATAATATTTTATGCTTTTGAAGGTTTGAATCATTGAATTCTAAGTGTTGCAAGATGTATTGCCTCTCAAAATTTTTCTGATATTAGTGTGATCTGGGTCTTAATCTGATGGTCTAGAACGGTTACATTGGTCCAAGATGCCAATCACTGTCAGAAACATGGTATCATATTCCCTAGTCTACCATTAACCATGCATTGGTGATATTAGGCTTTGTGATTTCTATTTAAATAGCATAAGATGCATCAGCAGCAGAATGTTAGTGTTACTTTTTCTTATACATATTGAGAATGGCGTTTGTTAAAAGGTGAAACATGTTACCTCTTGTCCTGCTTTGTTTTTATAAATAATAATTGGTGTTATAGACTCTCCGGTGATCCCAGAACATCTTGCTTATGTTAATGTAGAATGGGATGTTGCTAATTTAGGGAAGGATGAAAAAAGAAAGAGAAATATGTTTTACCACGAAAATAGAATCATGTCCTGGGGCTAAACTTGGTCTGTCTTTTCCTTGTTCTGGAATTTTATTGTATATATTTCGGGGATAAGAGGTTAGAGCCTGGCCATGAAGCGCAGTTATTTAATCGTTTCCTAGATGGTGAAACTGTTTTCTAAGAACCTACCCTCTTGTGTGCCTTAGGTCCTTGATTTGTGTTCTCAGTACCTCGGACAGTTCCCCCCATTACCCCTCTATGGGATAATGGTCCTCAAACTGTGGTTTCCTATCACTTACACTTACAAATTATTAAAAACTCCAAAGGACTTTGGTTAAATATTTACTATATTAAAAATTAGAGGTAAGAATCTTAAATTTATATACGTATTTATTTTTAAGATAATAAAACTTTACATAATAACTACATTTTTCAAATGAACAATGGCTATGTTTTCCAAAACAAAAAGAAATTGGTGAGAAGAGTGGCATTGTTTTACAATTTTGCAAACCATTTTAGTATGGATTAACAGAAGACAGATTCTTTTATCTGCCAGTTGCAATCAATTTGTTGTGATAGGCTCAGGAAGGTTGAAGTATATGAAGAAAATTTGGTCTCACACAGATGTGTAGCTGTAAAAGAGATGAATATTTTAATGTCCTTTTTTAGATAACTCTGGGTATTCTTCTTTGATAATACACCTAAACTTGACAAGTGGTAGTTTTTCCAAAGCTATTTGCAGTATGAAATCTGAAACCATATGAATTAATGTTTTATATTTTGTAAAATTAAAATGAAGTGGTCTTTCTTACACTTTGAAAGGGTCTTTTACTTATGAAAGATTTTGTAACATCATGCATTGATTATTTGGAAAATATTGGTGCAGATCTGTCAAATGTTGACACATTTCAGTGCACAATATAAAAAAAATTACATTCATTAATATCACAATCCACCTTGTCAGAAAAATTTTTAGGCACTGGGAAACTTTTAAGCTCATAGACACAATTAAAAAAAAAAAACCTCAATTTTGCTTGAAAGCTTAAAATTTCAGCATTGGCAACAAATACTGTAAGTTCCCCTTGAAATGAGAGTTTAATTGTCTTCGGTTTAGAAAAAAATGTCTGCCAAATACCCAAGTATCAGTACCATTGTGTGTCCGTTGTTCTTTCAAGTAAAAATTGTGTTCCATTAAAAAAGTGGTTAGTTCAGGTCTCTGCTCAATCACAGAAGTGCTTCTCCTTAAGACAACCATCCTACTTCAGTTAGCAACAAAAGTAAGTTATGCAACTTTCCTGTTTTGTCCTACAGAATAGTAAAAAGATGTGTACTCAAAGGGCTAAGATTTAATAGGGTTCAACGTTTTTTAACTCCCTTATCAAGTATCTTTTTAAAAATTAACTCCTCCTCTTCCCTTTTCTGGATGCCAGTATGCAGGGAAGAGTTGGGAGGGAGTGTGTTTGGGAGAGAGATTGCCTTGATTTGTGCTAAGGCTCTCAGTTTTATCATATTTACTTTGCATCACTGGTGTAAAAGTCAAAAGGGTGTAAAATGCAATGTCTTAGGTTTATCACAACAATAGTTTTGACATAGTGGCTTCCGTACAAGGCTCTTTGGACCCTACTTTCTCTTCTGGGGTTCTGTGGATCACATTTTGAGAATTATTGCTCTGGAGTAACATTTTGTTCTGGGATAGTAATTCTTTGTGAAAATTTCCCCCGTCTTTTTCTTTTATGATTAACTCTCTGAACTTAACTAAGTCATCAGCTGTACTGTGATTCCCATCCTAAGTGTTTTACCTGTGTGAAATATTTATCTCTAAGTGAATTCCTTAGCAGATGTTCCCACTGAAAAATAAGTTAAGGCAGAGATTCTCAGAGAAGAAAAATATTAAAGAGCATTGATCCAAACCTTTAGTGACTAGGTAATATTATTGTGATCTAATCACAGTGGCAGAATGTTCCTCAAACGTCAAAACGAACAGCTCCATAATTTTCACGGTGTGCTATGTGACAGATGGCAAAAACTGTTTTGATTTTCTCCAATATCTGAGGAGCAGCAAGCAGAGCCTGTGCCTCCCACTTTACTCTCACTCTTTGTCATCTCTGGTCGGCCTGACAGTACACTGATTTTTACCTCTATGATCTGTTCTCTGGATGACTGTGTTTTCAATAGCTACTTAGTATAAAAATAAAATGTGCAGGTCCCATCAAATAAACTAATTAAGGCTTAGAAAGTGTCAAAATCCAAAAGCCAGGAGGAACAGATTAGGCACTGAGTATAAGACACACAGACCTGACACCTAATGTGTTGCCATGGCAACAGGAGAATCAATATCCCTCAACTGGGCAGATAGTTGACAGTAATTTTTGCTGGGTCAGAGAATTAGGAAGAGAGAGAACCACCTTCTGCTATGCAAAGACTTTCTCATTTTTAACCAAAAGCTTCTGAAGAATTTGTAAATTCTTGTTGTAAAATTGCAGTCAAGTCTAGGAGAAAGTGATGTCCATGGTGTTGGAGAAGGCCCTTACTTTGTAAAAGGGAAATTGTTGATTGCTGCATTTTCTTAAGATGCTCCCACTGTCTTCTCTGAAAATCAAAATACAAAGACAGGTGTTTCTTATGCATACTGTTCTCTATAAATGAGTGTTTAACATATGACTGAAAGCTGGCATGTGTTATCTCTTTCTTCTGTTTATGATTAACCATAACAGGCAAAGAATTTCTGCGTATGAGCTTCACTACTGTCTTGTCACATTAGAAGTTAGTATTTTCCTGGATGTAGTGTCACAAACACTTTGACATCCCATCCTGGCTACCAAAGAGATTAGATTAAACCTTACTTTGTATTTTGTGGAAATTTGTCATTTAGCAGAAAGAGCCTCAATGTTAACATCTATTTTTCCGAACATCCTTCTCAGACACAGCTGGTGTCTGAGTTAATTGGGACCTAATAATATCAGACCCAGTAGAACAAGATATTTCATATCAAACCCATTTAAAGAAAAATGGTGCTCCACACAATGCATAATGGAATGGATGATAAATAGCAAATAGAAAACAAAAATATTTATTATTACTGTTTTCCAAAACTTCCTACTCTAAGAGTCCAAATGTTTGTTTCTCTTTCTTCTTTTCTTTTTCTCTCTCTTTAACGTAACTTAATGAAACTGTTTTGAAACACTAGCCAAAAGTCAGTATATAACTTAGTCACATAAAGTTCTATATGTCTTTTCAGTAATGATTCCTGATGGCTCTCCTTCTTAAGTGGCACAATGTGATATTATGTTGAAATGAAAATATGGGCTTCAGTTTTAATACAAGGGCATTAACAGAAATGTCATCCCTAACAAATTAGGCACTGGGAAATCTGCCCAGGAGCCAGAAAACCATGCCCATTTTGCCTTTCGCTATAACTTATATAAACAAACCTCGTGATGTAAATGCCTGTGGGTTAGATTCCCAGTTGAGAGGCAGGTGAC
The DNA here is from genome assembly GCF_024610735.1 of Ursus americanus. NCBI lineage: Eukaryota > Metazoa > Chordata > Mammalia > Carnivora > Ursidae > Ursus > Ursus americanus. The sequence goes on along the minus strand of NC_142140.1, from coordinate 30,785,141 downwards.
AGGCATCAGTGGGGAAATGCGGAGAGGCAGAATTTTTGTTTGTTTGTTTCAGACAAAGGATTTCTGGCCTGGGGCGATCCAGCTGCAGCTGCTGTCAATATTGAAGCAATGAGCCTATTTTTCTAACTAGATCAAAAAGAGGAAATTCTGACTGTGATTCACTATATCAGAAAGAGAGGAGGAAGGGAAGGAAGAGAAGGGAGTGGGGAGAGGGAGGGCTACAGAAAAGGGTGGTTATTAATTCTTGTGGGAATGATTTGCTAGAGCTGCCACTTTCAAATGAGAACAAACTATATCTGGATCCATTTGCAAGATAGGAGCCTAAAGGAAAGAGAAGAGTGGCGTGATTCTCTGCTGTACAAGTGAGAGGAGCTGGTAGGATCTGTGTTTTTTGAGAGAACTGCAAACCTCAAGAGCAACTGAATTCAGATCAGACTGATGAAGAACACGCTTGTTTTCTTATTTGCCAGTATGTCCTGTTCTATTTTTCCCTTTCTTGGCATCCCGTGATAGTGTTTTAAGAACAGACCTTCAGGGCCAGCCAGTGGCTATTCTTGTGGGTGAAGGTGACACTGCCCAGTGGGTGACCTTTGGTGACCTCACTCCAATCTGAACCTTGCTGGGTCTATAGCTCTCCTGTCCTCTTGTTACTGACCCATTGCTTGGGCCACTTTGAGAAACCTGAGTATACAGAAAAGTCCTTTTTTTCTACAACTTACCTTTCCCCATCCGTCTGCTTTTACTTCTTCGGTTGATAAATTAGGTACAATAAATGGGAAAAGAAAAGAAGAAAAGTAAATAAATCTGAGTAACTAAACAGAATGACTCCTTACAATTTATGTATGCATTCAAAAAATATTTGCTGGGGGAAAAAAAAAACCAACACACAAAATATTTGCTGAGTGACTTCTCCATGCCAGTGCTCTCTCAGACCCCTGGAGACAAACACAGAACTGGCAGGCAGGCAGGCACAGCCTCTGCCCTTCAAGGCCATGGCCAATTGAACCAATAAGGCACCTATTCTGGTTCATTTTGTTATTTTAGTTGAGCAGATTCTAAGGAATTAGCTTAAGCTATTCATTTTAAAGATATTTGAGTTTTGTGTGTATGCAGAAATTGACAAAATGAATTAGAAAAATATTATTTTATTACAAGTTTGGTCCAAATTATCTGGTTTCACAATATATACCATATCCTGTAACCAGGAAAAATATTATGAAGGTTAATAATAATTTCCAGGTTGCATAGGTATGGTTGAATAGCTCAGGAGAAACAAAACTCAAGCTCAGGGTAGCTCCTTCTCTTCAAGTCAGATGAGCTCTTTGGGAATAGTTGTGTGCCTTTTTGAGGACTGACAGGGGTTGTCCTAAAACTACACTCCCCAATGTGGCAGCCAATAGCTACGTTAGGCCATTTAAATGTAAACTTAAACTAATTAAAGTTATATTAAGTCATGTTAAAAATTTAGTTCCTCATTCATGCTAGCCATAGTTCAAGTGCTCAGTAGCCTCATGTTGCCTAGTGGCTACCATACAGAGGAGAGAATAATACAGAGCATTTCCGTTATTCCAGAAAGTTCTATTGGATAGTGCTGTCTAGAACATACCACTCAGCCAACCTTTCTCGGGCATCTGGTTTGTGCTAGGCATTGTCCTGCTGAAATCTGCTCTCAGGAGCATTTGGCCCAAGATAGAAGCTGATTACATGTAAGACAAGCAGAAGATGTGATAACATCAATGAGGGATGAAGACAGGGTTGCTGGGACAGGCAATAGTGTAGATAATTTACTGATGGTGAGGCCTTTTCAGGCCCTTTCAGGAGCTGACATTTGACTTGAATTTGGAGGCATGAGGACCCAGGTCTGTGAAATCCAGAAAAATAGTGTTTGGGGCACCAGAGACAGCATAAGGAAAACCACAGAGGTGGGAAAGAGCTAGGCTTTTTTGTAGTTTCTCATGCACAGAACTTTGAGCGATGTGACGGTGATGGTGACTGATAGTGACATTCCTTTACCTCAGTCACTACCTGGGCACCTTCACCAGGATGCTTTCTTACCCCATCTGGGCTCTCTGCCAACTCATATTACATTTTCTCAACTGTAACAGTACCCAGTTTCCCTGGTCTCAGAATGAAGTTGGGAGAAGTTGGAAAGAGCATATTTAGCTTTTATTAAAGATACTTATGTTTCAGGGATGGACATTTTCTGATTGTGGTTAATAATGAACTGTGGAAGCTTTTCTGGGTTAATGTTTGTTATTATCTTTGTCTTCAGAATTCCTTCCCAATTCAGACCTTAATGAAGCCTCTTCAGGAGGGTGGGTGAGGCTTTTCCTCTTCTCTGAGCAGAACTTTGAGTGCTCACCTTGCTTGAGTACATCATTCAAGTTCAGGGCGTCAGTGCCTTTGAAGCAGGGGCAGATGCACACTTTCTCATATGCCTCTGAGAATTTACAAGAGCTTGCTATGGAGAACTCCTCCCCTCTGGCACATGCAACAGGCCACAACTCACATTGATATTGGCTAATGGCCTATATTTAGAACTCCCTGTGATCTCCAGAAGCTTTGGTCCAGCTCTTGGAGAAGGGGAAGCAATATGCATTTGGGACTAGTAAGAAGACTCAGCAAAACCCCTACTGTACCATCTCCTGTAGACCAACAAGAAGAGTAATCCTTGAAACATGGGACTTAAACAATTTTTTTTTAAGTAGGTCACTCTGAGAAATGGGACTGTAATGATGAAATTAATGATGCATTAAGATAGGTACATAATGATGTCGCAGTGTTAAAGATGGTGCAAACTGGAAGGTCCTTGTGAGAAAGTTCCCCACTTAACAGAAAAGTTATCTGGAAATGAAACCCCAACTGAGCAGAGAGATAGTCCCCGAGCATACTACAAAGATTAGTCTTAGTCATTGTTCTTTTTGGCTTCCCAGATGCAGAATAGCAATCTAACTACAAAGCATGCAAATAGAAAGGCAAAGAGTATTGCAAGTAATAGATGGACTGTACTGCCTTCTGTATTATACATCTCTAATAGCCGAACACATTGTATTTAGGTGGACACTGCTGTGTATATCAAATATAATTTTCAAAGGGAGAGAGTTAATCAAATGTACTTGAAAGAGTGCTTTGTAAAACTACAAACACATGTTATTGAAGATGATTCGATTCTTCATAATAGAACACAACAAAACCAGCCACACGAAAGTATCTTCTCAATATTTACAATGATAGCACCATGAGTGGGATTGGGTGGGGGGAGACCGTTACTTTGAAGAAGGTTTAGTAATGTTTATATGCCGATGTCTGGCTGATGGGTCTTCAGAATTAACAATCATATAATACAAAAAATTAATGATCATACAAATTCTTAAAATATTAATAGAATCTGGGGTAAATAGGTATAAAAAGAATTACTTTGTGGAAGGGTTTTATTTTCCTAGTAGCTTTGTCAAATTGAGGAGAAAATGATTGAAGGGAAGGCTATTCAAAATAATTGGTTTGAATTTGGTTATTCTTTTTAGAGAAACCTCTCTCTCACTCTCTCTCTCCTTCCCTCCCCCCCCCGTGTGTGTGTGTGTGTGTGTGTGTGTGTGTGTGTGTGTGTGTGTCAGGGCTGCTCATTGCCTGAGAATGGAAGGGTGTGAATTATGAGGTGGCTCCTGGCTATACATACACCGAGGTATATGACCCTAAGAGAAATGAACTCTGTGGCCAGTTATTTTGTCTATATGATGCTAAGCATTTTCTTCCCTTCAATTTCATTTTTTTCATTGGACTGAATTGTATTGTCTTTGTGTTTATATACTGAGGCTCGTAATCATGTATCTCAAATTTGTATATTTTTGTATATACTGTATATTTTGTATATATTGTGTATATTTGTATATATTTACTTTGTGGATGTGTGAAAAAAATCTATATATGTGGTAAACTTAATATCATGAAAGAGGCTACCAGAAGTGTGTTTATTCTGGGCAGGCTAGGAAATTTTTTTTTCTATGTGTTCTCTGAGGACTTATTTTTGTATTACTTGAGTATTTAGATGGGACCTGGACCATGAGGAAATAGAAAAATATGTTACTGTCTTCATTTAGTAGCTAGTAAAACCATCTGGGATTATTAATAATTTTATGTGTCCTGTGACTTTTCATTTAGAAAGTTAGTGCTTCCCTTTTTACCATGCCAAACCGAATCTGGCAACTTACTAGTTTTAAGTAATACTTCTATAGAAATTTGAAAAGACATGATATTTTCTGCATATTCACATGTGGACTTTGGTATTATAAATGATAAAATTTTTGTTTGACTTCCTTTTTTAAAAAATTCTCAATTGAGAGTGTTTCAGAATAACCTGCTTATAAAATGCCGATGGCATCGACTTTATATTTTCTACCAAAATTGCTTTACTCATTAGCCTTACAAAACAGTATAATATTCAATTGATCCTAATGGTAAATGAATCAGATTGCTATGAAGCCCAGGCTATTTGGCTTAAATAAATCCCTATTAGTTTTTTATGTGTAGGTTTGGTTGATCTTTCTGCAACCAACAGGAGGAAGAAATGCACTTGGGAAAAAAAAAGCACTTTGGGAAAGGTGGGAGAGATCATGTTACAGATTGAATTGTGTCCTCTCAAAATTCGTGTGTTGAAGCCCTCACCCCCAGCACCTCAGAATGTGACCTTATTTGGAAATCCGGTCATGGCAGATGTAATTAGTTAAGTTGAGGTCATATTGGAGTAGGGTGGTACTCGACTGATGATCTTATAAGAAGGGGAGATTTAGACAGATGGCAAGCAGAACACAAGGGGGATGTATGTGATGATGAATGTAGAGATCAGGGTGATGCTTCTATAAGCCAAGGAATGCCAAAGATGGCCAGCAAATCACCAAAAGCTAGGAGAGCAGCAGAATCTCCCTCCTAGCGCTAAGAAGGAACCAACCCTGCTGGTACCTTTTAGGTCCGGTGCTGTGAGACAATACATTCGTGTTGCGTAAGCTGCTTAGTTTGCAGTACTTTGTTACATCAGTCCTAGGACGCTAATACAGATTGCAAAGGGGAAAACACAGAACAATCACTGGGATCATGATGGCCACTCATCATTCGTACATAGTGGTGGTATGTTGCCAGGCTAGAAAAGGAATTCTTAGTAAGACCCCAGATGTGGGCAGCATTGGGCTATTTACCAACATCGTCATAAAGAAGCTGAGTTATTAAAGGCTCTCCGATCACTGGGTAATTCAGCTCTTGACATTGATGGATGGAACTTGGCTTTTCCTCTCTGCCAGAGCTGCTGACTGGGTAAATGTTTTATTCATGAGGCCTGGGGCAGGAAGGGATGCTAAGGGTTTAAGAATATTTTAAGAAACTCTTTGAGACATGAGGCAAGTTATCAGGAGGTGTAAAGCAAGGAAGCTGGGTACTACATCAACCTAGCTGGACAATTCAGCCCTTACAAAAGCTGGAAGAAGTGACTGCCCATGGTCTTGGGAAGCCATTCTGTGTTCTTTGTCGTATTTTGTATTGACTTGCATCCATGGTTACAACTCACAGAAGCAGGAGTTCCTGCTGTGGCTTGAGGGTCCCAATTTGGACTATGACCCAATTTGGAGGATAGTCTTAGTCTTGGAAGTTCTACCTGCCCATGGATCTAGACTTGGGATCTTTCCCCTGAATTGGCAACTGCTTGAGCCAAGGGAGTCATTTAAATGACAGCATGTAGCTTTAGCTTAAAGTCTCAGGAGGCCCATTTGCTACACATTTTAATTAGCTATTAACAAAATGGTATTTCAAATTATTTAGCACAACAGATTATTTTTTTGCCAGGAGGATGGAGAGAAGCTTGAGTGTAGACAAGTTGCCAATGTGACTCTCTTCTTTCTCCACATAAACAAAAGACTTTTATATGATAGTAGGTTTTAATAAAGAATGTTTGTACTTATTCAGATAGCCATAATGATGGAAATTCTGGGTATATGTAATGAATCATAATGAAAATGCCCTTTGTCCTTTAACTCTCTCTTATGACCTGAGAATTTTAATATTTCATAGTACCTACTAATACAGTTTTAAAAATACTTAGACTCGTAAGAAAGAGCCAAGAATGAAGCATAGCTGGCACATAGTTGTCAATCCAAGCATTTTGTCATTGCCAAGGAAGCATGCACCTAAGTCCAGAAGAATCTTTGCAAATTTTATAACTCTGTTGAAACTAAACCAGGCTAAAATGAAGAGTTAAAATATAGAATACATCAGTGGTTAAAAACCAGACAAGTCCTATGTATCCATTGCCCTTTTTGTTTGGGGAAGTTTCAGTGTTAGAGAACCTAAGAACTTTCCCTTGGGTCTTGATTAGGGAAAAAATCAAAGAGCAGAAATTGACAGGGACAGCCACTCTAAAACATGCTGTCAAGATGCATCAAAATATGCCACTACATCCTCCCCTTTCTATCTGTCAGAGCCATTGATTATTTTCAATGAAGAAAGCCAGTGACAGTTGCTGGAATTGTAGAACTCGGCATAGCAACTAGGTGATGCCTGTCACTCTCTAAATAGACAAGAAAAAATTTATTCTCTGCATCACAAGCATATTTTTGGAAGCATAGTTAAGTACAGTTTCATAAAGTATAACAACAAAATGCAGCAAAGTGAAATATCTTAGACCCCCAAGACTTTTCTCTTGGGCTTGTTAGGATTATCCACGAAACTGCTTATTTTATGTCTGTCTTTCAAAACAAAACAGTTCTTGACCTTTTCCTGTTTCTTTGCTGGGTAAGAGGTTCTTCGCCACCCTGGAGCATTCAGGGATTCCAGGAACACAATGTGTCTGGCCAGTCACTGTTGGTCACACAGGTTGCTAAAGGTTGGGTTGTGTGGGAACAGTTGAAGGCTTGCATATTTTAGGACATATTTTATGGTTGTCTGTATCCCAGAAAATGAGTAGAACCCACGATGGAAGTTTACTAATGCTAAAAAAAAAAAAAAAAAAAAAAGTTGAACACCGATGATTCTTGCTAGCAGCGGTAGAGGTATGAGCAATAGCTCATTTCTCGGGGCAGCCAGGGTATCGTCCAGAAACCGGGGGCAGGGTCATATTAAAGGGGAGCCGTGCAGGGGTTAAAGTCCCTGTGCTCTTGCCAGGGGCTACTGAGGTGTGACGTGAGGCTGCATCCCACCTGCATGGCTTTCCTTGGTTCTGAGCCTTCCCTGCGATTTTGAGTTTCCCAACATCCTTTTCAATAAATTCCTATTCTGCTTCTATCAGCCAGAGCCTTTTTTTTTTTTTTTTCTTCTTTGGAACTAAGAAACCTCACTGATGAAATGTTGTGACTTCAGTTTGCTTGCAAAACCTCAGAGGGTTCAAAATGTGGTCAGGTTAGAGCAAAGCTGTTAACTAGAACCTACTGTATGAATATAAGGTGGTATTTGGTGGTTTTTTTCTCTGTCAAGTTCTATTACCTCAACGTGCTCAGCCAATACTAGAAAAAAAAATAAAAGGAGCTTATTTGCTATAATACAAAATTAATAGCGATAACAGTGGCAGTAGCAGCTAACATTTATTGAGATCTTATGCTATGCCAGGCTCTGTGCTAAAAGCCTGTTCAGAGTTTTTATTGAATTATCCCAACAATCCTAAGCCAAAAGTATTGTTATTATTACCATCCTATTTCTGTGGAAAATGAAGCACAGAGAGGTTTTGTAACTTGCTGAGCAGCATGGAGCTAGGAAACATGAAACACGGGTTTGAATCAAAGAGCTGTCTGATATATAACTTGAGACCTAAACTTGTCTACACTTAATTGTCTGCTTCTGACTTTTAAAAAGCCAGACAGTTTCAAATGGGTCCTACTGATACCTTAAAAGAAAATAGGTATCCAAGTCGTCGTTAAAGAATTATACAGGGGAGCCTGGGTGGCTCAGTCAGTTAAGTGTCTGCCTTCGGCTCTGGTCCTGATCCCAGAGTCCTGGGATGGAACCCTGCCTGGGGCTCCCTGCTCAGTGGGGAGTCTGCTTGTCCCTCTCCCCTGGCCTTCCCCCTGCTCATTCTCTCTCTCTCAAATAAATAAGATTACATTTATTTATTTGAGAGAGGGAGAGGGAGAGAGAAAACACGTGAGAGAGCATGAGTAGGGGGAGGGGCAGAGGGAGAAGGAGAAACAGACCCTCTCTGAGCAGGAAGCCCCATGCAGGGAAGGATCCCAGGACCGCAGATCACGACCTGAGCTGAAGGCAGATGCTTAACGGACTGAGCCACCCAGGCTCCCAGTAAATAAAATCTTTGAAAAAAAAAAAAAAGAATTATATGTAAGACAATCCCCCAAACAGATCATAACTTCATTAGTTTCGTTTGAAAGGAAGGTACATTGGCTTGCTTTTTATAATAAAAAAGGAGGGGGGTCCCTGGGTGGCTCAGTTGGTTGAGTGTCAGACTCTTAATATCAGCTCAGGTCCAATGGTGATCTCAGGGTCCTGAGCTCCAGCCCGGGGCTGTGTGGCACTCAGCTCAGGAGTCTGCTTCTCTCTCTCTCTCTCTCTCTCTCTCTCTCTCTCTCTCTCTCTCTCTCCCTTTGCCCACTCCCCCCGCCGCCCACACACACTTCAAGCCCCACACTCTCTGAAATAAATAAGTCTTAACAACAACAAAAAAAAGTGAAGGGAATGATCTTTCAGAAGGTGGGTGGGGAACAGGGTTGGGAAAACCCAGGGGATGTGGTGTACAGTTTTTAAACATTTCGGTCTACACATTATATTACTTGTTATCACCCAAATTTATACCTGCAGCTAGCTAGAGCCATACTAACTAGAACAATTTTTGTTTTGCTTTGTTTTGTTTTTGAGATTAGTTCATTGGTTTCAGGAAGAAAAAAAAAAATGGCACTGGAGATATTTCCCTGATAGACTCAGCTTAAGTCTAACTGGCAAAACAGTATTTCCCAGCGTTCAGCACATACTGTTCTGCCATTAGCCACATACACAAGCAACTGCATCTGCAGGAGACATTTTAAATGTATAAACATTAATTTATCTATTTGAAATTCATAGTAATAAGCTCTGCTTAAGAGTATAATTTAAAGCTCTTCAGAAGAAAAATGTAAAGGATTAATAGCTTAAATCAGGAATAAGTATATTGGAATATATTGGGTGCCATGCTCTGATGGGTATTGTCAAAGAATCTCCTTATGCTTATTGAGGAAAAATGCTATTTGGTTTCCTTGGAAATTTTTAAACAGTTTATAAAATTAAAACGTAGAATCCTTGGAGATTTTCTATCTTCAGCTGAGCAAAAATGTTTTTTAAAGAAAGTTCCCTTAAAAATATTTGAAAACAAATCTGTTATAGAAATGCCAAGAAAAATTTTCCAGGGAAAAGTCAGCTTATATTTTAACAGAGTAAATGCCAAACATATTCATCTCTAAAAAATAGAATATATACATATATTTAAATGTTCAATTATATGCAATACATAAAATGGAATAAACGTGAAATATATATATACATACAACATGCAAATGCAGATTCTATAAAATATTCATAGTTAAAAATTGGTACAATTATAACAGATTAGAGCTGGTTTATACTCTTGTTGCTTTTCTCTTGCCGTAGCTAGTTCTGCTTGCCCTTGGATCACATTATATCATTAAATCTTGTGATAATTTGAAAGAAGTATTGCTCCCAGCTGCTGCTGTAGAAACAAACTAAAGAGATAGTTTGAACTGGCATGAGAAGATCAGACAAGCTGTGTTATAAGAATTCCCCTTTCTGAACTCACATTTGCATGTTGTTGTAGATTTAGCAAAGGTGAAAATCTCTGAGAGGCTAATACATAGAATGGGACACTAATCCATGATCATCACTGGTGCACAGACACCTCAGTTTGTGTGTGTTAACTAGGTGTGTCTGGTGCGCCTTCTGTGAGTGCTACTACTGCAGTCCTGCTTTGGCTCCCTAGTCTTCATTTTCTTCCTCCATTGTGCTATGGATATAAGCTTTCTGTATTTTACATGGAAGAAAGGATTTAGAAACACTTTAGAAATATTACTGCGGATATTTTAGGTTTGAAGACATTAGGTTTAAAAGAAGAATGTGAAAACAAATGAAGGAGCTCGCTTTGCATAGTATGATAGAAGCTTACAGAATTTGTTACCCCAGAAATGGTCAATTTTTTTTCAAAGAGAGAAAGTCCTGCAGAGAACTAGGTAAATATTTGGAAGGTTGATCTATGAGGACTTATGAAGCAAATTGCTAGCAACTCGTTGTTTGGCAGACTTTTGACTTCGTGGACCTAACCTTCATCCCTCAACAGAAAAGGAATAATTTGTGAGGTAAAATATCAGTCTGACTTTATTTTCTTTTATTTATTCATGACATATTTATTGAATGTCTACTATATGCCAGGCTTTACACTTGACAGTCTGTGTGACGAATGATGCAACTACTTTCCCTTGCTGAATGGAACTTAAGTTGGGTGGGCGAGAGGGATGGTGGTATTACTGGCTGAATGCAATAGGGCAAGTAGGGAGTGCCGGTCTCAAGGAGCTCAAGAAGGTTTCCAGGTTGAAGGGATTATACTGGGGCTTAAGGGAATAAGAAGTCAGCAGGAAAAGTAAGGGTTAGGGGTGAGAGTGTTCTGCATCAAGAGGGAGCAGGTGCTAGTGCTTGGAGGTAAGGAAGAACCTGGGATGCCTGAAGATGCTAGCAAGTTCTGTACACTGCAGTTGGTCCAAGATTAATAAACTAGACACAGGTTACAGTGGAGTGATGAGAAGTGTGAAAACACAGAGCCCTGGCCCATGAACAAATGACTTCAGTGACCAATAAAGGAAGGCAAAAAACAGGTGAAATGAAGCCAAGCAGCCAGGCTAGATCTCAAGACTAAATGAGAAACTCAGCATAAATGCTGGTGGCTAGCAGCTTCAAGGGAGGCAGACGAACCGCACATCCCAGAGATGGATTTCCTGCAGTGGACACAGGAAGGCCAGCAGTGATAGACAGTGCTCTGGAAAATGGTTGAGAGTGTCTGGAAGCAGCATTCGTTCAAGAGCAGGTCTCAGCGGGCTGACATGGTGGATGGTGATGAACATGGAAAGAGTGTGTTGTTTGGAAGATGGATGGGGGTGAGTGTGTGTAAGATCTGACTTTCCTTTGGGAAGAAATTAGGTAGGTTTCCTGTAGAAGCTTTGTCTGTTCCCAAAAGCTTCTATGCGATATAAATTTGGGGATCATGATGAAGGATCCGTTATTGGCTCTTCCACATTAATAATGGTCATTTATTTTTAGAAAGATACTTCTTTTAAAAAATTAAATGAAATACATTGATGAGACAAAAGTGTGGAAAATTACTTAGGAAACACCTATGTGCCTTCTGCCCAGCTTTATCAAATACGAGTTTTGCCAAATTTGCATAAGATATTTTTAAGAAATGAAACGTTGCAGGTATGTTAAATTCCCATGTATATCACTCTTGAGTCCCATTCCCTCCCTCCTGCCAGAGGGAATAGTTTTCCTGAATTTAGGGTTTGCTAATCATCTGTGTGGTATTTTTCTTTTTTAAATAATTTTGCTACATTTTGTATCCTTAAATAATATATACAAGTGATATTTTTAAAACTATATAAATGGTATTGGGCTATAAATATATATGTATGTATAAAATCAATATATATGTATATATAATCTCTATATATATATAATCAATATATCATTCTGCATTATTTTTCACTCAGCATTATGCTTTTATGATTTTTCTATATTGATACAGAAGCTGTAGTTGATACTTTCAACTGCTTACTAGTATTTCATTATATTCATATATTTTAATTACAATATTTACATAGCTTTACAAATTTTTGCTATTATAAATAATGGTGCAATGAGTGTTATTTTACTTGCCTTCTTGTGGAAATAGGAAGAAGTATGGATGGGGTATGTATGCCTAGATGTGGAAGAACTGTCACAGGAAACCTATCCAATTTTACTAAATATTGCCGCCTGCTTTCCAAGGTGGCCTTATCAGCTTCTGCTCCCAGCAGCTGTGTATGGAAGGTCTTCCTGCTCTGAATCTTTGTCAGCACGTAGTGTTGTCCAACATTTAAATCTGTGTCAATCTAATGAGTGTGAAATGGTGTCTCAGCCAGGGTCTAGCCAGGAATGCTCTAGGCCCTTCAACAAAGCAAATTTAATACAAGTAACTGGGCAGTTGGCAGCCCAGCTGAGAAGCTAAGCAGGCTGGTGATACAATATCCACCGTAGTAAAAGGCCGCTGTCAACCCTAGGACTAGAGGGATAAATGGAGAAGGTAGTGGGACCAAAGCCCAGAAGCTGGGGCCACCTGTCAGAAACTGAAACCAGTCTGGGGAATGGAATGTGAGAGTGAAGGCACAGAGGCTCATGGAGGCTGACAGAGATCCTCCAAGAAGCAAAGAGAAAAGGGGAGAGGTGCCAGGCTTTCCTTTGCCTGCCCACCCCCCATCTCCTCCCCGTGTCTCTCACTTGGCTAAAATTACCTGCAGGCCAGAAGTTACTTGGGATATAAAGAAGAGCAGGGCAAGAGCAGAAAATCAATCTAAAAGCAAACAGACCGTTGACTAGAACAGGTGCTATTGCATTATGGTTTAGTTTTCATGTCTCTGATTTTCAGTGAATGTATTTTTTAAAGATATTTTAAATTTAAATGTAATTAATTAACATATATTATTAGTTTCAGACGTAGAGGTCAGTGATTCATCAGTTGCATATAACACCCAGTGCTCATTACAATCACATGCCCTCCTTAATGTCCATCACCCTGTTACCCCATCCCCCACACCCCCCAGCAATTCTCAGTTTGTTTTCCTATGATTAAGAGTCTCTTATGGTTTATCTCCCTCTCTGATTTCATTTTGTTTTATTTTTTCCTCTCTTTCTCCATGATCCTCTGTTTTGTTTCTTAAATTCCACATATGAGATCCTATGATAATTGTCTTTCTCTGATTAACTTATTTCGCTTAGCATAATACCCTCTAGTTCCATCCACATCGTTGCAAACAGCAAGATTTCATTTTTTTTTTGATGGCTGAGTAGTATTCCATTGTAGATATATATACCACATCTTCTTTATCCATTCATCTGTCGATGGACATCTGGGCCCTTTCCATAGTTAGGCTATTGTGGACATTGCTGCTATAAACATTGGGGTGCATGTGCCCCTTTGAATGTTTGTATCCTTTAGATAAATACCTAGTAGTGCAATTACTGGGTCATTGAGTAACTCTATTTTCAACTTTTTGAGGAATTTCCATTCTGTTTTCCAGAGTGGCTTCACCAGTTTGCATGTTGGTGAGGATGTGGAGAAAGAGAAACCCTCTTACACTGTTGATGGGAATGCAATCTGGTTCAGTGAATGTATTTTATTTTATTTTATTTATTTTATTTTATTTTTTTAAAGATTTTATTTATTTATTTGACAGAGACAGAGACAGCCAGCGAGAGAGGGAACACAAGCAGGGGGAGTGGGAGAGGAAGAAGCAGGCTCCTAGCGGAGGAGCCTGACGTGGGGCTCGATCCCATAACGCCGGGATCACGCCCTGAGCCGAAGGCAGACGCTTAACCGCTGTGCCACCCAGGCGCCCCTCAGTGAATGTATTTTAAACCTTTATTGGTCGTTCTGTTTCCTGTGAATTTTTTCAATTTGCTTTGTCCATATTTTTCCTATTAGCTGTCAATTTTTAATTTATTTTTGGGATTCCTTGTATATTATAGATATTAATCATTGTCAGTTATATGTATTGCTAATGTAACTCAAAATCTGTGGCTAATTTTTCACTTTTTATGGTATCTTTCATGGTACAGAAGTTTTAAAAGCTAATATACAAACTTGTCAGTGTTTACCTTCAAGGTTTGTTCGAGGAGATCCTTTCCTATTCTGAATCACATTCCCCTATATTCTCCTTCCAAAGCTCTGTTTCACATTTCATATTTGTCTTTAATGGACTGGGAGCTTATTTTTTATGGTGTGATATAGGCATCTTAACATGTTCTTCCATAAAGATAATCAATTGTCTCAGGCCATTTTAAAATACTCTACCAATTTTTTTTATTGCTATTCTTTTCATGTATAGAGTTTCTGTGTATGTGTTGGTTCCTTCTGGTGTAAATCTGTTTCTGTGATATCAGCTCTGTGTCATTGGTCTGGTTTATATTCCTGAACAACAGCATCCTGTCTTAATATAGCTTTAAAATAAGACCTGATTGCTATCAAGAATAGTCCCTTCCATTTTGGCTAGGGTATTTCAGACTCTTAGGTACTTTGTATAAATTTTGAGATCATTTTGCCAAGTACCATGAAAAAACTGTTAAGATTTTAATTCATGTTTTGCTGAATGTATAGATTAGTATGAGCAAAATGGTCACTTTTATAATTGTATTTCTCATCACTAACATGGTATATGTCTCCTACATGTTTTTGTCTTAATATAAAAATATTGTATATGTTTTATGATTTTGTCCGTAAAACTATTACACACTTTTTTTTTTTTAAGATTTTATTTATTTATTTGACAGAGATAGAGACAGCCAGCGAGAGAGGGAACACAAGCAGGGGGAGTGGGAGAGGAAGAAGCAGGCTCATAGCGGAGGAGCCTGATGTGGGGCTCGATCCCATAACGCCGGGATCACGCCCTGAGCCGAAGGCAGACGCTTAACCGCTGTGCCACCCAGGCGCCCCATCTATTACACACTTTTGGTTGCTTTTTTCCACTTGCTATATTTTTGTTTGGACTATCATTAAAAATGGAATTTTGAAAGTAGCATTTCAAATTAATTGCTGCTTGTGCAAAAGAACATAAATAATTCTTATGTAACCAACTTATACCCGGAGAACTTGCTAAACTATTTCATTAGTTCTGTGTCTATAGAATCTCTTGGATTTTCGTAAAGACAAATCATAGAGTATATGAATTATGACAAATTTATTTCTATCTTCCCAACCCTTATGCCTTTGACTGACTTTTTGTGTCTTACTCTACTGGTTGGCATCCTTTGAACAGAGATCATGACAGCTGCTTGTTCTTAGCTTTGGAAGGTATTGTAATGTTGCAGCACTAAACATACTTTTTATTCTGAGATTTTTTATTTACTTTTTCAGGTTAAAGAATTTCACTTTTCTTCCCAGTTGGCTGAAAGTTTTGTTTAAATGTAATTAAATAATAAGTATTGTTTTGCATCAGGTGCTTTTCCTACTTCTATTGAGATGATCAAATGACTTCTCTGAAGTTCTTTGAAGACTAATGCTCTGCCTGAGTAAAATCTGAACTTGAAAAACACAAAAATCAATACTGTATATTTTCTATGGACATAGATAGATGTAAAAGCATTTTTTAAAGGGTGGTAAGACTACATACAGAAATGATTCTAGGTGGTACTTGTGCAGAGAGAGAGAGAGAAGTGGAAAGATGAGTGCAGATAGGACTGGGGATGGTGGAGCAATATTCTAATATTTCTCTTAAATGGGTACATGACTTTCATAATTGTTTTAACAATGTGTACACAGAAAAAAGTCATATAAAATTAATGATAAATTTTGAGTGCTAGAATATGTACAAATGCTACTTTCTGCACTTTTCTATAATTTTCTAATTTACAAGAAAAGCAAAAAAAAGCCATTTAGAAAGTATTATTCATCTTGTTTACAGATGACATAGGATTTAAATTGTTCAAGTTTGGTCTTAATATTTGGAATCAGAAAGTTGAAAGCATGAACTTCTTCATGCACATAATCAATCAATTAAAACTCTTGTATTTAAGTACCTAATTGAGTATGGATTGGGCAAGATAATTATATAGACATCATCTAATAATATGGATGGGAAATATAGAGAAGCTTTTCAAAGAAGCACTGAACCAACATGTAAATCAAAGATGAAATATTGCTGTCACATTCAGACCAATAGTAATAGTGTTTCTTGGTTGAGTCTAACTGTTTTTAATAGGCAGCCAATTCCTATTCCCTTTATATTACTTAACAGGGTATTTCTTTCTGGAAGTGTCTCTCTCACTGTAATTTTAATGTTTTTCTATGTTTGGGACCCAGGAACTTGAAAAATCAACCTTTTCCCTCATATATGAAGTAAGAGTAAAATGTTCTACCATAGGAGTTTGAACACCCAGTGCTGGGTTGTCCAACTGACAGATGGACAGTTTGAGCATAGGCTTAGGGTGTTAGCAGAATGCAGATAGATAGATGGGTAGATAGATAGAGACATACATGATAGGTGCATGTATATGTATGTATGTATAGATACATATATAGTTAAACTTGATATTTCAAATAAAAAAATGAAAGCCGTAATTAGAAGAATTGGAGTGGGCTTAGGCTTACTTAAAGCTCTGGCGTTAATTTATTTTGGAATGACATGTGAGGGGTGGATGGGGGAGTAAGTACCATGGTTTTCCAGTGTTTTGGACAGCTAAACATTTAAATCTGGCCAAATGAACACATCTCCTACTGACCAACACCAAAAAGGAGGGGTCTTTGTGACTGACTTTGTATTTTCAGACAGGTAATCTAGATATTCACCAAAGGCGTGGAAGCTGAGCCAGGCGTGATGTACATAGAGTGAAGATTGAGCTGGGCATAGCTAAGAAGGGGTGTGTGTATGTGTGTGTAAAATATGGATTCAATCTTGAACAAGGTAAAAAATAATCAAATCCTCTCTGATTAAATGTCAAATGGCTTCGAAGAAAAAATTTTTCCCAAATGGCAGTAGTGGATTAGCCCATGAAGGAAAAAGAAAAGGCTAGATTCTGAGCATAAGAGGGTCTGGGGAACATGATTGCTGCTGTGAGGAAGGACATGTAGGCAGAAAGAAAAGATGGGCAAAAGGCACGAGGAGTAAGACAGATGGTATCCACACAGTCTTTCTCCTGGCATCCACACTGATGTCCTTCCCTGAACTTGTTCATGCTTCTAGAAACCTCCTCGTTTGTTTTCCGACTCCAGTCCGCACCCTGATATAGGCAACATAAGTCCAGGAGAGGGAGAGGTCCATGGCCAGTGTATTAGTGACTCCAAATGCACTGCTAGATATGAAGCTGCTGGGCAAATAGGCTTCATTTTTGTTCTGGATACACACACAGTGTAGAGATAGGTTTTTTACACTTTGTCATACTGTTTGAGGTTACAAATAGGAAGCAAAGGAATTGGAAATTGTTAGGCTTGAATAATGTCAGGGCCATGTTTTATGGGAACAGCAGGTCTGAAGCTATTAGACATGTAGATCTATCTTAATCTTTGCTCTCACGACCATTATTTTACTAAACACTAATATAATAGTATTTTTTCAAATGTCAGAAGTGGTTGCTTTGTGTGGTTTTATAAAGATGGATACATAAGCAAGTCAGGTGCTTAAGGGTTAGGCTTTGGAGCCAGGTTTGAATAGGAGCTTCACTATGCTCTACCTGAGTAACCTTGGACTTCCCCGAGCCTCCATTTCCTCATCTATAAATGAAGTAATAATACCTCCTTCCTACATTTCCTATGAGGAATAAATTATACAGCGTAATAAAACTTAGTGCCGTGCACAGTGTAAAGTACTCAGGGAATGGTGACAGTGCTGTAGAGGTGATAATTACTCAACATTGAATTTATCAATAGTATATTTCATGTTTCTATAACAATAGTATTGTAATCTGTTGCATATAAAAACACCCAACTTTAATGGCTTGACCAAATGGGGGTGTATTTTTTCTCATGTGCAAAAAGAGGCACCTTAGGGCTTGTATGTCTGATGGAGCAAATCCTCAAACACCCAAGTTCCTTCCATTTTCCCCATTCTGTGTCCCTTAGTGAATGACTCCAATATTCACAGTTGCAAGATTCTCCTGCCCCTTCAGGAATCATGCCTATGCCCCCAGTAGAAAGAAGAGAAATATGCGGGCCAGTGAAATTCGTCCCATTTCCATCAGGAACGCAAAGCTTTTCTGGAAGCTCTACCCAGTGGACTTCCTTTTATACATCATTGGGCAGAGTTCAGTCACATGAGTATCCCTGGGACAGGGGACATTTGCTGCGCAAGCAAAGTTTGGTTCTGATAGTAAGGGAAGAAGAGAGAATAGATACTGAATAGGCACCAGCAGTGTTTGCCAGAGTTTGACATTAAGAATTATTTGCTTCCTGCCCCTCCAAATGTCTAAGGCCTTAGTAATGAGAGAGTGAGAGAAAAGACATCTGTTTTGACCTGGTTTAACAGAGGAGCTAGATTGTGGCATGGCAAAACTCAGTATTACTTTAGGAGGAAGCAAACAAATGTTAGGCAAGAATTTTTAGATTCTCCTAAATATTTTCCTGTCATAGAAGGCGGCATGCTATACTGGTTTAGAACAAAGCTCAGAAATCAAGCAGTCATGACTTGGCATTAAGGCCCTGGCCATATTTGAGTATATAACTTTGGGCAATTTATTTAATCTCTCTAGGATGTAAGTCCCTATGAGAGCAGTAGCTTTGTCATTTTTGTTACTACTGTATCCTCGTTCTCTAGGAGAGAGTCTTCCTGTAGTAGGCACTCAGGTATCTGATGGATGGATGGATATGTGAATGAGTGAACTTCTCTGAACCCCAAATTCCTCAGCAATAAAAGGGATTAATAGAGACCATTTTTAGAGGTCATTATGAGGATTAAATGAGAGAATATATGTTTTATAGAACACTCCATTGACTCCATTGTTAGAGAAATACAATTTCACTTGGGGCTTCCCTAAGGCTCCTCCCTGAACCTGAGAAACTCTGTGGGCTTTTTCTAAGGATCTAGTCAGCCAGCTGTTCAACTCCAGGTCTGTTGGCTTTTTAGATAAGTTGCACTATTGTACCATTTACGTTTTTTTTTTTTTTAAGATTTTATTTTATTTATTTGACAGAGAGACAGCCAGCGAGAGAGGGAACACAAGCAGGGGGAGTGGGAGAGGAAGAAGCAGGCTCCCAGCGGAGGAGCCCGATATGGGGCTCGATCCCAGAACGCCGGGATCACGCCCTGAGCCGAAGGCAGACGCTCAACGACTGTGCCACCCAGGCGCCCCTGTACCATTTAAGTTTAATACTAACGTATATATAGCAAATATCCATGGCGTGTATTTACAAAATGGATGGAGAGATGGTGTGGGTGCGTATGGCTGCGTACATCTGTGAATACACACCTGCAGTGGTGGTTTTAATCTGGATAAAAGTTAGCTCAGATTTTAACATCTGCTATTTCAGACAAAGCTTGTGGCTAATTAAGGGTTAGCACACTGAATTAGCAGTAAATTAATACTCATTTCTGTGCTAGTACACTACAGTGGCAGGAAAATTACCTAAATTAGATTCAGGTAGTGACATTTATCATGGACAACAATAATAGGGTCTAAAAGGATTTTCTGTGAAACACTGCAAGTAAAACACTTCCATGAGATCCAAAAATTCTGTCCTTATTTAGGACAGTGAATGAATCTTAAGAAGCGATGATTTGAAAGAAAATTTCCCTCAATAGCATGTGCTAAGTGCACAAAACAGTTAGCATTGGCTGATTTATAGGGTTTATGGGAAACTTCAGAATTAAGGCCCAGAATGGCCTCATGCTGATAACGTGGAAGTTGCCAAATTGGATTACATTGCAAGCAAATCCTACACCAGCAACCCATGAACAGGCAAATGATTATCTAACACTCATAAGCCATTTCATAATTCGCCACCATCAGCTCTTCTCCATTACGTAGCGGGGTTTTGGCACCAATGCCAAAGCTGGGATATCTTCTGTGGGGTGAGTGGTACTTGCTCAGACTTTCTAATATGAATTTATTGACTAGGTGATACTGTGCAATCCATGGCCATTTAAGATGTGTTCTCTGACAAGGTAGACAGTGCCACCAAATGCAAAAGTAACTACAACAAGCTTGGCACCATACCTTTTCAGAGAAGAATGATTCGCTTCTGTCACATACATTGTGTCATTGTGAAGAAACTTAATTTCCAACCGCATGGAATATAGACTGCAGGAAAGCATCAAACTGTGCCTGCCCATCCCTCCTCTGAGCTCAATAGTTCCTGAGGCCCTCTATGGCCAACTTTGATGTCTGGACCTGTGGGCCCCATTGAGTATATGTCTGCTTTGTGTTTCTGCCCCAGCCATTCACCCTGCTCTGGTTTATAATGGGAGTATTGACTGGCCATTGACTAGGCCTGGGCAGGCAGACTTTGCAGTAATTATGAATGAAAGATGTCAGTGGCAAAGCATCTCATTCCAGATATTTCTACACATAGTCGATATTGGCTTTTGTAAGCGTGACTGAGCTCCAAATGGCTTGCAGTCATAAGGGAATGACCAATTGAATAGCTATTATTTCATCCAATTGATGCTGTGCTTTTTGTGCAAAGGGAAGCAGGAATGCAGAAGCATGCACATTTTACACCAGCCTGGTTCTTGCTTTCAATAGCTGCTGAAAAATATTAGTTATTTTCCCTAGGAAGCCAGCTCCTGGGGAGAGGCTATACGTTACTAGTGGAAAACTATGTTAATTTTCAGCAAATCTTACAAAAAAATAGAATTTTCTACCCAAAATTAATCATTAATGCATTTACTCCCAACAGAAAGAGGAGTATTTCCTGGAAACTCTTGAATCCTGCTTCACCAGGAAAATAAAGAGTATGACTAAGAAAAGAGTCCAGATTAAAACACAATATCCTATTGGTCTTGTGGAAGATCCATGAATCCAGGCAAGGACAAAAATGAAGGCTTCCATCTCATGACCGGTTTGGGTTATCTGAGATCTAAACCACTTTGAAACAAAAGATATCTCTTTTGTTCTCACATTATCAATGACACTGCATGTCAGAGCCACTTTACGTTCTCATGATGACTATCCAAATATTTACAGAGACTTTTTCATTTGCCCACAATTATCTTGGTAATAGAGCCTTAATTATTCTACCAAATAGTCAAAGCAGTTACTTGGTACCTTTCAGAGTGACATATCCCAACTCCTGTAATGTGCAGAAAATGCCAGATTGGTTGAGCAGAGTTGGGGGTGGGATTCACACCAGGCAGTTACAACTGCCCCAAGGGCACATAGCTAAAGAGCAGCAAAACCAGGAACTGATTCCAGAGCTGACACCTCTAATCACTGTGCTTTATAGTCTCTCCACTGTAGGCCTATAATAGCAGTCAGATGAGTTCATGGTAGTGGCATATAGAAGTAATAATAACAGTATCAAGGATAGCATCTGCCATTATTGAGTTCTTGCTGTGATCAAGATGTTGAGACACTAAGCATTTTCATGGATTATCTTTTTTCTGAAAACAGTCCTATGAGATAAATGCTATTATCATCCCCATTTTGCAGAAGGAGAAACTGAGAATTTTAGAGAATTGAAGAGATTTGCTCAGGGAAGGAATATTACATGACTGAGCTGGAATTTCAAGCAAATAATCAGACGTCATTCCTTGTGTTCTAACTGCTATTCTACCCTGCTGCCCTAGAGAAAAGAAAGGAGAGGTCTACTAACATCGTGGGGGGACCGAACACTGGCCATGGGGCCATTTCAACCTTGCAATAACACAGACAAATCAGAATTCAGGTCAGGTTTGGTTTGCCTTCTCTCTTTGGGCAAATACTAAAACCAGGAGCTATGTGGGCCTGTTTGAAGTGAGCAGGGAATTCTTGGGTTCTTCAGACAGAAACTTGAACCATGGGAATAAAGAGATCATGATGTACTGAAGCTGTGCTTCCTGCAAGGTAGTGTGCTTGGTTCTGTAGTAGAACAATCTGAACAACTCTCTGATGTTTGTGTCGAAACCTTCTTCCTCCACACGAAGAATCTAAAGCTCAGACATGCTAGGTAACCCTCACATGTTTCCCCACTATGAGAAAAAAGGCCAGGGTCATGCACAGGTCTGTCTGACTTCAGAGTGTGGTATTGGGGATCGGAACTCTGGAAGGTGACTGCATGTTTGACATCCTTACTCCCACCTCCATACCTGAGCTGCATCCTGCCCCTGTCATTCCATTTGCCTCTAATCAGATTCTTCTGGGGAGAAGGACTTTGTTCTCTTTCATGACAACGCACTCCTTTAGGATACCTCAGCGGGATTGGTACTGCTCCCAAGAAGCCATGTTGGAAATTTGTATGGCAATTATTAGTTATTGCAGTGATTGATATCTACAGTGACTTGCACTTAGTAGGTGGGAGTCAAGAATGCTAAATATCCTAAATACTCTGAACAGCCCAGTTCCTGCGAGACTTCCGGATGTCATTCAAAATTTCATGTAAGTGCAAACACCATTTGTACCTCTTCAAGGCTTGAACTTGACTCCAGTTTACATGTCAAGTATAAAATAATCTCCTCAATGTTCTATATACTGTACTTTCCAGGAATGCAGATGCTAGGTAAATGGAAAAAAATTGTACTTCATTGCACAAAAGTAGCCTTTACCAACACCTCTTCAGGTTTTCCAAAGCCCACTGTGGGATTTGTATTAGTTTTCTCTTGCTGCAAAACAAATCACCACCAACTTCAAACAAAATACTTTTTTTTTTTCTTTTAAGTAGACTCCATGTCCAGAATGGAACTCAACATGGGGCTTATATTCATGACCCTGAGGTCAGGAGTCAGTCAACTGAACCACCCAGGCACCCCAACAGCACACAATTATTATCTCACAGTTTCCATTCGTCAGAGATCAGCATAGCTTAGGTAGGGGCTTCAGGTCTCACAAGGCTGTGATCAATGTGTCAGCCAGGGCTAGAGTCTCATCTGAGAGCTCCACTGGGGAAAGACCCACTTTGAAGTTCACTCAGGTTGCTGACAGATTTTATACTCATGGTTTGACTGGGGGCCTCTGTTCCTTGCTGGCTGTCCAGAGGTTGCCCTCAGCTCCTCGACACGTGGCTATCTCCTTAGGGCAGCTCACAAGATGGCAGCTTGCTTTAGCAGTGCAACTGAGGAGAGTCTACTACAATATAGGAGTTATAATCTTAAGTAACAATCACAGAAGTGGCATCCCATCAGCTTTGTCATATTTTATTGATTAGCAGCGAGTCCTACCCAGGACTCAGTGGGAGGGTGCTACACAGGGCATGAATACCAGCAGGCAAGGGTCACTGGGGGTCATTTTAGAATCTGCCCATCATAAGCACACAAGCCTGAGTTCTACAGCCTCGTACCAATGCTTGGGAGTGGAGAATTGCCCAGTACCTTCCATCAGAGGGAAGTTTGGGAATAGATTGTGAGTGGCTGCTGTTAGAATCCAGTACAATGCCATTTCCTTAATTAAACATATACCAGAATTGCGTTCTGCAGAGTGGACTGTAAGTAGTAAGGCTAACTTGGACAGAGTAGTTCTTAGCAGGGAGACCTTCCAGTCTCCTTCCTGTCATCCCCATTTTCTCTTCATTATCTTTCTATTCAGTGCCTCCTTGAAGTTTTCATCTCAATTTTTTCTGCATCAAGATGATGGTTTGTGTGTGAAATGTTCATTTTTAATTACATGGGTTTGGTAATAGGTGTGTAGTCATGTTGGATCAGACTTGGATGCAAAAATCCTTATTTTCAGCTGATTATATCTTGAAAGGATTTGCAGCCCCAGGCACCTGGAAATTGGAATGCATCATTGTTCACTAGATGAACATCAAAGGACAGAAATTGAAGTGGGGGGGTGGGGGGGACAATGGCAGTTGTGATCCTTAAATCGGACACAATAAAGGTGGATTGAGTAAAGCATGATAAATTGGGATTGGAAGGGAGGGTCTAAATGCCCACCTTCTCATTGCTTCATGAGTGCTGAAGTGACAAGCCGTAGCCAAAGCTATCATAGGTCAAGCATAAAGTGCTAGTTTTGAATACAGTGCAGCAGGCAAGAAAAGGTATAGAAGGCAGATCTTCTCAGGGCAGTGAATTAGGAGCAGAATTCATATCTCACGAGTCACAGAGGCTTGGGAACCCCTTTTGAATCTTGACTCCTGTAGTGTGACCAGGTGGCAGTGAGAGAGAGCCTTGTTTCTGAAGCTACGAGGGCAGAAGGATTGGGACTCAGATGCTCTAGAGCAGAGATAAGAGCCATTGAGCCTTGGACCTGGAAGGAACGAGCCCTTGGATCTAACACTTCATTTGACAGAAGGGGAAACTCCTATCCAGAGCAACCATGCGACTGAGGCAAGGCTATGTTGATGCAGGCTCAGAACCCAGATGTTTTATGACCTTTTTACCCTTACATTTTCCTTTTTTATTTTTATTTTTTATTTTTTAAAGATTTTATTTATTTATTCGACAGAGATAGAGACAGCGAGAGAGGGAACACAAGCAGGGGGAGTGGGAGAGGAAGAAGCAGGCTCATAGCGGAGGAGCCCGACGTGGGGCTCGATCCCGTAACACCGGGATCACGCCCTGAGCGGAAGGCAGACGCTCAACCGCTGTGCCACCCAGGCGCCCCTACATTTTCCTTTTTTAAGTAGGCATCCCCAAATGCTGATGTCCATATAGTCTTCGCCAACTTGGAGTGGGAGAAGCAAGGTTTTGTTTTGTTGGTGTTGGCAGTGGGTTTCTGGCCGCTTCTCCTAGGAGTCAGACATTGTATCACTATCCCATCATACCTTCCAGTGACTCTCCCAGTGCGAGTTTGTACATCTCTGCCCCATTTAATCCCAGGAATCCATGTGACTTGTTTTGGTCAATGTGATGTGACTGAAAGTGAAGCATGTTGGTTAAGAGCCAGCTCAAAGTTTGCCACATCTTCTTCTCTGCCATGAGACGGGCAATGTTGCAGCCAAAGGCTTCCCGAAGTGAAGACACTATAGGACAGAGCTATAGCCAGCTGGTGATGACAGGCAGTAGGAACTACCTTTGTTATGGGGTGATTCAGGCTGCCTCCACAGCATGATCTGGCCCATCCCATCAGACTGAAACAGGTGAGTGGACTATATACACATACCTGTGTGGAGACTCACCTTTCCCAGGTACTAGCTCTTCCTCCAGGTTGCCTCCCCTTTGTATGTCCCCATCTCTATGAATAATATTCCCACCGCTCAAGGAGCCCGGGGCCATACCTGCATCCTCTTCCACCTCTTCCGACCAGCTACCAAGTGCTTCATTCCTACTTTCTAAGCCTCCCAGCTCCATCCCCACTGTTTCTGCCTGTGAGCAGCCCACTCATTGCTACTCCAACTGCCAAGCTGGCTGCTTTTTGCCCCCAGTTTCATTCTTGCCCCCCCAGTCTGTTCTCTATAAGTGCCAGAGGCAGCAAATCTCATTGGAAACTTTTAATAATGGTCCTGCAAGGTCAGATTTTATTACAACCTACAAAGTCCTTCCAGCAACGTCCCCATTTATTTCTCACTGTGTTACTCCGAGGACCCTCCTCTTCATTCTCGTCTACTTTCTCTTTTTTGTTTTAATTTATACTAGGCTTCCTTTCTCCTTGGATGCCCTACCTCCCACCTGCACTGCTCAGCCATCAGACACACTTATGCCTCTCCCTTCTGCCCACCCCCCATTTACTTGGCTAGCTCCTACTCCTTAAACCTCAGCACAGAGTTATCTCCTCTGGGAAGTCTTCCCTGATTGCCAGAGTAGGAGTTGGGTGAGAGTCCTCTGATTCACAGTGCCCTGTATTTCCCTCATTGCTGTTCTTTATGTATAATTTGCCTGACATGTGACTGTTCCCCATAGACTATATTCTCTGAGAGGTCCTCAACATTGTGCAAAGCAATATCTAGCACATAAGAGATGACCCTTAAATATTTGCTATTGAATATTGGTTTTTCATCCTGAAAGTGAAGGAAAATAATGCCTGGACACTGGAATAAAATACTTTATCTTGAAAATAGGTTCTTTTGGATACCAAGTGTTTATATTTTGTGTGTGGGAAAGATAAAGCTGTTGGAAGCCACTAAAACTTTAAAAAATACAAGGAATAAGCTATATATACAGTATAAAATGTGGGTCATAGTTATATCTGGTCTAGGTGTGCAAAAAATCACAAATTTTTCATCAAGAAGTAAATATTTAAAAACAAAGCATCACAGTGCCAGGGGACTTTGGTGTAGAGTGTGAGGTGAGGAGGGGCCAGGGAATGAAGAGGAACCTGCTTGGACCTGTGGATCCAGGCCGATTCGGTTGGTGTGTGTGTGTGTGTGTGTGTGCACGAGAATAGTGTTTTATGTTTAAAAATACTTCCTCAAGAGATTGTTCACCAGAGAGTCCAACTTTCCCTCCTTGTTCTGTGCTGCAAACATGACCTGATTTCAGGAAACGGAGCTGGAGGACACGCTAAGACATAAGAATGAGCAGAGTCAGTGAGGAGAGCTGGGGTTGCCTGCGTATCCTGCAGGCCCGTGGTTGATGAACACACCTGAGGGACTCTTGTCCATTTTCTGGGCAGGGAAACCCAGGTTGGGTAATGGTCTTCATGTGACTCGGAGGGAATGATTCCCAGGGCATGTGGATACACATCTGAA
Organism: Ursus americanus; assembly: GCF_024610735.1. Lineage (NCBI taxonomy): Eukaryota > Metazoa > Chordata > Mammalia > Carnivora > Ursidae > Ursus > Ursus americanus. Next base: position 30,758,683 of record NC_142140.1, on the reverse strand, counting down.
TTGTGGGTCTGTTTCTGCTGCTGGAGTGTCCTCCCTTGTGGTCAGTCCAGAACGTAAGGCAGCTTGGGAACACTGAGCCTGGATCCCCCCCATCCCTCAAGGAAGAGAACCATGAGGTGTATTTGTCAGCTTCTCACTCTGAATGATCATAGACCATCACATACTGACTATAGAACTTGACTTGGGCATGGCTGCCAGATAAAAAGACTCTATAAGTATGTTGGGGTGCCTGGGGTGGCTCAGTCGGTAAGTGTCTGACTCTTGATTTTGGCTCAGGTCATGATCTCAGGGTCATGGGATTGAGCTCCTGCATCAGACTCCATGCTGAGTGTGGAGCCTGCTTAAGATTCTCTTTCTCCCCCTCCCTTGCCTCTCCACCCCCCACTGTTCTCTGTCTCTCAAAAAAAAAAAATAATAATAATTAAAAAAAACCACTCTAAGTATGTTAGGTATGTAGGTAGAAAGGCTGACAGAGAAGTGGACGGCTGGCTGGCTAGCTGTGACTGTGCAGGGAGATGTACTGGTAGTTAAAAGAAGACTTTCTAAGGATCACAATGATGGAAGTATGTTTTTCCATGACACTTATTTGCAATTTATTGAAAGTCAACATAGGAAATCTAAATAAATATGAAGTCCTACCAAAGATTTAATTAACTTAACCTTTAAAACATCTTTAATTGATTTGTACAATCAAAACATGATTAATACATTATTTAGAAGGAGGCATCACAAAGGGGAAGTTGATAAACGTAAAACCCCTTTGTCCAAGCATAAGAGAATTTCCTGAGAAATAAGAGAGCTCATTTCTCCTCTGATAACACAGTTTCTCTCCACTTATAAAAAGACATAAGCAGCATAATGAACAGATTAGGTACAGAATCACCAACAAGGTAATGAAGCTTTAAAGCAATTAGCCCCCTGTGCTTTCCTCCTGGGGGAGGCAGACCCAGGCTACACCCAGAATACAGGGGCTACACCCAGAATACAGGGGCAACACCCGAGTTAAGCAGGATGCTTTGTTCACAGCACATCTATCATTGGGCTGATTTCAAAGAGTATGGGGGAGGGGGTGGATTGGATATGGTTCTTTCCCCCAAACCAGCAGTCTTCGCTTTCCATCTGCAGCGGATGTTCATGTATGTCAGCCCCACACACCCTCCCTTTGTTTAAAACACAGCTCCCCTTTGTCTGGAGGGAGCCATTTCAACCGTTAGAACTTCCTATGTGGTTCTAATAGGGCTACGGTACCCAGACTCGAGAGTAGGCCCAAGATGCAGGTGAGCCAATCATGGTAGACACAGGCCATAAGTCAAACCGATCAGAATTCTCCACTGGGATTTTCTTTTTAAGGGAGGGGTCCCCTTTCTTTTCTAGTAGTAAAGCTAAGAGGATTGGGAATTCAGGAGAGCAAAACCAACATACAAAAAGGAAAAGAAGAAAGAAACAACCAGAAAAGGAGGGGGCCAGGATCCGGATGATATTTCAGTCCTTGAACCACCACCCCCTGAAAACACAATTTCTCTGATTCTTGCCTTCCTGAGACCTGGCTGTTCAGCATGACCAGAGCTGTGAGCTTCCTCCAGTGTCTCTTCAATAAATACCCATTTTCTTAAGCTAGATTGATCTAGGTTTGTGTTGTTTGTGGTGAAATGAGTCCTGAATATCTTTTTTTTCACACCTGGTTGCTGAATACCTATATTATGCCCGAATAATGCCCCAAATTTGCTCTAAAGGAAGAGCAACAAAGAGGCAAGGGTGGCCCAGTTTGTTTAGGAATGTGATCGGTGTTCCTTGGAATATAAAGACATTTGCCAAAACACAAAAACCCAGTTGAGTTTGTAATAGGACATATTTTTCTGAAATGATTCTTAGGTTAAGTACTGTCCTTGTGTTGTGCAGTGTGAATTGGTGTTTCAATTAAAAAAAATTTTTTTTAATGACTTTAAAGTTCTCTTAGTCAAACCAAGCATTGGGGACATCAAGTTAAATAAAAGTGTGCTGCAGGACTTCTCAGAGTCTGTATAAGGCTAGAATGCTTTGGAATATAAAAGGGAATAATTGAGCATGGGGAGATCCCAGAAGTTCCAGAACCAAAGAATGCATTTTTTTTTTTAATGTGTAATTAAATTTCAGAGAACCAGTGTTCCTTGGCACACAGCTGGGGAACACCCACACTAGATCTTTACTACCTTCTCAATTGGTTTAGGTGAGGGTCCAGACATAGGTGGGCGAGGGAGAAGTTCTGGATTCATTAAACCTTTATTAATTGAATCCCAAGGCACGTTCCTCTCCCTGCCACCATTGTGGGTGGGTGCCAGAGCAAAGCCTCCTCTTCGTTGCGATCAGGAAGCATGCTAAGCCCTCAAAAGGAGTTGCTGTGCTATAATCTGAAAAGCTATCTTGTTTTCTGGAAACCCAAGGTGGCACTGCAGAACGGACAACAAATATCACTTATGTAGACGTTAGCTACATGAACCATGGGGGGCAGCCATCGAAGTTCTTGCCTTGCTCAGCTTTTTTAGAGCCTTAAAAAAACTACCCGTGCAAGTTTGCATTTTGATTTTCCCCTTTCCATGGTATATACATTTAGAAAAAGCTCTTGTTAGGACCGCAGCACGCGGCTGGAACGGAATGCGGAGGGGAGGTTCAAGTCCAGTGGTAGCCGGAGGAACCTCCTGTGGGCTCCCTAGTTTACCTCCGATGCCTCCGTGGACAGCTGGGAATTGAAATATGGAAAATAAAGGGATTTCTGTGACCCTCTTGGTGATGTATCAGGCAGATTATCAGAATGCCGTCTCCACTGTTAAGGAAGTGGGAGTCCAAGTTTTCCATTTATATTCTGGTTCAGTGTCTCAGTTTGGTGTATTTTTATGCTTTTGCTATTTATTGATTTGACCAACGTGAATCACCATTCGGCAAACAGGGCCACATTAATGCGTTAAAAGCTCATTATGAGGATAATGGACACGAAGTAAAAAGGAATCAAATGATGTGAGTGTAAAAGGTTTTTCCCTAGACAGCTGAAAATAAATTGAAAACAAATTCAATTAAAATAACATTCAACCTTTTTATTCCTTCCGCGGTGTGATTCCTCTAAGGGAGGTGCCCAGAGCTAGCACACTGCTCGCAAAGGCCGCCCCTCCCGGTCCGGCAGAAGCGGGCGGGGCCGTGGCCAAAGGGGCAGGCGGACCAGGGCTCTACTTTTGGAAGCTGTTCCTGGCAACCATGTGCTCTGGCCTCCCTCGGAGATGTCTCCCTCTGTTTGTCAGAAGCCTTTCTGCTCTCTCTTGGTTAGAACTCACTGAGACCCCTCGAGGCAAGGCGAGTTCCTCTCCTCTCATGCTCAACCTTATGCCCCAAAGCAAACGCTGGGTCTGTCCCAGCCTAAGCCCACAGCCACAGGCGCCCCTGCTGCTGAAAGCCTGCACAGTGGTTTTCAAATCAGTGTACTTCTTTGCTTCTCTGTAGCGAGTCGTCCTAGCCGTAGTTGCCCCCAACAAGGTGTGTTAGTTTCCTAGGACTATCCCCAAGTACCACAAACTGGGTGGCTTCACACAGCAAGACAGGTATCGTCTCACAGCTCTGGAAGCTAGAAAAATCGGCAGAGCCGTGCAGCCCTGTTCCTCCTGGCTTCAGGCATCCCTTGGCTCGCGGCTGCCTCACTCCATCTCTGCCGCTGTCACCCTGTGCTGTTCTCCCTGTGGGTCTCTGCCTTCACGTGGCCATCTTATAAGGACACCAGCCATGTTGGGTGAGGGGCCCACCCTACTCCAGGTTGACCTCCTCTTAAAGGATTATGCTTGCAGTGACCCTATTTCCAAAGAAAGTCATTTTCTAAAGTGCGGGAGGGTTAGGACTTCAATGGAGACACAATTCAGCTCATAACCAGAAGCCGTAGTTGGCTGACCTCCTCTTACCTCCCCACCCCTTGTACCTGCCACTTCTCCAAGGCAGATGGGCACCGCAGCCAGAGGGGTTCTTCCAATTTGAATCAGATCCTGACACTCCTCTCCTTAAAGCCCTGAAAGGCTTTCACAGGACCGAAGATAAAAATGCAGTGTGGACAAGTTCCTTCAAGGTCCAGTCTGCTGCCCAAAGCCTTTCTTTACTTGTGGCCCCTTTACCGAAGGCTCTCCCCATTCCACCCCACTCCACGCTCCCCCACTCTTGGCCTGGGTTTTGTCTTTCTCTTGTTGAAGTCCCCCCTTTGGATATTGCCTCTTCCAAGAGGGCTCCCAGATCCCTCCAAAATCATGCCCTGACACAGCCTGTTTTTCTCCCTTGCTCTCCTAAGTGCTTATCACGTCTGTACTTAGGTAATTATTAAGGCGGTTATTTGTTTAATGTCTGTCTCACACAGAGGTTCGCTCTGGCCAATGGGCTACATTTGACCCATGACCTATTTTTGAAAGACCCTTGAGATAAGAATAATTTTTACAATGTAAGCGTTTTGGGGTGGGGGATAGACACAGAAAAGTATGCTGCAGAGACTACATGTGGCCTGCAAAGCCTCAGAAGTTTACTCCGGGCTCTTTGTGGAAAGGTTTTTGGCACCCAGTCTTACCCACAGCCAGCACCCCGAGAGCCAGGAGCTCGTCTGCTTTATTCACTGCTGTATCTGGAAAAGCTTATAAGGTCCCCAACACCTCATAGGTCCTCCAATAAACATAAGATAGAGAAAGAAATTATTCACTGGATGGTTGGCTCACAATGACTGTCGGTTAGGCTAAGAGAGATGAATCCTTTAATCACAGCCAGAGGGAATTCTGTGGTAGCAGATAGAGATTTTGATAACCCGGTAATTCAGTCTTTTAATAAATACTTAGGACTGGTAATCTAGGTGCCTGGGAAGGAGATTAATAGAGCACTTCCCTAGGGAAACTCATCTAGAGGGGACAAGATACAAAGTGTGAGGAAGGTTTTAACCAGGGAAACCCTAACTACAGTGGTAAGAAATTTCTACAGTGGCAAGAAATTTCCAGAGTGCCTTGCTGAGAGTTCAACTCATCTTTTGTGGTAGAGAGGAGGCAAACAGAATGAACACTCTCTCTAATTTTGTTTTCTCATCACACCTTCCCCTAGTGACAAACAGGTTCTCCCCAGAAGTGCCTCAGGCCCAAATAGAACTCTCTCTCATGAGTCCGGCCCCAGGTTCATTGTCCTGAAGGTCCAGGCTGTAACGGCCCAAACAAAACGTTTAGCATCCCCAACCCCAGACTAAGTGAGGAAGTTTACTGTCTTGTTTAACCCCTGGACACTCTTGAGGTGACAGCTGGGGGCTGCCGCCACCTGTAGTCAAAGGGCTCAGCCCTTGGTCACTACCATCTTTCACTGCCAGGCATATCAGGACGGCTGTCATTTGAAATTTGGCCTCAACTCTTTTTTTTTCTCCCCAGGTTGCTACAGTTTTAATGCCTATTTTCAGATTCAGGAGAAATCTGAGATGCACGATCTGCTGCCTAGCTTCTTATAATTCAATGATTCATTTCAAAATTTTACGTTGTGAGTCTCAAGGAATCAAGCTTAAGGGTAGCATTAAGCTGTGTATGAGGCTTTGTTCTTCCCACTTTTGGCTAAATTAGAATCGGTTTGTCTTGGACTTAACTCTAAGCCTTCCTACCAGAACTTACCAGGATCTTTTATTTCTTAACAGAATTTAAATTTTCCTTTAAACAGGAGCCCTGGAGAGGGGCCTTTGTCTTCCAAATGTGCGGCTGCTGCTTTATGGGACAGCTGGCAATGCTCTTCTTCGTACTGCCTGACATGCCTGTCACTTTTTCTTCCTGTAGGTCTCCACTTCCAAACCCTGTCCGCATCCTGGGGGCTTTGTTCGGCACTAGACACTGTGCAGGCCTGTTTTGGAGACACCCGGCCACCCCCTGGCCCAAATGAAAAGCCAAATCGAGTGCCTATATTTCGGAATATTTAAACCATTTTAAATCATTCTACTTGTGCATAACAATACATAATACAATGAAACTCAGATTCATTTATTCAAAAGATGATGGAGAATTTATTTTGTGAAAGAATGTGTAGCATAATGAGTCCCGTGGGTTGGAGGGGGAGGTCCTGGCACGCGCCCTCGATTTGAGTGGCAAGATGTGATCATCATTCAGTCCTGTCAGGTTCGCTCTGTGCCTTTGTGTGGACCCTCGTCTGGAGGAGCTATTAGCATTGGACATGTGAGGCCCTTTGAAATGAGAGGCCTGGCCGAACACCCCCTGGTTCTTCTTCTCTGTGGTGAAAAGCTCTGTCTTCTCCCACTGTTTTCCCAGTACAGTTTCCTGTTGATTCCCTTTAGAGCTCGCTTTCTGATTTGCAACTGTCTTATTTAGCTGTTTGCCTGGTGCTGCCTTCCCCTCCCCCTAGAATGTAAATTCCCTGAGAGTGGGGTTCATGTAGTACCGGTCACCCCAGTATCCTCGGTGCTTGTTCCCCAGCAGGCCCTGTGAGTGAGGGAGTGACAGAGCCCATCCAGGGATGGGGATGGATGTCTGTGGGGGCTGTCTGCAAGACGCAAGGGCATGCGGGATGGTTCACCAAGCCCTGCTGTGCTGGGCAGTGGCTCAACACCCAAGCTAGCCACCGGGTCTGGCGACTGAACCTTCGGCCTGTGGTCAGCAGGCCCTGTGCTCGGCTCCTCTCGGCTCCCTGGCTCCAGGCTGCACTAAGCTTGTTAGTTCGAAGATTCAGAATGTGAGGAGCTAGGTAAATCTTCTGTCCCCTCACCTTTGCTTTCCTCTGGTCCTGCTTTCTTTCCTGTTGTTGAGTTTATGCAGCGACTCATCTCTGAATCTCCCTGGGTTCTACTGTCTTCCCATTCCCCAGAATCCCTCCTCATTGACTCCAGCCATCATGGATCCTTGACCTCTCGTTCCAGGTCCTCGTTGTCACCTCGGGGTGGGGGTCCGCAGGGAGCCCATTACCTTGTGGTCTCTTCTGCTAGCGATCTTGTACTCCATTGCATCCATGAACTCCCCACTGATTGTGTTGTTTGGTCTCTTGGTGTTAATTGATGACAAGTGTGACTTCTGGAGGCAGGCAGCCTGCGTTTGCAGCCCAGCTCCAGCATTAACTAGCTATGAGTCTGTGCAAGCTGTTTCACCTTGTTGTGCCTCAGTTTCCCCACCTGTGAATTAAGGATAGTGATAGTATCTTCCTCCTGGCATGCTTGTGAGGGTTGAATACATTGATATGAGAAGTTACATGTGACGATTGCTGGCATACAGCGGGTGCTCACATGGGTCAGCTTCTTTATCATTTGCATATTTGGCTCAGGAACAGTTCTTAAGGGGTCCTCTTGTGGCGGTGCTGGGAGCCTTCTATGGTGTGTGAGGTTATCTGTGTATAAGGGCAATTGTGTGTTTAGATCAGGGCTTGGCCCAAGCTGCTCGCTATAGAGGGGAGCTGGAGCCCTTAGCAGTGAACCCTGGGATAGTCATGTCTCTGCCCAGTTCGGTGGGGCAGAGCACCAGCCACGATGCTCAGTATGCCTCTCTTCCTGATGGCCATGTTGCCTGACAGCTGGCGAGGCCCTGGGGAGAGGAAAGGAAACAGCAGAGGAAGCCTGGAACCTGTGGTGGCCTGAGCTCAAGCCAAGGCCAGGAAGCAACAGGCTGTGATGAACTACCAGGCTGGGAATGGAACCAAACGCCAAGGAGCAGCCTGATTAGTACATCAGGCCGGCTCCCGGCTGAATCGTTGTCTGATTCAGGAGTAGCAAAGGCAGGTGTTGTCTTGAGAGACAGGCCAGGGCCAGATGCCACATGCGCAGCAGCACAGCAATGGGATCCAAGCTGTGACCATCCAGAGACCTTTAGTGATGACCGAGTCTTCCATGCCTCTTGGATCTCAAACCACTGGGCCTCCTGCTCTCGGCTCCATTGCAGCTTTATCGCTAGGGTATTTACATGGCTATGGGCAGCCTCCCCCAAGCAGTTCTCCCAAGCAGCCAGCAGATGGCGCAGTCTCTCCTATGTTCCAGCCAGAGGTTCTCAACTGGCAATGAGTTTTCACTGCTGAGAACCAGGCATAACAAATACCCGTTAACATTTTGAATATAAAGTGTAGCAGGCAAAATGCATTGGAGGCCACAGGTTGGGATAACAATTTAACTTTTTTAATTTTACAAACGCAGGATGAAACATACATTAGAATTTTCAAAAATCTTTTATATGTATTATCTCACCAAAAAAAAAAAATTAAAATAGATTTTAATCTCCTTCTGGAAAATAGGTAGGCTCTATCTAAGTCCTCTACCTGCATTTGATTGTAAGATTTTACATTGGATCATTCAGTCCTAGACCATGTGGCAGTATTATCATTGCTATAATGATATTGATAGTGATAAGAACAGAAATAATGGCTACTATTATGGACTAAGCATTTTACATGCACTATCTTGTTTAATCCACAGAACAACAAGATGAGGCAGGAATCACCCAGTGATTGTACTAACAAATCTTAAGAATATGTCAGTAGCCTCATGCTCACTGTCCAGAAGTAACCAGCATCACCAGACAAGAGATAACGAGAGTTAACTCACAGCAAAATTCCTCCTCTCAAATAAAAATATGGCAACCTGCCGCTTTGGCTTAATTCTGCGGCACCGTGTCCTGGATAGCTGGTAGAGCCAGACGTAACACAGGGCAGATTATACATTGGATTAACAACAGCAGCTCTAACAGGTATCATTTACTTAGCTCTTAATATGTACCATGTCCTATTCTAAGAGAATCTTTAAAACCTTGTATCAACATTAGTGAGTAGGAATACTTCTCAGCACTTCACTGATGAGGGAAATGAGGCCCAGAGAGGTTTAATAATGCTTCTAAAGTCACAAAGCTAGCAAGAGACTGTTAACTCCAGAGCAGGCACTCTTACATCAGCCACCAAGTTAACGGCCTTCAGATCGTAATTACCCGAGTGGATTTGCCTCTGTTGATTTCTTGATTTCATGGCAGCTTCTTCAGTAGTCCAAGATTTTCTCAGTGCTCTGTTCTCTGCCTCTGTGGGATTTTTTTTTTTTTTTTTTTTTTGGTGGATTTTTCCTCTCTGCTTCCATCCATGCAGCTGCCAAATCAAAAATATAGCCCCAGTTGGTTAGTCCAGATTGGTATTTGGGACATATTCAATATTCCAGGATGACTTCATATTTCTGAATTATTAAAGGGATTTGGTCATTTGGCAGAGCAAATGGGATTATAAGGTGTTGGCCTCGGCAGAGTTATTTTGCGTCTTTTTTGAGTCTGTCTTCTCTGTCTCAGAAGCAAAGGGAACTTTGCTCCGTTCCTTGGCAGATGGAGTCAGCACTGGGCTCAGAGGGTCACGTCCCTGCAGCTTTAATGTAGGTCTCTCTTGTTCTCTCTCCCTTCCCTCCTTCTTGCCTCTCTTTCTTTCTACTTCACTTCCCTTCATCGCTCATGCACTTCATTTTCAGACACGTTCGGGTAGCCCATTTGGATGAGAAGGGACTGTTGAGGTGTATGTTTCAACTTCCCTTGTGCCGTCAAATGTGTTCTTATTAGCACTTGGGTTTTGAAAGTGTATCATTGGCATCTAGGTTGAATTTTTGTCAGAAGGGCTTATTTTCAGGCCTGTTGAAAATGTCTATCTGGAGAAGACTGCTCTGTCTTACTAATTAAACAGATAGTGCCTGACTCCTGCTTATAAACCTATTGCTCTGCACGTGGGGTTGTTGCTGGCATCCTTGTTAACCCCACTCAGCCTTCCTTAGCGCCTACGTCCCCTTTCCCAAAACTCTCCATTCTTAGGGCTCAGATCAACTGCTTCCTTCCTCTCTACCTTCCAGAGTAAGAATGTCTTACACCCCAAAAGGCATCCTGTTTTGGGGGTTGCCTGTCAAGTATGTGTGTGGTTGGGACTGCTACAGATCATGTCCTGGAGCTAAGGGAGGCTTGAGGAGGCAGGAAGTGCAGGCTTGCTTCCTCCTCGGTGTTGCCAGAGGAAGCTTCCCCAGAGTGGTTCCACAGAATATTATTGGCAGCCACATGCACACACACACAAACACACACACACGTACATACCCACACTACCACCGCAAGAAAGCAAAATGGTTTCCTGCTGAGACAAGTCCTGGGAACATAGAATTAAAGTGATTTCTATTAGAGCCCTTGATTCTAAAAAGGGGCCATAGCTTGGATGGTTTTCCACATTTTGTAGGCCAAAGATTCTCTCCTGGCAGACTATTTCATTGGGCTAGTTAGTCTATGCAACACACATTGATGTATTAAGGGGTTTAGGGGCATGACATAGGCAATCTACTCTCAAATAATTTATAAAAATATATACTAATATATATGAGATTCATGTTAAAAATTGGTAAATCTGGGTGGAGTATTAAGAGTTCTCTGTATTTTCTTTTGCAGCTTTTAGTAAGTTTGAAATTACTTTAAAATATTATCCCAGAGGGTTGTTACTTAGAGACAAGATTCACCTCTGAGATGTAAAACAAGCATTGACACAGGACCCAAACCAAAAACCTGCAGAAATTGGGTTGTGTATTTGCCTCTGGTCCCCCCAGACTGGGAGCTCTAGTGCTCTATGTGGTAGCTCCCTGGAGCTGGATGAAAAGCCAGTTGTCCTGAGCAGGTTCACCATGGAGGTCTTAGCCTATTTTTCCCTTTTCAGAGGAATGGAAGTCCAGATGGTTGGAACTGGGAAGGAGAAGGAGAGCCAAGGCAGCCCAGCACAACAGCTATTTCGGTGGAAGTTGGGAGATCCTTCTACCTCACATGGAGAGTTCTGCATGTTTTTATGAATGATAATCTTATTGCAAAGTATATGAATTCCAACCTAGCATTCTTAAATCTCCTGGTTCTATGAATATGACATAAAAACATAAATGACCAAATTCGATGATCATTTGTACCCCCATGGTTAGAAATCGGCCACTCAGATATTTCCCCCAATAATGCTTCACATTTGCCCTTAGATGGATCTATGAGCTCTTGTCCCTGATCTACCTCCCCTGCTCCAGTTTTCCACATCCATTAATACCAGACTACTGAGTACAAACTTCCAGCCATCAGGGTCTACTTTGAGAACTCCAGGGGGGACAGTTCTGTGTGCTTCTAAGACTCTCATTCCCAGGGGTGCCAGGGTGTGGCTAGCACCATACAATGGTGAGAAGAACCTCTCTTCTCACAGCCTGCCATATTTTGTCACATGGACCTCAAGGTCATCTTGCTTATGCCTAGAATCTCTCCATTTATCTCAGAAACTGTGATTCTGCTTTGAGCTAGAATTTTGCCTAGCCTCATTTGTGAAACAGTAAGTACATGAATAAAAAAGTAAAACAGATGAAAGACGAAAAGGTTTTGCCTGTCAGCCTTCTGATAGTAGAATCTCAGACTCAGTCCGTTATACCAACTGGGGACACACACAACACTTTGTACTTCTTCCCTTCCTATGTTTCCCAGCCCAAACTCTTCTTTGTCCACAGGCATTACACAAAAACCTGCTGTGTGTCATTAGACAGTGGTTTTAAACAGCTCTCAGAAGATGGTGGTAGAGTAGAGATAATCCCAGAAATTGTAGTTATCCCAACTAAGTGAGCCCCTTCTTTTTGCATCCATCTCAGTGCTGAACGCTTTGTGTGACTTATCTCATTCACTCCTACTAATCAGTAAGTTCTAGTGCTATCCCTACCTTCCTAATGAGAAAACCGGGAAGGTAAATAATTCACTCATGATCTCACAGTTAACAAGCACTGGAGCTTGAACAACTCTCCAGAGATGTCTGATTCCAAAGCCTGTGTCTTTAACTCACTTCATGATTTCAACCCCTCTCCCCAAACTGCAGAATTGTTGGAGAGGGCATAGGTGTTGTCTTCCAGCACCTGGGTTCTGAGGAAGATTGCCCCAAATGACCTGTTCCCTATCATACCAACCGGGAGAGGTTGTGAGACCTTTCTGAGTCAGAATTTTCTATACCAATGATTGTTGCAAATCTTAAGGATGAAGTTTTAAAAGACTAGCTAACTCTAACTAATCTAATAGAAGCCAGTGAAATACCCAATTCATTCACAATTTACATTTGACCCTGCAATGCATTCAGTATTTTGGGAGCAGTAGACCCTCTCCCTCTATTCCTTTGGCTCTGGCTGATACTAAACTGTGTTTACCTTCCCTGGGTTCCACTGAGTCCAAGGAAACAGGAGTAGCACAAAAGCATGGTGATTCACCAAGAAAAGTTGGTTTGGGAATGAACATCTGTAATAGAGAACCCACTGTGAGATTATTCAAAAGTGGATAATGTAGAAGCACATGCTTCTTGCTAAATGGGTTTCAGATGAGAAACTTGTTGCTTCTCTGTGCAGTTCAGCTTCCAATCCATGCCTGAAAATAAAGGTAAATTTTCTGTTCTGACAGACACTCATTTATCCTCTGTTTTGTACCCATAATCTACACTTGTCTTAATTTCCTCTCAATTATGCTCAGACATTAACTAATCAACTGACTAACTACAACCCCAAATAATTATTGCTATCTGTTCCCTTTGTAAATATAACTCCAACACAGAGCTAGAAGAGTAATGGCATATTTACAGAAGGCAGCTAATTAAACTGAGTTTCAATTGCTTTCACTTTGCCAGAAGGAGCCATTTTCACAGCAAAAATTGGGCGGATGCTTGCATGCTTACCAGGAACAACTCAAGGTAACATAATTCAGGGTTCCCAAGACAAAAATTCAGCACAAGAAAAATTTACACAAGCAATGAAAATCTCATTAAGGAAGATACGAAGATCTTTTTACTACAGCCCAACCATTGAAAGGGGTATCATTTTGGTGGGTTTATTTAAGGAATAGTATATATTTCATTGTTTTATAATGGAAGTAATTGCAAGAAACTCTTAGACAATTCTTGAAGAACACTTTCATTTTCGAATCTTTCTTTTACAGTTTATGAAACTACTTCACCATTTGCAGCCTCATACCTTCTACACTTTTTAGCAGACTTGAGCATTGTTGAGCACGATGTCAAAACTGTGAACCCTCTTCTGCTTCTCATTTATTTTAGCAATTTGGTCTTAAACACAGCTTGACCTCTCAAATAGAAGTATGGGTGTTCTAGTCGTGCGATTTCTGGAGTTTGGTTGAGCTTATTAGCAATGATCACATGAATGGAATTCCTCAGACAGATCTACATTTGAAAGCACATCTCAAGTTTGCCTTCTCTGGGTTTATTCAAACTCAAGCCAGATGCAGACCATAGCTTCCCAAAACAACAACCAGAAAAGAAGCCATACCTGGCATTGTAAAGATGCTGGGTTCCATCTCCATAAGGAGGAATTTGTTTTCCTTGCCCTAGCCTTGGGAGAAGAACTCAGGAACACACCGGTGCTTTTAGACTTGTGCCACTAACCGTCTTTTCAAATGCATTACTTCACTGTGTTTCTGAATGCTGTGATGATTTTTCTTCCTGCCTGTGTGTCATTCCTGAATTTGCTTCTATCTACTGGAAGTAGTGATTTGGCAGGCATCGGCACTTTTTCCATGTTTAATTAATTCCTCTAATTTTGTGGTAAATGAGAATAATGGGGTTTAATTTTGCTATTTATGTAAAATTGATTGGTAATTATGGAGAGCACAGGAGATTTGGCTTTACAAACGAAAATTAAGTGACCTCTCCATCATGGTGCCTTGGCATGCTTCATTCACTCGTAGGAAAAAGCAGAAATGGCAGCAAAGCAGATGTTGAATGGAGATAAATGTAGGTTTTGTGACTTCTGCAGAAGTTGAAATATGGAAATTTGTGGTGTCTTGTTTAAAGACCTAAATGAGCTCAAACCAGAATCATCTCAGAACATGTGGAGGACAGAAACCTGTTAGGGTTTTATCATCTCATATCTGGTATGATTGGTTATTTAATTCCAATATATTCTATTCTGTGCTCTGATCAAAGCAGGGGGTAGTGAGTTGGGGAAGGAGAGGTCTTTCTTTGATGTGACCTATGTTAAAGGGAGATACTTTAGCAGGGGGTCTCAAGAAGGAAAAATTTTAGAGTAATTTTCTCTCTTTTGAAACTTTAGAGGCAGGTCCAGATTATCCCTGGTTCTCAGTAAATGATATTTACATTGTATGCAATGAGAAATAGTTTGCCTATAGGTAGAGATCTAGGCATACATATCTATATCTACATGGTTCTCTCTCTCTCTCTCTCTCTCTCTCTCTCTCACACACACACACACACACACACATTCATCTTTGCTTTCTATCCAAGAAGGCTAAAGCACTTTATTACTATAGCAATGAGAATTACTATATTACTATTATTACTATAGCAATGAGAATTATTATCATCCCTAAGTATTAGGATTTAGTTGTTATCATGATGGAATTTATTTGTTAAATAAGACAAAAGAATTTGGGTCTGCTTCTGTTTGGTACCACCAAAACTCAATTCCTTGATGGACAATATTAAAATGATGGCTAGTTGGCAAGCAGGAGTGGTAGTCATGATGAGACAAACCATGTGCCTTGGGGTGTGACAGATGTTGAATTCTGGAAGCTGATGTTCAAACACAAAGATCTGGGGAATGGACTCATGTTGTTTAGCCACACAGCGCTATTAAAAATTGACAATATCTTAATTAGCTAATACTAATTACATGTTGTAAATCTTTAATTTGGAAGCTCTGAGAAGAGTAGCTTTAATTTAATATATATACATGTTATATAACTTTATATAACATGTGCATTATATGTAATACTTTTATATATAATATGTAACTTTATATAACTATATAATATATAACTTTATATAACCATATAATATATCTTTAATATATGTCGTGTGTGTGTGTGTGTGTGTGTGTGTGTGTGTATATATATATAAATAAAATTTTGGAATAAGTGCTATGCTTTATCTCAGTACTGCCCTTCATGTCGTTGCCTGATTTTGCATTATAGTGAAATGGGCAGAAATATCTGGTAGTACCTATTTTCCCATAAGTTAATTTTTTTCTCCACTAAAGTAATTCACCCTACCTGTGCTTCAGAAGTCAACCTGGGATTACAAGAAAATTCACGTTTAAGAGAGCCTCTGCCTTTAACTGAGAACAAGAGCAGAATGCCCAGAACACAATGCCAACAGGATGTGCCCTGGTTTGGTAATTCCCTGGCCATGATCCATGTAGAATCAAATCACCGTGGATCAGGATGAGCATTCTAAGTACTTTAAAACATCCCATCCACTGAGGTTTAAGGTGGAAAACAGAATTGAGACAACAGAAAGACCTAGGGGATCAATTGCAAATATCACAGCAAAATGAAAAATATTTCCTTAATTTTTTTTTTTTATTGATCTCACACCTGTGGTCTCCCAATATAATTTTGATAGCATTAAAACTCAGGGACTTGTATTGCCATCCTGAAAAACAAATTTAAAGTACCCAGGCAAAACTCCAAATTTATTCTTTCAGATTTGCTTTTTTTGCTCTCAAAAACCTACTTTACGGTAGATCAAATGATCATTGCTTGTTAAAACTTTTGAATCAGGGGATTTGGGGAAGATAGGCAGCAAAATGTTTGGATTTTCCTGAATCATCACATAAACTCAGAGAAATTAGTTAGCAAAACCAGAATTCATGGTTTTGGAAGACATTGAGGTGACAAGGTATGCCACAGCCCACAGAATATAAGCAGGTGTTACCACCTGTGTGGGAGAAAATAAAGGAAAGGAATGGGCCATCTGACCTGAGAACAAGAGAAAGAACCCACGAGATAGCCAACAGATACTGACTGAAATGCATTGCAGACCAGTTTTAAAATGATTGCTAAAATTGGGGGTGATTTTGCTGCATGCCATAACAGAGGGGTGTTTGTTAGGTATGAAGGAGCTGGAGCAGTCGTGTCTGTATGAACTCTCAAAATTGAACTTCCAGGGTCTTTTCAGGACATGACTGTACACCAAGGAGAAATCGTTGGGAGTGGAATCAAAATTGAGCAGGACAGGGTCAGTAGATACAAAAGAAGGAGAAAGTTCAGATAAAAATATGAGAGAGGAACAGAAAACAGAAATCTCAAAAAAAAAAAAAAAAAAAAAACCAGACCATTATATTTTCAATTCAACATTTAATAGTAATTGAAAGTACTTAATATTACATTAAGTAGTAATCCGGTTGAACTTCACAGTTTGAGTTCAAAGAAACTAATTTAACATAGAAATTGGTAAAAGAAAAGCATTCAGGTAAATCTCACACAAAGTTGTAATAAAAAAAAAATAAGTAGTAGAATATAATCTTTATAGAGGATAGAAGCATGCCAGAAATAGATGCTCAAAAAAACAGATTAAAACTCTGACATTTTATTTCAAAATAATCTAAAAGACATTAAGAAAATGATAAAAGATGAAAAAACAACTAAAATCAAAATAAGAAAGATTCAAAGTAGATGAGAGAGTTTAAAAAAGAATTAGAAATAAATTTTTAAAAAAATTTAGAAATAGTGGCCAAAGAGCAAATAAACATAATAAATAACATCTTAAGAAAAATAGAGGAAAAGCAGGGAATTTTTAAAAATAAAAAACGAGATAAAACGGATTCATATGAAATTGACAAGTATCAAATATAGGCAAAGAAGGTCTAACTATATGGATAATAGGCGTTCCTGAAAAAGGAAACTGCAGCAAGGGAGCAGAGCAAATACTAAAAAGGATAATTAAGAATATTTTTTCTTGGGTCAAACAAAAAATGAAAGTGCCTATTGAAAAGGCACACTTTTCAATGTGAACCAACTGCAAGATACATTTCAGTAGAATATCTGGATTTAAAAAAAATAGGAAAAGAAAACAAAAACAAATGGGGCATCTAGGCAAAAAGAACACGTGACTTTTAAGGGAAAGAATAATTGATTTCATCAGACTTTTTGATAGCAATGCCTTAATACAGAAGAAAATGGAATAAAGAAGACATGAGGAAAGAGTTAATGTCTACCAAAAAGGATCTTCCAGTATAAAAGGCACAGATAAAAATAACATGTAAGAATATCTTCTCATCTGGATTTCTGTTCGTTATTTTAAGAAATCTACTAGAGAATTAGCTTCCAAGCACCAGAATGACTAGAGACATCAATGTAAAAACTAGCATTGGACATTAAAGGAACTTGTATATCTATGACTAAAAAAGGGAAGATTATGCTAAGAAGTGGCTATATCATCTGACAATGCAGACATAGTACAACCAAAAATGAAAAAAATTGGAGGACATGTAAAAAAATGTTTAAACTATTTTCTGGAACAATAATTGGTGGTGTTAGTATTTATTCTGAGATTCATGTGTGTATACAGATGTGATCTGGGAAAATCAAATACAATTCTTATACTCCCAAATTTAAATTATAAATATCATTATAAATTCATGAGGTATTCAAGTTTTGAGCATTAATTACTACTAACAAAAAAAAAAAGCAAAAACAGAACATGATATGTCTTCAGGTGAAACAACACCCTACCACTATTAGTCTTGCTAAACGGATCAAATCTGATCTGATCAAGTCTCTGGGTTTGGCTGTCAATTTGTGAGAAATACCCAGGACAGAGGAGCGTGTCGAATTACCCATAAGTGTGCAACCAACAAAACCCAGACAGTGGACAACTCCACAGGTCAAATGGCACAGGTTCTTCAACTGTTACCTACTAAAGGGTGGGGAAGGGGGAATATCTCAACTAGGAGACTGTCTCCATCTTGCTTGTATATTGGAAAAATAGAAGAAAAATTTAAGAACTCCTATAAAACTTTTAGAATTTTTTAAAACCTTGGTTTTATGATGAGAAAATTTAGGAAAGATTTGAGGATTCTACTCATGACAATGATAGAAATAGCTATTTATGAAAGCCTATCATGTGACTTATACAATAACAATCTTACATGTATTATCTCTAATCTTCACAACCAGTCTGTGACATAGAGTGTTAGCCCCATTTTATAGATACAGAGACACAGAAAGGTTAAGTAAATGCACAACAGATTTACAACAAAGTCAATGCACTAACCCAGGCTATGTATTCCACATAGCCCGTAATTTTCAATGACATCACGTAAAAAATTATATTTCAAACGTTGCATTGCAACCTTTGATGTTATCACTTAGGAACTTGAAAGGGCCACTTGTGTTAATATGTCTTTTGTTATTGTCCAAACATAAAGCTAAGAAGTCTGGTGTGGGATTATTACTTGACTATTAACCATACTGGCATCTAAGCATCAGTGTATCCGAGAGAATTTATATTGGACAGTAATTTTTGGCTCACTAGAGATGTCATATTTTTGACTCTTCTGTGCTTTGAGAATCATTGTTGGCCACTGCTTCTAAACATTTTATCACTTTCAATCTTATTTTGCATCTCTCATTTTATGGAGATTTTCTCGAGCTACTTACTTAAAATCTTGGTTTCTGATAGAATCAGAACAAGAAGATGTTGATGATGTCCCTGAAGGCAAAGTGAGAAATCATTAAAGTGTATCAATATTCTACAACTGGTCCCTCAGCCTATGGAGCTAAGCTTCTTGAGGAAAATACCTGCTAAGACCCTGACTCCGTGTAACCGGTTCTCTGCTTAGCACAGCCCGAATATTCCATGCATGGTAAACAGGGAGCGGTCTCTTTATATGGCACGGGTTTTAGGGAATTTCTCATTCTGTTTAATATACAAATTTATAATCCATTTCACCCCATAATATCTTTATTCAGATGCCACTCTGGGAAGCAGCATGATCTTCCAGCATCATGGACCACCCCAGAGATTTCTGGAGGGAATTGCAATAATAATATTTCAATTTGCTTTAAGGCCAAGTGTTTCATCTATGGAACTTTTCCTTTCTATTTCCTTCCCTGTCCAACTCATTCTCACTCAGCTTAAAGCCCATCTTGAAATGGTGTTAAATCTAATACCACTCTCAAATTTCATCAATCTTTGAAGTTGGCCAGAGCTACAGTAAAAAGGAAAGCAAAAATGGGCCTCTATAAATTAGAGACTGGAAGGTACCTATTAGAGCACCAAGATTCTGACAAAACTTTCCCCTCCAGTATACAGAGCTTGAAAATTGAACTGGTTTTCTCCTCAGAAATGCCACAAAAAAAAAAAAAATTAAAACCTCTTTGTAGTGGTTTGCGATTCCTTGTGCATCCATTGCTCTGTACTATCTTGGTTCCTTTACTTTTGATTTAAAAATAAAAGTGGTAACTTTTGCCACATTGCGGATGTACTAGAATTCCATGTTTCTCCATCATCTGCATGTTGTTAATTTAGTTCCTATCCTGGAGGCTTTAGGGTCTTACAGAACTGATATATGTGAACTTGGACCCCTGCCCAGAAATATAGAGACCCACTGAGCAATATTTCACATTGAAGGTCAATGCATGTTTAAGGATACAGAGAGAAAAGATTAGCCATGGGTGTGTTTCAGATCTAGGAAAGATGAAGCCAGAGAAAACCATCTCTCCTCCTTGGAAGACTTTGTGGAGGAAGGGGATTTTTAGGAGCTGTTTAAATGATGACTAAGAGACAACTAACTTCACAAAAATTCTGTATTCGTAAATAAAATAGCTTCAAATCACTTGGGAATTACAAGAAGAGTAGTAAAAAAATACATGGCCTGCCCTAAGTTAGGAGTGGCCTTTTAAATTTGATCACCCAAACTAGTCTTTAGATAATCTAATCTTTGCTTGCAAATATTGGTGTGTAGGTATTTGTGCTTTTATGAGTGGCATATCCAATTTTGGTTGATATGGGATAATTTTAAGGATGATATAAGATCCATAGAATCATTGAAAAATGTAATAAATTTGCACAGGGAAGTGCCTTTGGGATTGATTAGGGCTGTTTTGCATGACTTGGTAAAGGTGAAGTGTCATCTCTCTTCTCTTCAGACAAATGAGTTTAGTTATTTCAATGAAAGATTTTTATGGAAAATGATCATACTCTCTTCTACTTTAAACTTTCAGACTATAATTTTTATAGCGGTCAGGTCTCCCTTACTGTATTTTATTTGAAATTCATACTTCTATTTCTCTTCAGTTTTTAGGAGGAAATTAATAATTAACTTAGTGATTTATCAAAATCTTGTGGTCTTAAGTAAATATCCATAATCTTGGTGGTTTATTTATTTTTAGCTATAAATAAGGAAAACATCAGGAACCCCTGAAAGATTTAATCATGGGTTCTATTTTAGACCAATCTTTGTTTGAGTGACTTGAGTAAATCACCTTACATTTTCAGGCCTCAGCTTCCCCATCTGTCCAAAATCCAAAATGTCTAAAACTTCTATTCTCACCAATACCGATTTGATAAAGAAATTAATAAGTGCATGCGTAGGCTGACGCACAGATGGAAGCGTGGGTGAATGCGTGGTTAAGGATGTAGATAGATGCTTGTTTGGGTGTGTGGATGCATAAATGGTTAACTATGTGGATGGGTGCATGGACAAGTGCATAGATGGGTTCGGGGTTAAGTGCATGGATGAATGAATGGGTGCCTGGGTGAGTACATAGATGAATGAGAGGTAGGGTACATGGCTGGATTCATGAACTGAAGAATGGTGGGAAGGAAGGCTAGAAGGGCACAATTTTTTTTTTTAATTATAAAAAATGGGGGCGCCTGGGTGGCACAGCGGTTAAGCGTCTGCCTTCGGCTCAGGGCGTGATCCCGGCGTTCTGGGATCGAGCCCCACATCAGGCTCCTCCGCTATGAGCCTGCTTCTTCCTCTCCCACTCCCCCTGCTTGTGTTCCTTCTCTCGCTGGCTGTCTCTATCTCTGTCGAATAAATAAATAAAATCTTTAAAAAAAATTATAAAAAATGAAATAAATTCAACAGAAGACAAATACTGAAATAAAATTGGAGAAAATGCTAAAATTTATTAGAATATTCCCTCCCAAAATACACTATTGTACTTAACATACTTTAAAAATAATTTTTAAAAACTTGTGCCAAGCCCCATGCTAGATAATGTTGCATGTGTTTTTATTATTTGTAAGCGGCCTCTGCAGTTGATATTGCTGAACACTTTACAGTGAAAGCCCTCATCTTTATAATAAGAACTTTGCAATTAACAAGAACAACCTCTTATTAGTTATCTTCTATCCAGTTCATTGTCAGATCTCCAAAAAGAGATACTAAACATCAGTCTGAAGTGTTCCTCATTCCATGGAGAGCCCCATGGTACACATAAAGCCAAACAGGAGAGCTATTGTTGTGTTAATTTGTTTTGTTAGATTAATGATTCTTCTGTTAATATTTAACCTTTTGTCAAACTGTGATGCATAGGGTTGTACATCTGGATCAATACAAATGAATAATGGGACAGGCATATTTTTTCATCTCATTTCTTTTTCCACTAGTACACAACACTGTTTTATTGGCAGTGTGTTTCAAATGGCCTGTAATTAATTAAACAGAGAACGATGTATACTTTTAACACGTGAAAAGAAACACCATTGGGCAAACTACTGTCTTCGTTTTTCCTATGAAGCAAACTGGGACTGATTTCTATTTTTCCTAAATTTTTTTCCTCTTTAATCTTTCCTGAGGATTTGGAATAGTAAAGGAGTCTCTTTGAGGTCTAGATTGAGGGGAGGGATATGGTATGCTTCATGGAGTGCTGGCAGGTCAAGTGCAATGCACTGTGTCTAGAGAGGCAAATCGGAAAGCTTCTACGTGCTTTGGTGATGAGCACCATCGAAGGTGTAACTGGCAATGGTGCTAAATAAGAAATGAATAACACCTGGGAATTCCTTCCAATAACAGGTCTAAAATTACAGTACTTTCTCTTCAAATAGCCAAGAATGATAAAGTACATGTCTCTTAGTCCCTCGTGGTGTCACCTTGCCAGTTCTTAATTTTAAAGGCATCCTTGTTTATGTGTTCTATTAATAAAATTTGTCAAGGCAAAATCCTCACTTCACACAGCGCCCAGGCTATATAGCATAATGCCTTAGAACACGGTATACCCTGAATAGATCTCCTCTGCTATATTCTTGCTGACTAGTTATTTCTTTTCTTTCTGAGAAGAGGCATTGATTTTAATCTCCCATTGCTGTAATTCAGAGCTTCTTAGTGGTCCCTCACTTGGGAGGTGGCTGAAATTGGATGAGTGAACAGAAAACTTGTAGAATGGCAGTGTTTTGCTTCAATTGTCATTTCTCCCAGGACAGGTGATCACAAGGCCACTGTCCAGTGCTGCTAATCTGGTAAAAAGATGCCTTTTGTCTTGGATTTCTATCTGGGATTTAGCTATATAAACTTTGCCAGTTATGAGAACCTCAGCTTGGGAGCTGTATCCCAGGACAGCAACTTACTGTGAACACCAGAGCCTTGTAGGACACATGTGTTTGTTTTTGACTTGGAACTGTGTAACCATGGGCTGCTTTCATGTCCTCTCCAGCTTGAAAGTGTATCATTACCCTTTCCCTCCATGTTGCCAATCTCAACGACAGGAACACTCAGGTCTTAATGTTCAAGGGCACTCACATCAACCCCTGTCTGTTTCCACCGACCTGCGGGTACAGGCTTCCTGCCTGACAGCTGACCTAGAATCCTGATGAGCTGAGTTCTAGCTGAACTTGCTTCTCTGGTTGATGCTTTGGCCATCTGTTGACCTTCTGTAGCTCAGTCAAGAGTCTTGAGCCCTGACAGCACAGATAAAGGAGGCATGGGTTGTATTTGCCAACTTTTCTGTATTTCTTGCACTTTTTCCTGTATTTTTTCCTCTATTTCCCAAATCAGTGAGAAGCAAGTTTAAGGTGCATAAAATGTCCACTATTTGCATACATGGTATACTTAGCTACTTCTCTCTCCAGACTGTAGGGCCAAGATGATTTGGGTCTCATTAGGGTCTGCTCAACAATGTTGGTGGAATAAATAAAGTGATAGGTGAAAGAAAAAATGTTATGCAGGTAAATTAAAGATGGCTCTGCACCCATGGTTAATGATGAAGTCAAGGATTTTACCCAACATGGGTATATCAGCACTGACTCTGGTCTGATTTAACTTATCTCCTCTGAAGATAGCACCATGAACCACATTAGCAGTGCAACAGCTTTGAGTTCTTCCAATTGGTGGTGAAAGACCAGTATTATAATAATTAGCATATGATTATAATAATTACCATGTGAAAGGCTTCCTGGTCACTGTTAAGACCAGTAGCACATTTGCATATTGGCCTCTTCCCCAACTTGGTACCCTTAACACTAGCTCCCCTCCCCCTACCTACCCCACTGTTAGCCATTCCCTCCAAAGTATACACATCATATGCAAAACACTCCAGTGTCATTCTGGGCACTGGATATTCTCTCTGCTCTGTCTTCTTTTGAGCCTGTTCCAGTGCTCACACAATGCTTCCATATTCTACCTTACCTGAACAATTTGTATGGCTTCTATATAACAGACCCTTTGCTTTGCTGCTCTTCAAGGAGGAATCATCTCAGGCAATTACTCATCCAGCTCTTCAAGTCAATATTCCAAAGGTTGGCCTGTTACTTGAAAAGGAGGATCCCATAGACCCACATCCAAGAAAAAGGGTAAGCTCAGGGACTCAGGAGGAAAAGAAAAAGGACTTGGGCCTATGACCAAACAGTACCAATTACAGGGAGCTCTCAGGTAAACAGCATCATGAGCTCTTAAGCCATTTGTGTCATGACATTCCTGGGATTCTTCTTTAGAAAAGAACTGTTTCCAAACACACTGTAAAATTTCGTACAACAATAGCTATTACAGTTACGAAAAGCTAACATATTGAGCACTATGACCAAAGCTCTCAATCCTCATACAATTTTGGCATGGTAAATTCTATTGCATCAGTTTAGAAGGAAAGTGAAGCTCAAAGAGATTATCTTGACCAAGCTCACAGAGCTAGTGAGTGGAGGAACCAAGATCTGGACCTAGTCTAGTGTCCTTAACCACTGTGGACTCCAATTCTCCTCCCCCCAAATAAATACATCTATCTGGGCAACAGTATCTTCTCATTTATAGAATAGAGAAATAGCTTTATAGCATTCCGGGTTCCCAGGAAGACTGCAAATATCAGGAAATACAATGTTGTCAAGCACTTTGCATATAGGAAATGCTAAATCAAGCTAAATTAAATTCGACAGAGTTCTAGACAGTTAAGAAGCCTTTATTAAACCCCTGCTGTGCTGGGCACCCAGCCGTGACTTGGGTTAAGCCTAATACTACTTAATTTATGAAAATGCTGTTATAATTATTCTTTTTCTTACATTTAGGTACTCTCAAGAAGAAAGTACAATTTACAATTAATATAAATTATTTATCCCAATGTTCTGACTTCTATTCCATTCATTACCCCTTTAGGAGCTACCTAACTGTGGTAGACACATCTTAAAAGGTCTGCATAGTTCTTGATTACTGCCCTTTGCCCACAATTACCCCTTCTTTGACACTCATGGAGGTGGTTTACCTACAGCGATGTTTGACCATCTATCCCACGTGGGGCCAATCAGGCTCGTTCTTCTGTGAATTTAAACTTAAATTTAGAATCTGTTCCTCAGTCTTTGCACATGGCTGGCATGCACCATGCAAACTATTTAGACAAAGCCAGGGGTGGGGTTGGGGGTTGGATGGGAAAGAGAAAGCAGGAGAGAAGCACAAATGAGAAAGTATTTATCTAAAGAGGTAGACAGAGCTACACAGAATGAGAGCACACAGAGCCGTGAAGAGAACTGTAGAACTGAAAGCAGAAATTCCCAGCAGAACCCCTATGTGGTGGTGAAGCCATCCACTCATAATACTACACTTTGTGGAGTGAGGACTTTATCCTGATAAAATTTATTAAAAGCATGGATGAATAAGGATGCCTTTAAAATTAAGAACAGGCTACATGATATTTTAAGGGACTAAGGAGATTTTTACTTTATTATTGTTTCTGGTCTTGGAGAAAGCCTTGAAATTTTAGACCATGAAATTTGTTGAAATACTCAGCTACTGTTTCATTTCTTATTTAACATCATCACCAGTAATGTCCTAAGATGTTGATAAAGGACACAGTATTAGGAATGACTAAAAGTTATTTCTTTACCTCTTCTGCATTCCTCTACTGCATCCCTTCCAAGGTCAAAACTAACTTTCTGGTTGGACTACTTGTTTTTTGCAAAATATGCTGCTCTGTATAAGGAGCCCCTTGGTGAGGTTAGATCTATCTCAGTCAGAGTGACGTCATACAGAAGGTGATGGTGAGGCTCCTTCTGTTCCTTTCACATCTGGAATTTCACACAATGGCCTCACCTGGATTGGTAAACCCCTGCTACCTTACCTATACCTTCACCCACCTGAACTTCTGACTTCCTGTGTTGTCTTTTGAAAATCTTCCAAAATTTAACTGCATTTTTAATGTGCTTTTGGCTCTGATCTAGGTCAGTTATGGTCTGGACAGTTATTCCAGAACATTTATGAAGGCCCTAGGGTAGGAATTGGGATACATCCCTGCCTTTGCTGTGTTGATGGTCTATGGAAGAGACAAAGAAGGGGCTGAACCACACTACAGAGCGTGACAACCACCACATCAGGATGTCTGAGCACATTGGAGGGTGACCCTCTCAGAGGTATAGCATGTCTAAGAAGTCTTTCTAGAAGAGGCAGGATCCACACTGAGGCCTGAAAGATGAGTGGGATTGAGCTGGGTAAAGAGTGGGTGGATGGATGATGTTCAGAGGCCCACTGTTAGGGAGTTCATGGCAAGCTACCTGGATTGCATGTGCTTGGTCAACCTGGAGCCCCAGTGCTACAGGAGAAGGAGGTAGAGAGGCTGGCAAGGGAAGATCAGGAAAGGTCTTGCAAGTCTTGTTGAAGGGTTTTAATAACCTCAAAGAATTGGAGAGTGATGGAAGAAGGAAGCAAGGAAAGGAAACACAAGAAATCACACAGTTTGATGCAGAGTTTCTAAAGATCCAAGTGGTTGACCTGAGTCCACAGCCACTGGTCAATCAGACTTACTGAATGACACATGTTTGTCTCTGTTGCAGGAACTATTTTTTTAATCCCAAGAGTCAAAAGTCCCAAGAAATTAAACATACAAGTGTCCTCATTTCAGTCTTGCTACCTCAGCTCACCAGAGGAATCAATAGCTTTATTTTTGAGCGATGAATGCTTCTCTAAATTTTCATTTCCATGACAATATCTGGAGAGGCAGAGAGTAGAACAAGCAGGTTTCATGGGATATAATCACTGGAGTAACTTTGTCTTACACAATCACTTACAATTTATTCAGTAGAAGTTCTTTCAGTGTTCCGAGTTGAAAGTTAAAGCAGTCTCACAATTTCCTGATTAAGCTCTGTGGTCACTTTAAAATTACCCAGATAACCTTAGTTATTTAATTTAAATGTTTCAGTCCTGGGTGGACAATTTGGCACTCCATTCAAGGCTGTCACCTGGGAAGGGAGAGAGCAGGGCCACCTTCTCTGTCACCTGACAGTTGCCATCTTTACTGTCCCCCAGAAGGTTTGGAGCCTCAGGAGACAGGAGGCCTGGGGGTGGGGTATGGAAGAAAGTTTCTCACATGGGGGGCACAATCAGAAGACAGCATGATGATGTCCCAGCCTCATATCTTTCAAGCTGACTCTCGTGTGAGGCCTTAGCCTCAGTGGGGCCCCATATGCCATGAGCAGTGCATTTCATCTCTCTGGCAGTTGTATTCTACTGGACCTCCTTTGCCCTTTCAGGCAGGTTCCTGGGAAGGAGATAAAATGAATCAAGGTCAGCTCACCTCTTCAATCCCACATAATTCACATCTGATTCCTGGAAAAGACTCATGCTGCTTTTATGCATGAGTGGAGGCCAATCCCAAAGTAGCCATCTTTGTTTAGCTCCCATCTACTCAATTTCTCAGGGAGGAGTAGGATCCCCACCACCCAGGGCCGTTAGCTATGGAGAACGTGTCTGGCTCTCCACTGATGCGCACAGCGCTCTACTAAAATTCCTTCTCCATATTTTCTGACTAGCCCTTTCATAGCCTCATCAAAGGTGAGGGACTCAAAAGTCAAGAAACCACTTTCCAGACATTACTTTTGAAGCCCTCTTTGCTTAGGGTACCTCTTTGTAATCTGATCTTTCTCACATCTTGGTGCCTCAATCAAAACTTCCACTATAACATTTTGCTACATAGACTTGTAAGCACATTGCTACATGTTGGAGAAAAAGAGATATTCCCTGTGCTCCTTGCTTCTGGGAAGGAAGGAAGGAAGGAAGGAAGGAAGGAAGGAAGGAAGGAAGGAAGGAAGGAAGGAAGGAAGAAAAAATTTGTGAGAGATGGGGAAGAGAGGAATTCATTGGCAGAAGTTAGAAGAGTTTGAAGAGAAATGAAACAGAAGGAAAAAATCATAAGAGTAGACTTTCAATGGAACATCTGAGAAATATTTGTTGAGAAGATGGGTCATTGCTCTGGTTGGAAGTCATAACTGATCAAAGAAATATGTCCAGTTAGAGTCCTGATCTCCGGCCGAAAGCTATTGTTTTGGTTTCAGGGAAGTAGCCCAGTGATTCTTGAGAACATATAGTTTATGAAAGAACCTTTAGGTTTGTGAGATGCAGCCTTGCTTAGGATCCCTCAGTGGTCAGACCATTAGCTCCCTCAATCCCCAAACGACTCTATTTGTATTCCATTATAAGCCAACTAATTAAAGAACAGACAGTTTATGTCAGGCCTAATGATCAACTCTAACTAGAAATCGTTGTGGTTTTGCTTCTCATTTTATTTTCCCTTTCAGAGGCAGGAGATTTGGGGGCCTTTAGTCAAAAAGTGTCTGAGTGAAGCTGAGTCATTTTGTATCTGAAATGAGATATCTCCTGGAATAAGTGCAAGGTGGTTCCAGAAGAGATCATGAAGCCCCTCACTCTCCTCCAGGGTGGTGATGAGGAGCCATAGTTTACTCTCCAGGATGGGCAGAGCATCCCCTGTTGTGCCTGGAGACTGGAACAGAAGTCTACACTGTAACTCTCCAGGTTTGGGCTGCTAAATAGACTTTCTTTGAGTGTGAAGATCTCAGTGGTAAAAATTTTGGTATTCAAATTACCAGTTGCATTGTCCCTTTTCAGAAATAGGTGGCTCATGTGGATGAAAACTGAAAAGTTGATTTTTATCCATTTTATAAAGCTCTCTCTTTGACTAAGGTATTTCTAGTTATCTTTATTCAACACCTACTCCCTGCCAGCCTATTCCTCTTATGAATACATTTTGGGGTATCTTTCCAGGTCACTAGTCCCCCTTTAATCTCATTATCAAAAGCAATGAATCTCCTTCTCCAGCAGCCATCCTGTACAATATGATGGATGTTGCAACCTCATCAGATTAGACCAAGTTTGGGTACCATTTTACCCAAGGTAGACCAATCAGAATCCTTTTCTTCTAAATTTGGAATTGAGATCAGTAGAAACCAGGGAGATTGTCTGCATGTGGCTGGACATGTAACATTTATAATCAGGAACCCGTGAAGCTCTCTTCTGCTGGGTAGCCTGGAGCAAAATGAGGCAACCTACAAGGACAGAGAGAGAGATGATGGAGATTCACAGAGAGAAACAAAAATAAAAGATGGGGAAAGAGCACAGTATGAATTTCTGGCACATCCTGGATCTAATGTCAACCTTTCCTGAGAACTGGCTGGATTCCTGACCTTGGTTTCCATGTAGGGTAACAGCATAATCTGGTTTGTCCAGTTTGATTATAATAGTACTCCCCTTCACTGTTTACACAATAAAGTCCACAGACATCCTATTTCTATGGAACCTTAATTCTTGTAAGAGAACACCCCTTTTGCTCTCAAGTTAGTTCAAGCTGGTTTTTCTCACTTACCTTAGAACCAATACAGATAGTAGCCTTAACAAAGAAAATTTTAGAGAGTTCTCTTCATTTTGTAGATGAGAAAAGGGATGCTCTGGGGATTTAGGCAAATCATCCAAGATCAAACATCTAATAAATGGTGGAGCTGGGGTATCAACCAGAGCTGGCCACCTCCAAAGCCCATGCGGTTTCCCTCAGGCTTCGGTGTTTCTCAAGGACACAGACATCAGTTGTTTTTGTAGTCAACAGCAATTTTGTCTGTCTCGAAGCCTCTGAAGACAGATTGGGTGTCCAAAAAATGAATCCCAAACTTTTCTGATTAAATATCTGCTTTCCAATTGCTCTTTGAAATATGAGATCGAAAATGGCAATGCTGATGAAGATGAAATGAGCT
Organism: Ursus americanus; assembly: GCF_024610735.1. NCBI lineage: Eukaryota > Metazoa > Chordata > Mammalia > Carnivora > Ursidae > Ursus > Ursus americanus. The sequence goes on along the minus strand of NC_142140.1, from coordinate 30,729,484 downwards.
CAGGCGGAAGCCTGAGCTGAATTTGGGAATGATGATTAGTGAACCCAGTGCTGGGGAGAAACAAAGAGCTTGTTTGCCTTTTCCCTATTATCCATTTGTTATTGAAAAGGCGGACAGATCTCACCTGAGAGCGCTCTAATTAAAAGGTCTTTTGGATAAGAATCCGAATACAACAGAGGGACGATAAATTAAAGTATATGTGTTCTTTGTACTGTTCTGGTTTCATTAGCCACTGGACCACATCTTTTTCTATTATTCACCAGGGATCACTACACAGAACAGCAGTGAATGCAGCCACTGGCTGAGTCTGGAAGGACCGTTAGACACCAATTCTTAGCCTTTTTTTCTCCCCAACCATGTAGAGTCATAGCTTCAGAAATGAGAGTATTATATGTGTTTTTAATTAACCTTACCTGGGTGCTAGCTTTTTTCATATAGGTCAGCTCTGACACAATGAGTACAATGTAGCTAGATTTTCTCTTCAGGGATGACCGGGTCCTGGTTGGAATTGCAGAAAGCTTTTTGAGCTAGACTTCCCTAATGCACACACAGTCTTCTCCCTGGGACTTGGACTCAACCTCCACAACAGAGGGAACACCCACTTCCATACCACGACCCACAAAATCCAAGTATCTTTCCTGACACATTCCTTATTGGCATAAATGAATGATCTTGGAAGTGAAAAAAGCCCAAGCCTAATAGAGGATGTTCGCTGGCATGCTTTTCTGAGTAAAGTGCTTATATTTTCCCCCACATTTCACCCTGTCCTCTTAATTGTGAAGGAAGTGGTGCTAATTTTACTGGTCAGCAATCAGAAGAGATCAATAGAGAGCACAGGTGCCAATTTGTAGAGGAGGTGTTATTTTTAAACAGCATGCCAAACTCCGGAATTATATTGAGTTTTAAGGGCAAAACTAGGTCTAATAACTTTTCATTCTTTCCAGTTTCTAATATGTTATTGTCTCACTTGCTAAATGTAATTTGCTCTTGCTGCTTCCTTAGGGGAGGGGTGGTGGGAAGAAAGAGAAAGAAAGATGAAGTGGGGGGGAGAAGAAAAGAGTTGGGAAAGCTCTATAAATGATGAGAGCCCAGAGGATGACATAATGCCAAGTAGGAACTTTAAATAGTCTGGCAGTGTATGCATTTCTGATGCTTATTGGCCAGTCCCGACTGAGAAAGATTATTTAATGCAAATGTGTCATTTCATTATAATTCTCTAGCTAGTTTAAATCAAATTTCAACATTTGCTCAACATTGAGCCTAAAGCCACAGACAGAGAACAGATATGGTTCAATGCCTTGGGTAATTTCTCTTCCATCAGATTCCTTTCTCAGGACAGAGCTGTCCAACTTGGCTGTTCTACTGGTCAGGCATTAGGAAGGAAGTCCCAGAACCAGTATCTGTGTAATGCACCCTGGCATGGACTAAGTGGTATGGTGGTGGCAGAGTGTGATTCTGAAGAACAGTGTAGAATAAGCAAGATACTTCTTGACCTGCCAGTTGGTAAACAAAAGTGCATTATCACCATTGATGGGAAAGTTACCAATAATGGGGTTGCTGGGACTAGTAGAAGGAATATTGCTTTTTCAGAACATTCCTTCACATTTTTGTTTGAAGGAAAATATATCCTTTTTGTGTTTTCACTACTAATTCCAGAAGAGGGAAGTCAGATTATTTATTTTTTTTAACTATTGCCCAAAATTGGAGGGGTTGCAAATCATGTTTAGCTTATATTTGAGGGGAAAGTGCAAAAGAACAGATTGTACATAGAAAGCCATTGCCCAATGATTCTTTCTTTTTAGTTTAAGATATTTCTATGAGGTGAGAGTCACACATTCTCAAATATATTTACACTCAAATTACTGTACCAACATTTAGATCATTTGCAAGTAACAGTGTGAAACCAGCAGCCTCAGAAGTATTTATAACTGAGATGCATGATTGGTGGCACAGAAATTGTTTTATAAAATACTACACCTATCATTTTCGATTGCTGACTTAAGGTGAATGATCTGTATAAAAATATAAATTATTTGTGTTAAGGAAATAGTGATTAAATATGAGCTTTGTGTATTAGTCATTAATCTTTCCATTTAAATGCAAATTCTTCATTTCAACCACTACCTGAAGATACATCTAATATGAAACAAGTTTGATCTTCTGATTTATTATTTCAGACAAGGCCTTTAAAATATGCATTTTCTTGTCATGGGGAAGGGTGGGTTCTATTTACAATTTTAAAAATACACTCTAAAACAACAGCCAACAAAATACTACTTGAAACTCAAATATAAATGTCCCTTTGTTGGCCAAGGGACGTCTAGAACTGTGTGTGTATGTTGGGGGGGTGGTGTTGAGAGAAGGGTGCGGTAGTGGATATCCACTCTCTCCCAGTGATTCCCAATTCACGGACTACTGTGGACCTTGGAGTTATTGTTGGATTTACAAATACTTATGCCCATCCAAGCATTCTCTTAACAGTCAAAAAATAAACATGTCTTGCCTACATATTTTAATAGTAATTACTAGTATTTTATGGCAGAGGTCACCATGTCAAACTCTTAACTAGACTCGCTCACTAAACCCTCATAATAGCCCGGTGCTGTGCATGTTAATTTTTTCCACAGTTGCTAGATCAAGAGGTGAAACACAGATTAAGAATTTGGTTTAAGATCACATGGATGTTAATAAAGGAGCCAGGACTCAAACCCACAGTAGCTGACACCAGAGCCTGTGAATCCACCTCTAGACTCTGCTGCCTTCCCAGATTAAATTTTATAGAAAGGCATTTCTGAGTAATTGTTTTAAATCAGTATTTTAAAAATATATGTGTTCCCATGTATGAAAAGGCTGAGCGCCCCTGCTCTAATTGAATGAGGGTCTATGTCTCATTGAGTTGGCTGTTGCCAGCTGGATGCTTCCTGAAAATAAGAGTTCCAGATAAGGTTGGGGAGAGAGCAACTGATGGTGTGCAGCCCCTCATGAATGAACTTACCTGTTGCTTAGTGGCAACAACACAAGCCTTGCATCAGGTTCTCGGGTACCCTTCAGAGGGACGAACGATGGTGTCATAACGACAAATAAACCATTCTGCAAATATAGCTCTCCTGTTCCTTATTAGATGGCCAAGGCCAGACAGCCCCTCCCCCCCCCAAATGAGGAGGTGAAGAACAGACTAAGTCAGAAAATGGAGTTGCTGCTAATATTAGGGGTGGGAAAAAAGCTTCTGTAACTTGCTACCCTGGGTAAAAATGGTAGTAATATCACCTAGCACTGTCCAGTTAGATTACCCAGTGATTCATTTACCTGAGGCATATGTCACATGGACAAACTTTTTTTATCCATTGATTTTAGAGGCTGGCTGGGCTAGAAGAAAGAGTGACAGACCAGTGATTTGCAAAATTCTTCAAGCAGCAAGCCTTGGCAGAATTCATCTGGGCTGTTGTCTTGTAGGAGCTTGTTGTTCTGAAATAGGCCATGGGCCATAAGGGGTCAGGCAGGTTCAAAGCCTTCTATTTGAAGGTGTTGCACCTGTACCACTGGGGGTCTCTCTCAGTCCTTCATTAGGGCTGCACCCTTTATAAAATCAGCTGGATAAAGAAAATTGATCAATTCATACAGAATAGAACATGTGTTGCAGAAATACCTGTGGCTCAGTGATATCTGTCCCCCCCCCCCCCCACCACGCTCTTCACTCTGTAGCTTGTCCCCTTCTCGGGGACAGCTTCACCCTGATATTGTTGGGCTGGCGCTTGCAAGTGGCCACCACAGGGGCACTTATACCTTGGAGATTGGCCTGTTCTATAAATCAGGACTCCCAGTGCTGTTTCCCTGTTTCCTTCCCCCTCCTCCCCTCCCAGCCAGTCATAAAACATTGACCAGCGCAACCTCTGCCTCTTCTCTGCCACCACTTGGGTGATTTTTGGCAGTGAAGTTCCCTGCCGAGTACTTCAGTTTCTTTGTCTATAAAATGAAAATACTAATATTAGTGCCTAATCATATAATTTTAGAGTGGATTAAATGAGATAATAAACGTAAAGCATGCGTCAGGGTACTTGGCATTTAGTAAGTACTTGAGAAATTCTGGCTCCTTGGCATCCTCATTGCCTTTCATTACCCAGAATAGATGTGATCTCTCTAATGTAGACTCTTTATTTGTTATTTCCCTACTTAAGTCCTTCAGTGACCCCACTCGGCCCCCTCCCTGCCCATGACGATTAGCATCTAATCAAACCTTAGTAGAGAAAATGAAGCAAATGGCTTACTTGGGAAGCAACCCAGTGGCCTTAACCTACCGCTCCAGAGGGAGCATTTCCCCTTTGCTGGGAATAGCCACAGAGGGTCTGACATTATTTTAAGGCTCTGTCCTTGTAGTGAGTAGGAAGCAATAAGGAAGGACAGGAAGGGCTGCCCTGGCTCATTACTGCTGGCAAGAATCCCTCCAGGTGTGCGGCTGCAGAAAGAGGTCACGTACTGGCAAGACCTCATTTCAGAGACTCTTGTTAGACTCTTAGGTAAACGGACTGTATTCCACCTCACAGAGCTTTAGTTAAGAGGACAAGCTACAGAGTCAGAAGGTCTTTAGTGTCCACTCCATGATCTAGTAGCTACATGGCTGTAGACAAGGTTTTTTTTTTTTTTTTTAAACCTTTTTGAGCCTCTGTTCTTCTTCTACGAAATGGGCATGTGAATGCCAGATTCCCAGTCTCATTGTGAGCACTGAACTAACATCCAGCAAATTCTGAGCACGGTAACTAGTATTAGCTCTATTGCTGCTGCTGAATCCACCCTCTGTGGGCAAAGTGGCCAATGTAGTGATGGGAAAGGGGAAATTCAACTATTTTTTTCCTTTTCATCCTCCGATGAGGCTTCTGCTATAGCTACTTCTAAGATTCTAGAAACGTCTGTTCTCTTCAGGCAAGAGCTGACACCAGAAAGACCATTTAGTGGCCTCATTTGGTCATTAAAACAAGAACAGTTCCTGGGGGGTTGTGCCTCACTCATGCTCTAGAGGTCACTTCGGTCTCTGACCTCTTCAGTATGCCCCAGTTTTATTTGCTGGTCAGTCTGTCCCTTACCCTAGGAAGGCTGGGAGGGGGGTCAGCCTCTGAAAACACAAATAATTATAAAGGTTAAAGGAGTTCATGGCATTATAATTAACTGCTGTATTAGGTGTTTTACAATCTCAACACTGCCACAGACAGAAATGTTTAATCAGAATAGAAAGTGCCTTGGAGTTAATCCATTTTCATGGTGGAAATTGCAGTGAAGGTATGAAATCAGGCCAGCCTTCTTCTCAGAAGGGAGAAGGCAGCCCATTTGCCTTGTGGCTTGGACGCTAGTCACTGTTTTTTCTGCTGCTATCAGAACTTCATCACCCAGAACCTTCTATGCTGTAAAGTAACTTCTTTTACTATAGTTATATAGTAACTAAAGTTACTAAAGTAACTTCTTTTACTAAGTCCTTCTTGGGGTCAGGATTCTTAACATGGTTTCCTCCTCAGAGTTCTGTAAGCCATGACCCGTGTACAAAAATAGCAGTGTTTATCCTAGTTGAGCCTGAACAAAGTTGACCTTACCCAGTCCAAACTCTGACTTATATCTCTGGCCCTCCCCTGCCTCCAGCCAGCACTGAGCAACCAGGAGATGGTAGGAGTTGACTGTGTTTCAAAGGTGGCTGTGCCTTGGTCCGCAATGACTTCTTGCTCCATCATGACAGACATTCATACAGCCTTTCACACAATACCTGGCATAAAATTGACCTTCTATGAGTGGTTAGTCTTTTTTTTAACAGGCTCTACCATGCTGCTACTGGGCTGGATCAAGTCACTTAACCACTCAAAAAATCTCATTTCTTCACTATAAAGAAATGACTTTGTGGGACTCTGGAGAGAAACAGAGCTAACAGGTCTATGACACCTGGAATGCAGGGTGAACCCCACAGTTGGAAACCATTAGGATCCCCCCAACTGCAATACTGAATGAACCACAGAGTGGGCTTATTGCATGTGTTGGTATTACTTACAATGGCTATTTGATAAATTTTGTCCTAGATCTAATATAAAGACCATCCAATTTAATAACTATATTAGTGTTCTCAGACAAATGTATTTACTGATTTTAAAGCTTTTTAGTTTTTGCACAGGTGGAAGTAAATGAATATATAAAATAAAAATTTTAAGCCCTGTTGTTTTTTTTTTTTTTAAGTCACACCTTAGTCTTCTCTTTTAGAGTAGGATTTCTTGTCCTTGGTGATGACTAACTTGTAAGGAGCCATTTGGACAGCCTGTACCCATTCTACAAACAATGGATTTCTGCCTGCCACTGCCCATCTGATGGGCAATTTAAAAAATGGTTTCCAGCACCTGTGCAATGCAGCTACCCATGCAAACACTTCACCGTCTCCAAATGGGAAACAACTAGGCCCCCAATGCAATCGGGTCAGGAGGGAGCCAGATAATTTCTTTGTACAGCGTGTCTGTCCTTATCTGTGGGAGGTGTTTATTTTTAGCTCCCCACACTGTTTCTAGCACCGTCCCTCCTTTGGAGGCCGACAGCTTGTTCCAAGGATCTTAAACAAGCTGTTAAAAGCAAGAGACTGCTGAAGGCAGGGAAGCAGCCAAGCAGCCAAGAAGGTGATTAGAGCAGAGTTCACCTTAGGTGTTAGAGGCAGAGGACAGCTTCGGTGGAGTGTCAAGCAAGTTGGCCAACAAACTTTTAAAAGATGGCCTTGGTGACACTCGCCTGGAGCTTTAAAGAAACAATGCTTCAAAGAAGCTGAGAGTGTGAAGGCAGCTGGGTACAGAGGCTGATGCTGGATGTGTGACTTCTCACAAATAGCAGGAAGCTGGACTCCAGAGCTCAGATTGCAAATGCCAACGGCAGAAGCAGGGGAAGAAATCCAGGGTTGATGACATTCCCACAGGGCCAGCTGGTTGGTGCCTGTTCAGGCTAATTTGGGGTGGCAGGAGGTCTGTGCTTGAGGTCATATCCATAATTATGATGGTTAGTGTCAGAAGCCTACACCACCCAGACAGTCCCTGGACATCTGCAGGGGACAGAGCTCCAAGGTTAAGGAAATAAGCAAGGACAGAATCTCTGTGCAACTTAAGTCCCACAGGGTCAAATTTTTTGTGGCAAGGAAGGAAAGAGGAGAGGCTGGGAATGTTGCCTGTCTGAGTGGTACCAAATGTGCTGAGTGCCCTTGATAAATATTAAATAGCAGTAGTGACATCATATCACATCAGGTGTGTCTTTAGGACTCAGGTGAGCCTGGTTGAACCAGCTCAGCGTGGCAGTCACCCAAGGGCCTGATCCCAAGGATCTTTAGTGTGAAAGGGACAGATGCGAAGCAAGATATTAAATTACAGAGACTGTAAGAGCAGCTGCAGTTCTCAGACCTACCAGAACATGAGAGAGTTCATCACCACAACCACTGGTCAGCAGGCTGTCGGCCTGGCTGTTTTTATGTGCAGCAGATGGAAAGGTTGCAAGTGGCTTAATGCAACACCCAGAGGGAGACAAAGGAAAATGAAATTCTTTTCTCACAAAGGTTCAGAACCCTGTGTGGATCTTTGGGTGGCGTTCAAAGCCCTAGAGGCAATGGAGAAGTGGGGTTTTGACTGCCCAAGAAGATAGCAAGGGAATGAATACCCTGCTAGTAGGTTGTGAAGAAAATATTCTCCACGGCTATGGATGGAGCTGAAGAACCAGAACATTGGCCTCTAACAGTGGTGGCGTGTTTTCCTTTAGCGCCTTTTGTGCTGTCCACTCCATTGCCATTTTTCTGACCTTGAGGTATGCACTGAGAGTTGAATGACTTGCCCATAATGTGACCAGTATGACAGAACCCAGGTCATTATCTTGGCTGTTGGTGAAAGATGTTGGACCCTTAACTCTAAATAAGTGACATAACTGGTCATTGTGTCACCTGAAAGCCAGGAGACAGTTGTGGGAAGTGTGTGGCCTTTGGAATCAGAGTAAACCTGGACTCAGATCCCATCTCCACTATTGACTAGCTCTGTGATCTTAGCAAAACCACTCAGCCTCCCAGCCTCAATTCCACATTTATAATGTGGGGGAAACAATGCCAGCTTTATAAGGCTAAGAGAATGTATCGGTCACGTGATAAACTATCTAACAGTATTGTCATTTAATTAATTCTATGAATCTGTGTTAATAAAATTCAAAAAGAAATTAGAACCAAAACAGCTATCTTTGGGATCAAAATCCACCGATGAGCTAAAACAGGGTAAGAACCTACAGTTACGGATTGTCTTATGGCATTTAAAATTATGTCACAATTATTTAAGCATGCACTGTGGATAATTCTCGAGAGCAATGTATTAGAAACAAATGGCATTATCTCCCAAATACTTACAGGTTAATCAATTGTGTAAAAGGAAGAAAGAAAGTTGGAGATTCTGGACCACCAAGAAGAGCTCTGTGTGATTATGTCTTTTTCAGCCAAACTGGGAATGTAGATAGGAAAAAGAAAAAAAAAAAATCCATGAAGTTAAGAGACAGAAAGAATACTTCCAGCTATGGGAAACAGGGATTGGAGAGGAGGAAACATTCCAACATCTGAGATGGAACCGAAGAAGGGCATAAAATAACATAGACCATTACAGGGAGGGCATCTAAGAGTCCACAGCCACCACAAAGGTATAAATAAGGCTCTGGAGATATCCAAGCGTTCAACTTGGTGCTTCAGAAGATGATGCCCTGTGAAGAAGTCGCCAGTGCCAGTGCTCCTTGAACAAAGCGGCAACATGAGCAACCCAGCAGCATCCATCTGCTTAAGCTAGAATCAGGAGATTTGGGGACCCTGCAGCCTATTAAATATAAATAACCCATATCATTGTAAATATTTTATATGACTACAGATGGAGAAGGTGCCATATTTTACACCCTCACTGTAAATCTAAATACTTTATTGTTGCCAATTTTGCCATTGCCCTCAGCTAAAATGAGTCATTTATGGAGATTGACAGTATTTGGTTATATCACTGGTGATCACTCCTGTCAACGATTGGCTTGATGATCTCTCCCAAGAAAATAATTGCCATCTATTGGCAAACACTGGAGACTTACGAGCGTGTTTGCTTTTAAGTGATCCTAAAAGATGTACAGCTATGTGCATATATTAAGGGGGAAAGTCTTATCTTTTAGGATGTAGAAACTTGAGGAAAATGTTATGAAGGAAATCAATTTCTAAGCTTTTTTTCAAATAAATAAAAGGCAGTAAGGGTTCTCAATGAAGCCCTTGATATAATTTATATTTTTCTATAACATTATGAGTATAAATGAATATACAAAATGTGGTATATCCATATAGGAACAGTATCTTGAGATAAAAAGGAATACCATATTCAAGACATGCTACAGTGGGATAAATTTCCAAAGCATTATGCTGAATGAAAGAAGTGAGACACAAAAGAACATGTATTGTTTGATTACACTTGCATAGAATATCCAGAAGAGGCAAATCCATAGAGACAGAAAGTAGATTGAGGGTTGCCTAAGGCTGGGGGTCAGAACGAGGAGTGACTGCAAATGGGCATCGAGGTTTCTTTAGGGACTGGTAGAAATATTCTAAAATTAGATTGTGGTGATGGTCGCACAACTCTGAATATAATAAATGATTATTGAATTGTGACTTAAAATGGATGAATTTTATGGTGTGTAAATGTTATCTCAATAAATCTGTTAACATGAAAAGGAGTGTGACATTTTCTAGATGCAACTAGAAGACCTCTTTGGTGAAAAGGTAGGGACAGAAGTTTGCACCCTCCCAAGAAGGATAATAAAATGGGACATGGGCTTAACCTGACAGGCTAAACCCCAGACTCTATTCCTCTTGGTTAAAGCAGCATCCTTCACCACCTGGCAAAGATGTGACCAGTTTCCCTCAAGATCGGCCAACTGATACTTAGACATGTGCCAGTATATGCGCTCAGATGTCTCAGCTCAAGGAAGAATGAGCAAAATCAAACTAAGTGGACTAGCCCTTACAGGGTGGGTAAGGCATTAAGAACACCAAAAAGAGAGGAAAACTGGATCAAATGTGAATTAGTCCCAAGATAGGAGGGTCTCAGCAGGAGTCGAAAGCCCAAATTGAGTATGAGCCAGAGTATGAGCTGTTTTACAAGCAGCGTTCACGTCCTGGTACCAGCATGGAGCAGGGATGGCGGGGGCTCATCGCGCCTTGCGATGCATCTCCTGTCAGTGTGACATCCTGCTAGAAGCGGCAATCCAGTTTATTATTCATAAATGTGATTGGGAACCACACTTGGGTATTTTTCCCCATCTGTCTAATTAAATGGTAAGTCCCAAAAGGCAGAGACCAGCATGAGCTCCAGCTCATGCTCTCGGCATAGTTTTTGGTACTGGAAAAATATTAAACAATGGTCTAGTAATAAAAGACTGGCATTTTCCACAAAGCTTTTATAGCTGAAGAGCAAAGCAACCCTTTGAATGGAGTTGCAGGAATTTGTTCTGGTTTTCATATTTCTCAGCAAGAGGCTCACTCCCCACCGTCAATCACATTTTCATACCTGGTAAACCAAGCTGATCGAGGACTATAATTGAAATAGTTTATGTCGGAGGAAAACCACTTAAGATCTCAGGTTATAACTAGTTCTTATTAGAACTAGGAATCAAATGAGGAGTCATCTCTTCATGTTAGTTCCTGTGGAAGGGGTTGATCCAACTCAACCCAATGCCTAAGTGGTGCTGTCTAAAGGAAATTTCTGGGATGGTAGAAATGTCCTGTAATATAGAATATATATGTAGCTGGTGGCTACCATCTTGGAAAACCCAACACTAGAGGCTCTTAAGTGGGAGAGATTGAACAGCTTTTTGATAACCCACATCAAAGTAGTTGTATACAACAGTGAAAAGTTATCACTAGAAATCATTGTCATGGTGATCTCTTCTGTCTAGTGAACAAATATTTATTGTGGACTTTCTGAGTGCCAGGACCCATTCTAAACTCAAGAGATACCTCAGAGAAAAAACCTGGCAAGGGCCCTGCTCTCAAGGAGTTTATAATCTTAAGTCTAGAACCAAAAAAAGAAAAATAAGCAAATAAATGAATGGTTGCAAATAGTAATCTGTGTTTTCTAGAAGCACACAAGTGATGAGATATACTGAGCTTCTTTAGACAGAGATGATGTCAGATCTTGTTGAGAGTGATGTGCAGGCTTCAGGTCAAAAAGAAGTGGGAAGGAAAGATTGTTCTAGGCAGATGGGCTATCCTATAAGGAAGCACCAAAGCAGGGAAAGAGCTTGACACCTTAGAGAAACTAAATGAAGACCAACATGGCTACACAAGGCAAATGAAGAGGAGAGATGGACAAGAGCATGTTGGTAATGTAGGGCAGGAATCAAAGCATAGGGGACTCATACACTGGTAGAGTACTTTGAAAAGTCTTGGGATGATTTCAAGCATAAGAAAGCCATCAACAAGACATAATATAAAAAGTTTACTCTGACTGCAAAGAGGAGAGTGACTTGAAGGGGAGCAGAAGAGAGAGTGAGGACACCAGTTAGGAGGTTGCTATGGTCAAAAAGTAAAAAGCAAGTGGTGATGTAGTAGTCCAAGGTATGAGTCTAGATGTGAAAGGAGGAGTTGGGAATTCAGAAATGATTTAGGGAAACTGACAGATCTGACTGGACATTGGAGTAAGAAGAAAATGGAGGAATCACAGGTCATTCATAGGTTTCTGGGCTAAGACACTGGTGGATTTTGGCATCACTGGCAATAAGAATGGAACAGAAATCTCTTTCCCCATTCTAAAGCTCTTGGAACAGAAATCTCTTTTCCCATTCTAACTCTCTATTGGCTTTTTGTACCTACTCATTCTTCTTGATCATGGGAGGCTGGATGACAACAGGTTTGAACTGGACCATCCCATTTAGCACCGATATGTTTGTGTTTCCAGACCTATTTCTTGAAAGTGCCGTTTATGTATTGGCTACATTTAACTCTAAAATCTATTGTGTTGTAGAAATAAGAAGGAATCTTCTGGACCATTGGTTCCCAACCTTTTAAAATGTGGGACCCCTCTGTAACAATGACATATGGATCTACATAGGATGGTAATAACACTGGCTGGCTGCTTCCTTTGAATGGGATATAGACCAGAAGAAAGTTGCCAAACACACAGCTTCTCTAGGATTAGACTAAACTTTCAGTTTAACCAGATAAGAATCTGGAAATGTAATGAAAAAAAAAAAAAGTGAGCTACAGGATAGGGGAAGTTGCAGCACTTGGAATCCTGTTAGAGTTAGGAGAACAGTGGGGGTTTTGCAATACCGTTGCTCTCCAGGGGTTATATAATCAGCTTTCAAACTGTATCCCAGAACTACTTAAGCACTTAAATTCAAGGAAGTGTTAAAAAAAAAAAAATCATAGCTTCCTACTTCCTGACTCACACTTTCAATCCCTATCCAGGGGAGAAGGCAGAGTCTGTGCCAGGATAAGTGACACCACCCTAGCCTTGTGTCATGGAAAGCCCATGTCCTGTTCTGTGCCTCATAGAGCACTTACCTCCGGGCCAGGCAGTGTCTGTATCAAGCCCTCTTTTGCATTATTACACCTGATCTTCACTAAAGTCCCTTAAGACAGACTTCTTTTTTTTAATGCTATTAACAGATGAGGGTGCTGAGATCTGAAGAGGTAAAGAATAACCATTTTATTTGGGGGTGCCTATTGATTAAGAAAATAGTGACAGAACAATTATAAATTCAACAGTGATTTTGAATAAGTTTGTATTTCATTCATTGCAACAACATCCATCGACTTTGGGAAATTAGTTGCCATGCCATTCATTTAGTATTTAAACAGTGTTGTGAATGCCATGAATTCCAGGCCCTCTTGCAATTTTCATGTCCCTCCCAGGAGTCCTTGAGTCATGATTGACATCTTCTGATCAAACTGGAGCTACTTGTTCTAGATTTTCCAAAGTTGAAGTTTAAAGAGAGCAAGTGATTTGACCAAGGGCAAAGAACTTGCCGATGGAAGAGTAGAGGCACAGACCTAGTCCTTCTATCTTTCTATTTACAATTTTTACTGTTCTATCTTACTCCCTAGTAAGATGAATGGATCATCTGCCTGAAGACCCTAGAAAAAGAAGGTCATTAAATCAGAATTGGCAGGAGGGTTGTAAATCCTACTGGTAGAAGTTGCCTGCAGCGCTCTGTGGAGAAGGATCTTGAGGCACTATCTGTACTTACTGGAAAACACGGTAGTAATTGATTACTAATGTCTGCCGTAAGTATGTGATTGGGAGTTAAGGCACATGCTCCATGCATCTGGATGTGAACCAGTCAAGTCTTGATGGCTTTTAGGCGATTTCAGGCTGGTTGTCCTCACAGTGTAGAGTCAAGTTCCACTTTCTTTATGACTGTCCCTGTCAGGTCAAATGCCTTTAAAAATGGGCTGCAGAAGGGTATTAAACCTGGGCATTGAAGGAAATTTGCCTTCTCCTTTCTGTCCCACTGACCAGCTTATGATTTTTTGTTCTGAGCAGACACTAGCAAAAGTTCTGAGCACTGTATATATACAAAAACCTTCCCTGACAAGGAGATAGAGGTCGTGCTGAACTGAGAGAAATTGTATCATGGTACCTAGGAGTAGCTCTTGACATTTATTCCAAAATTTAAGTTGAAAAACTAAAGAATAGCATTTTAATTTTTCTCTGCTCCAAACCATTTACCTCCATTTACCTCCAAACCAGCAATTTATTGCTTGTAAGTCTGAGTACACAGCTGAGTCTGGAAGTAGCATTAGGAAAAGCACAATTTTCAGTGGAAAGCCGGAATCCACAGGCAGGGGTATTGACCAGAAATGTAAGGGCAAACTAATTCAATTACTTTCAGTGGAGTTTAACCTATAATCTTCACCCAAGCATATGGGTACCTCAGACAAAGAAAAAGAACTTTTAAAAAATTGATTGTTACCCTGTGAAAGAGCAAGCAGGAAGCTGGCCTTGTGTGTATGAGGTTTCTTTGGAGGGCCAGAAATCTGTTTCTGTCAGCACAGGAAAAACCATCATGGAGTAAGGGAAGGAACGAAAACCAGAGTGAAAGTTAAACACTTTTTTTCAGATGACCTGGTATAATGATTAAAATGCTGAATTGCTTTTTTAAAAGGTTTTTCCACCAGAGGAATGTCAGAGCCACCCCCACCCCCACCAGCTTGCTCCCTTCTTTTCAAAATGTCTGTGAGAGAACATAAAATGGAATATATATTTATATACTTTTTTTCTTAAGAGGACTGGTAAACAATTTGATCTCTTTTATCTGAAAGTTTTGCCAATGTTTTCATCAGTTCCTGTGGAGATGGCCTGTGATTCCACTTTTTCTTTGAACAAAGAATAAATTGGGTTTCTTTGCACTGAGAAATAGAAGGCTAGCTAAAAGTACGACTTCAAAATAGTGCCTGGTGCCACATGTACTGCGAAGCCTACTTTGGCTTCCATGAAGCTGTTGGAGTTTCTGGAAAAAGCCTGTGAGATATGCTTAGCTGGAGACAGTGTTGGTATTTCCCTTTGATTCTGATTCATTCACTTGTGTCTCCATTAGCAATTCATTTTTAATTCAGTGTTATGTGGAAAAAGCATATCGCTGGAAAACAGGCACATCTTACATGCATATGCCTGACATTTTTAAAAATGAATGTAACACACTCCATGCTCAAACAGGCTGTCTTTCCTTTTCCCCTTCGAACAATATTTATGAACCTCCAGGGTGAAATTGCTAATATATGAGCTACCATCAGTTTCTCAGGCCTGGCTGTGTAATGGCTTAGTTCTGTCTCTGAACCACCTAGGTGCCAGAGCCATTGGCCATCAGGAAGGCCTGTCTTCTCCAGGTGATCTGCCAGATTCAGGACAGTAATGTCTTAAAGATTACCCAAGAAAGTTCTTCTTTATGTGTTCTTAATAAGCAGTCTTATTTACTTTAATAATGGTAATCTACTTCCTTTTTGTTATGCACATTGAATAATAAACTCATAAAGCAGTTGGCCTCCAGCAGATCTGAGATGAGTCGCATTTCCACTATTCTCTGAACTCCTGGGCAAGACTCTTGACTTCTCTGTCTCCGTTTACTCATCTGTACTTACACACACACACACACACCTATCTTAAAAGGTTATTGTAAGGATTAAATGAGAAATTGTTCATATAGTGCCTAGGACAGTGCTGGGGAGGGACATTAGTTATTATCAGTTGCTAAACTAATGATCAGATAACATTATTGACATTTATAAATAGTTTTGCTTTTCACAAAGGTGCTATCTTGAACAGCATCTGAAAAGCAATCTGGTGTCCACATTAGCATCCCTCTTTGAATGTGATTTTAATACTACAGATGATTTATCTGAACTGGATCTCTTAGCTCATTCCAAAATAGGTTGACTACAATCAAACCTACTTCCTCCAGGGCTCTGACCCACTAGGAAGACTTGATGTTCTGAAGAAATCTGTCAGCTGCTACAGATACTGGCCTTGGGTTGAATCTTAGGGATTCAATCAACTGTGAGAATGATTTTCTGCTAATAATTAAAAAAAAATTCTAAGCAAAAATGATGGATGGATAGATAGATAGATAGATAGATAGATAGATAGATAGATAGATAGATCAATCGATCGATCCAGCTTGGATTTGAAGTAGGTTCTCAAACTGAGTATTAGTATCTCTTCAATTCTGTTAAGTTCTTAGCCCTATCTTTTTGAAAATTGCCCTCCCCTGTATTCTTCTTCTGCAGCTTCTCTGAAACACAGATGACTTAGCAATCTGTCCCTATTGTCTCGTAGCTACTTTTATGTTGTCTCTTTATCCGAGTCTATATTCTGAGTGGTTTCCTCAGTCCACAGCACCTGGAATGTATCCAATATGTTGTTCAACCTGCTCATTGCATCTTAAATTTAATGACTAGAGGTTCTGTTGCCAATATTCTATTTGGTTTTCTTTCAAATCTTCATGAATCCTTTAAAAATAATGTCCTGTTCTTTCACTAGGGTTTCAATGCCTATTTTATCTTTGAAGATTGTGAACACATTTATTTTATAGTTTCAATCAGATGATTATCCTTAGTTCTTGAGGTGCTTATTCTCTCACTTGCTGGTATCAGCTGATTCTTCCTCAAGGTACTTTGTGTTCTTGTGCAGGTCATTTTATGAAGAAAAAAAATCATTGGGTTTATCATCGTTGGTGTTGAGGGTGTGGTGAGGTGGGGACTTCTTTACAAGTTCTTTATGTCCTGGAGCATAGACATATCCCTATTGGGCAGTTAAACATGTGATTCTCCTCTGTTCATTTGTGTGTTTGTTTCTCACCTGGGGGTTCTCATGCCATGTGTCCGTTTGGACCTATACCCAATCATCATGTGATGTACGAGGTGGATCTTGATGCCTTTGCGTGTAACTGCTTCTCCCACCTGTACCTCTAAGTAGACTGCAGTCATATACTGTAGCTCTAGGCAAACAGAGGAGGTTTTCTGGCCTTCCTCTCACAGAAAGGAAAGTATTTAAAGGCTCCCACATTTCTGTTGAGGGCTCAAATCTGGACCTCTAGCTCTCATTATCCAAAAAGTCACCACGGTCTCAGGTCCATTCAGACTTTGTGGCCCTCTTTGTTTCTGGACACCTGGATATTACCTCCCTTGCAAGTTCTGATAGGGATGGTCTTACTGGTTTTGTGCTTTTTATGTTTTGTTCTTCCATTCTTTTGTTTTTAACAGGAGGATATCCTTCTATGTTGGTTCGGTGCTCTGGGTTGCCCTGGCCTCAGAGAGCATGGCTCAGGCCTGCCTGGCTTAATCTGTGAGAAGTGCCCACTCAAAGCATCGAGCCCAGAACTAATTCAATGCTTTGATTATAAACTTGGGACCTTTTGATAAAGCAACAACAAAATTACACCACCCATTTTGTCTGTTTTGAATTCCTGTGTGCATGTGTGCACACGTGTGTATGTGTGTGTAAGTGTGTAAAAGCCCTCGGCATTTGATCATTTAAAAATACAGAGAGCAATTTCTCATGAGGATTCCTCCTTATGTAAAGAATAAGCTAGAATACATTCCTTTCTACAAATCAGCTCCAGATTATCTCAAAATTTAAAAGATTAAATGAAGGCAGTTTGTTTTTCCCCCAGTACTACAAGCCGGTGATTGCGTTTTCAGCAATAAATCACACCACTGTTGGGCTAATGTTTTCAGAGTGCCCAAGCAGCACATCAGTTATAAAATCCTTATGAAAATTTTGGCCAATGCCCTTTCTTATCAGCATGGTGATATGCAGGCATCTCAATAGTTCTTAATCTATAGACACAAAATTTGAGTTCCAGAAATTCTTTGTAACAACAATAACAAAATAGACTTTTCTCCTCTCTCTTTTTTTTAAAAAAAATGTCCTATGGCTCAAAATAGTCACATTTCCCTGTGACAGAATAGGCATGAAGGTCAATACTTGGGACCTGAAAAGTGGAAGGGAGTAGAAATAGAAAGTTGTGGCCCTTTCTCTCTAGCTGACAGGATAGGAGGACCAGGACTGAGTAAAACAAGTGAGGTGCTTGCCTCTGGTACAAGATTTAGTGGGACTCCAAGAAACTCAGTAATTAAGATACGCAATATTTTAATGCACTATTTTTTAAAAAGTCAAATTGGCAAACTGTTAGCCCTGGGTTTTTACCTGCTGTGGTGAATAAGGTTTCACTGGAATCAGGGCCAGGATAAGGCTGAGGTAAGTGAGACAGAGTTGTCTAAGTGCATGGTCAGGTACTGTTCTTATTTAAAATGTTTATACTTTGTTCATCATGGGAGTTTTACATTAATTTTTATTGAAGATATTGCCTTAAATATTATATATCTTTATTGTTCCTTAAATTTGCATCCACGGAGAATGCCTAACTTCTGTCACTGAGGTCTGGCCCCAAGGTAGGAAGCTATCACAGAGAAATGACAATGTCTGAACTGTTAAATTTGCATAGCTGGTAATGCAGGCACCAGGGGCACCTGGGTGGCTCAGCCAGTTAAGCGTCTGCCTTCGGCTCAGGTTCTGATACCAGGATCCTGGGATTGAGCACCACGTCAGGCTCCCAGCTCAGCAGGGAGTCTGCTTCTCCTTCTGCCTCTCCCTCTCTCCCCTGCTCATGTTCTCTCTGTCTCTCTCAAATGAATAAATACAATCTTAAAAAAAAAAAAAAAAGATGTAGTAATGCAGACACCAAATCAGCACTCTGGCAGGTGTGACCTTCTTCCAGATACTTCACCTCCGGTGTTCTCTGCAAAGTGGTGACCGGAACAGTCTTATTTTTAGAATTGTATTGAGGATTAATGTAGGTGGCGCAGCACAGTGCCCAGCACATGTGATCAGTGAGCATAAAAAGTTAGTAGCGGCAATGATAGATGTGAAAGATAAGTTTAGTAAGCTCTAAACAAAAGCAGATTGTTTAGGGCCTAGGTTGTCTTTCTAAGGATTTTTTTTTTTAAAGATTTTATTTATTTAGAGAGAGCACACGAGGTGGGAAAGACAGAGGGAGAGACAGAACCCCAAGCAGCACAGAGCCCGATGTGGGGCTCATTCCCATGACCTATGGCCTGAGCCAAAATCAAGAGTCAGATGCTTAAGTGACTGCACCACCAAGGCACCCCAGGATTTTTTTTTAATTGTGGTAAAACATACATAGTATAAAGTTTACCATTTTTGCCATTTTTAAGTGAATTCCATAGTATTAAGTGCATTCACATTGTTCTGCTATTATCTCGAGAATTTATAGAGGTTTTGAACTCTGTCCTTTCTGGCTTGAAGGGACCATGGAAGGCTTTGGAGCAGAAAAGTGGCCTAAAGGAGGATGTGGGGGAAAATAAATTTGGGAGGAGAACCTAGAATGATGCAGAGTAAGAAAGAAGGGGGGAAGGAAATGGATAGGAAGATCCTTCGGTGGTCCAGATGTGAAGTGGCAAGGCATTGACCAAAGAGGTGACAGCAGTAGTAAAGAGAAAGGACAGAGGAAGAGGGTGGGAAAGGTCCTTAGACAATGACAGAAGATTGGAAGGAAATCAACCATGTGAGGTGAGATTTTGAAAAGTGATTCAACTTGTTAAAAATTTGCTTTAGGCATAGGGACAGTGGAGCTGTGGGTCATACAGATGCTTTCCTCTCAAGGCCGTGTGTTGTGACCAGCTCCAATCACAAGCAGAACTGAGTTTTCAATTTTCAGAATTTTTGTAAAAATATTTATTTATTTATTTTAGAGAGAGAGTGAGAGAGAGCCAGGGAAGGGTCAGAGAGACAGAAGGATAATCTCAAGCAGACTCCTCGCTGAGCAGGGAGCCCAACCCAGGTCTTGATCCCGCAACCCTGAGATCA
Source organism: Ursus americanus (assembly GCF_024610735.1). Taxonomy (NCBI): domain Eukaryota; kingdom Metazoa; phylum Chordata; class Mammalia; order Carnivora; family Ursidae; genus Ursus; species Ursus americanus. The sequence goes on along the minus strand of NC_142140.1, from coordinate 30,710,108 downwards.
TGACCTGCACCATAATCAAGTGTTGGACACTTAACTGACTGAGACACCCAGATGTCCCCAGTTTTCAGGAATTTTATGAGCTAGCTGTGAAACCTAACCAGAATTAAATATGAAACTTATAATTAAATAAATCACATTAAAAACAAAGGTTAAAAGACTCAACTGCCATATTTCCTAATTGTGTTATTCCATTTTCATATTATCTCTGTTTCTGAGTCATCACATCTATTGTATCTGTATATTGCAGTGCTCTGTAATGGCATGCTACTGAGCATTCCTCCCCAAAGCCACAATCACTGACACCCTGTGAGTAGCTAGAAAGTGGTTGTGGTGGGGATATTTATACCAGAAAACTGGTAAAGGCTTCAAAATGGGGTGGGATTCATTGTTATGCTGATTGTTTAGACCTATGAAGGTGATGGGAAAATGTTAACAATGAACTTGTTGCTTAAAAGTATGTCACGTCAGTAGCCAGTATTCTAGAACTACGTGTTAAATCAAGGTGAGTGACTCTGAAGACAAAGGGTTGGCAAAAATCAACAAAATCATTCTATGCCAATCAATTGGAATTTAAAGTAAAGAATACTGTAAATTTTCTAATTCAGAAATTGTGTGCTACATAGCCTTTGTATCAGCAAAATTTAAAATAATTTAAAAAATTTTATAGACACATAAATATTTTTGGGCAGTCGAACATTTACCAGCGCACCTCTGACTATAATCTTCTGTGACAGAGATTTATTGTATAAACATGTATGTATTATTGTATCAACCTTATACCTGCCTTTCTGAAAGACAAATTACTGATTTTCCAGCTAAAATGGAAAACTGGTTGCATCCTCTACTTCATAAACAGTGAAATGTGTTTTTTCAAGCAGACCACATCAATTCTCACACCTTACTTCTTTCCTCTTACCACCAGCAACAGTTAGTACTGTTTAAGCACGACTGTATCCTAGGCACCATGCAACGTGCTTTATTCACATTTCAGTCCTGACTCAGTTTTGCAAGGTAGAACCCAGTGTCATCCCATTTTCTAGATGGGAAGACCAAGGTAGCCTTACTCTGAAAGTTGTACCATGAGGAAGAGGTGAGGGAGAGACCTGAATGCAGACCTTTCTGATTCTTTCTGATCTTTTGATTCTAATACCTTCTCTATATTTCCTTTAAAAATGTATGTGTAGAAAAGCTTCTACTTCAAAAAGGATATGTTTTTGGCAACAGTTATTGATCACCGGTTATGTCCATTGGTGCCCCATGGGACACTGGACAAATCCGATGAGAGGTCTACGAAGCAGGCTCTAACTCTCAGGAGCTCATTCTGTTCACAAGCTCGTCTGTGCTCAAGGCTGTCTCCAGCTTTACAGTAAGGGGATTCACTTCCCAAACAAGCTGCACCTTTGTCACAGCTGATGTCAGTTTAGCATCATTTGCTCCAAAGCCGAGACAGTCATCTCTTGTGGCCTTGACACTCTTCTCTGAACTCTCCCTCAAACAGTTCACCTGCTTCTCCTCCCACTTGGTGTTCTTTAAGGCAGAAGGATGATGATGCAGAAATCGAGCAGGAGGTCCTTCCAGTCAGGGGGTCCTTACAGGTGGTATGGTTATCTTTAGTTACAAAGCCTCTAAGAGTCTCCTATCAAAATTCTGTGCTGCTGTGAGAGCTCTTGGCTGCTCCATTTGAGTTGTGTCCAAAATGAGAAATTTCAAGGGCCGTTGAACTGTGTTGTTTCCCAAGTGGATTGGTACAAAAACGTTTGATGTCAGAGTCTTGGACCCTGAAGTACATTAGAGGAAATTTGCAGCCCTGGATGGTCTTAAAAGTTTCCCTTCACCACATTCCAAAGTGAGCCTGCGTTCACCAACACCACCTTAGGTCCAGTTGGCAGGAACGGAGGGATAGTTTGAGGATTCTGGTTCTCCACCCCTCCTTATTTCCGTTTTCTCTCTATGTCCACTTACCAAGATATTTTCTTTGCCTTCTGCTTTTAAACTAGGCCAGTAATTAAGAGAGAAGTCAGAAATAATGTTGATACACATCTGTGTTGCAAACAGAAACTCCAATAAAGAAAGGCAGAGACGAGGTCGGCTAAAGATAGAACAAAGATCCTTCTGTTCGCGAATGATTGAAAAATACAGATTCTAAAACATTACAAACAGCATAAATAAACCAAATATAAACAAACATGCATGTTGATATTTATATAAAAGTTGAAGCACATTCAGATATAATGGCACTTATCCTTTTTTACTTAAGAGAAAAAGAGAGGAAGGGGCGTTTGCGAGCAGGAGTACCTGCTGTCTGAATGTCCATGTGGGTGTGCCCTGTGTTTAGAATCATACAAATACAGAGCTGATTCTTGTCCTTGAGCGGTCTACAGCCTACATTTCCCAAAGTGGAAAATACATTGTCTCGTGCAAGTCCTAGCGATGTCACCAATAATCCTTGTTTTCCTATTCACCGTCTTCTCTGTGCCAGGCCAAGAGTGAGATCTCCTTCCCTTTCCTCATCAACACCAGGAGGTGGGAGGTGAGAGAGGTGACTGGTTCTAACAACCGAAAGTTGAGAGAGCTTAAGCTATTTGTTCACTATTATAGGGCAGGTAGGAGGCAGGCTAGGATTAGAGCTTGGGTCTTCTAATTCTGGAGTATGGGCACTGAGCCTCTGTGCTAGGGCTGGGGAAAGGGTTTGGATTCAAAGCCCACCTCTCCTGCTTCCCATCTTAATGTAGTTTGGTAGTGGTGGTAAGGGTAAGGATTTGCTTTCCCTTCCTAAGCCTCGGTTTCCCCTACTGCAAATAGAACCAACCTTGCAGGGTGTTGTGACAATGGAAGAGAATGTCAGTGAGGAGCTTGAAACAGGACCTGGCAGGTGGATGGCAGGAATCAGAAACTGATTTGTGGGACTAGTTCTGCTGAGAAATGGTGCCCAGTCTTTAACAGGTAAACTTTAGCTGGGAGCGAAGAGAATTATTGTAAAAACTCACCTTATCTGACATTTATTCATTTATTATCTATTCACTTGTCCATCCATTCAACAAATATTAAGCATCTACTCTGATGGGAGACATTTTCTTCAGTTCTTTATGTATTTTTTTTAAATGCCCCCCTAAAAACCACACTGTGCAGTAGATGCGGTTTCTGAGGCATCTTTCTGACATGTGCCAGTCTAACCATTCACACCACCTGTTACATGGCAGGCACTGGGCTAGGCTCAAGGATGCACTGAATGCATTTCCCCACCATGGGAGGATAAGGGGCTTATGGTCTAGTCTAAGCATCAGCATGCAACATTATAAGGGTGTGAACAGAGTGTTCTGACCAGAGAGGGGAGGGAGGGACTCAGGGTGTGAAAGACTTCATCTCCCAGACAATGTGTGAGGGTGTTGGGGAGGATGGAAGCAGGCATGGCGGGCCTGGGGAGCAATGAGAAACCCAGCATGGTTGGAACATCAGATGCAAGGCAGCTTGGGGGTGGAGTGTCCATTTACCCTTTGGAATATAGTCTTACTGTTGGCATGGCAACTGCTGCAAAATAAATTCAAGGTGGTGCTTCAAATGATGCCTCCGAGACTGTCCAGGAGTCATTTAAATTGCTTGTTTGTTATGTATAAGGATTTGCCTAACCTCCAACCTGCAACTGCAGCTTGGCAATCTCTTGTTTATTGTGCTGATATTGTTTCTTGAGTCATTATTCTCCTTAAACCTTTTTTTTTTCTTTCTTTTTCTTTCTTTCTTTCTTTCTTTCTTTCTTTCTTTCTTTCTTTCTTTCTTTCTTCTTTTCTTTTCTCTTCTCTTCTCTTTTCTTTTCTTTTCTTTTCTTTTCCTTTTCTTACTTTTTGCTTTTGCTTTTTGTTTTGCCCATCTAGAAAATATGCCCAGGCATTGTGTTGATATTCCCAGGCCACTTTGAGATACCCTAGTTCTTCCCTCTCTTCCTCTGATGGAAATGCTGCCTGAGCGGTGTTTGCCATCTCATTTCTCACCCCTGGATCCCTGCACTGAGCTATGGTAGATGTCACAGTGTGCTCAGCCCATCATGCCCCCTCCTCTGTGATTTTGTGGAATGGCCCAGAATTCAGCCTCCTCGGAGCAGCCCAGAGGTTGTTCCTTCTAGGCTGAGGAATGAGACAGTCGTTGCTGGCACCATGAAAGTATCATAGATACAAACCTGCCCTGCAAACTAATGCCATGCATTTGCTGCCCTTGATTGATTCTAAAAGAATAAAAAATAATGCATGAAAAACAAATAAATGACTCAGGGTGCCTTTCCCCATTCAGGGTGCTAAAGCCAACAAAAGTCTTTGCCTTACCAAAGCAAAATAAATGTCTAAATCTTTTCCTCTTCTTGGCGTGTGTGTGTGTGTGTGTGTGTGTGTGTGTGTGTGTGTGTGTGTGAGAGAGAGAGAGAGAGAGAGAGAGACAGACAGACAGACAGACAGAAACCACCAACCACAAGGGGTTGGGGAGGGTGGGGTTGGAAGGGGCCGATGTGGTTTCAGCTTAGTCGGGAGAGTTGATCTGTCCACCTTTCCAGGAGAAGCTGAATATAAAATCCTTAGGCATGAAAAGAATCTCTCACATATGGACTCTTTGGGGATTCAATTCACACTCTTCTCTGCTTCCTTTCTCACTGTCTCTTTTGAACTTGAGGGGAAAGCATTTCCTATGCCACTCACTTCTCTTGCTCTCAGATAATAAAGAGAAAGAACTAAGGGCCTTAAATGTCAAGATTTGTAGAATTTGGCAAACTGGCCCCACAAGGTTTGCAGTTTGAGTGATAGGTCAGCATCAGGCTTGGTGACAATGATAGGAAAGGGTTCTAAGCAGGCAGTCCAGCAGACACTTCTTCAGACCTCACTCTGTTCCAGGCACTGTTCTGAGAGCTATAGATTCACTAATTCATCCAGTTCTCCCAATGATCTTTTTGCAGATGAGGAAACTGATGTTAGAGAAGTCGTGTGGCATGGTCCTCACAGCTAATAAGCATGAGAGCTAGGACTTGAATCTCAGCATTCAACTATAGGACAGTAGTTCTCAATCAGGGGCAGTTTTGTCCCCCGCCCCCCCATGGGACCTTTGGCCATGTCTGAAAACAATTTTAATTGTCACAACTTGGTGGGGGGGTGTTCTGCTGCTGGCATCTTAGTGGATAGACCTGAGGTATGCTGCTAAACACCCTCCCCCTAACAACAAAAAATTATCCAGCCCAAATGTCCTGAGTGTCTCAGCTGAGAAGCCCTGCCCTGGATTTATCATCCTTACAATTCTGGTGCTGAGCAGGATGATGGAGGCTGAGAACCAGATATCCAACTTGAGATCAAATGTTTAAGCTGTGAATATAGTCTGATCCCCCACTGGCTGGCTGAGCCACTCCACTTCTGTTCTCTAGTGCAAGGAGCAAGGTTCTCCTGAATGGCCTTTTGCATGACTTCTAGCTGAATTTGGCAGGGGGAGCTCCTTGAGTTTTGCCTAAGCCATCACAGGGGACCTGGGTTTGGAATCTCAAGACCACATGGGAGGGAATGAGAAGAAAGCACTCACAGCAAAGTTATTTTCCACTTCCCTTGTTCTCCTCTTCCCCGCCCCTCACCCCATCCTCTGTATGAGAAGTTTTCTAAGTGGGATCATTGGGAAATAAATTCCATAACTTTCCAGAAAACATCTGTAGGAGAATGTGGACCTGTGGAATCCTTTGCTGGGGGATTTTTAAAAATTTTTCAAGGTGAAGTTTGTTTTAGCATTCAAGGAATCAACATTCTCTCTAGGTTCCCTACGACTTGCTTCTCTTGACCCAAAAAGTTAGTTTTGAGATTACCTTCAAGTTGTTACATTCAATCTGCATCCCCTCATGTACTTCTGGGAAGGTGTGGTCCTTGACCAGCAGCCTTGGCATTGCCTGGGGGCTTCCTAGAAAAGTAATATCTCAGGCCCTGCCCAGGTCTACAGAATCAGAATCTGTATTTTAACAAGGCCCCAAGTTACTTATATATATTGGTCTATGATGTTTTGATTTTTACTCTGAAAATTATTCTCAGGACCATGGGTCCAAATAAATGGCAGCTCTCCTCACTGAGCCTCAGATTCCAAAGTTTTACAGTGTGCAAGTTGTGTCAGATGGGCTCTGGGGCCCTATTGCAGCTCACAAACACTATGATGTCCTGGATTTATGTAATCGAATAGTTTCCGAACAATCCTAATGAATCAGTGTAGAAATGTTTGAGCTGCCCCACCGGTGATATTTCAGTTGATCACCAGGCTCTTTGAAGGACCCCGCCCCCCCCCCCCCCCCGGAAGGAATATTTCTCATTAGCAGTCATTCTGCTTTAGCTGTGGCTGGTTGTCAGCTATTTGATCTGACTTCTTCCATCACTTGGCGGTTTCTTAGTTCGATTGTGATGTCTTACATAGGATGTGAGTTATCTACTTCCCAGTCCTCTGCCAACCACCCCCCAATTTTTAGGTTGAGGTCCCATTTTAAAAACCTCATCCCAGGGTTTCTAAACCCTTGCATCATCCATCTAAACATGGACATGTGTTTCAAGATCACCATACTGCTAGACTTGTTCTCTCCCCTCTCCATTGAGCTGCAAGGCTGTAGACTGTGCCTTTACCAGTCAAGTAGATGACATGGTCATGCAGATCTTAAACAAGATGGCTGCTACCCTGGTGAAATGATGGGATCGTCAGAGAGGTATGAGGGTGCTGTGAAGACAGTCACAAAAGCAAATGTCTGCATGGGCCAGAAGAGAAGGGGGAAGGCCTATTATCACAGGGTCTGGTGAGACGGTAATACCTGTGGAAGTGTGTCAGGGAAGAGAGTGTAGCCCATGCACAGTTCCAGCTGGTTGTTCCCAGGAAGGGGGGCATCAGGGCCTTTATGTGATCTGAATTTTCTTTTTAATGAAGAGAAGGCACAAATCAGACAGGACATTTCAATTTTTTTTAAATGTTGGTTATAATTCAGTTTCCTTTTGTTTTTTCATAAACATGGGGAGAACAGAATGAAACACATCTTACAGTCCCGAATGTGTCCCTCTGGTGGGGCTGACTCCATTTACAAGTCCTTAATGGACCTCTTCTACAGGCCTAGTGTCTTGTGTCGCTTCAAGTTCCGTTTTGGATCACTCACAGCAGAATCATACAAAATTACCATATGCCCTTTCTGGTCCCTGCCCAGGACAGCCAAATCACAAATTCTGTGGAACCTTTCTTTTAGCATACTCCCTGGGAATTTCTGAAGACACAGAAGTGTGATCCTTATTAAGTCTGGTGACTTACAAGATACAAAGACATGAAAGAGTAAGTCCACATCCCAGTACCCTAGAATCTACTAGGGAAAATAAGATTATTACACGTTACACAATAATTTAAAAACTGGAATGATGGGGTGGGGAACTCAGGCTTATAGATTACTCAGATCGATTGCCTTAAGCACTAGGCAATGGCCAGTTTCCCCTGAGTTTTGAAGGCCGCCAACTCTTTAACTGGGAAGCAGCCTATGGGGACCCGTTGTGTACTGATTGAATTTCCTAAGCACAGGAATAGAGATGGGGATTGAAAAGTCAGATGCCTCAGAGGCCAGCTAGATGATGTGAAGGAGTGAAGCAGGCCAGCGTGAGAGGAAATGGGGAGTGGAGTAGACTCTGGTGAACTGGAATGTACATGGCCCCACTAGAGGGAGCAATTAATCTCTGAAAAAGAGAAATAGTAACTAAAGACCAAGACAAGGAGTATTAAAACAAAATAATTTGCAGCTACGTAGGCTCTAATTTTATTAGGAATTCAGAAGTAGAGACCTCAGTCGCTCCCCTGATATTCCCGCTAATTGCATAAGTTACTTCTACCTTGTGGGTTCTGAGATTCTTCACATGTCAAGTGGTAGAGATGGCCCAGATGCACAAAAGCTCCAGCACCCTTGTTCTTTCTTTCTTGAGAATCAGGGCAGTTGTGTTAGTTGGCGGCCCTTAAACTGAGCTTTGGCCCATGAAAAAGAGCACCACTAACAAGAATAGCCATCAGTATGAATGGAGTGGCTATCATGTGCAAAACTGGATGGCTTTCCTTCTAGGAAAGGAGAAGAGCAGGAGACAGGCAAGAGCACACATGGTGTGCACAGAGACAAAGAGAAGGTAGAGACAGAGAACTGAGTTTCTCTTTGGCTACTGCTCTCTCAGTGCAAGTCAGTTTTTTTCTTAACGAATATTCCATGTCACAGTAAAAAGGCAAAATCCATCCATTCGTTTAAACCATATTTATTGAGTACCTATTATGTGCTAGTGATAGGTTAAGGGTTAACTTGTCCGGGACGATTCCTCCAGGCTGACCTCCCAGAAGAAGACTTGTCCTCCTTTAGTACTCTGCAGAAGCTGGCCACAGCCTAGTACTTCAAAAGTCAGTCCTGGTGAATTCCAAGTCTAGGACCCCAACCCCCACTGCTACCACCACCCCATTATACTAGGTAAGAGGCCAATTCTTCCCCTTCCAAAAACTCTGAAGTGATGAATTCTGTCTCAAGCTTTTCTCATTATAGAGCTGCAACTGTAAAGCTTGGGACTCAGCCTCCAGATCATGGCTCCATAGCCATGAACACTAAGCTTGACCTAATGTTCTGCCATGATATAATGCTACTGTATCCTCCCTTCTCATCATGCTAGGAGAGGGGCTGGTGTTTCCCTAACTAGGCAATTGAAAAGACCACACAGCTGTAAGGTCAGTGTTCTCCTGCTGGGTCTGACCTCTGGCCTTGCTATATCTCTGTGTGCTACTCCGGAATGCAATGGGCAGGAAGCATCTGTACACCTGCTTCTGCTCCTCTCTCCAGGACTTTTCTCCAGTGATGCTGCTTGGCCATCTGCCCTTGTCTGGATGACTGTCACAGGCTGGGAATGCAACAGAGAACAAGCTAGTCAAAGTCCCTGCCCTCACGGAGCTTACCTTCCAGTGGAGGAGATGGCAAATACACATGTGAGCAAATGACAGGGAGTGAGGCAGAGCAGTAGAGAGACAAACTGCAAAATGACCAGTGCTGGGATAGGACTGAGGGATGCTGTGGGAGCAGGGGATATCAGGGAGACACCACTGAGGAGGTGGAGTCTTCCAGACAGCCTCACTTTCTTAGCTCATAATTTAATATGGCTTTAGTAAATAGCAATATATTTATTGTTTGTTTTTTTAAAAAAATTATTATAAAGCTTAACATGTTTATTTTTGTCAAAGCTTATGTCCATCCTTCATTGAGGCTTTAAAGTATGCTCTGTTTTATATCACACAATGATATAGTTGATCGTTTTAATATCCTTAATACACAAAATAAAAGTTGCAAAATAAGGGGGAGAGAAATTTTTTGAGACTATGACGTTGAAACCACCTAGAACCACCTCTCTAGCCAAATGTCCTGCCAGTTCTATCTAAATAATGCCAGTTCTGTCTCATTATTGAGCACCAACTGCATGCGAGGCACTCATCTAAATGCTTGTGTGTGTTCGCTTTTTTTTTTTTTTTTTGACGTGTTTACTTTTCAAATCTTCAAACTAACCTTGGAAGAAGGGAACTATGATCTTCTCTGTTTGATAGAGGAGATAACTGAGGCACACTGAGGTGTGGAAACTTGGGCAAGGTTATACTGCTAGTAAGTGTCAGAGCCTGGATTTGAACCCTGGTGTGCAAATCCCAGAGCTTGTGCTCTGATCATCCCTTCCTTCCCACTCCCAAGTCAACTAGTAACAGGAGGATGACAGCCCAAAGTTCTGGCAGTCATTCACATGTGTAGCTCCTCTCTTTCCTCCCTCCCAGCACTGGGTTTGGAAACCATTAGATAAGAGTTACCTTAGACCCAAGGAGAAGGGTCCCACAGACAGGTAGACCTTCTTGGACATTCCCCAGAGAACTGAAAACGCTTTGCCGGCGAGCTCACTGTGCATATTTGCTGCTCTCTGGATGTGTCCCAGTTGGGCCAACTTCTGTTCTCGGCTGTTTGAATATATTCTGGCAGCTCAGAGGTGTAATTTCTCCAAATGCCGCATTCCTGCTGAGCCCGCAGGATGAATTGTGCAATTTCAGGTGAGCGCATCTTTAAACCCTAGCAAGCCTTGTAGTTTCTCCCTTCCTGCTTTCGCTGCAGGCCCCACTTGAAAGATTGAAGGCCTGAGAGCATATGCCAGGCCCTGGGGTACAGAAGGTGAGGTGCTGGGATAGAGATGGAGGAGGGCAGGAAGAGGTATATGGAGTAGTGTGGCTGCCCAGGCCAATGCCAGGTCCCCACTTTGAGAACTGGGATAGTCTTTAATTTTTCAGAGTTTTCATTTGTTTATATGTCTATTTGTTGTGAAAACATTTTCTGAGTGTCAGCTATGGGCCAATACTACTAGGTCTGGAAGAATGTTAGCTGTTAAGAGAAGTCCACCTTATTGTGAGCAGGTGTAATGGGAGAGGGGCCGCAACTCAGTCAGGAAGCCCAGAGACATCTTACTGGGGGCAAGTGGGGTTAAGCAGTGATAGGAAGGTAAAAAGAGATCCTTCCTTCCTTCGTCCTTAGCATTTTGGTTCTCTTTACACATCAGGCATTGTGTCAAGTGCGTTCTTGCATTACTTCCATTAATCCTGCCAACTCCCTGTGAGGTAGGTTTCTTTTTAGCGCCCTATTACAGGTAAGAAATGTAAAACACAGAGAAGCTAAATGACTTGCCCAAGGTCTCTCAACCATTAAGTCCTGGGACCATTTTTTCTCTACTCTATGAGGCTGTATAGCCTTGAGGGCAGGTTGCAAATGCTCATTGTTATGGAGAATCCCAAGGAAGCACAGGCAATCCTCCTCTCCTCCTCCTGCAAGCAGAGGCAGCAGGCAGTCTGCCTGGGCCCAGCAGTGCCACACCTGTAGGGCCTGGGGTCCTGCCCTGAGGGCATCGGTCAGCTACGGGCCCACTGCTGGGCCACACACCCCACAGCTCTTCTTGCACCCTTAGCTCAAAGCTTCACATAGGCTCATAGAGATCTTCCCAGGAACCCATAAACAGAGCAGAGCAAGGTACTGAAGCTAGGGACTCTGGAATCAAGTCAAATCCCAGCTGGGCCACTCAGAAGCACCACCCTGGTACAAGTTTCATAGACTGATTTTCATTTTCTTTGTTTCTAAAATGGAACTTTAGCTCATAGGTTCCTGTGAGGATTTAAGGCTATCTGTATAAAATAGCACAATGGCGCCTACCACTTAGTAGGGACTCTACAACTGGTCATTTCTTCTAACAGTATCGCCATGGGCATCTTCATCATTAAAGCTGATGAGAATGGGCTTTGACGTTCCCTGAGGAAAATTACTTCAGGCCTACAGAAGGAGGGGGCGGGGGAGGGGGCACATCTGTAGTGTTGGTGGGCTGTTTTGGCACCAGACTCTTGCAGCTGCACAGCAGAGCTCAGATTAATCTCCTAAGGTATACATTATACCAGGGGAATGAACCAAAGGTGAGAAATAAACACAGTAAGGAAACAGACATTTCTAGGATTTCCCTGCAGAGCGGACTTGTTCATCATCTGTCTCCACCACCAACCAAAAGGCAAAGTCTGTGAGAACACGAAGTTTGTCTTGTGTACTTCTTTATCTTTTTCAGCTAGAACAGTTTCTGAGTCACAGTAACTCCTTAACAGATGTTTCCTGATTGAGCGAATGAATGACTGAATTCTTCTCTGGCCTGGTTCAAGAGTCATTTTACCAGAGGGTCAGATATGGAAATGAGGGACTTCCCAAGAATGGCCTCAGCTTCCCACCTGAAAACCCAAATACCTAAATAACAGGAATATTTAATAAGTGGTAATTATCGCAGTGTACTGCCCGTGCTCGTACTGCCTACGTACTGATGATACGCTAAGTGCTTGATGTCCGTTGTCTCACAGTACTCAACACCTGTGAGGTAAGCATTGTTATCTCCATGTCACAGAGTGGGGGAATGAGGTCTGCAGAGGTGAAGCAGCCTGCGCAAGATCATATGGCCAAGAAGTCATGTGATCCTCGATTGGTTCCAGGGTCTGTTTGTAGAGCCTGTACTTTAAGGCACTACTTTTTCCAACCTCTCCCATCCCCGTCTGAGGATCAAAGAAAACCCCAAACAGCCTCACTCTTTTCAGCGCGTATTTCAGATACACTTCAGGAAAGACAGGCCACATAATGCTGAGTATCCGTAGTCAAATTCGAGTACAAGTGAGCTTTCCAGGTCTGTAACCCATACGGCACCCCCGTGGTGACCACGTGTTACCCCTGTGGGACGTGGGACACTACCCTGTCTCTACTACCTGCTCCAGCTCACACATCAAAATGTGTCTGCTCGGTGGCCTATTTCTTCTAAGTTCCTCTATGCCCTCGTTCTCCTGAGCAACTTATTTGAGCCAAGATAGTAAAGTGTTTTTTTTTTTTAAGACCACTCCTCCTATCTCCTGTGCACATCATCAAAAGGAATAGGAACAATAAGGCCCAGAGCTCCCTGCTTGCCACCCCTATTTCAGACGCAAGAGTCCAGCTTTCAACTTGTCGCCATCTACCTGTTTGGCTTCTGCCTTTAAACAAAGGATTTTATGGTGCAAATGACTAAATAAATAAGCTTAAGAACGATTAGTTTAATTTCATCCTCAGTGTAGTCGTCTAAAAACGTTTTGGAGTGTCTGCTCCGTGCTTGGCCATGTTCTCAACACCAGGTAAGTGAAGACCGGCAAAGTCCTTGCTCTCATGGTGCTTACATTCTGGTGGAAAGATAGGAGTTAAACAAATTTGTAATAGAAATGAGGACAGTAACAGTGAGTGTTAAATAGAGAGTTAAAATCAAGCAATATGTCCGAATGGTGGGATCCGAAAAGGTATTCCTGGAACCTGTGAATATTACTTGATACGGCAAAAGATGGAATAAGTTAAGAACTTGAGCAAAGGAACCTTTCTTGGATTATGCCGGTGAACTCTAAATGTAGTGACAAGTACCCTTATAGGACAGAGGCAGAGGGAGTTTGAGACAGAAGAACATGAGGCAGTGGGACCACAGACCCAGAGGTTGGAATATACAGCCACAAACCAAGGAATGCCTGGACCTGCTTGGTGCAGCCCTGCTGGTGTCTCGACATCTGATTTCTGACCTCCAGAACTGAGAGAGAATAAGTTTCTACTGTTGGAAGCCACCCATTTTATGATCCTTTCTTACATTAGCGCCAGGGAACTAATACTGATGGCTACTTTAGATGGAGTGGTTAGGAAACCCTCACAAGAGGTAACGCGTAAGCTGATGTAAGAATGACAAAAAGGATCCTCCTTATGAAGACCTGGGGGAGAAACATTTCAGACAGGGGGAACAGCTAGTAGAAAGACCCTAATGCAGGGTTCTAACAGGGAGGCTAGTTAGGATGCTATTATAGGGGCCAGGTGGAAGGTGTTCCCGACTTACACTAAAAACAGTAGTTGAGATGATAGGGAAAAGTAGATGGAATAGCTCATGGGATAAAGTCAATGTTAATTGTTTCTGGACTAGATATTGTGGTGAGGGAAAGCAAGAGAAGATTCGGCTTGAACCACTGGAAAAATACTGGTGCTATTCCCTGAGATGGAGAAAGAGCAAGCTGGAAAGGAAATCAAGAGGCCTTCCCTTTATCATATTAAATTTTAAATGCTCATGGACTCCCAGGTCTGGGATTAAGGGATATATCTGGGTGGGACATCTAGCTTTGGGAGCCACTGACAGATAGGAATCTAAGCAATGGGACTAGGTGAGATCGCGCAGGAAGAGTGCGTAAATAGAGAGGTAAAGCAAGACCAAACAGATCCCAAGGTACCAATGCAGAGAGATCAGGATGATGAGGAGGAGTCAGTGAGGGAAACTGAGGCAGAATGGCAAACACAGTGAGAGAGAAACAGTAGAGTGTGGTGTTTCGGAAGCCAAGAGAAGAAAGACTTTCTCTAAACACGGAGGCATCCACCATATCAAAATAAGTTCTTCTTGCCAGGTAACTTATATGCATTTTCACTGGGGAGTTAGTATTCCAGGCCAATAGGTTGCTTCTCAACTACCATCGCCCTTAATTGGTAGTGGCTCCTCAGAGTTCAGTGATGAGAACTATTCGAGTGCTCCGCCCGGGCTTGGCAGCCACTATGATTGGCTGGCGATACCCATGTGAGAAGTTGGGCAAGAGTTCTGTGTATTTTATGACCCTGCCTGATCCAGGGGAAAGAGATGAGTTAGGACAGTTTCAGGGGCTTGTGTAAGGCACCAGGAGATAAGCCGTGGCTAGGGTGACCCATCAGATCACATGCCATAAACCAAGTCCACCCATATGTAAGGACCACCCTGCAGTGGATTCAGGACTAGAAACAAGACAATCTCTGGAAGGAGAACATACCGAGAGATGGAGAAGAAGTGGGGGCTATAACTTAAGCCCAGGCCTCACCGGCTTTGAAATCTGGCATCCAGATTCAACTCGTAACTCTGCCACTTACTGTGAGGATGTGGGGAACTAACCTTTCTGCGCCCCATTTCCTCACCTGCTGAATGATATACATGCAACGGTGAGGCCATAGCAACATGTCAGGCCAAGTCTCTTGGGAATCCCTAAAGCAAGATCTATTTTTTCGAGAGGCCATTGTGATACCTTTAATTTAGGTGACATAGTAGAGGTTTATCCTCCTCCATGGCTGTTGCACCCTCCTTACGGAGAGGCTTACACATGATAGGTTCTCAATAAATGATCAAACAGACTTGGATTGAATGTCACTGATCTTGTGCTATTGGGACATGCTAAGTTGAATCATATTTTGTTAAATAAGAATCCCTTATTAGAAGTATAACAGGGAATAACAACAAGAAGTATGTCAGTATGTGCCTATGATTTTTTTCATGCTTCCAGCTTTTAGGGAGAATACTGTGTATGGTTATTGGGTCTTTGTTGTACAGATCAGGGTAATGGGTAGAGAGGTCATGGTAAAGAAGCTTAAAGAAGGATAAGTAGATTTCCCTACGTAGGTGAGCATATGGAAAAATCTGGGAGGAGGGAGGGGATTAAAGTGGAAGGGAAAGTATGGGTGTGGCCCGTATGGGCTGAACCACTTAAAGACAGAAGACGTAATTGAACAGCTACCATGAAGACAGGGATGTTTGGAAAAGAGGTAGTTAAACTCTATTAGAAGAATTTTGCCATGTTGTGGGACATAAATCCTCCCTATCACCTCTTTAAGAGTCATTCAGTAAAAATGTATATTGCTTTTCAAGACTTTTTAGATTAAAGTGTACGTGTGTGTGTGTGTGTGTGTGTGTGTGTGTGTGTGTAACTTTGTGCTGAGGCTGGCCTTAAGGTGGCCGAGTTTTATTTAGGTTCCATGGGTGACAAAGTGTCTTCCTATTCATCTTCCAATTTGACCTTCATAGCACCCATCCGTGATAAAAACTCATCAGATTTTAGTTTTACATTGTTTCCTATCTGAACAAGGAGAGAGTAAGTCTTGCCCTGTGTCACTGAGTTCATCATTAGAAAGCTGTCAGTAAAATTCAAGTTTCCTGTCACTTAGACGAGCGTGCTTTTTCTTCCCTCCTCCTCTCCTTCCGCATCTTTCTTCCTATCTCTTCCTCTCTCTTGCATTCTCCTCTTCCTCCTCCCTATTCTCTCCCTGTGTATTAGTGTTAGCAGTGAACCATAAGCATTAGACATTCCCTGATACACCACCATGTTTTTAGTTGACAGTTTTAGTCCCAAGAGTCCAAAGCCATGTCTTCTGGGAAAACAGAGGGCCTGCCCATGGTGTTTAAAGATGTGAAGACCCAGAGGACTTAGATTTTCAGTTTCCAGTGAGAAGGCCTTGAATAACAGCGGGGAGGGTAGTAGATGCATCTAGACCCTTTGCCTCCTAAGACAAAGAATCCAGACCCCATGGGGATGTGGTGACTCCTGCGGGCCAAGCAGGATTTTAATAACCCGGAGATATGGAGGCTGTCTCCCAGGGGTCACCACACCCAGGCCTGAGTGAGTAGTGGGCTGCTGTCCCCCAGGGCCCATGCTCCTGTTTTCTTCTGCCTGCCTTGAGTTGCTGAAAGCCTATTTGTGTGCAGTTTGGCTAAGAAAAATCCTGTTGCTTTCCAAGCGGATGCTTTGTTGTTTCTGTTACACAAACATATGAAAAATCAGCATTTCCCGCTCTGCATTGAGCCAAAATTGACTGCTGTCTCCATATAATAAAGCAGCATGTTTTGCCCCTCTCTTCTAACTGGAAGACACAAAGTCTCAACAGACAGAAAGAATGTGTTTATTGATTGAGCTTCATCCCAGAAACTGGACTGCACCACAGGGAGTGAGCAGAGAGCGAGCGAGTGGGCCAATTTTAAATACTCCGCAAATGCTCCTTAGCGGTATTAATGAGCAGCGGACTGAAGTGCATTAAGATCTCATGTGCTGGAGTAAATGAAAGCAGAGATTTCTGTTTCATAATGACCTGAAAATTCACTGGTAGGTGGAAGGGGAAAGAACCACTCATTTCCTGAGTTGCCTGTCCTCTCTTGCTGATTTGGAAATGCCCTGGTTCCCCAAATGCAGCAATAATAAAGCTCTTATGAATGCCGGAACAAGCCTTGTATACTTGCAGGGGAAAACAGGGATGCTTCAACACAGTCTCAGGAGAAGCAGCAGAGAGATACGGGGCAGCAGAGCTGGGCAGAAGCCAAGAAGAGACTTGCCTCTGGCTCTTGTCATGAGTCTGAATCACCTCTACTTTTCCTTATCTGGTCCTGCTCCCTGCACTCCTGGGCCCACCTGCTCCTTGGAGCGAAGGAGGCCTGTGATTGGCTGGGCCTGGCCTCCAGGGCCCTCTCTGCAGCCCCTTGATCCTTTCCTGTCCCTGAATGAGCTTCTCAGACTCGGAATGTGCTATTAACAAACACATGGAGCTGAGCCTCTGGCAGAACATACTGCTTGCTGTCCCCGTCTGGTAGCCTGTGGAAAGCAGAGGGTGCACCTGCTGCTTGCCTGGATCCTGGCCTTGGGGGTCTGCCAGCTCCCCTTACCTGTAGCAGCTGCCTTTTTTCCCCCCTGCTCCTGGCATCATCAAGTTGCCATACTTGCCAACAGACCCCTGAGGTAGCTCCTCCTCCAGCTATAAAAACCTGAACCTTGCTCCTGCCTGGAACATGAGCAACCTTGATTGACCCAGAACTTAGAGCCACTGTCAAGGGGCTGTTTTTTCCCCCCATGAAGCTGTCCTTCATTCCTAAAAACAATGGGGAGAGCCAAAATTTCAAGGGAATTTGGGAGAGAGGTGGGGAGAGGGAGAGAATAAATGGCATGAAGCAGGGAGGGCTTAGAATCGGGCAGATCTAGGTTCCATTCCCAAATCTCCTGCTTGCTACCAGCAAATTCACTCAGCCTCCCTTAGCTTCATGCCCTCAGCCATAGACGGGGGATAATAATGATTCATAAGGGGAAGATGAATTGGGATAACATGTAAAGGGCCTTCGAGCAAGGAACCAGACATAGACCCATATTGAAATCTGTTTCTTCCACCCACCCCTTGGCTACCAATTTGGGACCACCAAGCACTTACTAGGTATTCTATAAATATCTAAACAGAAAGATGATTTGAATGAATCAACAAATGTGTAATTTAAAAACACTCAGTGTGGTAATGGATTAAGCCTTCGATCAAAGTTAGATCTGGTTTTGAGTTCTGACTGAGATACAGCTGAAGGAACTGCACAAGAAATTCGATTGTGAAAATATTTATTTAAGCTTTGTTGTTTCTTCTGAGATTTTTTTCTCATGAATTTGTATTGTAGGAAAATACACATAAAATGTATCATTTTAACCATTTTTAAATGTACAGTTGAGTGTCAGTAGCTTCATTCATGATGTTATACAAGCATGACCACTATTCCTAAAGTATTTTCATCACCCCAAACAGAAACTCTAATCTGTTAAACAGTAATTCCCTGTTTTTCCCTCCATCCAGGCCCTGGTAACCTCTATTGCCTCTCTAAATTTACTGATTCTCAACATTTCATATAATGGAATCATATAATTTCGATCCTTTTGTGTCTGGCTTATTTCACTAAGTATAATGTTTTCAAAGTTCATCCATGTAGCATCTGTCGGAACTGCATTTTTTTTTTTACAGCTGAATAATATTCCATTTTCTGTATATCACATTTTGTGTATCCATTCATCTGTCAGACCCTTGGGGTTTTTTTGTTTTTGTTTTTGTTTTTTTTTACCTTTTGGCTATTGTAAATGATGCTACAATGAGCATTGGTGTACAACTCTCTGTTTGGGTCTCTGCTTTCAGTTATTTTGGATATATACCTAGGGATGAAGCGCCTTGGTTATGATAACTCTATGTTGAGCTTTTTGAGGAACTACCAAATTGTTTTCCACAGTGGTTGCAACCATTTTACCTTCCCGCCAGCAATCCAGCAGTGGTGCAGCCAGGGGTAGGGAGAGGGTTGTTCCACTTTCTTCACATTCTAATCAACACTTCTTATTGCCTGTCCTTTTTGTTTTAGCCATCTTAGCAGCTGTGAAGTAGTATCTCATTGTGGCTTTGATTTACCTTCCCTAAAGACCTAGGATGTTGAGCATCTTCTCATATGTTTGCTGATCATTTGGAGAAATGTCTCATCAAGTCTTTTTTGCCCGTGTTTTAGTTGGGTTGTCTATTTGTTGAGTGGTAGGAGTTCTTTATATATTGTGGATGTTAAACCCATACCAGACATATGACTTGCAAATGTTTTCTACCATCTGTAGGCTGTCTTTACATTTTACTTAGCCTTGTCTTTAATTACGAGTTATGAACACATGCACATATATGAGGGTGACTTAACATGATGAGAGTGATTCTGCAGTTCAAGGGCCAAAATCAGCCTTGTAATTGTTTATCTGCAACCTCCAATGTAATGTCTGTCCCTTTAAATAGGAAGTTTTTCTGCACAAGAAGTGTATGACTTGACAGAACCATACTTCTGCACTCTGCTAGCTTCCCTGGAGCAAGAAGCATTTGAGTCATTTTGTTATACCTAGTAGTAACCTAAACCTCTGGTTAGGTCCAGCATCAAGCAGCTCCACAGAGCCATAAAATGTCTTATGAGTTCTGCCGAACATCCTTGGTTCAGCAGTGAAGGGAGAGAGTGAGATGACCTAATTGGATAGATTTCTGACATGGTTGAAATCCAAATAACCAAACAGCAGGGGGATCCTGACCCAGAAGATGGACTGTATTTGGACAGAGCCTGATGTGTAATTGAATACACGTTTCAGAATTCCAAGGGAACATCTTCTAGGACTTTTATAATCTATGAATCAAATAAAAAGGAGAAATTCTCCCCTCTTCACTCTGGTAAGAGGCGATGGGCCCAGCCTTTGGGAACTTTCTCAGTGAGAACAGTAGGGGGTCCCAAGGCTGGAAGGGAGGGGGAAGGACATGGAGAAGCACTGTCCGTGCCTGTCTCCCTCCTCCCCACTCTTCATTCTTTTCTACCTGGCGAGGAAATGGTCAAACATGAGAGGAAGAGGAGGAGGAGAAAAAAGAGGCAAGGAATTAAAAACAAAAACAAAACCAAACTTGATCAGCTCTAAGGTGAGCAGTCTTAGTGCCACAGTAAAGTATAAACACTTTTGGGTATGATCCGTTCAGCAGGCAGGTGAAGTGTGAAGCCGAGTCTTTGGGGTCCCTGACAAGGGCCCTCATTAGAGGAAGGAACAGGAGCTTCTGCTGTCACATGCAGCGGGGGAAAGACTCCCCACCTTTTTAGCCAGGGGGGGGTTTGGTTGTACAAAGGAAACAACAGGGTCTTCTCACCATGGAGCTTCATACCATTAGTCCAAGGGCAAGTAGACACTCCAAAGTCCTATAGGCAAAATCAAGAATTTCTCTGCTAAGTGCTAAACAGGAGGTTCGGCTTAGCATGGGATCCTGGGATGGTTCTTTGAGATGTCTGTAGTTGGAGGAAGCTTCCTGCCAGAAAAGGCCAGAGGCCACTTGCAACAGACAGGTTTATTTGGTATCTGTAGAAACAAAAGAAGAAATTTAAGTGCTGGCCTGGGAGCCCATTTGGTGGTCTACTGGCACACACTCCCCTCCCCACCCCACCCCCCCGCAAGAAAGAGAGAAGAGTGAGATGTAATAGGAAAGAAGTATTTGCTTCTGGTCCCTTGGCTGATGGGATGCCAGTCTTGTTGCCTAGATGTAATTCTAGACTGCATGACAGGCTTTGAGTGCCAGGCAACAGCAGAAGCAGCATGCTGTATTTTTTTATTCCTTTACCTTGCCAGATGCCCATGAAGGGAGCTCTCCCTTAGCCCATAAACAACCAAGACTAATAGAATATCTCGGCAAAGGTGGTGGGCAGAAATCCTGGCCATCTCAAATATCAGGCTATAAGGAAGGGCCCAGTTCCCTTGTTCCACAGGCAGAGTGTTGGCAAGCCACAGAGGGAAAAAGACATGGTAAAAGCATGTACATTTTAGGAAAAAAATTCAAGTTGAGCCATACTGTTTTAAATGTCTAGAAAAATCTTTCTGTTCCGTGGGTTTCCAACTGGAAGATATTTGAGATGCTGCTCTTCCTACCAGAAGAACAAGGATAGTAAGAAGTGCTCCCTGCACAAAGAGAAACATGCTGAGGTCCAGGGAAAGAACTGGGTGCTCTTCTTAGGCCAAATCCTCCTCCAGCTTTTCTATCAGGCTCAGAGGGTGGGTGGAGCATGTAAAGGCCTTGGAAGTCATTCTTTCTTCTGCCATTATGTCAAAAGCATGTCTTCCCAGCCCTGGTGAAGGCATTGCTCACTTAGCAAAGTTGGTATGTACCCCTCCACCCCTCTATAGAGCACCTGGTCCCTGTAGTTGGCGTCTAGATTTAGCCATGGGGCAGCCTAGGGCTGTGGGATGTAGCCCAGTCTCTAGGTTTGAATGGCTCCACCATTCCCTCAGATTGTGATTTTGGGAAAATTATTTAACTTCTCTGTGCCTTGATTTTGGTGTCATGGCAGTTTAGCCAAGTAGTTAATAGTGAAGGCTCAGAGCCAGAGTGACTGGGTTTAAATCCCCGATTTACTGGCTGTGTGACCAGCTCATTCTGGGTGACATTTTTCTCATCTGTAGAAAGGGGGTCATAATAGTATCTACCTTATAGGGTGCTTGGAAGCCTCAGATGAGCTAATCCAGAGAAAGTGCTAAAATGGCCTGCAGCCGAGACCATTGAGCTGGGCTGGGTGTCTACCTTCCTCTCAGCCCTGCCTGGTCCTCTCTTGACTTTTCTCCCAGCACTCCAGCCACTCCTCAGCTACAGGCTGAGCTTCTCCTGCTTGAGGACCTTTCCTCAGGCCGTGTCTCTGCCTGTGCTCGTACCCTGACTCTCAAGACCACCTTTTTTTTTTTTTTTTTTTTTTTGCTTTCAGTTCTTAGCTGTCAGGGAGGTGCCTATGAATCCCCTGGACAGGATCTGAAGCCCCCTTGTGCCATAGCTTTCCCTTTATCCCTTTTATAACAGTTTTAATATATTAATTTATCATTGGATTGGCATGTATTAGATGTTAGAATGTAAACTTCTTCACCGTGACATTGTTGGCATTTAATATATTGTACGTACTAGGTTTGGATGAGTAAGTGAATGGAGAAATGCACATTTCCCTTGGCCTGGCCTGCCACCTTCCTGTCTAAGGATGGGGATTATATTTCATGGGGCTAAGCTTGCATCCACTGAATTTTGCAAATAATAATATTAACAATTGTGTTGATTTAGCTTTAGGAAGCAGTCACTAGTGATACTCTGAGACACAGAATATATAGGTGTTTGTGAACCTGCAGGTGACAAAAGATGGTCTGGGGTTTGAGGAGGCAGTGGGGTGGAGTCACTAAGAGTATGGGCTCTTCGTTCAGACTGCCTGGCCTGGAATCTGCACCAGCATCACCAACTGTGTGATCTTGGGCAGAGTCTGTGCCTTGACTATATCCTTGTTGATAAAACACATCCTGGGGTCACTGTGAAGATAAAACAAGATCATGTATATAAATAGCCTGGCATGTAGTAAGTACTATGCTAGTAATTTTTTTTTTTTAAATCAGTATTTTTCAGACACTATAGCAAATCCTAGGGACAAACATTTTTTTTTCTTTTCCCTAAATCCTTGTCTGCTTTAATGTGTCAGGTTTCTGACTATCTAAGTGGAAATGTAATCAGCACAGCCATTTAAATTTATATGTGCTCAAGATACCTTCGCTGATGTTAATCCAAGCATTTATGATCCCTTAAGGTCTGTTTACATCAGCTAGTAGAAAAAAATGTAAACCGCACAGAGTGCATTTGAAAGGCAGGCTTTGGTGTCTGTAGCCACGTGTAAAATGCAAATAAAAACTTGGCTCATCCAAGGTACATGGGTGTTGTGTCTTGAGCACATCCTTGAAATGCATACATGTGTCTTCTTCATATGGTATTTTTCCCTCTGGGGTTGCACAACTAAGCCCATAAAAATAAGGATCTGCCTGACCATTTGGCTTAAGACTAGATATTTTAAATTTGGACCACTATGAAAAACACACTATTTTCTTTCTGCCAACATCAACAGTTCTTTAGCCTGTTATCAGTGGAATCATTCTCCGTTGTTCCTTCACCACCATCTCTGGGTAAATTAGGCTGTTGTTTGTAGAAAACAGTCACCTAATGATCTGTGTGCAGCCCAAAGAGGAGGGGCCCAATCTAGCTTCTGCCCTCCTGGGCACCCCACCAGTACTGTGCTCATTTGTGGTTGGAGACCGCAGGGTAGCTGGTGGTATTCTCCCCACCTAATTGCACCTCAGAATCACTTGAGCCAAAAAAGTGTCTGGATGTTGCCGAGGAAGACTAATGTTCATTAGTGTTGTGAGCATTCCATATTGGCCTGCCACTGGTGATGCTTGATAAGCAAAGTTTTTGATTAATTACTCCATAAACCACATTTACATATGGATTAAATGCTGTGGGATGGGAAGATATTTCGATGGAAAACTTACTCATCTTCTCCAAACTCGCTCATTCCAAAAATATGTACTGAGTGTCAACTATGTCCCAGAGATCATTCTAGACTCTGATTATTTGATGATGACCAAGATAAGCCAGATCTCTGCTCCCAAAGGGCTTATAATCTAAGAGGGGATGGAATGAGGATAATAAATTAACTGAAATAAGTAAGTCAAAAGATAATTTCAAATGTGGTACATGCCAAGCATTTGAAGAAACTGGATGATGCAATGGGAAATCAGAGGCTAGGAGCAACTACATTGGGTGATGAGACCTAT
The DNA here is from genome assembly GCF_024610735.1 of Ursus americanus. NCBI lineage: Eukaryota > Metazoa > Chordata > Mammalia > Carnivora > Ursidae > Ursus > Ursus americanus. The sequence goes on along the minus strand of NC_142140.1, from coordinate 30,686,837 downwards.
TTCTGGAAGGAACCAGAAATAGGATGATCTGGGGAAAGGAGTTCTAAGCAGGAGAAAAGCAAATTCAGAGTGTAGGAAAACAAAAATGAACTTGATCCTGTGAGAAGAAAGACCAGGAGGCTACCATTGCAGCTGATGTCTAGAGAGTAAGAAGGAGGCAGGCAAGGGCTAGATCACACATGGCCTAGGAGGCCCTGCTCAAGAGTGGGACTTAATCCTGGAGATAGGAAAAGGTTGTAGGGTTTGAATAGACATGTGCTGGGCTTGATCAAAATCTTTCACAGGCTATTCTGACTGCTGTCATATCCTGCCAAGTGGGCTCATACATATACTCAGACCCATTTCTTCCACTGATCCTCATCTAAAGAATGACATAAAAATGAAATGTTTTTCCTTTTACTTTGGGTGATATTAAGGCACTGAATAATTATTCCAGTCACTATAAAAACCATGTGCTTATGCTGGGTTTTCCTGGTTCGCCTGGCTTCCCTAGAAACCCCATCCCCAGAGTTGGGGTAAGCCCTTCAATTCCATTGGGAATTTAGGGAGTTCTGTACAAAATATGAAGTGTAGAAAATTCATATAAACAAAGACAGACCTACTTAAAGTAGTTGGTGCTTGCAAAGACATTTCTCAGGCAGTTCACCCCAGCAGTTTTTAATAGCAAATCAGAATCAGAATAGGACAAATCATGATTTTCCTCTTTCTGGAGCCTGGAGAGAATTGAACAGAAAGCAAGTGTATTTAACTCCCAACAACAAGAATAGTTTCTTATGAATGAGTGTAGAGGTGACCTCTGGATAATGGATTCAGATGCTTGGTCACCCAAAGTGATAAGGTCTGAGCTCCATTGGTTCTTGCCTGTCTAGTCTACCAGTGTGCCTGGCTCTTAGATGCTCAGTGAAGGTCTACTGAGAATGGATGGATGTCCACTACATATCCAGTGTATTAAGTACTTTGGCAGGGAATGGCAGCAAGGCCATCGTGCTGAAGTGGTTGGGATGGCAGAATACCTACCCCTTCTGCTCACAGAGCCAGAGGTCCCTAAGAATAGTCAATGAAGAGTCTTAGAGGATGTATCAAAGAAAATATCAGGAAGGAGAGGAGTTTATAATCAGACCAAAGTCTGGAATTCAGGCTTATGGCCATGGAGAAGTTTTGAGTGATCACAGGGTCCAGGCTATGCCCTGTGAGCAGGTGTCAGGAGGAAAATGGAAGAGAGAGAGGAGGATGTTAGAAACTGAGAGGTGGGTGCCTACATAAAAGGTAAAGGTTGGGATAAAGTGGAAGTCCAAGAGTCAGATATCCAAATCTCTGACAGATGAGAAGGAATGACCAGTACAAGTATATAGTGATGATATGGCGGGGCAGGAGTAGGAGGACGTTATAATTCAGTGGCCTAAGAATAAAGAATCATAGCTTTTTGAAGCTCCTGTTGGGTTGAAGTGTAATGACTTGTTTGCTAATCTTTCTGTCCACTAGATTGTAAGCTCCTCAAAGGGAGAGACACTGTTGCATCTGTTGTCACATTCCCTGTATCTGGAATGTCATAGGCATTCAATATGTATTTGCTGTACTGTGAAAGTATCCCTGGTATGCCCACCTGGAAGACTTCATGATTCACCACCTCCTAATCAAACCTAGCAGGGGGTGTGCAAGTCCAGCACTTTCCTCATATCAATCAATTTGTGATTGTTTTTTTTTTTTTTTGACTCTCTTATAAAGTGACAGGCCCTGGGAACAGGGATACTGTCCCAGTCATCTCCATAGTCCTGTGCTTAGCCCACTAACAGGTGTTTAGTAGATGCTAAGTGCCTTTTGTTAAAAATAAAAGACTTTAGTGACATCCTGCATGCTTATCCTCTAAATATAAAAGATTTAAGTGGACTTAAGGGTTTTTCTCCAAGATAAAATATGGTATACCTATATAGGGAAAGTGTAATTAAATAAAAAGGTCATTCGGTAGGTCACAAGGCATGTACAGAGACCTGTTGTTATTCTTCATTGAAGTCATTCTTATTTGCAGTGCAACCTGATGAGTGCATGTACATTTCTTGACGATTAAGAGAGAGGGATATCTGAGGGAGCGTATAGGACCAAGAAATGCAATGAATAGTTGGTGGTGGCTGTCTTGAGCTGGCTTTGACAAGGACAAGCAGGAGTGTGAGTGGGACTGAGCTATCCCCAGTGTTCATTGAGAATGAATTGAGGGACGTGCTTCCAGTCCTGTTGAAAGCCAGGGTTCATCTTGAGTAAATAAGACTTTTCAAAGTGCCACCAGGAGATGAAAGAGCCACTTAGATCAGATCTGACTTGTGTCAGTCTCAATAAGCTCACCTGCTTGCCACAGGAAGGGCACACTCACCCTGTCTGCTCGCGTAAACTCTGCTATGTAAACATCCAACTAAATATATTAGACACCTGGAAGTATGGTAAAGAAATTGTGAAATGCCCGGGGCAGAAGGGCCTCTTGACCCTGGAACCAGCCTGATTTCACACTACAATGACACTTGCCTGAGTCCCGCCAGGTATTGGGATTGGCAGGTCCATTTAGGTCAGATCCCAGCCAGGCTTCCACTGGCCACCTCCAAAATTGCCCACACAGGCCCAGCTGAGATCACCACAAGCCTGTTCTTACTCTAGGAACTACACCACCTTCTCTTTCCCAGTTAATAAATATGCACTATACACTCAGTACTAGCCAGACTTTAGAACTATGGGGACACTTGCCTGCCCTCAAGATGGTAGTAGGAGAGATGGAAACACAATAAAGTCTAATAAATCTAATAAAGTATGTAATAGTAAGGGTGGTGCTTTTGCATTTTAGCTCCACATTGAGTTAGGCCCAGGTTTCAAATTCCACCTTCCATCACTTACTAGCTGGGTAATTCCAAGTAATTTAAATACCCTCTTGAAGCCTCCAGCTCATCATCTACAGAGCAATGATGATAATTGCTCTTGTAGGGATTCAGTAAAATAATGAGTGTGAAAGAATCAGCCCAGCGTCTTCTAGCAGTAAATGCTTAGTAAATCTATCTTCTCTTCCTCCCCCTTTATTACTCCTATTACTGCCGCCATTCCTGCACAGAGGTGGGACCCAAGGGGAGGAGAGAGTCTGGAGGATGGAATAGGATTTGCTTTGGGATAGGCAACTATTACTTTCAGGTCTCAGAGAATGATGGAGTTTCACTAGGAGGAAAAGAATATGGAGATCACTCTGGGCAGAAGAATCAGCAGGAGCTACCCACCTATGCATCCAATCATCCACTTGTTTTTCCATTCATTTAACATGTATTTATCAAATCTCTACTGAGTGCACACTATAACCTCCTCCAACTCCTGCCCTGATACACTCCAGACAAGCAAACCTTGTTAAAACAAAACAAAACAAAACAAAACAAAACAAAACAGGAGGCACAATTTCTGAGGCAAAACACCTTATGCATTGAATACATTTTCAAAAAGCAACCTGTCAATTGATTTTTCATAAATTGGATTACATTTCATATGGTCCAAGAAAGCTCACTACAGGGGTCTTATGACAAATATGGTGAAGAAGAAAATTTTTACCTAATGTGAAACATCATTAGTCTTATATTAATTGATTGATAAATCTAGATATTGGATCTACTTCACTCTTCTTACCCTAGGTGTGCTGAGACACATGTTTAACCAGATGGTTGGCTACGTGATGTCAACCATCAGCATAGGAAGAACATATTTCTACAAGGAAAACTTCAGAATGAGGTTTTGATGTCATACACATTTCAATTGGTCGGCAACACTGGTATTAATCTCTTAGAGTAATCCAATGAAGGAAACCCAGAAGCCAAAGGCTAAGGATGTGGCTTGATCTTAGTGGTGCCACCAACAGCAAGGATAAGCTCTAGATCACAACTTCTGAATACCAGCAGCAGCCAGGACCATTTGTGGGGCTGTTAGGACTAAGCATTTGGGTTTGTGGAAGTTAACTGTCTTTCTTCATAAGAAGAACAGTGTCTGTGTACTGCTAATTATAACTCAGGTGTTGAAAGTTAATACTGAAAAACATGACTAGCTGGGAAAAGGATCAATTAAAGAATTTTGAGACATTGAGGAGATTTCTAAAATATTTATTTTGGGCTTGTATGTCAAACCATCATATAAACAAAATGTAAATATAGTCCAAAGATAAATACTGTACTTTGCATATTTTAGGCTCATCATGGCTGATGTATAATGGGATGCAATCAGAGTTTCCATACAGGAATATTTAGGGAAGAAACCCTTTTACTATGTTTCTACTTAGGCCCACAGAAGATTTTTCTTTTCTTTAATTAATAGTCATAAAATAGCATTGATTATCATTTGGACAGTATCAGCATAGGCCATGTTTATTTCAAAATGTTGTTTATGCATCAAAATATTATACTACAGGTTTCCTGTCCAATGGGGATAGAGAGGAATCAAGTCTCTCAATGGGGCATGATATCTTCAATAATTAAGATACCTCACAATTACATGGCGCTTCAGGGTTTATACAGAACCATATTATCTTATTTAGCCCCTTTATTTAACCCTTGTGGCTGATTAGTCATTACCATCATCATTTCATGAGCAAATCTGAAGCTCACAGAGGTTAAATAATCCGAATAAGATAACGAAATAATGAGTGAAGTGCCACCAGGTAAACTGTGTCCTCTTTTCTAATATCTAAATGAGAAGCTCATTCCTGAGAAGAAATCATGCTCTCTTTTAAAGGCAGCCACATTCACTAAAGTCCTCAAGCCCCAGTCCGACCTAGAATATCACGTTTTTCTGGGTACTGCTTAGATCTGTTTGTGTCTCAGAAGGCAAACTCTGGTTCATTTAGACACAGAACTCTTCTACCAAATTAAAAGTCAATTTGAAAGAGCAAAACCACAGAGCTGACAAATCTGAAAATCTGTTGTTCCTATGTTCCTTCTCTCAGCATTGAACCTGGCGATAGAGGCCTGGCCCGTGTCCCCTCTTGGCCATTAGCTCACTGTTAGTTGCTGTACTTCATTTGTGCTCATTTATTAGTGAAGATTGGAGTCAGCCGTGGATGTCTGTTTTAAATGAGAACAGAGTGAGGTTGGGTTTTCATTTTTATTTGAAGTCCAAGCCAAGTTTATTAAAGATAATTAGGCCTTTGGAATAGTGAAATTACAATCGACACAGGCCTCTTGCCAACTTAGGCAAGCACATTTTTCCAATTACAAAGAGGCACTAACTATCTAAAAGGAGCAAGATGTCTTCAGCCCCACAGGCTTCCTCTCTGTTTCTTGAAGGCATGACGTTCTTTCCCACTCAGAGCTATTGCACTAGCTGTTCCCTCTGGCTGGAGCATCCTGCTTCTGGAAATTAAAACTGGCTTCCTCGTGTCAGCCGAATGCAAACTGAAATGTCATTTCAAAGAGACCCTCACTGTCCAAGTATTCTAAAGCAGCCAGCCAGCCATTTTATAAATCATATTATGATATATTGGCATCTGTTGTTTCTTTTATTTCTTTACTCCTTGTCTCCCCTTCAAAGCAGGGCCCTCAGAACTGAGTGCTGGACACATGGGGGGGGAGTGCTTTATACATATTTGTTCAGTGAAGGGAGGATCTAGAGGACTTAGGCCAAATCCATCCTCTTTGAAGGCTGAATGTGTTCATTATTAAATTATTATTATGTAACAAGCTACCTGAAAACTCGATGGCTTACCATAACAATCCTTTATCATTATTCATGCAGTCTGCTGGTTGTGTGAGAGTTGACAGTCTAGGTTGGGCTTGGCTGGAGCAGCTCTGCCGATCTTGGCTGGCTAGCTCCCATATCTGCAGTCTGCTGGAGTTGGCTGACTTAGGTTGGGCTCAGCTGATATGGCTCTACTTGACACTGTAAGTCTGAGGGTCCTGGTCTTTGACACAAGTCTCTCATCCTCCTTGGTCTTTATGCAGCCTCCTTGAACCAGCAGGCTACCCAGGACATGTTTTCTTCAGTGTAATAGCATAGCCACAAGGGAACAAGCAGCAATATATGAGGCCTCTTAAAGCCTAGACTCAGAACTGGCCCATTGGCTAAATAAAGTAAGACCTATCCCCCAAGTCAAGGGATTGAGAAGTATGCTTTGCCCATGGTGAGGTTATAACAAAGGCATGGATGAAGGGAAGGCTGAAGAATTAGGGTGAACAATGCAACCACCACATCCATGAATACGGAGTAGGGCACATATGTGGTAGATGTCGCATCTTTATCTGCCATGTATCAATGGACGTTTAAGTTGTTTGCATAGTCAGAAAAAGGTACAAAAGGGGTCTACGCTTGGTAGAAAAGCCCAATCTCCTTCATTTTCACTGGGTCTCTGGCATTCTCTTTTTACTGTGTTGATCTCATTATATGACATCGTTCTGTGTGTCTCCTTATTTTTCCCCTGCCCTCCTTTCTCCATGTGCCTTTTCTGAATTTTGCATTTTCCTCTATCTTCACATTTTTATATCTTCCTTTAAATAAAAGGGTATTTATTTTCAATGGTATTTACTGTATAGTCTTAAGTTCCTTCTTACAAATTGTAAGAAGTGAGTGAAGCAGTTACACTCAATTCAGCTGCTTTTTATGTAATGTAACCTTGCATTGATTTTTCTAGACCTTATTTATACTCAATATAAAACTACCTCTTTATCTAACACCGATACATGCACCTTAAATAAAATGCTTTTTTCTTTCCTACATTGTTGATGAGGATATAAATTGTAAGCCCTCTCAGGTGGGCAATTTGGCAGTATATTTCAAAATTTAAAACACATGTATCATTGAACTCAAGAGTTCTCCAGAAATTTATCCAACACATGTATTTGTACATGTACTCAAGGGTGTTCCTTGCAACACTATTTATATTGGGAAAAATCTGTAAAGAATTTAAATATCCATGAATAGGGTGCTGGTTACATAAATATGACACATCTATACAGGGAGAGATCATGTAGTCATTTAAAAGAACAGTAGCTCTATATGATAATATGATATGATTTTTAAGCATATTATTAAGGGAATAATTTCAAAGTATAGAATATTGTATAGAACATGCCATGGTGCTTAAAATGGACATAGAAATAAATGCGTAAATACTTATACACACATACATATGTGCATATATATGTATGCATGTCCATCTATACATACACATGGAAAATTTCTGGACAAAATGTAGGAAACTGCAATAGTTATCTTTATTGACTGCTTCTGGGGTGGAAGAAAGGCAAATGTTTTTCACTGGGTACTTTTTTTTTAACTGACGAATAATTAATATACCATATTTTCTTTCAGGTGTACAACATAGTGATTTGATATTTTCATACATTAAGAAATGGTCACCACAATAAGTCTAGTTACCCTCTGTCACCAAAGTTGTAGCAATGTTACTGACCATGCGTATTACAACCCTGTATCTTATTTATTGTATAACTAGAAGATTGTGCTTCTTGATCTTCCTTATCTATTTCATCCATCTCTTCAGTCCCCTCCCTTCTGGCAATCATTGCTTTGTTCTTTGTATCTGTGAGTCTGTTTCTGTTTTGTTTTGTTTGCTCGTTTTGTTTTTAGGCACTGCATGTAAGTGAAGTCATACAGTGTCTGTCTTTTTCCATCTGACTTCACCTAGCATAATGCTCTCTAGGTCCATCCATGTTGTTATAAATGGCAAGAGTTCATTCTTCTTTATGTCTGAGTAATATTCCACTGTGTGTGTATGTCTATAGATATATCATATCTTTATCCATTCATCTATTGATGGAACATTTAGATTCTTTCCACATCTTGGCTATTATAAATAATGTTGTGATGGACATAGAGGGTGCATATCTCTTTCTGAATTGGTATTTTCATTTTCTTCCAATAAATACCTGTAAGCAGAATTGCTGGATCATATTCTATTTTTTTTAAAGATTTTATTTATTTATTTGAGAGAGACAGAGAGAGACTGAGAGCGAGAGAGAGAACCTATGAGCACGGGGAGGGGCAGAGGGAGAGGGAGAAGCAGGTGAACAGGGTGCCCATGTGGGGCTTGATCCCGGGACCCTGGGACCATGACCTGAGCTGAAAGCAGACGTTTAACCACCTGAGCCACCCAGGCGCCCCTAGGGTAGTTCTATTTTTAAATTGTGGTGAGCCACCACACTGTTTTCCATAGTGGCTATACCAGTTTGCATCCCCACCAACAGTGCACAGGGTTCCCTTTTCTCCAGATCCTCAGCAACATTTATTAATTTTTGATTCTAGCCATTCTGACAGGTGTGAGGGCATATCTCATAGTGGTTTTGATTTGCATTTCCCTGATAGTTAGTGATGCTGGGAAGTTTTTCATGGGCGTGTTGGCCATCTGTATGTCTTCCTTAAAAAAATGCCCACTTGGGTCTTCTACACATTTTTTAACTGGACTTTTTGTTTTTTGGTATTGAGTTTTAATATATTTTGTATTTTAACACTTTATGGGATATATCATTTGCAAATATCTTCTCCCTTTCATTAGGCTGCCTTTTCATTTTATTTTTGGTTTTCTACACTGCAGAAAAGATTTTTAGTTTGATGTTGTCTTTTTTTTTTTTTTTTTTTTGCTTTTGTTGTCCTTGCTTAAGGAGACAGATCCAAAAATATCACTAAAACAAACGTCAAAGAACTTATTGCCTGTTTTCTTCTAGGAGTCTTATGAATTCAGATCTTATATTTAAGTCTTTAATCCATTTGAGTTTATTTTTGTATATACTATAAGGAAGAGTCCAGTTTCATTCTTTGGCATGTAGCTGTCCAGTTTTCCCAGCACCATTTATTGAACTGTCTTTTCCATAGCCCTTCATGAATGCACATTTGAATTTCATTTAATTACACTCTTTGGTGTGGACTTGGTACTGTGAGATGTTATTGAGTCAACTTGTCCTTTACTGCTATACAAGTCACATGGCAATAAAAGGGAGACTTTGTCCTCTCTTAGAAAAAAGTGATGAAAAAACAGTTTTGAAAGAATGTTTTATGACTTCATTATATTTTTGATTTGGAGCACTATAAATTCCACAGCAATCCTGGGCAACTTCTAGAATTCACATAAACATTTGTGGTCTCAGCCTGAAGTTTTGCAATCTTTCTACCTAGACCTTTCTACCTTGATATTTAGACATTTGAACTGTTGCAATTCCTTTAAGGTTTGGGGACAATAGAGAAGGCTGGCATTTTTAATTAATCATATGCATGATGGCATAATCTATCTTCTTGACTGTGAACTCCTTGGGGTCAAGAGTCAATTCATAGGATACTGCATCCTGAATATATTATATAAATACTCAATTGATCAAAGGTTAAATGGTCCCTCTAAAAGCCCACAGTTACCCCCAATTGCAACTTATTTTTTTTTAAAGATTTTATTTATTTATGTGACAGACAGACAGCGAGAGAGGGAACACAGCAGGGGAGAGGGAGAGGAAGAAGCAGGCTCCCAGCCGAGGAGTCCGATGTGGGACTCGATCCCGCAACGCCGGGATCACGCCCTGAGCCGAAGGCAGACACCCAACGACTGCGCTACCCAGGCGCCCCCCCCCAATTGCAACTTATGGTTTTATTCTGAGACTAGATGGATTTTCCCTTTAGAAACCTGGCTTGAAAAAAAAAGGCCCAGATTATAAACTAATTAGTTAGACCGATACTATATAAGTATAATGAAAGCCATATGTCAAATTTTAAATATTCTAGTAGTCGCACTAAAAAAAGTAACAGGAAACAGGGAAGATTTATTTTAATAACATTTTATTTAAGCTTGTATATCCAAAATACCATTATTCAACATGTAATCAATATAAAAATTATTAATGCGATATTCTGTGCACTTTATGGTATGTGTTTTAGGAATAAAAGAATAAAGAATAACAGAAATGTGTGTAAAATATGTCAGTAATAATTTCTATTTTTAAAATACAACTCAATCTAGACAAGTAGTTTTTTTTTATGTTATGCTAGTCACCATGCAGTACGTCATTATTTTTTGATGTAGTGTTCCATGATTCATTATTTGCGTATAACACCCAGTGCTCATTACAACATGTGTCCTCCTTAATACCCATCACCGGGCTAACCCATCCCCTCACCCCTTCCCCTCTGAAACCCTCAGATTGTTTTCTGGAGTCCATCGTCTCTCATGGTTCATCTCCCCCTCTGATTTCCACCCCCCGTTCAGTTTTCCCTTTCTTCCCCTAATGTACTCCATGCTATTCCTTATGTTCCACATATGAGTGAGACCATATGATAATTGTCTTTCTCTGCTTGACTTATTTCACTTAGCATAATCACCTCCAGTTCCATCCATGTCGATGCAAATGGTGAGTATTCATCCTTTCTGATGGCTGAGTAATAATTCATTGTATATATGAACCACATCTTCTTTATCCATTCTTCTCTTGAAGGGCATCTTGGTTCCTTCCACAGTTTGGCTATTGTGAACATTGTTGCTATGAATATTGGGGTGCATGTGCCCCTTCTTTTCACTACATCTGCATCTTTGGGGTAAATACCCAGGCAATTCCTGGGTCATAGGGTAGCTCTATTTTTAAATTTTTGAGGAACCTCTATACTGTTTTCCAAAGTGGCTGTACCAACTTGCATTCCTACCAACAGTGTAAGAGGGTTCCCTTTCCTCCACATCTTCTCCGGCATTTGTTGTTTCCTGCCTTGTTAATTTTTGCCATTCTGACTGGTGTGAAGTAATATCTCAATGTTGTTTTGATTTGAGTTTCCCAGATAGCCAATGATGTTGAATATTTTTTCATGTGTATGTTAGCCATTTATATGTCTTCTTTGAAGAAGTGTCTGTTCATGTCTTCTGCCCATTTTTTGACTTGATTATTTGTTTTTTGGGTGTTGAGTTTGAGAAGTTCTTTATAGATCCTGGATACTAGCCCTTTATCTGTGATTCATTTGCAAATATCTTCTCCCATTCCGTGGGTTGCCTCTTAGTTTTGTTGACTGTTTCTTTTGCTGTGCAGAAGATTTTTATCTTGATGAAGTCCCAAAAGTTCATTTTTGCTTTTGTTTCCCTTGCCTTTGGAGATATGTCATGCAAGAAGTTGCTGTGGCCAATGTCAAAGAGGTTACTGCCTACGTTCTCCTCTAGGATTTTGATGGAGTCCTGTCTCACATTGAGGTCTTTCATCCATTTAGAGTTTATCTTTGTGTATGGTGTCAGAGAATAGTCCAGTTTCATTCTTCTGTATATAGCTGTCCAATTTTCCCAGCACCATTTATGAAGAGACTGTCTTTTTTTCCATTGGATATTTTTTTCCTGCTTTGTCAAAGATTAGTTGACCATAGAGTTGAGGGTCCATTTCTGGGCTCTCTATTCTGTTCCATTGATCTCTGTGTCTGTTTTTGTGCCAATACCATGCTGTCTTGGTGATTACAGCTTTGTAATATAGCATGAAATCAGGCAATGTGATGCCCCAGCTTTGTTTTTGTTTTTGTTTTTTTTCAACATCCCCTTGGTGATTTGGGGACTTTTCTGATTTCTTACAAATTTTAGGATAGTTTGTTCCAGCTCTTTGAAAAATGCCAATGGTATTTTGATAGGAATGGCATTGAAAGTATAGATTGCTCTGGGCAGCATAGACATCTTAACAATGTTTATTGTTCCAATCCATGAGCATGGAATGTTTTTCCATCTTTTTGTGTCTTCTTCAATTTCTTTAATACGTGTTCTATAGTTTCTAGAGTATAGATGATTTACCTCTTTGGTTAGGTTTATTCCTAGGTATCTTACGGGTTTTGGTGCTATTGTAAATGGAATCGATTCCCTAATTTCTTTTCCTACAGTTGCATTGTTAGTGTATAGAAAAGCAACTGATTTCTGTGAATTGATTTTTGTATCCAGCCACATTACTGAATTGCTGTATGAGTTCTAGTAATTTGAGGGTAGAGTCTTTTGGGTTTTCCACATAAAGTATCATGTCATCTGTGAAGAGAGAGAGAGTTTGACTTCTTCTTTGCCAATTTGAATACCTTAATTTCTTTTGTCTGATTGCTGATGCTAGGACTTCTAGTACTATGTTGAGCAATAGTGGTGAGAGTGGGCATCCTTGTTGTGTTACTGATCTTAAGGGAAAAGCTCCCAGCTTTTCCCCATTGATAATGATACTATGGGCTTTTCATAGATGGTTTTTATGACATTGAGGAACGTTCCCTCTATCCCTATAATCTGAAGAGTTTTAATCAGGAAAGGATGCTGTATTTTGGCAAATGCTTTTTTTGCATCAATTGAGAGGATCATATGGTTCTTGTTTTTTATTAATGTGTTCTATCATATTGATTGATTTGCAAATGTTGAACCACTCTTGCATCCCAGGAATAAATCTCACCTGGTAGTGATGGATAATACTTTTAATGTACTGTTGGATCCTATTGGCTAGGATCTTGTTGAGAATTTTGGCATCCATATTCATCAGGGATATTAGTCTGTAATTCTCCTTTTTGATGGGGTCTTTGCCTGGTTTTGGGATCAAGGTAATACTGGCCTCATAGAATGAGTTTGGAAGTTTTCCTTCTGTTTCTATTTTCTGAAACAGCTTCAGGAGAACAGGTATTATTTCTTCTTTAAATGTTTAGTAGAATTCCCCTGGGAATCCACCTAGCCCTGAACTCTTGATTTTGGGGGAGGTTTTTGATAATTGCTTCAATTTCGTTACTGGTTATTGGTCTATTGAGATTGTCAATTTCTTCCTGTTTCAGTCTTTGTAGTTTATAGGTTTCCAGGAAGGCATCCATTTCTTCCAGGTTGCTCAATTTATTGGCATATAGTTGCTGATAATAATTTCTAATAGTTGTTTCTATTTCCTTGGTGTTAGTTGTGATCTCTCCCCTTTCATAATTTTATTAATTTGGGTCCTTTCTCTTTTCTTTTGGGTAAGTCTGGCCAGAGGTTTATCGATCTTGTTAATTCTTTCAGAGAATCAGCTTCTAGTTTCATTGATCTGTTCTGTTTTACTGGTTTCTATTTCATTGATCTCTGCTCTAATCTTTATTATTTCTCTTCTCCTTCTTGGTTTAGGTTATATTTGCTGTTCTATCTCCAGTTCCTTTAGGTGTGAGGTTAGCTTGTGCATTCGGGGTTTTTCTACTTTTTTGAGTGAGGCTTGGATGGCTATGTATTTCCCCTTAGGACTGCCTTTGCAGTATCCCATAGGTTTTGGGCCAATGTGTTTTCATTCTCCTTGGTTTCCATGAATGGTTTAAGTTCTTCTTTAATTTCCTGGTTGACCCAAACATTCTTTAGCAGGATGGTCTTTAGCTTCCAAGTGTTTGAATTCCTTCCAAATTTTTTCTTGTGATTGAGTTCCAGTTTCAAAGCATTGTGTTCTAAAAAATACGCAGGGAATAATCTCAATCTTTCGGTATTGGTTGAGACCTGATTTGTGACCCAGCATGTGGTCCGTTCTGGAGAAAGTTCCATTTGCATTCGAGAAGAATGAGTATTCTGTTGTTCTGGGGTGTAGTGTTCTGTATATATCTATGAAGTCCATCTGGTCCAATGTTTCATTTAAAGTTCTTGTTTCTTTGTTGATCTTCTGCTTAGATGATCTGTCTATTGCTGAGAGGGGAGTATTGAGGTCTCCTATTATTAAAGTACTATTATCAGTATGATTCTTTATTTTGGTTAACAGTTGGCTTATGTAGCTGGCTGCTCACATATTAGGGGCATAGATATTTACAATTGTTAGATCTTCTTGTTGGATAGACCCTTTAAGAATGATACAGTGTCCCTCCGTATCTCTTACTACAGTCTTTAACTTAAGTCTAATTTGTCTGATATGAGAATTGCTAACCCAGCTTTCTTTTGAGGTCCATTGGCATGAAAAATGATTCTCCATCCCCTCACTTTCAGTCTGGATGTATTGTTATGTTCAAAATGAGTCTCTTGTAGACAGCATATGGATGGGTCTTGTCTTTTTATCCAGTCTGCAACCCTGTGCTGTTTCATGGGAGCATTTAGGCTGTTCACATTGAGAGTGACTATTGAAAGATATTGTTTTAGTGCCATTATGTTGCCTGTTAAGTCCCTGTTTCTATAGATTGTCTATGTAAATTTCTGGTCTATATTACTCTTGGGGTCTTTCTTTCTTCTTCTTTTTTTTTTTTTTATAGAACCCCCCTTAATATTTCTTGCAGGGCTGGCTTGGTGATCACATATTCTTTCAGTTTCTGCTGGTCTTGGAAGCTCCTTGTCTCTCCATCCATTCTGAATGACAGCCTTACTGGATAAAGTACCTTTGGCTGCATGTTCTAATTTGGTACCCTGAATATGTCTTACCAGCCCTTTCTGGCTTGCCAGGTGTCTGTGGACAGGTCTGACATTATTCTGATGTTCCTCCCTCTGTATGTAAGAAATCTCTTCCCTAGCTGCTTTCAGAATTATTTCCTTGGATCTAAGATTTGCAGTTTGTACTATTATATGTTGGGACATTGATGTGTTCGCATTGATATTGGGAGGAGTCCTCTCTGCCTCTTGGACACAAATGCTTGTTTCCTTCCCCAGATTAGGGAAGGTCTCAGCTACAATTTGTTCAAATATATCTTCTAGACCTCTCTCTGTCCACCCCCTCAGGGATCCCAATAATTCTGACATTGGAACATTTCATGGCATCATTAATCTTTCTCAGTCTGATCTCTTGGGCTTTAAGCTGTTTATCCCAGGCCTCCTGTTTAGTAGAGTTTCCTTCTTTTCTATCATCTTATCTTCTAGCTCACTAATTTGTTCTTCTGCCTCATTTACCCTGGCAGTCAGAGTATCCAGTTTAGACTGCATTTCATTCATAGCATTTTAAAATTTGGCCTGATTAGATCTCATTTCTTCCCTTATAGATTCTATATTGCCACTAATATTTTCCTCAAGTCTAGATATCAACTTCATAATTGTTACTCTGAAGTCTGTCTCTGACATCTTGCTTATATCCATATCCATTAGGTCTGTGGCAGAGGCTATAGTCTCTGATTCTTTTCTTTGTTGGGGGTTCCTCCTCTCAGTCATTCTGTTGGGGGGGTGGTGGTTGAGGAAATGCACAGAGTCCAAAGTATTAACCACGACCCAGGCAAGATGCACCTGTTTTATAGGGACCCTAGCGTTGTTGTCCTCTTGTTCTTCCAGCCTGTTTTCTGGAGGAGGGACATGCCGGGCTGTTACTCAGGCAACCCGGCTTGGACAGAGTTGCCCTGCTCTCTCTTGGAGGGGGTGCTCACTGAAAACCAGTATTTTGAGCTTTTGTTCTCTGGCAGCTTTCCCCATCTCTTCCAAGAGTCAGAGCAGAAGTGACCACATGCAAACCTCTGTCCCAGAGCAGAGAAATCGCAGTCGGCTCTCCACGGATCTCTCCAGGACACACAGTCTCCGTTTCTGTCTGTGCTGCTAAAAATCACAGCCTCCCCGGTTGTGCACCCCACAGCAACTCTCCCAGAGGTCGAACCTAGGGCCAGGCCTGTCTTTGCCTTTTGTGCTTCTAAAACTGCCTGCCGCCCCAGGTTCACAAGCTTGCACCCGCAGCTCTTGGATCCTGTCTGGGGGCTGGACTAATGTCCTTTCCCCACCGCTACAGGTCTGCGGGTCTGTGCCAGGTCCCCAGCATGGGATGCTTTTTGTTCCAGTGTTATATTACCTTCCTGGCACCAGCTTATGGCAGCTCCCGCCCCCTTCTGTTTATCTTCCATATCTGCCCACAGAATTACGGCTCTGCCCTTCCTACCTCGAGATCACCAGAGATTTTCTGCTTGTAGAGATCCAGATATATATTCTTACATCTCAGGCTGATTTTGTGGGTGTTCAGATGGTTTGGTAGATATCCAGCTAAATTCAGGGGACTGGTTGAAACAGGGTCCCCTACTCCTCCACCGTCTTCCCTCCTCCCTAGACAAGCTGTGTTTCAAGTGCTCAGTAGGCACATGTAGATAACGGGTACCAGAAAGGACAGTGTAGATTTAGTAGCTGGTTGCATTTAAAAAATGATCTATCAGAAGATTCTTCTAAAGTAAGAATTCTGTTAGTGTATTTAAAATAAAATTCACGTTACAAAGATGAGATTTACATTATGGCCTTTTAGTAATGACTCTGTTTCGTAGAGGGAGGTATACCTAAAGTGGAATAATTACGGAATACGTAAAAGCTCACCTTCAGCATCAATTACTGCTAACCAAATCACCACTGAAGGTAAATTAAGTCAAGTATTTTAAATAAGGTTCAGCAACTATAAACACTTCCAGTAAACACCTTGCTGATGGTGAAATAGCATTTTTAAGAACAAAGGCTGAGAAGTGTGGGGAGAGCTTGAAATATTAGCAGCACGTATGTGTGACAAGGGTCTGGATATGTCTTCTCTGGTTCTATAACAGGCAGCCTCTCAGCTACACTTCGCCCACTTCAAGTCAGAAATGAGAAACTTCAAGGGCTGTTGAACACTTAGGGAATTTTCACAGTGGAGCAGCTCAGGGTTATTTAGCGCAGGTGTTGTGTAAATCATGATGCATTTGAAAAGCCTCTGCACCCGGTGGCCTCAAACCCCACCTGCTCAGTGAGTGGGTAGCAGGCAACGTTCATGCAGCAGTGAAATGCAGCCCTTGAGACCACTGGTGGCCTCCAGGCTCTCATTCTGCCTGGATTGTCATAGAAAGACCTTGGACTTTGAGCCAAAAGAGCTAGGACCAAGTTCTTGCCTTGCCATTCTTTTACTATGAGACCATAAACAAACCATTGGGTGTTCCTTCACTTTAGGTGCGGTATTAGGATTCTCCAGAGTAATAGAACCAAGAGGACACACACACACACACACACACACACACACACACACACACACACGGATTTATTATAAGGTGTTAGCTCATGTGATGAAATGAGGCTAAGAAGACCTGCAGACCTAGGTCCTGGAGACCCAGGAAAGGCAGTGCTGTAATTTGAAGGCCAGAGAGCCAATGGTGTACATTCCAGTTGGAGTCTGAAGTCCTGAGAACCAGGAGCACCAAGGGCAGAAGATTGATTTCCTTCTCAAGCGATGGGGCAGAGAGCAAACCCTCCTCACCTTTTTATTCTACTCAGGCCCTCAGCGGATTGGAGGATGCCCACCCACATTGGGGAGGCCTATCTGTTTACCAGTTCACCAATTCAAATGTTAATATCTTCCAGAAACACCCTCAGAGGCATAGACAAAAAAAACATTTAACCAAATATCATTTAACCAAATAGGGCATCCTATAGCCTAGTCAATTGACACACAAAATTAACCGACACAGGTGTCTTATTTCTAAAACAAAAGGATTGGATGAGATCACCTCCAGGATCTCTGGAGTTTCTTACATTCATGATTCTTTGTCTCCAAGCGAATTATGTTAGTGGGTGTGGGTGTCTGAATGTGTGCATAACAAAATATGTGGAGTATTAGCTCCTGATAGGAGGAAAGGAACAGTTAAACAAAAGGCAAAAAAAATCTCTAATAAGGGATGATGTAGGTTCAGGAGTCCTCAGAGAAATCAAAACTTTTGTGTGTGTGTCCTTGAAAGGAAAGGCAAATTTCATTAGTAATATATGAATAATTCTGATTTCAGCCATATATAAGCATCTATAGCAAACAATGAATGTTTGTTTTCCTGCTTCCACTATGCTCCTCAGAGCTAACTATTGCCATTGGTGTAGAGTACGTTTTTCTAGTCACTTTTCTATGCATCTGATCATATATTTAGACATGGTGTGTGTAGTCTTATTTTTAATATAAATGGCATCATAATATATTTTTTTTCTGTAACTTTTTTTCACCAATAATATATCTTAGAGATATTTTTGTTAGTGTACCTAGGTTTATTTCATACTTGGAATAATGTATCCACAAACTAATGTACCACAATTTATTTAAATATTTTCCTAAGTGATGAGTATTTAGGTTGCTTCCAGTTTTTCACTATTACAACTCTGCTATGAATACTCCTGAGATTACATTTTTATGCACGTGTCTAAGTATTTCAAGAGATAGAGTCCAAGAAATGGGATTGTTGAGTCCAAAGATCTGCCTGCTTTTAATCTTGATGAGTACTGCTAAATTACCTTCTACAAAAACCCTCACCAACAATAACATTAAAAGGCCTACTTCCTCACAGAAGAATCAACACACCATTATCAATGTATATTTTTGAAAACTTTTGCTAATCTTATTGTTTTATTTTACAATTCCTCAACTTTTGGAGAACTTAGATTCTCTTCAAACATTTATTGGACTTTTATATTTTTTCTATGAAATGTCTATTCATATTTTCTTCAAAAGTTTCTAAGAAGTTATTTGTCTCTTCTTTATTGATTTACAGGAGCACTATTCATATTCTGGATATTGTTGTCCTTTGTCTTGCATAAATATCTTGCATAAATTTTTCCCAGCCTCTTTATTTTTTTTTAACTTTATGGCATATTTTGCCATATAGAAATCTTTAATCCTTTAATATATATATATATATATATATATATAATCCTTTAATATATATATATATAATCCTTTAATATATATATATATATATATATATATAAAGTTTCTGTACTTGCTTATAAAAGATTATTTTACAATGATCCTCCTGAACTTTTGATTCTATAATACTAGAAGACAAACATATGTGTATTGATGTATATTATAGTGGTAATGAAAAGAGATTTCAGAGAGTCTCCAAAATATGCATTATTACTGATGTTTCTGAAGATCTATCAGTGAAAGTGTACTATTCTTTGCATCCCTTTCTCCTCATCCTGCCATGGGACATTCCTGATGGCTTGCTTTCTCTGGCACAGAACAAGCCCAGGCACAAGATGAACCAACCTGTCAGTGGTTACAACTGGCCTTCCCATCCATTTCCCTGTATTGATGGTGTCTGCATTTACTCCAGCTCCTGACCTCTACATAATAAGTCTGCTTCTCCTGCTGTTTCATGTCTTCCCAAAGACTCTTTCTGTTCCTTCCCTCCCTCCCCCCATCTATTCCTCTTTCCTTCTCTTCCTTCTTCTTTGTTTCTCTCCTTTCTCTCTTTCTTTCCCCTTAGTCATACCCTCCTCCTCTGTCTGTCTCTCTCTCTCTGTCTCACACACACATGGACACAACACACACACACACACATTTAGTGAGCGTCCAGAGTGTGTTAGGGGCTTTTCCACATGCTCTGGGGACACAATGATTAACAAAGCAGGCATGTTCCTCCATCATGGAGCTTGTGTTCAGTGTTATTGATGCCGTTCTGTTTCTCAGGCTTTGTGGTCTGCAAAGCTCACACTCATATACACAACTGGGGTGGTGAAGGGCATGGATTTTGGTGTCTGGGAGACCTGAGTTCAGATTCTGCCTTGTCTCTTTTAATCTGTGTGACTTGGGTCAAGTTACTTCAGCTCTTCCTGAGTCTCAGTTTACCTTCCTGTAGAATAGGGAGATTAATAGCACTTATCACACAAGGCTACTGTAAGGATGGAATAAAGTGTGTGAAGAATGTAGCCCCATGCTAGAATTTAGTAAATACAATCAGTAAATGGAAGGCAAAATTCTTATTATATCACTTTATCCTCATAAACAATCTGTAGAGTGGTGGCTGAAGAGAAATGATCAACCCTTGTTTCAAAGCTAAGGAAACTAAGACTTGGTGCAGGTGCAGTCACTGGGATGTCCTGGGTAGAGGGTGTGACTGCTTCCCAGACCAACCTTGGGGTTTTGCTTTCTCTGTGCACCACCTGTGTTTCCATTTCCTTAATACTCTCCTTTAGTTGACTCTCCTTTAAACTTTAACTTGAATGAGTACCTAGAATATCTGTGAAAAATATGGGTTTGAAATGCTGTTTATGGCTTATTTCATACACCTGGAGAGAAAAAGAAATACTTTGAGCATTCTAGAACCATCAACTGAGTCCCACCCAGAATTGCCTCAGGTGACATTGGTGGTATGCATCCCCTGTAATATATGATGATGTCTCAAGATCTACGTCTAAATCAAACCATAGTGGCTGGGGTCAATGTTTTCTCAGTCCATGAAGAAATGATGCTCCAGTTCCCAAGCCACAGTGGAGCCACTCTGTCAACCATCCCAAGCCTGGTTTTGTGAAATGCCAGTGTAGCCTCATTTGTCCAGTGGTCCTCAACATCACCAAGGACGATGAAGCTGATTCAATGTAATTTAATTGAGTATATTGTGAGTAGCACATAAATATATCAACCCTGTGTGGAAGTGGGGGCATCCTGCATGGACTCCAAGGGAAGGGTTGGTGCTGAAAGTATGTGGAAGTGTTGGCTTTATTGGTTACAACCAACACATCTGCTGAAGTCTGGCATACTCAACCACAGTGTAAATATTTTGTCCAATTTGGGTCGCACAGTTATAAGGACACTGTTCTGATTGTGGGATGGAGGATTGTGATGGACATGAGCAAAGAAGTGGGAGAAAGAAAACCATATTCCGTCAGGAATGCCTTGAGAGGGTTGTTCTGGAAGACCAGGGCCCACTGCCCGAGGTTACCCCAAATAGCCTGCATGGAACCCAATGACTTAGTTCAGCCCTAACTTAGAGATGGCTTTTCAGAAGTGGAGCTGCTCTCCTCTCTGTTCCCACAGCACCCCAGGCTTCCCTCTTCCCCTGCATTTGACACACTCTGCTATATCTCCGAAGTTTGTTTATTCCTTTTTCATCAAATACTTACTGAAGACCTACTACATGCTATGCCTCATGACGTGCTCTAGAAGCACTGAGTAAACACACAATAGAGATGGACCTTAGAGAACATATTACCTAGTAGGCCTTATAGTATATCCCCTATCCATAGTTAAAAAGGTCACTACCATTTGTGATGGATAATGAAACATGTTTAATATATTATAAAGCCTATTTCAAGATTGCAAATTCTATTTGAATTCATAATAAGAGGAAAGAACTGTTATTAACTCCCATTTTACAGATGTGGAAACTGAAGCTCAGAGACATTAGCCTCCTTGCTCGTGATCAGATAACAAGTGACAGAGGCAGGATTCAAACCTACTTCAGAAGCAACTGTTGAATGAATGGGTTGTTGAAGTTAAAACAGCCCGCTAAAGAAAACAGGTGTCTAAGGTGCATGATGGGCTTGTCAGATTGCCAACCTTTCCCCACCCCCAAGCAGAGGCTGGATGAAATGTTTCAAAGGCATAATAAAATCATGAGCCATTGGCTAGATGAATTCCTGTCCATTTCCAAATCCCTGGAATCTAGAGGTAATCTTCCGGAGATGTCACCCTCTGTTCTTTCAGTGTGCTGATACTGGAGGCTATCCCTCCATGCCCCTGTGGTATTTAGGCCAACGCTAAGAAAAAAGCTTGCCTTCCTGGTTAAGGTACTGGCCTGGGCTACTGCACAGCATAAAAGCAGCCCAATAGGCATTCTTTCCAAACGTCTGGTAGAAGCTATAGATGCTGGAAGAAAGCAAAAAGACTCTTGAGCCCAGGAGAACTTGAAAGGCCTGGATAGATTTTTTAATTATCACTTTCAGAGTCCCCTTCTTGCTTCCACTCCAATGGGCTTTTGAGGGAAAGACATTCTTCTGTCTTTTCACGCCCAACTGGACTGATGGGAAAACTTTGCAAACTTGGAATGCACTACAGAGTAGGGAGAGAAATTCTTTAATTTCCCCTCTAACTCTCCCCTGGATAGAGACAGGCCCTGTAAGAGTCCTTGCAGCGGTAATGACATGGAGCATAATTTAAGAATAATTAAACACTGTGAATCAGTTTTTCACCTTTGTCTTATTAATTCCCTTAAGCAGAGTAGGGGCACCTGCCCTGCCTGGTGAGTGGGCAGCACTGCTCTGCAATGCATGGTGGTCTGGGAGGTGTCCGGGTCAGCTGGGTGAGCAGAGCTTGTCTAGTCACATGTACAACCCCCTTCATGCAGGCCCCAGCTGGCCCAGGTGGTGACCTGGGGGGTGGCAAGCCTCAGAGAAAGAATTGTGTCTCCCACCGGGCCAGCCTCTTCAAATAAACCTATCTTTTAGTCAGATTAATTTATTTCTTCATCCACTTATATAAAACCCAGTTAGTGCACCAAGAACATGTACAAAGTAAGCCCATCAAATATTTGTTTAAAAACCAAGAGTAAGGGTCACCTGGGTGGCTCAGTTGGTTAAGTGTCTGCCTTCAGCCCAGGTCATGATCCCAGGTCCTGGGATCAAGCCCCACATCAGGCCCCTGCTCAGCAGGGAGCCTGCTTCTCCCTCTCCTCCCCACTCATGCTCTCTCTCTTGCTCACTTGCTCTCTATCTCAAGTAAATAAATAACATCTTTAAAAAAGAAAAAAAAAGAAAAATAAAAACCAACAGTAAGCACATTTCACGTTTCTGTTGAGAAAACCTTTTAGCTTTGGAACTCAATCCTTGTCCCAAATCTGATATCAGCCCTCCAGTTAATGCTTTTCCTGTCTGTTTCTCCTGCTATTACTTCTTTTTGCTCTTTTGGGGTTTTCTTGCTCTTAATTAAGGAGGTATCTTCCAGAAGATAGCAAAAAAGCCCAATGCATGAGCTGGAGGTATTGTTGTGTGCTTTGTGCAAAATAGGAAAAGGTGTCCCCACCTCTAGATGCAGGAAGCCCTGTGCCAAGGTACATGGCTTGTGGCACAGAGGAGGAGTGGAAGTGCAGCATGCAACCCCCTTTCAGGATGTACCCTTGTCCAGGGGCAGCCAGCCATGAGCCCAAGTCTTGTTTCTTCAAGGGCCAGTAGAATTGAGTGAAGATAAGGGCTGAGGGCTGACATTCTCCACTGAGAACAAAAATGGGTTCTTAAGATCTTTGGTGGTGTAGGCATGTAGATTCTTGAATAGTATGGTTTTCAAACTGGCCTTTAACGACTGTTTTACATTACAAAGAGGAATCTCAGGGGCTGATACAAGGAATGAGGTAGGAGGTCAATATATCTTTTTATTTAGGGTGGCTCAAACTTTTCAGCCAGTACAATGTAGAGCTCCTGTATGAAAGTGGTAGAGGGAAGGGAATCCTTAGGCTAAAACAACAGTAGATTGAAGGCTATTAGTCTGTGCTTCAGATCAAGTTGTCAGGTCAGTGAGAACCTTCTACATGTGGATTATTGTATTTGGGAATGTATGGCTATCCTTAATGCTCACACTGAATATATATATATAGGTACATAGCAGGAGATTGCTTACTATCTTTATGGTCATGATAGTCATTTTACATTTACAGGTGTTTCTAGATGTTTCCAGGCAGAGAGGAAAGGAAGAATTTCTGGATGCTTGAGTGTATATGGCAGCTGGTTCTTCATCTGGTGTTTATCCAGTAGATCTCTTTATGAGCAAAGAGGAGACATGCCAAACCCCTTCAGACTCTGAATTAGGGATGGACTGACTACTGCTTGTTACTGCCTGGGTGAGATGTACCACCCATGCCACCTAATAAAATTTAATGAATGTTAACTGTCCCAAGGGCTGGGAAGTGGTACTTGATGTGCATTTGCTTGTCTTCAGATAGTAAGTGTCCCAGAGCAAGCAGGTTGCTCCAGGAAGTTCTAAGATAAAGTAGGGTCCTAGCTCACCCCTTCTGGGATTGATGAAGCTTCCCTTAGAGCCAAGAGGATAACTTATGTGGGCTGTTTTTACAGACAGTTGAATTGCATTTCCAGCTCTGAGCATTAATCTAATTGTCTGTGACATATGACTATCTATGAAAAGGAGACACAGGCTCTGGTAGGGTGCCCTCTCTGCCCCACTCAGCTCCAGAACATCCATCTTAGCTTTAATCAGCCCACAAGCAAACCCATGGAGGAAAAGCCTGATGAGAAGCTGGGATATAAAAGTTGCTTTGTGGCTCAGGTTGTTGTATGTGGAAACTGTCCTTGGAGCTCAACTTGGGTGGATCTGGAGCTACCTCAGTTGTAGCTGGCAAAACCTACACTAGCATCTCATTGTATTTAATAGTTCTCTGGGTTTCTATGAGACTTTTAGACTTAATCTCTTATAAAATCTTGAATACAGAGAAACTTATTTTGCATACCTTGAAGTTAATGGAGACCAGGAAGAAAAAGCAGAAAAAAGAAAAAGGAGAAAGAGACAAAAGAAAAGAACCAGTGGGCATGACTTTGCAACCTCTGAGCATATGTCTCCTGTCCCCACTATAAATAACAAGAGTAGAATTATATCACAACCACCAGTTATTGAGTGTTTACTGCGACAACATTTTGCTGGGTACCTTACAAACATTATCTTAATTAATCTAATCATTTATACATTCAACAAGCTTTGAGTCTATTATATCCCGAATACTGTGCTAGCAACTGGGGTTTAATAGTATGCAAAAATAGCCAGAGTTCCACCTTCATGGAGCTCACATTCCTGGGGGGACACTCACAATCAAATGATTTCTCAAATATAAGTAAAATTACAAATGAAGAAAGCATTGAAAAAAGTGATGGGGGAAGAGGGACAAGCTAGGATTGGAGCCTCAACTGGGCATTAACCCAATTATGGGATATAGTTGAGCTGGGATCCAAATGATGCAATAGGCATTAATCAAGGAAGATGACAAACCAGAGCACCTTGTGGTTTGTGGGCTCATAGCTAGTAGGCAGCAGCGGAGCAGATGCAGATGTACTGAAAGTGACATGGGGTAGAACATGATGAATACTCTGGCAATTCAGGGAGGAGCATTTTTTTCCAACTAGAGCAGACCATGAAATTCCCCTGCAGAAGTGGGCATTGAAGGGGGACTTGACTGCACCAAGAGAGAGGCCCTGTGTGTCAAGTTGCTACATAAGACACTTAGGTGTGTTTCCCCCCCTGTGCATAGGATTTCAGCACCGTGAGCAATCCCACAATCTCCTAGAGTAGCAGTTCTCAACAAGAACAATTTTCTTCCCAGGAGACATTTGGCAAAATTTGAAGATGTTTTTGGTTGTCACATCTGGGAGTGGGGGCAAGTGTTTCTACTGGCTTCTAGCAGGTAGAGGCCAGGGATGATGCTAAACATGCTACAGTGCAGAGGACATCTCCCCACAACAAAGAATTATTGAACCCAAAATGTCAGTATCGCCGAGATTGAGAGCCTCTGCCCTGGGCCATCGGATGGGCACGTAGGAATCAATGTTCCGGGTTTCTGAAGTGCTTTTCAGAGACTTAACCACTTTCAGTATCTTTCCCCCAGATCCTTTTTTTTTTTTTAAATCAACATCTTTATGTTGATACTAAAATGCTTATTACTAAAACCTATCTTATTCATCTCTCTAGCCCTTACCAGAGGACTTTATATGGAGGGGATAAGGAGATGGTAGAATACGTGAATAGGTAAATGAATGAATGAGCTACTCTTCTTTGTGCCCTTAGAATATATCTCTGGTACCACTGGTAGCTTGAAAATCCTGAATGGAACTCTTCCTTAGCATGGAGGAGTCTCACACCAACTCAGATTAGTCTCACCATCATCCAGGACAACTCAGTTTTTCTTACTCCTTACATCCAGTGTATCAGCCAATCCTGTGGATTCTAATTAAAATTATATCTCAAATTTATCACTCAGTATCTCCACTCCCTCCATCCCACTACCTGGTCAGAGCCAATATTAGTTCTCACTTGAATTTCCTGTTCCTTCTCTTGCTTCTGTCCCTGAAATGTTTACTTGATCTGCCCACCAGCTAACTCTCAGAACCCATTTTATATCCTCAGCCCTAATGACTCAGCTCCAGACCACTAGCCTCCTTTCTGCTTTTCAGACATACATAGCTCTTTTCCTACCACAGGGCCTTTTCCTGTGCTCTGACCTCTACCTGGGATACACTTTCCCCAGAAATTCTCATGGCTCATTTCCTCACTTCATTCTGGTTTCTGCTCACATGTCACCTTATCACAGAAATTTTTCCTGACACTTCTCTATATGAACTAAGATCTCATCCTTTTTTTATCCCCTTACTCTGCTTTATATTTTTTTCAGATCATCCAGTTTCACCCGACATTATGTTCTATATCTATTTCTTTATCCCTTCTCTTTCACTATAATGTATGCTACATGAGGGCCAAGATTCTTAACAAAACACATATATCCCCAGTACCTAGAAGAAAGACTGCCCCATCATGCGTGCTCCATAAATTATTTAATAAATGAATGAAGGATCAAATTTCTGTACACAGAAACTAATGAAACCCTGACAGGTCATACAGGAAAGACAGGAAGTAGAAGAAGGAAGGAGACATCAGTTCACGTGTGGCACTACTAGGTAAAATAGGGTGATGGGTCAGAGAGTCCCTAGAAGCTCCAGGGGTTGTGGGAATGCTGAGCTTCTGGTTGAGGGAAGATGTGATTGCCCTTTATCCATGGCAAGGGTACAGGGTAGCCTGTGCCTACTTGGCAGTCTTGGCACATGTAATCTGTAGGCTTTGTCCCCATCCCACCTGTCACTGTGTATAAGGTGGTCTTACCTTCTGCCAGGGAACAGGGGCCATCTTCCCTTTGACCTTAGCTTAGAACACTGTCAATACTAATTTAATTAACATTTGTATAATCACAACTTTATCATTTCCAAGTCTAATTTATTTAAATTTCATGTGTATGATTTGATGATCAAAGAGTTTGTTGAAGCTTTGTTTCCATTCAAAGCACTGCATATTTATCATTCACTTAGAACTATTATTCCCACCCCTCTCCAGCAAGACCCCTTTGGAGCATAAAGAGATAGGGCAGATTGGGATGGTTCATATGATTTAGAATTTCTCTGATAGATTTCTTTTTTTTCCCTTTGTTTCCCCTTCCTTTCTATAAGCCATTCAAGAAAACCCATTTATAGTGGGGCACTAGTAAAAAATGCTATGTGTTTTTCTACCCCACTCAATTTGGAGTGCCTTTCAGAATGATTCCACATCATTAGGCTTTAGTTTCCTAATGTGCTCAAGAGAGAGAGAGACAGGATAATGTCATGATTGAGAGTACAGTCTTTGGAGTCAGGCAGACCCAAATCCAAATATTTGTTCCTTACTAGTGTGTCTTGGGCAGGTTACATAATCTCTGTGAGCACCTACATTTTTCATCCATTGTATTCTCCATCATAAAATAGGGACAATAATGAGACCTTATGGATTTGACATTTACTTATCTGCTTGTTGTACTCTGAATGCTCTATGGAAATAAATGAAATAAGAGGTAAATACTTGGTCAACATTCCCTCAATATTTATTAATAGCTACCATTTTTCTATTCAGTTTCACATACCCTTACCTGCCATATCTGTGGTAGGCATGAAGCCAGGTGCAAGGGATACTAGAAATAAGCAGGGCACACACATCGCTCTCACCCTCAGTCCAGTGGGAGGGCCAATAAGTACACTTATGGTGGCAACACAGTGAGCTGAGCACAATAATTGAGATCAAGGTGTAGGTACTATGTCCTAAAGGAGCGAAAGGAACTGTAGCACTGTAGACTAGAGGAGGTTGAGGAAGGCTTCACAGAAGGGCCTGACATAAATGAAGTAGGACTAATAGGAATTGGTGCAAGAGGGAGAGGGGGTTGCAAGGACATTCCACACTGAGGAGAGAACAAGTACAAAAGCTAGCCCAGCACTAGTGTGCTCCTCAAAAGGCAAGTGTTGAAAACATTGGGTCTGCCAAGGGGCAACTGCCAGGGGCAGACTGTACCAAATCAAGCTATTGGACACATTTGTTGTTGATTTAGAGAGTTGGTTCAAGATCCCCTATGACAACATATGTCACACTTAATTTCTAAAGTCCTTGTCCTTATTGATTTCCCATCCTTCCAGAAGGCAAGTGTACTCACAGAGGTTTATAGTGACCAATAGCAATAGTCTGGGGATGTTTCCCACAGGAACTGGACCATTTCCAAACTGTTTCCTGTCTGTTCATGCACAAGAGACCATTTCTTTGAGACATCAAAGGGCCTCAGTATTCGTCAGAATATGAGTATTTTGTATTAGATAAATCAAAACCTATTGATCCTTTTAAGGGTTTTAACTATTTTTTAAATTGGTAATATGTATATATTGAGTAGAAGGTTCCCTCACATCATAGAATTCCAGCATTGACTAGTGACACAAAAAGTCCAAGTGGGTTCTTCCATCCTCTTCTATGTGCACCATTCTTCTTCCCCTCTTAGGGTCCTTCCCAGCTCAACGTTTCAGCTCTCTATGGTTTTCTTTCCAGTCTATGTGGTTGCCCCTCTAATAATGTTCAAGGTCAAGAGGGTGCAGAAAAGATTCAAAAGGATAACAGCATCAAGTACTGCTAAGGCTCTAGATGAACATGCTCCCACGTAATGCCAATGGGAGTGAAACTGGTACAACTCTAGTGGGGATAATTTAGCCATATTCGAATGTCTTGATTTTGAATACCATGTGATGAGGAGACACCACTTCTAGAAATGTCTCAAATAAATTTTTATCCTAAAGATTTAACCATAGATACGAAGTTGGCCCCATTGTTTAAAAAAATATAAAAATGAAGGGGAAACTCCTAAATATCTGTTCGTATGGATGTAATCATAAATTATGTTCTATCAGAAAGGAAAATGTTGGCTTTTATTTCCTGACATTGAAAAAAGCCCATGCTATAATGTTAGGTGACAAAGGCAGATTACAAACATTATGCTGAATGTGAGACTATTCCAATTAAAAAATAGAACTCACTCTTACTACTCTTTAGCTATAGATTTAGAAATAGAGAAATATGAGTACCTTTTTTCTTCTCTATACTTTCTAAGTGTCTTTTTTTTAACACATACTACTTTTAAGATTCAAAGAAAAAAGACTATTTGCACTTAAAAAAAAAGTGTGCTCACCTTAGCCACATTTGGCACTAAGTCTGCCTGAGCAGGTCCTCTAGAAACCACCTTTATCATAGCTTCTTGTCAGCATAGAGAGTCCAATGTCCAAACTTGTCTTAGAATTCCCTAAGTAATGGTCACTTTGAGGGAGTGATCAGGTTTTCTCCTGGAAATGTGGAAATAATTCCCCTCTCTCTACTCTGGGGAGGGAGTTACGCTCAACAGATGCATGAGAAACTAAATCTAGGAGCTGGTTTTTATTGCCCCAGATGTGCGAGTCTTGTCATCCGAGTTTAAAAGAAGGCCTTTTGTTAGGGTCACTTAATGAGAATTTGCAGCACATGCATGTGTTGTCTGATAGTGCCATGCTGCTCTTGTGGCCTAAATAAACCGTTGTCCTACGATAACTCCTTCATAGTTGCCCAAAGCTAGGTTTCAGTGTGTTCAACATGCAGGTAGGATGAGGAAAGCTCTTCAGAGACCCGTCCACTGCTTCTTATATCAGCAATTCATTTTATAGCTTGGAGCTTAAAATAATCTTCCTTCCACATGATCCATTGAACCTGTAGGATTTCAGATCTGAATTTGAAAAGGAATTATATGGATTGTCATATGTCCAGTCCTTATTACATTTTGCTGGTTTCTTTATGCAGGAAGAAAGAAAAAGCAAGTGTTTTTTGTTTGTTTGTTGTTACTGTTCCTCTATAATATCCTCTTTTCTGTAATATCCTCACAATTAAGGGCCACGACAAGCATTAATAAGAATTTTCTACCAATTCATAATTTACCATGTGCTTTTGCGCTCATCACTTCATTTGATTCTTATAAGCACTCTCTGAGTATGGTATAATCACTGCCATTTTCAAGGTGAGGCAACTGAAGCATATAGAGGCTGTTATCTGTCCAAGTGTATTAGTCAGGAGTCCTTTGGTTGCAAATCCTGAAGCACAAATACATCTTGCCTAAAGAAAAAGAAAGCAATTTATTAAGTCCAAGGGTAGATCTCGGCTTCAGGCACAGATGAATCCAGGTGCTTGAGTGATATTATATTGTCAGATTCACCCTCCATGTCTAGGCTTTGTTTTCTCTGCATTAATTTCCTTTCAAGCAGATTCTTCCCATACAATGTGGAACAGCCATCACAGTTCTAGGACATATCCTACCGATTTAGCAACCCCAGGAGAAAGGCATCTATTTCCCAATTATTTAACCAGATTCCTAAGACTGATTATTATTTGCTCCAGTCTGGTTCGTTTGTCCAGCCATTCACCTGTCACTCTGCCCAGGGACTGGAGTGTTCCAATTGGCAGGTCTTAGGTGGGGTAAAGTCAGCCCCACACTCTAATGTGAACTGAGAGTAGGAAAAGGTTCTTCAAAGTGAAATATGGTATTGTTTGCTGAGAGGGCATGAACAGGAGGCAGACAGAAGCTCCAGCTCCTTGCTGTACCAAGTTGGAAGCTAGTAAGTAGTGAGTTGGCACTCCTTGTAGAAGGCTAAAGTATGACATCTCACCTCTGAGAGCTTTTGCAGGAAATCTGAAGCCTAGAAACCACAGGCTCTGCCACAGTTCTCAGACCGTGCTGACCTTTAGACTATTCAACCATGAGATTATGTGGATATTCTTGAATCCATATATGCACTGAACATTATCTTCCAAATTAAAAATATATCATGGGGCTCCTGAGTGGCTCAGTTAGTTAAGTGGCTGCCTTCAGTTCAGGTCATGATCTCAGGTCCTAGGATTGAGCCCCGTGTCAGGCTCCCTGCTCACTGGGAGTCTGCTTCTCCCTCTGCCTCTCCCACCCACTCATGCTCGCTTGCTCTCTCTCTCTCAAATAAATAAAAGCTAAAAAAAATTAAAATATATCATGACTTGTTTGCAAGTCAAATTCACTCTAAAACATCATGGAATTCACAGAGGGTTTGGTCATAACATTTATTTTATATAAAAAAATCATGTGTTATCCTGTTCAGGGTTTTCAGAATATTTTCATCTCTAAAAGGGTAGGGGGCCTTCAGGTTGAAATTAGTTAGGAAGTTCTAGAATATTAAGATATTAAAACTCCATCTGAACGAGGGTTAGGAACCCATTTCTGCCATCATTTCTAATGACAATGTTCCCTGGGTCTCAGTCTTCTGACCTGTACTATGGGGATAAATTGTCCCATCCACATAAGCTTATAGTGGGGCTCTTATGTGGAAGTGGAACTGCTAGCAAGTGTTTTTAAAAACTTATAATATGGTATCATTGATATTTTATTTTTATTTGACTCCATGCTCAAGGATATTGCTTAATGTGCTCTGCAAACCACTAATGGCCCCTGATGCAAAATGTGCTTGTCCATTTCTAATATGATTGTGCAGATCAATGAAGATCTGTCTTCCTCTATGATAAACCACAGACTTACAGATTCTTTAAAGATACCTTTCTTCCAATGGTATATATTCCAGGAAGCACATTTTAGGTTTCTTATGCCCAAAACACACTCATGACTGTAAAAAGTGATCAACCATTTAAATTTTCTGTGTAATTTTCTATTGGGGTATAATATACAGAAAAGTGCACGTATCCTAAGTATACTTTGATTAATATTCAAAACTGAAGACATTTGTATAACCAGCACCCAGATCAAGAGAGAGAACATCAGTAGTTCTCTAGAAACATGCCTTGTAGTGCCTTTCCACTTACAACCCCCCCTCCAAGGATAACCTCAGCCCGACTTCTAACAGCACAAATACGCTTCATTTGTTTCTTTAGTCCATCAAAATGAACTCATTTTGTTCTTA
Organism: Ursus americanus; assembly: GCF_024610735.1. Taxonomy (NCBI): domain Eukaryota; kingdom Metazoa; phylum Chordata; class Mammalia; order Carnivora; family Ursidae; genus Ursus; species Ursus americanus. Next base: position 30,655,249 of record NC_142140.1, on the reverse strand, counting down.
GTTCTTTCTTTGAACGTTGCATTTACAAGATTTATCCATTTTGTTGTGTAGAGTGACAGATGGTATATTTTTTATTGCTGCACAGTATTCCATTGCATGTGTGTGCCTGTGTATACTTATCTTTCACAATATATTCATTCTATTCATAGGTTTGAGGGGTTTCCAGTTCGGAGCTATTCCAAAAAGTGCTACTATTAATATTCTGTATAGGTCTTTAGGCAAGCCCATACATGTATTTTTTTTTTTTTACTGTATTAGAGAATGCCTAAGTTTAGCTTTACTATAAACTACCAGTTTTCCAAAGCAGGTGTACCAATTGACATTCCCATAAGTAGTGCAAGACAGTTTTGTTTTCTCCACATGCTTGCTGAAATTTGGTGTTTTCTGCCTCTGTAATTCTAGCCATTCTAGTGAATGTGTATGCTTTTAATTTGCAGTTTGCATTGTGGTTTTCATTTGTATTTTCATAATGAGTAATGAAGCTAAAACAATTTTTCATATGTTTATTGGCCATTTGGACATCATCTTTTAGGGGCACTTATTCAAATAGTATGCTTATTTTTCTCGGGTCGGTATCATTTTTCTATTGGTTTGTAGGGAGTGATTAACCATTCACTTATGCATATTTCATTGGTGGGAAAATTTTTATAGTATTAATATTTATTTTAAAATATAAAATCTAACAGTTCTCATCATGCCATTTCATTAATGATCCATTCTCAGAACAGAACATTTATTTGGTACCATATCTTTACAAAAACAATGTTACCTGTTAGGCATTCAGTGGTAAATAAAACTGATGTGGTCCCACCCATATGGCACTTATCATCTAAGGATGAGAGAGACAATACACAAATATGTATATAACTGAAAGATGACGCCAATTACAAAAGTATCATGAAGCATTTGAACAGGGGGAAGGATACAATAAAAGGGCTTTTTTCAGTTCCGCACACTTCTCTGTCATTTAATTTGAGACCTAAAGGCTAATAAAGATGCAGTGCCAAAAATAAGGGAAGAAGATTCTAGGCAGACACAGCAGCATGTGCTATTCTCTGAGGTGGGAAAACACTTTGCATGTTCTAAGACTTGGAAGGAGGTAGTTTGTCTAGAGCATGGGTCAGCATATTGTAAAGGTAGAACAGGAAATATCTTAGGCTTTGCAGACCAGATGGTCTCTGTTGCAAGTACTCAACACTGCTGTTGTAGCATGAAGGCAGCCATAGACTAAATGTAAACAAATGAACATGGTGGTTATTTCAATAAAACTTTACAAAAATAGGCAATGGGCCAAATTTGATCCATGGGCCGCAGTTTGCCAACCCATAGTCTAGATTATGGAGAAGACTGTCAGTCTCTTACCTGGACTACCTTGGTAGGCGCCTAACTAGCCTTCCAGCTTCCACTCTTACCTACAATCCATTCCTTGCACAATATCCAGAGCAAGTGTTTGAAAGTCCTAAATTAGATGATAATGCTCTTTTCCAATTAAACATCTCTGATTAACTTTTTGGAAGCTTCTTATTGAGCATCAACTAGAATATAAAGCTGAGATAGATTTGGGCTAGACAGTGCAGGTATTTGTCAGCCGCTGGTTGGTAGCCTTGGTTTTAGAATGCAATACTGAAATTTGTTTTATGTATCTATGTGTATGGGGTCTAGTGACAACTGTGGGCATGGGAAAAAGGGGGCATGATATAATGCATGGTCTCCAACTACTCTCTGAAAATCCACACATACCTGACTTTGTGTACTTCTCATTTTCTACCTTCTATTACACAGTATGGGAGAAGCACTCTAATTGCTTGGGTTTTGTCTGGTCTGGCCTTCTATTCTTATGTCCAGAAGCAGATATGTTACTTGAACAAATGGATGGATATAATTGTGCTCTATCCCTCTAACACTTAGTGAATAAATAGTTTGATAAAAGAATGAATAGATCGAGTTTTGCAAGAGAAAAAAATACCAAAGATGATCCTGGAATTTTAGGTATGAGTGACCCGGGATGGGTGTGGCCTCATCAGAAATTAAGAAGTCAGGAGAAGGTTCTACTTTGTCAGATTTCAGATATGGTGGATCTTTGGTGTGAGACATCAGCAGTGTGCAGGGGACAGGTAGGAATGAGTTCTGTGGCTTGGGAGAGAGATCTCAGCTGGATAAAATAACTGAAACTAGAATAGTTTAAATACTGGGAGACAGAAGGAAAAGTGGTCCAAAGACAAAAAAAGTAGGTTGAAAGGTAAGGATGAGAAAGATAGAAAAATTTCCCATGAATGATAAAACTGAATAACTATATGATTTCTAGATTTTCAAGTAATAAAATCATTTAGAAGGAATGAAAAGCTGTATAGGCCCTCAAGGTCAGTGCTACAATTATTCATTGACGTTGGTATGAAGTTACATTAAAATTCACAAAATAGCAGGGGAAGTTATTAATCTAGATTCTTAACAAGATACTCATTTTTAATTAAAAAAATTAACCATCTCCTCTTCTTTCTACACTATACTATGAAAGAACACAGAAAAATGTATCCTTAAAAAACTAGATTCAAAGTTAAGCAGGGCTTGGATTCAAGTTCCAACCCTGCTATCGTCAGCTATTTGACCTTGAAAACTATCTTAACTGTTCTAAGCTTTAGTTTCTGCATCTTTAAAGTGGGAAGGGTAATAGTACTTTCCTCAGAGCACGGTTGTAAGGACTAAATGGGATGATATGTATAAAAATCCCTGGTACCAGCAGGACACAAAGAAATGGGTGTTAGCGTTACGACTTGAAACACATCTTCGTATCATGGCAATGTCTTCTGTCTCTGGAAGCCCTTGATTAAAACAGACCATACAATGTAAGGATATGGTTTGTGCAGCTAGTGGCAGGGATTGAATCTGGCTCTGCATCTTACAGCTGGGTAACCTAGGCACTTATCCTAATCTATTTCTCCCTCTATAAATTGAGAAAATAATAGCACTTCCTTCCCAAGAATTAAAGAGTTAATACATTTAAGGCTGGATGAAGGACGTTAAAGGAGGGCATGTGATGTAATGAGCACTGGGTATTATATAAGACTAATGAATCATAGACCTGTACTTCTGAAACCAATAATACATTATATGTTAATTAAAAAAATACATTTAAGGCTCTTAAAATAGTCTCCCACATAAAAATTCTCTATAAATGTTTTTGCAATTTTATCATTACCGTTATTACTATTAGCTTTGTAGCCATTCTAAAGCAAGACACAATGCAAGTTTTATTTAGTCCTATTTAGTTCCTATATGAGATCGTCCTGGAACTATATCAGAAGGATTATCCTAAAATTCAACATGTCCAACTCAACAAATTATTTCTGACAACAAAGTCCACAAATTTGCCCCAAAGTAGCCAGGTTAATAGGAAATTATAGAAGACCACTTGCGGCACCAAGGAGCTCCCCAGTCTGTGCCTCAGTTGTTCCATCTCCAGGTATGAGATCCCCTCCCCGCGTCTTTATCTCCTCTCTGTCCCCTAGTGGAGAGAGCTGATGTACACTCTGTGGAGAGATTTGGACAATAACCCACAGGGAGTTTGTTTGGGTTAGAGCTGAAGACTCCACGTTAGACATCAGGGAGTTGGCAGGACATTGCAGGAGCAAGGTGGGACTCAGAGGCCCATTTAGAACACAGAATTGAGAGGACCACAGAAATGAGATGCCAGCATTGAGGATATCAGAGGAAATTATTCGGGGGTGTGTGTGCAGATTTAGAGGATAGAGTGGTAGATGAGGTATTGCAGAGAAGCAGTCTGGAAGGATGTTAGGAAAGAGGCACTCCCACATCCTGCCTGGGATTGAACTACAAACCCAGTTCAGTAATTGGACCATTGAATCCCTGCTGGGCTGCACAGCAGCATCAAAGATTCCAAGATGCCTTTCTGTATCCCCACTGCAATAGCAAAGCTCACAGACAGCACCAGCTCCAGGCTTATCTCTGCTGCTGTGAGACTCCTCTGTGCCTCAGTTTCTCATATGTAACATGGGAATCATAATAGGATCCACCTCATTAGGATTATTGGTGGACTGCATATATGAAGAGTGAGAAGAGAGCCTGGCACATGTGTTTGCTATCACCATTGTTGTTGTCATTGTATCATTATTACAAGGGGGCAAGTCCTCAGATGAAGCTTTAGTTCTCAAAGAGTCAAGTGTCAAGGTGAAGTCTTGGGGAAACAAAAGTGTGTTGGTTTAGAGCAGGGGCCTTGTAGTCCAGCAGAGATCCCACTTCTCACATTTATTAGCTGAATGACCTAGGATAAGTTATTCATCACTTGAAGCCAGTTTCCTCATCTGAAAAAATGGGAATGATAATCATACCTGCATCACATTATTGAGAGGATTACATGACAGGAAGCATGAAGAACACTTTGAACTGTGTCTACATATATCAAGTCATCCATAAATAATAGTCATTATAAAATTGAGACCGCAAACATCATTCCCAGCTCTAACTTGAATGCCAAGTGGAGAACCAGAGGCATAGAGCTGAACAGGGGTCCTGGGCCTCCAGAGTCAGATTCACATAAGGTGAGATTTGGAAAAGGCTGTCCCATGCCGCAGTGGTTTTTGCAATACGGTCTTGGCCTTCTACTGTGGGCTGTCAAAAGATCAGTAGCTGAAATAAATGTAACTCCTATGGCTAATCATGAGGGCTGTGTGGCTCCATAGCTAGGCCAAGGGAGGGAGGAGGAGGAATGGGAGGGGACACAGATTGCTTCAGGGTCATCCAAGAGGCAGTGGTTATTCTTTAAGGCAAGGTCATGGCCTCTGTCTTTGGGGTCACTACACCCACATCCCTCACGACTAACACAAAACACTTTGCCCTCATTGCTGAAAAAAAAAAAAGAAGATTCATAAGGGAATTAATAAACAAGCCAAAGAAAATTCTTGTCTGCCTTTTAATTATAGAAGAGTGATTGCTATGCTAATCATAATCAGCATCAAGGTCAAAAGTTTCCACCACTCCGGAATGAACATTTAGAAAATAAATTAACCAGAATACCAATGCTATTTCTGAACTGCCAGCTCACGTGGGTTTGAGAATGCTGTATCTTTTAAGTGTCTTTTAAGAGGATCCATGTAATGCTGATACATTGATTGGATAAATGTCACTCCACAAACCTGCTAATGCCCAAGGGAAAGGGGGGGGACCATTAGGAGGCCCATGAATTAGTGTGATTGCCTAGACTGCCAAGGTAAAGACTGGTAATTTGTTGTCTTGAGTAAGATCTTGCTTCATCTCTGGCAGGTGTCACTACAGGATGTGTTGAAAGTACTTGGGTCTCAGGTTAATGTGAATGATGAAATATTAATATATTTGAATAATTCCAATATATTTTCATTTCCTCCTGGGTATTGGTATTACAATAAAAATAATGCCTTAATGTCTGTGATTTTACAAAGTTAGACCCCTACCTCACACCATATACAAAATAGATTACAATTGTAAGACAAGTTAAATAACAGTTTAAGAATATTGATACAATAAAATATTCAGCCATAAGAAGGAATGCAGTACTGATACCTGCCACAACTTAGATGAACTTTGAAAATGTTATACTTAGTAGGAGAAGCCAGACTCCAAAGTTAGCACATATTATATGATTCCATTTACATGACATGTCCAGACCAAATCCTTGAGACAGAAGGCAAATTACTCATTGCCAGGTACTGGAATGAGGAGGGACTAGAAAGTAACTGCTAATGGGTATGGGGTTTCCTTTGGGGTGATGAAAGTATTTTTAAACTAGGTAGAAGCGGTGGTTAGGCAATATTGTGGATCTTCTATATGCCACCAAAAATGCACAGTGGTTAATTTTATAAGAATTTCATCTCTATTTCAAAATGTTTAGGGGTATTAGAAAAAAACGTAGGGTAATATTTTATAAACCTGGGGTGGAGGAGTATTTTTTAAGTAAGGCAGAGACCTCAAAGCCGTCAAGCAAAAAGTGAGCCAGTTTGTACATATGAATTAAAAGCATTTGTATTGCCAAAGATACAATAATCAACGTAAAAACACGTATAGACAAACAGCATACCAAAAGAAAGTGCCAGGAGACATTCAAGGCTCTGAGAGACTTTCAGATATCACTGAGGGCTTGGCCATCACCCTACTCTACACTTGATCTGATGCTTAAGCCCCTCCTTCCATATCCAGTATCTACCAGGATGCATTCCATCCTGGGGAGCTCCTCCCCTCTGCAGATGGCCTAGTCCATATTCAAGAAGCTCTACTGTCTTGAAAATGTTTTCTTATGTTGAGTCAGATTGTCTTGCCTAAGGATCCCAGTAGCTGAAGTGGTTTTAGAGCACAGGCCTGACATCCAGAGAGATTCAGGTTTGTGCCCTGGCTCAACGTTTACCACTCTGTAATCTTGTGCAAGTTGCTGAACCATTCTACACCTCTACATTCTCTCATCTGTAAAAGAGGGTCATGAGTCCATCATGGGGATAGTCAGGAGAATTAAGTTAGATCATGCCTGCCAAATGCCTAGCAGAGATCTTGGTACATTGTAGGCTTTCAGGAAATGGTGGCTGCTCTGATTAGTTCGAGAGACACAAACAGAAAATGGTTTCTGTCTGTCCTCACACATGGCACTTTTCATTCACTCATTCACTCTTTCTTTCCTTCTTTCCTTTTTCCCTTCCTCCCTTCCTCATCTAAAAACCTTGCTGTGGCTACAAGGACCTATATACAATCAGGCCTCACACCACCCAATCTTCCTGCTAACTCTCTTTACCTTGCCGCTCTCCCTTTCTCCCTTCTGACTTGTCTACTTTAGCCACACTGGCCTCCTTGCTTTTCCCTCTACATACTGGGCATGCTCCTGCCTCAGGGCCTTTGCTCTTATTGTTGGTTTTTCCTGGAATAGTCTTCTCACCAGTCACTCCCTTCATTTATATGCTCACATGTCCGCCAACAAGAGAAGTTGTCCTAGACCATAGCGCTACCACCCGTCATTCTCAGTCCTCCTTCACTCTGCCTTATTTTTCTTCAAAGCACTGGCATTTATCTATTTGTTTGTTGCCTGTCTCCCTCAATTAGAATGTAAGCCTCATAATGATAGGGACTCTTTTATCTTCTTTGTGTTTCCAGTACTTGGAGAAGAACCTGGCACATAGTAGGTACTGTATAAATAATGGTTTGGTGAATGTGTTAACCAAAATATGTGAGTACTTCCTGTGAGCCAAGTGCACTCATGCAGAAGAGAACAGCAAGGTGCTTTCTGCTTCAGTTATAACAATCCTATCCTGACACAACATGGTTTTAACAAGTCAGCCAGCAGACTGTCATAGTAAATGTTGTTTATGTACAAGGCATCTTTATGCTGAGGGTAATAAAACAGCCCTACAGTGCCAAAATCCTCAAGTTGAGTGACTGGTTAACTGTTAGACCATAAATAATTTGAGTTGGCGAGAAATATTCTCACTTCAGCGTGAGGCGGTTTACTGTCACTTTTCTGGATTCCATCCGACACGTTGGATTATTATAGATTAGATAAGCAATCCTAAATGGACTGTGGCCTAGCAACACAGGCCTGAGACAAAGGAGATGGGACCCAAAACATGGGGGATGTGAGGATGTGGCCATGGTCAGGCTCACAAGCTACATTCATTTTGTGCATTTGCAAAGGCAACAACGCTCGACCCCTGTTTTGTGCCCCTTTCGACCTCAGGGTGCACCGAGCATGCTGTGATGACAAGGGCAGTCACGGTGACTGTCCCCAAGGACTGGAAAGTGACTCTCTAGTCTCTCCTGCTGCTACTTGTGGCTATGTCTTCACAAAAAGACTGCTGATTCGACAGTGAAATGTTTCATTTAGGCAGCATTTTCAGTATTTCAGAGTTAGAACAAGACAGACCTGGATTTGATTCCAGGTTCTACTGTTTTCTAACTGTGTGACCTTGAACAAGTTAGTTGACCTTTCTAAGCCTCTGTTTCTATAGCTCTAAAAGGGGATGAAAAGAATTCTGATTTCATTATTAAGGAATAAGCATGATAATGCACATAAAGCATTTGGTAAGTTGCCTGGCACCTTGCAAGGGTCCAGTTATCAAAATTGTGGTTGTTCAAATGATTTAAGAATCTCCTCCCATGTCCTAAATGGATGTTTGCTTGTATGTCACGTAAGACAAACATGATACAATGCAAGACAGATGTGGGGATGTTTCACTGACTTCCTAACACCAGAGAACAGTATAATTAAAATAGTCTCCAGGAATGCATTCAGGGAGCAAAGAATCCCCATGGAATAAATATAATTCAGTGATTCTCCCAGTCAGTTGTATGCCAACCAATTCGATTAAAGTTTGAACTATGTCAACTTAGTGATTCACAGTTATGGGATGGACATGCTCCAGCAAGACTGCCAGCCTGGAGGTTGGAGGATAAGGGCTCTGCATGACCACTACGTAGCCTTGGGAGGCTCCTTTCTTCTCTGAGCCTGGTTTCTCAGTTGTACGTTACAGACATGCCATCCAGACATTTCACTTTTAAACAGTCTTAGAACAGCATGTATCCTAGATGCCCATTATTAGAAACAGACCCAATACCTAAATTACTCCTTGTAACGAACAGATCTATAGCATTCTAATAATTGAAGATTAATATTAAAATGGGATGCAGCACATGGCAACAAGCAGGAACATCAGCATTTTTGTTCGTTTCTCTTCCCCCTCTGGAGAATTGAGTTATCTGAAAGGTGGATTGTTTGAAAATGCCCGAGTTTGCATACAGACTTTGATTTTGTTCCTGTATTTACTCTAGTTTGGTGGTCCTCAAGCTGTAGTTTGTAGAAGATTTGCTATAGACCATTAATGATATAAAGTAAACATTTTCCTACTTCCTAGGTATTTAAGGGATTTTTAATAGTATTTTGCCCAGTACACTTTTTTTGGTCTGACTTTAGAATATAACCTCCCAGTAGTGTAGGGCCCCACAAGGAAAAGAAAACACTGCACCAGACTGTTTCTATTGTTTCTTTCCTGCCTGAAAATAAAGGTGATGGTGTAGGGGCTATTTTAGAGGAAGATACTGAAAATCAAATTAGGTCACATCCATAAAACCACCTGGCAAGCTGTTTCATAGGAATGTTAGTTGCTGGAACTGCCTGGGGGCAGGTTGTAACACAGATATTTTTGAAGCATCTGAGCTGCACCCCAGATCTGCAGCTAGGATGGGAGTGTGACCTGGATAGGGCTGGCTTTGAAAATACTGATGGAGGAGGCACAGTCATAGGAGGTAGGGGCCGCTGGCCCGAAGAGCAGAACTGGGAAAGGAAGGTGAGGTGTGAACACTGCTGGCAGGAACCTATAGGGCTGGGCAGTTGAAGAAGGTTCTATTACTTTTTCCCTAGCCCAAGAGGGCTAGGAATTCGAGGAGTGGGGGAGTATGGGCAAGTCTTCAAAAATCCATCCTAAAACCTGGGTGTATGGCTCCCAGGCATCTTATGGACATGTGTCCCCATAACTGTCCTTTTCTCTTGCCAAGAAGAACTCTGTTCAGGGGCGCCTGGGTGGCACAGTCGTTAAGCGTCTGCCTTCGGCTCAGGGCGTGATCCCAGTGTTCTGGGATCGAGCCCCACATCCGGCTCCTCCGCTGGGAGCCTGCTTCTTCCTCTCCCACTCCCCCTGCTTGTGTTCCCTCTCTCGCTGGCTGTCTCTGTCAAATAAATAAATAAAATCAAAAAAAAAAAAAAAAAGAAGAAGAAGAACTCTGTTCAATACAGGTGTGGGCACGTACCAAGAAGGGACTTCAGCCCCATAGTTAGCAGCACCTTAGAGGGCCATTGAGGCCAGTCCCTGTCACAGAGCATGTGCAGCCAGGCTCTCAGGGTCTGGACACTTGGACACCCCTCTGATGGGGTCAATCTTCAGAGAGCTCTAGGCACTGTCACAGCAGGTCTTCTGATATGGGTTCAAATCCTATATGCTACTTCCTAGCTCTGTCGTGTGGAGACGTGAATAACAGCATGCAACTGTGCTGGGAAAATGAGTTTCTCATCATTTTAGCAGAGCTTGAGGCAGACCTACTATACAGGATGAAGGGAAGGCTTCTATGAGACTGCGTTCAGTTCAAGAACCAGAGGAGTCCAATGTTTATATACATTCCTGCAAGCAGACGCATAGAGGTTGTTACGTACTCCTTGAAGTGGTGACATAAGCACCAAATGTGAAAGGGCTATGGGTGGCTGTGTGTGTGTATGTGTTCAGGTAAGGCATCTCTTCATGTCAATCCGAGGTCCCGCAGAAACCCTATACTGACTCCATGGTTGGTGTGAAAATTAAATGAACCCATGAATGTAGAGCATTGAGCGTAGTCTCTGGAATACATCAAGTGTCTAATTAATGGGAGCTCTTGCTATTGCTGTTCATCCAGTGGGATTTGCTGGGAGGGGAGAGTGAGTTGAAAGGAGACAAAGGAACCCAGTTAAGGCTCTGATTCCCCTCTCATTACCTAAATCCCTGAGGGCCAGGACAGCCAGCACTCTGGTATCTCAAGATGCCCTTTCTTTCCCTAAGTTGTGGTCTCTCTCAACCTTGAAAGATGTTTAGCAGAGTTTGGGAGAGAGTTGAGCAGAGTGGCCCCCACGACTCTCAAATGGCAAACACCCCTTCATCCCAGGACTGACTCTGCCCCGTGTGTTCTGTCACTTGTCACCTGTTTTTCAGAAATGAAGAAGTCTTTCCCCTCATCCTGTGACTTCAGGAATTTCTTTCATAGTTCAGTGCCTGCATGCTTGACATGAAATGGTGTTACCTCCTGCCACTATCTTTTATTCTACTGAAACACAAACACAAACCAGACCCAAGGCCCATGTGTTTCTTGCTAGCCTATCAGGATGTGCCGTCTTCTCAGACTGAGCTGACAATATGAAAGGCTTTGCCCTTGTCCATTTGCTGGTTCAGTCTCTGACAGCAATACTTTGTTCCAAGTCTACCTTAATGGGAAGTGACAAGGACTTTTTCCTGGCAGTCCAGGTCATGGCAGAAACAGGAGCTGACACAGAATGCATACAGAACCCAGACAGGTCCATCGTCCATGTGACAGGTATCCGGCCCATCAAACTCCTAGGAAATCTCTTTCTTTGTATCTTTCCTATATTAGTTAAGTGTTGGAATTGGGTTATAAGCAATGGAGCCCAAGTCTGGCTGAACTATGCAAAAGATTAGCATTGACTGGAAGAAGAGAAGGGTATCTCTCAGACTTGAGAAAAAAGGACAGGCGGATCTCAGGAAGGACAGAGTGGAACAGGCAGGAGATTGAGTTAGCAGAAGGGCAGCCATTGGAGTGTATCTGCATCATGCTGCTCATGATCCAGGTTCCCTGGAGATAGACGGATTCCCAGACCCAGTGGACTGTGGAGTTGTCCCCACAAGAAATCTAAGTACCGCTAGCAGAGAGGTAGTGAAGGTCAGAGAAAGCAAGGGTGCCCACTGAAGGGACAGCGACCAGCCTTTGCTTTCAGCAAGGTGACATTCAGCACATATCCTCCAGACAGGTCAACTGGGACAAGAGGAGGAATGCTTTTCAGTGCTGCCATCCCCCAGAGAAGAAGGTAGGGACATTCCATGGGGCCTGAGCAGTCTTCAAAATAGGGATATAAATTTTTGCACATACTCAAGCCCCACAGGACTTAAAATCTATTGTTCATTTCCATCTACCTTCAACCTCTTTGACTGTTGAGTGAAAAACTTTCTCAGGAAACAGGATCTACAGGTCAGGGTGGGATGAGGGGAGGGAATCTTATGTTTACAGCCCAAAGGCCTGCCTTTCTTCTGAACCCGTTTTCTGGTATATGAAATGGGAAGGGCCTTCCTGGGCTATGTCACAGGAAGGAGGAGAGAATGAGTGTTCTTGAAAATTCTTTGCAAAGTGAATGTGATGTGTCTGTGAAGAGAAAACCTGACCAATATTCAAGAGCAACAGTGTGAATGTGCTTCATCAAAAGATAGGCCATCTGGAGAACAGTGGAGGGAAGAAGCAGCAATCCAGGTAAGTGTCTTATACCTGAAGATCAAATTTCAAGAATTTTTTAGGGATTCAAGCAAATACTGGAAAGCACAAGAGGGGAGGAACAAAAGAAGAAATTAATTTGAGATAAAGAGCTTAGGAGATCAGATATCTTCCATTCGTGTGTTTGTTTATTCACTGAATAAACTGAGTACCTGTTACTTGACAGACATGAATTCAGGGGAGACAGAAAGGAATAAAGGCTCCTTTCTAAAGTCCTAAGAAGAGAGGAAGAAAGTTGGGAGTTCTGTCCCTAGGGAATATTTTTAGGGTATGCTAAAATAGAGGCAGTCATCTTGATTTCTTTTTTAAGAAACGGGGGAAAAAAGAGGTGATGGAAAATATTGAGATGCCTTAAACCTTGGTTTTTCCGTCTGTGGACCTCTGAGGCAGAGCCTGAGTTTTCTCCCCAGAGGAGGATCCCTGAGGGTATCTCTTTCATTCACTAGGAATTACCAAGTTCCCATAAAGTCAGGGGGAAGTCATCCCAGCTACAGAGGCCACATGAATGAAAATTTGAACAATAAGTTGCCCAAACAAAAGTGCCCTAACCTTTAGAATCAACCCCATGGCAGGGTGGTGTATGTATAACATATGAGTGAGTGGATTTCTTTAATTAAGAACTTAGCATTTTCCAAGTTTGGATTTAAGTGTATCTTGATGATCTTAAGAAAGCCATGGGGGGCGTGGGGGCTCAGTTGGTTAAGCTTCTGCCGTTAGCTCAGGTTTTGATCTCAGGGTCCTGGGATCGAGCCCCGTGTTGGGCTCCCAGTGGGGAGTCTGCTTCTCTCTCTCCCTCTGCTCCTCCCCCACCCCCCACTTGTATTGTCTTTCTCTCTCTCTCAAATAAATAAATAAAATCCTTAAAAAATAAGAAAGAAAGAAAGAAAGAAAGAAAGAAAGAAAGAAAGAAAGAAAGAAAGAAAGAAAGCCATTGGAACCCCAAGCTAGTTTTTGCAAGTCTCATTTTGTCTAGTAGGAAAGACTCAACTAAGAGAGATGATTTCAATTTCCATGTTGTTAAGGAAACATTTAGGGTCATTATGTACTTATCAGAAGAAGTTAACAATTGACAATCACTGTAACTGTTCAGTGACTTTCTGAGAATGAATCCAACTGCCTCTATCATACCTTTGCTCATGCCATTCTCTAAGAATGGAGATGATTGATTATTCTATTATTTGACCAACCAAAACTCTTGACAGGCAATGCCATATATGTGCCTTTATAGTCTCTGGTCTAATGAAAAGTGTAATTAAACCAAAAGGGAACTTTCACAAATGAGTGCTTTGGGACTGATGTAGAAAACTTTTAGAAGTGTGTGTGTGTGTGAGTGTGTGTGTGTGTGTGTGTACACGTACGTACGTACCTACACGCGCACGTATCTATTTAACCAAAGCGATTTGGACCAGCTAAAGAATCCCTTGACAGTGTTAAACCACACAACAAATTACAGCAATCTGTCTTCTGTAGCTTCATGTGAGTGATATGAACATATTGACAGTGGAATTGAGCCTGTGGGATGGGAATGTGATAACAGGACTCCTTACAGTAAGATGCTTGTGATTGCAACATTTTAAATGTAATGTTTAATTACCTTTGGCTTTCTTCCTTTTCTAATCTCCCCTCCCCTCTTCTTTTGGCCCAGCAGGGAAATATTACAACACAATGAAGAATATTTTATTTTAGAGAAGAGGAAAAAATAAAAGCTCTTAAAAAAAAAAAAAGAACAAATTAGCACATTAATGCCCCAAACACAAGTAAAGCCCATTATCCTTTTATATTTAAAATTAGTTTGCCTTGTTGTATTTGACTACTATTTTATCACAAATAATCACCTCAGTTTGGTGCCTTCTGTGTTCTTCAATCCAGTGCAACTAAAATCCCACTTAAGATTTTAAGCAAATGCAAAATTCCATCAACTTGCTGAGAGTGTGGTCTCATTTAGTGTTAATGGAATTTCATTTTAAGCAACGTTATGGATATTCCAATTTGCTAGTTTAGTCACTTTACGTGGGCAACGGAAGTTCAAGGATGTGAACATAAAGCAAATCAAACATGACAGTTTTTACTGTGCTTTACACTGATGTTTAAAGTCACAAAATAACATCCTTTAAATTCTGGCAAAAACAATTCTCATGAGAACTTTGCTGTGTATGGGTAAGACAGCTGACCTTTCGGGGATATTCACTCTCAATATTTGAGCAACCAACATACGACACAAAAATACCCACTGCCAGCTCACTACCATCCCCTGCAAATTCCCCTCCAGAGATTCTCCAGATCATAAAGAGAGGCAGTGGTGCTGAAACTCAGTGATGAATTCCATGGGCCGCTGAGGCTCAGTGACTCAAAAATGTGGCTGTTTCCTCCAGGCACAGTGGCGCAACTGACAGCAGTTCTTCTCTCTCTTGACCAGGATAGGATTGTGGTAATTGTGGGAATCCTACGAATCGAACTGTTCCTAGCTTGGAGTCTTTATGGTCTTTCAAGTCTCAGTTGTGTAAGGAAGTTACCTGTTCCCAGCTTCATCAGCCATGTGGCCAGCCCTTCCTGTAAATGGAAATGAAAGATGTTTGGGGGAGGGAAATAAAAGCTGTCTCCTGGGCTGTTTCAGAGAAGCCATGGAGTGCATGCACCTTTGTGATGTGCCCTAGAAAGTCTTAGCCTGATGTTACTGTGGCAGGTTCACAGTCTGTTGCTCACAATCTCTCTGCTACTGTTGACTTTTCTAGATAAAGCAATAGAAATGAAGCCATTTCACAGTCTTACTTGTCCTGACTCTGGACTCAAGTTTGGGATTCAAATACAAATTTCAAAGGCTCTTCCTGTTTCTAAAGTTGCTTACCAAGGGATATAAGACAGGTCTAAGCATGAAATTTGTGTTCTCATAAGGAGATATTTTATAAGAGGTACAATGAGGCAAGAAGGTTGAGACCAAGCTTTGCCATATTGTGACTTTGGATCTGAGCCTCCTCCCCTGTAATATGATTCAGTGAGATGACATGGAGATGTGAAGTGACTGTTCATATCATTGAAGGAGAAAGAGTGACTGGTGTACTGGGCTGACAGCCAGGAGGCCTAGACTCCACTTTGGCCCTAGAGAGCTGGCTTTGGGTCTTGGAAGGCTACTTCATTTCTCTGCTTTTTCTTCATTTTCCGAATGAGAGGCTGGGTCCAGGTGTCCCTGCTCATCTGGTGACTCTCTGTTACCATTCTTTATCTACCCTGCTTGAAAAGTCATTTCTGAGTCCTTAGTGTTTTCCAGTGAGTGGGGTGGTGGTGGAGCAACAGGGTTTTGGAATCAGTTGTGTCTGTGTTCAAGTTTGGGCCTCACTACTCTTACAATATGGTGGTGGGTAGATATGAGCATCACCGTGTCTCTGTTTCCTCCTACATGGAGATCATGATGATTTCTCCTCATAAGGCTGACATGAGGATGAAACTTAAATTAACAGAGGCAAGGCACTTAGTACAGTGCTGGCCACGTAGTAAATGCATGTATTAGTTTCTTGGGGCTCCCTTAACAAATTACCACAATCGTAGAGGCTTTAAACAACACACATTTATTATCTCACAGTTTTCTAGGTCAGAAGTCTGACATGGCGGGGCGGGGGGCAACTGGGTGGCTCAGTCAGTTAAGCATCTGCCTTTGGCTCAGGTCATAATCTCAGGGTCCTGGGATCGAGCCCAGCATTGGGCTCCCTGCTCAGTGGAGAGTCTGCTTCTCCCACTGCCCCTTCCCCTCCTTGTGCTTGCTTACTCTTTCTCTCTCAACTAAATAATCTTAAAAATTAAAAAAAAAATTCTGACATGGGTCTCAATGGGCTAGAATCAAGCTATTGGACGTGCTGTGTTCCTTTCTGAAACCTGTCATGAGCTGAGTTGTGTCCTCCAAAATTCGTATGCCGAAGGCCTAACCTCTAGCATCTCAGAATATAATTGTATTTGGAGATAAGGTCTTTAAAGAGATGATTATGTTAAAATGAGGCTGCTGATGTAGGTCCTAATCCAGTCTGCCTGGTGTCCTTCTAAGAAGAGGAAATTTAGACCTACGGAGAAATGCCAGGGATGCGAGTACACAGAGGATGGCCATGTGAGGACATGGCAAGAAGGTACCATCTGCAAGCCAAAGAGAGAGACCTCCAGAGAAACCAAACTTGCTGGCAATTTGATCTTGGATTTCCAGTCTCCAGAACTGTGAGCAAGTAAATTACTATTGTTGAAGCCACCACAGCCTGCAGAATTGTATTATGGCAGCCCTACCAAACCAACACAGAACCTCTATAGGAGAATCTATTTCATTGTTATTTCCAACTTTTATTTATTTATTTTTTAAATAATATTTATTATGTTAGTCACCATACAGTACATCCCTAGTTTTTGATGTAAAGTTCCATGATTCATTACTTCCATGAACACCCAGTGTACCATGCAATACGTGCCCTCCTTAATACCCATCACCAGCCTATCCCATTCCACCACCCCCTCTCCCTTCTGAAGCCCTCAGTTTGTTTCCCAGAGTCCATAGTCTTTCATGGTTCATTCCCCCTTCTATTTCCAACTTTTAGAAGCTACCTGTATTCCTGAGCTGGTGGCCCTCTTGCTCTGTCTTCAAAGCCAGCAACAATGGGTGGAGTACATCTCACACTACAATACTCTGACCTCCGCTCCTGCCTCTCTCTCTACGTACCAGGATGTTTGTGATTACATTAGGTCCATCTGGATAACCAAGCATAATCTCCTTATCTTAAAGTCAACTAATTAGCAACCTCAAGTCCATTTTTGAACTTAATTCTCCCCTGTCATGCAACATAACATATTCATAGGTTTTAGGGATTAGCATGTGGACATTTGGGGGGGACATTATCCTGCCAATCACAACATTCAGTTAATTTTAGCTGTTGTATGGAATGGGACTTTTGCCCCAGCTTAGCTCACTTTACCGACTTTAGCACTGGAATGGAAATTACCAAAGAATTAAATTTCACTGAGTAGAAACTGGGGAATCATGCTCATTCTGTAGTTTGTCTTTGCTTCCTCCAGTACAGCACAAGCTTCTGCTGACATAGGACTCCTGGTGCACAGAGTAAGTGATGTTCCAATGAGCTGGAATTTTCGCATTCTGACTCAGCTGATATTTCTAGCAAACTGTTGACCTAGTACTGTTTATTTAGGGGTTTTTTGGTCTTGGTAGAATGGCAATTCAAGTCAGAATTTGTCATGCCATTTCTCACACATCTGCTGCTTTTACCCCTAGAAAAGGAGGTTTCAGTGTTTATGGGGGGACCAAGGTTGTATGGTTTCTATTGAATATTTGGTCTCAATGTGTCCAGAGAAGCAAAAAGCTCAGATTGTAGAAAACCTGATGATTGTATCCTTCAAAAGTGCTCCCAGGCATAAGTGGCAGAAACCCAACTAAAAGTGGTTTAATCTGAAATGGGAAGTTGTTAGGTCATGTAATTACAAATCATGAATGGATCTGAGTCTGAATTTGACTAGATCTAGGGACTGCACAGTATTGGGAGGATTAGAGTCTCTCTATCCCTATCTCTATGCTTTGTTTGCACCTACGTTGGCATCACTTTGGGGAGAGACCCATCAGAACTCTGGTCCCTGGCAACCCTGGCCTCAGATTAGCCTTACGGCAAGCAAACCCAGTGCAAATAGAACTCTTCTTTCTCCAAAATCCAAGCCAAGTCCTTGGATTGAGTTTTCTTAGATCAGATTAGGTCATGAGACCACCTCCAAACCAAATCAATGTGACCAGGAAACACAGTGCAATGTTTGGCCAGGCTGAGGTCAAGGCCACCCTGGAGGCCTGGAAACTGGAGGAGGCTTAAGGCTTAGCTCCACCCCAAATACATGGCTGGAGAATGAGGAGAAATGATTCCTAAGGAAAATCAAAATGACGTTTCCAGAAAAGGAGTACTGGATATGCAGTACGCAAACATGACCGATGTCCATCTCAGGTGAGGTTTTTATCATTACTCTGGAGAATGGAACTTGTTATATCTTCTGTCTTATTTGGGCACCAAGCATCCCCTTCTGGACACTGGACAGGCTCTCCCAGAAATGTATGGGTGTTAGGACAAATGACACAGACACTGGAAGATGTAAAATAATGTTTATTAATCACATATAAGTAGCCAAAGGATTTCCTGAGAAGATCTCAAATTCTATTCAGAAATAAGCAAGAAGAAGAAGGGAGAATCAGGTGGCTTTGGAGTTTTTGGGGTATTTAAGGGATAGAGTTGGGGTAAGATTTTCCTGTAAAGTCTGGGATTTGAGTAGTGTGAACTTCCCTGCCAGGGCCTGAGCTTCCTCATGGACTTGCCCAGATGTGGGGCAAGTCATAAATGGGGAGGAATGGGGTTTGAAAGCTATCAGTGTCAAACCTCAAAAATGGACTTAGATTCTTGATTATACTTTCTTACTCTACTTTGAGGGGGGGGAAAAAACCCTAGAAGTCAAGGGTTTGAAATCCTGCCTACCTAAATGAAACCTTGCCTCCCAGCATTTGTTTCTGATCAGTGTTGAAAAGGGAACATGTGGAAGTTTTCCAGGCCACTTCCTGTTAGTGAGTCTTAGAATACACATAGGAAATGGGTATGCTTTGCACATGTGGGTTTCAAATAATAAGCAACATCAATGTATCTTTTCTCAGAGGAAAATGGTTATCATGGAGATAAAGCAATAGATAGCACTAAGCTCGGGTGGCTGCACGCTTGGCATGGTGCTAGGATTGATATTTACAGAGATAAATAAAACTGAATATTTCTGTCTACAAGGAGCAGGTGAAGTAGCTCATGAGATCAGTGCACAACTCCTAAGAGCCCCTAAGTGTAAGTGGTCCTGCAGGTTACATACAAGTGGTGTAGGAGGTGGTGACACATTATTTATGACTGAGGACATATTGCTACTAACGCATGTTTTAGAAAGGTGATTTTTGATATGATTCTTGACAAGCTAGAAGCATGTTGATGCTCTAAGACTAGATGATAGATAGATAGATAGATAGATGATAGATAGATAGATAGATAGATAGATAGATAGATAGATAGAAAGAACAGGTTAAAAAATGATCAATTATAGGACCATGCAAAAGAGCAAACTAGTTTATTCCGCATCCTGATGGAATCTCATAGTTAGTACATTGCGCAAAAAAGTTCATACAGTATGATTTCATGCATATGAACTTCAAGAACAGGCAAAAGTAATCTATGAGAATAAACATACACAATTACTTCAGGGTAGAGGTGGGTTCTGACCAGGAGAGGGCACAAGGTAGCCTTTGGGAGGTGGGAAAGGGGCTGGAAATGTTCTCATCTTGACTTGAGAGGGGTTACAAGGGTGCATACATGTAAACATTCATAAACTGAGCTTTAAGATTTGTCACTTAATTGTATGTGCGTTTTACCTAAATGGAAAGGGAAAAAAAGACAGAAAGAAATAGCCTAACAGTGCAAACCATACTTATGTGCATGTGGAAGCTCTGAATAATGGAAGGCTGAATAATGGCCCCGAAAGATGTCCACGTCCTAATCCCCAGAACCTGTGAATATATTACCTTAGGTGGCAAGAAAGACTTGACAGATCATGATGAGTTTGAGGATCTTGAAGTGGGGAGGTTAGCCTGGATTATCCAGGTAGGTCTGATATAATCATAAGGAGGCATTGTAAGAGGGAAGCAGGAGAGTCAAAGGCAGAAGAGGAAGATGGGAGAACAGAAGCAGAGGTCTAGTGATGATCTCTGAAGATGGAAGAAGGGGCCACAAGGCCAGGAATACAGGTGGTCTCTAGAAGCTGGGGAAAAAACAAGGAAACAGATTCTCCCTAGAACCTCCAGAAGGAATGCAGGCCAGCTAAGACCTTGATTTTAGTCCACTCAAACTGATTGATTTCAGACTTCTGACCCACAGAATACAAAATAATAAATTTGTGTTGTTTTAATCCACCAGGTTTATGGTAATTTTTTACAGGAGCTGTAGGAAACTCATATAGTGCAAATTATTTGGCAAGGAGAGAATTACACCTGTATGCTATTTCTAATCTCAATTCATCTTCATAACTTCCCTTTGAGGCTGATACCATTATTTATCGTCATTTTGTAAAGGAAAGTGAGGCTCAGACAGTCAGGTGTCCCCCATTCAAAAGAAGTGGAGAAACCAGGTTTTGGGTGCTGACTCCAGAGCTCAAGGTTTTCATCAGTCAGTTTTGTCCTTGCCAAGCTGCAGAGGTCATGGTTTGGATGAAACCAGAGTGCAGGACATGCCCCAGGAGCAATCCCATGGCTTCCTTTCTAGTGGGTATGTTCTGCCTGCAGAGCTCTCAGCCTGGCCTCCTCCATAGTCCATGGCCATGAGGAAGATGGTATGGATTTGTCTGGATGCTATAAAAGCTTTGGTGACTAGAGACTTGTTTCAGGACCATGGTGAGCAGTTGACATATTTCACTTGTGCCCACTGGGCATCACATTTCATGAAGATGGCATTAACTAAATTCACTAAAAAATAAGTCTCTCCCTGAATGTCTTATACTGAGCCACTGCTGTCACTTGTATTCATGGACACACATGTATATATGTTTGGTTTTATTAGGGAGTTATACCAACTTATTGGCCCTATCACCCCAAATCCTAGGAGTCTACCAGACCCATCTTTATTTTCCAAATGGGTAGTCAGAAGATTGTTCAAATGACCTATACAGAGATTTACATCAAGTAATACAGGAGCCAAACCTGTGATGTTGGTTTCTGGAGTGCCACATTCAATGCAACTGAGAATAGGATATAACTTGCCCAGCTAACTGAAGGAAGTGCTCATTTTTCTCTAAGCCTTTTGAATATTTTTGCCAGACCACACAGTAAATGATTCTGCTCTCTAGTTTGCTCAAAGAAACACACTGGTTAGGACTGAGGGTTTTGGGTGCAATCGAAATCAGCTCCACCTCCTACCAGCTGTGTGACCATTGCTGGCCACCACCCTTCAATATATGTCATGTATCTGAAACAGAGTGTTTTCACTCTTCCAAACCCAGACAGGATGTCAAATCTTTCAAGAACTTCAGAGATCATCTAGTCCAATTTCTACATTTTATAGGTGGAGAAATTTGGCCAAGAACAGAGGTGAGTAGGCAAATGGCCAATAGAGAAGTGGGTGACCATTTCAACTGTATGGACAACTTGACAGTGTAAGGTTGGCTGATCATGAAAAAAGCATTACTGTCAGAAGCATTTCTGGTAGACTATTAAGATCTATGATATGGTAATCATTTAAACAACTATGGTTATTAGTCTTATTTGCAGACACAGTGTTCAATTATGCAGAGCATTCAAGTGCAACAGTCCCATGGAAATTTCTCAACCATCAGTGCAGAGAGACCATTTTAAATGAATATATTCAGTGGTTTCCTCAGACCTACTTATCATACACAGGAGACCAACTTCCCATGGAAAATCAGTTCACTACAAGGGGAGGCATGGGAGCTTTAAAACACTTCTTATTGCACAGTAGCCAAATAATTTTTTGAAAAAATAATCTTACCTTCTTGCCTTTCAGGCTGTCCAGAAGGCTTATGCAAATCTCCAAGTAAGCAGAGGTTAGTTTCTTGGCCTTGTCCTAGGGAGCATCCCTATACAGAGAAATCAATACCTCATTATCCATGGAGCCCTCCTAATGCTCACAAGCTGGCTTTATGTATTTATTTGCAACATGAAGGGAAGCAGACCTAAAATAAATACTTATAAAGAGACCACAGCACATCACACACATGTACCCAATTCAATAACTACATCATATGGACACTCCTCTGGAAATCTCAGAACTCAGACTATTCTGTTGGATTTCAAACACCTGCCAGAGTCACTGCTCTCACTATTGGAAAATTTTGTTAAAACTTGCCAAAATTCTCCTTTTTCTTTCTTTTTTTTTTTTTTTTAATATTTTATTTATTTATTCGACAGAGATAGAGACAGCCAGAGAGAGAGGGAACACAAGCAGGGGGAGTGGGAGAGGAAGAAGCAGGCTCATAGCGGAGGAGCCTGATGTGGGGCTCGATCCCATAACGCTGGGATCACGCCCTGAGCCGAAGGCAGACGCTTAACTGCTGTGCCACCCAGGCGCCCCCAAAATTCTCCTTTTTCTGGTTGTGTTTTTTCACATCTCTGCTGTGGACTGTGACTAAGCCAGGGCCCCTCTAATGAGTCTTGAATGAGGCCTCTTCCCATGGAGAGCTTGTCAAAGTTTAGGAAGGTTTGACCATAGAACAAAAAGGACAGGGCATCCTACCTGGGACTTGGAGGATATTTTTCAAAATGATTTCAAAGTGGCCTAAGTGGTACAAGGGGGTGAGTGATGAAGCTTGGGGTTGGCCTCTCAGTTGAACAAAATGCATTCTACTGATGAGCATGGCTTCAGTGAAAGACCAGAAGGCAAAGCTCTGGATTTGGCTTTGTGTCATAGGGTGAAGGGTTTTCAGTTCCCTGGGCCCAGAGCCTGGAATGATAAGCTTTCCAAGCCGGTGCACTCGGCTAAAGAAAAGACTCTGCAGCCAGAACAGAAAAATTAAAAAAAAAAAAAAAAAAAAAAAAAAAAAAAAAAAAAGGAGCCTTTTCTGCAGATTCCTTTTACCCTAGAAAGGATTTCATTCAATGAAGAGTCCATGAATGGGACCTCTGGGGATCCTCCTTAAAATAGATCTGGATATTCACACATGGTCTGTCCTTTGGATAAGCTCACACACAGATTTTAGAACTACCTTTACCATAAAGATCACATCTTTTTATACCTTCACATGCTCCCTCTGTCAGCCTCTAGCCTTGGTCTGCCCATTGCATTAGGGATTCTTGAGGTTTTCTTAGCAAGAGAAGAATGGTGATAGGATGTCTCCCATTACCCAGGAGCTTTTCCACCTTATGAATATATCACTTAGTTTGGAAGCACTGGTATAGCTTTTCAGTCCTAGGGAAAAGACATGGGAATAGTTGTTATTCTAAGGACATTTTTTTTTTTTTTTTTTTTTTTTTTTTTTAGTTCAGTTGAGCAGTTGCTCTGTCCTTTAAGAAGTGCTGTGCTCCAGCTTTGCGTCCCACTTAATGTGCAAAGGCAGCTGTGGGAAAGTGGATGAGAATACTGTACTGCTGTTAGTTCTTTACTCATTTATCCAATAAGTATATTCTTATTCAGAATTTATTATGTGCCTCTTTGCTAAGTGCACAGAGTATATAGAATCATAAGGGAGTCCATTCCTTGCCCTAAGGAAGCTTCCTTGCTTTGTAGTGATGGGGATGAAGTAAGCACATGTGATCCTCTCTGGATGTAATAATAAGAAGAAGGAATAAAATAAATAAGAGGGTGACAAGGTCAGCACTGTGGAGGAGTCTCACTAGGCTGTGGGCACAGAAGGTCTCTTGGAGGAGGTGGTGTTTAAGCTGGGAATTGAACCTTGAGGGAAAACTACCTAAGACTGGAATCAAGAAAAGAACATTCCAGACAGAGAAAGATAGCAAATGAAAAGGCACTGTGGCAAGAGAGAATGTGGTATATTTGAGATTAGAAAAAGGAAAAGCTGTATAGTAAAAGGGGAACCTGGCTAGGAAAGAGGAGCACAAGTGTCAAAGAGGGTGGGCAGAGGCAAGATCTTTGAGAAGCCTGTACTCTGGGGACAGGCATTTGGGTTTTATTCTGTGTACGGTAGGAACTATTAAAATGTCTTAAGTGGGAAATGATGGGCTCTGGCTGATACCTTTCAGTGAAATTTGATTCATGTAGAAGATAAATTAGAGCATGGAAGCCAGAAGGAGGTGCTGGAGACTGTCCCCAAAGTCAGACCAGTGGTGATGGTGGTTTGGTCTAGGGCAATGGTAGAGGAGGAAAAACAGAGAGACAAGTAGAAAGATAGAGGGTCAGACTATGAGTCCAGAGATGCACTAAGCAAGGTGATGGCTTTGGTATAGGGCAGATCCCCAAATGTTAACTTAGTGGACAGCATGAAATAGGTGTTCATTGAAGGTTTGATCTGAAATGAGTCACATTTGGAGTTTTAAGCTCAAATTCTTATGCATCTTTAGGCTCTAGGGGAGGAAAATTAATTTCCCCACTATTCTAGGTTCTTGGCTGAGACCCCCTGCCCCATAATAAAATGACAGATTAACATAAGAAAAACAAAGTTAGTTACAAACATACCTATGGTAGCCCTACAAAAGTAGGAGACTCAAGGGCAGTCAGACAATGAGGCTTATATACCATCGGGAGCTATGGAAAGGGATAGGGGTCTGGAGCTTTAAAGGGGAGAAGGCAATTCACAGGAAGGGGAGAGGAGGAAACCTTCTCTGTTTGGTAAACCAAGGTAGCCCTGCCATGCATATAAGTCTCTTATGGGAAAAAGTTCTCTCTGGAAATAGCTCTCTTCTCAGTATAGGCCGCCTATCTAAATTTCTTAGGCATTTAAGGGGGAGGTAAAAAGCTTTGCCTGCTCTGCTGGGTCCTGATTGCTTTCAGCTCCACATGCCAAACTGGCCTATTTTGAGGTGGCACATTCTGTTACCCTTCAAGGCAAATCCTTTACCCTCTCTCGGTGAGGGTTGAAGGGGATGGCAGATCTGCAAGTCCTTTGTAAATGGCCAGGCACGCAGATACAGGGGTTATGGTGAAGATGGGCATTTCTGGAGACATCAGGGCTCATATTGGTTCTACTAAGGGCTCTTGGTGTTCACTGCCCAGGGCTTGAGTGCAGGTGACCAGGAGAACTCAGTGTTTTATTTCCACCTCTACCCTGACTTTGAGCTTAACTCCCTGTGGACCTTCCTATGCCAGGAAAGCAGAGAACTCTCCTTGCCCTTCCATTATTGACTTTGGATGAGTTTGTCCAGACCTTGTCAATTCAGATGCTCATTTGGCTGATGGACAAAAGGCTGCTACCACAGACCCATCTCAGGAAAATCGAAGAGCAGCTGAGGGCTCTTGGGGGCTTATTCATCATGGAGAGCATTTGGGTATGTGGCTAATTATATGCTTTATTATGGATGCTAATTTGTGCTGGAAGCTGGTACCGTGCATGTTAGCATTTAGCTCTAGTTAATGAAGTTGAGTTAAGCATTCAATATATCACTGAGCTCACAATTTCTCCTCTTGGGTAGAACAACTTGGGGTAGAAAACTAACAGGCGATGGTATTGGGGAGGAGAACAGACTCGCAGAGTGAGTTTATTCCCTGTAACTCTGGGCTGTCTCCGATGTTGTATTGTGCCTGCACAGTACTAATGTGAGATAATTTTCAGTGAGATAAAACCCTGGGCTCTGTTAAGAGAAGTATCACTGTGATTACTTATTAGCATAATCACAAAGAGCCCCTGTGTGGGTTCCAATGAGGCCAACTGGAACCCTGTGGCTTCTTTTAAGACAGTCTTCATGTTTTAAGAAGAAGAAATGGAAGCTGGCATAAAAATGCATTCATGTCCCACTCAGCTCAGACCTAAGTTTAATCATCACTGATAACTTTAAAATACAGAGGATAAACAAACTTACTTTTGACCTTTGCAATGAAGAAAATTATCTATTTGCTTTGTTCTCATTGGTGTTAAGAGGAGTTATGCTTGTGAATCCCTGATACATCAATGAGATAATAGACTCCTGGGTGAGCCATTTAATTTTTTCTTTTACTGCCATCTTTCATGTTGGACTAAAAGGAGGAAAACAAAAACATAATGTCCTCTATGAAGAACAACTTTGATTGACCTTGATTCTTAGGCATTCTTCCTCAGAGCCCAACTCCAGAGACCAGGCCCTCTGAAGGGTCTGACAGGGAAGGGGTTCAGCTGCTCTGATGGGGCTGGTTAGTAGAGCCTCAAGTCTTTCAGAAAAGCTGGCTTGAGAGCTTACAAGAGTCCTCACTGTCCACCCCACAACCAAGGCTTCAGTCATCCCCTTTGTCATCTCATGGGAATTTGCACATCCTCCCAATGCATTGGGGTGTTTTATAGTCTTATTGGCAGGTAACTGGGTATCTTTGCTTGAATACTTACTAAGCACCAACCACTATCCTAGGTGCTTGAAATGCAATACTTCACTCCCTCCTCATTGCTGCTTCCCTGAGGCCACTGCCCCTCGAATGCCCAGATCGTAAATGAGAAAAAAAGAAAACACAGAGGACAGGGGAAATGACTCTTAAGTCAGACCGATTACCATGTACAATGTTCTAAATCAAGGGCTGGCAAATGTTTTCCTTTAAGGGCACATAGTGTGTATTTTTGGCTCTGCTGGCTATGAGTTCTTTGTTATAACTTAACTCTGGTGTAGAGGGAATGCACCATAGACAATATGTAAATGATGGTGTGGCCATGTTCTACTAAAATTTTTTTTTGCAGAAAATGTGGGTAGCCAGACCCCTCCTGTGCCCTGTAGTTTGCCGACCCCTATTCCTAAATGCTTGCTCCTTTTTCCTCCTCCAGGATCTTTGGTGATGATCTCAGGCTTTGGAACCCCATAGAGCTGGGCTCACATTCAGTGCCACTTGCTCGCTATGTTATGTTGGAGTAATCATTTAATGTTGGTGAGCTTGGTTTTCTCCTCTGTTAAATGGGCTGAAGGACAACCTAAGAGGGTAGTTGAGAAAATCAAATGAGAGAATGAGTGTGAAGCATGGAGTACAGAGCATGGCACTGGGAGAGCCAATGGACTGGTGACCCTAGGTCCTTGGGAGATGCTCTGCTGACCCTGCTCCTGACTCCAGGGAGAGTCAGCCTAGGTCTTTCTGCAGTACCTGAGCCTTCCCAGAGCAGACACGGAATGTTCTAGGGCCAGAGACCAGCTTTCAATCCTGCTTCTGTCTCCAAAAGAACAACTTGGCATCAGGGAAAAAAAGTCAGCTTACAGTGGGAATTCAGGCCCCTAAGATCCCGGGGAACATGGGGTCTAATATTAAAGCACAAAGGAGGAAAGCAAGGCATTTTAAAAAAGCTTTTTAGAAATGGTGAGGGACACAAAGAGCCACTCACTGTTTTACACTTGTAAAGAGACCCCTGCCTGATTCCCAGTTCTAATCTGCAGTAAAAACCTACAGGGCTACAATAAGGCATCTGGTTCCATTGACTTGCTTCCTTTTTTCTCCATAGCCTCTGGCATGAAAACTCAAACCAGTGAGACACTTTAGAATTGGCTTCAGCAGTGCTTTTCCTGTCAATCAGCTGCTGATCCTGGAAACATAAACATGGTGACATGACACAATTTCGGTTTTCATATCTGTACTTCTGATATGATCATCCTAGAGGAGCCACAGTCGTCAGCTATTTACTCACAGCTCCCTGGGGCACAGAACCCTGGGGCAATTAAACCACAGAATTAGATTGAAATAATGGTGATGGTGGTGATGAGAATACAAAGGGCTGGACAGGCTGGGTCCTGGCTCAGCCTCACACAGGCAGGGTGAACGGGTTTCAGTCCTTTTATTTAACAATAGTGTTACACACATTTATCTATTTTCCTTTTCTGGGACAAACAAAAATGATTCATTCTTTTCTCTCCCATCACCTGCTTAGTAGCTTAAATCCCAAAAGGCATTTATTAGCTCACATAACTAAAAAGTCTGGGGGTCTACTGGCTTCAGGTATAGCTGGATCCAGGGAGCTCAAACCATGTCATTAGAATTTAGACACCCACTTACACAAACACACACATTTTGTGCATCTTTCCTTCCTGCCCTCCTCTTTCATTCCTTGTATCTCTCACTCATTTATTCATGAAATAGGTGGAAAAAATTAGAAGGCCCCAGTGGCAATAGCATCTCTGAGGTGTAGAATCAGGTCAGGGTGGTCAAAGGTTTGCTGCAGGAGGAAGTCTCTGAGTTTGGGATTCAGCCTGTACTTACTGAATCCTGCAGAAGAGTCTCCTGGACTTTTTTTGCTGTAATATAGTTTCCCAGGCCCCATCCCAGACCAACAGCGTGAGATTCCCAGGGGAAGGCTCTGGACTATGCTTTTCTTTGGCAAGTTCCCTCTAAATCTTGTGCACATTCCAGTTGAGAACAATTTTAGGGCTAACAGCCTCTTGTTCTGCACAATTAAGCAATAAATCGTAATTCAAGTTTGCATACTGAAGCTAGACCAGGAAATATAAAATATGTAGGGTGGATATTCTAAAGAGTTTCCAGAACACTTACTCTGGAAGGCTGTTGGATCCCCCTACTCTCTAGCCTTCCTGAGTAATAGACACCGACAACCCTGATTTACAAGTGTGCCCTGCTGTAGGTAGACAGCCTCCCTAGGACCCTAAAAGAAGACCGTATTCTCGTTTTATGCAGCAGTGCAGGAAGCACGGAAATCTTATGAGAAGCCCATCTCTAGCTAGCCTTAGGTCTGGACGACTTGCCTAGAAAAAAAAGCCTCATAAATATTAAGTCCCCAGGACATTTTCATGAGTTCCTTTCATCTATCACTGCAATCTTGGAAGAGGAAAGTACAGTGTCTCTAACTCATGTGCCCCTAGATCTTCTTACTATACCAGATCCTAGTGTGGGCTCTGCAGTCTGCAGAGAGATGGCTGCACTCATGGTTTGGCTCTGCCCCATATAGGCTCAGTGATCTTGAACAACTCTGAGCCTGTTATTGAACATCTCTAAACCTCAGTTTTCTCCTAGGCAACAACTATCTCACAAGATGGAAAGAATTAAGAGCGAGAAATATATGGGAGGCTTTTAACGTAAGATCTGGCACCTAATATGTGCTCAATAAATCTCAGCTACTATGAATTGACCTTAGTAGTACTTGATCTGTGATTTGCACAGAAAAGATAAATAAGATTTTAACATAAGAAAACTGTCCGGGTCCTACATCTTCTGCAAACTGGCATTGGGTCAATAGAGCCTTGGGGAAAGTTTTGGCTTCTATTAGTTTCTCTGTTGGCCTTGATTATGTAAAATTAATTATTTATAATTATATGGAAATGATAATATTTAGCTTATTTCCATCAGGAAATCAACAGGGCTTAGTAGTTAAGACCAAGACTTTTCGTGCAAAACAAACAGATGTGAGCTTGGTTTTGTCACTTAACTAACCCAGTCATCTTGGGAATTACTTCTCCAGCCTCATTTCCTAGTCTATAAAATGGGAAGAATAACAGGATTCATCCTCTTGGGTTGTTGTGAAGATTAGTTGGTTGTTGGAAGTAAAGTACCATGTTTGCGCCATGGAAAGTGGTCTCCACCACCACTGCCACCATCATTTACAAAGACCCTTGTCAAGAGGGGTGTTTCTCTGCTCCATATACTTTTTGGAAAGACAGTTTTGTTGGGTTTGCCTTTTTCTTACAAAAAAAAAATGGCTATGCAATAAAATGGTTTATTACTGTCAATTCTACTTACATTACCAAAAAGGGGCTCTACCAGACAAAGCAGGGAAACTCTGGTTGGGAGAATGGGTGGAGGGGGATGGAATGACTTTCTCAGATTACTCAAGACTGTGAATGTTCCAGGATCCTTGGGGTTGGGGTTGTGGGGTGCCTCACCAAATTCTTTTTGTCGGATTTACTTCTCATTTCTTCCCCTTCCCTGTTCTCTATTTTTTTTTTTAGATAGCTATGGATATGGAGGTCTAGATTTTCCACCTTGAAGTTTGGCCATCCCTTTCCTTCTATGGCAGGTGCTGGTAAAACACAAAAGCACCATTGTTTCTTCCTGCTTATTCATTCTTGCTACAGAATAGCAGGAGAATGGAGGAAAGCACTATCAAAGGCATTTCTGTTCAAAGGGAGAACTCCTCAATGATCACTATTACTGTTGCAAGTTCCTTCTGCTGCTTTGACAGTATAATCATTTTCCTCTCCTTGATTTTTGTCTGTTTCCCTGAGGCACCTGAACCTGAGATGGTTTCCCCCCTTTCAAGATGTGTCTGTTGATTAGAAAGCATTAGGGGTGGCTGAGCATGGCTCTAGGGCATGGCCAGGGTACAGCCAGGCCCCACAGAGCTGGGTCTGGGTTGCCACCAGTGGGGAGCATTGCACTGCTGGGACAGGGGAGGAATTTTGGAGGCCCATGGTCAAAACAGCCAAAAAACCCATTAAATCATGAGGTGAGAAGTTGTTCTCTCCCTACTTCTCTTTCAGTCCTCAAGGAGCAGGACTCTGTCTGGTGCTAGTGTACTTTAACACCTCTCTAACACTTACTAATGTCCCTTTATAATAAAGTGAGAAGGCAGGCCTCAGAGGCAAGGCTTTCAGCAGCTCACAGTACCTAGCTAGAATTCAGTAGCCTTGTATTCATCCTTATGGGTATTCTGTTTATGGCAAGGGATACTGTTTTTCCATTTGCTGCAGTAATTTTAAGTTTCCTTGAACAAATGTAAGTAAAAAGGAGAGTTACATAAAATGAAATATATTAATAACATAGGCATGTAGTTATGAAAACCACACTGAAGGTTGGGAGGGTTGCCAAGAGCTAAAGTTTGGGGAAATTGTGCTTGGTGCAATGACATACTTTCCCTCTTTTGGGTTTACTTCCAAGGTGGGGCCACCTTCTCTCAAAGTCAGATGGCTCCATGTATCAGTCTGTGAGAGAGAGGCTGTCTGAACACAAAAGGCCAAGCTCTCTAGAAGGATAAAGAGATGGTGCCAGGGGATATTTTAGCTCTAGTCTTTAGTTGTGAGTGAAAGACTTCCACTGGGCTCCATCCCCAGAAGAGTCAGGGCAGCAAAGAGAGGGGACTTCAGAGTCTGGTCTACTGGGGTTTATATTTCAGCCAGCAAAGTGTCATTATAGATTCTGGATTCACACCATTGGGGTTCAACACTGAGCTCTGACACTTACTAACTGGGTAACCATGGGCAAGGCACACATCCTTGTGCTGCAACTTTCCTATCTGTAAAATAGGATAATGATAATAGACTTACTCATAGGGTTGTCCTGCAGATTGATTGAAATAACAATATAGAGTACCTAGAAAAAAATGCCTGAAACATTATCCCGTGGTAAATGCCCAATAAACGTCAGGTGTTGTTATTATTGTCATTATCATTGCCACCACCTTGGGCAACATCTTCTCCGAGCCTCATTTCCCTTGTTGGCAAAATCAGACTAGTACCATCTGCCTCAAAAGGCTGATGCACAGTCAATGCAGGCTTCCTACCATTCTCTTCTGAAAATGTGAGCTAGGTAAGCTAATGCAAACTTGCAAAGCTGTAGATATATGGCTTTTATACCTCACTTAATTTTGACTGGGAGCAAAACCACAATGAGGTTTTTGAAGGCAGATGCCTGCCTGTATACACCAAGTCATTGCGATGCTTGATATCTCCAGTTGTGAGAGGCAGATACAAACGTCAGTTGTTCAAAATGGCACCTTTGCCTTATGGTGGAGTTGTTTGACTAACAGGGCCAAACAAAGTCACTCCGTTTGTAAGAGTCCTTTTGAATAACCATAGTCCACCTACAGCATGGGTAAGCTCCTTTTCTCCTAAGATAGAAACATTGACGTCCTCAGCAGCTAAGCCCAATTTTCAACCCATGCTGCTTCTCATGGCAGAAGTTAGCACCATTTTATTAAGCTGGTAGTGAGCTATAGCTGCCCCACTTTCCCTTTGTTCATCTATCGATCTAAACTAATCACTTAATTAGCCCGGACAAGAAGCCTTCTGCGGTGTTAAATAACTCCAGAAACCTACTGGAGATGCTTGAGTGGACCGATTGGATTTAACTTGCAGTTCATTACCTCTAGACTAAGATATGTTAAATTCAGGGCCTGAAAAATGAGCTGAATTCTGTACTGGAAACAAATTCTGTTTACTTATAGAAAAGAAAAAAAAATCCCTTCAAGCCGGTGGTTTTCAAAGTGTGGGCCCCGACACACCTGTATCAGCATCACCTGGGAACATGTCAGGCCCCACTCCAGATCTACCCAATTAGAAACTCTGGAGTTAGGGCCTTGGAATCAGTTTTAACTAGGCCTCCCAGTGATATTTATGGAGAACTCTTGCTGTAAGCTGTCTCTCAGGGTTATGGACTTATTTTTGTGGGCCTACCTTCTAGGAGAGAGAAGAAAAAGAGGAGAGCTGAGCAACCTGGATGGGAAGACTGTTTACTAAAGTATGACATTGAACCAGCAGTCTGGGGCTCATTGGGAATCTGAGTATAATTTCAGATTCTTCCTTAGAAATGGCACAGGATAGGGAGATGGGTACGCCTGGCCGGGGTGACTAGACAGAACGCTGAGAGAGTGACCAAAGTGCTGCTTTATTGTAGAAATATGAGAGGACAGTGGGACATTTTTAGGGTGACATAAAGAGCACAAGAAAGCCTCATTTGCTCTCAGAAGGTTTCCCCAGAATGGACACACAGAGGGTACTTAGTTAATGCTCCTTGACTTGACAGAGATTGAAACTTAGTAGATTGGTTTTCCCCAGATAATTTTGATCTGGAATATGCAGGTGTGTTTTGTAGTCCTGGTTTGTAGGGAAAACCAGGAGTTAGCCACAGGACATCAGCTGTTCCCTCTTATCCTGTCCTCTGAGAAACAGCTTGAAAACAGGGAAAAGAGCTCCAGGCTTTAGGTCGCATATATGTGTTCTTACCCATGTGTGACCTTAAGCAACTCACAAACTCTGAACTGCAGGTTCCTCATCTATAAAAGGAGAATAATAGTTACTTCCAGATGTTTTTGCTCAGCATTGTAGCAGAAGCACCCAGTACATATAATACTTGGCACGCAGTAGTGGTTGGATAAATATTTGTTTAAAAGAAAGGGAGGAAAGAAAGAAGGAAGATGGGTTGACTTTTTTCAGGCTTACATGAAATAGTGCTTTGAAAATAGCTGGCATAATGATCAGTACAAGATACCCTGCAAATAGTATCTCATGATGAGGAGAAGGAGAAGAGGAAGATGATGACTGGATTCAGAAAACTGTCTTCTAGGTGCCTAGAATTGGACCCATATTCTTGCTGAAACTAGCCCTGCTCTTCCCATTCCTCTTCTCTCTGCAATCCACAGTTACTCCCCTTTCTAGCTACACCTCGGGGGCCATCTCAGCTTTGGCTGCTAAAACGATAGCCTTCAATGTGATGTACAGTGTGGATGGTCAAGATGCTTGCCGAACTGAAATGCACTGCAAATATGTGACCGTGCCTGAGAGTTGTTAGTGGTGGTTATTCCAAGTAGGACTGATGGGTTTTCAATCCCTATAACTAAGTAATAACCTGTTAATTATTTTACATTGTTCTATTTCCAGAATAGGTAATCATTAGCCTTTTGGTTAACACATTTGTCTCAGAGTCAGAGAAGCATTTTTAGTAATACTCTTCCTGCATGTTTTTAAGTTATAGAAATGTCATTAGTTGCTTGCATTTACGTGATTAAAGGGATGCTCTCATCTTGAGAACATTTAAATATTCCCTGCCTTTCCTTAACTATCCCTTTCCCTTTCTCTTTGAGCATCAGTACAAACGACCAACCTACCAACTTGATAGTTCAGGAGAGAAGTTGGGAACTGTATTTATTAAATTTGCTGAGAGCCCTTCATTATTGATTATTCTCCAAAAGGGACAAGCTTTTGGGAATGAGACCTGAGTTGATCCCCAGTCCATCTATTATCAACTTTGTGACCTTGATCAAGTTACCTAACCTTTCTGAGCCTAAATCTCCATATATATTATATGGGGATCTTGTATGGATTAAACAAAATAACATTTGCAAACGTATCTACAATAAAAACACGACAAAAGTTCCTTTCCTTCTTTGACCAGCTTGTTGGGCAGTTATACTCAATAGCTACAGACCACTGGAAGAAGTAGTATGTGCCCAGACCTAGTTTTGAGCTTAGTTACAGAGACGGATGGGAGAGGTTTCTGTTTCATGAGACACACAGCTCTTTCACACCATCTGAAAGAATTGATGGGATTCAAGAGCTATTGTTTTATAACTTTGGGTCAGCTGTGGTGGAGACAGTCATGGGGAAAGTTCCTTTCAAGCTCTTTGCCAAAAATAGAGTGTCATTCTCTTCTGCCACTTGGAGTTTGATTATAGATGGAACAGTAAAGATAAGGAATGGGCCTAGAGTTTGAAAAGTGAGCACACAGAGATAAATAGGGGACATCTTCCTTCAGAATGTTGTCAATACAGAGACTGGCTATTGTGCTGTTGTCTGATAAGCACAATGGAAATGGACTCCCACATACACGTAGTTATCCATTGTTTACCATAACATTAGTAACTGTCCAGCTCTTGGGCACAAATGAAACAATGTGGTGGATATTTGTGCCCAAGAAGAAATGAGAGAGAAAAAGAAGGCTACTGCCAGGGACATTATTTTTTCCTTCTGAATTTTCTCCGTACAGAACAGACCCACTTTAGCAAATGGAGTAATAGTTGTTTTTCCCCTAGTGGTATCAGTAGGCTTTGTTAGTTCTAGAAACGTCTCTTAAAAGGCACTATAAACAATCCTTATCGGGTTATCAGGCCTCCCATCAGGCATGGGTTCATGGGGCTGGCATGGAAGTAGAGCTTCAGGGCTGGCCTTCTGCACCCACGGCCTCCCCAGCCTCCAGACCATGGCAGAGTTACAGGAAGATGCTGAGCTGAGGAAATCCATGGGAGGAAGGGCAGAAATGAGGCTCCTCTAGGGTTTTAATTGGATAGACGAAATGGAAAACACAACTGCTAGTAGGCTTGCAGTATCACTCAACTGTTTCATCAGTGACTAAGTGTTTAGTCACTTCTTTGAAAGCCATTGAGTAAAATGTGCAATTAGCCCCAAAGGCAGGGGCCTGGTCTTCTGGTGACATCTGCTATTAAAACGGAGATGGAATTGGTGTCTGACCTTCTGGGGATAAGAACAATCGGTATTTTTAGGGCTCTTTTTTGGACCACAAATCAGCAACCCTTGAGCTGGGGGAAATCACCCCCATCTTCCCTCACTGGCATTTTATCTTCTGAACACATCCTGTTCAGGTTGCAGTGCTTTTTCCTTTCGGTCAAGAAAGAAGCATCTCAGACTAGGCTTGGGAATGAGAGGCTTTGGGGGCCTCAAGAAGGCACTTGCCAAACTATTGTCAATAAATAGGGCTTTGGCAAACACATACAAGATTTGAAAGAAGATGTGATTGTCTTAGTCTATTGGCTCATACTAGATCAGAAACAGTCAAACACCAAATGCCCAAGGGAGTGGGATGGATGGCGCCCCCCACCCCAAGGCCAAAATAATCCACATCAAATCCCGGGTACCTCTACATGTTTCCTTATTTTGAAAAAGGACCTTTGCAGACGTAATTAAGTTAAGGATATTAAGACCAGGAGAACATCATTCTGGATTATTTGGGTGGGCCCTTAATCCAGTGACAAGTGTCTTTAGAAGAGATACACAGAGGAGATACACAGGAGAGGCAGAATGTGAAGACAGGCAGAGACTGGGATTTTGTCAAGAAGATCCAAGGTTTGCCAGCAGCCACCAGCAGCTAGGAGAGATTCCCCCCTAGCCTCTGGAGGGAGCAGGGCCTCACTGGACTTTGGAGTTCTGA
This sequence comes from Ursus americanus, assembly GCF_024610735.1. NCBI lineage: Eukaryota > Metazoa > Chordata > Mammalia > Carnivora > Ursidae > Ursus > Ursus americanus. The sequence continues at coordinate 30,619,715 of NC_142140.1, read as the reverse complement.
CCTCCAGAACTATGAGGGACACATTTCTGTTGTTTTAAGCCACCCAGTTTGTAGTAATTTGTTGTAGTGCTCACAGGAAACCAATATACCATATGTCGATGATGGTGCTGGGGTCAGGGAGTAGCCCATAAGCCAAAACAGATTCTTAAGGAGGCTTTTTTGTGGTTCTTTATCGCATGCTATTGATATGTTTTATTTTTCTCTATAAACTCGAATCTCCCCTTTTATTAATATACCAGAGGAAAGAAGGAGCCTACTTCTGTCATCTTCCTTAAAGAGACTATTACGGGCAAGGGGCATGCTTCCTCAACCACCAGCAAGAGCTTTTCCATTCCCCTTCGTTACATTCCTACCACTCGATAGTCAGTCCGAGGTGTCCGATCACCTCATTACATGTTTATTAGTTTCCTGAAGCCCATTTTTGCCATCTTAAGCTCTTTCAGCTCTGCCTGTCTGCACCCGAGGCAGGAGGAGAATACAGCCGAGGAAAGGTTATGCATTTCTTGTTCTGTTTTGTTCGCTACCAAAAATGGAAACTCTCTAAATTTTATCTCAGCTTTAACAAACCTTTGGTTACAGGAAGCATGGTAGTTCTAAAAGATTGACTTTCAGAGGCCCCAAAATATCAATTTTTAAGTTACCCAACACACAAGATAAATATTTTAACTACCATTTTATTTTCATCCAGGCCAAGGGACAATTTAGACAAGGTTCTATTCTAAGTACATAGCCCAGGAAGTGTGGAAGGGCTGTCGATGCTGTTATTTTGAAGTTAGCCTGTCAGTCATCATGATTGAAACATAACCCCGATGGCTTCCACAAGTGTAATAAAATGCTTCGCAAAAGGTTGCAGAATTGTAGGATGTAATAAAGTCTGCTTAGCTTCATTTCCAATGCCGCGGAGTCCTAGAGAACGAGGCCCATTTCCTTATGCCTTGGGATTTGTTCAAGTTACTTTCGTGCCTGGAAATGACTGAACATAAAAACAGACATTTAGTTAGAACCAATAGCATTTTTTGAGTTATGGCAATAAACAAAATGTAAGTTTGCTTACTGCTAATCTGCTGGATTGCCACTAACAATTTCGAAGAAGCCATATAGATGTGGGCAGAATGTGTGAAATAGGTGGGTTCCAACCCTGCTCATTCTCCCTGGATCCCCACATTTTCTGTGGCTTCTCTCCACACCCCACACCCCAGAGGTAAGCTGTGTGGTCTCTTAAGAATCTATTTTATGGACACGAGGCTTACATACAAATGAAGCCAATTCAGACCTTTATTAATCAGGTAAGAATGGATTCTCATAGGGGCGCCTGGGGGGCTCAGTCGTTAAGCGTCTGCCTTCGGCTCAGGGCGTGATCCCTGTGTTCGGGATCGAGTCCCACATCGGGCTCCTCGGCTGGGAGCCTGCTTCTCCCTCTCCTACTCCCCCCGCTTGTGTTCCCTCTCTCGCTGGCTGTCTCTCTGTCACATAAATAAATAAAATCTTTAAAAAATAAAAAGAATGGATTCTCATAGACATTACCAGAATTACCTGGTGAGCTTGTTAAAAACACAGATTTCTCGAGTCTGTCCCCACATTCTGACTGAGCAGGTCTGGAGAGAGGCCTGAGAATCCGTGCTTTTTAACGAGCTCTCCATAAAAGCCTGAGGTTTGGGGAATTATTGAGCTAGTGCGTAGCCGGCAGAATTTGCTTTGCTTCGAGGCTAAGTTACCTTAAGGATTTGGGCTAGAATTAAAACAAATAAATTAGGAAAGGGGGAGGTTAATCTTGGAAAGAAAAGAAAACCCCTAGATCATATAAATGCCTTTCATATCTCTGGCATTCTCCCTCTATCCCAAAGGAGAACCTGTTGGATCTTTGGCTTCTGGGCCTTAATTATTGGTATCAGTGGGAGTGGTCAGGAACTGGACAGGGTGAAGCTACCAGCTTGGAGGACATTGAGAAAGGCAGACAGTTACAGGAAAGAGAAAATTAAACAGGAGATGAGGAAAGATGAGAATTTTCTGGGGGTAGTTCCATGATCCTGGGGGAAGGTTGAAAGAAGGGGTGCTGGGAGATGTTGGGCGCAGCTACCATGGGTGTGACATAGGAAGAGATTTTGAGGAACTTTGTTGAGAAGCACAAATGAATTTCCCCTACAATGTTTTCAAAAGACTTCAGTATAGATTTACGTTGCTTTTCACTTCCTGTTTGCTCTTTGTCTGCTAACTGGATGGCTCTGTGTGTAACACTGTAGACAGATCTTGGGGGCTGAGCTGCAAAGCTTCCACCTTTTAGGTCCAGCGTGTAGTTCAAGGGTGTCGCCAGTACGGGCTTGTTCAGCCCTACCTGGGTGAGGGGACCCTGGCGCACGGAGAGAGTTTTTAGCGAGTCTAGCATTATGCTTTTTCTATCAGTATATACCAAGGTCAGAGAGTAAAGGGCAGGCAGGGCATCCCTTTGGAATTACATCTGGTCCCTTCCAGGACCCAGAACATAGAAGTCTAACCGCTTCTGTTTCAGCCTTCACATTTGAGCTCAGGATCTATCCCCCCTCCCCCCATCTACTGGTATCTGCGAGTGAGGGGTAGAAAGTAGGGTGTATGCACCAGTCAGTTTGCAGCCGCCACCCCCCCTCAAGAGATGGGGGCCTGTCTCCTTTCTATATGACATTGGGATTGTTCTCTATTGTGCCCAGCACCACCCATCTTGTCTGGACATACAGGTCATCTCCCGATCATTCATCACTGCCCTCGTCCTTGAACAATTATTGACTTTGAGTCAGAGGCACCTGTGCAGGCCTGGAAATGGATGTGTCCTTTCTTTTCCTCCGCCTCACCTGTCTAGGGCAGATTTATGTCCTAGGAGAAGTTTCCCTCGGTTTTATTTTTGGTCTTTTGAACGTTGTGGCCCTGTGTTATGGGCCGCACCCAACCTCCCAGACACCGACCCTGTAATTTCTGAGTCTCGGCGGAAGGAAGCCTCTCTCTGTAGCTGAGCAGGCTTCCGGTCAGTCTACGGACAACGCTTCAGCACACGCCCCTCCCGCAGCGCCGCATCCCTGCTGTGGGCTTAGCTTCTGCACCCTGCCTCGTCTCCAGCTGGCCTGGAAGCTCGTGGGGAGCAGAGCCTGCTTCCAAAGGCAGAGCACAGCGACGGGATGCGCCGGGCTTTGCGGAGACTGGGGTCTGAAGTCCAGCCTCAGGACTGACCGGCTGTGTCTGTCGCGATGCGGAGCGTGCCCGGCTGCCATTGGTCGAGAAGAGGACCGAGCCGGTGAGCGCACACAAGACACTTCGAGCGGAGCCTCGCCCACTGTAAGCGCTCACTCAGGTTGGCCCCTGGCGTCACTACCGTGATTTTTTTCTCTGGATTGCATTGCCAGTCAAGTGAACGTCAGAGCTCAGCTACCAGCAAGAGGTTCAGTCCCGTTTTTGGAGAGGGTGCATCTGGGCAAGGTGCTCATCTTCCCATCTTCTGGTTGGCTGTCATACAGTAGGCGCCCTTCATGTCCCTGGTTCCCTTTACTATCACGTTCAGACAGTGGTGCTTTCCAGTGCTACGTGGTGTATCAACAAATGTCTTTACTGACGTGTGCGTGAGACCCTGGGGAGGTGCAGAGAGGTGACTGATGGGCTCCTCAAGGTGCTTCCAGCCCCTGTGGGGAGACACTGGGCACAGGATGCGGCGAGGCAAGAGATAATTGGGTGCCAGGCAACCAGTCCAGAAAATGTGGCCTTTCTGGAGCTTCAAGAACAGAGAGTATGGGCCTGGAATGTGTGAAGTGGGACTGATTGCCACGAACGTGTGCTTTTCAAATACTTCTACGTCTCTAATCTAGCGGCAGATGAACTGAGAACACCCCACTCCCCAGCAAGGCCATGCTTGAGAAATAACAGGGAGTATTATGAAGTTCATACGAGAGGGTTGTTTTGCAGGGTAGGGAATAAAGGCAGAAGGGAAGCACCATGACCCTGGACTATCGAAGAGATTTTTGGAAAGGAGAGCTTCGGATTTGGAAGAAAAATAAAAATGTCCGAAGGAGAAAGATGAAGTTTTGAGTAAGGCTGGCCATGTGGCATGTGCTGTCATCTTTTCATCCATCTCTCCTGGAGGCTTCGGGCAAGTCTTTTACATCGACTTGCATTTTGTTGTCCTGAATTAGTGAGCACAGGCAGAAGCAGAAGTACCAAATGGATCCCCCGGGTTATGAGCTGAACCAGGCCACTTCTCCTTGACCACACAGGTGTCTTCATGCTCCAAAAAGTTCTCCACAAAATGGGAGCAGAGTCCCCCATTTTCAACCGATCCAGCCAAAGTCTGCACACATTGAAGGCAACATCTTTTCACTGGTGTGTCAGCGAAGGAACCTTCTACCTCTTACTCTGTGCCCCCTACTCTCTGATAGGCCCAGAGGAGGAGTTTCTTCTTTGAAGCTAAGAAAACAGAGCAACGTCTCTCTGTTCTGTAGGTGAACCTGGAGGGGAGCCGGCCACGGTCCCTCTGGCTGACAGATTGCAAAAGGAACATCTGGGGCCTCAAAAACTCAACACATCATCCCCTTTGGTTTCTTGAAGGTTGTGTTTCTCAACTTGGCTACTCACTGGAATCACCTGGGGCGGTCTTAAAAAAAAAAAAATGATGTGCCTCCATCCTACCCCCCCCTCCAAGATTCTGACCTAACAGGTTGGAAGTGTGGCTTAGAGCTCTGGGGGGAAATCACTGAGTGTGAAAGTGAAGAGCTCCAACCCTGTCTCCTTTCTGATTTGGCCCCAAAGTGTGCTCCCAATAAAATGCTGCAAATACCCCAAAGCAATTCAGGTGCTGGAGACAAGTTTCAGTAGGTTTCAGATACAAACATCCAGCAACTTCTAGTAAGGCTGGCTGTCTGCCTCAGTCTTAGCAGAGCCACGTATATGGGCAAGTGTTGGCCTTCAAAGGTAAGTGCTTCCTGCCCATGAGGTTAAATAAGATGATTTGCATCCATATCAGGGATGTCACAGAAATGGTTTTAAGGCAAAGTAATCACACTCACCAGCAAAACAAAGTTTTGAGACACGAACATCAAATTCCTCTGTAACAACTCTCTTCTTTTAAAAGTAGCTCTTTGTTCCTAGCAGGCTAGAGCTACAGGCAGACAGCCATGAAGGTCATTCTGCTTACACCAAAAACAAGAGGAGCAATTTTCTACGGGCAGGCACCTCTGACCTCTGCTTTTCAGTTTTTTTCTTAATAAACTGGTCTCAGAAATTGGGCCACAAAAGCCACTGGTGGCAATCTCTTAGAGTAAGTGGGTAAAGGGGAAGCTGGGGGAGAAATGGCAAGGAACAGAGAGCCACTCTGAAGAGGCACTCTGAGGCAATGCAATTACGCTTCCATCTAGAGGTAGAAGGGGTTACCCCCAGCACAGTGGTCAGAAACCCAGCGGTGCGAGGACAGACTCAAGAGAGCAGGGTGACCTCACGCCATCTCCTAACTCAAAATCATTCCTCGGTGGTGCGCCACTCGTACTGATTAATAACACAACTTCCTTTGATGAGAAAGTGTGAATTAACTTCCCCCGAAACTTCCCCGTTGCCCAGTCTCGCGTTCGCGCATCCTTGAGGGCACCGTGGGGCCAGCCCCGCTCAGGAGGGGGGCTGCCGTGTGCTGTTCTGTAGCAGAGTTGGGGCTCACCCGGGGGCTGTCCTTTATAGAGTGGCCACAGACTCGGCATTGTCAGTTTTCTCTTTGAAGGCATAAATCAAACACTAAGAACAGCAAACACACAAGAAAGATGATGCCCAAGCTTGTAGCTGTGAGTGATTTACAGAGACCCTGCGGGGCTCAGCACTTCCTTTATCCACTGTCTCCTGGCAAGTGAAGCTGCGAAGCCTTTGAGGCTTGATGGTGGGAGTGAGGAGGCAGAACAGAGCCAACCCACTGCTGGCAAATTCGTGGTACTCCTGGAGCGTTTTCTTGTTGCCCACTTGAAACCAGTAAGGCCTCTGTCTTCCGCATTTGTCCCTTTCCCTGTATCTGTACCCAGCAAAGACTCTCCTTAAAAGGCTTTCTCGTTCCGAGGGAGCTTATGAAGAACAGGCTTTATTTGTCTCTAAATCTTCAGCTGATATTAGTTTTCCCCGAGACTCAGTTGAAATGAAAAAGGATTACTTTATATTTACTTGTGTCTTTCGTGAGAGAAACTAATTTTGAGAAAGAAAGTCCCTACGATGTGAAATACTTTCCCTTCTTCCCAACTCTCCAAAGGGGCAAAAGGAAAAGCTAAAAGGTGCACATGCTTTGTCATTACTTCGTCTGACAGCTTCTTCTTATCATGCTTCGAGGGTGACCTTCCTCCCGCATATTCCTTCGCTCTGCTTGTGCTCTTCTGTTTTAATAGAATTTTGGAGCCAAGTATGGAGCTGGCTACCTTGGGTAATTAATGGCTCTGAGAGTTTGCTGAGTGTGTTATTTAATTAATGGCACTTGTGTCTAGAGTGTGTACAACTCTTGGTTGAATAAAAGGTGTATTTGCTGAGGGATTATAGACAAATACTCAAGGATCGTCATATGGAGAATTGGTCAGGGTTCAGCACATTTAACAGCCTAATGGGGTTATTATATTTTTTGTTCTCTGCCATTTAAAAGCTACTGAAGTTGATATAACTCTGTCCTTTCTGCCTTGTATGTGAGTTTAGATTACAATCCAAAAAATCCTTAGGTTAATGGATAAAAATCTACTACCTAGAGCAGGGCCTTTCATCAAAAACAAAAAGATGGAATCTTGAAGGCTCTATTTTGAGTATGAAAGTGATGGTTAAATAAGTTCCACTTTGCTTCACCGACTCACAAAGAGACTAACCTGAATTACATTCAAGTTCTGCTTGGGACCAAAAGCTCAAAAGGTTGAAAATTGGCAAGAAAACAGGGTTGAAGGCTACTGGGAACAGAATATTTCACATCACCCTGCTTTTCTTGAGACTCTTTCTCATGCTAAGAATGAAATGCAAATGAAAAGACAGGGATGAACACATCCATGCAGAGACATCAGCAAGTCCATATGGGGAAATCTCTATGGAGCTATTTCTATGGGTATTCAGAGACTGCAAAGAGGAAGGGTCCAGCTTTAGGCTTGCATTGTCACTCTGTGTGCCTAGACGTGTTGTATCTGCTCTCTGGACCACTGTTTCTGTCTTTGTGAAACAGTAGATCGACTCCCTTCTGGCCCAAAGATGCGCAGAGTGATTTCTTTCAGTAGGGACATGGAAGCTGACTGTCCCACTGATAGAGGAGATAGCTGAGTGATCACTTTGAGGACTTGAGGATTATTTTTTCCAGGAAGGGACTCCTTTCTGGGCATATAAATGTGCCTGGTGAGAGGTCTAGAAGGCTCACCCAATCTCCAAAGCCCAGCCAGGTGGGCCAGGGAACAAGACTCAGTCCAGGAGCCTGCCTTCTTCCTTGCTCCACCCCCCCCCCCAGAGGCCTCCCCAGTCACGGCAGACAGTGGAAACGGAGGCTCTTGCACACAAAGTTCAACTGGCGTGAGGAGAGAGGCCCTGAAGGTTGTGCTCAGCAGGGAAAGCCATCTGTCCCGAGCATCTATCAGCCAGCTCTTGCACTCGGGGGTGTACATCTTTATGTACGGAAACCTCATGCTGTCTTCACCTCAGCCCCATGGGGTAGATATCATAACCCCAGTTTTCCAGCAGGAAAGGGTTACTCGGTAAGTGCAAGAATGGAACCAGATATGCTTAATCCCAGCGCTCAACCTCTTCACACCCGCAGTAGCCAATATGGGAGCCACTAGCCACACGCAGCTAATGGGCACTGAAAAATGCGACTTGAGATGTGCAGAAAGTATAAACTACCCACTAGGTTTCAAAGACTTACTCTAAAAAAAGAAGGTAAAATAGCTCAATCATTTTTATATTTATATTTTTAGATTATAAAGATATTAAAATAATATTTGGATATACTGGGTTAAATATAAATATTTATAGATACTAATTTAATCAGTCCTTCATGTGGCCACTGGGAAATTGAAAATGACACATGTGGCTCACATTCTGTTCCTATGGGACAGTGCTTCTCCATGACAATATCCTGGCCCAGGCTCTGGAGTGAGCACAGAGTGAAGCTGCCCTGGTGCAGGGGAACAGGGGGCTCTGCGAACGTCTAAAGAGTTCATTTAGTGTTTAGTATTTAAGAACATGAGCTCTGGGTTCAAGTTAGGCTTGTGACTTACTTGCTGTGTAACCTTGATCAAGTTACTTTGCCTATTCGTGCCTCAGTACCATCATCTACAGACTGGGAACTTAACTGTATCTATCCATAGAGCTGTTCCGAGAACTCGGGGTAATACAGGTAAGACACCTCTAGACTCCAAAGAAATGTCAGCAAGTGATTTGAACACTCATGATATGCTAAGAGCTGTTCTAAGGGCTAGAGACAATGACCTTGTCCTTAGACACTGACTTGCTAGTGGAGGATGCAGACAGACAAATCTGTAATGTGGTGACAGATGATAGTGAGCGCTATTAAGAAAAGTAAGACCAATTTAAGGGAACGAAGGAGACGGCACTCCTTGGACTGGGCACCTGGGGAAGGCCTTTTGGAGCAGATGATATTTGATTAACTCCTGAATGGAGGGAGAAAAGGGAAGAATTTCAGGCAGAGGGGGACAAGTGGGGCCAGGACCCCGAAGTGGGGGCATGTTTGATGTGACCTGGTGACAACAAGGAAGGCAGAAGCCTGGAAGAACGAGTGTGGGTGAGAAGCATGGGAGATGAGACTGGGTTTGGTCTTCTGTCCTTTTTGGTGGCCACCAAAACTTCTTGTGATTAGGCCCTGCTGGCTTTCCCAAGTATGGGGGAGAGACATAATCTAGCTTGCCATTTAAAAGAATTTCCTATTTTAACGTGCTCATTCTTTTATACAACCTTGGGTGAGTTTGGGGGTAGAGATATATATTTTAAGATTCATAGTCAACAGTTGACATGTGATATGCTATATACAGAAGTTATATTTTTAACTGCAGTATCACAAAAGCTTACCCAGAACGAGGGGGAAGTTCTTAGTTTTTAGCAAGCATACTTTTCTTTTAAATTTTTGCACTACGTTGCATTTCCATGGAGTCTCATTCTTTTAAAGGATTAAAAAAAAATTAAAATTAACCACACACAAGATCTTCCACCTTAAAAGAAAAAAAAAACAAAAACCTACCCAGATAGATAACAGATCCTTGAGAAGAGAGTAATAAAACAGAACTTTGATAGGGGTGTCAAAGATAAATGCTGATTTTACTACAGTGGGCATATTCCTTGTTGCAAGTCGATAACTCTGGGATCTGCAGGAGCCACCCGCGAGTGGACGAGAGAGGGCGCAGAGCTCTAAGAGCAGCCCCGCACTCCGCGGTGCCAAGACGGGCCTTGCCTGCGAGAAAGCTTCCTTTTCCTAAAGCTCTAAGTCGGGCTTCTCATTTCTGATTAAAAAATGATTCAAGCAACACCATGCGCTTTCACTTCTTCAAAGCAATACCACACCGTCAGTTTGCAGCTTAGAATGCCAGCAGTTCTAAACTTTCTGTGGGCCTCACTGGAGCAAGACGTAGAGCTTTAGCAGAGGGAAAATTGCTCCGAACGCCTAATTACATTCAAAGCCATTTTTACCTGTCTTAAAGGAATGGAAATGATCTGCCAGTTTTTATAGACCTTCTTGACCTAAAGATATCTGCTGGCGGGAAGAGAATCCTCAGTTGGGTTTTTTTAAGGCTTTAATTATTACATGAGCTATCATTTTACGCACTGACTCACACACTTTGAAAAATCCTTTAAATACGCATTAAAATTGATTGGCTAATCCTAGACCGTGGGGTGGCTCCTGGAGGGCATGTAATTGTGTGTGGGCATGGGGGGTTAGACACAATTGACACAGAGTCAACTACTTTATGGTGGGATAAGGTAGAGAAATCAGTTTGGTCACAGGTGCTATTGACGTTGTACCGCCCACTCGCAAGAACTGAGTCACGTGCTTGCCTGTTCTCCTATCAGTCTTGTTGCTTGACCAGCAGTTCCTCCAGGGCGGGGATATACTTCACCTAGTGTGCCTCAATGTTTGGCTCAAAACGGGATCCCTATAAATAGTTGGCGATTGAGTCCTAGACCCTCAAGGTTAAGAGGGTCCTCTAGGAAGCAAGCAGTCTGTGCCCCTGTTGTAGCCAGAACTCTTGATGACAAATAAGGAAAGCCCGGTTCAAATGAGCCTCTGAAGAAAAGTGACATCCTTACTGACCATTTAACTGTGAAGGGTGGGATGGATGTAGGAATTCATCTCCCCTCTTTATCTTTTTGTCTCCCTTTGCTCTGGGGCTTCTCCTGCATTAGACTTCTCCAAACGGTGATGAGGATGCCTGTCAATAGTCTCCAATACACGTCACCCCTCAAGGCCTTCTCTCTTTATGTCCATACACCGAATGGTGGAGAAGAACTCTAATAAGCTGGGGGGGGGAGGGGTGTCATGCCCAGACTGTGGCCTGTGAATGAGATTGGCAGTCCCAAATTCAAATGTCTGCTACAGGGGCACCTGGGTGGCTCAGTCAGTGAAGGGTGTGCTTTTGGCTCAGGTCATGATCTCGGGGTCCTGGGATTGAGCCCTGCATGGGGTTCCCTGCTCAGAGGCGAGCCTGCTTCTCCCTCTCCCTCTGCCCTCCCCCTGCTTGTGGTGTTCTTTCTCTCTCTCTCTCAAATAAATAAGTCTTAAAAAAAAAAAAAAATGTCTGCTACATCCCATCCTCTTTTCTGCTTGAATCTCTCAACAAGCTTTTCAGTGTTTTGAAACCCAAGAGTTAATTTTAGACTCTTGGTGAAAAACCCCTATCTTTAGAGGAAAAGGTCTTGAATGGAGCCATTGGGAGTCCTCATTGATCCCAAGAATGCAACATCTAATGCATTATGGTCCAAGGTTGATTAGCTTTGATTCACTCCTACTTATTGAATGCAGTTTTAGCTTTTAGGAAAATATTCAGTCTGTAACTATGGCTGCATAGAGAAACAGGGGACAGGTACTGTCTCTTTAGCAGTGTTGTGACAAGTGGATAAAGTGACCAAAGCCCCTGGCACAGAAATTACCAAATTCTGGCTCCTTTTCTGAAATTAGTGAAGAAGCAAGAGTAAGTGGTGTCTTAAGCCTCAGCTTCATTGTATAATTCTTATTGTCAATTAGCTAGAGTTTCAGCAGGAGAGGATGTCTCTAAACAGAAACCCACCAATTTTAGTGTGAAATAAGTGTGGGCTCCCAAGTCAGACTGCTGGCACTTGAACCCTGGCTCTCCACATTACCCTGAGAGTCCTTGGGCAAGTCCCATAGTGGCTGTAAGCCTCACTTTTCACATCTGAAAATCAGGACAGTACCCCAGGGTTGCTGTGGGATCTGACATAAAGCCTATAAAGCACTTGGTGTGCCTTGTCTGTAATAAGTGCTCCGTGAGTGCAATCGTTCAGAATCATTAATAATAAAGTATCCCCTCTGTGGTGATCTCCATTACTTAGTTCCTAAAATAATGATCTTGTTGATCAGTGTGGCCTCTTAAAGTCAGGGAGGATGGCCAAAAGGAAGAGAACGGACTCTCTGATGTAAGAGCAGGGTGTCTGTAAAGATTACATGCAACAATTATTCTTTTTTGTTTAAGCCTAATATGGAATAATTGAATATCCAGCCAGCAATTAGTACGTTAAAGTCAATCTCTTCCTTTTCTTTTGTCCTTAATTTAAAAATTTTTATTTATCAGATTTATTTTTAGTCCTTTTTAGGGTGAAATATAACACAGACAGACGAGTGCAGAAGATATATATACACACATATGTGCTATACACACAAACACATACACATGCATATATACCCACACGGCTTAGAGAATTAGTACAAAAGAAACACGTATCTTGCCACCGGCCATGGTGAGGAGTAGAACATTGCCTCTACCCTCTCATCCTACATCTCCCTTTTCAATAACCGCCCCTTTCTTGCATCCCCCAAAAGGTAAACACTGGTCTGATTTTAGGGTGATTACTTCTTTGCTTTCCCTTATAATTTTACCCTCTAAGTGTATCTCTAAACACTGTAATTTAGTTTTGCCTGTTTTTGAACTTTACATGAATGCAATCGCACAGTGTGTGCTCTTTTGTGTTTCTGTTCTTCCACACTCTTGCAAACATTTGATATCATCGGTCTTGCCAACTTTTGACTATCGTGGTGGGTATATAGTGATAGTTCATTGTGTTTTAAGTTTATATCTCCCTGATGACTAAAGATCGTTGGCCATTGTGATGGCCTGTTTCCAAAGTGCCTGTTTAAATCTTTTTGTATTTTCTATTGGGCTCTTGACTTTTTCGTAATGATTTGTAAGTTTTTTTTTCCTTTAAAAAAATTTCTGGGTACTGGTCCTTTGTTGGTTACGTATGTGGCAAATATCTTCCCCCCACTCTCTGTCTTGCCTTTCGTCTCTCTTAATGGTGTCTTTTGATAAGATAATACGAATGTCTTAACTTATATGTAGTCCAATTTATCAATCTTACTTTTATAGTAATGCCTTTTGTGTCCTATTTAAAAAGTCTTTCCTGATAGCAGGATCATGAAGATATTCTCCTATATTATCTTCTAAATGCTGTATGGTTTTACACTTCACATTTTGAATTCTAACCCACCTGGAATTGACTTTTGCATAAGGTGTGAGGTAGGGTATAGTTTCATTGGTTTTCTACATGGATATCCAGTTTCCCAGAGCCTTTTATTGGAAAGATTTTGTTTTTCCCACAGCTCTGTGACTTCATTTTGATCACGAAACAAGTATCCATGTATGCTTGGCTCTAGGCTTTGTATTTTGTTCCATTGTCTACTTTTCCTTGTACTGATACCATGTTCTCTTAACTTTTGTAGCCTTGTAATAGGTTGATATCCTGTAGAGTAAACCCTCCTATACGTTTGTCTAGTTTTTTAATAGTCTCTGGCTACATTTCCATATACATAAGAATTAATTTGTGAATTTTTTGCCACCACCACCACCAAAAAAAAAAAAAAAATCCTATGGTAATTTTGATTTGAGTTACATCAAATTTATAGGTCAATTTGAGGAGAGTGGAGTCTTTATGAAATTGAGTCATTCATCTCTCTATTTAATTCCTCTTTAATGTCTCTCACTACTACTTTATAGTTTTTTGTCTAGAAGCTTACATAGCTTTGATTATTCCTAGGCATTTGACTTCTGATGTTAACATAGGTATCCCCTGCTTTTTGAAAATTTACCTCCACCACTTCACTTTTACAAAAGACCTACATTAGTACCTGTTTTTGCTAACAGAAAGAAATCCGAATTGGATTTTTGCTTTTATGAAAAAGGAAAAAAAAAAAAAAAGCGAAAATAGCATTCAGCGTGCGTTTTGCAGTGAGCGCAGCCCTGCCGAGTTCCTTCCCTGGCAGCTCTACTCAGCATTCGGCCACCATAGCCATGACCCGTGTCTGTGAGCATCTGTGTTTTATCTCCATTTATTTTGTGCATCCATTAGCAAGATGTAGCCTGAAGTAAAGCCTAAAAGAGGTTATTTTTGGGTCTGGAAATGCTCAAAAAATTTTTCCATATAAGTTAATGGTAATTGCTGCTTTGCTTTACACCATTTCGGCTTAGAAAAGGTTTCAAAAGAATGCTCTACTTTGAGATAGCGGCAGGGAAATCTGCATAAGCCAACTTCAGTTTTCTTTTTCGTTTTCTTACTGTGTGGCTGTTATGTACTAAATGATGTGTCCCTTCAAAGTCCATAAGTCGAAGCCGTAAACTTCAATGTGATAGTAATAGGAGGCAGGGCCTTTGAAAGGTAATTAGGGTTAGGTGAGGTCATGAGGGTGGAGGGGGCCCCCATGACGGGATAATGTCCCTGTAAAGGAAGAGTGTGAGACAAGAACTCGCCGCTCTCTCTCCTCCATGTGAGGACACAGTGACAAGGCAGCCATCTACAAGACAGGAAGAGGATTCTCACCAGAACCTGACTATGTTAGCACCTTGATCTTGGACTTCTAGCCTCCAGAACTGTGAGAAGGAAATTTCTGTTGGTTAAGCCACCCAGTCTATGGTACTTTGACATGGCAGCCCGTGCTAAGAGAGTGGCTAACAGAGAAATAAAAAGCTTAGGTATATTGATCTTCTACTCAGAGGCCTTGCTAAGTTTACTCATTAATTCTAATTGTTTCCCAGCAGATTGTTTTGTGCTTTCTGTATACATCATGCTGTCTACAAATAATGACACTTGTATTCCTTCGTTTCTAATCCTTCTACTTTTTTTTTCTCCTTCTTGCCTTACTGTACTAGCTAGGGCCTTGAGTAATAGGGCCGTGAAATAGCAGGACTAAGAGTACATATTGGCATCTCATTTACAATCTCAGATAAATAGTGTTGGACGTTTCATCTTTAAGTACAAATTCCCTTGTAGTTTCAGTGTCCTGCAACTTTTATATTTATTAAGTCAGATGTTGAATTTGATCAATATATTTTTCCACATCTACTGAGATGATCCTATCATCTGTCTTTTATTAGTCTAGTGAAAGATAATGCTTGATAGTCTAACGTGAAACCACATTGCATTGGTCATAATGTATCCCCTTTTCATAGATTGTGCATTCACACACATACACACATGATCTGTCCACTTAATCTGATAAGATTTTAGGACTTCGGTATCTGTATTTCCACATGCAATGAGTCTACAGAGTTCCGTTCTGTCATGTTCTTGTCAGGTTTGTATGCAAGAAAGCAACTCATACAATAAATGGAGAAGTGGAATTTCTCTTTTTCAATTTTCTGGCAGAATTTGTTCTATCAGTCATATAGATGATAACGATCTTATTCAGATTCTTGTTCCTTTCTTAATTGCATGGTAGAATGCCGCAGGAAAGTTCTCTGGGACTGATGTTATTGTTGTGAGAAGGGGTTTAATTGAGGTTTGAATTCTTTAATAGTTATCCAATTATTTTTTTATTTATATTTTTTACTTTGTGTCAGTTTAGGTAAAATGTATTTTTTCTAGAAACTTCACAAATTTCACCCCAATCCTCAAATATTTTGGTCTAAAATTATTCATTATATGCTCTTTTCCTTTTGAATGACTGTGATATTCAGATAGACGTGTAGCATATTACTGTCAGCTTTTATGTTCTTCCAATAAATGCATAGAAGTCATAACTACAAGTTAAGTTACTCTCTAAACACAAGTTTAGTTGCAGCCACAAGTTTTAGTTTTCTTCAGTTCAAAATTGTTTCTAATTTCTATTGATTGCTTTTTCTTTAGAATTCCTTTTGGATGAGTCTACTAGTGATGAATTCTCTCAGCCTTGTCAGAAAATGTGTTTGTTTCACTTTCATTCTCAAAGAATAGGTAAACTGGGTATGGAAATATACGGTGACAGTCATTTTTTTTCAGTTCTTTAAAGATGTCACTCCGTGGGGCACCTGGTTGATGCAATCGGTTAAGCGTCTGACTTTTTTTTTTTTTTAAGATTTTATTTATTTATTTAACGGATAGAGACAGCCAGCGAGAGAGGGAACACAAGCAGGGGGAGTGGGAGAGGAAGAAGCAGGCTCATAGCGGAGGAGCCTGATGTGGGGCTTAAGCATCTGACTCTTGGTTTTGGCTCAGGTCCTGATCTCAGTGTCATGGAATAGAGCCCTAAGTCTGCTTGGGACTCTGTCCCTCTCCCTCTGCTCCTCCTCCTCCCCCCCCCCCCCCCCACGCTCACACACACACTCTCTCTCTCTTTCAAACAAACACATAAATAAGATGTCATTCCATGGTCTTGTGATTTTCTGGGTTTTTGTTGTTGTTGTTGTTGCCTTTGGTCTCTTGGTCTATTACTCCTTTATTTGTGAGGTTTCCCCACCCCCATCCCCACTATTAAACCTGAGACTCACTCTTTGCCTTTCTGCAGTTGTACCATGATGCACTCAGGTCTGGATGCTACACTCCCTGCTCTGGAGGTGGTGTGTTCTTAAATTCTGGATTGGTGGCTTTTGCCAGTTTTGAAAAATTCACAGCCATTATCTCTTTAAATATAGATTCCACTGGAACTGTTTCGGAACTGTGAATAAATATCTCTTAGGCTCTCTTATACGTTTTCCAACCTCTCATGCTTTTCCCCACTTTTCTTTCATCTCTTTCTAAAGTACATTCTGAATATTTTCATATGGCTCATCTTTAAGGGTTTAGTAACTCTCCTTTTGCTGCTCAATTCATTCCTTGGGTTATTATTGCATTTTTCTGCTCTAGAATCTCTGTTTTGTTCTTTTTCACACCATCTCATTTTCTTATAGATTCCAGCTCTCTGCTGATTTTTAAAAATCTTTTCTACCTAGGAATAAGATAGTTAAATATAACTATCTTATATATAACTTATATATATATAAGATATAACTATCTTATATATAACTTATATATATATAATAACATATATAAATATAACTATCTTATATATATCTTATATATATATAATAACTAAAGATAGTTATTTTAATGACTATGTCTTATCATTCCAATTTTAGGTATCCTGTGGTTCTAATTTTATTTGTATTAACTTGTCTCTGCATATGTTATGGGGTATATGTATGCCCACATTCATGTCTTGGGTACGTGAAGAAAATAATTTGTAGAAATATTTTAAGATCTTGGGTGGTATTATTTTTTTCTAGGGATGATTTTTCCCCCCTTTGGTTCTGCCAGGCACCTAATATGACTAGCAATTTGGGATCTTACATTTCCAAGACTGAAACTTTCTCAATTGCCCAGATGACTTGAAATTGGGCTGTAGCTGGAACAAGGCAGGCTTACATCTGGGTCATTCTTTCTCTAAGGATATCACTTTCCCAGATTTTTTCACTCCTCCTTAGGTATGGAGATTTAGAAAGTGCTCTACCATTGGAAACCCAGCTTTCATTGTTTTAGCCCCATCTGCCTCTTCAAGACACAGATGCCCTCAGTAGAGAAGCAGCCACAAAAGCTGGCCTCGTCTCTCTGGATTTCTGGCTGTTCTTGGATCTTGACGTTGTAATCCCTTGCTGCCTTGTTACCTTTAACAGATGTTTGTGTATATTCTGTAAAATTTTTCCTAGTTGAACACAGCGGGATATTTAATTCAAATTATTTGGTCTGTTAGTAATAGAAGCAGAAATTATTCTTTTTCTTTTCTCTTTTGGTGGTCTGAAAATATCCTGCCCTACAGGTTTTATTCTTTAATTTATTCTTTAATTTATTCTTAGTTTATCATCTTTAAAATATAATGGAAATCATAGGGAAAATAATGAATATACGTATTGGCATAACTAATGGACACTCACAGTCTCCATTGCTCACCATTCATGATAAATTGGAGGTAGTAGAACATACTGAAATGTCTTTTGTATCCTCAGATAAGTATTAAATCTAGAAGGATCACAATTTAGAGCTGTTTTTTTTAGTGTATTTCCTAGCTGTTACTTTGTATTATTCTCATAAAAACCCTAGGATATAATTAAATTGCTTTCCACCATAGTAATTCAGATAAAGGAAGAGTGAGGCACAAAAGAGTGACGTGTCCAAGCCCACAGAGTAAGTTTAGTGGCAATGTTGATAGGCAGCCAGCCTAAATTATTTAAGACACTTCCACTGAGAGTAAAAAACAAAATGGCAGACAATCCAGACATTATTCTTAGGAGACTGAAAATGATTTTTAATTTTTTGATTTGGTGGTGAATATGCCTAGTGCTTAGGATAAGTGATTAAAAATATTTTTTTTTCTTTTTTGGTGGGGGAGGGTGGGGACACAATTTTTACAGAACCATAATGTTCACTTTATCAGTCCTTTCTTTTCAAAGCACATTCTAGAAAGTTCTGTGTAAAGCTCCAGACAGTCATTTTCTTTAGAAGAGGCATTATCTGCCACCTGACTTTCTCTTGATTCCAGGTTATTTACATGAGGCTCTAGTAGGGGAAACAAGGTTTGCCTTGTGATAGGGTTGCAAAGTGGTAATAGTGAGCCAAAATAGGTCAGTGCATTGGGGTCTGGGGAGGAGCTGGTCACAAAAAAGTGAAGATGAATTCCCAAGATGCCTTCCCAGCACTCTCTTTCCCTGTCTCTGCATGGCTCCTATCCTCTCCAAAGATCATGGTCTACCTCATGTATCCTTCAAGGAGGGAAGAGGAAGAAGAGGGGGCACATTTTACGTAGACTTGGTCTGGAGACCTAATTTTACTAACACTACTGAGACGAGTGGCCCCAGTGCGATATTTTAATTCTCTAAATGTTCCTTCCTTAGTTTCTCTCCCCTCTTTCCTCCACTTTTTTGGAATTTACTTTAATAAAGAAGACAGTTTCCATTGCTCACCACTCATGATAAATTAGAAGGAATAGGCCATACTGCAGTGTCTTTTGGATCACCAGAAAAACATTAACCCCAAAAGGAGTACAATGTAGAACTCCTTTTTTAGTGTGTCCTGATTGGTTGAGCACCTAACTTGATTGATGCCCCTGGAATGTCAAAATAATGGAGGACTTCTTATGTAAGAGGCGACTTAGGGACATGTTAGGCATAGAATGGAGTGAATTGTATAAATGTTATTACAAAATGATAGGTCAAAGATTACTAATATGAATTTTACACCTTCCTTCATATTAACCACCCATGACCCGTAGGAGAGTCTTCTTCCCATCTTCCTTTCTGGCAGAGACAAAGACAAAATGAGAAAGGTAGAAGGAGAACAGCGCACAGAGTGAAGAGAAGCAAGCAGAGAGGGGGAAATAGTCTTGGGAGTGGGGAAAGTTTTCGGATAGTTTCTGCAGGACGGTGCAGATTGATGTGTGACACAATATCCGTTTCTGGAGAGGCGATGAGGATGACGATGATAGGCTTCTTTCCCTCATCATCTTGCAAGATGCAACTAAAAGTTATTCTTGGCCTTTGGATTACACTTTTCTGAAAAGAACTCTGTGCTGAAGTTTCATGTCATTCAAAGATTCATAAGGATTAACCTTAACCATGGGACACTAGTCATTTTTACTAACTTGAACTAACTCTCAGTAGAATTCTGTAGATGCTTTAGTCATCAATGACCTGTGGAAATCTTTCTTTTGCCTGAACTATTGGGCATATGTAGAGAAAGCTGGATCTTGGTAAAATACTTGAAAAATAATCAAACTAAAACCCATTTTGAAACCATGGGGGTGGACCGTCTCCGGATTTTTATAAAGGGACGTTTTTCAAGTATAACTAGATGGTCATCCTTTTGGGTTGTGGTAAGATAAATCATTTAATAGGACATTAGATTTGATTATTTCTAAAGCTGCTATAATTCTGTGGTTTCTTGTTCCCAATTTAGATCACAGGGACTTGATTTATTAATATATTATTAATCCAAAAACAGAGTCTTTAATTCCTTGCTGTGGAAATCTGGTTCTGTAAAGGTAGTCTGCACAGAATAAAAGGAGAATAAAATACAGCACAGTGCCGTAGAAACACGAACTGCAGAGGAAGGGAAAAGCAAACTGAAGTCTCTTTTCTAGCTGTGTTTAAAATGATGGATTTTTTTTTTTTAAAGAGCTTTGAATATACTAAAGTGTCATTAGCCTTAAAGAATCTTCTCTTGTACTTCTACACTAAGGAAAAATTTTTATTGTATCAATTCGGCAATGAGTGTTGGCAAACACTTTCCTTGGTATTGATGATACCTCCCCATGGGGATTGCCTGGGGGGTTTAGGATTGATCTGGCCAAGGAGCTGAAGTTAAAACCCTCCCCTCCCCTGAGAAAACATCCGAATACTATCATCTGCTCCTTTGGCCTTTCTCATCAGAGGCTGCTGTGCTGAGAGCAGATGCTCTCTTGTGAAGGAGAATTTTTCCAAGCCAGTGGGGTATGTTTTAAGAGATACAATTCAGTGACCAGAACATGTGCTAAATAAGCAAAGCTGTCCTTTCTAGTCTACCTCGACTGTCCATGATGGGGATACAAGTGTGGTCCAGTGGCTGGAATTACGGTGACTTTTCAAAAATGCCAGTGTCAAAAGTTTGCCTCGACAGTATCTCTGGAACTACTACTAATGCTGTTTTGGGCTGACTCAGTTGCTTTGAAATTGCATGGCTCTGTTATGAGTAAATGAGAGGCAACCAATTATCTATAAAATAATGGCATGCACAGAGGAGAGTTTGATGAATTACGAATGAGCTCTGCTGACACAACAGGGTGTGGAAACCTGCCCTGCTCCGACTTTCTATCTGAGTTAAGGGCGATGCTTGCATGCTTTACAAACAACTTGGCCCGCTCCTCTCTAACATGGGGTGGGAGTGGGGACAGAGGTATCGTAAAACCTTCCCTCACTAGGACACACGTCATTGCTTTAAAATGAAATAGGAAACTCAACATGGGTGTGTGAAGGCAGCAAACCCAAGTGTTAAACACCTGCATGAAGAATTACTGCGCTCCAGGAGAGACACACACATAAGGGGTACCGATGCTGTCTCCCCTGAAGGGATTCAGAACAGAGACGAAAAGAGCCATCGCAGAGCCGCGTCCCAGAACTCGGCCCAGAACTCGGCCCAGAGTGCGGAGAGCCAAGGCATAGAGTCACCGAAACAGAAGGCAGATGTTGAATTCCTGGAACCACAGGATTTCCCCCTCATCAGGGATCTGTCAGGTGGAGGAAGCTTCATTCAGCAACCCTTGGACTGTTGGCTCTGCCTGGGCCTGGTGAAGGCAATGCCTATTTTTCACTGTTGCTTAAGAAACAAACTGCAGTTCGAAGTCATTTTCTACTAGAGAAAGGCTACAGAGAGTAGTCAGAGCACCAGAACATCCTGCCGGGTTACATGGGAAGATAGAGAGCATTCTATACAACGAAGCGGGTGTTGATGCCCTGATGGCTTCAAGAGGCTGAGAAAACAGTTCCTAGATGGGGGATGTTTATCTCTGTGGTCTTAAGGCAGTCTTACGTGAGGATTAATGTGGGTTTATACAGAAAGAAGATACAGAACAGGGGTTTCTACTTACTGAGAGGTTGCTAGCTATTTCCATACTGAACATTCAGCAGAGAGCAGGGTTTTCCTCCATTACGGACGGTTTCCCATATCGCGCATCTCTGAGTATAGGTTTCCACATTCTTTAACACACTGGTTTTTAAGGTAGACGAATAGCAAACACGGTATCAAGGCCATGCCCTAGGACTTGGTCTCCCAGGAGAAGCAGTGATTTCAAACAGATCCAATCAACCTAGAGACTGAGCATGCCGGCAGGGGCGGGGGCGGGGGGGCAGTGGGGCATAATGTGGGGCTTCCTGCCTAGTGTCCTCCAGCCAGGTACAAGAGACTGGCCCCTTATTCCTAGGGAAGCTAACTCTGGTTCCCTCCAGATGCCTTATCTTCTCCACAGTCCTGGTCAGAGGCACAGGGAGCACTGGCTTAGGGGGTAGCAACAGGCTTGGAGTCAGCTTGCTCTGGGTTTGAATTCTCACCTCCACTGCTGTTTTCCAAAGACGGGAATCATTTGTTTAAGATAGTTTTAGATGATCTGCATTGAATCTCGCTTAACGTACTCTCTTTTAATCCTTTTAAATAGGTCACATAGTCTCAGTTTGGTGCTGGAATCAAATGCCTCTATAACGATGGCTAGACTCTCTTTTTAACAAAGAGAGAATGAACCTCAGTCCCAACAGCTACAGGGAAGCAAGTATGCCAACCTGGAATTCATCAGCATTGTTTTTCTATCCTCTTCATTTGTGTGCTTAACTTCTAATTACAAGTAATACTCCTTTTTCATTGAGGTTAAGATATAAAGTTTAAAAGTGACTCAGATAACTAATGAGCACACAATCCCCTGGTGAGACACAAATATGAACAAAAGCCTGAGGAAATGGGACTGAGAGCGATTTGGGAAACGCTGTACTCGCCCAAGGTCCTATTATTTAGGCACGTGGTCATGTGGTGGGGTAAAGAGGGGCGGCAGCCGAGGGAGGCATTGGCTCGGTCCGGAACAACCTACAAGCAGGCAAAGTCAGTTGGTGCAAGTTTAGCCCCGTTTGGGGTCCTGCTGCCCGGCTGCGGTGTGGCTGGGGAGGCAGACGCCGGAGCAGGTGGCATTAACAAGGCTGGCCAGGAAGTCCAGCAGCGAAGAGAGAGGCAAGTGCTTCACGGGGGACTCAGGCGGGCAAGCAGAGCAGGTGGAGAGGCTAAGGAGAACATCTGGAGGACACAAGGGGAGTTGGGATGGAGTGGCAGTGCTGGCTGGAAAATCAAGCTCTTTTAGCAAAGGTGGGCTGTACAGACACTAAGAGAATGGTCTTTGGAGTTTGGGCTCTCTCTCAGCTCTGTCACTTGCAACTGTTTACCTCGGAATAACGCTTACCATCCCCGAATCCCGGTTTTCTCATGCTCTGCAAGAGGGGATCAGGGAACTTACGTCTTCTACATTCGGGACTGCTGGCTGTCGTTACGGATTCCAGGGCTGCAGCCTAGCGTCTCTGCCCGGTGCGTGTTGTGCATGTGAGCGACAGCAGCGCCCCGACCCTGGCTCGAAGACTGACTTGCTGCTGAGGGTATCATGGGGAGACCCCGGAGAGGCCGAGTTTATCTGAAGTTCAGATAAACAATGAATAATTCTTCAGGTCTAGGTATATTCAAATATTATATGACAGCCCTCTTAATTTATATGTGAGAGAGCGAGCGAGCATGAGTGGGGTGAGGGGTAGAGGGAGAAGCAGACTCCCCACTGAGCAGGGAGCCCAGCATGGGACTCAGTCCCAGGACCCTGGGATCATGACCTGAGCCAAAGGCAGATGCTTAACCAACTGAGCCACCCAGGTGTCCCATGACAGCCCTATTTATTTGACGAAATTTTAGAAGTACTGTGAACCCCTTAACATTGTATAAACATTCGGTGTGGAGATACATTTTGAAAAGGAAGGAGAAGGATGTTAAAGAACCAGGTGGACCAACTTCATGATCAGGTTTCCAGCAAAGAATGTTCCCTTTCCCCTTTGTTTTCAAAGGGGAGTATATATAGTCCCTTTAACGATTTATTTATTTTGTTTTTTAAAGAGGGGGTGGGGGAGGGGCAGAGGGAGAGGGACAGAGAGCCCCAAGCGGACTCCGAGCTAAGCACAGAGCCCGACACAGGGCTCGATCTCACAACCCCGAGATCAGGACCTGAGCCGAAACCAAGGGTCGGACACTTAACTGACTGTACCACCCAGGCGCCCCTATAGTCTCTTTATGCTACAGGAGGTGAGGATGCTCTTGGTGAAATCCTAGAACGCTGCTTAAGTCCCTAGCCTCCAAGGTACTAGCTGCGCCATTTGGCAACACACATCATCCCTCCTTGTCTCCATTCCCACATCTGACCGCTGAGAACACGGAAGGTGATTTGTTTGGTCTGTAACCAAAGACCTGTAAAGACGGATCTTAATGTTAATTAATTTAAAAACCCACAGGTACTGTGGCAGTAGTTTGTGCAGCAAGTTAGGATGACCTTCTTTCTGGCAAGATTTACCAGGCAGGTTGATTCACCCGGAAGGCAGGAGATATTAGGCCTCAGGGCAGGACAGAAGCAAAAACTGACAAAGCAAAGCATACAGGAAACTTGGGTACTAAGTTTAAATCCTCTTAAAACATCTAGAAAATGCATTCTAACGCTGAGCCCTACAATTCAGCAAGCCTCAGGAAAAGCCTAGAGCTTTCTCGCCTCTATCTGAAAGTTCCCACTACTTAAGAAACCCGGGCCTGGGAGAGCCTAGTGAGTTGAGTCTGAAGAACAGTGACTCCATTTGAATGGGATGTCCCAAAATGACACACTGGCTTTCGTAAGAGGACTAGAAAGAGGTCTGCAGCTATGCCTGTGGCTCTGGGTTCTGAGGCAGACTAGCTTGATCTAGAGCAAGGAGGGAGGGAGGGAGGAAGAAATGAACAGTGGAAAAGGTTCAGAATAAAGGCTCAAAGACAGCTTCTGCTAGCACTACACTGTATCCCTTCGGGCAGCTGGACGCAGAGCTGACAAACCAATGACATCCTCCAATTTCATTCTCCAACCAAATAAGCATCCTAGAATGCCAGTGCCTGAACACTATGACCTACTTGAACAATAATGGGGGAAAGGTAGCTGATACTGGGTCTTTAAGTAATTAAGATACCTTAAAAAGGAGGGTGGGGAAGAGAATGCCCAAGAAATGTACGTATATTAAAAACTAACTAAAAGAGACTTCTATTTCAAAGTGAAAACAGAATACAATGAATGTGTTTTCTACCTAAAAATCATGATCACTAAGTGGTGGATACAATTTTATATAATTCAATTGCTACTAATATTCACTAATTATGTTTTTAATTTGTGTCTGATCTATTTTAGCAGCTTATAATATAAACACAAGACCGCATGAAGCAGCCTATTCCAGACAGGAAAAAGAAACTATTCAGGGGAGAGGTCCATGGAAGGAGGTTTATTAACAGGGCTGACAGATAAAATGCAGGATACAGGATATTTTTTAGTCTAAGGATGCCCCAATATCTCATGGCACCCCCATTTATTAGTACTTTTCAGAAGATCCATGAGCCCCTGGACATTGTATAAAAATTTGGTGTATTTATGCATTTTGAAGGAGATTGGCTATAGCTTTCTACCAGAATCTTAAATCTGTGATCTCCCAACAGTTAAACATTCACTAATGCAAAGAAAGAATTCTATCATGTCTGACCTTTCCCTATGGCCTTGAGTTTCCCAGCAGCCAAAACTAAAGGGAAACACAAAACCAGAGGTGTCTGGATGGCTCAGTCAGTTGAGCGTCTGGCTCTTGATTTCAGCTCAGGTCATGATCTCAGGGCTGTGAGATCGAGCCCTGCGTCAGGCTCAGTTGTGGAGTCTGCTTGAGATTCTCTCTCTCCCTCTCCCCCTCCTCTCTAAAATAAATAAGTAAATAAATCTTAAAAAAAAAAAAAAAGGCCATTTACAAAATAGCAGCTGAGGAGAAAGAGACCCAAGTGGAAGAAAGGCTGATCTGGTCAGGAGGTTGTGAGCTGGCTCACAGCACCTTGCAGCCTATGTGGCAATCTGAGACTTGAGCTCTTGAAGGGTTTTGGCTTTTTAAATGATCAAGTTTGCACTGCAGACTATCTTGGGCTGCTTGGTGAGGTTGGGTTGGAGAAGGGCAGGTTGGTGACGTGAGGTGGGCTGGAAGGAAGCCAACAGGCAGGAGTGTCCTGTGGAAGGTGGTGTGGAGGCAGAGGAAACCCAGAGGTAGGAATCTGTGCCTCGAGGGTCAGGGTTTTCTCTACTCTGGCTTTCATGTCTGAACCCCCTGCACCTGCTTGTCTGCATCCCCATCCTGGGCAGGGAGCCTCCTTCTGGGGCCCCATGGAAGGTGTGGGTGACGATGAAGTGCCTGGTGTTTACCTGCACAGTCACTGAAAGTAGGCCCGTAGGGTTGCGGCTTCTGCTGCCATTTCCTCCTCGGACCTCCACAAGGCTGGGGTGTCCTCCTCCGCTTTGTCATGTCTCTGGAGCTTTGGAGAAGACAATGGAATAAGCTCATTAATGGGTCCTGGGGATCTCTGAATAAGTGTTGTGGGCTGAACACAAGTTGCAAATCAGAGGTCTTTTCATTGCATCGGTTTCCCAGATTTGAAAAGGGGAGGTGTCACGTAAGAATCCACATTTCCAGCTTTTTTAATAAAACAACCAGATTAGGCTTCGCTGTGGCCCATTCCATGCCTTGTCTTGTCAGCAGAGGCTGTGAGTGGGGGTCACAGACTGGGGAGCATCCTCCCATTTTCCACAATCCCCCCTACTCTCTTACCTTAGGCTCGGCCAGCATCATTCATTTATTTTACTCATCAGACACTGAAGGCACGGAGGTGGCCACCTACCCATGACCATTCCCCCAGGCTGGCCTGCAGTACCTATTCGTCTATCTGGCTTAGTCTCTCTTACATGAGCTCTGAGCCATTTTTTTCAGTGAACCAAAATAGCCCAAGCAAATCTGTGATAATAATACAAAAGCCGTGAGTACTGAGAAATCAGAGCATACCCACTGAAAGAGGCTTAAGAAGGCAAATAGTTACAAAAAATGAGAAAACATCAAAAAATTAACAATTGATCTAAGTCAACTGAATCATTTAAAAATACTCTTCAAATGCCCACATTTATTTTTAAAAACATCTTGTATATGTCTCAGACTTACAGAGAGAGTAAGTAAAATTTCAGTGCTATCAGAGAGAGGATGTTCTCAGAACTTTTCATTAGAAGAGCCCAATTTTCCCCCTTAATCTCCTATTGCAATTCAGTTTTATTAACAAGATTTGTTATTCCTGTGTGGGGCTTTATCCATTGTAAAATGCTACAGGTATAAATTCATAAGATCAGCAGCGTAGCATTTTGTAAGTCATTTGAAGAGATTGAGGTAAATGATTTAACAGCACCGAAGATGGCTGATATTTATGATACGAACGGGTAGCTTCTTTGATGTGTATCATTTCATTTAATCTGCACCGTAATCTAGACACAAGGCAGGCATACTTCGCTCCATCTTACCAAGGAGGAAATTGAGATCCGAAGAAGTTCCTTTGCTTGTCAAACATCACCCAGCTAGGCAGTGGCAGAGTTGTTCCCATCAATTTTTGCCATTTTCTCTCTCCTAGAGGAACCGCCAGGTCACCACAGAGTGGCCAGCGCTACCTGCCAGGTGCCTTCCCCGCAAAAGGCAGATCCTTTGAAAAGTATCTTGCTGCCTCGGCAAAAAGTCTCTCCACTACTATAGTGGAATTTCCTATCTCAGGCCCAAATCACTGTAAATCTAACCCAGAGACACCCAACCCCCTCCCCCCCCCCACCCCCAACCGCGTGGCCCCTTGCAACAGATGGAGAAATCTGTGGTTCAGAGCAAAGTTTGATGCACGAGGCAAAACAGTGAAGGAATGATAGCCTGGCTCTCGGGCTGAGCTGTATTTCCACTTGGGGTGAGTTTGAGCGTAAATGAGGTTCATTAGCATATAACTGGGCCACAAATATGTTGATGAGGGTCATGGATCTTCCGTTCAGAATATGGCTGCCAGCACTCTGGTTTTACATTTTGCCACATAGATTTAATTCTCCTTAGTGGAAGAAAACCACATTAAGAAGTCATTTCCTTCCTTGCGGAGGCAGATATGACGCAATTGCTACAGGCGAGGCAAACGGGATTGCTATTTTTCTACTCGAGAACTAATTTTCATTTTGATACTAGCTTTCGGTCTGTTATAAATCCATCTTGTAACAATTCAATAGGATGACAAAGAATGTATACAGCCCGGGAAATACGGCCTTCCCACTTCTGGTGCTGCCATTGAAAAGACACAGAAATCACGCCTTAAGTGGCTTCATCACCACAGATCATACTAGATGAATCCAAATAATTTAGAGCCCATGAGCGTTAATGCCTCCCTGGTTATTAGGCGACCGTCTGTTATTGTCATATGCCTTACAGATGGCAACGTTGTGCCGACACTTCGAAGTTGTTTATGCGGGGTAGGAAATAAATAAAACAAAGACTAATCATATTTGCAAATCTCCGTTGTACATGGTTTTTAAAACTCAGAGGTTTCCCTCCTAAAAGCCCCAGATGGAAGTGTGTCGCTTTCTTTAGAACAGCGGTGCTCAGTGCTGGCTACCCACTGGAATCGCCTGGGGAACTTAAGAAAATGCTGGTGCCTGGGTCTACCCAGCAATTCTGATTTAATTTGCCTGGGGACAGCCTGAGTTTGGGGATTTTTTTTCAAATTTCTCAGCTAAATCTGAGGTGCACTTCCTGTTGGAAAGCACCGTATTTGGGAGAAATGTCTATGTGGATAGCTAGAACTCACGTACACAGAGAAATAATACATTTGCCTTTAAGCCCATTGCTTATCGCCCTATCAACAGAGCATCTTTGCAAACCCTGCTCTAGAACGGCTTTTCTTCTATTCTCAAAGGGTGTCTGGGCCACGGGGCTTGTCCCAGCCACACCAGGATGCTGATTTGGTGCCGGAGCCTTTGAATGAATTTTCAGTCTCTGCAGAAATAGGGAGCCTAGGAACGATCCTGGTGAACAAGGTTTGTGTCTCAGAAGAGCCACCCAGGTGACTTGGAAATTAAACATGCTGTAGTTTGGAGTAAATTTCTGCTTCCCTGAGGCAACCCAAGAACCTTGCAGGGTAGCGGAGATAAACTCTAATGACCTCAAATGGTGGGTCATCCAGAAGGTACTACACGCCTTGAGGAAGCTTTAATGGGCAGGGGGGTTCACTTCAGATGAACCCTCCAGATTAATTTAGGCTGCCCACAGGGAAAGGCAGTGGCTACTTATTAATGCACAAGGTATTTATTCTGTCTCTGCCATGTTAAAGGCTGGCCTTGGTGTTAGAACACTGAAACAGACCCCTTTACTGTCCCAAGGTGGCTCCCAGGTAGGGAGAGGAGACACCAAGTGGTTACTTATGAATGAGAGGGTCATTTCCAAATGGGAAGGCTGCTGCTGGGAGGGCATGACCTAGTTTGAAAGGCTTTTGGGAGTCAACTTAGTTTGGTAAAGAAACAGAGTGCTCTTTAAAAAGAGGGGAGAGGGAGTTATCTAAGGAACATCCAGCAACTTCTCTGCATGAAGATGAGGTTAGGCCCAGACTTTAACAATGAGAGGGGCAAGCTCCTTCACCTCTCTGTGCCTCAGTTTCCCCTTGCTGTAAAAAGCGAGCAGGAGTTGAATAGTGATATGCTTGGCACATGATCGTAGTCACAGCAACAGCAAACACTACATACCACTTACAACTATTATTAGGCTAGATACACTGTCCCCATGACAGTGACCACTGACCGACCCAGAGACGTTATGGGCAGGAGTAAAAGTGCTTTCCTAACTTCATGGTTCCCCAGTGACATGTGTCTTTTGGACCTTAAATATCCTGTAAAAGGATTAAGAGCTACGATCAAAATTCAGGCCCATACTGACGCATCTACTGACGAATTCAAGTCTGAGGAGGAAATCTAGCTCCTTCAGATCTAAAATGACTTACAATAATCCCTAACTCCCAGGGTGGTTGTAAGGAGTGAAAAAGGTATGAATGGAGGCTCCTCAGAGGTCAAGGTCCTAGAGTAAAAGCATGTGGTAATGGTCAAATGTAGTCAAATTACCCTGGGAGCATGGCCGCCAGAGTTAGTATTTTTATTTTTATTCAAAAATACTAAAACAAATGAAAGGAGTGTTCTGTATATCTTATGCAGTATTTAGGACATACTCTTACTGAAAAGTATTATTTGTTTATCTGAAATTCAGACCTAACTGGACTTCTTCCTGTGTTTTATCAGGTAACTCAGTCCAGGAGACTCCTTTGAAAATGACCACAGAAGTACTTGGCTCGCTCTTGGGTTGTTCCCAAACCCGCCTAGCTGTGAATCCTGGAAAAGAAGCAAGCTGTCCAAGGGAAGAAGAAACTCAAGGCTAGCCCTGGGTGCACACTAAGGCTATTGTTGCAAGAAACAAAGAGTAAATCACCACCTCCCTTTATATCTCCTAGCACATTGGTTCTCAGGTGCGCACGTTTTCATATTTTCACATCTCTGAAGTCAAAGTATGTTCCACAATCAGTGGTGTGTCGTAATTCAACTGGCAGTGTTTTTCCTCTGTTAGTGGTACATAAAAGAACAAGCGCTTCTTCCAGGTGACTGTCTGGGATTCAGCGCACTACAGCGCTCTGTCTTTCCTCCTCATAATTACATCACGTAAGTTAAACGGCCGTGAAAACGCTCAGCACCACAGCGCATTCCTCTCCTTCTCTCCATGCAACAGGGAAACTGTTGAACAGTTGACACTGTTTTCACAGGCACTTGGTTCTTTAGAGGGAAAGTGCTCACCAAAGTTACAAAGTTCGCAAAAATTTGAACCAAAAAGTCTTTATTCACATTCAACAGAGTGAAGTCTGCAATGGCTCCTGGAAGAGCGTACTATTTCTATACAGCTATGAAAAGAGATTGAAAAAAAATGTATCTGCAGTCACTCCACTTTATCTGCCCGAAATGATTTTGGGGAAGGTAGTGTTAACAGGATTTCTGACTGAAGTACTGATAGGCGTCGATTTTGACATTCTGCTCCTTCCTGGGCATTGAGCGTGCTATCGGGAGGTATGTGGGGTAAAGATTAATTCCCTGATGTAATGCTCAAACTGCCTTGGCTATTGACTTTTTTATAGCTCTGTAATGGAATACAGTAGGAAGAATGATCCACAATAATTTAACTGTTTTTCAGAATTTGGAACTAACCTATAGTAAAATGCCAAATTGTCTTCAAAGGGTGGGGGTGCAAGGGGAGAAAATTTGATACCACTCCTTAAAGAAGCAAGTGGCTGCATATAAACTTGGGTGTTGTTAAAAAGTACATTAATATATTTCATTGTTACTCGTTTTGTAAAACAACATAAAGAGCAGAAAGCTTAAACTATTTCTTATGGGTTGATGGCTCTGTTCAGACAGGTGTTTATATAGTCTTGAAAGGGAAATAATATCAAGGAATAGGGAAGTAAATCCGTAATTTTTTTTCGGATCTGATTCTCTGCCTCTACAGCCTCTATTTTGATTTTAGCCAACAACCATTTGTTGGACACATGATATATCCCAAGCACTGTGCTAGGCCTTGTGCTAGTTGTAAAGATGAATAAGCCAAAAATCTTTGCCTTCTGGGGCCTCACCACCTTACAGGGTAGACCGAATTATACATATGTAATATACTACAAGTCAGTCTGATCTAAAGACTGAGCTGGGCTAGAAGTTCTATCATAATGCTTTCAGAATATCTGAGGGAAAGGGTAATTCTTCCCAGGGTGGCATCTTGGGTTGACTTTACAAGATCAGGATTTGCACTGGGCTTGAAGGATGGTGATGGGATTTTAAGGACAAGGTTATCCTGGGCAATGGCAACAGCTTCAGCAGACACATGTGTGGGCCAGCTCTCCTGCAGCTTAGTCCACGGCCGGCTTCACCAACTGCGTGCATCCCTCTTTCCCCAAGAGTCCTGACACGGGTATGCCTGACCCTCTACCAGAGTGGTCAAGAGAACTGGAATTTACTTGCCATTTTGTGAAGCCTTTACAAAGATGGGGAAGGCATCTCAGTGGCCCAGCAGACGGCCTCTGGTCTGTGATTCAAAGCCACAAACAGCTCTGAATCCTACTGTAAGTTATTCCATTTTCAGTCTTCTTCCAGTCCTTCTCATTAAGCAAAAAGAAAGTCTCAGTGCTAACATGTCCTTAACATGGTGCCAACATGACCTCTAGCAAACAGACACAGAGGAGCCATCTCAGACTCTAGCTAGAATTTAATAAGGTTGTTGTGTTTAGATCACATTTATTTTGAGGGTTATCTCCCATTTATGATGTCATCTCAAATTTCCTTTTAAAGTAAATTGATTTAAGGTAAAGAGTTGATTTAGAAAATAGATTAAGTAAAATAGTGTCAGAAATAGAGCATTAAGCATGGCATTAACCTCGAAAGATGGTCCAGAGGTGGGAAGTTTCGCCGAGGGGAGGGAAGTCACTGAAAATGTGAGGCTAAAACGTGGGTCTTCTAGAATGGGATGTGGTTGTTTCTATTGGGCTGAGCTGGAGAAGGTGTCAGAATTTTTGAAGTTGTTGTTGTTTTATAACAGATCTTGTAAGTCAAATAATGTAGTATTAGAAGACCTCTGAAGAACAACCAGTGCATCGTGACCTGTAGGGATGGTAGCATGGTGGGGAGGGGGTTTGGGAGGAAGACCTCCCCAACAAATGCTGCTTAAGCTGAGATGTGAACAATGGCTACAAATCCCTGAAGCAAAGAGGAGGGAGAAAGGGTATTTCACACAAAGGGAGCGGAAGTACAGAGCACTGAGGAAAAAGGAATCTTGGTTGAGTGACTAGAAAGCAAGGGATGTGGTAGACCATTTGCAGCCCGTGGGGATGGCTGAGAAATGTGGATTTTATTTTTGGTGCAAAGAAGACATTCAGGGGTTGGAAGCAGGGAAGTTAAAAGCTTAGAATAATTTTTCATAGA
The DNA here is from genome assembly GCF_024610735.1 of Ursus americanus. Classification (NCBI taxonomy): domain Eukaryota; kingdom Metazoa; phylum Chordata; class Mammalia; order Carnivora; family Ursidae; genus Ursus; species Ursus americanus. Next base: position 30,587,674 of record NC_142140.1, on the reverse strand, counting down.
GTGGTCTGCCTGTAGAATGAGTTAGAGAGAGATTCTGGCTCCTGCAACAGCCAGACCAGAAATGATGAGAGCTGGGCAGGCATGCACATGGACAAGAGGGGGGCCGCTAGGACGGAGGGGTGCTCGGCTGCTCCATACACCAGCGTGGTCGGTGACTTGGTGGCAATGTGTGCAGTTAGAGACAGGGGCTCAGTGCCTCCCTGGAGGGGGCGGACCTTTCTCTGACAGCTTCCTTCTGAGCCCTTTGTAGAGCACACATGGATGCTGGCTCCCCTGCTCACAGCTGCTCTGAACCGGTATGAAAATCACTCCTGTCCTGCCAGTATGTGCCTCTCCGCAGTCACACGCTTCCCAAACTCCCCAAGAAGCCTTCCTGGACCATTTAGATCAACTTGAGTCATATTTCACGATTCTGGATGTCATCGCACTCTGTCACACACACTCCGCCAGCATCCTTTGAGACCTGCTTCCTCCCCAAAACACCAAAGGCCCTTTCTCTGCATGCTGGTTATTGAGCAGATGGTCACCCACTTAGGCCTTTCTTGGTGTCCTAATAAATTCTCTCTTGCTTTCATTTGATGCAAAATAAGAAGAAGTCTGTGCTGCTAACCTCAGGCAGCCACTTGTGTTTTCTTAGAAACCTGAGATTCTTCCAATATTTCTTTGTGCAAAAATATGTTAACTGCCTCCCTTCTTACTCTCTGTATGAGCTGAAACCCTGGACTGATGGCCACACAGTGAGACCTCTAAGTGCAACCAAGTGACATCCGGTTCCCCCTTATTCACTGTGAAGTTTCCAAAGCCCAGTTTATTGCTCTGATGGAGAGAAATCCAGGTAATCATCAGGGCATTCATCATTTGATTAGTTGCCCAAGCTTTGACTTAAGCCTAACTTGCTTGAGTTAAAGCAAAAGTTTTTTTTTGTTTGTTTGTTTTGTTTTTAGTGCTGCCAATGAGGCCAAAATGCTGAAATAAACTCTTATATTAATTAATGGCATCCTACTTTCAAGGAGTATAGAGTGTTGATGTTTAAGAATTTGTAACCCCCAAAAGTATTTATTAACTAGAAAATCACAGCACTGGAAAATAATTATGCCAAACCACTGTACTATAACAGAACCCAATTGCTTATCCAATTATACATTAAAGTATCACATTGTCAAGGCGATTGCCAAAGCAGCAAACGAGACTTTGCCAGTGTCACAATTTGGACCAGCTATTACTCAATTGCCTGTACTATGAATGGTCTTCAGAGTAGAGTATCCCAGGCACCCTATAAGACCTGTACAAACCAGGGTGGGCAGTCAGGTTTGGGGGAGTACATGCCTGCTATCATAAAATTGCTTTAATGGGTTAGACATTGTTAATTTGTCATTTTCCATCAGAAGCTTGTTAGGAGCCGCTCAGCAAAGGGAGACTTCTGCTTCTGGTCTTATGTGGTTGATTTCAATGAAAACAACAAGGTAGTCTCTTCCTGTCAGGGGCACCATCAGTAAGGCTCACCTGAAATGTATATTTGAGACAGGTAACCCCAGATGGGGCCTCCTGGATCTGCCATACTGCCTCCTGGCTGGCCACCATTTAGAACTTTCTTACAACATGGCATCAGGGCAGTCGAGGAACAGGGCTCAGGAACTGGACCTTGAGGAGCTGCTGGGGGTGTTGATATATGGGAGTCACTATGTTCAAGAATCACTAGTCTAGAGTAAAACACAAACCTGACTTATTATTAGGACACCCCAGGGCTACAATCTTCCTCAGAGCTTACCACAGTGAGCCTCGTGTTCCTAAGGAATGAGAGTGAGCCTGCCTCAGTCGGGCTAGGAATTTCAGATGAAAATCCCATGAGGGCAGTAGTGATGACCAGGACTTGGTATTGAAATCAGTTGCGCTCACCCAACAGTTCTTGGTATTTCCATTATCACAAGCCCTCAACAACAGTTAATTTGGTAGAAAGCCTTCTGTCCAGTTCTCATGTGCATGACAGAAATCACCAAATTACAGCAACAGCCATCGGTGTCTCCTTACTGGGTCTGACACCGAGTCTGTTCTCAAGAAGCATTGCTCAAGGGTGCTTTCCCTCCCAACTTAGCGGCTGTGTAAGGTCGTCATCCCCCTTTCCTGGATGAAACATCTGAGTCTCCTACACACTTGAATCACTCCACCGACATCACATGGCTAATGAGGAACAGTCGTCGTTTGGATCAGAAACATGATCTGCGGGCTCCTAGTGCACTCTTGGATCCATTCTGTAAATTCTTGGCAACTTTCCTGTGGTTAACATTTTCGAGAGCACAAGTGATAGAGCAGCCCGGAGAAGAAAACGGAAGTTGCAAACAGAGCTCCACCTCCGAGCTGGGATCAGGCTGGGGAGCCTCCGCTGAGGGGCGACTGCACCTCACGCCAGTTCTCAGTAAATAATCGCTGCTCCCTGACACCTCACCCCAGGCTCCATCATATCAGAGCTTTACTGGCTTTTTAATGGGTAGGAAATTGGTGAAGCAACAGGGACTAGAGATTTCTACCAGTTTGATTTCCTCAGGCCTCCTGTTTCTAGAAACATGCTCACCGAGAAATGAAATGAAACTCCTTCTGAAAGGGAGATTCATGATGGAGCAAACTTCGGAAAAGGAAACATTTATTCAAAAAGCAATTTCCTAAAAAAAAAAAAAAAAAAAAAAAAAAAAAAGCAATTTCCTTGGCCAGCCATGTTCCGTAAGCCTTCCCCCACCGTGTCTTGGATATTGGTGTTTGAGCGAGAGTGTTCTCCTTTATTCCCCGAGTGATGTCAACTTTGGTACTCAGAAAGAGGAAAGAGAAAAGGCAAGGGGCCAATTTCTGGTTTCTTTGAATCTCCTGAACGTTTTGTTTCATATTTGCTCCTACTACACAATATGGCTTCTTTTTCTAAAGGCCCCTTACAGAATCTTTAGAAGCGTAGCCCAGGCAAGAGAGCTCACCTTGAGGAGAGTGGAGTGTCTGCACTGCAAGACGGTAAGCAAACACACAACGAGAAACACACCACCATAGACATGGCTTCAGAGTCCTGTGCAACACAATGTTGCAGGCAGCCTCAACTAAGCCCTCGAGGTAAAACCCATCTGGAGAAACCAAAGGAGGTCTGGGGGTGGGGGGTGGCGTTGCCCAATCCAGGTCCTCCAAGCACTGGAAGCTCATTTGTCTACGGAACTCATTCAATTATTCAACAAATAATAGTAACGTGTCTACCACAGAGTCTTACACTGTGGAATGGTGAGCAAACTGGACAAGGTTTAGTGCCCTTGGGAGGCTTGCATTTGAGGAGAAAAGGCAGACAATTAGGAAGTCATCAAACTGGTTGCTACCATTCTAGGGAATAACGAGTACATTAGCCAATGCAGGCAGGGTAGACTGCTCTGAGGAGGCGACAAGGAGGCTGAGAGGGGTCAGCAAGTGCTCAGGCCCAGAGGAAGGACAGAGGTATCTGCATAGTCTGTGCCCTGGCTGAAGGCCAGGGACGGGAGCAGAATGAGGAAGTGCCCAAGGAGGGGACCAGTCCCCTTCCTTTCGGTACTAGAGGCACAGGTGCTAGACAAGGGATTGGAAGATTTCGTCACATCGCCCTTGTTGGGCACCTACGTTTGCTGGGCTCACAAGAATCTTAAGTGAAGATGTAGTAAGTCTAGACTCCATGAGCTGAAGTGGAGAGGCTAGCTGGAACAGCTGGGCTCAGCTTTGCCTCTGAGATAGGGCAGTGCTACTTTGTGGCTTGAGTTTTGCTTACTGGACCTCTACTCCTCCTTAATACCAGGCCCTCCTGATAGGGAATTTTCCACAGAAAAGCAAGTGAGTGGCAAGTTATTTGCACAAGTGGTTACCACCACGGAGCAGCAAGGACACAGGCTGACCTTGCAAGCCGCTTCCTGAACGTTCACCGTATGTTTGGCAGAGCTAAAAGGGCTACCCCAAACCATCTGGCCAGGTGCCTGGCAGCGGGACCCACATGTTGGCAGATGAAAAATTATGAACATAAAATCTGTATTCCAAGGGTACCCACCACTCCCCTGGTTTGGTCATGAATTTCTTCTTTTTACAAGATAATCATTCTGCCTCTGGTTACGAAGCCACACCCCACAAAGCTGCTACACACCCATTGAAAGTAACATGCCCTCTGTTATTCACAAACCCATTCACTTCTGATGGAGCTGTGCCAATGCCCTTCAAAGCCTGGCCGTGTGAGTTGCACAAATAAATTAGGAGCCAACCTTTCCCGAATGCCTTTCTCTAGTTCATTTAAAAACCTTTTTTTAATGAAGACATAAAGCCTTGGATGCTGCTGAAACGCTAAGCTTACCATGCGTGACAGCAGATCTTTGTCACAAAGGATTTCAAACGCCTTAAAAAAAAAAAAAACAACAAAAAACAGAATACTTGAAAGAAACCGAGATTTCCTTGTTATAGGCTCAACTGCTCATTTTATATACCCTATAAGTGACCATAATCCAGAAATCAGCACAGAAAACAGATGTAAGCCAACTGTAAACATACACACATACAGCTTCACCACAGTGAACACTTAAAATGCAATGCCAGGCTTGGGATTATTTCGAAGCATCAGGCTAGAAAAGAGATGCCGTCTTCACCTTTTCCAGCTTGCTACTGTGCATCTAACCTCTCATTTATTTATTACTGAGATGCTCGAGGGGCACTACAGAAAGGGCCAAGCCTGGCATTTATACTTATATTTCTTGATACACTATATAAAGTATATATAAAAATCCAGGCTTGACTCATATGTATGTATATGAGTGTGTGTGTGTATATATAATTGAATCTATCTATCTATCTATCTATCTATATGGCTTGATTTTAAAATGTCATTGTTGGGAGTTATAACTTCATGAATGAAAAACCCATAAAAATCTTTTAAGAGTCCTAATCTTTTAATTAATCTCACCTCAGTGCTGCTCAGGGGTTTAAAGGAGTTTGGCTGCTTTTTAAAGGATAAAAGATCAAAATGCTTTAAAGTAGTTTCTTAAAATTTCAGGTATCTGTTTAAAGTCCCAGAAACAAATATTTGAAAAATGCTTGTTCCTAGAATCAGGGTCTGAAACCAATATTTACAGTTCTCCAGTCCAGACATCCAAGGGGTACTCATGCACTGGCTTGAGATCTTACCCACCCCCCCAACCCCCCGAGACAACGGGCCCCCGACTGACAAGCGGTGCCAGGAAGTCATCTGGCTTATCCTCGCCTAAGTTTGACTCTCCCTTCCCCAACCTCTGTGCATGTATCTTAGCTTCAGCTCTGAGGTCACACAGCAGGAGATCAAGTTCACATACAAATATCACTTTCCAATGTCGATGAATCTGAGGTACACCTAAATCTGGCAATTCTGTGGCCGAAAGAGAGTACGGACCCTCGGGATCCCTCTGGCAGTGCAGGTGAGAGGGCATCTTGGAGCACCCTCTTTGGAAAATGGTTTGGCATGATCTCCTAAAGCTGACATTCACACCACCTTGTGACCTGCCAATACTATACCCAGTTATACACCCGAGAGAAAATTTTCTCACATATATGAGAATGTTCAAAGCAGCTCTAATTAAAACAGCAAAAACCTGGAAGTGACCAATGTTCTTCAGAAAGTAGATGACTAAATTGATACATTCACATAATGGAGTCTTACACAGTGATTGAAAGAATTGTTTGGAAGAGACAACCCATACGGACAAATCTTAACATATAATGAAGGAAAAAATAATTTCTAAAAGATAATATGCTGCAGGATGCTTTTTTATAAAGTTAAAAAACAACTTAAAAATATATCCTTTTAAAAAATGCATGGAGATGCCTAAAACTATGTAAAAAGAAGTGAAGCAATGGGGCCGTGAGATTCAGGGTGATGGATAACTCTGGCGGGGGGCGGGTGTGGGCTCATCACATGGTTAGGTGTAGGATATCAAAATCCTAACTTCTGTGCTGAGTGACGGGCTTGCAGATACCCAATTAGTCATTCAGTATAACTGCATCAGAGCAGGCCGTGAATGAAAAACAAAGATGGCCATCCTTGGGCAACATGCAGTTTACAGCATAGGATGACTGCCATTTCCCTCCCTGTGGAAATCCAGCTCCCATTCGGAGAACCTCCGTAAGAATTACAACATAGTAACATTTGCTGTGTAAGAGCACTGAAGTTATTAATTGGATTCCAGATGTCTGAAATTGATGTATCCCTTCACTGAATCCCCCCTAGGATCTATTTTGGGTATAACACTTCACACAGGATGCTGTTCTTAATTAAAACTGCTCTGCCTTAAGAGCTTTATGTCTGTGAGATAGTCATCCAAACATTCTCCTCTCCATAAATTTCCTCTTATGTCCTATTTCCGAAGCAAAAGTAATACTCGCCTGGATTTTAATAAACATGTCTGCAGTGGTAATATAAATTTCACATGCTTTCTACATTTCATTATCTCTCTTAGTCCTTTTCTTCATGCTGATTCTCAGACCAAGACTGTTACTGGAACGGCTTTGCAGCCCTATGTTGTTTATGTTTCCCACGTCGGGGGCAACAAGCAGCAAGCTGATTGTTATTTGGATAGGAAACACACACAAGATGTTGAAAAAAGGCATTAATTAATTTCCAAGCTATTTTGCTCCTCTCCCTCTTTAGTTTTTGATTTTGGCAATAACGGTCTAGTTCTTTGACGCTGGGTTGAAGCCTAGTAGCCAAGTTATCGGTCCAAGATCTGTTCCTACATGGTTACTCAACTGTGTCTACCGGATGCCAAAATTTAAAAATTTAAAAAATACTAAATATTTGGCATTCCAGAAGCAAAACAGAAACAAAAAACAACCCCCCATCTCCCTGCTGATTGATTGACTGTTCTTTCTCTTTGCAAGTAGTTCTTTGGGCCTTGGGTAGAGAGGTGACTCATCTATTTATAAGGGGAGTCAGATTCAGGACTTAAGCCTCCAGCCAAATGGCAGTTAAATCACAAGGAACAAATACTGTTCTGTGGAAAATGGACCCCCGGCCAAAGGAAAGATGCTCTTGGTCCAATGCCAGGACCTTCTGCTCTAGGGAAGTGACAACATCAAAGGAAGGGAGCCCAAGAATAATGATGGCATAATTATATTATTATTAATGGATTTTTATTGAGCATGCTCTAAGTGCCAGGTACCAAGTGTTGGTACAGAGACGATCGCATTTAACCCTCTTTGAATAGCCTTGGTGCAATCTTCTCCATTTTCAGGTGAGGATGTTAAAATCAGAGATGTGACCTTATCGCTCATGGGTGCTGCGACTTCAGAGCCCACTCCCTAATCTGCATGCCCTCTCTCATAGAACAGCATCCCAGTCTGCTAACAATGGGGACTAAGTTCAGGTGTCTAAATTAAAACACTTCTGCATTCAGAATCTCATTGAATCAACTTTGGGGTAGGTAGAGGCATAATATTGTTGTCCCCATTTTACAGAAAAGGAAACAAAGATCCAGGGAAATGAGTTGTGGGAGTCTTTTCTGCCGTCTTAGACTGAAAGCCTTGGCATGTTTCTCTACTAACAAGGAGCCTCAATGACATCTAATAGGAGTGGCCTGATTCTGGATTTGAAGTGGAATATCACAGTGGGAGGACGATATATTGGGGCTTCATCTTACTTAAAAAGTATAAATTAAATTCCAGATAGTGGCCCAGGGCAGTTTCTCCCAACCCTTGCTAGCAAATGCTCTGGTCCTGAGTTATTGGCCTTTGACATGGTCTTCTTGGCATGATAGGCCCTTATTTACCATATCACTCCCTTTGCAGCCTCTGTGCCTACCCTGTTGAACAGGAGTGGCTCTTTCAACAACCTGCCTCGTTTTACCACCAGTCCTCTGCACATACTATTCTCTTCAAGGAATAGATTTCTTCCCCTGCTCTCCTAAGGCTTGACCAGGGGGCCCTTTCATGCGTTCTGTTTCAGAACAGGTACTGTGTTGTAAGTATCTTACCCACTAAATTATAGGTTCTATGAGGGCAAAACCATGTCTGTTAGCAATATTCAATCTTCCCTTAACCGTCAAAACAATGTCACATGGTTCAATGTAACACCTTAGCGAAGACCTTACAAAACCAGAGCTGGGTACACAGTAGGTGTTCGCTAAGTACCTTCTTGCTCAAATCAACCAACCATAACAGATACTCAGGAGGGTGACTCAGGTATTGCCATCCTCAGTCCTCAAAGAAGGGTTTGATTATGTTCTCCCAACCAAATATTATAATACTAATGTGGGAACAGAGACACGCTGTAAGAATGATACAGAACAAAAATTCTTGATAGCCTTCATCAATCTAAAATATAACCATATTTACTTAATCAAAAATTTTATGATACAATAAATTTATGATGAACCTGAGTAGATAGACAAATGTTGGGGGCCCTTGGTCTTCACTCATGGATCCCCAATGGGCTCTTCTTCCCTCTTTGAAAAATAATGAGAGAAAGCCAAACAGCAAACAGAAGGGCAAATGAAAGGTATGTTTATGCCTGCACAGGGGACAGCATCCTACCCTTCTCTGTGACCCAGAATGAATGACAGTTTCGTAGCTTCAGCGCCTGGAAAATCATTAAGGAAGTGGACTTCTGTTGTCTGACACCTAATCATGCTTTGAAGGAGAAGCTTGAGAGAAAAGGAACGAACAAAGTAGAGCAGAGGCTGTGGTCTGGAGTATGCTCGGGGTGGTCAGCAAGTACCCGTGGCCACATCCCCTTCCTGAGCTGGCCTGTGGTGAAAGCCACCCGTTCCCCACTGGGTGAGGGGAACATCTTGAAGAAGACTTGGCATGATGCCCGTCGGTTTCTACAATGTTCCTTCTCATTGTGGGCATTCTTCTACGTGGCTTCTTAATTGTACACATGCACACACTGTGTCAAATGGAGTTTCCATCGCCTCTGCTCGCTGCGTATTACATTTTTAATCAGTATATATAATTACTTACCACAAGCTGCCAGGCCAGATTTTCTGAGCATTAGTCTAATTAACTTAAGCTTGATAATTATGTTTCAGATACCATAGCAGTACACACGGAATTTGCAGAATATGCCGCCAGCTTATTTGATTCCAATAACATGTTTTCTCAGACAGTGGGTTAGTTTTGATTTTTTTTTTTTAAATGGCCACCTGATAATTATGTAGGTTTCAAAGTTTTCCCTCAAACAAAATCGTTGTGCTATTTAAGACAAGCTTCTCAAATAATTAATGCAGAGTGGACTGAAATAGGTTTCTGTGTATTTTTATACACACAAATCTGTTTTTTACTAATATAACCTCAGGCTAAGGAAACATTAAAGTATAAATTGTTCTGGTGGTCAAATGGCAGAACCTTCCATGTTTCGACTGATCTATGCTTTGCCTTTTCCCTTTACATTTACTTGCCTTCTAGTTGATGAAAAATGAGAGAAAAGGAAAAGCAAACAACTTGAAAACCTCTAAGACTTGTAGGTGAGAAATTAGGGCATGATAAATTCCCTTACAGATAATAAGCAACGTACTGAGGGCTTGTTAGGTGCCAGGCACTAAGTTAAACCCTTTTTGAAGATTATCTCATCTAATCATCTGGCAACTTGATGTAGTAGGTATGTGTTTCAGATTGAGTTATACCCCCCTTTCCCCCCAAAAGATATGTTCAATATCTAACCCCCAGTAGCTCAGAATGTAACCTTGGGTCCTCACGGAGCAAGCTGAAATAAAGTCATTAGAGTGGGCACTCATGCAGTAAAAGTGTTGTCCTTATACGTGGGGAAGTTTGGACACAGCCATGCACACAGAAAGAATGCCATGTGAACATGAAGGCAGAAACTGGGATGATGGGTCTACAAACCAGGAAATGCCAGAGATTGCCGCAACACCCCACCCCCACCCCCACAAGCCAGGAGAGAGTCATGAAACAAACTCTCCCTCGGGGTCCTCAGAAGGGACCAGCCATTCTGACACATTGATTTTAGACCTCTAACCTCCAGAATTGTGAGAAAACACAGGCATTTAACTGGGTTTAGGCCACCCTTTGTATTGCTTTGCTATGGCAGCCCTAGCAAATGGGTACAGTATGCACGACCCTACTCCCCGTCTTAGCAACGCCGAGGCTCAGGAAAGCTATGCGGTACGTCCAAGGCCCCATAGCTGTCACACAGCAGGGCAGAGTCCACAACGGGGCCTTTCTGACTCCCAAGATCATGCCCTTGACCCTACCAGCACCCCAGCCACGCAGCTACTGCCTAGGAATGGGGAGAGAAGCAATGCAACACATCCCAGAAGTGGCTGACTTGCTGTGATCATTTTACTGCTTCTTCATTAAGAGTAAGACTGAGGTGGCACATGTTTCCAAGTTTATAGACAGCTGCTTTTATTTAAAACAAAAATGCATACTGGAAATCCCTGCTTCCTAGCTTCTGAGGGCAACAAAACAGAATGTACCTTTTCTTCTAGGGATGGTAACAGGGCAATTTTGTGCTCTTCCCACTTCTAACATGAGAGAATAATAGGCCAAAAGATCAGCTGCCAGTTACATAAGGCATAGGGGGCAACAACAAATGAAATATCCACTCTATTCAATCCCTAGAACCAGTGAGGAAAGGACAGGTAGGTTTTCCTAAGACGTGGTAATGGATGGAAAGAGCAAAAGTTAACAAGCCTGCTCCGTAAAGGCCACAGACATGGAATTAGAATGATTCTTGGGAAGAGAGGCAACCTCGGTCCAGGACAGAAAGCACAGTAATGCAAAGGAAAAAAAAAAATTAAAACACTTCCCTAAGAATGTCTACTGGAATGATCCACCAGAAAGCTTGACACCAGGCAAAGGAAGGAAGCCTACATGCACCGAGGGCCTGTTACATCTGGTGTGTGTAAGACAGTTAAACCATCCAAATTCCCCCCAAGAAACTGCAAACTAGAAGCTGCCCCCCCCCATGACCAGAAATAGGGGCTCTGAGCAGTGAAATAGTTGGCTCAGGGTCAACCAGCAAATCACTGGTAATGTCTACATAGAAAAACGATGCAAAAGGGCTATAGGAGAGACACTGAGGCAGAGTCTTAAGGAGAACTGCCTTTCTCCTTCTAGACCAGCAGTGGTGGGTATCTATCGGTATGTGTACAAGCTTATACCTAAAACATGGGCTACTCGTTATTGACAATTTTCACAAATTACATCCAAGTGCCTCTAGAACAGGAATTCTCACCATTCTGGGGCATGTCAAGATCTTTGAGAATCTGATCAAAGCTATGACTCCTTTCCCTAGGAAAAAATGTCTGCATACAAACACATATTCTTTACGTGAAACTTCCCTGGGGGGATCGTGGGTCCCAGCTTAAAAACCCACAAAGGATACTTCCATCTCCAAGGACCCCAGCAAAGTCATGATGTTACAAAAGCATATAGTGTGCCATTGCACACCTTGAGCAGGAAAATTCCTCTCCTCCATCCCTAGCTCGTATTTCTGTAATGCATTTGTCTCCCCCACTGCTGGGGAGCTCTACTGGGCTTTGTTCACCTTTATTCGCCTGGTACATCAGTGCCTCCTAAGCCAGTAAGTAAAAGTCAATGTTACGTGAATTTTTAGAAGGCCTCAACTTGAGGGCTAGCACTCCCTCCAAGCCACTGTCCTTCCCCTCCTTGAATCTCACTTTGATCACCTATACTATTAAATGGAGATCCTACCACCACTAGCCCTGCTTTTTCTGGAGGATTTTGGAAGGAACCTATGCAGTAACACAGGTGCAAGCGATTTCTGATAGCAACAGCAAGAGCGTATCACGGGCAGACCCTGTTTCATGCACTCGACCCGTCTTCATTAATCCTCACAACTATCCTAGGAGGAGGGTGGCACTACGTATCTCCATTGAACGCAGGAGGAAACTGAGTCCAGAGAGGTCTGGGAACTGGCATAAGCAGGCACGGGGCTGGGATGCAAACACAAGCAGCCGGGCCCGGACCCGCCCTCCTGACCACTGTGCAGCGTGTCTCTCTCTAGACTAGGCAATGCCATGCGCGTGTCTGAAGCTGTTACCACAGGCAAGATGGCCCTCAATTAACGTAGCAGAGCTTGGGTGGGGTGGATTTTGAGAGGCTCGACAGTAAGACCACCGGAAGAGCTCGGAGTTAGGACCACAACCAGTTGGCATCTCAAGCCACATTAACAGACCTGAGCTTCTCTGGCAGAGCCAGCCTGACCTGTGAGGTCACTCTTCGGTGAGAGAGGAGCACCTGCCCTTTCCTCTTAGGCTCCCCCAGCACCCGGAACAGCGATTTCAGCCCTGTGTGGAGGTGAGGCAGGTAGCAAGGGAGGGAGGCAGCAGCCTCATGTTGGACCCTGGGGTTGGATACCAGGGAGTGGCAAGCCAAGGCCCGCTTCTAAAATCTGTCAGATTCACACGGACTGTGCCGACCCCCGTGAACACACCTGCAGGCCACTCAGCTTGTGACCCCCCTGCCTGTGCCCTCTGAGCACATGCCACACCACTTGAAGTCCTTTCTTTCCTCTCTCAGACAAAAGACTTCTCTCCTCTGATCTTTAGTCGGAGAGGTCCTACCTGGAAAGTTTTCAAGGAGTGCACGCCCAGATGGGCCTTAGATGGAATTCCAAATATTCTGCAAGGCCCAATCTTCATTGCCAAGCAGACAAATGGCCACAGGCGACATAGAGGCTCGGGACAGAGCAGTGGCCAAGCCCCAAGCCTGCCCTCTCAGAACTCACAACTCTGGTGGGCCACCCAGAAAACAATCCGGCACCCACAGAAGGCATGGACAGTGCTGCAATGAGGGACATCTGGGCAACTGTGGGAGCACTGAAGGGGTACGAGTCCAGGCTGTGGGAAGAACGGCAGGCAGGGGCTCCCAAAGGCTGTCTATCTGCCTGCCTTTACATTAGAGCAAATACCCAAGATACCATACCAAGCTCCACGGTATGCACTTAAGCTAAAACAGCTAGCACAGTAGAGCATCTTCTCCCAGTGCTCTTCTCCATCCTGCTTGTCCTCTGCATTTCAACTTGAATGTGACCTCTTTAAAGAGCCTTTGGGGCCTCCCGTGCACCACCTGCCCCCTCAGGTCCATCCCAGTGCATTTCCTTCAGAGGCTGGCAGTCGGCAGCCTTCCTACCCCAAGTGTGCACGGCTGACCAATAGCATCTGGGGGTTCTTATAGATACAGAATCGTAGGCTCCAGCCTGGATGAGGCTTGGGCACGTTACTACTGCCCTGTCCAGCACAGTTGCCACTAGCCCCAGGCCGCCCCCCGGGCACTCGAAACATGGATAGTCTGAGCTGAGATCCACTACACGTGTAAAATACATACCAGCTTTGGACGACTTAGTGCAAAAAAGAACATGAAACATCTCAATAATTATTTTATACTGGCTACCTGTGGAAATAATATTTTGCATATTTTAGGTTCAATAAAATATATTAAAATTTTATCTTTTTTTTTTAAACCTGACTAAGGCTTTATATTACATGTGTAACTCACATTGTATTTATATTGCATGGAGCTGCTTTAAAATGTGAGAAGCTCACTGAGGATAATGATCAGGGTCTGGTACCGGCAAACTAGAGTGGACGGGTTGAATCAGGCCCTGTGCCAGCCCGGCACATGCACTTCCATCAGGACACGGCTGCTGTCACTCCTCATGCATTGTCCATGACAATATCCGTGCTCCAAGGGCAGAATCAGGTAGGTGCAACAAAAACCGAATGGCTGGCAGAGCCTGAAATATTTACTACCTGGCCCTTGACAGGACCATCATCAAGAGCATTGGTTCCAGAGGTGGACTGCCTGGCCCCCAGATCAGGTCACTACCACCTTCCAGTACCTGAGTTTGGGCAAGATACTTCATGCCTGTGCCTCAGTGTCTGCATCTGAAAACAGGGATGGGAGCAGCTATCCTACAGAGCAGTTATAACGATTCGATCAGTCGACGTATGTGAACTTCTTTAAGGCTTTGTACCCACTAGGTTCTCAGTAAACATTAATCATCTTCACTATCACGGCTAGCAATGATCACAGGCTATAATTACACATTTTTGCTTTGTTATGTTCTTTCTTATGCGTCGCCACACCAGATTAAAAACCCTGGGGAAGCAGGGGTATTTTCTATCTTCATCCCACTATTTCACTGAGCACAGCTTCTGGCGAACAGTGGAAATTGAGTAAATATCAGTCAAATGAAAGAGGTACAGAGGAAAGCACTTTGCCTAAGGCTGCCTGACCAGTAAATGGCCAGGACTGGAACTTGGTTCTTTCTGTTCCCCAAACTCTTACCCTCTCCTGCCACACCAAGTGCGGTCTCTAGACCAGCAGTGTCATTGTCACCTAGGAGCTTGCTAGAAATGCGGATTCTTAAGCTCCATCCCAGGCCTGTTGAATTAAAAACTATCTTAACAAGATCCAAGAACGCCCAAGAGATTCCTGGGCACGTTTCAGCTGGGGAGGTGCCCCATGGGCTGTCATTCCCGGTTAAGGCTCTCTGCTGTTCAACAAAGTAATTAATGTGGTATCAGTCCTTCCATGGAGCCCTCTGTTTGGGCCCCCTACTACCAGAGCTGATGATTTGTAGTCACCCCGCTAAGGGCCTGGGGGCATTTCAGTTCTGCGGGAAATGTCGCTGGGCTGTGTCAGGAAGTGCCCTTTCTCCTGCCAGGTTCAAACCACTGCAATGCTGGGGTGACCTCTCTGCACAGAAATCTGCTTAACATTCTGCACCGGCCTCTAGGGACCAGGCCACAGACTCTAGCAGATGCAGGGGGTCGGGAAATCTACTCCCCAACCCTCTCCCTCTGGGCACCTACCTCCATGAATTCGTTCTCCCCTGTATTTTACACACCAGGGGCTGCACCACCCAAATGAGCAATCTGTCCCCACATTCAATAGCTCGGGCACCTTCCTTTTGAGTCGACAAATGAAAGCAAATCATCTCCTACTCATATGAAACACACACACACAATTAAAATTCTCCCCCCGCCGACTCTGGTTTTCTTACTCACTGTCCGGCTCCAAGATTGTGTGTTCTTCACTATTTTCTTACGAATGGTCCTTATGTGGTAGTTCAGAAGATGAGGGTGTTTAAAATTAGCACAAAACCTTACAACGGGGTTCCCATTTGTCACAGCAAGAAATTTCCAATTGTGGCCATCAGATGAACATTTCAAATTAGAAAAAGACTGATTAGCATAATTCTTAAGGGTCTGAACTCTAAACCCACAGATGGCCTCTGAGAGGATTGACGAGGCAGAAAGGAGATTAGGATAAATCTAATTAGTTAGGGGTGTTCCCGTTTTTCAAGTCAAGTGGTGAGGGATGGAGAAGATGTGATGGATGGACAGATGGATCTAATGAAGCCCCATTAAAGTCGTTCTGACTCCCACTCACAGCGAGAGAACACATTACCCCATTAATGGTTCTGGGAGCTAACACAGCCCAAGTTGGGCGCTGTGACCTCGGAAAATGAATTTGAATTGCCTGTCCAGCTCTTTGCACATACTCGCAGGATGTAAATGAGCCTGAAAACTCGATGCCTGCTGAGGCACCATCCCAGCACGTGGGCTGGAAGCACCCCACCCCCTGCCCCGCTCAGGGAGTGAGCCTGCCTCCGGGCTGCTTTTATCAAGGCCCCCCGGCTGGAGTCCCACAGCGTTTCTGCTCCTTCCCTTCTACAACCTGGACCTGTCCTGGGAAATGTGCTGTGGTTTGCACAGGTCCCCGATGCTACATGCTGACGCAGACTACTGTTTTTCTCTTCCTTGAGGCTGGTGGCTACACGTTATCACCATCACAGGCTGATAGGGATGGGAGGGCAGGGCTAAAGACAGGCTAAAGACTTTTCTTGAGGAACTCATGCCTCCGTCACAGAGATGTGAGAATAACAGCACATTTCACAGGTTAGGTGCAAAATGAGGGTATGATGGGCTCTGACAGAGAACGAGGCAGAAATGGTGGTGGTCTCTTAGGGCCAAGTCAAGGACAGAGATGTGACTCCACAGGATTTGAAGAAAGGCCCGTCTCTCCCCCTGGATGATCACAGTCACCTCCTAAACGTCCCCTTGTTTCTACGCTTGAGCCTCTACGGTCCAGCATCCCTGAGAAGTCCATCAGATCCTGTGAGTCTCTCCAGTAATAATCAGAGCTGACATTTACTGAGCACTTACTGTATGCTCAGCCCTGATCTAAGCACATTTCATACATTTTGTATCATTTAATCTTCAAAACAGCCCAGTGTGGCAGGTCCTAGTATCCTCCCTGTATTACAGGGGAGAAAACAGTGGCGCAAAGAGGTTACCTGTCCCAGCAAGTAGCAAAACCAATAGACAATTTCAGGCAACATTCCTCTAGAGCTCAGATTCTAAAGCCCTGTAACTGGCACTCTTTGGCCCTTGTCCTTCCATCACACATGGAATAAAATCTAAGCACCCCCCACCTCATCTTGCTCTCGCCTGTCCCATGCTTACTGTGCCCCAGCCACGCTCTCCAAGTACACCAGGTGCAGTCCACATCAGGCCCCTTGCATCTGTCACACCCTCTGTCTGGATAGTTTTCCCACTTTCTCATACCCAACCTGGAAACATGGACCTGACCGTGGTTCTCAGCAATGTACGTTATTCCCTTCCCACCCAGGTGATCTCTTTCAGGGCCATGAGTTTAAATATCATCTCCATGGCTCCCAAATTTGTTTCTAGCCTGGAACTCTCTAATGAGCTCCAACCCTGTATTCACCAGGTTCCCTGACGATTGTTCTTGCATGTGCAGCAAAAACCTCATATTTCTTATAACCAAAGGAGAATCCCTGACTTCTAGCTTCCGCATCCTGTGTCAGTCTTTCCATTAAATATCACTCATCATCCAGCTGGTTACTCAAGCCATATACTAGGAATTCTCAGTCTCTGAGCTCTCATAGTCCACTCCATCAACAAAATCAACCTGCTGGATTTCGAAGTCATTCTGCCAAAGTTGGCCCACTTCTCTTCACCTCCACTATACCATGATCTATCATAAAGCACTGTGATAACCTAACTGGTCCCCTTGCTTGCACCTTCACCTTCTTTCAACCCGGCCAGAGGGATCCTTGCACAACTTAGATCATGGCATTTCCTTCTCTAAGACCCTACAGCTTTAATCTCATACTAGGTCTACAAGACCTCCAGGCTACTGCCTGCCTCTCTGCCTATTCACCAATGCTCCAGACACACAGGGCTTCTATTTCCTGAGCATGCCAAGCTCACCTTAGACCCACGGCTTTTGCCATCACGATTTACACTGCTTAGAAAACTCTCTGTCCCTAGGTTTCCCCAGACTTGCCTTTTATCCTTTAGTTATCAGCTGCAGTGTTCTCTCCTTGGCGAAGACTTAGATACCTCTAGCCAAATTAACTTGCTCCAGCACAAATACCTTTATCATATTACCCTATTTTCTTTCCTCTCACTATCTGGGATGATGCATATTTGTGTGTTTACTTGTTTTTGTCTGTCTTTCCCACAGGAGTCATCTCTTTGAAGACCCGGGTGTGACCTGGCTTGTTCACCACAATATCCCCCAGGGCCCAGAACTTTAAGGGGGCATCCAGAGCTTTTGTTTAATAAAGAACACCATGTGGTATAAGCTAACAAAATGCAAATTGAAGACAGATGATGCTTCTGAGACTCCTACAATCAGTGGGGATGGAGGGCAGATAAAGAACCAACATGAAGGGAACTTCTAGAGAGTGGGAAGAAGTCTAACACCTTTCCTTTGTTGAGTGACTGTCACCCATGAGATCCTGGGGCTACACATGAGAACAGACCACCATGGACCCTGTGCTCAGATCGCTGGTGTTGTGGCATGTTGTTTAAACCCTCCTGCCCCATTTTAGGATAGGGCAGGGGGAAGCAATTTTTTTTTTTTTTAATGTAAAGGGCCAGATTGTAAATATTTTAGGCTCTGCAGGTCTACAATTTGTGTCACAAATATTCAACTCTGCTGTTGTAGTGCAAAAGCATACAGACAACATGAAATCATGGCTATGTTCAAATGAAACTTTGTTTGCAAAAGCAAGCAGTAGGTCTGATTTAGCACATGGGCTCAAATTTGATAAACCCTGGGACTGGCTCTTCTTTTGTACAAAGTCCTTTAGGCCTGTCACGCAGAAAAGTAGGCTTTGGAATAATCAGGGTCTCTTGTAGAAACATCTAGGTTTAGTATTTACCTTACAGCCCCATCTGAAGCTCTCAGAAGACACCGCATAGACCTGAGTGGTGGATCTGAAGTTCCTCTTAGTCGTCTGTTTCAGTCCACTAATCAACCAGCTCTTGTAAGAAACCTCACAATTATATGGAGTTGAATATACTTAACTTGACGTAGAATAACTGAAAATGGCTAAGGAGATGGTGGGCTTGACCACGGGGACAGGACAGGAGCCCCAGCATCACACCACTGTTGGAAAGGAGGAGGATGGGGACTACTGCTTAGTTATGCAGATGCCAGGTTCAGCTGATAGCTTGGCATCATGATGACTTCAGTCAGGGAGGAAAGCTCTGTCCAAATTTGCAGGTCTTCACAAAGCATTTGCCATTTAGTTGTTGGCTCATTAGCTTGGACATAAGAAAGGATTCCTAGAAAGAAGATGGCATCATTGTGTGCTATTCTTGCTCTGGGGTGCTTTTGGAAACGACAGCTGTGATCAGAAAAGTAAATATTGTTAAGGGAAGAGGGATGCTTGTTCTGGACAGATACCAACAGCCAGGCTCCAGGAAGCTGGAGACAAGAGAATCAAACCTTCAGGTACATAAGCCATTTCTGGGCTAGCTCCACAGGTTGGCTTTGTGGTGGTTGTCTGCCTGGTTTCCAGGGAGCCTTCAATTAGGCTACTGAGCTGAGCTGATTTATACCTGTGCACTGCATTGGCTCCATTACCGTTAACATAAATAAGTCTTCAGTTACAGGAGGAAGGCACAGAGAGTGTGTATGGTGGCTTCACTTCGGGAAAACATCCTTTTTTCAGAACACCACTTTCTTCGGGATAGAAACTGACTAGACTGCCCAAATAACATTAACACGAATACAGAGCAATAGAGAGCCTCAATATACTGAACTGGGCAGACTGAGTCAACCTCGCTTCAATTCCAAGAAAGCCTCAAGTCAGCGTGCCTCTCCCAAGAGGGCCACCTCCCTAATTCTTTACTTCTGTTCCAGCTGGACCTGGGGTGCACATGGGGCCTGTGACCCTCAACTCGGCCAGCACATAACATATCTGTTCAGTTGCTTACTGTGCTCCCAGAACTGAGCAGTGTTCAAATAAATATGTGAGGAGTAAACAAAGATGGGGAAACTCCCATCCCATCAGAGTACAAGAATTCTGAAATGCATGGTCACAGGGACATATGCTGCCCATCTCTATAGAAAGAGGAATAAAATTGACTTCCGTGGAAATACTCTTAGGCAGCAGGCAGGCTGTGCTGTGGCTTTTACCTGCCATGTCACTGAATGTCCCAGCATCCCTGCAAAGTTGGGATTTTTCGACCAATATTTCATAGACCCTCTTATTGCCTCCAGTGGAGATACCATCACTCACACAAACGCTACGGTGGGAATTCACCGAGATGGACCATATATATAATATATATGTTTAAGGACTTTACCCAGCCTATGATCTGATATGTAAGTGTTCAGTAGATGACAACTGCAGGGATTATTATTGCTTGTCCTGTTACAGATGAAGAAATAGAGATTGAGTGGGTTACAGGGATCCATCCTAGGGACAAAATGCATCACAATCGGGATTTGGACCCAATGTGTCTGGTTCTTTCTCTATTTACAGGAAGGAATAAGGAAAGACACAGGTTCCATCTTCCTCTCTTCTTTGCCTTCTTAGCTTTAACCCGAGGCGGTTCAGAGCCACTTCAAGATTGCAACAAATTCTACTCTGAGAGCTTCACAGAGGATCAGAACATAGATTACTATTTTCTACACTCGGTCTCTATGATACGATATAAAGATAATTCTTTGTATAACGGAATACAGATCCCTTGCTCTAAAAAGTTCTTTCTATACTGAATGGATGTTTTGATGTTAGTTAAGCCAATTTCTACTTTCCAGGTAAAGACACAGGATCTTCAAGGCATTTGCTGGGCCCCATTCTCTGGGTGGTGAGCAGAGCCTGACCTAGAGTGGTTTGTAGCATCGCCCCTTCCGTGGGTCACAAACACATAGCCAAAGGTCTTCAAAATGTATGGGCATCCTTGGAAAATAAAAGCATTTCTGGGCATATGATTAACAAGCCAGAAAGGCCATGGTGCTTGACAGAAAGGATGAGGCATTTCAGAAAGATAAGTCAAGATGCATTTATGAGCTGAAAGCATCCCTCAGCTTGCTTAGCTGTGCTGCTTGGTTCATAAACCAGGGATTAAGTCCATTTTCATTTCAACTTTCTCTTTCACCTTTAAGCAACCCCTAAGGTTTCCAGAGAATTTTGTTTGACCTTTAGCTAAAGTTCAACCTCTACCAAGTTACCAATTTTGGATGGTCCCTGGGTGATCACTTAAGACAGATTGCACTATAATTCAAGGCAAGGATAATCCCTGGCCCAAGAGTTCACAAAGGAGGGATTCCCAGTGGTCTCAGGGATGGCAAAAGTTACGGATTCAGTCCTGCTAATGAATTGTAGTGATATTCTCACTGTGCGTTATTGATCAGTGAAGTCAGCCTGGATGCATTTGCTGGACATTGAACCCGGGGTGTTTCTTTACCTCCATCTGCTCACAAATGAGGATTCTCCCCACACTCCCTTGTAAGCTAAACTCTAGGTAAAAGATGAGTCCATGGGGGGTCCTTCGGGAGTTGTCATTTACTTCTAAAGTTATGATAGGAATCTTAAACCCATCAATGGACTTTGGTGCCCAAACGAAGCCCGTTATCTTTGCTACAAAGCACACAGGCTCTAGCTCTGCCTTTATCTCACACCTAGCTTTCCCAGACTTTCCAGCAACACTCAGAGAGGAAATGTGGAGGGGAGCAATGGAGAGAAAATCAGGCTTTTCCAATTTGTAGTGAAGAACACGGCTGTGAAATTGTTTACTTCTTACATATCCTGACTTATTTTGTCCTACCAGATCTGCCTGATTCCTAACTAAGTATATAAAAGTCTTTCAATATGCCTATTTATTTAATCAGAGGGTCTTTTCCTCCAATTTTTGTTTATGTAGTCAGCTCCAGGACTGTTGGGTGCCTATCATGAAGACA
Organism: Ursus americanus; assembly: GCF_024610735.1. Classification (NCBI taxonomy): domain Eukaryota; kingdom Metazoa; phylum Chordata; class Mammalia; order Carnivora; family Ursidae; genus Ursus; species Ursus americanus. Next base: position 30,566,455 of record NC_142140.1, on the reverse strand, counting down.
GAGCCACTCCTGTCCACAGAAGTAAACATAGAGCCCCCAGCTTGCATGAAAGTCAAGTCCTTCCTATCTGCAGACTCTACATTCGTTAAATAAAGAAAAATTCAATGTCCATCTCATTCATGAATCAGAGCAGAATGCCTGCATATGTCATTTCTCTAACTTCCCAAATACCGAGAGAACATATCGGCCCCTCTCAGCGTCTCAGTGGACTGGAAGCATGTTCATTTTAGAGGAAGGTCTCACAGCTTTCTGCAGACAGTTCAATACCATGCTGCCTCGGATTCAGCTTCCTGCATTCTTTCTTATTGATTGGCATACCTCAGGCTATTAGGTTTATTAACTAAATGATAATTTTTTTAGGGGGGGTGAGTATACCAGGAGATAAATGTTTCACAAATAGACTCAAAGCTTGCAGGCAGGAGACATGCAGTGATTTACAAAGTATTTATCTTTCTGGCATTTTTTCCCCCAGGAAAAAGTAATCATTGCTACCATCCTCTGAAAACAGAGATGCCTGTTTTCTGGGCAGGCTTGGAGACTAGCCAAGGCAGTGTGACGATTCCTGGAATTTCAACACACCCGCGGGGTGGACTGAGCGAGCTCCTCCTGCACATGCACCTGGTCTGCCTGGAGAGTCACCCCGCGGCCTCTCCCTGCCTCCTGGGAGCCACTCCAGCAGCCCTGGGTGTGTGAGTAGATGGGGCTTGCTTTCAGCTGCTGCCTCTTCCAACTGGCCGCCTGGCCTTGGTCTGATCGCAGTCCTGGAAAACTCAGAGCAAGCAGCGCTTCCCCACCCTTACGTCCCCCCTCCCCCAACACACCCACCTCTAATGCAAGTAAGAGTCCCTGATAGAAGCACCTGCCCCTCCACGGGCTTCTTTCTCTGTTCTCCTGCCTCACTTTCTGACACTCCCATTGTCCTGCCAGACTTTCTCAAACTCAGGCACTATTGACATTTTTGGGGTCAGTCAATTCTCAGCTGTGGGGGGTGGTTTTGTGCATTTCTGGAGGGCTAGCAGCATCCTTGGTCTCTGCTTACCTGCTGTGACTAACACTTACCACTAACACTTACCACTGTGACATCCACAAATGTCTCCATACATTGCCAAATGTCCCCTGGGCATAAAATTACCCAGTCATGTCCACTGCCTTGTCACAAGTGGGAACTAATGGGAAAAATTGAGAACTTCCCTCACCCCATAAGGAACCCAAAGGGACTAGATCATTATCAACTCCCAGGCCTGGTTTGCAGACGTCATTGCTGAGGAATCTCAATGAACCAGGGACCCCAACAGGATGCAGGAAGGGGGTCTGGGGAGGGCAGTAGGGGTGAGTTGGGAGATTATGGATTCTTGGCCAAAGCTGGACTGACCTGGCTCTTCATCAAGGTCTAGAGCCACATCATTTAAAAAACATCTCAAGTACCCACTATGCCTTTCACCCCATCAATCAAGAAGTGTGATAGATTTTTTTCCTTCTCCCCCTCCTCACATTCACTCTTCTAGTTTTTGTCACTATCTTCTTACCCCTGGTTTCTTCCAAAGCCTCCCTGTAGGTCCTTTCTCCCAGGCTTTCTCTTCACTGTCCAGCCCCGGCCCTCACCCCCCTGCAGGTGAGTGGGTTTTCTGAAATGCAAAGCAGACCATGCCAGCCAGCCATCTGCTGACTTCCCTGGCTTTCCAGCCTTTCAGGATAAAATCCAAACTCCTTAACAAGGCCTGCAAAGCCACGCACATCATTACCTCTCTCCCTGCGTTAAGTGCAACTTCATGTCCCCACTGCCCCGGACCTCTTGTGGGACACAGTCCCCTGTAGGGACACAGGTGGTTTTAGGTAGCAGAGAGTCATGACTGTAAAGAATTCAGAATCTCACAGCGATTGTTTAGTTTCAATACCCATTTCTCCTTGTGTCCTCACCAGGAGCACGCTGAGTTTGGTGCTCCTTTGTCCTTCACGCTGCTCTGAAGCTTGACAATCTCCCATTTTGTACCAGAAAAGAACAGGCCTCAGGCTGAAACAACAGTGTCCAGATGAAATTTAATAACACCATTTTATTTTTCATTATATTTACTTTTGTAGTTGCCTTCTATTTACAGCCCATTGTACTACTTTTTCTGTTACAAGAATGATAGAATCTTTCCCTTTTCCATGAATGTTTTCAGGTAGAAAAAGGGAGTTGATTTGAAGAAGCATCAGTAGCAGTAGAATTGGTTTCTAGACGTGACAGAGACTGTGATTAATGATTGCTATGTGGGAAATAAGGAGTTATTTGCATTTGCGTCCTGCTCTTTCACTTCCCAGGCAGGCTAAGAACAGGGAGAAGGCAGGGACAGGAAGAACTGGATGGTTCCTTGTAACGATTCATGTGTCTTTTGGAGTTTGATGCAGATGTCACCTCGCCAAAATCTGAATCAGTGCCCTACCCGTGTGCTCCCCTAGCACCCTGGCCACCCCTCATAGGCTCTGACATGGCTCCTTTGAGCTCTGCTTTACATCTGTCAAGTTCTCAGTGGTGTCCACGTGTCTGGTACAAAGCTGAGCAGAGACAAGATGCCAAATAAATACATCTTGGTTGGAGGGATGAAATGGAGAGAAGCACATAATCCTTTTTAGCTGGCTCTGGGCCTCCCCAAGAGAAAAGCAAAATGAGGTGACCAGATAATCCATGTCACTGATGTTACCCACCTCCATGGGTGACAGACACAGAAGACTTGATGTAAATTACTCAGGGTGCAACTTCTATTTCCCCTTCCATTTTGAGCATCAGAATTTGACCTCCACTGGCCACTGAAACACTCTTGTGGCTTGGCCCAGCTGGGTCTAGTGCCCAACAGGGGAGCGCAGGAAAGGATACACAGAAACCAACAGGACATAAGCTTGTGTGTGTCCCAAGTCTGTCTTTCTACTGGAGCTTTACCTCTACAAATTTGTAGCACTTGAAGGTATGTTTCCCTAGCCACTTCTGGACTGTAACAATTCCTTTTTTCCTACTGACAAAATCTGATACTTAGCCTGGAGCACTTTCTTGCCAAGGAGGAACTGTGTCAAACTTGTGACGCGTGATAAAATACCACGGTCATGTGGAATACTGCTTTGAAATGTTGCCAGGGTGAGCATGCATGCAGAATGATGGAAATCGCCTGCAAATACAAATGGTAGCTCTGTGGCTCATCTGTAACCTCAATGTAGGAAAACGGAGATATTCTTTTCCCTCCTTTGCAATTTGCACAGCCTCTCGTTGGAAACTACGGAGATTACCCCACTGAAAGTAACTGCCATGTTTACTCCACGCACAGTTTTTACTAATACAATATCCCCATGTAGTCATTGGTCTTCTAGGGTTCCCCCGATACTCTAAGCTGTTCCGTAGTGCTTCTGTGAATGTCTCATTGAAGTAGTCATGTACCCAAAACCAAAAGCTTTATAGAAAGGTATAGAGGTCATTTGTACAGTGCTGAAAACGATGTCCACTTTGTCCACCTTAGAAATCAAGACTGCATAATTGAATGGGATTCAGTCCTCACTGTACCCTCCCCAATGCCCCAACCCCCTCACACTATGGTGAATTCAATGGGAATTATTACTGGATTGAGCTGCATAATTAGAAAAGCCACAACTGTAGGGTGTTTACTATGTAGCAGGCATTTTGTCCTCCTTTAGGTAAATAACATACTATATAATGAAAAGAACTATCCTCATTTTAGTGTTGAGAAAAATGAGGCTCAGAAAGGATAATGTGATCAAGGTCTCACAGACAACAAGCATCCCAGCCAAAATTGAGCCCCAGGTCTGTGTGATTCCAAAGCTTGATTTTTTTTTTTTTTTCCATGATGAACCGTGTTGAACTAAAGCCAGTATCCTTCCTTCCATGAATTGAGGTCAAAACTTCACTATCTGTGGGCTTTCAACATTATTTGTGGTTGTCATGTACCCGTAACTAGCAAGATACACAAACCAATGGGAAGTTGCTTACTCATGAAGAGCCAGTAGCCTAATGAGAAGTTTCTCATGCACAAAAGATGACCAAGCAGTAGAAGAAGAAAATTCAAGCCCATTTCAAAGGCATCTGTGTCTTTATGAAAAGTGAAACCCCATTTTCTTTTTTCTGCAAAGGGACAATAAGAAAATGCATTTGCTATGTATTGATTACTTCACTTATTCTAAGATACAATAGTTACCATTGGTTAGGTACTTCCTACATGCCAGGTACCCCAGGCTTACGTACCCCAAAGCCTATGCACTTGCTGCTCCCCAGCTGGGAACACACTGATTTCTCCTGCTCATGTGGTTGGCTGCCATCCCACCTTCAGATCTCAGCTCCAGGGCCACCTGCTCAGAGAAGCTTTGCCTGAACCATTGACCTATTAGCCTCCTTCATTAAAGACTGGCCCTTTCCTTCAGAGCATTCTCTGCATTGGTCCCTATTTGCTCAGATGGATCAGTGCTTGGGTCGCCCACTAGACTCATGCTTGTGTTCCCAGCACTCAGCCCTGGGCCTGACTCAGAGGAGCCTCTCAAAACCTGTTGGTGGAAGAATTGGCACTGTGACCGACTAAGCACATCTGCTTTCCTTTGTTGATGAGGTGCAAGAAGGGAGGATGGTAAGAAAATGTACAGTGGGGTTATGAGGCTAGATCTCCTCTCTGTTCACCAAGTAACGTCTCGGATTCATGTGCTTTGCTGAGTTAATTTTGATGTTTTTTTCCCTCATCTCCAAACAGCAAGTCATCTTGCAGATCAATGCCTGAGACTAAAGAGACTTATGGAATGTTAAGATTATGCACATAAATGTACCAACTATGACAGCCACACTAAGAAGAATAGTAATATTGTGCCGAGCGATAGTTTATCAACCTTTGCCACTTACAAAATTCACAGCCAATTTAATTAAAAATATAACAGCTCTGAAAGCTGCTAAAATGAGTACGACAACAATCAATCATTTTGTAATGGTGTTGAAGATCCATTAGGGACGTCGCAGTAGATGCCAACTTTTTTTAAGCCCAGATAGTAGGGGCATTTCATTCTGCACAATTAATGTCACCGCATTAAAATATTGACTATCTATAAAGAAGAAAATACCAAACATCTTTATAACCCACATTTTTTATGGCCAAAACTTGCTTAGAAAGGTGCTTTGAATTTATTTGTTATAAGCTGCACATTTCACATTCAGAAAATTAAAATGGTTTCTACTGACTAACTCATTTAATCATTTAGTTGATTTAATGAAAAACACTATGCATTTTTCTCTTTCTGTTGCTAAGATTAATACTTTCTGTTCATTAGCAATCAAATATTGCAGGAAGGTTTACATCTTATTCTCACTTAACTCACTGCCTTTTATTTCAAAAAATCCTAATAGAATTTAAATGGTATCTTTTAAATCACTTGGAAATTTTTTCTCTTAGTAACTCACTTTGTCTTGTGGAAGACACAACGCTCGCTGTGACACTGAGACATTTATCCCCAACTTCCTTTTCCAATCTTTCTTTCTGAGGCGAAGGGGGAAGCATATATATATATATATAGACAGGGAGTGGAGACTTCAGAAAAAATTATGAATGCAGCTTCCAGTGCCTCTAATTCATTTAATACATCAGCAACATTGTACCATCCCTTAAGATTCTTATTAGAAGAGTTCTTTGATTTATTAGTGGGGTTTTATGAGCTACCTGGGAGAATGAACCCATTAAAATGTTAACCATAAGCATCTGGCTTTCATTTAACAAGGAATCAAAGCCACTGGGTACAAGTGAATGGGCGCAAACATGGCACCCTTCTGCCGTCACTCACGGAGGTTCCCACTGTAAATGCCACTTCCTCCCAGCTGTGCCCTCTGCAGGTATGGCCTTATCTCTGCTCTCCACTGTGATTTTCAGGTGTATATAAATGGGCAGTTAAATTCCACTTGAAATATCTCCAAAAAAGAAATACCTCCAAGGGCCGATTCTACAAAGGAATCTTTCTTATGACCAGGATGGTTACAAAAGAGTATAATCTATTTAAATTGCTGAATAATAGAATCAGTAGTTTAAAAGCACTGTGCCAAGTTTTTCATTGCTACCATGCCAAAAAAAATGTTTGTTGACCCCCCCCAAATGCTTGATAAGAGGAAATAACAAAAGGTAGACAATGGTGTTTTGTACTGAGTATAGATACAGTGGTTGAAGGACCCTGGGTGCCTGGGTGTAAAAATATAAGCACTGAATCAGGAATGTTAAGAGGGTGAGAACAAAGGAAACTTTTGGGCAATAAGAAAATGATGCACTTTAAGGTGATACTCCATGAGACAGGTAAGTACAGGAACAGGTGTATCCCTAAATTTTACTCTCTATTTCAAGGTGTTTTCTGCTTTTCTTGTGTATATGCATGCATACATGTGTGTAGGTGAATTCATCTGTCTTCCTCACTGTGTTATATATTATTGGTTGATTGTGGGAGAGGGACATAAGAATTTTCTTTTCCAATTTATAGTTGGGAAAACTGAAATGCAAGGCATAGGTATACTTGGACCCTAGCATAGTGATCTTTCCTTCTGAGCACTTCTAAAAAGGTAATTGTTTTATCATTTGTGCAATTATTAAATGCTTGTCGCTGCTCTAGACTGTAAGATCCATGAGAGGCACAGCAATGCCTTTCTTGTCCATCAATGCAGCCCCAGCACTAACTTGGTTGGTAGATGCTTTGTAAATTTCTTTTGAGAGAATGGATGATTTTCCTAGGTCAATACTATTGGAACATTAGCAAAGCAAAACTCCAGGTCACCCTTGTGTTCTATTTGTGACTTTCTGTTCACCCTGTGACTCTGTTCAAATACCAACCCCTCTGGGAAGCATTTCTGAGCTTTCTCCTCTACTTTTTCTGGGCTCCATTAATACTGTATATCCATCCCTCTGTGTTTTGTATACGTAGCTTTCCTTTTTGCAATGGAACCCCTCTCTCTTCTAGGAAACTATCATATTCCTTAGGCTTGGGATGGAGTTGATTCTATTTCTACCTGGCCCCATACATGGACTCAGGATCTCGATCTGGTCACTCAGAGAACCCTATCCCTCTGGCCACAGTTCCTGGTTCAACAGTGGGCATGCAACTGAAGTTGGACCAGGGTCCTCTGTGTAAATTTTTGTATCAGCATCGCTGGGAAAAATAATCTTTCCACTTAAGCTAATAGGATGTAAGCCTCTAGCTGCTGGCATTCACATAGCCTTCCTTGGGAAGAAGCTACCTGAAAGCAGTAGAGAAACACAATGTCCTTGGTGACACGGCTTGTGCCCCCTGATCCAGCCATGCCTGAATTGACGCTACCATTAGACTTTCAGTTACATGAGTAAATAAATTCTTCCTACTTCCTTTCAAGCAGTTTGACTGCTGACCATGGCTTCTTGAGAGCAGGGACTGACTCACTTCTGTATCCCCAGAGGACAGATCCTGCCCTCAGTAAAAGCCTGTTCAATGATAAGCCAACACACTTCTTAGGGCAAGGACATTTCCAGGTGTTCGGGGAGTAAGACTATCAATAAAAGCTATTTCAGGGGGCTTTGTATCTTTTGGATCAAACTCTCATAAAAGAAGGAAGAGAGAATACAGACACTGGATGTGGAGGTGTCAAGGTCAATTGTAAGAGAAAGTGTAAGGCGCTCGGCCCGAAAAGATGGCTCTTACATCAGCTTACAATAAGGCAGTGGGAACTGTGCAGCCGCACAATGGATCTCACATTTCTTCATTCCTACAGTGACTAGGTCTTAATCATCGTGACAGTATGTCTGCAGCAAATGGAATTAACAATCCCACATGCTTTGAAAATGTTAAATTGTTAATAAGCCCCTTAGAGCCTTGCTTCTTCTTTGAACTCCACGACTGGTTTTGGGCCACAGAGAAGTGTATTAAACCATCTCGATTTGAGCTGGTAATTGAGGGCCTCTCAAAGCCTGCCCAGAAGAGAACGTCTTCCACTGTGAAAAGGAACAGATGGTGCCGACGTTTGATTTTCGTTTTTAAATCTAAGGCCTGACCATATCTGGCAAAACAATTCAAGGAAACGTGGTTTTCCAACCATTTGAAAGGTGAAGGTTCCAGGTATACCCTCATTGTGATCCAAAAATCTGTCCTTGTGTTAAGGTTAAGAATCACCCATACCTGAGTTTAAATCCCAGATTTGCTACTTTTTTGGCTGGAAGGCCTTGAACAGATAACTTAATATCCATGAGCCCTTGCATTCTCATGGATAAAACCAGAGTAGACAACCTCTTCACAGACATTTTGTGAAGACTAAATCAGATCACTGATGTTAAATGCTTAGCAAGAATCTGGTACATGCGAAGAGCTCAGTATACATTAGCTATGATTGTGATGACAATGACCATGGCCATTGCAAGCCTTTAAGCCTAACAGTGCAATGCTGAATGCTTTATTAGCCATAAATTAACATCTTAAATGTATCTGTCCACCTGTCATCACTTCCTCCACATAGTGTTCATACTAGCATCATGTCAGATCTCCTTTCCTTTTTGTTTTTCTAGGTCTGAAGTCCCGTGAAAATGTGATGGTGTCTGAGTGAGGAGCCCCCCTCTCAAGCTTCGATAGCACCCCATGTGTTCTACATGATACCCCCCTCCATGCCTCTTTCCCAACGCACTGTGGTTGCCCATTGACTCATTTCTAGAATCTTCCTCACTAATTATAAAGGAGGCTCAGGGAGGTCAGGGACTGTATCTGCCCAGATCATCATTTTATTTCCCTTGCTTAGCTCAGTGTCTGGCAGATAATAGGTGTTCAATATTTACTGAATAAATACATGAAAATCATAAAGCTTTCCCTTGACCCCTTAAATATTTCACCCATATTGCAGCTTTTGCATCTCATTTAAGGGTCTATCTGGGGACTCCAGAGTAAGAACCTCTATTTTAGATGATCATTAAAAACAAAGGAGGGAAATTTGCAGGTCAAATAAAGAAGCAGCCTTTCTTCATTACAGGCCAGAAAGAATGTGCAGATCAGGTGTGGGTCTCAAGAGAGGAAGGGCAAAGTTGGTGTTGACATGGCATTACAGATGAAGGGAAGCTTTGTCCAAGTCCTTCATATGCCTTAGATGACCATGAGAGCCAAGCCTTGCCCAAGGACACATGGCTAGTGGCAGAGAGAACTCAAATCTGCCAGCTTCCAGACCTGCACTCCCCAGACCCTCACCTCCCCCCTCTCATGCTGCCTGCCAGAAGAACAGTGGTTGCAGGAATTCAGTGAAGGCTTCCTTCAGAGCATGGCCAGAGGATAATTTAAGGCAATGCAGAATTGACATGACCTTAGTGAAATTAGGGCACAGGTCTTTAAAAGAAAGATTTGATTCAAGTGGGTAAAACCTTTGGAGTGAAGTTATTGCCCTGATGCCTCATTTGAAAGAGGAAACCATTCTCGTTCTTTGTCCTTAGTGGGGGTGTAACTTCAGAGGGAAAAAAGGCCTGGTGCTGGAGAGCATGCCCAGTGAAGTCAGCAATCCTCTTGTGTTCCCCGTTCAGGTTCTGCAGAGCCCTTAGCCTTGGCCCCCATGGACTCCCCCAGAGCGAGGCAGATACAGACCACAGCACTTCCCAACTACATTTCACGTTAACACGAACCCTTGATGAGCTTCTTAGCATGGGACACAGTTTCGGAATCCATTAATCTCACCGTCACATATGCAAGATGTTTCGGATAAGCTCAGCCAGAGATTTGTGGTGGTGTTGTTGTTTTTAAACTAGGAAAAAAGAAACTCACACTCCCCGTCATGCCAGATGCTCTATCAGATAAATATCACACAGTTTTGTAGAGAAATATTATGTGATTTAAGAACATCTGCAATTCTCTAGAACATACTGTTGTCAGAAGCTGACTTAAACTAAATATCACACAGCAGACTTTCCTTCAAAGGTCTTGCACTAAATTGTCCCATTACAGCACAAATGGCTCCTTCGGAAACAGTATCAGACAGAATTAAAAATGTGCCAGCTCATTAGCATCGCCACAACTCGATTTCAGAGGCACTCGTGTTATCAGTGACCGAGCTCACTCCTGTTGCAGAAATGGCAAGCACAGAAGAGATCTCCCCGGTTGCTACTTTGGTTTGCACTGGGTGTTACACATTCGAGACATCATTTGTCCCTTACATTAATTCGAGCAGCCACCACTATTTACAGGGGGCAGAGGGAAACACTAGGCGCTGTGTGTTAAGAACTTCACACACGTGACCGCCTATAATGTCCTCAAGGGTCCTGTGAGACAGCTACTACTGTCCTGCAGGGTAGGGCACTGAGGCCTGGTCCCCATGGGGTGTGGGTGGGGGAGCATTTGTTGTGTGTTAGGCACTCTGCTATATGTTTTATTTATATCTCATCTCATCCCACCAAACCCTTTGAAGTCAGTGCCATCATCACCCCCCATGACAGATGAAGAAACAGTGACAGGTCTCTAACTCAGCCCTGGTTTACTCCAAAACTCATGAACATGGTTTCATTTGATAATATGTGGGAAGGTCCATTTTTTGGTAAAGAGTGAGGTCTACGTAGTTACACCTCCTGGACTCCATCCTCCCTATCTGGATGACCTTGGGTAAGCACTGGTAAACCTTCTGTGGCCAAGTTTCCTCATTTGTCAAATGGCATAATACTAGTAACTACCTCAGAAGGTTGAGAGAATGCAATGAAAAGCACTTATCACAGTGTCTGGCACATAGTAATTACTCAGCAAATTGCTAGTATTGCTAATGATAATACCAATAACAGGTCTTATTATTTTTATAGAAAATAATGCTACTTCAGAAAGTATACAGAGATTAAAATAAACCAAAACACTACCCTGAAGGTGAGTTTAATTATATAATAAGGACGAAGGTCAAAGAGAGGCTGCCACCCAGCAGAACAGAGCTACGTTCGTTAGAAATGGTGGCTGAAGGCGCCACTCTTCCTCGGTGCTGCCTGCAAAGGTGGCAGCCATCTCCTACCGGCATCATGGCTGCCCTCAGACCTCCGGTGAAGTCCAAGATCATTCAAAAGAGGACCGAGGGGTTCATCTGGCACCAGTCAGACCAATACGTCAAAATTAAGCACAACTGGCAGAAACCCAGGGGCAGTGACAATAGGGTGCATGGAAGATTCGTGGGCTGGATCTTGATGCCCAACATTGGTTATGAGAGCAATAAGAAAACACAGCACGTGCTACCCAGGGGCTTCCAGAAGCTCCTAGTCCACACATCAAGAGGTTGAAGTGCTAAATGATGTCCAACAAATCTTACTGTGCAGAGATTGCTCAACAGTGTCTCCTCTGAGAACCGTGAAGCCTATGTGGAAAGAGCAGCCCAGCTGGACATCAGAGTCACTAATCCAAATGCCCAGCTGTGCACTGAAGAAAATGAATAGACAGCCTCTGTGCATGTCATAGTTGTGTTAATAAAACCATTAAACTACCATCTGGCTAAACACATAAATAAATAAAGGTAGCTGAAAGGGGAGTCTTCTCTTTTTAGCTCGAACGGGCTTATGTACCTATCTCCTTTCTGGAAGTTGTGCATTGTTCGAGTGTTTGTACAGCACACAATGACCTTGTCTTCCTTTTTGTCTCTATCAGAATCTCTCCTGAGTGTCCTGCCCTGGGATCCTTGTATATGTTCTAGTCTGTGGCTGGAGGCAGAGGTGCAGACGGGGAGCATGGAGCAGGAGCGTGCACCTTAAGCAAAACATAGTTTGTTCTAGTTTGCATTCAAGACAAAATTGTGTCTAGTGATTGGGTAGATGTTGCAGTGGAGGCCGGACATGGTGTCTCCATTCTTTGCTCAACACACACCAGGTTAGGTTGGTCTGTATTTAATGCTCTCTTATGAGTATCCAATAAAAGGAGACTAAAGTCCAAACCCCTTACCCTGGTCCTGCATGATCTAGCCCCAGCCTACCTCTTTCTTTCCCCCACCAATACCCATTCTCAAGTATCTCTTGAACACATGGGGCTCCTTCCATCCTCAAACTTTTACCCCAGCTCCTCTCCCTCTGCTTCTGTTTGACTTCTATTTCCACGCTCTTCAGCATGGCTCCTTCTCCTGCTGGCTCTTGGCTCAAATGCCAGTCTTCCAAGAGAACTTCCCTGCAACTCCCCAAACCACTGCAGCTCTTTCTAATCTTTTCCTCGCAGTACCCATTGGTACCTGAAATCATCTTAAGTATTTGTGAATTTATTATCTGTCTCCACCAAAATGGAAATTCCTTGAAGGAAGAGACCGTGCCTGGTTTGCTTATTGCTGATTACCTTGTGCCTGACATGTCGAAAGCGCGCGATAAATACTTGTAGAATCGAAGAATGAGAGGCTGACAAAGCAGTCAATAGATCAGGAGTCAAGAGCTGTGTCTTCTCATTCTCATTTACTTCCCCTCACCGGCCGTGTGCCCTGATTTAGTCCCATCCTTACTGAGTCTCGGCTCTTTGTCTGCTAACTAGGACCGAAGATGCTTATCCTTCTCTTACAGAATTTCCCTGATAGATTCATATTTATGTGCCTATGAAAATACTTTATAAATTGTGACTATCGAGGATGCAAAATAGTTTTCAATCCCCATGTCAACGCTGACTAGACAGGGTTGTCTGAAGCACAGGCCTGCATTGTTCTGGGTGAGGAAAGGTGCAGCAATCTTTAGTGATGTCTGCCCTGGAATGGGGAGAGGGTATCAGGGGGCCGATGTGTCACTTATTTGCTATCTTACATTTAATATCACTGCTAAAATTCTAATTTTTTTGGGGGGGGAATCATCATAAGAGAGAAGCATCAAGAGAGGCAGGAAAGCAAAACCAGGAGTGTCCCATGTACGGCAGTGTCGCTCAGTCATCACACAGTAGCGATGTGAGCTGAAAAATTTCCTAAACAGTGAAAGGCAAATGTATTCAATGAAGCTGCAGTATCATTGGTATTTCCTTTTGGATCAACCATGTCCGTTACGTATAAAGGAGGTGCAGTCCAAGGATCCTCCCTTTTTACCCCTTGGTAACCGACCATGGCACTCTCTCTGACACCGCTGTTACATGATTTTGAAGGTGGTGAGACAAATTTTAATTCATTTAATAATTAGGTCAATAAAAACCATTATAGCTGAGAGCTCCATTAAAAGTCCATCATGTTACCTTAATGGGGGAAAAACTAATATAGTTCTGTTGGAATTTTTCCATGAAATTAATATTAGAGAATTTTAGTGGGTGTCTTAAATAGCTTAAATAGACATTTTTATTAACAGAACTAATCATGGAATTAAAACAAATGCAAATTGTTACATTTGCGATGATAAAGTACCCATGTTCGCGGGATTTTTATCAGGCCGGTTCCTGTGAAGAACATTTACTATCACTAGAGCAGTACATTAAACTTGCCTGGACGGCTGCTCATGGCCCTTCAGAGGCTGCCAACCCATGTTTTGGTGATTGCTTCTTGAACTCCATGCTGGGAAGCACTGCAGAGCCATAGTCCCCCCAGATCAAAAGGCTTTTCTCAAGTCCTCTCTTTGGTTTATAAGGTTAAACCCCCATAGGAGGTTAAGAGCTAGGACATCTGAAACAGTTCAGAAAGACCCAAGACATGGAAAGGGTTGTGTCTACACTGCCCAGAGATGTTTGATCACCTCTATGTCATTAGCTTAATCACTAAAGGCAGAAATTAAGATGAACTAAAGTAGACTCAAGTGTAGGGTTATGTGATTTGGGTAAATTCTGACCAGGAGAGCTAGATAGTGGGAGGAAAAAGATTAAACCAAGGGCTTACTCTCTGGCCACACGAATCCTATGATTCTGGGAGTTATTCAAACACACAAGTCCCCATGTATGGCTGCATCATTGTTAATTAGATGCTAGAAACTACTTTCATAATCAAACATACCAGATAAGGATTCAAGGTGATCAATACTGACCAAAGGCCAAGGCTACAGATGTGTCTAACAACATAACACATGAACAGGACATTTGCTGATACACACAGAGAGGTAGCGGCTGGAGTATGTGAGGGCATGCAAAAAGCATGGGACTTTGGAATGGGAAGCCCTGCATTTAATTCCAGCTCTTCTGCTCTCAACAGCATGACCATAGGCAAGTCAGCTCACCTCTCTCCTATTCAGTTTCAGCATGTGGAAATGGGGATCGATGGAGCCCATGGTTGGCAGGGTATTTGAAAAGAGACTGCAGATAAAGAATAGTACCGCAGCTGACAAAGAGTACAGGCTATTCTTGGGCGTCTGGGCACATTCAAGGTCTTATTTCCCAGGACATATTTAAGGTACAAAGGGGAGGCCTTGTCTAACTCCCAGCTACGCTAATATGCTCCCAGAAAGGGTTATGCATGACCAGCCATCTGGAATCTAAATACCAGAGGGAAGATTCACAACTTCACCAATTACTCCACTTTCTTCCCAGGGAAGATTCCCATGGATTACAGACACTAGGAAATCTATGGAAATATTTCTATTTAACTCCATTCTAAACACGTCTGTTGGGAAATCTCATTCTATGGTAAAAGAGGCTTCCTTTGAAGGCATATGTAGGCTGATGTGTGCAACATTTGCAATTAACTAGCATTTCAGGTGACAAGGCAGGTCTTAGGAACAGGGAGGCACAGTAAAAACGAACAAATTCCTTTGCTCTTCCTGACTTCTAACCAAGAGTTGGTGTCTGAGAAGGCTTAGGCAGGTCCTATTGGTCACGGTTATAAAGCCATGCGAAACAGAGAAAAAAATACCTTAAGAAAAAAAAATTTACTAATGGCAAAAAACACGCAGTTCCCTTCTCAAGGCCTGTGATTTTCCAACAGATGGGAATAATCTGCGTGGGTTATTTTGTGCCTGGGAAGTAGAAGGGAAAAGGTGGGATTCACAACAATTTGAAGTTGTTACTAAGGATTCCTGTTTGGAAACCAGTGGGGACACTTTGCCCTAAAATAAATAAATTCTGTGTTAAAAAAAGGAAAAAAAAAAAAAAAGGAAAAGAGAAGATAGCCCGAAAGTCCTATAAAAGAAAATCCTGAAATCATCCAATAAAATTTATTTTGGAGGGGAATGTTGGAGAGAAGAGGCCCTTCCTGCAACTTCTTTCATTTAGTTTGTGATATTACTGGGCATTAACGGGAGATTCACTATTCCTGTGGCAAGTACTTACTTTTGCTAAAATTACCAAATATTCTCTGGAACAGAGAATCTTATCAGAAAATTGATCTTTAATACATAAAGGCATCTTGCAAGAAAAAGTCCCTTTAGGGGGATTTTTTTTTTTTTTTTAATGGTTCACTGCAGGCCTTTCACAGTCTCATGGAAATTTGCAGATTGCTCAGATATTGTTTCCATAGGGAGAGGGAAAAGGGAACAAAGAGAGACATAATACTTGGGACTTTAGACGCTACTACCATTTTCCAGTTTATTCAGTGAGGGCAGCAGAGGCTAATAACAAGGACGTAAAAACTATTCAGGAATACAAAATTATTGACAAAAAATCAGTTTGTGCCTTGCCTTTTCCCCTGTGACTCTGACAATTGCCAAGAACTGTAACTGTACCCGCTCAGTATTATTTAAATTAAATTATCAAATGCAAATGCTAAAGATGAAGCTCTCAGCAAAGCGCTGGATTAGAACACCACATCCCCTACGCAGACTAAAAGCTGATTACTGGTTCTGGAGCTATAAACATGTCAGACAATAATTTAATTGCTTTGCAGGTAGAGGAATATGCAATATTCTTATTCTCATTCTGGAACTCAATGTGACTCTTTAATACAACATAATGATCATAAACACACACAAAGTCCTCACTTGACACCTGCTTTATGGTAAAAAGAAGCTATAGCGGATTTCAGCAAAGCACAAGGAACTAGGCAGTGCCAGATTTTTTAATCACTAAGCAAAATGGGTTTCTCGCCACGTGGCCCAGGCTTTTACTCTGGTTCGTAGAGTTAAAGACACATTTTCAAAATGGGTTTAAATCTATAATGAATTTCAGGTGCTAAGGACCACCTTCTACCAGCTAATTTGCTTCCTGCCTTCAGCTGAGCTGTTAACCGGAGGCAGCCAACATGTGCACCCCTTTCTTGGGCCACCGGTGAACACAGATGTCACAATCAATACTCATTAACTACAGAACCAGGATCAGAGGAATACTCAGGAAAAGAGAGAGGGTCGGAAATGTAACTAGGAGGACTTTATAAGCACTTGGGAGCCTTCCAGTTGCTGCGGGTTAAATCAAAGGAGTGGAGCGGTTAGGAAGAGAGGTAGGGAGGAGAGGGACTAACATTTGGTGATTCTCTGTCTTGGAGCCCTCCACGCATCAGCTCCTGACATTCCTGAGGCTCCCGGGAGGCTGGCCGAACTGTTCTGCATCTTGCCGCTGAGAAAACAGAGGCTCCCGGTGACTCATCTAATATCATTCAGTCACAAAGGGGCACAGACAGGGCTAAATCAGGACACCACATCATCCCCCCCTTCCCAGTTCACCATGAGAGGCGTCAAACATTTCTTTGCAAATGGGATGAACAAGAGACCTTGAAGTCCGGGGTCCAACTTGAATACTAGACTCCCCCTAAATGCTATACAGAAATCACTTGAAAGAGCTGCGCAATCGTCCCTCCTCGTTTGCAGCCCGTGCTATGCTAAGTCCTCTGGTCGAACACTCAGCGAGCACCATGTGTCAGGCCCCGTGCTGCTTCTGTGCTTCTCCTCACAGCAACCCCATAATCCTCGAGGAGACACCCAGCCTTTCACCGACATGAGGCTGCCTTGAATGATTCACTCCCAACGGCGTCATGGTAAACGCAAGTGTTTGTCATTTTTTGCACTTTACTACATTTTAACAATTTCTTATGATGGATATATTATTTTTTACAAAATCAGGAATGATTTTTTTGGAAGGAGGCTGGATGCAAATGTAAATTCACCAATATAATAAGCATGGTTAAATCCGGGCGGTGAGAATACAGATGATTGTTATTTTCTTGTTTGTACGTTTCTGAATGTTTAGTTTCCATGAATAAGTGAAAATGTAATCTTTAAAAAAAAGAAAAAAAATAGCAGCCCTTCACTAGTGCTACAGTGAGAGCAGAATAAAGTCCAAACTTTTTATTAAATCATAGGAAGAACCAGTGCTTATTAAATACACCGTATCAATGTCAGGTACAACACCTGGCATTTTCCGTGCAGGACCCCATCCACTCCTTCCGACAAGTCCGGGAGGTAGATGTCACCATCCTCACTGTGCAGATGAGTAGAGTGAGGCTGCAAGTGTGTGGGTGACCTGCACGAGGTCACTGGAGCATCTGGTCTCCACTAACCTCTCTGGCCTGAAGTCGCCTGTGGGTCCCCCGACCCTTGCTCATACTGGGCTCCAGCGACCAGGGTCCGTTCCTTTTCTCTGACCACAAGCTCCGCATTCTCAGGTCCGTACCTTTGCTTACTCCCTGTCCTCTGCTCAGGAAGCCCTCGTCCCACCTCCATCCGTTCTCCCAAGGCCATATCAAAGATGGCTTCTTTCACAAGTTTCCCGGAGACTGCTGGCTGCGAGTCACCTCTGCCTTTCCCACATTCTGCTTAGGATGAGCCAGAGTCTGCCCGACAGCGGAGCCCTTTGAGTGCTTTGTGTGCGTGGCATGTTCAATGTTGTCAAGACTCACTGATGGAGAGATTTGGCACAAAACGTTCTACATGTCTAGTTGCCCTAGCCCTCCTTTCCTGCTTGGCAATAACTAACAGTAGCTAAGTAACCACTGCACTCTTTAGACAGGAAATGCTTGCTCGGGTTCATAAGCCTTCTTTTTAACCCCACTTCCTGCCCTTGGTGCCTTTCCCTTCACTCACTGCTACTTTCTGGCCCCTGTGGACACGTATGTTTGAGACCTCCGATTGTTTGCCTCTGATTGTTATTTTAGAGGTTCTTTATCTCTGTCTTGCAGATACAAACCCCTTATATGTTTGGCATTCCCTCCCTCCCACTGCCCAGCACAAAGTAGGTGCTCCGTGTGGGCCAGAAAACGGTGACGTCACTATTGCCAAAATCCTAGGGAGGAGATGATGGAGATGATGATGGCGGTGGCCTGGATTAGAAACACTGAGAACAGATTCAAAAGAATCTCTCCTCTGAAATTACAGCCCTTATTTGTTTCTTTTAATACTTTCCATCTTGAACTTTAGGAATCTGGATATACTTCTTACTTAGTCTACTAGATTGTGCCCTCCTTACATGTTGGGTACAGCACTTGGCCGCCAACACCCCCAGCCCAGCCTGGCAGCATGGCTCACCCAGACGAAGTACTGGAAGAGTATCATTTGAAGGATCATAAACCTTGACCCTGAAACCCAGCATTTATGTTTCTGCTACATTCAAAGCCAACCAAACTCATGTCCTTTCCTCCCACTCTCTAAATTAAAAGCTCAATACATTAATGACCAGAACGAGTCAAGAGTCTAAGATAGTTCCCCCCGCCCCCCTCACCCCAGTTTATAGACAGGGGCAAGATAAATTTTTCCCAAGTTGCAGGGAGAGAAAGAAGACTAAAGATATGCACAGGACCAGGCGAGGTTTCCATGTTCATGTCATCTCATGGTCCTCATTAGTGAGGCTGCTCTTCTTCTGGGCCAGCTGTAGCACCTGCATTGATAGGAGACCCGTGAGCTGGCTCCCGCTGCATTAGCAGTCCCTGCCTCTGTTTTGGCAGAAGTGCTGGTTTCTTAGAGTGTGAGGACACGCAAATGCAGAGGGCCTCATTTTAAGAAAACATTTTGCATATGAACAAAGGTGGAAGGATGTCAGGCTTTTAAAGAGAATCTCCATCCCACTCATTACTTAGCAAAGTTATCCAGAGATTCTGCTAAGTAAAGAAGTTCTTGACCTTTTCAAGCTATCAAAGGTGACCCAACAAAGCAAAGGGGCTTTGTTCCCCCAATTTCTTTTTCTCGGTTGCCTTGGACAACCAAGCCTGAACAAAACAGCCTCAGGGAGACTGCCATGTAATAACTCTCTATTTGCTTCAGCAAGGGACATCTCAAAGGAAGGATTTTTTAAAAGAAGAAGCGTATCAGAATGAAAGGAGGCACAAGAAATCTGACAATCCAGGGCACAGAGATTCTGAGTAGGGATAAATGCACACAGGAACTGATTTTCGGAGCTAGTCTTCTAGCATTTTTAAGTAGCAGCTTGGCATCAGGCAAGATATGAATACTCTTCATTGATGTGACTTTATTCATGAAATAGCCTATTTCCTTGAGCACGAGGGGGGCCTCGAAGACATCTCACGAAGCTACTATCACCTCAGATTGTATCTGTATCTCAAATTCTTTTGGGGAGAGAAGGAAATTATAGAACCTATAAGATGGGCTCAGAGGTTCTCATGCACTTAAATCCAAGCAGGGACTGCTATGGCTTGGTCAAGTTTGAAAATGTTTAATACACCACACATTTTCTACACTGTAGAATTTTAGGGCCCATATCTGTTTACTCCCTTATCCCATGTATCTGGGTTTTTCCTTAAGGAAGAGGGCGCTGCCATCTTGGTCTCATGGAGCTCCTCCTTGTTGACTCTTCCAGGAACTGGTAAGGCAGGTAATCTTCAGGGGATGTCCTAATCTAGAAATGTTGGAGTGAACTGCCAAGGTCAGCTGTACTCTAAGTTTTTGGGAAAACCATTCTTTTCTCTCTCCCAGGTCCGTGTGCACTCTCAAGACTAGTATTTCCTTACTATTGGAGTGATCTAATCTTAGAGTATGGTGTAGGCTTAAGGGAAGGGAGGCAAGGAGCAAAGGAAACCATTCTGTGTGCTTTGTTTCTATCTATAGTGAAGCAAGATCCCTCTTCCATCTAGCTTAGAGCAGTGGAAATCTGCATGGGGCATGGAATCAAAGACTGAGAGCCTTTTGTGTGATTTCATGTTCTGTAGGCACTTACCCTTTCATAACTTGTGAAGAGAGAGATGAGGGCTGGTGAAGCATTGGAACAGTATTTGGGTGATTCTTAACCCCAGGTTTTCTATTTCTGACACGAATATTAAAAGCGATTTAATGCAATTCATTTTATAGATGAAACATGGGAATCCAAAGTTAGGGAGAAAACCCACCCAAGGCCGCAAAATTTGCACTCTCCTTGGAATGTCCCGTACTTATATCAGACATGCCCACTGTCCCGCCAGTGGGACAAACTCTCCAGGCTTGGACTCCAGCCTTCTGTTTACACTTTTTCCTCCATGACAGAACATACAAAACCTTTAGGGTTCTTGCCTATGGAAAAAAGAGTATCCTGCTTTCCAAGGGAATCAGATAATGATCGGAGGTTAGACTGAAGCCTAAAAATTGACTCTACTCTTTACTTCTCTTGCCAGATAACCTATCCGATGCTCTGGGTTTTATAACATTCATTTTCATCGGATTGTCTCATATGATTCTTACAATCTCCCAAAGAAGAGTGGGAAGGGAAGTGACATCTGCAAAGTACCATACCATATACCATGTGCAGTATACACTTAAGCCTCATTTAAGCCCCCAGAGAGTCCCCATTTTACAAATAAGGTAGCTTATAGTAATGAGACACAGAGAGGCAAAAAACCTGACTGTGTCTATAAATCTGGTAAATGGAGGAAACTGAATCCAGCTCTTGGACCTCCAAGTTGTATGTTTTTTCCAATGCCCATCTCACTACTACAGTTAGACTGAACATGGTTGCATCAAAATCGTCACAGGAAGCTTCTAGATCTCCAGTAACATTTCCCACCAATGTGACTTTTTACCCACTTGCCTCTCTCCCATCGTGCACAGTCATTATTGCCTCAAGTGAACTGCTGCACATTAACAAATGATATATGTCCCCAGCTGGCAGGACCAGACGCAGCTATGGAACATGCTGATATCCTCCTAGTGACTTGACCCAAATCACCACCGGAGAAACACCAAGAACAACAAAAATCAAACGCAAACCACCAAAAGACAAGTATACTCTTCATCTCAAGATAAAGACAAGGGAAAGATGCTCAGAAAATCATATGGCTTCTTTGCTCTACTAATTAAGTGTCTAGTCTCAGTTCAGACAGTTCTAGAAACAACAGTCATAAACAGAGCCATTGCCACACCTCTGGGGACTAGGGAAAGCACCAGAAAAGAGGTCTCCACTGGCTGTCATGGCTCTGGCTCTGACCCTCTCGTACCAAAAACTCTATTCAGGGACTTGCTTGAAGACATGCCCAGATTTCTGTATCACAGAAAAACAGAAGGACTATAAATAGGTTAGATATTTCAATGGACATCTAAAATTGTATTTTGGAAAGTTGCACTATATCTAATTGGATAGGATTTCATTGAAATCCCAGTGAATTTTTCATATAGCCTCCCAAATCCAATGTCATACATTTGGAGTGTGTGTGAAGGGGGGGAAGCAGCTTAACACCAGTGAGAAAACAGGAAATTCATAGTGGGTGCCATCCTCTGGAATGAGGTCCAGAGCAAGGCAATGGGATATAGTTTGAGAGTTAGAAAAGACTTCAGAGGTCCTCTTGTCTTTTCATTCTATAGGTGAAGAAAGTGAGGCCCAGAGAAACTGATGGCTTTTTGAAAGTTATATAGCGACTGAGAGTCAGGGCTCAGGCCTCCTAAGTCCCAGGCCTCATCACGAGGTTATCCAACCATAACGTAGGGTGGCCACCATGCATAGCAACATTATACCGTAATTTCAGAAAAGCAAGGGAAAAGGGATATATACCCAATGGAAGCTACTCTGGATTAGCAACTGTAAGATGAGCATTTGAAGGACACAGGTGACCAGTCTGGAAGAGTGGAGATACAGGGTCATGACGGTGCCTACGGATGTCGGAGAAAAAGACATTAAAATGATGTTCCCACAGAAGAAGACTCAGACTTCAGGTTGGTTTCATGGGGAAGATAGAGAACCAGTGGGTAGATCTGAAGGGAGATTTTTTTTTTTTTAATTATGGAAAAATACACATGAAATTCTCCACTTGAACCATTTTAAGTGTATAATTCAACGGCATTTAGTGCAGTCACAATGCTGAGCAACTATCACCACTATCAAGTTCCAGAACATTTTCATTATCCCAAAAGGAAACCTGTACCCATTAAATAGTAATTCCTCATTTCCTCCTCCCTCCAGTCCCTGGCAACCACTAATCTGCTTTCTGTCCTGATCGATTTGCCTGTTATGAGTATTTCATATAAATCGAATCACACAGTAAGTGGCCTTTAGAGTCTGGGGTGCAGATGTTCTCACAAGGCACTCGGAATTGCAGGAGAACTACAGGCTTTGCAAGGCTATTGCCTCCCAGAAGGCTCGCGCTCCAGCCAGGGCTAGAAGTCCCCTTGGTGGGGGCTCTGTCACGAGAAGTGGGCCGGTAAGGGCCCTAGGATGACCTCTCCCATTGGCACCCCAGCTCTGGCCCGCGGCCACCCTCTGCTGTATCATAAAGCACAAGTCTAGCAAACCCCGTTTATCCTGCTGATTTCCTCTCTTGCCGCTCTTCTCCCACCTCCCGTTCTGTTGACACTTGTTTGCCAATTTACCTGACACACCGCGGACAATCTTCCCCTCACTTGAGCATGTCTGACCTGAACGTACAGCTTTCTGCTGAGCTGATCCGGAGTTTTCAGTTGGCCGTTAGTGCGGCCAGGCGTGTATTAAGAGCAGGGATAAATAAGGATCGTCAGAGCTTTAACTACTGATTTGGCTCAAGAAGCTCGGGGATACTTAAAAAGTTAAAAATTGAGCTACCCTATGATCCAGCCATTGTGCTACTGGGTGTTTACCCCAAAGATACAGACGTAGTGCAGAGAAGGGCCATATGCACCCCAATGTTCATAGCAGCAATGTCCACAATAGCTAAATCGTGGAAGGAGCCGAGATGCCCTGCAACAGATGACTGGATTAAGAAGCTGTGGTCCATATATACAATGGAATATTACTCAGCAATCAGAAAGAATGAGTTCTCAACATTTGCTACAACATGGACGGCACTGGAGGAGATAATGCTAAGTGAAATAAGTCAAGCAGAGAAAGACAACTATCATATGATTTCTCTCATCTATGGAACATAAGAACTAGAATGATCAGTAGGGGAAGAAAGGGATAAAGAAAGGGGGGGTAATCAGAAGGGGGAATGAAACATGAGAGACTATGGACTATGAGAAACAAACTGAGGGCTACAGAGGGGAGGGGGGTGGGGGAATGGGATAGACCGGTGATGGGTAGTAAGGAGGGCACATATTGCATGGTGCACTGGGTGTTATACACAACTAATGAATCATCGAGCCTTACATCGAAAACCGGGGATGTACTGTATGGTGACTAACATAATATAATAAAAAATCATTATTAAAAAAAAGAAAAAAAAAAAAAAGAAGCTCGGGGATAATCTATAAAACCTGACAGTTGAGGGCAATAAAATTAGCTACGAAAGGACTGTAGGGTGGAAACATTGTCTTGTGGTGCTTTGCCCGCGACACACCCTTACGCACAAAAGCCGCTATAAACACTCCGACACCAGCCTTACGACAGCTTGGAGGAGAGGCGTTATGTTTGAGAGGCTGGATTTAAAAAAATCAGAGGGGGAATCTAAGGGGATCACCGAAGTGTCATTGTCCAGGTGGTCATCATAGATTTCATCCATGACATGGAAAATCATACTAGAACAAGAATATCAGGCCTGTTCCGTGTCCAGGACTAAAAGTTAAAACATTCTTTCAAAAAAAAATTAGTTAAAGAATGTGTACTGGGTTGACTGGTGCCCTCCAAAAACTTGGAGGAAATAGGTCTTTGGAGAGGTAATTAGTTACATGAAATCATACTGGATTAGGGTGGGCCCTAAATCCCATGACCAGTGCCCTTATAAAGAAGGGTGATTTGGAGACACAGACATCCACAGAGGCAAGAAGGCCATATAGAGGTGGAGTCAGAAATCGGACTGATGGGCTGAGAAGCCAGGGAATGCCAAGGATTGCCAGCAACCACCAGAAGCTAGGAGGAAGGGAAGAAGAATCCTTCCCTAGAGCCTTCAAAGGGAGCATGGCCCTGCTGATGTCCTGATTTTGGACTCCTAGCCTCCAAACTTGGGAAAGAATACATCTCTCTTTTAAACTACTCAGTGTGTGGTAGTTTGTTGCAGTCACCCTAGCCAACTATTGCAGAGCAACCTGATTCCCTCTTCTTTTATATGGTGGTACAGACCTATTTAAAAAATGGAAAAGACTTCAGCCTTTGTCACAAATCTCATTATATATGTGCAAATTCCGAACACAGGTTCATAAACAAGTAGTGCTTTCTACTAACCAGGTTCTGTTTTATGTATTTGTCTGGGGGTCTTATTTGTTTCAGGTGAAGAGAAAGACTGACCCTCGGATCCCTTTGTCCTCAAATCTGCTCCTTGCTCTTTGGCGGGTGCCTTTCTTCAGGCTGCCAAGCAGAGTCTTCTCTCAAACTGTTTATCCTTTGCTCCCTCTTGTCATTTTCCAGAGAGAGACCCAGGGACTCAGAGGCAAGCTCACAGGGGCTGAGCTGTGATTCCTCCATGTTGATTATAATTTTTATCACATTATATGGGATCCCTCTGGTGGTTACCAAGAGATATGTCAGTTTTGAGAGATTAGGGACGAACCAAGAAGCTTCAAATCTACAGGATAAGAGAATCAGGGCTTCCAAGTTCTGGCAAGACAGATGCCACACTGCTTTGGGCATCTTCCCCAAGTTTGAGTGACAGCTCCCAGGGCCCAAGGAAGGTTCCATTTGTCTGGGGCATGAAATGCTGCATTTGGTGATCCTTGAAAACTGACCTCATTTGTGTTAATGGGAATAGTAGATGCAGAGCTGTCTTGCCATAAGAAAAGCAGCCCAGAGAATCCCAGCCACATCAAAGGAGTGGGTTCTGGCTGCAGGGATTCAGAACAACAAAGAGACCGAGATGAGAGGTTGATGCGGGCAATATTACCAGACCCCGGTATGGGACAGATTTCTGAGCGTCTCCTCAAACATCTCCAAGAACAGCTCCTCACAGTGACCCTCCAAAGGCAACCAGAGCGGGCCCCCTTTCTTCTTTGCAATTACATATAAAAGCATCTATCTGGCTGGACACAGCCTGTCCCTCGGTTTAAAACAGTGGCAGAATAGGAAACAACTTAGGAAATGAGTCGTTTTCTTGAGTGGCTGGGGCACTCCCGGTTTTCTTGGTAAGGCTCTATTAAAATGCCTTTATGTCCTGATATGCATAGATGTGTTCATTTATAGCATATTCATCAGAAGACCTGAATTAATTGCTCTCTGATGAATTTTCTAACACCTCCTTTCTGCTTCTCCACCTCCCCCCCCAAAGTACACTGATAAGGTCAGCAGCACTATCAAATGCAACACACTTCAACTTCCTTCCAAGCTCATAATTAAAGCTAATTAGTAGTTTTGGTAATTAGCACATGTAAGCTTTTTTCTCTCTGAATTAATAAGACTTACTTGGGTTTGGGGCCAAGTAGACTTTTCGCTCTCTGGTTCTGATTCCTGAACTGCCTTGGTTGGTTATTTTAAGCATGTCTGTTCCAAGTGGAATACTGGAAAGACACCATTACTTCACAGTGGGCTGCTCTCAAGCCAGAGTGTGAGTTGTGGCTAGGCAAGAGAGGAACTGTGGCCACCAGGAAGAAGTCAGAACCCTCTTGGGGCTGCAGTAACTGACCAGCCTCAGCCCCTCAGTGTGAAATGGGTCGTGTCCAGTTAGCACGCCACTGGGACTCCACACACCTCCAGGATGCTCTTTCTCACTTACGTCACCTAGGGATGACATGTCTGCACCGAGCACATCAAATCCTCTTGATTTTAACAGAACGCAGAGGCGGTGGCTGTGGGGAGCCAAGAAATAACTGCTCATTTTGGCTCAAATAAAAATCAAAAAGGAGAAAAATCATTAAGTCAAATCAGTTTCTGCTTTTGTGTAGACAAAGAGATTCTCCAAATAGCTTTATGTTTCTTTTTTTAGTCAGTGTGTGGGCACCCTGTGTGCCCAGACAGAATTAAGTGTATTTTTTAAATCAAGAAATCAAATCTATACTCTATTAAAAGAAAAAAGCCTCTGTGATTTGTTTTCAGACTTTAGAAACAGTTTGAGAAAAATCTTCCATGGGTGAGCTCATTTGCTACCCCTCTCAATACTGATCTTGGGGAAAAAGAGAGAAAAAAAAAAAAAACAGCTCAGTGATTTACTGGACCCCTTAGAAGTCCAGAACAATAGTGCAGGGAGTGGGGAGCTCACAGCACCAGTCATTTTGATGCTTAGGGGAAAGGAAAACAGCCACTTCTGCATCAAGAGGATTTCCGACGAGGCAGCGCAGGGTCACAGGAGTGACTAGTTCTCATTTTAATGGCATGACTGCAGCTGTGACAGCCACATGTGGGTCCGTACCAGGCAACCAATGCTACTGAGAGCAAAGACGCATTTGGTCCTGTGGCTGTCTGTGGCTGTGAAGCTGGCCAGGGATGGCGGGTCCCACAGCCTCTCAGGCTCAGTTCAGGAGGCAGCCGTGTCTCCCCCTGAATGATCTCATTCCAGGAAGTACTTAAGTACGTTCCATAAACAACGGTTCTCAAATAGGGGTGCTCCTACCCCCGGGGGGTATTTGTGATGTCTGGATACATTTTTGATTGTCACGGCCGTTAAGGGAGGTGTGAGTAGGGATGGCTGCTACTAGCATCTAGGAGGTGGAGGCCAGGGATGCCGCTGAACATCCCAGGATGCACAGGACAGATGCCTATAGTGAAGAATTATCTAGCTCTTGAGGTCAAGAGCACTGAGATTGAGGAGCCCTGATATAGAAGACCTAAACGGGGTCTGAGCCCCTGATTATATTTACTAAGTAAGAGCCAAACGTGAGCTTTCTTGACTGCCTACGGGCTGATCTTGGCCTTCTAACAACTGGAAGCCTTCTAGCAGTCATACTACCCCGAGAGGCTGGAGCTGCACCAGGCTGAGAGGGCAGGCACATTCAGGGTGATTCCAACCGCCCAACGCCAAGCGCTGGGCCATCTTACACTACAGCTTGGGCCGACACATTGCATTATGGATGAGCTCACATGCCATGGCAAACAGTTTAAGAACGATGCTTATATCTAATGAATCCTAAATGGTTTATTACTGAGGGTCAAGTTTCTGCTTCCTGTGGGAATTTGACATTTATGAAAACGTCCGTGCATTAATTATTCAGCGGAGATGTCCTTCCTATGGAAATTCACTTTCCTGATACACTTGACAGCACTACATTCCCTGTCTGCACAGGCTACTTTGTTGTTAATCCTCTAAGCATTAATTAAATAAAATTTACAACCAAGCCAGGATACATCTACCCTCAAATATTATGCAAAAGACAGCTAAATGCTCTTTGAGTTTTTTCCTGCTAGTAGCCAATCATTACCCATAGCTATTTATATTCTTCCTTTTGTTCTTTAAAGCATAAACCTGGTGTCTCTTCCCACTGAGAAAGAAAACTATGCTTAGTAATTAAATTACACCACATTAAACTTACTTAACTTAAGTTCACCAGCAGGGGAAATTCCATGCCCCTGGGTTTAACAGTAACTCCTAATCACACTTGCAAGCCATATCTTTTCTGTGAGTTGTTATAATTTTCGTTCCTGGAATTGCATTAAAAATGGTAATGTCATTACTCCTGTTAATGCTCAAAACCAACAGCATAATCCTGCATTTTAATTAGTAATTATAATTAATCATTATTTCATTAATGAAATGTTTAGTTGGTAATTGTCTTTGAGCACCTTACTCCCTGGGCTTATAAGCATTTCATAACATCTAATTCACTGCCTATTTCTGATGAAGTGGCACTGTCAACCTTATTTTACTTTAACACTTTCATGTGGCTCTGCATCTCGGGCCCTTGACACTGGCTGCATATTTACACTTTGGGAAACGTGTGGCTTCTGGCTCTCGATAAGGTTTGCATGAAGACTCCCCCTCGCGCGCTTCTCTGCCAGCTTAAGAAGGCAAGTCAGCGTGCTCCCGGAGTGCATAACGCGTGAAGAGGAAAATAATTCTTGGAACCCTTGGTTAATAATAAATGTGGGATCCAAATTCATGGATTTTTGAGAGAAGATAGAGCAAGGATTTGGGGGTACTCTTTGGAACAGGAAGGTTGATTTTAGAGCTTAAAGAATTAAAAATAAGCTGGGAGCGTTGTCAAGAATTTCACACCAGGCAAGATTTTTGTTGATCCTTTTGCAATTATCACAGATAATCTTATTTACTTGGATGGGATTTTAGGGGTAGGCGGAAACCCTGTCTTCCCCATGAAAATGTAAATACCAAAGGGCAGGGACTCATATATGCCTTGTAGACAAGTGTACTCTCAGCTCCTGATGCAGGGCGGGGCATATACTCTGTTCAACAAACAGCTGGGTAGGTCACTGTTTTGGTGTGGCATGTGGTTAGGCCATGGAGAGGGATACTGAGGTACGAGAGCTGACAAATGAAGTCAGGGCTCTGGGACGGGAGCGGAGTGATGGAAGCTAGGAGCTACACGTTGGTGGGCTGCTGTGCTTACGAATGGCCCAGAGTCAGTGCTGTCTCTAATAAGGAATCCTAAAAGGAGGACAGATTCATCTTCTCGCTCTCCACGCAAAATAAAATTTAAAAAATATATATGTGTATACACACACAGACACAGACACGTCCAGCACTGAGCACAGAGAAGTATTCAGGGAAGGGAAATCTGTTATCCTCTGACAATTATACAAGGAGAGTC
This sequence comes from Ursus americanus, assembly GCF_024610735.1. NCBI lineage: Eukaryota > Metazoa > Chordata > Mammalia > Carnivora > Ursidae > Ursus > Ursus americanus. Next base: position 30,537,701 of record NC_142140.1, on the reverse strand, counting down.
TGAGCAAAGAAAAGATATGCCGCTAGTATTTCAGGGAAGGGCAACTGAGTACAACTGAGATGGAACAAGGTCAGGCTGGTTGGAGAAGGCTCCATGGGTGCTGTGCATTACAGGCAAGCTATGCAGAAACCTCCAAATCTCTGGGAGAAATAAATGATGGCCAACAGCTTAGTGTTGGCCTGAACATCAGAACGCACACAGCTGTGGTCTGGGAAGGACCGAAAACCCTTGAGGTCCTGGGGGATCCTTCCCCACTGGCGATCTTTGGGGCTGCTGATAATTTCCAGCACGAAGAAATGTCAGGACAAAGCTTAAATTTTTGTCATGTTGTATGAATGTCTGCATTTAACAAGCGAATGTTTTAGCACATACACATACATACTGCAACTCGCTTGGAAGTAACACCAGAAATCACAATTTGAGACCCTTTGTGAATGTGAGTGGAGGGCCAACTAGAACCCCATGCAGGTCTTTTTTTTTTTCCTAGTCCAGATGGACTCTAAAAATAATACCCCTCCCCAATTATCCATTTAATTTCTACAGGGCCCCAAACTTGTGGGGGAAAGCTAGGAAAGGAGTCCCTCCCTCAGGCAGCTCCCAATTCAGAGCCCACCACCTTTTGGACTTTCTTTTATAGGAAATCACCTTTCCTTTTCTAGTTTCCTTTGCTGAGTCTTTACTCATCAGCCAGGTCTCACAAAGGCTGCCGCGGTGGTGGGGGAATAAACCCGAGAAAACATTTAAGGTCACTGCACCCTAGAAAAAAGGAGCAGCTTGCTTAATAATCCTGAGTACGTGTTCTTCTCAAGAGGCTGGCGCAGGACTTTTAACACAAATAAATGCGATTTATTGGACACTTACTGTGTGTGGATGCTGTGTTTGGTCCATCACAAGGATGGTCACTTTTCACCTGCTTCAGAGAAACCGGACTAGGCACAATGAGAACGAGGAGTGGGCCCATCCCACATACGTCCAGGTCCATCGCATGCTTTGCTGACACCCTGGGGTGAGCTCTGCCTTGTGCGTTCAACTTTAGCTCTGACTGGAGCTGTGGTCCAGGCCATGCCGAAGGGAAGGGAAGGTAGCCTCATGCAAAGATCAGCCTGGGCCAAGCAGGAGAGTACTGGAAGTGGACTCCAGGAAGACGTACGTAACTCTCTCAAACCATAACAGAAGACGTGCAGCCATTTCTAGCTGTTCTCAGGAAGGAGAACCCACTGACCGATTGGGCCTGTCTTGCTAAACAAAAACTGCGAAGGCCTAATCCGTTTGTGGGCTTGGACCTAGGAGGCCATGTTTGATACAGACTGACAGCAAAGACTTGGCTGCACACAGAATCCTTGGGAGACGGTGTGTAAGGCAGCTAATGCTAGGCCTCCGTTCCCTCCTGTGTGAAATGGGGACAGGGAGCCCTGGCCCCAGGCTTCCTGGGATGATCCTACGGAATAATGCATCCAGACACATGAGCACCGTGCCTGGAGTACGGTAAACACTCGGCGGCTATCATCGTGTCATCCTCGGTCTGGTTTCTGCTTATTTGCTGTAGTCTTTGGCTTTCATTAAAAACTTACACAGTACCAACAGCCTCAGCCACAGGCACAGTGGGCCTGCATTCAGAATACCGCGAATTCTCCCCCTGCTGTGACCTGAAAAGGAAGCCTCCACGTGAGGCTTTGAGGTCCGTGACATGGGGTGACGGCGAATCCCGCAGTCACGCTCACGTGTTATTACCACAGGGAACAATAAGAGCCATGGGGGATGATGTAAATGCGTAATTCTTTTTTTCCCAGACAGTGACGAGTAAAGGGAGCAGGAAAGCAGCTCAGCAGCCCCCGCTGGGAGGCAGGAGCGCAGACAAGAAGGTGCGCGCAAACACACAGTGTGAGGAGAGAGTGTTCGCTGAGAGTCCACAGTGGGAGCCCTCCTGGCTGGTCAACCTTCTTCTCTTTGGACTTTTCTTCTCCCCTCTCCTGAACCATATCCCCTGTCTTAAGAGCAGGCTCGCTCCTTATCCACCCGTATATCCCCTTTAATGACTGGCAATTGTTTCAGGCTCAGCAAATGCTTGCTAAATGAACGCTCCGAAGCTCTAGAAAAATCAGCACACCAGAAGCGAGATGATGAGGACGCGAGCCAGGAGACCGGCTGCGACAGGGGCCTCCTGAATAGCACCTTGCTCGGGAGCTGGTGCGGACACACAGGACACCACAGTAACCCTTTGTTCGGTGAGAAAGCTTCCCAGAGACGAGGCTGAGGCAGATGGAGACAGCTCCCCGTACAGCCTGCGCTCTCCGCAGACCCCGGCGTCTTGGTAGATCTGAGGTTTAGCAGATGGTGTTTTTGCATTAATTGTCTAAATTACCATCTCTAAGATCCTCTGTTTTCTAAAAACTGGTTTGCCGTAAGGCTTTCAGCTTTTAATTTAACTTAAATGTTTGTGTGAGTTGCTGGTGCACCTATGCTGTAGGCTGGCCACCCCGAGGGGCTGCGCGGAGGTCCAAGGAGGAAGGCCGGGGCGCAACAGAAGCTGGTCCGCAAGACAAGACCACGCCTGCCAAGCAGGCGCGGGAAGGGGCTCTCAGCACTGCCCAAGGAGAGCGTGCTTAGCGCGGTGGCTGCCTGGGGCCCCACCAGCACACCTGCTCCAGTGTCAGAAGACAGATGAACTCCGGAGCTACAGAGAGGTGGTCCCAGAACCGTCCTCCAGCCTTCGAGAGGCACTAGAAAGCTCCGTGTCACATTCAAGTCAGCTTCAAGCCAACTTGTGTTGTCAGTTTCATTGGCTTTATTCACAATGGTTTTCTCTCCAATCCAAGCTTCTCTTTCTTTAAAAAAAAAAAAAAAAACAAACAGAAGAGGGGGAAAAAAATCAAACAGTTTTTGTTTTTCTAGCAAGAAATGAGGCTGTAGAGCCCTTCAGAGAGCCAGGACCTATTTTCTACAAGCTTCGGCTGAGAGTTTCTAGGGGGCTCCAAAAAAGGAAAGGACAGGGAGGGAGCAAGGAAGGGAGGAAGGTGAAGAGAGAGGGAAGAAGGGAGAGAGGAGAATGTGGACAGCCATAGTTTATGACTGAGGCTGGGGGTGCAGGCATGGGGGAGAGAAGAGAGCCTTGTATTAAGAACTTGTATGAATTCTGGAAAGAAAGAGAGAGAGAGAGAGAGAGGGAGGCCTTTGATCCACTCCAAGGAGGGAGACAGAAAACTTCAAAGCAGAATAGCAATCTCCTACACTTTCCCCGCTGTAAGTATGGAGCATTCATTAGGGAGCAGCTCAGCTCCCCCTGCCCCAAGGGTGGCTGCTGCAGACAAGGGATCCGGCTCGCTCAGCCTCCCCCAAACACAGCATGTGCAGGGCTTGAGAGCACAGATTGCCGGGGCCGCCCGCTCCTCTATGCGGTTAATTCACTGATGTGGAAGGAATCTCTATCCAGGGCAATTGCTGCTAAATATCAGCGTCCCTTGCAAGATTAAGAGAAGGGCCACGGTGGGGTCGGGGGGGAGGTGGCGTTTTTGTCTCCTTGACACTATGAGCCAGTCACAGCGAGAAACAGCTGAATAATAGCCCAGGAGGAAGATCCGTGATCTCCTCAGACTTTCTTTTCCATCTCAAAACTAAGGCGGTTTTTGGCGGGGGAGAGGTGGTGGGCATTTCTTTACCATTCAGAGAGGCTTCAGCTCAGCTGGTAGCCCTTTATAAAAAGTAAAACTTGCTTTTATTAAAGGCAACAGATATGCTTATGGGGGCACAGCAGACCTCACTGGGATTCATTTCTCCTGGTTGTCCCAGCAGACTGGCCAGACTTCTGGTTCCCATGGACACAGAGGTCATACAGTGAGATCACGTTTACTTAGCTACCGCTCCTTAACCAGAACTGGTCACCTCAACAGAGCTGGGGGACATGAGTCTCCCCAAAGCAAAGCTGCCCAGGAATGCTCTCCTTTCCAGCAAGGCCCTGGCGAGAGAAACCAGACGCCTCATGAGCACGGAGACGAGATGAGCCCTCAGCTTCTCATTCTTTGTAGTGACTCATTTGTGTCACAGTCAGTAAAAATGGCAATGCAGCGAAGAACATAGATAAAAAGAAACATCCTGGAGAATTCTCCTGGTTATTTTTAAAATATTGTCTCTGTTGACTTGAAGTGGTGTAGAAACAGTTCCATATGCTGTGTTCCTTTTTTTCCCCTTGCATCTTATAGTTTAAACATAGATGTACTATCGGATACAACTTCTGTTAACAATATGGCCTCCTGGGTTAGCAAAGGAGCGGTTCTTTTCTCACACGCTCTGGGAGGGGGAAGGCTGTTGGCTGTCGTGAGCCCCTGCTCACATGTAATTGTGGAAACCATCATGCTCTTAAGTTCTTTGCCACATCTTTTCTGTCACACAAACCAAAATGACACAGTCGTTTCTCTAGGTCCTTGCCTGCTTTGGACCAAATGAAGGCCCAGAAATTGCTCACCCAAGCAAGTACGTCTCTCTTATTTTTATATAAGACAATATGTTTGTCTGTATTCCATAGTGCTTTATGCAGATTATTACCAGTGCCTCTTCACTCATTTTCTTTCTCTAAAAAAATCATTTTCATTTATACAGATTAACTTATTCGTATATTTGTACAAGTAAAATTTCAAAACAGACACGGGATTATAAGCCCTTTTGACCACCCTGTCCTACCTACTTCAGCCCCCCTCCCCAGGGGTAACAGTATTACCAGATTGGCTCACGTTCTTGCAGACGTTTTCTGTATATTCACGCAGATCTATGTACACAGTTCTGTGTCTTGTTTTTGTTGCTACTATTCTTAGATGAATGGAATTATACCACAGAATGGATCCTTCATGATTTATTTACCCATTCTTCTACTGAGTGATATATATACTCTGCCTGCTAATTTGCTAAAAACCCAGGCTCCATTTTCAACATTTGTAACCAAACCAGGCTGGAGCAGTAGAAAGAATACAAACGTGGACTGGATTTTAGTTCGACTCTTGTCACTAATGCCCACGTGGTCCTGGCCAAGTCGCTGGCCTCTCTGGGCCGGCATCTTCTCCCCTGGAGGGGGCTGGGCAAGGGCAGTGATCAGCTTGTTCAGGTCACAGCCCCTTAGTACTAAGGTCAGGCTTTTCACACTGCAGTATGGCTGATTTAATTTAACAAACATATATTTAATGCCAAATGTGCACTGAAGTTCTCTGTTATCCAAATGCCTCTACACTTAGAATTATGCAGCTTTCATAGGGATCACTGGTACCACCACAGTCCAACTTAGAGGTCAATGGCTGGTAGGCTATGGAAACTACACAGGTATTTTCTCTGAGCCCTGTCAAGGTTTTGTTTTAGTTGAATTAGTTATCAATATTTTAAAATCAGGAAACATCATAGAAAAATACAGTCTTCTTACTTCTCCTGGAAGAAAATAGTATTTGGCAATAGTAGGTCTATACATTTGGGCAAAGAAACGTTATGGACTGTGTAGGTAAGATGGGTTCTTTCATGCTTTAGAAAGAGCCTAGTGCTGCCCCAGACAATGGGGACGGTACAAAAAGGCAAGGAACAGGAACAGTTCAGAATGGTTCAGGCAAGTGTGGATTAGGGCGGTTCCCCCACCCATTCCCACAGTTTTACCCAGAATTCCTAATCCTCCTTTCCTACTTGATTTTTCTCTTATCCCCTCCACGTGCCATCTGATAGGCTTTATCTTTTACTTATTCATTTCATTTAGTGTCTTCCCTATTCCAATGTTAGCTGTATAAGAGCAAAGATTTTTATCCATTGTATTTTTCAGTCTCAACACTAAGAATGCCAGGTACATAGCAGACGCTCAAAAACTACTTATTGAATTGATAGGGAAAAAAATGAATGGATGGGTGGATGGATGGATGGATGGATGGATGGAAGGAAGGGAAAAAGGAAAGGGGATGTGATTAGTTGGTACAGGTAATCTGATAGGCATAGTTACATGGAGCTGTTCCCATCCTTGAAGAGAATCAGTCTGGTATGGGGGACACCTTTGTGTACAATGAATGATAAACAGATAATAATGAGTATTAGCATCATGAACAAATTATTAAGGCAGAATAGAGAAGAAAGAAATTGAGCCAGATGTATGAAGTTCTTAGAATAGGGCCAGAGAAAAATGAGTAAAATTTCTCCAGCTAGAGAAGAGAAAGGAAGACCATTCCAAGCACACCCACCTCCATGCGCAGGAGTGCAGAGACGTGAATGTGCACAAAGGCTCAGAGAATAGCACATACGGCCTAGGGCCCCAAGAGTGGTGTGTACAGATCAGATGGTTGGACAAGAGGGTCAGGACAAGATAATGAAGAAAATTTAATTAGCTAGGCTAATATGTTTTAATTTTATACACTTTGTCAGTGTTTCTCAGGGTACAATCCTTGGACAAGAATCTTCTCAGAATTCAGGATGGTTGTTCAAGTGTCAATTCCCAGGCATCCTTGAAGACCTTAATGGGTCTCCAGCAATGCAGCTCAGAAATCTGCTTTCATAAATGTGTTCTCCATGTGGTTCTTACACGCACGAACATCTGAGAGGCACAGTTTTAGAATATATCCATTCTCAAACATGTCTGTTCACTTGAATTACCCAAGGGTTTAACAATCTGAACACGCCCTGGCTTCAGGCTGCTACTGGGGATTCTGATCCATAGCTCCCAGAGCCTAAAATATTTGCCACTGGTTCTTTACAATTGTTTGCGTGTCTCTGCTCTCCTGCACCTGCTGGTGATACAAGGAAGGGGGAAGGGAGCCAATTTAGAATGGTGAGGTGGGGTTGAATCAGGACAAGAGAAAAGAGTAAAGCGAGAGACACAACATGATGAATCTATAGACTTTTCTGGCTAACTCAATGTATGAAATAAGAGAACGAGAAGAGTCATCAGTTTCATATTCCCAACCTCGGGGCTTGGGTGAATGCCATTAACCAAGATGAGGTTCATGAAAGAAAAGATGATTATAGGAAGATGAGTAGGATCCAAGATAAAGACTATGTGAATGCAAGGTGTGGATAAAGACACCCAGGAAGCAACTGGGGATATAAGCCGAATATTCAGGTGAGAGGTCAGGGCTGAAGTTAAAGACTTAGGGGCTGCCATCCTAGGGATGGGAGAAGTCACAGAGCAGACCAGACCAGACCACACATGGAGGCAAGTGGGCTGAGGGAGAAATTCTGCAGAACCCCATCGGTTAAGGGGCCGGTAAACGAATAAATCCAGGAAGTAGTCAGAAGGGGGAGAGAAAACAAAAATAAATAAAATTTATGGGAGCAGAGCCACTGGTGTTGGCTTTTGGGGTGGTCTTTGCTGGGCCTCAGAGGTGTAGAGAACGCTCTGGAGACTGGTGCCTCCTGCCAGCCTCCTATGGAGACAACCATGGCAAACACCCCACACCCACCATCTGCAAGGAGACGGCTGCAGTTTTGCCTCTTCTCATGTGGTTTCCTCACACCCACCCCCTGGGAAGCGCAATATGATTTTCCCACAGAGCAGATGGGATGCTAGCTGGCATCGCCCCTGCCTTGCAGAGTCCCCCCCCACCCTCAGCTCAGCTCTGACAGAGCCTGGTAGTGCAAACAAGGCTGGCTCACCAGTGCCTGGCACCCAGCAACCACTGAGCCCGCCCTGCCCGTGCCCAGCCATGTACCAACCAACAAAGCCTCGAGTGCCAAGATCAGAACAATTCTTAGAGAGCTGCCTTCTCCATATATTTGGAGAGAGGGAGAAAAGGAGAGAAGACAGAGAGAAAGAAAGAGGGAGGAAATTAAGAATGGAGGGAGCTAAAGAAGGGGGAGAAGACAAGAAAAGAAGAGCAGTGTAGAAACTGACTAGCCACAGAGCCAGAGGACCTCACACTGGGTAACTGACCTTGAGAGCTGTTGTTCATACTGAAGGTGACCACATGGGCTGGGTGTCGAGCATAATACCTGACACACCGAGCACCCCCTACGTGTCTGTTATAATCATATTTTTGAATATCCAGGGAAAGTAGGTCAGCCTCTAAACTGATAGACCCTTTGTTCATTTTCACATGGCCATGCAGCAAAATCCAAGTGCAAAAGGTTCGGGGAAATTCCTTATTATGCTACATTCTTTCTGTACTCTTAATAGCAAGAGTGATTAGCTTGGGTGGAATTTGATACTTCAAAAGTAGTCCCCTGCTGAAGGGAGAAGGGAGCCCCCTTCCCATAGGGAGATACGGCGAGTACGACCATCCATGAAGGTTTAGTGTGTTATAGCAAGGCACTGAAGGTAAGTTACATGTCCTCTGCTAGTTTCCAGCTTCTAAAATGGTTCTGCCCCTTCCTTTCTTTTTTCAACCACTCCCCCCTTCCTCCCTCCATCCATTCCTCCCCATTCTCACTGAGGTGGACTCATGGTTGAGGGGCATCTTTCTAAGCCTTTACTTATGTCTCCTACCAGGAAGCTTTGCTATTTGGATTTTCCAGCGAGCTCAGCAAAGGGGCTCTCAAAGAACTTTTTTTTTTTTTTTTTTTTAAAGATTTTATTTATTTATGTGACAGAGAGACAGCCAGCGAGAGAGGGAACACAGCAGGGGGAGTGGGAGAGGAAGAAGCAGGCTCCTAGCGGAGGAGCCTGACGTGGGACCCGATCCCGGAACGCCAGGATCACGCCCTGAGCCGAAGGCAGAGGCTTTAACGACTGCGCTACCCAGGCGCCCCCTCTCAAAGAACTTTTGAAATCTGCAGTGCTGCATATGTTTTGGTAAAATGAAGCAAAGGTTTTATTTATTTGGTTGGGTTTGCTGTTTGAAGTGTTGCAGCCTCCCCCTGGGGCCTCCTACCATCTTCCGACTAGCGTTTGACGGGCACTGCCAGAGCATCCCTTCCTGCTGACTTGCAGAGGCTTGGGTTCTTTTGCAATAGTGTATATGCTGCTGTATTGTTGCCTGTTTGCTTAACTTCATATTTCTTCTCTGGATGGATTTTCTATGAAGATCATCCCTACTTGTTTGATCGTTCATTTCAGGTTTTGTCATTTTCTTTTTGAGTGTGCTTTTTTTAAAAATGGATGTTTCTTTGGTCAGAACAACTTCCCATTGGCCTCAGCAGGTGTTAATGGCACTCTCATTTATTATCACAGACAACATCAATTTCTAGGGGACAGGTGAGTTCTGCTATGGTTCAGAGGAGAAATAAATCCTTTTGCAACTTTGGCTATTTCATTTCACATCTGTGACCTCAGAGGAGGAAAGAAGCTGTGAACATTGGCCACATCTGCCCATGAAGACTTCTCCATTATCAGTTTGCTCCCCAGCCTGGAGTAAGGAACACTCAGAAAAATGCTCAGGTTCACTCATCTAATTCATCGGGTCTGCAGAAGAATCAAACTATATCTAAGGCACACAGACAGTTTAAGAATCAGTGTTTGAAAGAAGGCCTCAGTTTATATTGCATCAGTGAGTCTTGCTCTAGAGAGGACTAATGGTTCCTATGCGGGCCTTCGATGGAGCAGAGACACAAGTCGATGGACTGAGACACTGTGGGTCCCAGAAAACCATTTGCCCAATCTGCTCTGGGCCAGCTTTGCAAAGGTCCCCAGCAGAGCTGACAGTCTGAATTCATGAAGTGACTGCATCTGAACACAAGAAAATTTGATATCCTTGACTGATTTTTTAATGTGCATTTACATGGTAATTTTATACCCATCCATCCATCCATCCATCCATCCATCCATCCATCATTAGTAGTAATGTCCCTAAGGCTGCTTTCTTGCTTAAAACAAGGGATCTCAACAGCTAAAACTCATTTCACTAACCCACCATAGCTCTGAGCATTCTCCAAAGCATGAATGTTTTTGCTATCTTCAGTTTAATCGTTACTATGAAGTAGAGTAAATGACAGTGGATACACATCTAACCCCATTATTCTCTTCTACTCTGACCGCCCCACTTAAAACTGCGATATACCTCCCTTTTAGCAACCCTGTTCCCCTTAACCTGGTCTTTGTTTTTCCATTACACTTATCACCTGCCAGCCTAATATGTACTGTACTCATTTATTATGTTTATGCCTATGTCTAGGATATAAGCTCCATGAAGGTAGGGATCTCTGTCTTGCCTGGCCCCTCCTCACCAATTGCTAGTTGAGCCCCGACCCCCATGATCAATGTAACAAGAACAACCCTGCATATTTCCAAATTCCTCATATGGCTCTGATAAGACTCTGCTTGGTAACTGCTGCAAGTTGTGTTTCTGTTTGCTTGTTTGTTTGTTTACACCGAAGTTCCACATAGCAAGTACTAAGTCCACCTTATGGCATCTTACGGGCCTCTCAAGGATGAGTCACTTTCCTTCCTGCATGCCTCATTCAACAGATTCCAAAATCCTTTCACACGATTAAAGACAGTGATATTTTATGGTAAAACGCAGCTGTCAAACATGCCTTCTATGCCAGTCATTAGCAAGCCAGCAAACGAATATTTACTAAGTGCTTTTGAGTCTCATACCATGCTGTGCAATGTACATTTCAAAGCACAAATGACATACTGCATGCATATTCTGGGCCACTTGAGCTCAGCTTCTGATCTAATCCTGCCCCCACCTTGTAAGCAAAAGGTCGGCGCTGCAGTCAGAGAACAAGTTTGACTGATGGACAAACCGACGAGTTAAATTGGAATAACACAGTCCAAGAGAATGACAACTGAAGTCAGTGATGGCAAAAATAACAGACATTTCTATGACAGAATATCAACAAATAATTACTGATTGTCTGCTGGATACAAAGTAGTGTGCCAGAGAACAACATACGGTATGGTTTACATGACATTGGTGTCATTCTGCCGGTGGGGGAAGGGGTGGGGGGTGACAATGAAATATGTGTATGGATACTAACACTTACATAACTGTTGATACTGAGAGTTGCTGTACTGAATGCTTTACACGCACCACCTCATCTAATCACTAACATGAACACTATCAATACCCCTATTTTACAGATGAGGATAGTGAAGCCTGGAGAAGGGAGAGGACAAGGTGTCACTCATCTGGGAAACTCAAGGTTGTCTGATGACAAAGAGTGTTAACTATGATGTGACAAATTAACATTTTGTAATTGCCTCAAATTGGCAGTTTTCATCTTCTTTGGTCATACAGGCACAAATTCATGGAGATAAGTGGGTAATATGTATCTTTAAACTCTGTCTTTAAAGTGCTGTGTGTTGGGTTGCTCTGTACTTTCCACCCCATCTCATCTTTATTGTTTTAATCCACTGGTCTCTGCAAATGTGACGTTTGAACACAAATCGCTCATCCTGAAATGAATTACAACGTCCCACAGGAAAGAAGCACTTAGGATCTATCTCTATTCTATTTTGGGCGACTTATGTAAGCATCCTTTTTGATCTTTCCTAAAATTAAAATGAAAACCACACTCTGACAACATCACGGGATAACATGAGTGTTCGCTTCTGTGAAAAAGGTAGCAACTCACTGATTATTTGGAGTTTAAGGCAAAGAAATAGCTGTTTCATTTGATTTTTCATTTCTGAACTCTACTGTCAGACTGCGATCCTTTTTTCTGTCTTCATATAGCTTTTTAAAAATGATCATCAAAAACCAGAAACAAAGAAAAAGAAAGAAACTACATTTTCTTGCTTCCAGGACTGGAGACATTTTCCCCTTGGCATGTACTCTAGTAAGCAGGAAGATCTGGAATGAAAGTTACAGTGTTGCTTCAGTAACTTCTAAGAAATCAATATAATTTTGGTTTTCTGCTACACCTCTCAAAGAACATTTGATGTATCTCTTAGTCCCTGACAACTTTCTTCACACTCTGAAGCAAAGCCATCCCAGCCAAGCAGATGTGTCTGCAGATGATAAAGGGTGGTGATTTAAAGTTTGCATCTTTTAAAAGAGAGATGCAAAGTTCCCAGACAAATGGCTAGATACGACCTGTTCCCATAGACTTCACCAAGCACTTGCCTGAGTTTGGTGGCCAAATCCCATTAAGTCTTTGAACCAAGAAAATTAATTCACTGCTCATTGAAAAACACTATTTCAACCATGTCACATCCTTGGTTAAGGCGGATTTATGGGAAAATCTCTTTCTGATACTATATGTGATTTTTCAAAAGTAAGCAGCCTGTTGAGTTTTGTACTTGTAAGGAACAGAGGATTAAAAAATTGCCTTATGTGTATACATATAGATACACACACATATGTGTGTGTGTGTGTGTATATATATATATATATACCACGAGCTCACCTACTTAATAAGCAAGACAAATGTACTCAAGCAACTCATCTGGTATTATGTGAACTTGCCAAGAAAAAGGCTCTCTAGTTTAATCATCACAATGCCTATGAAGACACAATCATAAAAGGAATAAAAGATGAAAACTGGATGCAGAATTATGTTTATTTTACACGTATATGATACCCTTTGGGTACCAAGAAGTAGGTGATGGTTACTTAAAATAATCACATCAAGTTGATTAAAAAACACAAAACTAAACATCAATTTCAATTGTAGACAAGGATACACGTGGGTTCAGACCAACTCTGCATAATTAAAAGTGTATCATTCCAGTGCCTTAGCCTCTGAAAATGTATCTTTGTTCCCTGTGGATCTATGTGGTTCTAACTGAAGGATTCCTGTTCACAAATCAACATCTCAGGGGAGAGGGGTCAAATGTTGCTATCCCTAGGGTTTCTCCAAGTCCATGTGCCTCAACGCTCCTGAATCTCAGCATCAGCAGCAAGGGGATGTGAGAAACCAGGGATCCTCAAACTTCGAAATTAGATATGTAAGAGGAAACATGCAAGACTCAGCCAAGAGAGTCTAGGTCTGCTCTGTCTCCCATATTCCTTAGTCATAACACTTAAAGCATGTGTGATCTGACACCTTCACCATCCCTGGAAAGTGGAACTGATTAGGTGGTACTGAAGAGGCATTTAGCGCACCGTGAAGATCATGCACTCAACTGCATTGCCAAGGCCCTTACAGATAAGCGACTCTGACCTGTCCCAGCCGACGGACTCTGGGTGAAAAGGCCACATCAAGGACCAAAGAATTTAAGAGCCAGTACCTGACCTTCTTGCTCTTTCTGTCTCTGCCCCAGTGATGTGGAGGATGCTTGTCCAGAGGTCAGAACTGTAAGAAACAGAAGACCTAATTCCTTGTAAGGAAGCTGGCCCTGGAGAGCCACCGGTCCCTCAACAGAGTCTGTGTGAGTAAGAAATGAAGTATGTGTGTGTCAAGGTACCAATAGGGAGGGAAGGTGTTACCTGGAATAGCACAATTTATCTTGACAATATCTACCAACTGCTAAGATATTCAAAGCAATCCAAAATGCCACAGCAGGACACAAAGGCTAACCTGTACACGTTTATTTTTGTGCCTACTCCATTGGAGAAGTTCTAGACAACCAGTTAGGTTTGCATCCCCAAGTGGAAAGAAGGAAATTCCAGGCAATTTTTCCTTTGGGGTAAAAGCTGGGAATAAATATATGCCTTCCACTGAAACATGTTCAGATACTCAGAGATATCCTTAATGCTAAGACCACGTGTAATTGTTTCCCTGTTTGGGGGCTCTGAAATATGCCATGTCAAACCTGTTTCCTAAAAATTTTGCATCGCAATTCAAAAAGCAATCAAAGGTTGTTGAAAATCTCTGGGATTTTGCAGGGCGCACACAGGCCTCAATTTAATCATTCTCAGAAAAATATTCCAACTCCCCCATTCTCCCATAGTCTAAACCCTAAACGCAGCATCATAATTCTGCAAATATAAATTTCCTCATTATCGGCAGAACAGGCCAACCACAGCACAGACGGCCACCCCGGCAGACCCCGGAGTGGGGCTTTTTGCAAAGGAACAGCACCGGCCCTCGAAGAGACTCACACACCCTGCCGGAGGCTCCGACCCTGCACAGCAGCCACCCTTCATAATTGGGTCATCTGTTCACTGGGTGATTTATACACAGCATGGGGTCAAGGCTGGTGCTCTCAGAACAGTGTGCCTGCTTTGCCCCAGCTGCACAGGATGAAGCAGGACGGGGGTCCTGGCATTTATAACCTGTCCAGTCCAGCCACTCGGGCCCCAAAGAAGTACTGATGTGAGCTGCAGTTGTGCGTTGCTGCCAGAAGCATGGGGTGTGATGCTAGGAACATGGGCTCTGCAGCTAGCCCACGTGGGCAGAAAGACCTACCCTACCTCTTCCTAATTACGGGACCCTGGCAAGCTATGAACCTCTACGAACCTTGGTTACTTCATCTGTTAAATGGGGGGGTTACAATCTTACCTGTCTTGTAGGGTTCTTGTGAAGGGGTGCTTGGGAAGAGCTCAGAGGCATGCGTGGCATAGAGAAGGCATTCAGTAATTCTTATTCCTCCATGTTATTAAGCATGACTGCTATGACCTAACAGCTGTACATTACTGATATCATTATTACCATATTCACGATCCTGATGACGGTGATGCTGTGATGACGGCGTTGACAGGAATAATCACTTACTAAGGGCTTACCATGTGCTTGGCGCTCTACTAAGTGCCTTCTGTGGACTGTCTCATTGAATCCTTAGGGCGATTGTTTAGATTATCTCTTTTTTGATGGATGAAGACATTGAGACTTAGAAAGATTAAGAAGCTTGAACAAATCAAAGAAGTAACAGAGCCAGAATAGAAGGCAGGCAGACTGAATCTGGAGCCCGTGCCCTCAGCCAGGACCCCACTCTCCTGCATGTATCGCATGCAGCCCCAGCCATGAGCCCTCCTTGCAATGACTCAGCCCCGTGCCGTGGGGCTGTCCGTACAGGGCGAAGACTCAGGTTACTTAAAACATGTGTTGAACAATTGATAGAGAGATGCACACCTAGAAAGACACAGCTAGGCATCAATCCAAACATACGAAAGATCTACATCTCTACCAAGCTATATAACATCTAATCAAATAAATTATTAGGAATCAAGTAATCGGTCCGTTCTCTCAATGAATTCCCCAATATTTTTAAATTAATTCATACTTTGCAGTGTTGGTGCCATACCCATTTTTTTAGACTAAATTGAATCAACCCAAATTGATATAGATAGCCTGACCTCGTTCTGTAAACACCCCGTGTACTGTTTTTGCAAAGACAACCTTTCCCTGAGAGTTACGGTCTGCTCTGGCCACATTGATTGCGGGGATCAAAGGCCCTTTGCCTTGTATCAGCTTGGACCAAAACAGTCATTACCAGAGATTTTGTACTTTTCCTCTTTAATGCAGTAGGCCTTGGGGACCTGGGTGCTGTTCGGGAAGTCAGAATGAGATCTGAGCATTTCCTTAGGTACAGAAGAAAGTGAGAATGATAATGTTCCTGCTGTTTATCAGTGGGGTTTTCTCCTCTTTTCAATGCTATTTTGCACCCAATATGAATCTCTCCTCATCTTCCCTCGCCTTCAGAATGAGGAGAGTCCTTGCGTGGATCATTTCTTGTATACTTACAAAGACAAAAGTGCTAGGGGCTCTATGCTGAAGCTGGAAGTGCTGACGTTTTGAAAGGTATTAACCAGACCTGTCATGAGCGAGCCTGGTTCCGTATGAAGTTCTACCCCAGTCTCCACACATGAAATATCAGGTCCAGACCTACCGAGAGGCAACACCTGGAGCAGTGACAGGTTGAAAGCAGGGCAAGGGGGCACTGACCATCTAAGAGAAAATGGCCCCGGGATGTCCTGTCTGGATTGGCGCTCAGATTCCTACCCTTCTCCTTCACTTCCTGTAGGACCTTAAATCAAGACTATTCATGGATGCCAGTGAAGACAGCACACCCTAGATAGAGTCCTCCCTGTGTTTATTAAATGGAAAGGGTTCAGGAGCGCCTGGGTGGCTCAGTCAGTTAAGCATCTGCCTTTGGCTCAGGTCATGATCCCAGGGTCCTCGGATCGAGCCCGAGTGGGGCTCCCGGCTCAATGGGGGTCTCCTTCTTCCTCTCACTCTGCCCGGCCCCCACACCCTGCTCTCTTTCTCTCCGTCTCATATAAATAAAATCTTTAAAAAAAATGGATTAAGGCTCACAAGTCAAGGAGATTTGAGAGACGAGGCAGTATTACTCAAACCTGAGAGGAGTTTCTCGCTAGACAGTTTGCAATTCTCTCAAAATTTCACAGGCTGGGCTGCTCTGGCCACCCCATATTGTTGGGCTGGGCCTTCTCATCCTTCAGGACTGCTTCGGCGTGAACAAAGTGAGCCATACTACGCCCCTTCAAAGGCATTTAGTGCATTTGTTAACAGGCTCCACTAGCTCAGTGGGAGACCCAGTAGGTGGGCGGTGGCTGGCAAGGATGTCAGATGTAAAAATACCCAGCAAACCCACGCGGGTTCTGTCTTCCTTCCCCAGTCTCCTTGCTCCTGGGGGCTGACCTGTGCACATGCGGGGAAAGCTTGGCTCCCGCATTCTCCTTCCGCGTGAGAATGGGGAGCATGTCCTCTTAGGAGCGCCACTGGCTATCACACTGTGATGGACGGGAAAGGCTGGGTGACTGCTGTCTCAGTGTGGCCGCTTAAGTCCAAATTTGTGAGAGTGATTAGGCCCCGGCTGTTAACAGGTGCAGTCACCTCTCACTGGGGACAGAGACGCTGGCCACGTGTGTTACTGGTGGACTCAGCAGGAAGCCACCGATCAACAGAAAGGCCCAGACTGGGGGAAGGGGCCTGAGCCAAGCCCGCTGAGGCTCCTGCAGAAGCTGGATGGCCCTGCTCGTAACTGAGACACTCCCTCACTTCCACGCGGTCGCCATTTACTTCTTGCAGGGCTATTCTGGTCCCCAACTCACAAAATGTCTATGTTATCATTTCCTAAATTATATTCCACACAACACTTCCACTTGGAGAAACACAAGCTAATGTTCTGTGGGGAAAGGAAAAGTGATGCTTTTCAAATTTGCTGAGGAAACACCATTGTTGTGCCGGCTCCTGGCAAAGCTCAGGGCACATTTTCCCCCTAAAAAGCACCTGAGGAGTCCTGGCGTATAGAAGTCGGGTTAATTTTAAGTCACTCTTTCTCAAACCAACATGTATCTTCACGATCTATAGATATCCCATGGAGTACTATTTATGCAATTCTGGCTTAAAAAATATGCAGAAGTTGAGAGAACTGGTTTTCTGTATCAAAACTTGCCAAAAGTCCTCCCGGCGCCAGTTCACTTCCCATGAGAGCTAGTTTGCCACAGTGGTCAAAGGGACAGATTTGGGGCCAAACTGCCTGGGTTTGAATGTTGCTCCCAGGACCCATTAGCTGCGACACCACGGGCAAGTTCCCAAACCTCTCTGTATGCAGTGTAAAATGGGGATAATCACACTATCTGCTCCAGAGGACTGTGGCCGACTAAATCAGCTAGCGTCTGTGAACAGCTCAGGCGGCACCTGGCACCCAGTAAGCACGGGGTCAGTGCTCGCTGGCGTCATCACCACCACGTCCACCCAATCTCCCAGATTCGGATTCTGGAAGCTGTTCTATCTCTTGCTTCTTTACCCACCTCCAAACCCATTCCCTCACCCTGTCCTGCCCCTACCTGTGAAAGACTCCCCGCATCTCCAGCCCTCCCACCCAGCATACACGTCCTCCTCACTCCATGTTGGGAGTTTACAGCCTCCCCAGACGGGTCCCCTGCCCTCAGTCTCACCCTCCAAATACACCTGCTGCTCTGAGCCAGACAGAGTGCCTCAAACCCTCTGTCTTCTCGGCCCCACCCCGCTGACAACTATACAGTGGTTCCGCCCTCACTGTCTCCCTGGCAGAGGTCAAAGTTCCCTGGACTTTCAAGCCCCATCACAAGCCAGCCCAAACCTACTGTTCAAGCCTCATGCATCCTTTCACTCCCAGCCTTTGCTCCCATGGTTCCTCCCACTGGAAATGACCTTCTTGGTCCCTACATGGGCTCAAACTGCAAGTAGATTCCAAGGCCCGGCTCAGCTCCTGCAGGGACATCAAGAGCCCCCCAGTCATGCCAATCCACTCTGGTTGTGGGGCCCGGGTGTGCGCTCTAGAGCTGGGAGCTGGGGTTTAGGCCCAGACGCCTTGATTCACGTCCCAGCTTCAATACGCACACAGAGGAAGAGGTCTGAGGGAGCTGGGCAGCCTTTCTGCATCTCACTTTCCTGACTTGTAAAATGGATGCGAATTCTGTTCTCTCCACTGATCACACTGTGATCAGGAGATTTAGATAAAAACACTCTGCACACGTTCCGATTCTTTCCCAGAGTTGCTGTGACTGCCTTTGGAGGAGGCCTTGCTTTGGTGATGGTGCCTTAGGAGGCAGGAGGAGGAGGGAACAGAAGGGAGATCAGGTTGTCAGACCTTCAGCCCCAGCCTCCACATTTCATCCAGAGCTATATTACCGTGGGTCAATTTAGCTTATGTATTTAGGATCGGAGTTAGCTTTAATTACTTAAAAAAAAAAAAAAAAAAAAAAAGACTATTCCAAAAAAGAAAGAAGAAAACCACTGCCCCACGTGGTGCTTGCTCGTTAGCAACACACATACCCCTTGAGGGCCCTGACCACCACTGCTGGGCTCCCCAGGTGTTCCGTGTGCCCCTCGGGAGCACAGGCTGAGTCACCCCCGCACACTCAGCTCCCTCTGTGAGCGCTGCGGCACTCGTCAGTGAAGCGCCACCGCCTTGCTCCCACCAGCATCTCCAGCAAGAAGCACCTGTCAACCAGGTGAAACCCAGCAAGAGGCTCCTTTCCACTTGCCCTCGCAGGCGGCTCGGCCTCCTTCTCTCCCGCCCAGTCTTCTGGGAAGATCTACTTCACCCCCAGCTCCATTATTTCTCTCGCGCCTAATGCCAAACACCAGCCGGAGAATAGCCCCTGAGATCTATGTTTCTTTAGAAGGATTCAGAGGATCATAGATATCAAAGATGAAGGAGAAAAAAAAATCTATCAGGACATCTTGTCCTCTCCTTGTGCAAAATGGTTCCGGCCTGCACATTTTCTAAATATTTGTCAGGCCTGGTATTAAAGGCTTGAAGTGACAAGGCCCCTCAGGGGAGAAGTCAGCATTAAACCTCGCTCTTAAAGATGATTTCTTTTACTGACTTTTTCAGCCTCATGTTTCACCACCGGATCTCACCTCTCACTTCAGTGAAAGCCCTTCTCGGTACACAGGCTGCAGTGAGTGAGGACTACAGAAAGGCCACGGGAAGGGTCAGAAGAGGGCAGAGCTGTCACTTGGCAGGTTATGTGCCCTTTTGGCTCCGGGTAATGAAAAAGGAAGGCCAAGGTGGGAACCTGACTTCCAGCTTAACTTCTACCCTGAAGAACAGGCACCCCCCCCCCCATCTTGCAGATCTCTGCTTCCCACTCAGAGAACCCAGATGCAATCTTGTCACCAAACGATAACGTTTCACATCTGTGTCCCTCCTGAACTGACCCACTTAGCTGCTGGAAGGGGTCCTTTCAGAGGGGCAAATGCTCCCACCTCCAGCACACTGCCTTCTCATAGAAATGGCCTCCTCGGTGGCCAGCTCTCCCACTGTTTTAAAAAAGGGAAACCAGGAATCATGAAATCTCCTAATTTTTAAATGTTGGCAACCACCTGCTTTCCTGGACAGCCTGCATCTCCTAACTGAGTTAAAAAATCATTTTTAACCTACTGTAAAGGCCTCGCTGTCACCAATGCTCTCAGCTATGTGAGCTTTTGCCTCCCTCTGAAATCGATCGCCTTTTCTTTAGCATGTATGTGGGAATGCTCATGCTGTCTTCTGATCTTTTTAGCTGTAGAAATCTTGCCTTCTTGAGAGTGGGGACCACGTCTGATACCGCTTGATCCTACATGCCTAAGATGCACAGATGTTTACTCGGCTGTCTTCTGCGAGAGAATGTCCCCCGAGCTTTTTTCACAAGAATGGCCAAGTCCTCAGGGAGTGGTTAATACTGTTGTGAGGCTAGACCCCTTGGGTTTGTAGCCCTGCCTTACCACGTGATAGTTCTGGGACCTTGAAAAATTTCACAGAGCCTGTTTTCTCCTCTGTAAACTGGGGATGATAACAGCTTTGACCTCACAGAGTTGTTGTAAGACTTAAATGAGATATTAGGGTAACGATCACTCAGCACATAGAATAACAGCTCAATCAAGCTCATTTGGTAGCTGCTTCACATGCCCATTGTATCCAAACACCCAGAAACCAACGATGCCTTCACTTTGTGACCACATATTGCAAAGAGTCTCGCTGGCCTCATCTGATTCACCTCTGGGTTCTGGGTTTTCCTCTGAAGGTCAGATCGGCTTGCTACATTCCTGGCAGAGGCCTTAGCCCTCTTGATGGTTGACTACGGTATGCATGAAAAAAAAGTCCGATAATCTTGTCTGGGTTGACTGTCATCTAGGAAGATCATAGTTACAATGCTCGACTAGGTGTGTGTGGGACTGGGCTGGGGACAGGAAGACACACACATATTGCGGTAGACGCAGATATGCACCACCCCAATTCCCCTTTACAGAACGGCTTACTGCCCAACTGTGAGGCAGGTGATCAGCAGTGTCCAGCCACCGGCTTCTTCGAATAGGCCCCAGCCACAGAGAGCAGCCAGGATCTGCTAACTGAGGAAAGCAGGCATGTAAGGGCATTGCCATTTCAGCTCATTGCAGGATGACCTTGACGGACAGTAGTCATGCCGGAGCCCACTTTGGCTTGGGTGACACTTTGCAAGGCGTGCCTTGCAGTCGACCCTCCAGTCCTGCTTCCACCACTTCCTTTCACAGGTGTTGATGCCTATCCTGCACCTCAGGGCCTCTGCGTTAGGGTGAAAAGCTCTACCAGAAAAAAGGAATAGCTCAAAGATAATTCCTCATATTCCTAGTAACAATAAAATACTTGGGAACAAAGATAGCATTTCAGAGTTCCTGTCTCTCATCCTTCACCCTGAGTATTTAGCTGTACCTGTCCTTCTCTGCCTCTACATTCTTCTTGACTCAAGTATCACCTGATCTAAAATGGAATAAGTTCTTCTATCATGCAACTTCTACGTGGGACAGTGCTCTCCTATAGGAAAGTTAGAGTCACATTCCTTTGTAGGCAAATTCCATTCACACGAACATGTATGGTTTTTTGTTAAGAAATCAGATTCTGCCATCCAAAAATGCCCCTGGAAAAGAGGAAATCACGGCACATGCAATGTGAGCTATGTCCAAGCTACGGTCTGAGGCACGATACTGAAACTCCAGGGTGAGTGGTGGCCTGCAAACTACGCGAGGCCTCCAACTCAGAAATACAGGCAGACATGCAGGGCAGTAGACGCTGGAAACTTGTTCCTTAAGCCTGCTAACAGCACGCACCTGAGGGCGTGCGGAAAGCATGAAACAAGAGAGGCAAGTTTACTAGGAAAGAGCTAGTTGGTTTCCAATCCAGAGCAAAATATCTAAAACTCCACAATTCTCTATAAGAAAGATTAGCATTGTTTTCAGAAATACAAACAGATTACCCTGGAGTGATCAGATGTATTATAGGTGTAGTTCAAAGAATATGAGTTATTTTTTGCAGTGAAGGAAAAAGCCTACATCGATTTTGGACAGAGTTCAGCAATATTATAAGAATATATACTAAGCACACAGAAGCTACCTTTGACTTTAGTTCGTTAAAATAAATTATACATATACAATGGTATGTATGCACAACCTTAAGATAAGCCATGATTTTTTTTCATACAATTTTAATTAAGTACATTTTTTTCAGCTTTTTTTTTTTTTTTTTAATTATCTGTTAGGACCAAATGCTAACATGAAATTTTCTGCGTGCTGGCAGCTAATTCAATATTAGAAAGGTGAAGCACTATTCCCTGGAAGGGAGAGGCCCTAACACAAAACATTCATTATTTCCATGTAAACTGCAAAAGTAGAGATGCTGGATTTAGCATCTAAGCAGAAGGAAACTGTCACTTTTCATTATCAGTGGGAAAATGTTGTAATTTGCAAAATTCCCTAGCAAATTTTGAGTTGACAACTCAACCTCTTTGTCAACGTCTACCTTAATTTATAATTTGCAACTTAAGTACTATGTTGGGGCGATGGTTCTGGGTGACTTTCTTTGAGGTAATGGCATCCTATATGGTTGGTTTTTTTTTTTTTTTTTCTTTTTTTTTTCTTTTTTCCCTCCTGGCACCATCTCATTAAAATGAGACTCAGAGAACCCTGACAGACCTAAGCCCTCCAATAAAAACCATGGTATGTCTCTCCTCTTAAATTACACAGCAGAAATGAAGTCTGGTACATCACACATAGAAGAGAAGCTAAAGGCCAAGCTATCTGAGTTAATGAGCCGATACAAGCCCAGGCTCTCTAACCAGAGAGGTTAGGGACAGACAGCATGGTCACCACCAAGAAACAGTGTTTAAAATATCAATTAAAAATGAGTCACCTCTCTGCTCAGCCCCCACAGTTACCTCTCAATACCCAGACATTCTGGGCAATGACAGAAGGGGACTCACACACATCTGAGAAAAGGCACCCTGGCAGTGGGACCTGTGGCAAGCAAGAGCCTCTCTGCGTCGTAAATTTGATGGTGAGACAACAGGAGGGCTGCCGCGCAAGGGGAGGCAGAGGTGGTCATCCTGGTGTCCTAAGACCTGATTTTACATTCCACTTCAGTCTGACCCCACTAGAGCTCCTCTTTGTGAGAATGACTTGGCTGACGGCTCGAGCTGCTTGCTCCATCTAATGCTTGCCCAATCTCCTTTGTTCGCAAGGGGTGGGCAAAACAGAATCAGCTCAGGAAGCAGGGTCTTCACCATTCTCAATGGAGATGCAGTTAGGATACTCTGCTCTAGGACCAGATGGCTATTCTAGGTTCCTTGAGCAAAGTCAACCTGGCGGAGTCTAGACCATCGGCTGATGTCTGTTCCCACAAGTGGAATCTGAAGTCGACGCACGTGGCGGGGGTGGAAGCAGTGATAATTCTCACAGATCAAAAACTATTATAGCTCATTAATTATTAGTTAACCAAAACTTTCATAGCTCATTAGCGGCTGGTTAAATGTCAGTTAAAATGTAATATTTAATACGAACCATGAAGATGAGAAGCAGCAACTTACAGAGTGCTTCTTATGTGTCAGTCCCTACAAGAAGTATTTTACACATATTTTTGTACTTGAGCCTTACCACCTCTATGCAAGCGATGTATTTTTAGCTCCGTTTTACAAATAAGAAAGCTGAGGGTGAGAGGCTAAGTAACTTGTCTGAAATGAAACAGCTAATGAGCAGTAGACCTGGGGTTCAAACCCAGTTCTGAATGATTCCAAGTCCATCCAATTATCACTTGATACACACCCAACTTACACAACACTTAGCTTTATTTTCAGTCACCTCTACACTGTAGAGAAGTTCCCTTCACCCCCAAAGCAGGCATATTAAATGCACTTGTGTTCTCAATAGACAACAGTCTTGCCCAAAACTGCCATCAATAGTTGCCATTCCCACTAGAATTTGCCTTGACCCTTAATGCTGCTACATTCATTGTCATGATAGTCTCTACACGGAGGTATTATTTTTAAACTGCAAGTTTAAAGCTCCTACCAGCTTCTGACAACATGCAAATCAGATATTACTTTGGAGTTCTTTTTTAAACAAACCAGTAGGAAGATTCTAATTAAGTGACAAAGAGTAGTCACACATACCTGTAGAACTGATTCTAATTTACACCTTAATCTTGTTTTAATACACACTGTGTGAGTCTTAGCTCAGACAGAGATACGATCTGCCCAGTAGGGGATATTAGTTCTTCCTAAGTATTTTAATTAAAAAACTGTTATACTGAGTAGCTTCTGCAAATCGAATATGAATGACTTAATGTGGAGTGGAGTCCTGCTCTCTAGGGTATGGCTGTCCAACCAACCACATTCCAGCTCCTTAAGTAAACTAGGAGGAGGTCTTCCATGTAAGCGTTGTCTTTTTTAAAAACCCTTGAATGGTTCTTTGTTCTTGGAGGAGAGAGTAGAACAAGGGAAAGAAATTCCAAGCAGAAAACACCATCACCACCACCAGTGGCCAGCATTTATAGCACACTTATTCATAACAAGAAATACACTCTACTCTTAGATGAATACTCATTCTTGAAGTAGCCTCATAGGATATTATGATCCTCATTTTACAGTTGAGGAACTTGAGACTCAAAGAATGTAAATATCTCAAACTAGTCCCTTTAAGCCTCAGAGGAAAGATGCAAATCCAAGTTCAGTGAATTCCATAGCCCGTGATTTTTATCACTGCAATAGGATATACTTAACTTGAGCTAGTATATAACAAAGCGTAATCTTTGGCCCATCAAATATCTTTTAGATATTTCTAAATACCAAATTCAAAGATTAATATAAATTAACTAAATCTTTAATATCTCCTCATGAAGGGATGGAGTTTTAAATTGGGGAGAAAAGAATTTATAAGTTGTGTGACTGAGAATAATTTCCATGGACACATTTTTCTTTTTCTCATATTCATTATGTGGGTGTGTGCGGGAGAAAGAGAGGGAGAGGAAGAAAGGGTGGTCACTTTCCTCTTACGCCATTTTGGAACTTTCAAGAGACAGTTTAAATCAGCTACCTAATTTCCATAAAGTACCCAAGTGAAATTACACTTATTTAGACTACAGCATTCTTAACCATCACAAAGACTCAGTAGTTGAAAAGCACAATATTCATGGAATCCCTGAATCCCTGTGTTCCTTCCCTGCAATTTCACACTCTTGCCACCATAAAAATCCAAATAATAAAGTCATCAGAAATTAATTAGTCCCTCAGTAGAGAAAAGACAAAGCACAGATTTGAGAGAGAGAGAGAGAGAGAGAGAGAAAGAAAGAAAGAAAGAAAGAAAGAAAGAGAATCATTTTAAATACCGTGTAGAATACATGTAAATTGCGAAGTAAATTAATTAGCTCTGCATCGATTGGTATCAAAAGTCATTAGCCCTGCACTGCGAGGAAACCCCGGGAAGCCCCAGATGAGCGGAAGAAAAGGCTGTGAACGAGATCAATCTCTGCTCTTCAACACTGATGCTTTAAAGGTCCCCACTGTATAACTTGCCCAGAAGCATTCCAGGGGGAAGAACTCATGGATTTATATCTGCCACACGTGTCACTGAGCACAAATGCGCCTGATAAATAATTGAAGCTCAGTAAAGCAAACTCCTTCACTGTGCTCATATCACATGTGCTAAAGAACAGGGACAGGAAAGCAAAAAGGTCGTTTCCCATGTGAATTTCCACTTGGCACCCCACTTATCAATTAGATCATTACTCTGCTTCATGGAAGTATCAGCTCATTGTGTTAGGGAATCCAGGTGCTAGTATATAGTCAGCAAATCTGCTTTCCTTCTCTCCCACACTATGGAGCCCTTTCCAAGAGTCCAAGCACAGTGCAGGGCATTATCCATAATCCTCACATCCTCACAAGATTCCTGTGATTTCTACATTATTTTTTAATTCTTAATTTTTAAATTTTTTAAATTTTTATTTTCTTAAATTTTATCATTTTTGAGAGGGAGTGCTATGAAGCACCAATGGGCAGGAGGTGTTGAGGGAAGGGCAAAGGGAGAGAGAATTTCAAGCAGGCTCCATGCTGAGTGTGGAACCTGATGCGGGGCTCGAACTCATGATCCTGAGATTACAATCCAAACTGAAACCAAGAACCAGTTACTCAACCACTGCACCACCCAAGCGCCCCAATTTTAGTGTTTTAAATGAAAAAGGTGGACATAAATACAGCTCCAATTAGATAACAAATAATGATTATCAACAACTCTATGTCAAAATCTTTAAAAAACTCAGATTAAATGATCAAGTGCCTAGAAATGTATAAGTTACCAGGATGGACATAGGAAATAAATAATAAAAGCTTATATAGTCCCATACGTATTTGAGAATTAGAAGTGGCAGTTAAAGCTTTTCTGCAAAGAGAATGCCATGTCAGATGGTTTACAGGCAAGTTTTTTCCAAACTTTCAAGGAAAAGATCATTCCAATTCTATGCCAACTTTCCCAGATGATAGAAAAAAAGAACTTACTCCCCACTGATTCTATAAGGTCAGTATAACCCTGTTACTAAGACCAGACAAAAACATTGCAAGAGAGAAAAATTAAAGCCTCGCTTCATTCATAAGTACAGATGTATATCATTCTTCTTCGTAGTGTACTCAATTATAGTCCAGAGGAAACTTGATTTCCAGTGGATAAGTAGCATTGTTAACATTATAGAAGGACCACGTTAGCTTCAGAATGTACCAATTTCCTAGGTGTATGATGTAAGAATGTTACTTAAGCTCTCAAAAACTTAGTATCCTCCTCTGCAAAATGGTGTTTTGTAATACCTATCTAATTCCAGGATAATAAATGAGGTCAATAATATAAAGCCCTTAGCCCAATGTATGGAAGTAACAATAAGCAATAATAAGTCATAGTTACTATTGATCAAAGTGCTTAGTTACTTGGCTGAGTGTTCTTACAAACAAACTAAAAAAAGAAACCAAAATGAAACAATTTTCCTTTAATGCTCACACCCTCAAGAGTATTATCCCCACTCAAGGAAAGAAGTAACTGAGTCAAGAAGAATTTCAACTTGCCCAAAGTTACACAATTTGTAAAAAGCCAAATTAATAAAACAACCATGTGCAGTCTGAACACTGGTGTATGGTGGGCACTTCCAGTGGGAGGCAATTTGAATAGCTGCTTTTGGGGGACACAGTGTTTCCTCTGAGAGGCACTCTAGTTCCTTCCATGAGGCATGGAATGTGTTCACCTTTTTGGGAAAGGTAGTTTTCAGATTGGGTTTGATTTGTGACATGTGAGATTAAATTGCAGCCTTTCTAATGGAAAGGCTTCAGAGGGCAGGAATGAGTGATACATTGTCATTTATCCATCCCTGCGTGGGGAACCTTGAACGCTAATGAGATCAGACATGTCATGGCAGCTCCCTCCACTACTGCCACAAATTCTAGGTCAGAAGAATTTTTTTGTTTTCATTCTGGCCACTTCCCTGCCCACCTGGAACTCTCTGCCAGGTTCCTGAGAAATAAGATTTATGATAATTTATCTTAGGCAGGGCTTGTGGCTTTATTCCATTAAGGTTATCAAGAATGTTGCCAATATCCATTTCATATTTTCATAGGAAAAGATTATTTACACAATGAATCTAGAAAAATGAATGAGAGTTCTCAATTAGAAGAAAAGGTGAGTGGCAGGAAACATGAGACTTGGGAACTCTGCTAGCTTGAAAAATCGGTGGGGAAGATAGAGTGTTTCATTCTATTCTTTCCCCCAGAGAAGCATACCTATCAGTTAGACAGAGAGAACTAACAAAGATTGAAGAATCAATTTGCCCTCTACATGTGGAAAACACCATCCCATTAAAGATTATACCGTGACATCATTTCTTACTATGTTGTGCAAGGTGATACTCTTGTATGTTGAGACTTTATGCTTGTGTTTGTACTACTGGTACCTTAGAAAGGAAATCAGCAAGGATGCATTTCTCACCATTTATGTCCATAGTGATACTGGGAACTGTGAATATTAACATATTTTCAAGAAGCTTAAGATAGAGAAAACAAGATGGTGAGAGGGGGTTTTGAAGATGCCTGGATGCATAAAAATTTTGAGCTGAACCTCCAGGTACCACCTGCTGGTTCCTTGCCCATACCATCCAGCTCTCCTAGTTTTCTCTAGGGTCAGAGCTTCATGTCCAGTTGGCTCAGCTGAATATTACCAAGTTATTTCTGTCTTCAACTATGCTTAGAATCAGCCTTGGAGAGAGGTAGGTACTGATGAAAGAGTGAAGTGGGTGGATGGTGAGCATTTGAAACATTTGTTCATTTGACCCAGATGCAAATATATTATGAAAGATATAGGGTATGGGAGTCCCCAAAATCCATCCATCAGTAAAAAGGCATAAATGGTGACTTTCCCTTTCTTTCCCATATTTCCTTCCCTTTCCCTGCTGGAGAGAGATGATAGCATCTCCGGAGGAGATGGTGAGAGGGACGGGCATCTTGTGGAGGTCCATGGTCAATGGGAGCATGGGCTACAGCTGAAGATGTAGGACAGCATGGGTGTCACGCAGAAGTCGGGAGAGTGGTGTCCACAGTGTTTGAGGGAGCAGAGAAGAGCAGGTAAGGGGGCAGAAATGGTGGGCAGGGAAAGACGACAGAACATTTAGGAGATTGCTTATAGTGAGTAAACGAGGATATATATTGAAAATAATGTGAGCTAGATTTTTTTATTGTCTGCAAAGGCATTTATAAACACAGAAAGGGAAAAAGAGTAAGATTTGAATTGGAGAGAGTCACATTTAAATTAGTATGAATTCATGGTGGGACGTATATGTACACATGCACACTCATGCACACAGATATAATAATAAATGCATGTATTTCCTAGGTCTGTGTGTTGAGAGGATGTAGAAACAATGACATCCCAGGAGCAATGAACACACCAAGTACCCGGATGTTAGTTTCTAAAACTATCCTCCACTAAAAGGAACCACGGTTGCTTGGAGAAACAGCTGATTCCAAAGCAGGACAGGAAAAGTATAAGATGATCCTGGAACTTCTTGTTTGGTACCAGAAAGTAAGGAAATGTTCAAGTAATGATGAGAAAACCTGGGAAACACCAACTTGGCTAGGAGATCAAGTGAAAGGATGGGTCATTATAGTGTGCCTTGCATGTGACGCACCAAGAAAATCTCAGCATCATTTGCAAAATTCCTGCCAGGGATGATGCAAGAATGCATGCCTGGAGTCTGTCTAATCATGAAGATACAGACAGAGGGTCATCTTATGGGCAAATGTGAAATAAGACTGAGAAACGGATCCTGATCAAAGGAAACTATGAATGACAACACACATTCCTGGATGGGATCCTGGATCACCAAAGAAAATGAATCGTTATTGGGACAGTTGGCAAAATTTAAATCGCATCTACAGATTGGATGACGGCATGTATCAACTGATTCCCCTACTGGGAGAGTCTTTATGGTAGTTATGAGAGGACAGGCCTTGCTTTAGGAAGGTAAACTAATATTTATGTAGGGGTCAGGAGGCATCATGTCAGAAGAATATCTCAATTTGAAAGAGAGAGAAAAAAAATAAATGCACTGACATCTTAAAAGTCAGGTAATTTGGGTAAAAGGAATGTGACAGTTCTTGCCACTCTTCTAAGGTTTGAAACAGATTCAAAATTAAAAAAAAAAAAAAAATACCGAAAGTGCTGAGCTCCGAAGAGAAGAAAACAGCATACGTTTCAGGGAAAGATTACATTATATATGGTTTGAATACCTTCTGTGCATTTTAAGAAGCAGATCCTAGAGAAGACCCTTTGTTGGGAAGAACTGGTAAGCAGGATCGTGAATGGCAGTGAGCGCTGGCGATCCAGATGACTTCAGTGAAGAAAAGGAAAGGGAGATTCATTATAAGAGAAGGAGGAGAGGGTGACAGGATAGGTGTGTGAGAAAAAAAATTGGTTGCTAGATATTGAGAGAGAGCGCTTGTGCACACACATGCAAAGAACTGCCACAGGGAATAGAACCAGTAGGAAAAGAAGGATGCTAGGGAAAAGTGGAATAAATTCTGACGTGGACCATAATCTTTCCATTATTCCAAGGCACTGCCAATAACATCCACATTATTCATCAACACCATCGGGACAGACACTGTGGGCTACCTCGTTTGATTTAATGATAAGCATGAGGCTGATCAGAGACATGTGCTGAGGGAGCACAGGGCAGCCCAGAGTGGACAGGTACATTTGGATTTCAGATGAAAAGTGAGATGAAACATATACCTAAATGCTCTAATACACGGTACAAAGGGATCAGACTGAGCCTCCAGAGAGTGGCAGATTGTTATGAAAGGACCTCAAAGGATGGAATGAAAGAGAACATTCAAATTCCTTGAGCTCCCTCTCTGGACTAGGTACTTTATAGCTACTGTTTCTTTATTCCTCACAGTGTGCTCAGGAGGTGGAAATTAGATACCGGAACTGCAAGGTATAGAGGTTCCACACCGGACCAAGGTCCCCCTACTAGTAAATGGCAGAGCCACGATTGGACACCAAGTCCACAAGACACCAAAGATCATTTTTTACTCCACCACAGTAGGCTGCTTTCTGCCTGGGGTATAGGGATGGAGCTCTGATGCAGAAGGCTTCATGGAAGAGGTGAGCAGACATGAGGTAGGGTTTGACCGGCTGGTGGAAAGAGAAGTTTGAACTCCTGGCAGAAGGTCAAGGAAGTGCCATCACATAGAGATGAGGAAGCCGGGTGATGGTACAGGGGCAGTGCAACTGATGTCAAAGACAGCTAAAATACAAGATAACCCATTCCATGGCAAGTATGGATTCCAAGTCCATATGGGGATTAAAAAGACTGAGCCTTTGGTGATGCCAACTGGTGGGCTGCAGAAGAGAGAGAGCTGGCGACACTTCTGTGTCCTGCTGCCATGCCCCGAAGCTTAGGGTCAAAACCTAGTGTGCACAGACTCACAGGGAAACATTTATTTTCAGACATCGTTTGAGGTAAGCAATGCCTGAAGGACTAAAAGTGCCAACTTTCAAGGTGCTATTTTTGAAACTGCAGAACCTTCCAGTTGGGATACATTTTCTGAAAACTTTCCCCATCATTATTAGCACTTCTGCCAAATAATCACATCCCTAAAAATATTTCCTCCTTGATAATGCACAAATGAGGTCTCTTCACGGAGGAGGAGCAAGGCAAAGAAGGTGATGAATTGCAAATCAATCATAATTTATGCAGATATGCTACTGAAAACTACATTCATCACCTTTTCCAAATAGCACCACAAGAATTTCCTTGAAGTACAAGAAGGCTATTTTCATAAATTGGACCCTAATTTATTTCTCTAATCAATGTATTTTTATACCCAAAAGTCAAATAGTAAACAATGCTGTTAGGGTAGGAATTATAAACTGGAAGAACATGGGACATGGTATTCAAAAAAAAAGAATGAAACAGCCAAATATATTTTCTATGGTTTTAGTTCTGCTTCTTTAAGTGCTTTTTTTCCAAAGGACTTTGTGAGGTAATTGGTCCTAGTCATGCTGAATATGAACACAAAAATGCCAAATTATTATGAGATGCGTTTGGGAGAAAAATTGCCCTCAGTGCTACAGTGTCCCTGGCAGCTACAGATACAATGAGTAAATGAACAGAGCTCTGTCTTCCAAAGCCCAACCATGATAGTCACCAGCATCTAAGAACAAATGGTCATCCAGCAGGACTCACTTGCTATTTCTCTGACTTGCCCATGTCAAATGTCACCTTTTTTTTTTTTTTTTTTTGGTAGCATCCCAATTGTAGGGGAGCAGACAGAGAAAAGTTCAAAGACCTTGACTCTGGGGATTAATGATTCCGTGTTTCAATATGCATGCCTGAGGCTAGTTTCCTCTAAAGCAAATCCTGATACAAGATTGTGAGGGCAGGTTGATTTGGAAGGTGATTTCAGAAAGCGCCAGTTGGGGAGTGGGAAGTGAGGTAGGGGAAGGGAAGACATGCACCAGATGTGTTATTTCTGTGGGCTCAAGGGACTGAATCCCACTAGGAGACAGTGTACACATGATTCAGACTTACTCCACCACAGGAGCGAGGGAAGATGGGTATTTATCCACTAACTCCGTTTAGTCACGTGTGATGACTGCTACCACGGCAGGGAATTACATTTCCAATCCATTTTGCACTGCTCACAGGCAGAGCGGATAGCATCAGTGGCCAGCCAGAACATCATGGTGTTTACAGACGGAAGCCAAGGCTCAATGTGTAGTGGAATGATCACTGTCCACGGGTATATTGGCAGCATCTGCTGCAGGATCTTTTAAGGGGCAATGCTGAGAAGCCTAGGTCAACATATGATTCCAAGCCAAAGAGCACGTGCTCACACACAAACACACACACTCTTCAGGATAAAGTCTTAACAAGCATCAAACAGACCATCAGCCATTTCAAGACCTCCTTTGAGATGCACATCAGTGCTTAGACTCTTCCAGTGCTCATCCATGTCTCAAAGACTAAGCCATCTAAGTTATCTTGCCCCTCGGTCTAATTATCTGCTCGAAGGACTCAAAACTAAAGGGGAAAGTCAAGACACTGCCATAAAAAGGAAGAATGATTGCAATGTATAACTTATTTACTGTCATATAATCCCATGGCACCCTATACATCTCCTTTCAGTAGCTTTCATTACATTTGTAATTATTTCTTTTTCATTATCTGTCTTCCCTGAGAGGCCATAAACTCAATGGGGCCAGAGACCATGTCTGATTATTCAAAGCTCTAGTCCCTTTGTCTAATACATAGTAAAAACTTGGTCACTCACTACTGTTGAATGTAAGAATAAAGGAACAAATGAATCAGGTTATTACCATCATCCATCAGGCAAAATGAATTACATAGCTGAGGTGCTAGACCACTGTTATATCTGAGGTAACTTCCTACAAATTAGAAAATGGTGTTCTCTTCTTTGGGCTGATAAAGCCCTGAGCCAGGGCTCACTGTTCCACAAAAGGAATGCAGACTAGAATTCATCCTTGGCTTACCTATTATTCGGATGCCTATGGGAGTCATAAGAGCTACGTACTCATATTTCTGCTTTTCCTTCTTCCTATGAGTAAAAGTAATTTCCCTGCTCCTGTGAAATTAGATGTGGCCACATGGCTTGCCATAGCCAATGAATAAAAGCAGAAGTGAGCCAACTTCTAGGTGCAGGCCTTTGAGAATACACAATTTAGCATAATTTGCCATATTCCTTTCCTTTTGCCGTAATAACTAGTAATATCTCAGATGGTAGGACAATGATCAGCCTATATCCCTAAAGTGAAGATGACATATTGCAGAATGCCCAGCTAATCCACAAAGGACTATGGCACAAGGTAGAAAGACACTTTTCTTTTTATAGATTGGGGCTGTTTGTTACAGCAGCACACTTAGTTCATTCTGACTGACACTGTGCACAACCAGCAGCTCTATATTTGGTGACCCTGAGTAGATTTATATAAGTTCCACACTCTCTCCTATCATGAACTTCTCTGCATACCACACTCTCACGCATTCATTATCCTCTCTTCGCATGCATACAAAGAACCTCGAACAAGCATTGCTTTTCTATGTGGGAAAGAAGATGGAGAACTCAACCACTTCTGCCAACAGAAACCCTTCTGAAATCATGTGAAGGAGGAAAAAAAATGGTGCATGCTGTTCATTTAGAAGGGAGGCCTAATTCTTCCATCCTCATGTAATCTCAAGAGCAATTTCTACACCATCAAGGCCACCACTCCCCAGGGGGTCAGAGCTCCAGGCTCATAATTAGTTGTACTACTACTACTATCATGGCTAATTAATGGTCGATGTTCAGCTTAAATTGAATCCTGCCCATTTCTGACTCCTACGCTGTAAGACAAATACAGTTCCCATTTCCAAATTCTGCACTTCATCTTAACAGTATAATTTTATTTTAAAAAAATAAAAAAATTAAATCAAGGAAGAAATGACATTCTCCAAACTAGTTAGTTGGGTTATCAAAATTAAAAGCATAAAAAATTAATAACGTGGGATTAGTATTATTATAGAAATGCATTCAATCTTATATTAAAATACAATTCTTTTAAGCCATGGCTGTCACAGTTAAAATGTTAATAGTATTTAAACATAAATCCTTCTCCCCATGAAGCAAGAATCATTGTGCAGACACGTTAGCT
Source organism: Ursus americanus (assembly GCF_024610735.1). Classification (NCBI taxonomy): domain Eukaryota; kingdom Metazoa; phylum Chordata; class Mammalia; order Carnivora; family Ursidae; genus Ursus; species Ursus americanus. The sequence continues at coordinate 30,504,005 of NC_142140.1, read as the reverse complement.
ATTCTATTCACTTTAGAGGTGCTGCCTGGTAGAGCATTTTAATGTAAGCCTTGTCAGTGTTAATCCTGATGTCTGATGCCGAGATGTGTGTTATATTACTTTACGTAACTGAAAAATGGGAAGCCTTTATGTCGGATTACAGGCTGAAATAATGACCTCCTCTTGGAAGCAGGGCCTGGGATATAACGAGGTGCCAAATGGGATTCTAGGTTGGAGCTTCTGCAAGACTTGAAAGGAGCCAGGTCTTTTGTTCAGACACATTCACTCACTAACAAAATGCTTTTGCCCCTTGCTATCTACTTAAGACTCATTTACAAAGAGTGAGCAAGACAGACAGACTTGATTCATGGAGAGATGGCCAACCAAGCTTTGCACTTGGGTAGACAATGGTGGGAATGCACCAAGCCACTCCTTCATTGCCATAACCAGTAGCCTAGTACAATGGTGTTCAAAATGTGATCATGGAGTCCAAGGTTGTGAGCCTAAGGCTCACTCGGGGCTGAGTCAGGGAGACAGAGACCCAGTGGGTTCAGCGCCTTCTTACTGCAGCCAGAGAAGTTCCTCTTATATCTGTTTCATACACCAGTACTGTGTTAATGATGACATATGAAATACCATTCTACTCTTAAAAGAATTAATTAATTCAACAAATATTTACTAGGCACAAACAATAAGCCCCTAAATAAATGTGATAATTTCAGAGACTGATAGATGGTAATCAGACAAGAAGGCATAATTATGGGATAGAAAGTGTGTGGGATAAGGGTCACATTCATATGTGGTGAGACAGAGAAAGCCTGGCTGGAGGATGGAAATTGAGTTGAGACATGAATAAACAGAAATAGTCCATCATGTGAGATCTAGAGAAGAAATATTTCAGGCAGAGGAAGCAGCCAGTACGAAGACCCCGTGGCAGGAACAAACTCATGTTTCTAAGAACAGAAAGAGGGCAATGTGACTCTAATCCTGAAAGAAAAAAAAAAGAGGCATAAAAAAGATAGGGGGGACAGATCAAGCAGATGTCACTGTCAGGTGCATGGAAGCAATGGAAGTTTGAAAAAGGGGGGGCATGACAAGATCTAAGTTCTAAAGCCTTCTGTCCCATGGGAAATAGTCTCTTAGGGTTAAGAATATAAGCTGGGGGAGTAACAGGAAGACTGTTACAATTTCTCAGGCAAGAGAATATGAAGGTCTGGAAGAGAAATGGAGCCGTAAAGATGGTAAAAATTATTTGGACTTGAAGTCCGTTTAACAGTAAATCTGCTAAGAAGTGATGGTTTGAAACCACTAACCACAATTTGAGAAGGGGAGGGTGGAAATATGTTGCATGTAGGGAAGGCGGAGGTGGGGGATAATGCTCAGAAAGAAGACGACTGTCACTTCTACAGGCAGCTCTGGCTCAATGGCTTGCCAAGGATCAGCACAGCATTTCTGGGCTGAGACCTGAATGCTTTGCCATCGTCCTTCTTCAACTACTTCATTCTTGCTTCCTGATCTGACCAAGAACTTTAGGTAGGTCTTGAGACTAAAACTCAACATATTTTATACTCTCAGTTAATGCTCTTTTAGGCTCAGTGAATGCTCTTTTAGGCTCAGTGAATGAACTTGGTCTCTTTTTACGTCTAGATTACCTGTTCTCTCCTTCACTTGCAGGTGGCCGCAAACAAAATGATCTGTAATTTTTTATTCCTATGACAAATAAGGGGTTTGTGAACTTCATTAATGTGGGGACTGTATCTTTTTCCCCTTCGCAACCATCCCATGTAAATAGCCTCTAATTAGTTGAAAGACTCAACAATTATACCATCAGAACAATGTATGGTAAAATCTGATAGCTCTAATTATCTTAATAATCAGCAGAACCACTCTCAACGTAATAAGGGGATGAGTCATTAATGACAGTTTATGAAGATTACCCACTTCCTCTTTGTTTGCTATGCAGTTTGACCTTTCCATGTGGAAATCTGGACACGCTTTCTACTTGAATCTAAAAAGGGTGATTTCTAAGTAGTTCCTGAAGCAAGACAAGATCAAAACATAAGTAATAATCACATTTATTCTCAATTAATGTTACAGTGAATTTATCGCAGAACACATAATTAAGTTATAAATGAAATCTCAGGACAGAACTGCCCCCCCCTTTTAAGGTTTCTCACTCTCCATACGCACAAAAATGAGACGAAACATGTTCTCATTCTGATCCTAAATCACCACTGAAACAGGGACTTGACTTGCTTTTAATGCAATGTGCTTTATTTTGTGATTACCTTATCATACGCCCTCCTTTTCTCCCCCTGTGATTGCTTTAATCCTTTTATCTAGAACCAGAGGAAAATCTATCAGCTTCACCTCTTTGGGATGCTTCAGCTGAAGAAAACTACTTATGTAATTCAAAACAAGTCCAAAATTTAGGACCGAATATCACATATTATACAATTCCTAGACCTTTGAGAGTTTCACTCTAAATATATGAAAAAATCCTCCCCACACCCCCACCCGAGGATATGTCCTTACCATCCCAAGTCATTTGTGGTTAGAATGCAGGGTGGGAAGGCAGCTTAAAGTGTGTCTCCTTCAATAACTTGTGGATATGGTGAAGAAACGGACTCCAAGAAGTATACAAGGACCAAGGTCATTCAAAGAGCTGGTGACAGTCTTGAGATTAAAACCCAACATATTTCACTTTCACGCTCAGTGAAGGAACTAATACAGAAACACTTCAGCAATAACATATCTCTTTCCAGTATGTTTTGCCAATACAAAGACTGAACATGGTACTACCAAAAGAGCTGATTTCAATATTAAAAAAATAATAATCTTCTCAAAGAATCAAGGGATTCATCAAGTGATCCCTCTTCTGTCTGCATTTCAGGACACCAAAACGCCAGTCCTCTGTACAAACATGTTTTCTTGATTCTAAAGCAGGGAGATTAATGTTCTTCCATTTCCTAGTCACAGTATAATCAGTATGAAGGAATAAGATTAGTGTTATGCCATTTCCACACACACAAAAATTTCTCAATGAGACTGTCAGTGTATGTGTTTCAAAATGATAATGGGGAATGCTTAATACAAGGTATTGCTCCTTATCTATGGATTGTGAGAAGAAAATTAGCTTGCACATCCCTCGATATAGAAAGCACATATGAAGACCTGAATTACATCTTGCTATCAATGCTGTTTTGCTGCAAGTCAGTTTAAGCCCCAGCCCCAAGTACAAGGCTCACAGTGCATGTCTCTGACAGCAACTCAGAACCTGAAACACACATTACTCTTGCCTTGAAACCAACCAACATTAGATGCAAGCTCTACTCCTCAACTCCATGGCATTCAGAAACTCAAATGATGTCCTTTAGACTCTCCATCTCTTGAATCTGATTTTCTATGGGTGTTGGGCTAATTTCTTGCTCAGCTTGGGGTAGAGGAGCCTGGAGGAGGAAATAGATGTGTTTAGCCATTTTTAGGCTTAAATTACACCAGCTCAGTGAGTCCAGATTGAAGGAGGAGGAGAAGGAGAAGAAAAAAAAAATGATCTTCCTACTGTTCTTATATAAAATTCCCGGAAAAGAGTTTAATTGACTGTTCAATCATATGCTCGCTCCTTAGATCAGTCACTGTGGCCAAGAGATGGTATACCTTGATTACATATGCCTGGTCATATCCCCATTCTGTGGCTGAGACTAGAATATTTTGCCATTGTCTTTTCCTAAATATTTCATTCTTGCCTCTTGATCTGAGAACTTTATGTTTCATATTATCATATTATATACTGATATGGATACCATGAATAGGAGACCACCCAAAAAACCACATGACAGGTGGGAAAATTGTTATCCAGTGAAAATGGGCCACTATTATCAGGAATGGTTGAAAGTTATGTCTGGAATACAGAAACAACAGGTATCCACTGCTGTTTCAAATGAGTCTATTAAGAAATCAAAGTCTGTGTCCTCTTTTATAATGCACTTTAATTCCGAAATTAGAAGTAAAAGCATTTTCTCCAACCAACAAGCTCAAATAGTTCAGCTCCTTCTACTAGATGAGCCAAGAGGAACAAGCAATGCATAAGGTCACTCTTTCTTTCATGTTTAAATTCCGTAACTACAACCATCGCTGGTAAATTTTCTAACTCAGATACCACATTAAGGAAAATCTACCCTTTGCCTGGTTGTGTTCAATGCTGAATGCCTGCATTTTTACGTACTAGTCATTGTCCCAACCTTTCTTAAGTACATTCTTTTTTTTTTCTTTTCTTTTCTTTCTTTTTCTTTCTTTCTTTCTTTCTTTTTTTTTTTAACTTTCTGTCTAGGGTTACCAGATGAAAGTTACCTACGTAATTTGAGGGAGTTTTTGTTGGTTTTCCTATTCACCTAAATCTGTGTGGTTTGGAGTTCTGGAGTAACATTAATCCTAATGATAGCTGCCACTTTTCACCTACTAGTTAATAAATCCTGACTATATTTAGCATCACCTACACTATCATTAATCTTCATCCAAGCAATTATTATCTTCTCCATTATATAGTAGGGGAAACTGAGCCTTACAGAGCTCAAAGGTTTGCTCAAGGTCATGCAACTGAGAAGTAGTGCAGCCTGAAGCCAAACTCTTCTCTTGGCACTAGCAAATCCCTATTTCTAACTCTACGCTCGATTCCTGCCTTTCTGTCTGCCAAGTACTTCATCTCTCTCAGGCACCGTGACAAACACTAACCATGTGTGACCTCATTTAACTCCTACTTTACACTTAGAAGATACAGATTCCCATTCCCATTTTACAGGTGAGAAAGCTGAGGCTCAAAGAAATTAATAGACAGACCTAAGTTATCTAACAATTACTTTAAAAGCTCAGACAGTTTTATATATGAATCTCTCGTTACCCTCATTTTGTTTCGTTTTGCTCAACCCAGTCTTAATAGGCACTCTGGCTACAAATCATCTCATTGTGAAAAATTGTTTTTTTTTTTTTTTTTTTTTTTTTTTTTTTTTAAAAGCCATCTCATAAGGACAAGGACTGTCCCCATTCTTCTGGAGCTGGTTCCTTTTGGCAGTGGGTAATGCCAACTCAGTCACATTCAAGAAAGCTTGCCTTGCTGTCTTCGATGCCATAACAGTAGAGTGGATTTCAGGAAGTAGAGAGCTACCTTAACAAGGAAGGAAGAAGCAAGGTGCAAATGACTAATCTCTTGTTATCTTCCTGTTAAAGTTCCATGTATGCTAAAAACTCAGAACTAGGGGAGCCTGCCTCTAGTTTGAAAAGATTCCAGATTTCAAAAGTTCTGGGAACTATTTGAAAGGTCATTCATTACTCTGCTTTTGCTAGAAAGAGGCACACATGATTCTTCCATATCGGTGCTTCTCAAACTATGTGCGGTGAAGGACATGTATGTATATATGTATTTCACCTCTATTCATGGCCAACTGATACACTGCCCTAGTGTGGATTATGAGAGACAGGTGACTCGCCATACGAGTATGACCACACTCACACTGGTCTTGACCTTCTTCAATAAGACAAGTCTGCTGATCATGCACTTTGATGTCATGGCGATGTTGAATTGTGACAGAGCTTCTCATTTCAGACTGGTACCATGCATTTCTTCGGGACTGGCACCAACCCTCCAATGACATTTTGAGTCTCCCTGCTCCATAATTTTAAACCCAGGGATGGCAAAACCCATGCACAGAGTGACAAGGAGGTGTGTGCACTGCTAAGGAAGCCACCACTGCAGGCATCAAAATGACTGTTTCTGGAGCCAGTCTGGGCAATAGCAGATAGTACCAACACTGTAAATATTTCCTGATCTTGTAGAGACCCACCTGCCTTTTTCTGAGAGTACTATTAACAATAACTAATATTTGTAAGATATCTTGACGGTTTTCAAAATGTTTCTTAAATGTTAGCTAAAATAGCCCCACTACAACCTGTGAAATACCTCCACCCTAGCCCCCCTCCCCCAGGTCCACAAAAAAGGAACCGAAGCTGAGTATTTGTGTAACAAATCCAAATTTACAGAGTTTTAGAGCCCAGCAGGAATGATACCAAAGATGCATCTGATTTGCCAACTCTGAATGACTGATGCCGATTGCCAGGAGGGTACTTGGAGGCCATGGGAGGGCTCAGTGTTAAAGTGTCTTATAGATTAGCAATGTCTTCCAGGTCAGACTAGATACACCGCATTTTCTTGGATAGATTCCAATCTAGGTAGACTGATTTCATTCTCCAGGTAGTTTACCACTTTACCAAGAGCTGATTCTCCCAAGGATCCATATTTGAAAGAGAGAATCTATCAGAACAATAACTAGAGAACACTGGGGCTACAGCATAGCCTCATTCTAATTGTTTCACTCAGGTCACCTACTCTCCTACCCAGCCTCTAGCCAATGGTTTCCTCCTCTGGCTCTATCGATATTTGGGCAGCTGTCTTGCACAAGGTAGCATAGTTAGCAGCATCCCTAGGCTCTACTTTCTAGGTGCCAGTAGCACTCTTGTCCCAAAGTGACAACTGAAAATGTCTCCAGATATTGCAAATGTCCCCTAGAGGGCAAAACCATGCCGTTGAGAACCACTGCTACAGTGCAAATGGAGTTCGTTCTCATTCTATGAATACCATGCAAATAATTGTTTCTGTACCTTCAATTATATTTTATACTGTTTCCCTTTTTGTGTGTGTGTGTGGAATTTCTCAGCTTCTTCCTTTTCCTCCCTGCTAGCTTCCCTAATCCATCAAAATTCTTGTCATTCTTCAAGATGGTCCAAAAACCTACCCTAATAAAAGGGCTTTACTGATCAATCTCTTAGGGTTTTTGACCCACCTTGCACCTGATCTGCATCTACCAACTCATCTGAGTGAACTTCAATTTACCAGCATAATCCTATTGGCTTATTTCTTCCCAAACTGATTGTAGGCTTTGCAGGGGACCACAATCCTGTGATGCGATAGTACTCAGCACAGTGGCACCCCTGTTGATGGGAAATTAGAATTTATTGAAATTAAGTAAAAAGAGATTTTCTTTTTCCTCATTTAGGGTCTTCTGCGGGTTTCTTGGCTCCAGTTAACAGAACTTTTTACTGGCTTTCAGCAGCCACACAAATACCTAGTGATTTTAGCTAGTCTTCTCATCTGGGGAGGGTTGGAGAGTGCCCCTCTCAACCGCAGTTGTGACAACCACACATGATTCTGGACAATGCCTAATTGTCCAGAGTCCCTGGGAGGTGGGGAATGGCAGGTGGGATTGGGGGGAAGATGGGGATGGACACAACAAAATTGCCCAGTTGAGAACCATTGTCTAGTGTGAGGTCCAGTTTACACTGCTGTCCCAAAGAAATTATTAATAGCATCCTCCACCCCTTTACTTCAAATATGTCCCAGTTTGGAAGAGGGATTACACTATATCCCTACTTATGTCTCCTGAGGCATTGACTTTGCTCTCTTTTCATGCAGATTCAGGAGTGAAGCAGCTTATTAGTCTGAATCCTTCTGCCTCAAGGAACACATTTTTGTGGTGAAAAGATCTCCTTTTTAGAGAATATAGTTCTCTCTTCTCCCTTCATACATACACTTCTGGGAGATAAAATCAGCACAACCTTTCTGCAGGGAAATGTGAAGGTCATAAACTATCTCCGCCTCCCAAAAAAGAATCACATCATGTTTACGGCTTTTCTCAAAAAGAGTTGTACATTCCACAGATATCCTTCCATGTCATGCTAACCCCAAATGCCTCAAAAACAAGTTCAAAGCACTCAAATCCACTGACCCAACTTCTTCTGCAGCCAAGAAACAACTGTGTTCCACACATTAACACAGAGGGCTCATTCTCTACTCATGGGAGATGCCAACACACCTGGTTAAAAAGTTGAAAAAAAGTTTAAAATGAATCAGCAATTTTGACTAGTCCTGTGGTTCTCAAGCTTGACTGTATATCAGAATCACCTGGAGGGATTATTGCCCCAGAGATTGCAGAGCCCCTTCCTCTCAGGTTTCAGTAGGTCAGGGATAGAACTCATCATCTGCATTTCTAACAAGTTCCCTGGTGATGCTGTTACTGCTGGTCCAGTGCTCTAGAAGATGCCAGCTGCTCCCTGCTTATCCCCTCAAGGATCAAAGCATTCAATACTGGGGAATGGTTTGGGAAAGAAAGAAGGGAGGTCAGAAGTCTTAATCAGAGTGCTTGCACAGGTATCTGTGTTTCAGCTAATCAGAAGAAAATTATTCCGCACCCACCTGTGCTGGGCACCACACTAGGCACTGGAGACGCAGCCAGAGCAGGACATACACCAACTCTTTTCACTGTACTCACTGCCCCCACTTCCCACAGCAGGTTTCCCCTTTTAGAGATGAAAGCTCTCCTATGGACTCTGATTCCATTCTTTCTAGTACTCCATTCTATTTATCAGCTGCTAATCAGCTATTTCAATCACTCTCCAAATCTCCCTAAGACAGGTCCCATTTTTCAAAAGCAAAACCAAAGAAGCCTGGGTGACAAAACAGAACTGAAAACCAAGAGTTTCTAGAGGCATCTCCTACTTTAGCAAGTGTTTCCTTTTTTTCTGTGACTCTGATCATTTCACGGAAAACCCTTACAAGTATGGCCCATACCAGTCTCATCTGTCCTTTAGTTTCCTCTGGAGACGTGAGGGGCACCGGTTTATTCCTCATTTGTTGCAGGTCCTGAGAAGAGCAGTGTTTCACTCCAGCACTGATAACCGAGTGTGAAGGTGCCTCAGACTTGTTTCCAGGGAACAATAATTCAGACTATGATTTAGGACGTTTCCTTTCTTCTGTCACTGTCGCCAAGGCCTGAGGGAAAGCAATCTACATTCTCGTTGACCTCTGAGGCAACTGCCAGAGGTGTCAGCCGCTTCGTCTTAACTACTCCTCACTGTTTACTCTTTAAGAGTTTTCATCTCTCAGGACTGCTCTGGCTTACGTTTTTATCATCATTTGGGAAGGTGAGAGGAAGTGTGGGCCAAGGCATTCTCGTTGGAGTCATCAAGACTCATGTCTCATGCTGGGCTCTTTGTGGGGCTATTATCTTTGTTCAGGGAATAGGGAAAATGCCCTGCGATTTGCAATCCCTCCTGTGCAGTGAAGGGGAAGCCTATAAAATAACTATGTTTTTGTGATACTAGGAACAACCAGATGGTTTTGCTACTCTCAATTTTTAGGAAAGAAAAATTGACCTTCCTTCCCAACCAAAAATGTGTTTTAGAGACAGTTATTTGGTGGTTTACTTCAAATTACCAGGGACCTAACAATGGTTTGACAGCAGAAGGGGGACTCATTTTGTAAGTACTCTCTTAGGGAAAGATGACTCATGACATGGTTTCATATGGTGTCCATGGGTCATATTCGTATGGATTCATCCGACATCCATATATCAGCCACGGGTCGCTTCATTTCCTAATCTCAGACTTTCTTCCAAGCACATATGCCCTTAGGATCAGAAATAACTTCTGTTTCATTAAAAATAGTTTTAGTTCAAGAACTGTAGCGATTCCAAATTGCAGAGGTTCTCTATCCCAGTGGAGAAATCAGCAAAAAGAGGATGGTCATTCAAATACACATAGGTCTACCAGATTGGGATCCCTGGTAGATACAATTATAGTTAGCTCATATGCATAATATTTCCTCAGGTAACAAAGGAACCCCTGAGTTCCTTTGATGGATCTTTGGCTTTCCATGAAATCATACATATCAAGCACTATTTACAAATACTCCCTCTTTCAAAAAGACTGCACTGCAAGCACAGCATGTGGGAACGGAGAAGCTACCAAACTGGGGCAAGGAAAAAGATGCAAATGCTCTTGGATAACTTTGAGGATCACCTCACTGTCATTTATGTGCATGAGGACTGGGATCCCCTCTACAGCGTTAACAGTTCTTTGTAGCTACTTCTTTTATGTTTACGGGCTCTGAGCTATGCAAATTGTGGCTCTGATGTTATGAGGACAGGTTGTTATTTCAACCATTCCTTCAGTTTCTTCTTGGTGGTAGAACATGAATTGCAAAACTGGTGAAGTGGAACAACTATTCCATTTTGGAGACAGGAGGGTCTTATGCAGTATTTTTGTTCTACAAAGGAATTCAGATTTTATCTTGGGGCAGATTGGTCCTCGCTCCAGAAGAGAATATTTTGGAAAACCTTTTCTGCTCATGTAAATATAATGTATATGCCTCTCTAGTTGAATTGACGAAGCCCTCAGTCAGCAAAGTATTCTAAACACAGATACTTCAGGCTCTGATATTAAGAAATATATTTAAAAATATCAACTGGACATGAAAAGATGCTCAACATCACAAATCATTAGAGAGACTGTCTCATGCCCTTTAGAATGGCTATTACAAGGCTACACAAAGAGAAAATAACAAATGTCCGTATGGACATGTAGAAATTGGAACCCTTCTGCACTATTGGTAGGGACATAAAATGCTGTAGTCACTGTAGAAAACAGTATGGAGTAAACACCCAGTAGTGCAATTGCTGGATCATAGGGTAGCTCTATTTTTAACTTTTTAAGGGACCTCCCCACCCTTTTCCAAAGTGGCTGTACCAACTTGCATTCCCACCAACAGTGTAAGAGGGATCCCCTTTCTCCACATCCTCTCCAACATTTGTTGTTTCTTGTCTTGTCAATTTTTGCCATTCTAACTGGTGTAAGGTGGTATCTCAATGTGGTTTTGATTTGAATTTCCCTGTTGGCTAATGATTTTGAACATTTTTTCATGTGTCTGTTAGCCATTTGTATGTCTTCATTGGAAAAGTGTCTGCACTACTGGGTATTTACCCCAAAGATACAGACGTAGTGAAGAGAAGGGCCATATGCACCCCAATGTTCATAGCAGCATTGTCCACAATAGCTAAATTGTAGAAGGAGCCGAGATGCCCTTCAATGGATGAGAGGATTAAGAAGATGTTGCCCATATATACCATGGAATATTACTCAGCCATCAGAAAGAACAATTACCCAACATTTGCGCCAACATGGATGGGACTGGAGGAGATTATGCTAAGTGAAATAAGTCAAGCAGAGAAAGACAATTATCATATGATTTCACTCATTTATAGAACATAAGAAATAGCAGGAAGATCGGTAGAAGAAGGAAGGGAAGAATGAAGGGGGGTTAAACAGAAGAGGGAATGAACCATGAGAGACTATGGACTCTGGGAAACAAACTGAGGGCTTCAGAGGGGACGGGGGTGGGGGATTGGGATAGGCCAGTGATGGGTAGTAAGGAGGGCACATATTGCATGGAGCACTGGGTGTTATATGCAAATAATGAATCATGGAACACTACATCAAACACTAAGGATGTACTGTATGGTGACTAACATAACATAATAAAAAATTATTTAAAAAAAACCAGTATGGAAGTTCCTCAAAAATTAAAAAAAGAATTACCATAAGCTCCAGCAATTCCACTTCTGGATTTATATACCCCCAAATAATTAAAAGCAAGGACTCAAAGAGATATTGTACATCCATGTTCTAGCAGCAATATTCACAAAAGCCAAGAGGTTTAAGTAATCCAGTGTCTGTCGACAGATGACTGGATAAAGAAAATGTTACATATCTAATGGAATATTATTTAGTCATAACAGGTAGGAAATTCTGACACATGCTACAACATGGATGAACCTTGAGGCCATTATGTGAAATGAAATAAGTCAGCCACAAAAAGGCAAATACCATATAATTCCACTTATATGAAGTATCTAGAGTAGTCAAATTCACAGAGACAGAGAGTAAATGGAGGTTGTCAGGGGCTAGGCTAAGAGGGATATGGGTAGTTATTGTTTAATGGGTACAGAGTTTTAGCTTTGCAAGATGAAAAGAGTTCTGGGAACGGATGGTGGTGAGGGCAGCACAGCAATGCGAATGTACTAAATGCCACTGAAGTGTCCACTGACAATGGTTAAGATGGTACATTTTATGTTATGCTATTTTACAATTTAAAAAATGATAGAGAAGGCAAAAATATATACAATGTTCATCTTAATGAGGAACTGTGATCTTAAAGAGATTGTTTTTTTCCTAAATGGAAATGTACATTAGGGCTGAAATCATCTAGATTTTGTCTAAAAGCAATATTATTTAGATATTATTTTTGATGTAATAGCAATATTATTTAAAACTGAATAACTGAGAATTTGAGAGAAGCATTGGATTGCATGCTTTCACCACTGGGACAGAGTGGGACTGAGAGGAGAGCAGCAGACCCACCCTACCATGGAGACTGGGGTGGTGCTTCCCTTAGAGGAAATAACTGTTCCATGGTCAGTCATCCTGGGGCACAAAAACAGACTTCAAGATGAAGAGAGGTAGAGGGCATTCCTACCTTCAGGGGTAAATGGGCCCCTTCATCATGGTGATAAGCTAGAGGTGAGGAAGGAGATGATGAGCAGGGAACTCCCATTCCATCAAGCATAAGAGCAGCAATATCTGAAATCCATCTTTTAGCTTGAGCTTCCTGCATTAATAGCAGACACTACTGTTGTCTTCCCACTCCCCATTCCTCTTCTCTACCTTGCTAAAAGAACCTCGATTTTGTTAAGGTAATTACGTTTTTTCATCTGCTCACCTTCTTTGTCATAGCTAATCCCACCTTCTACTGAATCGGTCTAAACCACTCATGGAAATAAAGGATACAATTTTTTTTTTAAGATTTGTTTATTTATTTGAGAGAAAGAGATCATGAGCAGGAGGAAGGGCAGAGGGAGAAGGAGAGAGAAAATCTCAAGTAGACTCTCTGCTGAGCATGGAGCCTGACACTGAACTGGATTTCATGACCCAGAAATCATGACCTGAACCAAAACCAAGAGTCAGACACTTAACCAACTGAGCTGCCCAGGTGCCCCAGAGGATATCATTCTGACCGCTGACATCTGACATACCCAACTATTGGGGAGACACCCCTGAAACACCTCCTTGTCTCTTAAAAGAGCCATATAGGAAGAGATGGGCACAACTCTTCTCCTGCTGTTAACAGGTTTGGGTGGAGTGGCTACACCACCGTTGACATCTTGTGACCATGAAGGTCATTAGTCTTGAAACAGAAGCCAACACAGAGAGAACACAGAGTAGAAAGAAGGGAAGAAATTATATTCTTCATGATGATGTTTGTGCCAATGAGATAACCAACCATGCAACAGCTCACCTTTAAACTTATTGTTGGAGCTTTCTGAATCAGAATATTTTATAATGTGCAGACAAAAGCATTTTACTTAACTGACTCAGACTTCTAATTCCTTCACATTTTCCTTCAGTCATCAAAAAAAAAGTTTTGTTATAAATGACACTCTAGTGTTGTCTATGCCTTTGAAGAATGAAGAGGAGCCTGAAGACCACCAAGGGGATGAAGGGCCCTGGAACAAGCCTCAAGAACATGTAGATGTGGGGTGATGAGCAGTGAGCAAGGACTCACAGCAAGAAGTGACAGGTGACATCAGAGATGGATGTGCAGGACATGTAAATAAGCCTGAGAGGTCTTCAGAAAGATGAGAGGAGGGGGATTCATTTAAGATGTTAACTTCATTTAGGGGCATGTGGGTGGCTCAGTCAGTTAAGCATCTGCCTTCGGCTCACGTCATGATCCTGAGGTCCTGGGATCAAGCCCAGCATCAGGCTCCCTGCTCAGTGGGGAGTCTGCTTCTCCCTCGCCCTTTGCCCTCCACCCCCCCACTTGTGTTCTCATGTTCTTCTCTTGCCCACTCTCTCTCAAATAAATACATAAAATCATTAATTAAAAAAAGATGTTAACCTTGTTTAGACATGCAGAATAGGGGCTTGGGCTATGATCATCAGATAGTAAAAGGAAGAGTAAAGGCTGAGAAATAGGAAATTGGGAGGCATTCAGGCAATATTGGGTATAAGGATTATCACAGGATCCCCTTCAAGAAAATGAGAGACTCCCATGGGACGATATATATATATATATATATCTCCCTGCATATTTTCTGTAAGGATACTAGTCATTAGAATGACAAATTCAAATTGGTATATTCAGGCAAATGGAAAGAAAGTTCCTCACGCCTCCTCCCTTCTCCCAAAATGAGTTGTAAAATTATGCATGGCGAGTCAGATGAGAGTAAGAAAGCAAAAACCCTCACTCAGACTTGGACAAAAGATAAAACAGGATGGTCAAAAGCATTATTGGTTTCCACCTTCACAACTCACTTTCAACTCTTCAAAAACTAATAAGGAATAAGAAGCTATATTTTAGGTTAATAGTTGCACCATTATTGAAGAACCTGGCTCATATCAATGAGCCATGAGCATTTCCTGCCTTTTCAAAAAAAAACTATAATGAAAAGAATGATTGATTGTACTTGGCATATTTTCCTCTCTGTGGTTGCATTGCACTGCAATTATACAAATATAATATAATTTTTCCAAAGGCCATGGCCACCTTACAGAAGCATTTGAAAACCAACTGTACTTTGGGCTTCTGGGAACGTGTGTGTGCGTGTGTGCGTGCGTGCGTGCGTGTGTGTGTGTGTGTGTGTGAGAGAGAGAGAGAGAGAGAGAGAGATACAACAGTTCAGAAGAGAAACTCATATTGGACATCCAGAGCCTTGCTACCAGTGACTGCCCAAGGGTACCCGCATTTTGATAATACTGGTTTGCCAGAGGTTCTTAAGACCTCTAACTGACAGCTGTCCATTATACTAAGAACTGCTATTTTCACAGGAAGGTCAGAAGCCCATTTCTGACTCTCAGTCAGTGTAAAGAAACGCTGTCCCAAAAAGTAAAATTCTTTTTCAAACACTCTCACCCGCTAAGCACCAGAAAGAGCTCAGAGCTTTCAAAAGTGCTGCGAGTTTAAAGATTTTACAGCTTCGGGAAACACAGTCTGAAAGGAAACAGGAGAAAAACAATACAGACAACATCAGCTGTGTGATCACACATAGTGAGGCATCAAGATATATGACCTCATAGTTTTTGACAGGGGTTTGGAGAACCACTTGAATTACTAGATATTGACACGAACGAAAGAGGGTTTCAGAGCAAGTTTCAAGTGTAGAAGGAGGAAGGACTCACATCCCATCCCCATGGCTGCTGCCGCCCCGTACTGAGAACTCTGCACGCAGGTATCATTCTCCACCTGGCTCACAGCTTATGCTGTGATTAAACCGAACCCTTCTGAGTGTACACCGTTTTGTTCTGTCTCACTATTTCACAGAGGCTTGGTGTGTTAATCAAACTGTCATCAAAGAAAAAAACAGGGCACATTCCACCCAAATGAAGAAAAATTTGAGCTTTCTACAATAAACACATTTTACAGTGGATGAGCTTTTCACAGAGTAATTATTTCGCTTCTCCCAAAGATTACTGATTACATCATACAGAAATACTAAGAGGGGCCTGTTTTATCTTCCCCATCTATCTATGGTTCTTGTGCAAACTTATACTTGTTACCATGAAAAATGACAAATTTGCCATCTGATCAAAATGTTAACAAGGTAACTGTCAGTGAGATGGATCTCTGACTGTCACTGCAAGCCAGAACATGAGGATACATTGATATTTCTCAATGCAGCCACTGCTTCCCCAATGTTCACTAACAACATTTCCACGGTGAGGGTAATAAATCACCTAGAAATAACAAGCTATATAGGATCTCTGGGATATGATAAATTCATCCTAACAGCACTATCTGCAAGGTAGAAAACAATTGATAATGATCTAAAGAAAGCCCTAATCAACTGCCATTTGCCATAATGGGGTAGATGAAGCAAAGACGAATCCTAACCATTTGATGCATGCAATGACAAAATTGAACTCCTCAGAGAAAAACACACAACGCTGAACAAAATACAAATGAGTTAACGTTCTAGGGGATCAAATAAATGGAAGATAAAGTTAATAATATAATCCAGATACAATTTTTATATTAGACATGGGTAGGAATGAGATAATCATAGCAATTGCTGGGTTCATAAATACCCAATAGTGGAAAATGCCCCATGACACTAATAAAGACTGGCTCAGTTCTTAGTATCGTGGCCTTTGTGCCAGTACTTTTAAGACTATTAAGACTCTTTAGGTCACATTATTTCTGAGCCTTTAATTCAGTGGTTTAACCAGTGAAGCCACTTTTGTCCCCCTAGAATTATGGTCAAGAGCCACACCAAAGGAAACAAGAGAGAAGAAAAAGACAAGTCCAAGCGGAGACAGGAAGAAATGGGAAATCAAATGCAAGACAGGAAAGTCCTGCAGGAAGATCATGGCATCAAGTCACAAATATAAGGAAATATGGTTTCAAACTGCTCAAGAATTGCCCACAGCTACATTCTTGAAGTTTTAAGAGTAAGACACAATCGCATGGCAGCTGTTAGTCTAATTCTTCCTCTCCTTGCTCACTACTCTTTGGCTACTCTGGCTTCTGCTGTATCTAAAATACTCCAAGCTCCTTCCCTCCCCAGGGTCTTTGCACTTCCTCTTGCCTCTGTCAGGGATTTCTCTCTTCCCCTGTCTTTTTCCCTTCCTCCAGCTTACATCTTCTCCAAAGTTCTTCCTTGTCCATTCATTTCAAAGAAATCTCCACTCCCAGCCCTTTTGGTCTCTATCACAGCTTCCACTTCCAAGACAGCAAGAACCATGTCTGTGTGGATCACTATGTCTAAGCTGCTCGTATGTTGACTGTCACACAGTAGGGATTAAGCACAGCCCAGAAGCTGAGCTCTTGGATGTCAGACTGCGTGGTTTTGAATCTTGGTGCCAGACCTCAGTAGATATGTAACCTGGTATGAGTACCCAATTTCTGTGTGCCTCAGGGTCCTCATTTGTAAAATGGGGAGAATAGCAATGCTTACTAATGACAGTGTTTTGAAGATTAAATGAGATCATGCATGTAAAAACCTTTAGATAGTATCAGGCACATTGGAAGCCATTCAAATTCATTAGCTGGTGTTATGACTGCAAGAGCAGAGGTAATTCTGACATATTTAAGTGAATCAATTCATGATAATGGATGTTAGGTCAATGGGCCATCTTCTTTATTACTTGTCTGTATTTTTACCATGAGCCCAAACAATACTATGTTCATTCTAGTTCCATAGTCTCAGAATGGATTCTGGTCTTTAAGTCCCTTTAGGGAGTACCAATAAATAGAGTCATTTCCAATATGGCAGCACCAGAAATAGCAAATGCCATTGTTCATTTGGACATCTCAATGGCCTTTCATGGTATAAAAAAATGGATTTGTGGGTCTATTCCCTAAAAGAAACAAAGATGTTCAACACACAAACATTTGTCATGGGCAGCAACACTGTACCTTGGCTCCCACTTTTCAACGATTTATCTCTTCATCCGTTCCATAATCATGCAATTGAATGCTTCTAATGGGCCATGTAGCAGGGATAAAATGATATTAAGACCACCTGGCTATGGAGATACCTGCTTCTAAAGAGGCCAGGTTCCAACCCACCACAAGCTGTTGACCAGTATTATTTCTGTCTGCAACATTGGCATAGTTTTTGAAACTTTTATACATTTACATATTTGGATATTTTTTCTTCCACATATTAGAATGTGGGGATAAAACTATCCTTAGGAAACACATAGGAAGGAGAAGTGGGCAACAGGTCATTAATGAAATCATTTCTGGGAGGTAGGGAGAATGGGAAGACAATGGGTCCCACTAATCTCTATGAGGCAGTAGTCCTTAAGCTTTGGGGCATCATAAGCTCTCTGTCAGATTCTGATTAAAACTATGGATTCCCAAGGCAAGTGCACATACACATAAATGTTCATGTATAATTTCCAGGGGTTGAAGAACCTCATAAAGTTCATCAATGAACCACACAATCCAGGTTAAAAAAACAAAACAAAACAAAACAAAAAAACATTTCTATAAAGACTTAACATTACCCTCACCTCCTTTGCATGCAGTCGTTTGTCCTCCAATAAAAATGAGTAAAATTAAGTTTAAAAAAAAAGAAGAAACTAAAATATAAGGACAGAAAATTAGAGTTTAAAAGATATTTGCTTGGTTACAATCTAAAGCTAAGGTTATTTGCTTTAACATACAATAATGCAATTTTTATTAATTAAATGCAAATTGAAATAAGATAAGACAAACTTATAGCACTGTAATTTCTGAATGGGTAATAACGTGTCAGTTTTTTCCCTAACAAATTAGCTGAGGCAAACTTTCAGTTACTAAATTATAGTAATATGGGATACAAGAAAAAAAATTAACATCAGGTGCTATGAAATTATGCACATTAAGAACTTTCATTTCCTACTTTCTTTTTCACTAAAATAATATTTTTTTTCTCATTTTCAACCAGTCTAAATGTGAGGTATTAATCTTACCTACTGTTCAAATTAAACACTCTCAGGGGCAGGGATGATCAAAATAGGAGTCCTTTAAAATGTTTGCATATAGGATAAAAAAACATTTAGGTATGTAAGACAAAACATTCAAAACACACATGCATATTCATGTGTTTGGAAACACGCAGTTAACATACTTTATGGAATCATTTTGGGGACTCATAGTACTGAAATGTCCTCATATCTTCAATTGGGCAGATAAAGAAAAAAATGTTATTAACAATATTCAAGCACAGAAAACAATTAGGAGGGGGGATTATTATAGCACATTGTTTTCGAGCAGAGCAGCCAGTAATTGAGGTTTAAGAGATCCCTCAGGTAGAACTTAGTGGAGAAATCCAGACTTGGCAATGGAATCTACTTTCCATTTAATTACATTATCCAAATCAAGGATGCAACTTTCACCTTCCCAAAAAGCAAACTGTTTACAGAGAAGACTGTGCAGTCAAGTGAGTGGAGTTGTGGAGAAATTAGGAGCTTCAAAGGACTTCAGGTGATAGGGAAGAACATCTAGAAAATGGACAGGGAGGCAGACACTGTTGCAAATGTTGCTGCTTCCTAGAAAAGCATGACATTGTGGGCCATCACCCCTGGTTGATCTCCTTTGTCACTAAAGAAACATGGTGTCATCCTTAACACTGAACAAAGACACCTAATGCTCGAGAATATAGAGCTTCCTGAGTTGATAAAAGGCAAAACTATGTGGACTTTGGCCATGACTGTGCTGATGACAGAAGAGGGAGGATAGAGAGTTTCCAGGAGAAACGATTTTCTTCGGTGTTCTTCCTAGGTCAGCAACCCCCATTCTTTCCAAACTTCCTTCGTCTCTTGCTTATTTTGGAATCCACATACGTTGGATACAGTGATGTGCCAGGGTTGGTTTGTCCTGACTCATAAGGAGCTATTTATACAATTTTCAGAGATTTTGTAAGCTAGTCACTTAAAAAGCCATGAAAAGTTAAACTTTGTAACCTGTAATTAAATAAACATTAATAGCAATGATAGTATTTAAAAATCCTCACTTCTTAATGATTTCACCATTCTCTATGCTTCTGTGGTACTCATGTGTATTTTATTTGTATGGTAGAAATCCCATACAATAGTATGCTACTGCACATCTCTTTCTAACTGCATAGTGAGGTCTAGTTTGTAGTTTGAAATCAGCCATCGTGGGAGTATTTATATGATGGAATTGACAAACACTACAGATTTACTGTTTGGTTGGTTATCTAGCCCTAAGGAAGTGATGGATAAGATATTAACGCAGATTAATCATGAAGTGTTTTGTGTCTATAATTGTTACATTGTGAACAGCACAGAAAATTGAGAAGATGTTCTTCTAGGATTCTTAATCTATGATTTCACTCAGCAAAAAGGCACGTTATTGATCAATGAGTAACACTTTGGCATAATTCTTCATTGTTTCATTTTTGTGTTTTGTCTTAGATATTACTGTAAACAAAATATCAACCAGCATTCATGTGAAACATTAGCAGCTTTGCTGAACTGGATAGTAACCCAGCATTATTTCTTATCTGAATTTCTCAAACTGTGGCTGAATTGCAGCCTCCAGTTGACTACAAATACAAGAATTCAGCCAACATCAACAAAAGCAGTCTGTGAGAGTAAAAATGCGTGCTATGCATACTTTATATCAGTAAAATTTATAATAAACTTACATGTATATACGAAGATACAGACATTCACATACAAATTTTTTTCCCTGAAGGGATGATTGTTAAACATTTACCAGCACACCACTGGATATAAATACAATAAATATACTTAGTGAAAGATGATCATTCAACTTTCCTACAGACAACTTCATTATGGTTGGAAACTAGAGGTTACGAGGTTTACTGGGTCATTATTTGCTATACCATTTATTTCCCCATACAGCAAGGCTTCCAAGTTGGTGACAGATCTGAATCCTCCTTCTGCTATTTTGAGGGTAGAAAGGGGAGTCCTGCTAGGGGATGGTAGGGGAATTCACCTTTAGCAGGGAGGAAAGAACAGGAGAAGTTAACAGGCTGTCAGTTGCCAGTAGACTGCTGAGAAGTAGCTACTGGACATAATGGAAAGTATTCAAACGAAAGGTCATTCATGTGAAATCTTTGGGAGAAAATGTACTTTGTGAGTGTTGAGATAATATTAAGAGATCCTGTTTGGTGTTTGGTTGTATTCAAACTAGTTTAGAAATAAAACTCATTTAATTTTAAAAACAGAAAAGACCTTAAGCCGATGTTTCCTTGCAGTTTTACGTTTCAGAAAACAGTAAAAAAAAAAAAAAAGAAAAATCATAAAAAAAAATTTTTAAAAATCACCAAAACCAAAAATTAAGCAAAACAAAAATGGGATACCAAAATAGACATGCTATTTTGTTGTTGTTGTTTCCAAGTACAGATATTTTTAAACCCTTCTATTATCAGCCTCATGTCCTTAAGAAAGCTCGTCAGTTGCCATGAGGGTCACTCAGAAGTTAAGAGGTACCCAAAGTTCATTTACTATCAATGCTCAGAAGGGGAAATAGGAGAAGCACTGGGTCCAGCCGATGGAAGCTACGTCAGCCTCATCCTGGCTGAAGTTCAGGTTCAACTACACAAAAACTGCCTAAGAAACACTTAGAACCAGTGAGCACAGGGACTGCCACGTATCCTCTCTGTTCCAGAGAGTCTGAAGGAAGCAGTGACCTCAGGAAAATAGACCCAAAGGGCTTCTAGAAAAGAACATCAAGCCCATGCTACCTGGTGCCATATATTTTTTTTTTTCTTTTAAACTGCTACCCTCTGTGATTTGATTTGCTCCAAGCTCTTCTGAGCATCTGTAATAGAACGGAATGCAGCAGCGGCAGCCTACTGGGTTTTGCTTTAGTGGAGTGGAGCACTCTGTCTGATCATCGCTTTCCAAGATCCAGCTTCACATCCTAACTTCATCTTCCTTGCAAAGCTTTGCTACTTTCCTGCTTTTTTTTAAGGCCCTGAAGTATATAGGCCCGGGGTCACCAACAGTTGGGTTTTTTCTTTGACTTCCCTCCATGGAAGCCACAAGGCACATATGAAGGACATGAACACTGCTTTCATTTACCAAAAGAAATCAGCTTTCCACTGGGAATTGCAAGCACGTGCCAGGTTCCCCATTGTGGCTCATAAGAACTCACACACGCTCAGGGTGAGCAAAACCAGCAGGGACGCAAGTCTCAGCCAAGAAGACATTTGCTAGTTTTCCTTGAAATTTTCAAACCTCTGATCCTAAGAGAAGGCAATGCCAGGCATTTATACTTGCGAGGACAGGAGGGTGGTGGGATCAAGGCAAAAAGACACATTTGAGGGAATGCATTCTACTGGGCAATCTGGCATGGAGGTTCTGAGGCAGCTTTTCCTACCCGTGAATGCCAGGGCATCACAGTGCCTTCTTAGGGCTCCGTGGTGACATGTAACACTTTCTACCCCATGAAGACAGCACCAGAAGGCAAGGAACACCACGTTCCTATCACGTATGACAGCCTGGAAATCCACTCTTCCCCAAAGTGGTCATTTGGGAAATGAAAGAAAGAAAGAAAGAAAGAAAGAAAGAAAGAAAGAAAGAAAGAAAGAAAGAAAGAAAGAAAGAAAGAAAGAAAGAAAGCACCCCCCCCCCCATTCTCAACCCTTAGTTTCCACCAATTCATTCTCCTAAGCCTGAAGGCACATTTCGCCTGAGCATCTCAGCTCACAGAACTCAGTGGAAAGAAGGAATCGCACTCCCACTCACTGAGGCCCAGCTATTTTCTGGGCACTCTGCAAGTACTGTGCCATTAATTAATGCTCCCTATAGCCCTATAGGGGCAGCCTTTGGACCCCTGCCTTACAGATCAAGAGAGTAAGGCTCCCTCACTAAGTAAATATACATTTATTAAGCATCAGGTACCTGCCAGAAACCACACCGCACAGTTTCCAGAGAAGAGAAAGATGGGGCCCCTCACCTTACAGAATTTCCAGCCCAGTGGAGCTCAGAGAAGCAAGTGCCTAGAGAGTCAGTAAGTAAACTTCTGGCTGTCTGGCTAAGTGAGGAGGAGGCAGGGAAAGAGGGGACAGTATGAGAAGACAAGAACAGAAAGAAAAGGAAACGGAAACGGAAATGAAACGAAACGGAAATGAAAAGAAGTCGCCTAAGGATGCCCAGATAATAAAATGAAGAACCCAAATTTGAATTCCAGACTCTTCACTCTCCACTTCACCAAGTCATATAGCCTTGGAGATGCCCCTACCGTCCTGCTGATTTCTGAGAAAAACAATGAGAGAAAGAACAGTAGTGGAGGAATCTGTCCCAGAGCTCGATCTCATTCACTGGAGGCCAAGCATCATCGTTGGGTCATGGGCTTCCTTTCACAAATGTGAGAACAGGACCTGAATTCCAGATTTGAGGTGAGGACCAGAAGGTTTCAGAACACAGTCTGCCCTTTTAAACTCATCTTTATTAATATTCTTCAGGCACCCAGGTAATGAGCAAGTACAAAATACAGCCCCCTCTGGCTGCAGCAGCCGGAAAGCCAAAAAAAGAAGACTGCATGTCGTGCCATCCTATTATAATAAGAAATTAAAAGGGCACAAAACAGGATACTAATTAGCAGTCATAAAACTCAAGGCTCTCAGCTGCTCATCTTCATACCTGGGCAGTAAAACTGCCACGTATTCAGTTAACATGGTAGAGTGGCAGAGAGCAATCCCTGAGGGCTCAGCCAGCATGAGGCCGGGGACGCAACCAGATCCAGTAGCACAGCCTGTACTCTCCCCAAAGTCCAAAGGCATTCGGGCAACTGCCTAAGAATTAAAAATGACCTAATCCAGATAGAGGCAGATGCCTCCTAACTCAGCAAGGGACAGTCGGGGACACGGCTGATTTCCGATTGGTCATTGTCAAGGCCCTCTCCCCAAGACGTATTCCCGTCTATGGTCTCCCACAGATTCTATGCAGAAGGCTACTTCTGAGAAATGAGATGGTTTGATTAGCATGCAGGGGCCGAAGTTGAGCCTGAAGGAGAGACACCTTCATCAATAAAATCTTTTTTGATTAAATTCAGTCTTTCTTCTTGGGACTGCTAGGAGCTTAGAAAATAAGCCGGGTGTGCTTTCTAACTTTTATCCCCCATTTGTTCCCTGAGGATTTCCAGGATTCTGTTGCCATCAGGGCAATGTGGGAGAAGAAAGAAGGGGATCTATTTTCTTTAACAAGTTGCCTCTTAAGAAATTCAGACTCAGTGATTCAGACTTGGGAATTCACCCTACTCAGACACCTAGCTTGGCCAAATGGTTGTGTATTCCAGGTTAACCAATTAATTTATTATAACTTTAAAATGACCATACACTGCATATATGGAGAACCACCTATTTTATTTTATTTTTAAAGATTTTATTTATTTGACAGAGAGAGAGAGCACAAGTAGGGGGAGCTGTAGGCAGAGGGATGGGGAGAAGCAGGCTCCCCACACAGCAGGGCCCTGGGATTATAACCTGAGCCGAAGGCAGTCGTTTAACCAACTGAGCCACCCAGAGGCCCCTGGAGAACCACCTTTGAAAAAAGAATTTGAACTTTCGTTTCGTTTTGTTTTGTTTTTACATAAGGAAAAAATTGCATCTCTATTGCATGTGAAATTGAAACTCGGCATTTTTTTTTATTTTTTTATGAATGACACCATTAAAAAAGCCAAATTTGCAGACAAAGCAATGATGTGAGTGAACTGTATAATAATCATCATATTTATCTTATTTTCCACATTATAATAAGGGATATATAATACCCATAGTAATATCCTTCACTTACTGTGCAGCAAAAATCTGGGAGAAAAAAAAATCAAGACTTTTTTTAAAAGAACAGTTCCACAGTAAAAAAAGAGACTGTCCCTATTTATTCATTATCCTTGAAAGATCTGGACAAGTATCACTGGGAAGGGATTGGGTCCTCATCTCTGTACCATCAGTGATTTGGTCTGCCCAGGATGACCTTCTGAAAGTCTTAGAGTCTGTCTTTGTGTCTCTCATCCTATTCCCATGAACACCTATTGTCTTCATTTGTCCCTACTGCTTGGGATTATATTTAAAAAATGTTCAACAGTCCATGAGCCCTGGACAATCAGAATGGGACCGGATGCTAGAAATCTGCAGCCAGTCCAGCCTTCCCAGCACATACTGCCCACATATCCATCCAACCCCAGGTCTTTTCAAGTCTCTGATGATAATATGGGCACCTCCCCTAGGATTTGCCTTCTTAATTAGATGTCTAAAAGGACAATTCATGAATCTCTAGTGGTGATAATTCTAGTGCACGTACCACAGGCTAGTAGAACTACTCTCATACCAAACGAAGCCTCCTCCTACCACCCTCAAATTCCACCATGGGAGTGAAGCCCTTCACGGGGTCCCTGACTCATGCGGGATCCATGACCAAGTCTTTTACATTCTCTAGAAAAACTCACTCTACATAAAAGACACTGCAGCCTTGGCCCCACTCTCCCTCAAAGAAATGCTGAAAGGTCAAGTAAGAGAAGACACTGAGATGTGCTTTCAATGCTTTCAAAGAAAAAGATACTTTCTAACCCTAAGATATAATTGCTAATAAATGGTTTCTCTTTACAGAAGGGTTAAAGGATTTTTAATACATATGTTCTTTGGTGCTCATTAAGAAAACTCTAATTCTTCATGGGTTCATAAGCACATACATAGCTAAGAATAATTTGCAGTGATGGTGCAGTAATGAATGTACAATTCTAATGAGAGAAAGCGCATTGGCTGGAAACGTGTTGTTCTTTTCTTCCTTTCTTTTGTCAAAGATATTGTATTGAATTTTCTTCAGAGGGTTTATTAGTGCCTGTTTAATATTATCCCCCTCTTTCATGTGAAAACTTTCATTAGAATCCTAGGCAAAGCTTTAGGCTTTCAATGAAGAGGTTATTAAAAAATAATTAATATCTAAATGGTGCTCAAAATACCACATTACAGTTAATCGACAGCATTGTCACAAGGCACAGAGATGGGGAAGATATTAAATACCAGAGAGCCCAGCCTGATCCATCAGTAATTTCATTATTTCCAAGTACAAAATTAACTTTGAGAGGCTGAAGACTGTAAGGCTCCTGGAGGCTTCATTTGTTCTGCACAGATGATTTCCTTTTGGGGACTCCATGGAGGAAATTAGACCTGACTTTTTGGTGGTTTCCATAGCTGGTTCTCCACTTTTCACATTTCTTATGCTAGGATGGCCATAAATACGGTCCGGGGCATTACTCTGGAACTCCTTCTCAGGGTGTCTAGAAAACGAACCATTGGATCCTCCGGGTTCCTACTTCACTGGAGGCCAGGTTTAAGGAGAGGCTGGTTTTAGGGTCCCTGGATAATCAATGCTGCCTTGGTTCATTTCCTGTTGGGGGAATTCTGAAGCTCATTTGTTAGCTTCTCAAGGCAAAATGGTTACTTTAATTCATATACAAAATGGGAGCCAATTCAATGATTCTCTTTTATTAGTCTGAAGTCAGCCAAAACAGCTAATGAATCTTAGTATCTAAATTTCTCAAGTATGATCTTTGAAACACTATTATGATAGAACTGCTTTGAAAAGAAAGAAAGAAAAGAAAGAAAGAAAGAAAGAAAGAAAAAAAGAAAGAAAGAAAGAAAGAGAAAAGAAAGAGCAGAAAAAGAAATAATAAGAAAAATGTGACAATTCAAAGTACTTTTGGAAATGCTGATTATATCTCTTCCTGGAGTTTCATAAAGGATGTTAAGGTCTGAGAATTTCTGCAGTTAAGAACCCTATTTAGGGGCGCCTGGGTGGCACAGCGGTTGGGCGCCTGCCTTCGGCTCAGGGCGTGATCCCAGCGTTCTGGGATGGAGCCCCACATCAGGCTCCTCCACTATGAGCCTGCTTCTTCCTCTCCCACTCCCCCTGCTTGTGTTCCCTCTCTCGCTGGCTATCTCTGTTAAATAAATAAATAAAATCTTAAAAAAAAAAAAAAAAAGAACCCTATTTAATTTTGTTTAGCTGAGAATTTTTCAAGGTTATTTACCATGGAACTTTCTTCATTTTCCCTCCTCTGTCTCAACCTGTTATGGTTCCAGAGAATATACTTTGGGAAGTGATGCTCTCGGTTAATCCACACCTGCACCCGGCATTAGCTGGCAGCCATCGATTTTGATACAATCATACAAGCATATGCTCAGGATTTCTCCAACACAAGGTCAGAATAAAGGTAATATACTCTTTAAGTGTAGGTTCCTAACGTGGTGGGACATGTGCCAAGCGCCCCAAGAACTTACGCACTTTCCGGAAGCCTAAAAATCTATGGGTTAAAGACTATTAATCCATCTTTCTGGCTGTCCAGCTGAGGTCAAGGGCCAACTCTGTGGCAGCTGGAATGTCAGGAGCTGGAATGTCAGGGAGACCAATACAAGTCAAGTGTGGCCTCCAGAGGCTACCTTGCCAGCCACAGACAACTAACCGTAAACCATGAGATGTGTAACATGGAAAAAGGGAAGTTCATTCTGCATGAGGGGCAAAGGAAGGTTAGTAAAGACAGTAGTTGCTGAAACATGCTTCAGTGGAGAGATTTTGCCAGGTACAGTGAGTAAACTACATGAAAAGCACTGAGGGTGCAGATGTGAGGGGATGGCCTTCTTAAGCTGTTCATTCCCCCAACACCGGAGACAATCCAATAGGTCTGTGCTCCCCCCACCTTGGCCCAGAAAGACCCTTCATGTCTCCCAGAAGCAGGCGTCCATACTTTATGGGCACCAGCATAGGGATACATCTGTGCCTCTGCCTGATGAAACAAAAGGGTCCTTAAAACCTAGATATTCATGGATGTCTTACAAGCACAGTCATTTTACGTGACCATGAGGAATGACTCATTTGAAGCATCCTTGCAGTACATTCTTTGAGGAGCAAGGAATCCATAAGCACTCAGAGATTTGTTTACATTTTCCTGAGTAGAACATAGCTGCTCTTAAAAGACTATCGAATTTAAAGAAATGCTGAGAAGCAGACATATGATAACTGCACTGTCCCTGAACTACAGGTAAAAAAATGGAAGCAAATTTTCAGGCTAGATGTCATTTGATGATTTGAGGTGAGAACACTGTCCCATCCCCAAATTTAGCCAGATCCCTATTTTCTGAAGCCCTCAAGTTGCCTACAGGCTCAGTCTACCCTAAATAGTGACCCTGTAATTTGCAGGTTGAAGAAAAGTGAGAGAAACTGGCAAAGTTCCATATCACCAGGAGGGATGTAGCTGGTGAAACAGGCAGTGGTGTTTAAACACAACAAAGTGAGTTTTGAACCTCCTAAGCAAACTGACAAATTGCCCTCTGGAGTGCAATTCCCAACATCAGCCCCACTTTGCCAGGATGGCTTGTCTTCTGTCTCTACTGCCTAATCACTCTCCACCCCCAGAATGGCAGTCAGTGTGATTAAAATAACTACCAGCAAAACAGTCTGGTAATTGGCCGTCTTCTTTGTTAAATATAATTCTGGTCAGCAAGATTGATAGGCTCTTTTGGTCATTAACAACCTATGAAACAACTGTAAATTTAAAGTCATCACTTTCCTGAGCCCTGGTGTTAAAGAGGTTAGAGGGCAGTTACACTCAGGTAGAGTCAAGAGCTGGAAAATTAAACCAGACTTGAAAAGTAAGATGTAACAAACTAGTATTCCTCAAAGAGTTCTGCGGACCTATGTGGAACTGGGGTATTATTCATGCTAGGGAATTTGTTCCATCACTTTTTTTTTTTTAAAGGGAAACAAATCCTTTTTTTAAAAGATTTTTTAAAAACTTATTTATTAGAGAGAGAGAGAGAGAGCATGTGCAAGAGCAGGGGGAGGGGCGAAGGGGGAGGAAGAAGCAAATTCTCCTGCTGAGCAGGGAGCCCGATGCCTGGATCAATCCCAGGATGTTGAGATCATGACTTTAGTCATTTAACTGACTGAGCCACCCAGGCAACCCTAAAGGGAAACAAATCTCAATGCCTAGCAATATAATTTAGGCGGGGATGGGAAATCCTTAAACATTGAACCCAGCTGAAATTAAGATTTTATTGGAAATGAAACACCTATCCATCAATCATAAAAATATTACCTAATGTTGAATCTAGGACAGAACATGTTCTTTGGTCATGTCTGGGCTTCCTAAGAACATTGATTCCTGAAGAGTGTTTTCATATTTCATATAAAAATAGATATGGAAACTTTTTTTTTTTTTAACAATTTTCACTTTCTTTGTCAGGGAGAGAGAGAGAGGGACAGAGCACAAGTGGGAGAGTGGCAGGCAGAGGGAGAAGCAGGCTCCCCGCTGAGCAGGGAGCCTCATGTGGGACTCGATCCTAGGACCGTGGGACCATGACCTGAGCCGAAGGCAGACTCTTAACCAACTGAGCCACCCAGGTGTCCCTGGAAACTTTTTATTTTATTTTTTTTTAAGATTTTATTTATTTATTTGACAGAGATAGAGACAGCCAGCGAGAGAGGGAACACAAGCAGGGGGAGCAGGAGAGGAAAAAGCAGGATCATAGCAGAGGAGCCTGATGTGGGGCTCGATCCCATAACGCCGGGACCACATCCTGAGCCGAAGGCAGACGCTTAACCGCTGTGCCACCCAGGCGCCCCCCTGGAAACTTTTAAACTACTCTTAAGACCATATTTAAAAAGTGGAATCACTCAGAGACACATTCATTATAACACACTGTATTTTAAAACTGTATCTATAAAATTGCTAAGTATATAGTCAGTTGAATTGGTCAGTTAGTGTTATTATCTTTATGCCACCATATTTTGATCTAACATTTTACCTAACCAAAGCTTGTTGCTGGCCCATTTGTTTTATTTGACATTCACAGGCCATTCACAGGGAAAGGAAGCGGACTCTTCCATTGGTATATTTCCTAGTAGCACAAAGAATCAATCTCAGGCTTCAAGGTGACAACTGGTGACACAGCCCAATCTCACTCTACCCATGAATGGTCTAATCAAGAGCAAAATGGCAAGAATAAGAGGGAAGAATATCTCCCTATAGCCTCCAGGTCTTAGATCATTGGGAAGGACTCTTTGCAACCCAAAAAGCAAAGAATGTAAGATGAATCAGTGCAGGAAGGCAAATTGGATTTTGTACACTCTACTCTGGAGAAAAACATATCCCTAGGACTGATCCTCAAAGGTATCTCTACTAATGGAGAACTTTAGGGATGTCTCCAAGGGTAAAAGACCAAGACCACCAATGTGGCAACACCACAAATCTGCTGAACACCACATTTGTAGAAAGGATGTTCTGTCTGCCTTTATAAAATTAAGAAACAAATGAGTAAGCAGAAAAAATACTAGTTCTATTGCTTAAAGTTCAGAGGAGCTTGGGATATTACTTACAAGATGCATTTCAACTATGTTTCCCCTTCCTTACATGTTCACTGGATGTTAACTCACAGGTATGCAGTATCTCCCCGTTCTAGCTCAGAATTTACAGCTTGAGGGGGAAGAATTAAGGTACCGAAGGGCAAGTAGGCTTGACCTCAAATACCAGCTCTGACCAAATGGTAATTGCCCGTGTTAAGAAGGACCCTGGGTAGGGGGGCGCCTGGGTGGCTCAGTCGTTAAGCATCTGCCTTTGGCTCAGGGCCTGATCCCAGGGTCCTGGGATCGAGCCCTGCATCAGGCTCCCTGCTCTGCTGGGAGCCTGCTTCTTCCTCTCCCACTCCCCCTGCTTGTGTTCTCTCTTTCTCTGGCTGTCTCTCTCTCTTTCTGTCAAATAAATAAATAAAATCTTAAAAAAAAAAAAAAAAAAAAAGAAGGACCCTGAGGCTGTATTTGGACTCAGTGGAAAAGAGTAACATGATCAATTAATAATGCCTGCAGAGGCGGCTTCACAAAGAGGTAAGGAATGGATTCTGAAGACACACTGAGTTGTTTGAATCCCAGCCATGTAACTTACCAGTGAGGCAAGGTACCGATGGCACCTCAACTTACCACATACAAAATGGTAAAAATAGCAATGACTATAGGATTATTAGCATTAAATAAATACTACACATTAAGCAACATTCACAATATCTAGCACATAATTTTCACTAAGTAAACGTCAGCACTATCACCAGCAGGACTAGTCACCACTGTTGCTGATTGGCATTGCACCGTAAAGAGGTGGCCTTCTTTGCCCATGGAGCTGTTCGTGTTCTAGAATCTGCTCCTCAACTCCAGTGTAGACCTAACAAGTATCGCACTTTGGAGACAAGGTGGCTGTGGGGTCTTAGAATAAGTCAAAGCTACACAGTTCTTCCTGTGACTGAATACTGGAATTCGGTAGAACTAACCTCCAAAATGCAACATATTACAGTAGTGCTATTATAACATTTTTGGACCGTGAAAGATGAAAATGTCTTTTAATAACTCGTATTTTCAGGGCACTGCCAATTGATTAAAATTGGTGTATCTTGACTTAAAATAAGTCATTTGGCCTTCTTCTGACTTCCTAGACTGCTAATAGCATGCAATCCCACACTTCCTATGCTCAACCCCACTGAATAACGGATCAAAAAGACACCGGTTCCACCTCCTATGTTACAAGAAGCCTTCGCATACTGCAAGTTTGGCTCCATCACTCACAGGCAAAGAAAAACTTTCAAACCTAGTGGGTGAGAATAGGCTTCTGAATTTGACTGTAGTGGCGCTTCTACTGGTTACTCTCATCAGGCATCAGGAACTGGAATTAGGGCATGAGTTCTCAACTGAGGGCAATTATGCCCCTCAGGGAATATATGACAATGTCTGGAGACATTGTTGGTTGTCACAACTTGGTGGGAGACGCTACTGGCATGAGGTGGGTGGAAACCAGGGTTGCTGCTAAGCACCCCGCTGTGCACAGCCCCGTCTCCACCAACAAGAGTTCTCTGGTTCAACACGTCAGTAACGTGGAGTCAAACCTTCCTCTACTATGGAACACAGATCAGTGTGGACTCATTGGCTAAATGTTTCCCTCACTAGACTGAAACCTCTACGTGGGCAGGGACCACCGTAGCCTTGGTGCTTGACATAATGCCTCATACTTAATAAGGACTCTATTCATTTCTGCAGAGTGAGGGAACTGTAACAGTAGAAAACACCATGGGTCTCAACCTTTCTTCAAAGCAGAGCAAGCACTTCTTCCACATCGAAGTCATAAAGTAAGGTGAAAAGAGAAGATATAGCCAAATATGACTTTGTTATTGGGACACAGAGCAGTGAGACACGTTTAATAAATCCATCCCTTCCTCCTACATGCCCATCTTCCCTATAGCAGTAGCTGGGGCCACAGCTAGAACCTACCAATAAGCTGTCAATTCACCACCAAATATTTCTAGAATCGACACACTTTTCTCCTGTGTTGCGGCTACCAGGCATGGACAAGCCATCATCATCAACATCTCTTAATGGGACACCCCAATTTTATTTTTGACCTCTAACTTCCATTCTCCACACGGTAATATTCTTTTACAGGTACTAATCACAGCTCGCCATTCCTGTGTTCAAAACCTGCTCGAGTCCTTACTAGAGCTTAAAATGTCTTATAAGGTCAGGCACTTCCTCACCTTTTCACACTCGAATCACAATGCCCATTTTCCTACTTAACCAACACATCTAGCTCCTTCTCCCCTCAGAGCCTCTGTATTGGCCTGGAATGCTCTTCCTCCAGATGCTTCCATGGCT
The DNA here is from genome assembly GCF_024610735.1 of Ursus americanus. Lineage (NCBI taxonomy): Eukaryota > Metazoa > Chordata > Mammalia > Carnivora > Ursidae > Ursus > Ursus americanus. The sequence goes on along the minus strand of NC_142140.1, from coordinate 30,471,974 downwards.
GCCACTGGCATGTCATTCAGGAGTCAATTCAAAGTCAATTCATCAGAGAGAAATTTTCTGACTATAGAGGATAAAGAACTGCCCTCTCCTCTTCTTTACCAGACATGTTACTTTGTTTTATTTCTTCAGATTATGAGTCAAAATCTGTGAGTTTATTCTTCATTTGTTCAGTTATACTTGCATGGCTGGCCACCCCTCCCCACATGTATGTCAGCTCCATGCGAGCAGGAAATCTTACTACCTTCTTTGCTATATTTCAAGCACAGAATCTGGCACAGTGAAGGTGTCAATACCTATTTGGTGGATGAATAGATTTCTCAAGAGTGAATGAAATGATATGTAAATGAGCAATGAAGAGCGAAAAAGGCATCATCCAAAAGGAAATACACATAAACTGCCCCTTGCAAAGAAGTTTTCTAGAATTTCCAAATTCAACCCCAAATTGCATCCTTTGTTTAACTGAGATCAATGCAACATAAGCCAAATCATCAGAACAATTTGAAAAAAATGGTTAATGTTTATCAATCACCACATACAACTCAAATTAAACTAATGTGTTAGTATAAATCTTTCATTCTTTTCATGAGCACTAAATTAAAGTTCATCTTATATTTTTAAATCTCTTACAAGCAGAGACAATGAAATGATGACATGAAAATACAGTGAATAATTTTAATAATGCTCAATACATAACCATAGCAAAAATTTCATAGGCTTCCAAATATGGTTCAGCAATGTGGACCAGCATGGTATGAAAATAAATTTAAGTCTGTTTTCCTTTTATAGTTTTTGTCACTGTGAAAAAAATCATTAAAACATTTAATATTCACAGGCAGTATCTAAGGCAAGAATCGGAGTGAGCCATCCTTGCAGAAACCTGGAACACAGACAAGCGTAATGTTGCTTTTTTAGGACCGTGTGATATATTTGTGTGCATGTCAGCTGTAAAGAAAAGAAGCCAGAATTATGCTGGCAGTGGTCGGGAGGGATGGATAAATGATGGCATCCTGAATCAAGCACAGTCAACGATGAGAAGAACAATGGTGAATTGCCACATACACCTCGTCTTGCTCTGCCTTCTGCCCACCTTTCCAACTCCAGGTGTTATCACTCAGCAACACCCCAAAACTTGTAGTGTTGTGAACTTCCTAGAGTCTTGGGCTATCTATTTCTTCACTGACACCACAGATCAGTGCAATCTAATAGAATCTTCCCCAGTGATGGAAATTATCTAATTCTCCACTAATGAGGTAGCTCCCAAACACATGTGGCCACTGAGCACTTGAAATGTGGCTTGCACAACCAAGGATCCGAATGTTTAATTTAATTTTAATCAAATTCATCACATACAGTATGTGGCAAGTGGCCACCATACTGCACGATGAAAGCCTAAGTGGCTTCTGTTAACTCCCTCCCTTATTGGTCTAAGAAACACCTACTCATAGTACAAGACTCAACAAAAATGTCCCTTCTTGTAGAATGCCCTTCCTGCTCCTGTTCCCTCTGTGACAGGTACATATACTTTGAAAATATTCATTTATCACTCTAACGTAATTACTTTATGACATGTTGGTCCTTCCACTAGATGTGAATATCTCGAGGGCAGGGCTCTGGATCATCTCTAAATCCTTAGTTCAGTGCTTGGCACATGAGAATTATTTGACAAATATTTGCTGGATGCTCAAGTGAGATAGTGAAACCATCTTTAGATATGAGCAAATATGAGCAGAGCTTCTCAGGAAAGTTCTTCCCCAGGGAAGGTTTTACTGCTTTCGTACAAGAAGTTACAAACCAGATATGACCTTCAGATTTGGCAGTATTTTGCCATGTGTATTTTTTTTTTAAGATTTATTTATTTATCTTAGAGACAGATAATGTGGGGGAGAGGGGCAGGGGAGAGAGACAATCTCAAGCAGACTCCCCACTGAGTACAGACTCCCCTCCCCCAACACGCGGCTCCATCTCAGGACCCTGAGATCAAGACCTGAGCCAAAAATCAAGAGTCAGCCGCTCAACTGACTGAGCCACCCAGGTGCCCTGCCATTTGTATTTTTTTTTTAATGGAAATTGTTTTCCAGTGTTTAAAAGTAAGATTTCCAGGAATAATTATTAGACCTGGCAATTTTAGTCTTATACTCCTACTTGGCAAGAATGAACCAGAAAGGAACATGCAGCTGCATCTTTTAAATAATAAATACACTCTACAGATTTTGTTTTCTTACTCCCAGCCAACTTTAATCATTTATGGTCTCTTTCTTCTGCAGGCATTTGACCTTTTAACTCCAGACACTGAATGAAGAGCCATGAAGTTCAAGTTCAGACACTGATCTCTTACTTACAGTAGTCAAATAATAATAGTAACAGCAACAACAACGGGTGCTAACATTTACTGAGCATCACATGCCACGCATTCTGCTAGGCAATTAATACACACTGTCAGATGCAATCCTTCAAACTACACCATGACCTAGAAAATATTTCTAGCCTTATTTTGTCAGTGAGGAGACTGAGACTCTAAGGAGCGACACTGGGTATCAGCAGAAAGTTTTGTCCCTAGATCTGTCACCAGAGTCCTCGCTGCCATCTCACCATTCCAAAGCCACATCACATTTGACTTTACAACAGCCTCACCTATCCCTGTTTTTCCAGGCCTGGATGTAGACCCTGAGCATGATTCAAAGTGGGACCCTGGGCAAGTGACATAACTTTTCTGTGTTTTGCTCTTCTACTAGCAATGAACTTCAGAAATAAGAGCTGACATTAGCTCCAGGGGCACATGTGGGCATATGAGATGATGCAGGTGAAATACTGAACTTCTCAGACATTTTCACAAATGGAAAATGATCTCATCTGAGTAGGCAGATAATGGCTGGGGGTAGGCTGACACACCTGGAGTAGGGAGGCAAGAAAGGTTTTAACGATCTAAAGAAAACAATGGCACTGTGGCTTCTGCTGGCATCCAGCCCTGAACATCAAGGAACCCTCACCTAGGGAAAGAACGTCTCAGTGGAACTAATACAACTTTGGCTCCTTGTAGCTCTGTGCCAATTAGGTGACAGCAGAAGTATACAAGTCAATGGAGGGTGCAAGAGTCAGCTGTTGTGGGCCCAGTACTATGCCAGGCCAGGAATTGGCACTTTTTCTGTAAAGATCCAGATGGTAAATATTTTAGGCTTTGCAGGCCATATGTGAACAAATGAGCATGGCTGTGTTCTAATATAACATTATTTGTGAAACCAAACCACTGGTTCACTCACTGTAGTTTGTAACCCCTGAGCTAGGCACCATGAAGGCAGAATAGAAGCTCAGCAGGAGATATTGTGCCTGCTCTTCACCTTCAACCAGCACAATAGCAGGAACAATACAAGATGGTGCCTATTGGATTCATCTCTCTAGGTAGTCTCAAACCTCGAATGTAGAGGTCTGGATAGTGACAGTGACTTAGCTAAAAGGCTCTCAGTAGCTCCAGTCCCAAACTGGCCCCGCAGGGCATGAGAACAGTTGCGTTTCTATGTTGTTCCGGTGGATGGTTCCCTCTAGCAACGGTGTAGGCTGGAGAGCAGAACAGGTGCATTGACATGGCCCTTCAGCTACATGATATATTAGCGCCTTGACTAAATCAAAGTTAACAGAAGACAGGCCTGCAGTATCCAGAACAATGGCACATAGGGATGTTTGGGTTTGTACATTTAGACCAAACCAAATGTCTTCCTCTCCTTGTACCCTCTTTGACTCCCCCCAGGTGCCATCCCTGGCACTACCTTAAACTAAGCCATCCACTTGTGCTTGAACTGCTCACTCCTTATGGACCATGCATTCACCAAGACGAGGGGTGGCTTCTGCCTTAGGCCAAATTTTCAGCCCCTTTTCAGTCCTTCCTTGACGTGATCATACTGAGGTTGGTTGTTTTTCTTCTGAGTGTGTGACCAACATGATTAAAAGAAGAAAACATTTACTTCCTGTTCTGTTGGATAATGACATCTTTCACGATCCTTATTCTTTGGGTTTTGTTCTCATTTAACCCTGTTTTCTTTTATAGTATTAATTCCGCCTATTTCTACACTATCTTATGAACTTTACTAATATTTTATTGTCATTCTTACTCTTCATTGTTTTACTTTTCAAGTGAAATGGTGAAGAATATGAATGGGCACATTTCTAGGAAATACCCTAGTCTCAGCCAGAAATCCAGAGGTTCAGCCCTACTCTGCCTTTGCCATCTGTGGGGGCTCTGGACAAATGAGTGGACATCTTTGAACTTTAATTGCTTCACTTACAAAATAAAGTCTGCCAATCCCAGAAAGAAGCACAAGGATTAAATGAGTTAATATGGAAGATTTTTCTTACAACTCAGTAATAAAAAGATCTGCAATCCAATTAAAATGGCTCCATATAGACATTTCTCCAAAGAAGTTATGCAAACGGCCATAAGCATGTGCAAAGATGCTCAACATCATTAGCCATCCTGGAGACAGCACTTCATCCCCACTAGGATGGCTATAATTAAAAAGTTAGAAAATAACAAATATTGGTGAGGATATAAAGAAATTAAAACCCTCATACACTGCTGGTAGGGATGTAAGATGGTATAGATGCTTTAGGTTAAACATAGATTGGCCATATGACACAGCAACTCCACTCCTACATATATACCCAAGGGAAATGAAAATATATGCCTACACAAATACTTGTACATGAATATCAGCATTCTTGGCAGCATCATTCATAGCAGCCTTATTCATAAGAAAGTGAAAATCAACCCTAATGGCCATCAATTGATGAATAAATAAGCAAAATTTGTACAGTCATATAATAGAACATTATTTGGCAATAAAAAGAAGTGGAGTACTGATTCATGCTACATGATGTATGAGCCTTGAAAATGTGATGCTAAGTGGAAAGAGGTTGGTCATAAAGGACCACCTAATGTACAATGTCCACTTCTGTGAAATGTCCACATTCGGCAGTTTGTAGACACAGAAAATCACTGATTGTCAGGAGCTGGGGGAAGGAAGGGATGGGGAGTGACTGCCTTTGGGAATGGGGTTTCTTTTGGGGGTGATAACATGTTCTGAAATTAAACAGTGATGATTGCATACCGTGTGAATACACTTAAAACCATTTAATTGTACATTATAAATGGTTAAACTGCATGGTATTTTAATTGTATCTGAATAAATACATTCAGATTAACCATTATAAATGGTTAAACTACATGGTATTTTAATTGTATCTGAATAAATACTGTTACTGTAAAAATATGGGAGGTTTCTACCCTATGGCCTGGCACACAGTAAGAGCAAAAAATGGTCACTATTATTATCATTAACTCATCTGTTTTTAAACTATAATAGATTATTCTGGAGCCTTTTAACTCTGTTATTCTGAGAATGTGCAATGAGGTCTAGAGAAGGAAGATTATTGTGGGCTGGAGTAGTCAGGAAGTACCTTTAAAATTTGGACAGGGCAATGCTGGAGGCAAGAGCTTTTAGAGTTATTGGAGGTAGCAGTGCAACAGCACAAAGGTGGAAATGACTTAGTCCCCTACTGGACCCATAAGGAGGGCAGTTTGATTAAGCAAATGGTTCACCAATGCAAGGGACAAGTTGGATGAGGAGGCAAAGTCTGCCTTTGAAGGATCTTGAAAGCATAGGTCAGGAAGTTTGGACCTGTCAGAACACTGGAATGCCAAGATTTGAATTTAGGGAAAAGTAATCTGCTAGTTCATGTGGCATAAGTGGGAATGGCTGGACCAAAGTCCGAAAGGTACCTCTGGTGAGGGCTTGCAGAAAGAGGAGAAGAATGAGGACAGAAAAGAAATGATACAAATAGTGCTGCTTCATCATTGTAAAGGTGACCAAATTCAGAAGGAATAATCTCCTTCCTCAACACCTAACAAAATAAATAGTAATGGCCACAAGATAATGGTGAAAGCTAGGGCAAATTTAACAGTCACCCCTAAACGGGGAATCAAGTACAAACTCATGCCATAAGATTCAGAAGTATCTGGTAGGAAAAAGGAAAGTAGGAATAAACAGAGGGAGGGAGAGAAAGAAACAAACAGAAGATAATTTTGGTATGATTTAGAGTTGCATTAAAATCTCCACCCCGGGGCGCCTGGATGGTGCAGTTAGCTAAGCATCTGACTCTTGATTTCGGCTAAGGGGTCATGATCAGGGTCGTGAGATCAAGCCCCATGTCAGGCTCCACGCTCAGTAAGGAGTCTGCTTGAGATTCTCTCTCCTTCTCCCTCTGCCCCTACCACTCGTACTCACTCTCTCTCTTTCTAAAATGAATAAATAAATAAATAAATAAATAAATAAATAAATCTTAAACAAAAAATCTTCCACCCCAACCTTCAGAAAGAGATTGCAAAAAAAAAAAAAATCAGTTGACAGAATTATGAGATTTCTTCTAATTTCATCCACAATCGAGAGAGAAGTACATTGAAGACATGATTTGACAGCATTGAGAAAGCCCCAGAAAACTTCTGGAGAATAGAATCCCAGGAATTCTGCCCACCCAAGGATAAGAACAACTATAAGAGGTGTTCGGCAGGAAAAATTAATAGAAATGATGAACAACAGAATATAGGGAATGGACTTCAGGAATGAGCTGGAAATGAACCCGGTTTTCTAGCTGGGATTGTCCAGAATGGGGATGTCAACAGTAAGGATGGACAGAAGAGGGAGATATTTTATGGGAGAAGGGGATGCATTTTATCTTCAGATGCATGAGGTTTGAGCAATGCATCACTTGAACTCCAATGTCTGGATCAATCTGACCTACAGTCTCCCAAGTAGGAAGCCTTTTGTAGATGTGTGCAGGATGAATGAGGCCACTGCATATAAAATGTTAATTGAAGACGAAAAAATGAAAGCAGCTGTAAACAGATCTTCTTTTTTTAAAAAATCACCTTTTTCAACTACTTTGAAATCAACTAGCTCCATAATTCTTCAAAAATTTCAAATTTTAAACTGTCTTTTTGATATTATAGAGTCACAGTCTGAGTCATCTGGCACTTAAAAAATAATCATGAAAAGTTTATTAGAGAATAGAAAAACTGAATATATAACTTCCTCCACTGACAGAAGGACAAAAAATTCCTATTTTTACAACTTATTTAAAGACTACTTAACACTTCAAAAAGATTTATGATAGGTAAATTTCAAGATAAATTTCTGTACTTTGGTGTTATATAATTGTCAAACATCAGAAATCAAGTCAATTGGGGCGCCTGGGTGGCACAGCGGTTAAGCGCCTGCCTTCAGCTCAGGGCGTGATCCTGGCGTTATGGGATCGAGCCCCATATCAGGCTCTTCCGCTATGAGCCTGCTTCTTCCTCTCCCACTCCCCCTGCTTGTGTTCCCTCTCTCGCTGGCTGTCTCTATCTCTGTCGAATAAATAAATAAAATCTTTAAAAAAAAAAAAAAGAAATCAAGTCAATTAAAAAATAAACTTAAAAGTGCAAGTACTAATTCTTTGTGGAATTGTATGTCCTGTTTTCGAGAAGCTACTACCAGACTCTGGGACTGGACTTTTTTTTTTAAAGATTTTATTTATTTATTTGATAGAGAGACAGCCAGCAAGAGAGGGAACACAAGCAGTAGGGTGGGAGAGGAAGAAGCAGGCTCCCAGCAGAGGAGCCTGATGTGGGGCTCGATCCCAGAACGCCGGGATCACGCCCTGAGCTGAAGGCAGACACTTAACAACTGAGCCATCCAGGTGCCCCTGGACTTTTAATTAAAGGGAAGCTGAGAGAGTCAACCATCAGATGTGCTCAATTATGGGCTCCCTGATGAAGCTCACTGCCCTCGGTCCAGTGAATGTTTTCTTTTCAAAAGACCCTCTCCTCTTCCTGGCAGATTCTGACATTTGTTAAGAGAATAACTCAACAGTCAAATGCTCTCAAATGGAGACAGTTGGGTCTTGGGTGGACACAGTGAGCCTCAATGATGTGAACACAAATCCTTGATTATGTGTGACTGTGTATACACATGTGTGTACACACAAGCACATGTGTGTATGAAACTTCTTGCACAAAATCAGTTTTACTACTTTCCTAGTTTTTTAAAAAGATTTATTTTTTCATTTAGGAGAGACAGAGCGAGCAGGCAGGGAGGAGGAGCAGAGGGAGATAGAAACTTGAGCAGACTCCACACTGTCTAATGCAGGGCTCAACCCCATGACCCTGAGATCACGACTAGAGCCAAAACCAAAAGTTGGACACTCAACCAACTGAGCAACCCAGGTGCCCCTAATTTCCTAGATGCTGAGAACACTCTTCCCTACCACAAGGTGGACATTCTTAACCCAGGACTAAAAACAAAAACAAAAACAAAACATAACATTAAATGCAAATCTTTATGGTATCTGTGTAAATATTTAAAATTTTTCCTAGCTAGGGAGTTTCCAACTTTCAGCAGTCTCTCAAAGGGATCTGTAACCCAAAATGGATCAAGAACCACAGCATGGAGGATACCTAAAAATTAAAGACAGTGACAATTTATTTTGTGAATCTGCAGGAGATGAAGAGCCAAATTCACAGCGCTTCTCAGGACTCGGCTCCTGGAGGCCCCAGTCAGTCAGCGGTAGAAACCTACTGTGTCTCAATTGTCTGCACGACTTCCCCTCCCTCTTATTTTTATATCCAGCTAATTATTTCCTTAATAATTCCATAAAATAAAATTCCTGAAGTGATAGAATTGATTTTCTCACAGTCTTCCCTTTCTAAAGGGACCATTGTTGTCGCTTTGAAAACTGTAAATAGCATTCACGATGATATTTAATTTTAAGTTTGTGCCAACATTTAGTGGAAATATCTAAGTTTTGAAATAGTAGGGAGCTCGCATTCCATCTGGTGTGTTTTCATTTTATCTCCCCTTCTCGGTGAATTTTAAAAGTCAACTGCAGTGTCAATATCCTTTCTGCTATGTTAATGTGGCCTCCATGCAGAAATCAAAGGGAGGGAGGCCTCAGGGTAGGTGGTTCTTTCTCAATTGAACTAGTTAGTGTCATAGAATCACAAAGTATCAGAGCAGAAAGTGTGCTTAGAGGTGACCGAGATTAGATGAATGCCTCTCAGTTTGAGGAAAGGGAAACTGAGCCCCAGACACAGGGAATTGACCAAGGTCTCATTAGCAAGAGAGCCAGGACATGAACCTCTACAGAGGGAAGGAAGGTGGTCACTTCCCTGAACCTGGCATACCCTTCATCAGAGTATACTGCCCCGTGGTACTTAGTGGTTTCTGCTCTCTGTGTGGTTACTGCTGCTCATTTCTTATCCATATAAGGCAAGCTACTATTTCAAAGTAATCACTGGTGTGCCATTTCCCTCTTGACCCTCTCTTCTAGCTAACTGCAAGTCTATCTACTGCTTAGCAGTAGTCTCCTGCACTCACCAACATGGCTTCTGAGTGCAAAAGGCACTGCCCAGTGTGAGCGAGAAATGATTCATGCAGGGATAAGGAGGCTAAATAGCTCCGCCGGCCAATCCTCAGACTTGGAAAAAAAAAAAAAAAAAAGATTTTCAAACTGGAGAAGGGACAGAACTAAGGGCGAGGAAGCAAGTGAGTGACAGAGAGACAGAATGAGAGAGAAAGCTCGTGAGCACGCACGAGGGCAATGTGCTCTACCCCAGCCCTTCTTCCAAACCCCAGGCGGAATCCTGAGGTTTGAAGGTACATTAATTTGATACTTCCTACTATAACACCTCAAACTTAGTAGTTTTAAACAACACAGGTTTATTATCTTATAGTTCTGGAAGTCAGAAGTCCAAAATAGGTCTCAACAGGCAAAATCAAGAGGTCAGCAGGTCTGCGTTCTTTTCTGGAGGGCCTAGGGGAAAAATCTATTTTCTTGCCTTTTCCAGCTTCTAGAGACAGGCTGCATTCCTTGGCTCATGGCCCACCTTCAAGGCCAGCAATGACCAACTGAGTCTTTCTCATGTTACATCACTTTGACACTGATTCTTCTGCCTCCCTTGTCCACATGTAAGGACTCTTGGGATTATATTGGGTCCACTCAGGATGATTCAGGATAATCTCCTTTTTTTAAAATCAGCTATTAGCCATTTTAATTTTATCTGCTACTTTAATTCTTTGCCACGTAACATATTTACAGGTTCTGGAGATTAGGGCATGGACACCCCAGAGGCAGTCATTCTGCCTTCCACAAGTGACTTGCTGGAAACCTCCCCTTTGGATTGGGAATCAAAGAGTAGCTTGTACCTGCTTGTACTCTGCTTTTCCCATCAACAACTCTGGTAGAACATTTCTCTGCAAAGAGAATGATGTAGTGTTGTATCAACAACATGAGTGTTTACCAGGGAGTCCCAAATCTCTTGCAGGTCTCAGGAAAGCATGGAAGAACAGAAAAACTTTTCTGTGCCCATGAGAAGAATGCTGAAAAGCTGGCAAAGGGCACAGAGTCAGTGTTCTTCATGTGCTGTGTCCAGAGACTTTGTCAGGACCATGGACACCTCAGGGAGGCAGGAGACCATGATCACCAACCCTCAATGGACGACTGCGCTGCTGATGGGTTATCGGCGTGGACTGAGGATACACCCAAGCACTAGGGAAGGCAAATTATTTAGACACCAGATGCCAAAGAAATAATAGCCAAGGACTACATAACCCCTGCCTGCTCCACATGACATGTGGTTCACAACGGCCCCAGAGAGCAGAATGCTGAACTGAGAGGTTGTAAACCAGAATAGGGCTGAATTATAGGCCTGAACTCACTGAGACAGCCCTGAACTGGCTGAGCAAAACCTGGCCCTGGGCTGATGAAGTGGTCTGCTCTCATGGCCACAAATTAAACCCAAGTTCAGGATTAAAGAGTTTTCATTTTTGTATAGTCAAGTTGGTAATTGTGAAATTAATAACTGTTATATGGACCACTCAGGAACCTTGGAAATAGTAGCAGATGACTTGGTGATGGAGAAGATACCTGAGATAAGGCAAAATGACTAGGGAGCCTGCAACTTCAGAGCATTATATTTAATAAATTCTTTCCTGCAACTCTCTGAGCAGGAACACAGGGAAAATGTGATCCTAAAGAGTAATTTTTACTAGCAAGTCAGAAAGCGGAGACCCCACACAGGCCATTTCTCTGGGTATTGCAGCTCAAGTGGTAAGTCACATTCGAGCATCTCTCGTGATGGATTCACCAAAATTAAAGTCTCTTTCTTTCACTATATTCACCAGCCAACCACCCATAAATGTTGGTCTTTGTCAATGAGTCTAAAAGAACACAAAGTCTGCTTTTAAAAAAAACTACCCCCTAATATTTTATTTAAGTTACAGAATTTTGAACAATCAATATATAAATTTTGGGAAATGCCAAAGGGTATGAAGAAAGAAACAAGAGTGACCTACGATTCTGTTATCCAGCCACAATACCTTTTAATTACCAGAAGTATATGCTTCCATTCTATTCTTGATTTACATGCCACTACTTTCATTCAATATTATATCTCAATATTTTACATCATCAAAATTATTTTAAAGTACTCATCCATATATATGAATACATACCATTAAAATATATTCCTCTATTATTTGGCATCTAAATTATTTCCTAGGTAGGGATTTTTTCAAATGGAATATGTAAGTTATACAAGTTTTATAGACACACACTCTAGGTAATTTGGAAACTATGATTCAGATAATAGCATTTTTGAACCTACAGTGGAGTAAGATAGAAATATCTATTATTTTCTTGGCAGGGTGTTGACACAATTCCAAAATATGAAGGTGCATGAGGATTATTCTATCTTGGATTGATTTATCTTAGAGAGTGCTGGTGGGGCTCTCAGGGGCCAATTTTCAAACTAATTACAGGAAAATTCCAGAAATGAGTACAAGGTCCGGAGCTAGCCTTTTTGATTTGATTCTGGAGTTCCCGACAAAGTCCCACAGTACCTCTAGACTAGGGCCTGATACCCCAGCTTTAAAATCCTGCTCTTTTCCCATCCGGCTTTGTTAGTTTGTAAAATACTTTGTCATTTCAGGGAAGTGAACGATGTGAACTACTCTTGTTATAATGAAGGTACAGGTTCTTTCCTGAGAGGAGATTTTGACAGGAAGGAAGGGAGTACCCAAAAAGCGAATGGGGGGATTTGCAGCTGATAAACAAAAGCCACAGAGCTGAGAAATGAAAGAACTAGTCTCTGAATTCAGAGGGTCGGGGGAGTAACAGACTCAGTTCAGCAAACCTTTTTCCAGAACATACTCCATCTGATGGTGGGATTTATTGGGTGTGAAGAGGTAGAGCAGACAAAGGTGATTAAAACACTTCTGGGAGTTCACAGAGGCAACAGACTGAAAGAGAACTGAGCAGTATGAATCCCCTGTTTCTTACCCTCTGTGTGTGCGTATGAACTTAAAAAAGTAATTAGGTTTCTCTATGCCTCAGTTTTCCTATTCTTGAAGGTAAATGCACTCACTGTCCCACCTTGCACTTCATTGGATACATGACCTTATCAGCATGTTGAAGTCATAAACACACCATAATTTCCCTCTCCGTTTGAGAACATTGTCCCTGAAGTTTTTTCAATAAGTTGAATTCAGCTGTATACCAGATTACTAATAGATGAAATCCCCCAAGTTCCTCATGTTCTTGATTATGAGATGAAACCTGAGTGAAGAAAATATACCAGTGCCCCAGGAAAGGAAGGTAAATGGTAGGCACATCATGTGGATGGAAAATGGCTTAAGAAAACAAGTTTGATTGCTTATTTCAGATTGTTAAAAATAAATTCAGCCTCAGCTTCATATCAACTGATGTGGCCAAGATTACTGGAGAAGCCAGTCAAAGGTTCATACATGGATTTGACCCAATTGTGCACATTCCTCTTTAACATCTCTGAAGAGTTTTCTAAAAAACACCAAAATTCTTTTAAAGGATAAAGAAGATGCAGGAGCAAGGTTTCATTCCAGGGAAAAGGGAATATTCTATAAGTTCCTTAGTTACTGTTAATGTAAGAAGGATTTCCAACAGGTACTGGTACAGCTGGCCTAGAAGATATTTATGGTCTATTGAGAGTTGTAAGCAAGGACTGTTTCTTTTTGAGGAAGAAAAAGGCAGCAATTTCCTTTTAAATATTTTAGTTTGTTATCATGACATGAATACACTATAAGGCATGCAAAAATATTTAAGAGGTTCAGTGCACAAAACCAGCTCAGAAAGGATGAACTTGGGAATTGTAGCAGCTTGGTGGGAGTGTGTTGATGACTTCCTTGTGTTTAAAAAAAAAAAAAAAAACTATAAAAAGGAGTTATAATAAAGTATTTAGCTGGGGAATAGTGGGTTATATTTGAAAAGCAGAGAAAATGTCTAACTTTGGGAAATGCCAATTTCCTACACTCTAAGTCTTATGTGCTTAATTAGCAGTGGTGTGTCCAGGACCTATGGGTTTTGTGGAAATCTGGGATATGTGTGTGTGAGTGAACGTCTCTAAGGTTGAACAGAGACCTTGAAACTGTTTGAGATTTAGCACTGGAAGTCATAGTGTCTAGAGAAATCACTCGTCTCACTATCTTTGAGTTTTCCATGGAAATGAAGGATAATATTTGTCTCAGACCAAAGGTTTTGTTGTCAAATGGACTGTGATATAAACAAGCTTTGTCATGAACTAGTTAGAATGTCTTGAGACAAACACACACTTGCTGTGAGGTTTAGCTTTGACTGAATGGTATCAATGACATCTACCTCGCAAGGTTTAAGAAAAATCAAGAAATGTATGTATAGCAGCTAGCACAGAGTCCAGCCCATTGTGGACTCTCAGTAAATGACAATAATATTTTTATTCTATTAGTAGTTTTCATTAGTCCTCTCCCTCGGAAACAAGATTAAGAACTAGATTTGTGTGTTACTATTCACCATTATTTATTACTGGTAGCAAATCTCCCCTGCCCCTCATTTCAAATACTGGAAACATAAAAGAAATTGAGATTTAAATAGCAAGTTCAACATTAAAGAAATTGTAATAAACCACCGTACTGACCCATTGCATAGAATTTAGACCGATGCAGGTATAGTAACCTTTTCTAGATTTTCTTGATTAGAAGGAAAATCTGGCATCTCTCAACTTGGCTCCTTTAAATCTGGGGGGAGGGGGGTCATAACACTCTCCAAAAGAGCTGCCTGCCAGTAAGGTAAGGCAATTTGAAAGTCTTGGAATAAAAATTGTAAATCAAAGTTTCTTCCTTCCGGAAGAGATTCTGTCAGTGGAATATTTGCAGGTCTGGACAGTGTGGGCCACACACTTGTGGAAGCTTGAAAGTTTAACGTGGTCACAAATTATTGAGCTGCTATTTCTCTGGAGGCTGTTGGTCCAAGGCAGGCATGATGACAGTCACAGGTAATGACACTGCACCTGTATGATTTCCCTTTGATGGGTTCCTTGGATTTGGAAAATTTTCCTGGGTCTCCAGAGAAGGTGTCTTCTGGATAGTCACCTGCTTCAGCTCCCAACTTCTCACTTGCTCCCACCAACTCTTTACAATACTCTCTCATAATAATATGATAGTAATAATAATGTTAATAATTACACAAATAACAGCTAACATTTATTAAGCATTAACACTGCATCAGGCATTGTTTTAGGGCTTTATATGTAATCATTTATTTTATTCGTCCAGCAGCCCCATTATAATCCCCACTTTACAGATGAGGAAATTGAGGCATGAAGCAACCAATCTGCATCTGGAGCCCCAGCCCTAAGTACTGATATTGCCATAAAAGTGCATTTAATGGGGGGCAGCTGGCTCAGTTGGTAGAGCATGTGACTCCTGATCTTAGGTTCATGAGTTTGTGCACCACTTTGGGTGGAGATTACTTAAATAAATATTTTTTTTTAAAAAGTACACTTAATGGGTTTCTTTTCAAAACTGGAAGAAAGTTGAGCCACCTGAATAATGGCTGATTATGCTACTCATAGAGGAGCAATGGTCCAAAAGAAACAATGATCAAAACAGTGGCTCATCTGTCCTCCAAAATCCATGGATTATTTTGTGAATCCCTGGTGAAGTTAGAAGAAAAAATTTTAAAAAAATGAAAGTAGACTCTGTGTAGAGGAATCCACCTGGTCATTTTTGAGGTCATTTCATTGTTAAACTTCCCCACAAAGCATTTGATCAAGGATGATAGGCCCTAACTCAACTGTTTGATGACATATCTCTTGTGTTATCTTACGGTTTTAAGGACCAGGAGAAATAAATTATTATCCTCTGGATATGGAAAGGCAGGGTGAAAAAAATTAAGGGGTTTGCATTAAAATTACACTTTATGAAAACTAATGAATTTGTTTGGATTTAATGAAGTCTGAAATTGCACTTTCAATTTGGTAGCCAATTGCCCCATGTAGCTAGCTAGTCTAAATTGATATGTGCTTGAAATATAAAATACATATTGGATTTCAAGGACTTACACAAAAAGAAGATGCAAATATCTCATTAATAATATTTTGTATTAGGGACACCTGGAGGGCTCAGTTGGTTAAGTGTCCAACTCTTGGTTCTGGCTCAGGTCATGATCTCAATTGTGATTTCAATCTTGATTGTGAGATCGAGCCCTGAGTCAGGCTCCATGCTGGGCAGGGAGCCTGCTTAAGATTCTCTCTCTCTCCTACTCTCTCTCTTTCTTAAAAAAAAAAAAATTGTATTAGTTACATGATTAAATAATAATCTTTTGGTTATACGGGGTTAAAATATATCATTAAATTATTTTCACCTATTTCTTTTCACTTGTTTTAATGTGGCTACTGCAACATTTTTAAGTACATATGTAACTCACATTATATTCTGTTGGGCAATGCTGCTCTAACACACAATATGTAAAGTACAGACTGGGACATTGTGATAGATATCACCTAATGGTGACATTAGTATAGCCACACTTTGGGCACCCAGGCTGGGATTCCAAAGGCCAGGCTATGTTTCTAGGGCTCTATGTGCCTTTTCTGAAGCATGTAACTTGGAGACCTACTCTTCTCTGCTGGCATGTGACACAAGATAGATCCAAAGAATAGGTGCTGCTCAAAGCTAACAGGTAATAAGACTTATTCATAAAGATTATTTTAATTAGGTATATCATTCTTTTGTCTAAAAAAATGATAGTTGAAATTGAAAAGCACACAAAAAAAATCAAGGGCTTTGGGGGTTTAAAATTATATTCATCTTTATCTTTCTTTCCCCCTTAATTCTTGCTTATTTTGCTATTCATCTTTAAAACAGAGATCAAGTCAAATGTTTGGGGACTTTTTTCTTTGAGGTCATTATAATTTTTTTTAAGTAGGCTCCATGCTGAGTGTGAAGCCCAACACTGGGCTTGAACTTGTGACCATGAGATCAAGACCTGAGCTGAGATCAAGAGTCAGACTCCTGACTGAGCCACCCAGGTGCCCCAACGCCATTATAATTTATGTTGATAGAAAGGATCAATGCTTAATTCATATCTCTTTTCTTCATGCTGTACTTATCCACTTCTGCACATAATTTATTCCTCCAATAACCTTTCTTATCCCTATTCTCTCAGAACTCTCAAATAAACTAGATTTAGAAAAAATTCTGATGTGAGATATTTATAGTTTTCTTTAGTGGGTCACAGGTTCCAAAGTTACTGACCATATTTGGACACTCTTAATAAGTGACTGTTTAGTTTTGTCAAGAGCCTTGAATATAAACTTAATTTAAAAATACATAAATGGTCCAATCTTCATTTACTGATTTTTAGTTGAAGTTTGATTGTAGCAGTCACTGTGTGACTAAAAACACAACTAAGACAAAGAGATCTCAGCAATAAGGACTTCTTAGACCAGGCATTTGCCATCTTACCTAGCATGATCTTAATAACTTCTGCTGGGGTATGTCTGTTTGGAGACAGGATTCACTGGGGAAGGCAGAGAGGACCCTGGACAACAAAGCCTTATTCAGAAAACATGGAGTGTTCTTACTTTGGTATGATGGATAGAATGACATGTGGCTAACTTTTTGCTTCTAATTGCTCATTAATATGCAATTGAACATATTCAAATGAGAGAGGAGAGCTTTTCTGAGAAGACTGACCTAGGGTGGAAGTTCTCGAAGCCAACTCCAAGAGAACCATAGAGGTGGCATCCTTTGCCTTGAGGTACGTCCTATGATACCTGTCCTTCTCATCATCAGGCACTCTCTGCCTTCCTTCAGTGTTTTTTCTTTTGTATCCAATGATTTTATGATTCTCCATGGAGGCCCCTGGCCCATCATCACCACCATTATAACACTGCATGCTTCTCAACATTTCACATGCGTAGAGTCCATCAGATTTAATGAACCTGCATTGTATACTCGCTGAATTCTTATCTCTACTAGCAAAAATGCACAGAAAGAATTTTTAACCAGGTCAATGCTCCTTTGCTAAGCTTACTTTCCTCTCCTTCGAGGGACAGAGGATCTGAGTAATAATCTGAGATAGGAAAAAGTAAACCAGATGTCTACCCAATTCTCTTATCGCTAAAATAGGTAGCCAAAGAGCATTCAGAGATCCGCTCAGGGAGATTTGATGTCAAAGATCATTAAATTACTACTAACTATATATTTATTTGTTGGTTATATCATATCCAGATTCTTTGAGGTAGAAGTTCTCAAACATTGTAATAACTTTGTATGGTGACAGATGATAATTACATTTCCTATGGCAAGCATTTCATAATGTAAATGATTTTCAAATCACCACGTTGTACACTTAAAACCAATGTAATATTATATGTTAACTATGTCTCAATTAAAATTTTTAAGAAAAGGTTGAAAGTTCTCATGAATTTAGAATAACCCACAGAATTCCTGTTTTATTCTTAACAAGAGGTAACCAAGTTTTCATTCCAAAATTCTCAAACAGTCAAAAATGCATTACTCAGTATGAAGGCATCATTGAACCCAGAGGGAAAAAAAAGCTAATTAACTGTCTCATTGAAACATTCCTTCCCTTTTGGAGTCAACTGGGGACCCATGGACTTTGAGCCTATTGTCAAATGGTGTGTGAAAGAGATCCAAGTTCAACAATAAATATTATCAGCAATATAATAGTTTTCTCCAGCCCTCAGGGCCAAATGACCTGCATTTTAGCAAATTGATTTTGTTCATGCATTGTGTTAAGCCAAGCAATTGTTTCCCATGACATGCTTGAACCCACAGTTGCTCTGTCTATGAAATTCATGGTTGAATTGTCCAATTGCTGATTGCTATTCCCATTTGCTTTAGTAATAGTCACTTCCTTCGTCAGTAATGGGTTTTATATACAGTGCACAATCACAACCATTCAATGTCACCCATAAACATTTGATGAATTGTCTAATACAGTTATGAGAGTTGCTTATTTGGGACACAGCTAGGGTAAGCCTTACTGAGTTAATGAGATGATGTACCATGGCATTAGGCAATGCGTGTTTCCCTCCCCCACATTAGCTGTACGTTCTCTTTTAACCAAGGACCCATTTATGTCATTATCATAATCTTCATCAACTTGTCAAGATAATGGAGGGCCCACTGAGTTCAGAGAAGGCCTTGTATAATTCACGGAAGTTTAAAGAACAGGGATATAAAAAGTGTTTGGGAGCAATGGACAAATAAGATCTGCATGGAAAATACCACCAAAAGGGCTTTTAAAGAGATTTTGCCTTGAATAGGGTGGAGTGTGAGCTCGGTTTTGAGGGAGAGAAGGGAGACTCATTCTCTGAAATGGGGAAGATAAATAAGTGAACAAAATGCACAAAGAGAAATCCAGGACAGAAAGCTGGAGGAAGAGCAGATAAAGAATACCCCGGAGATGATAATCCAGATCAAAATAAAAGAGAACTCTCAAGCCTGCTTTCGGCAAATGCCACATCTGCATTTGTTACAGACACATGAGTCTAGGTACGCAGGGAGGCAAGTGACTTTTCACCGTTGACACGTGCCTACCAGACTTCCTTAGCAATCAGCCAAGGCTTATGACTACTTTGCTGTAATCATATGACATGTGATGTTTTGGAACTGTGTGCACACTCATTTCTGACCAGTAGATACTGTTCCATAAATCCCCATTAAATTAACCTCAGATGGCTGACATCACCATGTCAGAATCTCACCCAATGTAGCTACAAGTTAATAAATTGACCCCCTGAAAAGCAAGATATTCTCTCCCTTTAAATTATGTCAGGACTAGTAGGAAATACCAAGTTATTGTAGTTCAATGCCTCATTCCCTCGTGTACTCATTCATTCAACAAGTATTTCTTGGAGACTTCATCCATGCCATATTAGGTCCCTGTTTCCAAGTCTCTACAGTATAGCTGGGAACACAGGCACTGAATACTAAACTAAAAAATCATTTCAGGTGTGGTAAATATTAAGAAGGAAATAAATATGGTAATATGATAGAATTATTGTGGAGGAGATAAGAGCTCAGCTATCTTAGAGGGGTTGTGTGGGGGGGATCCATGAAAAGAACCTTTCGAGGAGGTGACATTTGAGCTGAGATTCGGATGAAGACACGAAGCCAGTTGAGGTTATAGGCAAAGAAAACACCAGTGTCAAGGCCCTGAGGTGGGAACGAGAATAATATATTTGACAAAAGCAGACAGTGAAAGGGGATGAAACTAACAGGGGCTGGAGAGGTAGGCAGGATACACTGAAGTTAAAGAACTCACCCAAGGCCATAGCATTATACGTGAGTAACCAAGCAGGTAAAACGGAGGTTACAGAGAAGTGACCTGCACAGTAGACCAGACAAACAGTTCCATGGAATAGTAACATTTGAGTGGTAGAGAGAAGAGGGGTAGCCCATGAAATAGACAGGGATCTCAAACTCGAATGCCTTTAGTGGCCAGACGGGTGTCATAAACATGCAAGTGTTGGTAAGAGACAGAGTTGGGGGAGATGCAGTGACCTGAAGAATGAGTGCCATGCCCAACAGCATTCAAACTCATTAAAAATACTTTGCAGGCAAAATAAAATACATATGAGGAGGCAAGCAGAGCCCATGGACCATCAATATGCAATAGTGAACAGGAGAAAAAGTAGGAAGCAGGCTGTGAACGAGAAAAATCAATAGAGCACGGTCACCCATAACTCAGAGGAAAGCTACACTTACATTTCTATGAACTACATAAAAAAGTTTGTTTTATTAGGCAGTAACCCAAATGCTGTTATTCTGCTGACTACAACAACAACAACTCACACTAGTTGTTACAGAACTTGCCTAATCAAAAAATAAAGGTAATGATCCAATGGGCCAGATTTGTAAGGATTGGAATCCTAGAACCAAGGGGTCCCTCCAAGGACTGGACGTAGAAGTCCTCCTGCAGAATCATGGCCATCCACTCTGTGCCTGCACGGATCAGGGAAAGGCAAGCCCCCACCCCTGACCACCACCACGCACAAACACATACATACATACAAGGCACTGTAAGTGTTCAGCAAGTTCTATCGATTGGATCCGTTGTTATGTGGAGCTGATATCTGGCTCCTTTTAGCCCCAAAGCCCCTTCCCCCTTCAGAGACACATGGATCATTTAATACTTTTCCCACCTGCTGGCCAATATTTAGAAACAGTGACTCTATCACTGCCTTCTCTCTGCCCGTCTTCCCTTCTCCAGAAAAAATTATCTCCAACTTCCACTACTCCCCAGATCACCGCGTCCAGACTCTACCATCCCAGTCACCTTTCTGTGAGCCTTCTCCAGTTTGTCACTCTCTCTCCTGAAACAGGGCCTAGGGAGAACACCACATTCCCAGCTGATTCATAATCTCGGACTCCTTTAGGCATCATTTGCTATTTCCGCAGTAGTACGAACACAATTGCATTTTCTGGAGCCCTGTCTCCTGCTGTCCCTGTTCCTACTCCCCACCCTCCAAGGCAAGTCTGCTTGTTGTACTTCATGGAGGGATATATCATATAGAATGAATGCTCCCATAAGCATAATGAATGTGTCCCTCATCACTCTATCATTTCTGATTAAGACCACTCAGTCTAATGTACATTATGTCTTGTACCAATAATGCCCATGTAATGCTTCCTGTTTCTTGTACCACTTTCTAGACATTATCTTATTACATGCTGAAACTGGAAAAGTATATTTGTGTACAAAGACGAAGGCGAATCTGAGAGTGAGTAGTGAAAGGCAGAAGGAAAATTGGAAACCTGACCCCTGAAAAGAGTGTTGAATGGAAACATCCAATGACCTGGCTTCAAATCTAAGTTCTCCCTTTACCCACCAATGGCTAGTTCTTTTAAAAACAAAATTAGCAATCATAATAAGAACAGAACTACTACCTATCAATAATGCCTAGTAGGTACCAATTCCCGCAATGAGCTTTTTAGGTACAGTATATCAAGTGTTCTGTACAATGGGATTTGAAGGGTGTTATCTTCATTATTAAGGATAAAACACAGGCTTCAGTGACTTGCCCCATGTCACAAAATTAGCAGGTGGCACTTGGATTTAAACTTAATTCTGCCTGTCTCTGAAGTTCAATCCCTTCATAGTTTTATACCACAATCTCCCTTAGTGGGTACTGTCTATACTGCATGACTTAGCAGTTAATTGGAAAACAAAAACAAAAACAAAACACAGAACTCTTATAGTAATTCCATCTCCTGAGATGCTTCTCCAACTAGGGAGAAGCAGAAACATGCGTTGCCTCAACTATGGGGCTAGAGATGCTGGGAGAGCATGCACACAAGGGCAAAAGAGTAAGGGAGGGGAGAAAGGCCACCCGCCAACCTCAGTGTTGGACATCGTGTCTCAAACTGGGCTGAAATGTAGCCCCACAGCTCCTGTCATGAGCGCATTTGGAATATAAATAAGATTTCAAGGTGACAGTTCAGCCTAAGAAAACAGTGTTTTCAAGCACTTTTAATAACACTTTAGCAGTATTCACTTGTATATAAATCATGCACTAATTTATTCATTAAAATAGCCTGTACTTGGCAACATTTTATTAACCTTAGTTTATGCTAATAAGATCAGTACTCATATTTTTTAAAAATGCATCTCTTTATAATTACTCCATAATTCTGATTTTCTTCCAACTTGAACTAAGCCCTTACTAACTCCAAGTCACATTCCACATCTAATGAAAATGAGTTCAAATTACAATATTATAGGATAGAACTTCCAGAAAGCACAGATTTGGGAGAGAGACTATTCCCATATCTAGCCACGATCAGAATCTCCCGGGCACTTTCTTACGCTCCGATAGTTACTCATTCCAGTGTGCCCCTGCGAACTACTGGGTCAGAATCTCTAGGGTTGGGATCTCTGGGGAATGGATATTTGCAGCAATTGGTCCAAAAACCAGTACTTAGGAACCAGTAAGTAGAACATTTCCACTCTGCACAGGCCCATTGCAGCTCATAGGAGGCACAATATAGTGAGAGGGATGTCCCAAAAGCATGATCACCAGTCACCTCAGAGGATCCAGTGAGTCGCAGAAAAATTAATTGTAAGTCTCATTATTAACTGATGACCTCTCAGTCTTTATTTTTAGGGTCTGGGTGGCCATTTTAATACCCAGTTACTGCAAAGAAACACTACAACCACACACAAAAAAAATGACACACAAATACAAAAAAACCCAAAAAGCCAAAAAACAAAAACCAACCTACAAATATAAAAATCAGGTGGAGATAATCCTAGGGGTAGAGCCACATGATGACAACCAAAATAAAAAAAAAAGAAATGTGCTTTAAACATTGTTCTCAAGTAGTTAGAACAGTAGTATCAAAAAGATGGCAAAACTGGTATCTCTTTCCTATCTGACACCTGCGATAGACACTGCTAATCAATCACAGCATTTGTCTTTGTTTCATCCAGAAACAGCCTCAACACCCTTTCCAACCAAGCACTCAGGGCACCACTGCCATAGGATCATTTGGGGAACATATATGCCCTTCCCTGGCCAGAGTAAGTAGTTAAACTGAAATTATTGTCTAATATTTTACGCCAACATATCCACTGTAGGCTATTTACCCACAGAGTGCACAAAGACCCCTGAAGTTTCTCAGGTAGATGAGCCTGTAAGAGCAGATCACCTTGCTACTTCATCTCTGTAAGCGGTTTCACATTTATATTTTGGAATGGAAATATCCAGAAATCAGCTAGCTGCTAAAATGTTTATGATACATGGGTGGCACTCAGTTCATTCAAGCCAACTAGGTTCTGCTGATGATAATTCAAAGTTTCGCTTTGAATACATCCCATTAGGAGAGACAAGCTGAGTTACAAACAGTCTTTAAAATTAAATGGAGCATTTGACTAGAAAAATAATATATGAGTCGGCTTGATTTCCATTGGTCAGCAGCATTATAGATTTTCTCCTGTGGAGACTCTGGGCCATATCTCCACACAGTATTTAGTGTCCTGGTAAATGAGAGGGTGGAAATCACACGGACATTTGGTTTCTGCCACATGTCATTTGAAAAAGGAAATCATTATCATTCATGTGTCTTTGGTTCCTGTCATGGCCATTCTTGGCTCCTTGGCTTCTACCACAACTTCCCAAGTCATATTGGGTGGAATCCCCCATAAGCCCATATATCCAGGGGGATACCTGGTTCATCAGCTTAATTTCATCCTACCGACAGCCCCCGTGATCACACAATAAGATCAAAAAGAACAGACCCACCTCATCATAGATGCTGTCATTCCTGTGGAAGTCTCCAGCCTTCCTCGGAAGAACGTGGACATGAACATGCTGAAAATGAATGAGAGAGAAAAAAATGAAATGTGATTATCTCCCCATATATTTCTAGACTTGACAGTGATGCTCCCATGAAGCCCAATTATTCCACATTGGTTCCTGCTGGATTATTTTTCAGAGGAGGATGATGTTCACCTTCGGTAACTGTATCTGAAATCTGTGGAGAATAGAGACGCTCAAAACAAGAGAGAACAATGTGGGGGCATGGATGAGAATTTGAGTGAAATGCCAGCATGTTTTAGGGGGTCCGTGGAATTATTCATAGCTGTCAGTCTTGGCTGTAGTTAGCCAGTGCTTTGAAGTGACAGCATGGTTTAAAAAGGTGACCACAGTGACTCTGAAAGTGACAAGAAATAAGAATTGGCCCCAACAGAGAATTGCATAAGAACAAATAAGTGAGAATAGCGAAGTGTGTGGGCCAAGTTACAGAATCAAGGTTTTCAAATAAAAATCATTTAAAAGTAATACAAATAGTCCTCCTTTATTAAACATTTACTTACTGTGGTAAGAAAGCTCCATGCTTAGCATTGATCTCATGTACTGCTTTGAATAATCCCATGAGGCAACTTCTACTCTGAGATCCCCTTTACAGATGAGGGAATCTACCCTCAGAAGTGGTCAAGGCCCCACAGGAGGTGGCAGTGTCCACGCAGGAACCCAGGGCTTGTGGCTCTTGCCCCCACTCTCTTCGTGAGCATCAACGCTCCTTCTGTGCGTCCGATCTATTAAACAGCCCATGTCTCCAGTCTATGAAAGCACCCAGGTAATAGACGTAGCAATGCTATTATGCAGAGATCATGAATCAAGGCGCACTGCATATCTAATTCAATATATTCTTCAAGGCTAAACTGCCATTTGAAAGTTTTACTTTCCAAATAGCCTCTATTGTACGTCAGCTAAAGTTAAACCTCATTCCTGCCCTTGAGCTATGTTCCTGCGTTTATTACAAACCGTGGGGAGGAAAGTGAAAATGAAAAGCCTAAATGTAGAGAGGCAGACAAAGAATCAAACTTAGTCCCTGATCACGCCCACCCCTTCTTGATTACGGAGATCAGGCTCTGAGCTTCCAAAGGGCCTCTGGAGAATGTGAGATTAAGTGTCCCCGTGGCTTTGCTGCACAAGGAGGGGGAAAATGATATGCTATTAAAACAGAGGCAGGGAACAGGCGGTCCAAGGTGAACGAACACAGAGGAGCTTCACATCAGCCCCTGAGTGCACAGTCCCCAAAGAAGGACACATTTTTGCCAGAATATTCTCCAGTCGAGGATGAAGGCAGTCATAGATTGCTCAGCAACTGGGACGAGCATATTCTTAAGTTACAAAGACTAACTCACATAGGGAGACAAGGGGAACAAGTAAACAAGGAAACATAAATTGCAAACTGCCTGTGGAACAGTCTTAGGAGAAAGGAATGGAGGATGGGCTGAAGCTGGGATGTGCTGAAGGACACAGGCTGGCTGACTTCAAGGTGAGACCAGAAAATGCCACAGTACAAGAAAAGAGCCCGCTTCAGAAGGAGGCTTCACTCGACCCTTGCTTCCCAAACCCGCAGCTCTCCTTCCCTCTTTCTTTCCCCTTTCCTTTCTTCCTTTTCTCCTTCCTTTCTGCCCTGCTTCTTTCTTTTCTTCCTTTCTTCTATCCATCCACCCACCCACCATCTTCCTTGTACGGGGAAAAATCAGGTATTCCACACCAGTGCTCTGCAGGCAAACTGCCCACTGCAAACCCTAGACTGACCACTTACTGGCCATGGCCCCTGCCTCAGAAGGGCCTGGATCTCTGGATCCTCAGCTGCAGCAGGGATGGCAACAGTCTCTACCCCACACGGTCATTAAGAGGATTCAAATCCGCTAAGCCTGCACTCAGCATGCTGCTCAGTGCATCATCAGTACTCAGTACATGTAGCTACTGTGCTATTTACTCTTATTTATTTATTCATTTATTTAGTCTTCAGACCAAGTAGAGATCACATTCAGGGACTGGATCCCACAGTAGCAAGGAAGAGATTTAAGAAGCTCCTGGAGTGGGGCGTGGTGCTAGTTTGTCTGCTGCTACACTTTGTTTCTCTTGCTTTGACTGGTGGTCCTCAAAGTTGAGCATGTACCTGGGCGTGGTGGACACAGATCACCGGGCCCCCAAAACGTGCATTTTTAACAAACTCACAGGTGGTGCTAATGTCACTGGTTTAGACTATCCATCTGGCTCCTGACCTCTTTCTTGCCCAAAGTGACCAGAGGCACCGCACCAAGGTTACTCACTGTTTTATCTGCCCTATTGGGTTATGGAAGACCTACCATTACTAAATGCTCCCTGGCTTCCTGCACTCCGGTCACTCTCTGTGCCTTATCTTTAAGGATGTGCCTGTTGTTGTGCACTAATGAAAGAGAGCTGGCTATGAACTTAATATTATATTAGGGGAACCTCCTGGGTCCAGGCCCATCTCTTGCCTCCTTTTCTTTACCTCGCCTGCCTGCATTTAGTGTTCAGGGCTATCTCTATGAGCTCTGTTATCACCCAGTCCTGGAAATGTCATTCCTGATCATTGGTAACCACTTGAGATTTACTGTGACACTGATGACAACAAAGAGCTCAGGATATAGGTGATTCTCCCCAAGGGCATAGACCTCAACCCAGCCGGATATCTTGACATAAATTCTTAAGTGACAGACTGATCACAAGATCCTGACAACCCGCTCGACTTCTCAGAAAAAGGAAATCATGATCAAGCCCGCTCACGACTTCACTGTTGTGAAGGAATACCATGGCCGTGGTCTTCCAATCGAATGGTATTTCAACAAAACAAAACAAACAAAGCGCTATGAACAGCACACATGGGGATATTTTAACATAACCTGTCCTTAATGAGTTCATATTAAGCCTGGTGATCACCACTTAGTGGTAGCAAAATTTCTACTTAATAAAGCACCCCAAAATTTTACCAGGGTTTATTTTTTGCTGTAGTTTAAATTTTGCTAGGGTTTCAAGCAGTTTAGCTACTTAAGTTAGAATACTTTAGAAAAACCAAAAAAGTTTTTATGATCAAGCAAAATTTCACAATGCTCATGAGCATATTAAGGTATCAGACAAGAACTACATTAAATACATTTAATTAAATATGTTCAATTAGCTACCAGGAAACTTATTTAATAATGGAGATCTCAGGCGGGAAGAAAGCGTGGGGCAGGATTTGCAGGGTACTTCAACCTCCCTTAGCACAGCGCGGATCTCCAAAGCCGGCCTGCCTCTGCTGGAGTGTGTACTGTGACAGGTCCCTCCTGGCGTCCAGATCTTCTCCAGTCATGTCATTACAACTAGAACTGCCTCTTAACTCTGAATTAGGAGATATTCAGGCTAGTTTCACTCCAGTCTCCTAACCCCCAAATGGGAGGTATGTACTTCAAGGCTTGGGACAGAAAGGGACGTGCTGATTTACTCTTTTTGGCAGGGCACTTTAACTTTTTGGGTTCCAGACTCTTTGAAAAGTTGGTGAAAGTTATGGAGGCCCCACATGCAGTTTCTGAGCTTCACAGACACTTCCCCCATGAGATCCATAGACCCAGGTTAAGAATCCAGCTTTATCCCTCCCTCTGTGTCTGTGGATTCAACTGTACAATATCGCACTTACGGAAACTAGAAAACTTTCTTGAGCTCTAATCTTCCATTGCATAGTATCTCTAAAGTATTGATAAGCATCCTATTGCCTAAAAAATAAAGTTCAAGTTATTCATCCAGAATAAAATAAAATAAAATAATGGAGATCTCGGGTCCTTATTTATATAACATCTATTTATACTTTTCTAATACAGTTATTCATGCAAAATTATTTATAACCAGGTGCTACTCTAGGAACCAGGGATGCAGTACTAAACAAGACAAAGTCCCTCCCCCCACAAAGCTACATTCCAATAGGCAATGCAGAAAATACACAAGTAAATAAATATACAACTTAATTTCAGGTGAAGATAAGTATTAAGGAAAAAACAGAGCAGGCAAAGCTAAAAATTCAGAATAGGGACTCTTAAACATTTGAAGTTTGGGAAGAGAAAAAAGGAAGAAAAAAAAGTTAAGGATACGGTGAGGAACGAGACAAGTCAGGAGAGGGTCAGTGCTAAAGCTGAGAGAGGAGAAGGGATTTCAAGAAGGAAGGGATAATCATCAGCATCAATGTTGTTGAAAGCTTGAGTTGGTCTCAGTGAAATCAGGGGGATCAACACTTAACTGAAAACAGATTCAATACCATTAGTGAGTAGTGAAATGCAAAGCAAAGCCACACTGAAATATCACCTCACATTCAACAGAATGGCAAGTAAAGAAAAAAAAATACAAAAAAAAAGACGATAACAAGTGTTGGCAAGAATATGGAGAATTAAAGCCTTCCTACACTGTTGGTGGGAATGTAAGTGTATCAGTGCTTTGGAAAATAGTTTGACCCTTCTTCGAAAAGTTCAACAGAGTTTCCATATGACCCAGAATTCCACTCCTAAGCATGTGCCCAAGAGATAAGAAAACATATGTCCACACAAAAACTTGCACATGAATATTTACAGCAGTATTATCCACAACAGCCAACTAGGGGAAACAACCCAAATGCCCATCAAGGAGTGACTACATCAACAAGATGCGGTACAGCCAGACAATGGAACATGACTCAGCCATAAACAGGAATGAAGAACTGCCAAGTCGAAGAATGATGCTAAATGAATTATGCCACATGAAAGAAGCCAGACGTAAAACGCCAGATTTTGTCTGATTCCATTTACGTGAAATGTCCAGAAGAGGCAAATCCGTAGAGACAGAGAGCAAATTAGCAGTTGCCATGGGAGAATGAGGAGTCACTGCTAGTGGGAATGAGGTTTCTTCTGGGGATGACGAATATATTCTGGAATTAGACAGTCGTGGTGGTTGGACAATACTGAATATTCTAGAAAAAACTTGGAACTGTTCACTTTAAAAGACTGAATTTGATGGTTTGTGAATTATATCTCAATAAAGCTGTAATTAAAAAAAAACTGATGTGGATTTACGAGAGAGGGGAAGGCGAAGAAAGGGAGATAAATAAGCACAGACAACTTTCTAAGGAAAAGGAATCCTGGCAAGAAATCGATGGTGATACGGGCAGAGGAGGAAGGAAATCACTTTTGGGGAAATACTGGCTGAAGTTTCCTCAGCCTACTAGTTTCTATAATTATTATTACCTTTCGTAGTAGAAATGGTTGTTAGCATTTATTGAAAGCTCGCTACATGCCAGTCCCTAGGATGATTTACACTATTTCAATGAAGCCTTCCAATAGTCCCAAGAGGTGCTTAATAAATGCATTATCATTTCCAGGTGACAAAATAGACCCAACGAGGTTAAGCAACTCACCCAACCTCCTGCAGAGAGTGACCACACTCTGGAATCCGAACTTATGTCTGTTGTGACACCATCTCTTAGGAGGCCACCCTACTCCTCTCAAATATCCATTCCAAATATAAGGACACCTCCTTGCCGTGGCTCCTTGGTGCCCCTCTCAAGCTCCATGATTTCTCAGTCATGTCTTTGATCACATCTGCAAGTCCCTGGGGGATCATGGGGTAGAACTGGCCTTTGAATAGAAACTTCAATTCACTTAAAGCAGTGTTATCTCCTGAGTTCCATTTCTATCTTACTCCTTCCCAGGTGAAAGCCATGCCCAGTATTGTACAGATGAACAAGGTTGTTCAATGGCAAGTCTTCGTTTCCCTCATTTGTTAAATGTAAGTCATTTGCATCAAGTAGGAGATCCACCTTTTCCTGGTGCCTGTGCTTGAGCAAATTTTAGCTTTTAAAGCCCTTCCTGTCATCTCTCGGTTTTTCTCCAAATGTGGGATCTCTCTGAGTTTTAATACCCTGCCAACATTTTTGTAGGCTCTGCCTCTTTTGTGCTATGGAGCTTCTCCTTCCCTTTTGAACACACCTACTTGACCTCATACTCACTCGAGGATGGTCGGTGCCATCACACTGGCATCTTTTGCCCTTGCCAGAATACAGCGCAATCTGGTTATAAGGCAAACAATCATGGCAGGGGAAAGGGCAGGGAAGGCTAGAGGTAGAGAGCTACTCCATGACTAGTGTCCTGCAACCGCCAGCTGCTGCCACATGAACCTCCTCGCTCAGATCAATGAGTGACCTCAGACGGCAAATCTGAGTCTAAGGAATACCAAAACCACAGCAGATCACAGGCAGACAATAACCCCTCCAGGATGTTCACATCCTAATCCCCGAACTTGTGAATACATCAGGTTCCATGGCAAAGGAGAAGTAGGCTGTAGAGGGATTAAGGTTGCTAACCAGTTGCCCTTATAATGGGAAGAGTGTGGGTGATCTCAGATTATCCACCTGGGCCCAGGGTAATCAAAAGGGTCCTTAAAAGTGGAAGAGGGTGAACGTCATCAAAATGTAAAACACTGGGCTTCAAAAGATGCCGTCAAGAAACTGAAAAGTCAACTCACAGAATGGAAGACCATTTTTGCAGATCATCTGTCTAATCGGGCACAGTATGTAGGACTTAGGAAGAACGATTACAACGTAACAAAAGACAAAATTCCAACTAAAAAACAGGCGAAGTAGGAATAGGCATTTCTCCAAAAAAGATGCACAAAAGGCAACAAGCACATGAACAGAATCGGCAGGCCGCCTGTCTCGAGAACTTCACAAAAGCCCGCCTCCTGCCCTTCCTTCTCTGTCCTCCCAGTAGAGGCAGAGGAGAATACTTAGAATCAGCAGAAGCAGGACTGCAGAGCACGAAGCACACTACTACTGGGGGACCGTAGAATTTATTGTCTGCAGTGGGACTTCTGAGAGTGAAAGGCGGCACTGCTTACAACTACACCTGTTTATGATGACAGGCCTCACCCTGGACTATTCCAAATATGCCCAGACATACGTTCACCCAAATACTAGTTGTGTAGTTGGGAAGGACAGTGGTGTCACAAAGGTAGCATGTGACATCCCCTCAACCTGCCTTAGAATCTCCGCTCTGCACTGTGATTGATTTGGTGATCCTGGACGATTTACTTGTTCTCAGTAAGCCCCATTTCCTCATCTAGAAAGATGGAGACCGTCGTAGTTCCTATTTCTTCGTGGTTTGGATGTGCTAATGCGTCTAGAGCACTGAGTGCAGTTACGAGCGTACACTGTTCTCACAGACATGGTAGCTCCTGTTACAATTGACAATGACGTAGGAATGGATGGATGAATGGCGTGACAGTACGACAGATGTCTAAGTAAAGCTTTTGACTTATGAGAAAAAACATAATTAAATGATGTGTCAGTGTTCTCTTTATAGAAGAATTGGATTAAATTTAGGGATTCTTCAAACAGGTGATGACATAGCCCATCTCTCAAGATGCCAGGTCTCCCTCATTCAGACAGTTCAACTGACAGCCTTGGAATAATGGGTGATGTGTTAATTTTTCCTCTTTGGTACCCAGATTATATAGGTAAGCTATTTATAGAAGAAGGGGCAGGGGGAAAGCCCAGAACTTCTTTTTTTGAGACAAAAAAAAAAAAAAAAGTTTCTATTCGGTGAAAACAGGATATTTTGCCTTTTGGAAGTCAGGGAGGAGTAGGAGGTGGACATCGAAAATCTATTGTAATTTGAGAATTAGAATCTGTGGAGGAAGCCAAAGGAGTGAAAAACTAGAGGCAAGATAATGGGTAGGGAGACTGTGTTAATTCCTCCTGCCCAGATGTTTCTCTCCACATGGCAGCCACTCTACCGCCATGCTTCCCTTTAATTCACTTAGTAAAGGAAAATGGAAGAAGCCACTTGAAATGTAATTGTCTCTCGCTGTTCCTGTTTGGGCCTATTATACAAACAGTAGGGA
The DNA here is from genome assembly GCF_024610735.1 of Ursus americanus. Lineage (NCBI taxonomy): Eukaryota > Metazoa > Chordata > Mammalia > Carnivora > Ursidae > Ursus > Ursus americanus. The sequence continues at coordinate 30,440,404 of NC_142140.1, read as the reverse complement.
GAGTTCTCATTTTGTTCTGTTTACTGCAGCAGGATTTAAAAAAGGAGGAGGAGGGGAGGTTCTTCCAGCACCTGCTTTCTTAATTGATAGAGATTTCCTTGCCCCCAAAAGCGAGGGGTTTTTAAACAAAGTGGGTACATTCTCCTCAGCAACATCAGCATCTTATAAACACATCATTAAGACAGGAAAGGTGACGGAACTAAGCCACAGCTCCCATTTCCTGCTCGGGTGAGCGACCCAGATGTCAGTCACCTTAGAGTTTTCTTCTCATTTGCAATCAGTGCTTTTACTTTACAAAGACAAAGGATGGAAAAGGCAAGTTGTCTTCCTGTGGGCCCTGTTTTGAATTTGTGAGTGCCGGGTAAGGAAGTTGTTCTACTTTTTATGAGTTCATTTTGTTCTGAATTTCAGTGGAAACGCTCCTGAAAACAAAGAAAACAAAAATCATCTCATGTGATCCAGTACTTGGCTGCGAAGGTGAGCTACTCGTGCTTGCCGAGCGGAAGATGGGGGGAATTGATTGGCAAAAGAGATGCACGGACACGAGCTCACGTTTGCTCAGTTCTCTGAGCTTCTGTTCTTGTGAAGGAGAAGCTGAAGAAGAGCCTGTCATGTATTTCCATGTTCTGAGCCTAAAGCCAAAAGGGAAAGACACATACCCAGGCTCTCAGAGGGCAGGGCCACTTTATACAGCATCAGAGTCCATCATCTTGCTTCTATTTGACTTGAAAAGACCTTAATTTTTAGAAAATTTGAAATGTAAAGCTATCTGGTCGCTAAAAGCTCCTTTAAACTCTCATTGTGGTTTGGAGCCATACATCATCAAAGCCGTGATGCTGAGATGATGTAGTGTGCCCATATATCATGAGAGCACTGTCCCTCTCATGATATAGTATTATAACTCACAATTGGAGCCCCACCATTGATGTATGGCTTAAAAACACAATTGTTAAGCCAAAAAACTCCACAGGGTCTCCACAAATTCTGGGAGTTTTTTTGTTTGTTTTGTTTTATTTCTTAACTGCACTGGCTTTTTACCTTCTATTTTTTCTTCAAGTTTCTCAACTTAACGGGGACAACCTGGGCACATGAAAAACCTTGTGTTTCTTCTGCTTCATGCAAGGCATACAAGTTGCTTGAGCCTGGCTGATATTCTAAAGGAAGGAAGTCATTGACAAGAGGGTCAGAAACTATCACTGTGCCTGTGCCTTTTGACAGACCACTAATTTTATTCTTGAGTTGGCCGTGTCAAGGTGTCCTCAAGGTCCTGTGAGCAGGAGTACTTCCGGCGACATCTATTTTGGAACTACAAAACATACTTCCCAAAGCAAGTAAGGCAAAATCCAGCCATAAAGAAAACACAGGCTTCGGGGTTGTTGCGTGGTTCAGAGTAGAGTACATGTCACAAGGCTCACTACAGAGCCGAGCCTTCTGGTTTACAGTAGAAGCAGACTGTCAAAAATATCTTCAGAATTCCTGTTGCATAATACAGGAATAATAAAATTTACTGAATATTTAGAATATGCTAGCACTGGCCTAAGCACTTTATCTACATATTTCATATTATCCACACAATAATCTTACATGTTAGAATACTGGTTTTATCTCTACCTGAAAGCTGAGGTAGGGTGAAAACATTTATAAATGAAGACACTGAGGCCTAAGGAGAAGGACTGAGTAGGTTTTCTCAACTGCCAAGCCCACATATGACACTTACTTTGGGCGCTGTAGTATAGTTAGACACACCCCAGCAGAAGTTATAAGCCAACTGCCCCATACACGACTCACCCCTAGGACAGTAAGCACTTCTTCAAGAGAGTCCCGATAAAACAACAGATTTCTTATAAATCTGAGATCAATCCTGTACACATGTTCTCAATTATCTTTTGGTTCATGATTGATTTTCAGTGATAGGACAGCTTCAAGTTTTTAAAACTGTCCAGCAAGAAGAAAGTCAAACATATCATCACTGCCCTTTAAAAAGTTGACAAACTCAAGCAAGATGTATAAAACCATGATAAACCCATGCAAATCTGGTCATTTTTCTGGCAGGAGGGCATGCTCATGCAACGAGGCAGGTGGAACTCCAGGTAGACTGACTCGAGGACAAAAAAGTCTTCCCATTAAGTCACATGTGCGTGGGTTCTGTTTGCTGCCGGGCAGAAAGAGCGCCTTAGTGACAACTCCAGTAAAATCACTTTCAAGAGATACAAAGACTGTTTCTGGATTTGTCATCCTTGTGTTTTATCAGCAGTTGTGGTAGCTGCTGTGTTTACAGTACATATCCTTGATAAGAAAAATTACAGTGTTCCTTCCCCCAGGCGGAGTTCCTTTCTTGTTCCTTCTCTCCCATTGCCCCCCAGTTTGTAAGAGCCAGTTCAAATGCCACCTTCTCTGTGTCGCCTTCAGACTCCCCAGGGCTCCTCTGATTCTTTCTATGTATCTCAATGTCTGCTTTTTTACTATAAAGTACCACTAATTGCACGTGCCTCTCTTCCATTAGTCTGGAACTCTGGGCTATTCCTGACTGTATTTTTCTCCTGATTATTTCCTTCCCCCAATCCTACATTCCATATTATGTGATAAATGCTTGGCAGGTGGACAGGTGGATGGGTGGGTGAATGGATGAATGGATAGATGGATGGGTAGTAGGTGATTGCTAAGTGTTCTTAATATGTCAGGCTGCTACAGGAAAAAAAGAAAAACAACCTCATATATGCAGATTCTCTTGACCATTCTTGTCTTCTCCCTCTGCTTAAGAGTTCCTGCACACACAAGGACATGGCCTGGGCAGAGCCATTATGATTACATTGCACATTCCTTTCTTTCCCATTGAAAAGTATTTTTTGTTTTCATGAAAGTATAAGTTTGAAGGTCTTGTCTTTCCAGCTTCATTTAAGTCCTTTTTAAAAACTCCTCCAATATGCTTGAGTGTTGGGAGCAAAGAGCTCATCCTGAAAACAATCAGCATTGCACAGACTGCCAAGGGACATATACTTTGCTCAGCAGTAACTTTAATAAGAGTCACTGTGGTTTTCTCTCAGGAGAGGAGAAGAAACCCACCCTTTCTTTGGATAACTTGTGACCTTGACAAACTAATTCCAGGATGTTCTCTTTGCTAGAAAGAATATCTAGAATATGTATTTTTTTTAAATTTATACACCGTATCAGAACATTAATCCACAGAGTTATTCCCTCTGGGTATTTTTCTGTTGGGTATACAATAAAGGATTTGGATGCAAATGAAACAATTATGGCATTTTTCCTTGTCTTACTCATTCTGTGACAAATGCACATTGCTTTACTGTTTGCCATACACATAATTACAGTTCTTTAATTTATGTTTCAATAAAATGTATAATAATAAACGTTTACTGCTCCATGAATAAACATTCAAATGAAGCCTCTAATGGAGGTTACATGTTTCGAAGCAGCTCTGTGGCTTTCTAGAAATCTTGCCCTCTACTTAATGAGTATCATTTCCATAATCTGTGCATTATTGCCTAAGCCTCCCTTCAGGAATATTTTACAAAGAAAAAAAAATTGTGAAATATTATCAGGCCAAAGGGAAAAAAATGTTAAGGGGATTAGTAACTTGTCCTGTTAAAGGGACAGGACAAGCTTTCATGTCCCTCCAGAGACAGTGACACAGTAATTATGGAAATGGTGCTTCCTAATTATCTTACTAGCCAAGTGCATCACTACCATAGATTTCACCTTTAATATCTGGTTTAAATAAAAATGATGAGAAGCCCAGAAAGGTCAACCATGAAGGGCAAGCTTGGGCTACTTCCCTTTCTAGTGCTAACAGAGAGACCAGGGGACAGACCTATAAATTCATGGGTGGTCGGGCTACCACAAGTTGGACACTCCGGGTGTGAAAACAGACACACGATTTGGGTATCAAACAGTCACCCAGAAGTAACTGAATCCAAACAAGATCCTACATTGGATTTCAGGCTGATGGTGCCACACTTTATTTTCAAAGGGAATTATTTTTTAGGAAAATCACTTAATATAATTTTATGTCATTATCATTTCAAAGGTTAATCTATTTCAAATAATTTTTGCAAATTGTGTTCCAAAAAGCAGGTGCTTTTAAAAATAACTAAAGCATAATGATATATTTCTTTTCTCTTTGTCCAACAGTGACAACTGGGTTGTTTCACCAGAGAGGGGGAAAAAAAAAGGTACCAGATAAAATCAAGGAACAAAGATCCTTTGCAGCGTGATAAGATCCAGATCCTCAGCCTCTGTGGAGTCGTGATGAAATGCGTTCCTTCATGACCTGTCAGCCTGCTTTATTAGTGGGCTGGCACACCATTTAACTGTTGTCGGAAGGGAATCATTTTACATAGTTAAAAGTTGTGTTTCTTTAGTATGAATAAATATCTCTGGGCCTGCATGCAGCATTTTGAGACTGGGCCGTTCCTTTACCATAGGAACAGCAGCAAAGCCGGGAAAGTTCTGGAGTGAAGCTCCCCCTCTCCCACCATTTTGTGATTTGTTATGAATAATTAGTTCCTTGCTTTAAATGCTACTGCAAAATCTTTCAAAGGAACATTCTCTCTCCTTAACACGAGTTGAATACAAGATTTTCACCATTTCAATATGGCTATTTTCACATACGACTCCAACAAAATAAAACATTCAGCATAAATAGAATTTAGTGTGATCCAAATTATATATTTCTCCCTTGGATTTGTTTTTTTTCACATCCTGCTTTTCTCTTGGTACATATGCTTTCTTGTTTTCTAATGTTTCTGAATTCATAGATTCGGCAGAATCATCTTTTGGAGAGTTACATTTTCCTTCTAACTCAAGTGAGCAGATATTGATTTGAGAATCATGCTTTTAGAGAAGACATTCTCTTTTAGGAAAGGCCAAATCTCAGCCTACAGAGCTACGAAGTGGAGTGGCTACTTCTTACAAATGTTCTACCCGGATATGCTAGAGAGAACATGAACTTCAGAAATGAGATTCTTTTCAAAGTAATCACTGTGAAATATACCAGAAAAAAGAAACACCCCCACCCAACGCCCAGCAACCCAGAAGCTCTGATTTGATAGCTCCAGACAGGATAAATGACTCCGATTAGGCCAATGATCCCAGTTTTATCGGGACCTCCTAAATCATATCTCGGTTTGGGTCTAGAACGGTGACACTAGGAGCATCCAGAGGACTGCATATCATCTCAGCCTGGCTCCCACACAAGGAGCCAGGGAGATTTGTGAGAGCCTGTCTGGTGGCTTTGAGGCTCCAACGATGGATGCTGCTAAGGCGATAATAATAAAAAAGGAAACGGGCAGTGAGGAAAGCCCTGGAACCATCTCTCGTTTTTCTCATATTATACTTTATTGTTCAATGAGATAGAGTGATTCCATAGGCAGTGCCCAGAAATTAGATAATATGAGAAATCAATATTGTTTCCTTTTCTGGGTGATTTCAGCTACTGAGGCTCTGGGATTTATGCTGACTAAACTTTTTAAATCCAGAATGGAACACTTGCTAGCTTCCATCTCCATGGTTCCATATGGACTGGCCATTAACAGAAGACACACTGCATCATGTCACTTAGTCTGAACCCTCCTGTGGGGGGAAGCACCCTAATGAGTTGGCAACAACTCCAATTCGCCAGGAATCTGACTCTAGACCTGAGATCTACAGTGGTGGAGCCCTTTTAGGAACACTTGGCAGGAAGGTTCCCTCATGGCATGGGTGAGAATTGGTTGTACAGGCAATGAAATGAGGTGAACAGTTTATAATGATTTTCCTCTGCCTTTTAACCTTCAGAATTAATTTTTGGTCAAGGAGGGCCACCCAATGGCTGACTGTCCTGTTGCACATAAAGAAACAAATGTCTTGTTGGTGTTGGCTTAGGACACCATTGGGCCCTGGCTGCTGCCAGTGTTGGCTTAATTCATTAACGCGATGAACCAACAATCCATCTTTTTAAAATGAGTTACGCAAGCAGGCCATGCCAGTCCCATGGATGTGAAAGTTGGGGAACCACATTTTGCTCCTAAGAAATGTCACACTTTTGTTAGCAAAGAGTCTAGGTAGACAGCATCCCAGATCGTGGTGAACGACGAAGTCTTACGGCCAGTGCAGGCAGTCAAGCACTCTGCGTGGACACACAGCCAACAAGTCTGTGATTCAGGGCAAGCATAGCTCTCCCTTTAAGCCCAGTGACAGAAGGTTCGGGTCCCCAGCCCCGCACCATGGGTTAACAACGTACACATTCTACAGCTGTACCCCCTGGCGTCAGGTCCTGGTCCTGCCACTCAGCAGCTGTGAAGCCTAGACCAGTCGCTCACCTCAGAGTTTCTCATCCCTCCTTTGTAACACAAACCCCCTCCTGGGCTTGCTGTGGGGACTGAATGGATGCGTACTGCAAAGTACTAGGACTCAGAACCTAGGAAGCCCCGAGGCAAGTGTCCGCCAGCTGTCACCGCTGCCGCAGCCCCCGCCAACCATCACGACTGCTACGTGGCCACAAACATCCTTCACTTTTTAAATTTTTAAATACTCATGAAGCAAGTCCTCTTCTAACTCTCTTTTAAGGACTTCAAGCTCTTTAAAAAAAATGATTCTGTCGAAGCCTAATCTATAAAACAGAAGCAGAACCATTCTCCAGACACCCCAGTGGACCCACACCCCTATCCTGACCTCAAAAAAGCCCCAGAGCTTCCAAAGAGCACAGTGTGAAAACCATTACGTTCAACCCACTGGGGAGGGAGACTGAAAGCAGAGAACCCGGGGCTTCTCCCCTCGGGACACAAATGCTTAACAGCAGAGCGTGGTGGTCAGCAGCGCCAAGCTCTAACGTCAGATGAAATCCCCATTTCCCCCCTCACGTCCTGGGTGACTCTGGGAAAGCAGTTTTATGTCTGTAAGCCTTGGTGTCCACACTTACGAATGCAGCTAAGGAAGCACCTTCTTCAATGGGCTGCTGAGAGGATTAAATGACATACTCCATGGAAAGACCTTCCCATGTCTCCTGTCACTGTAAGGAAATGCACGAAAGACAGAGCTGCTCCTGTGCCTATTATCCTGTAGGCCTATGCTCAGGTGTTACCTCCCGCTGTAGAGTGAATGTTTGTGCACCCCCAAAATTCATATGCTGAGATCCGAACCTTATTCCCCAAAGAGATGATAGGAGAGGCGGAGCCTTTAGGAGGTAATTAGGTCATGAGGTTGGAGACATTATGAATAGGATTCGAGAATCTTATTCGTGGAAGTGGGCTCTCACCAGACGCCAGCTCTGAGGGTGACTTTATGTAGGATTTCCCAGCCTCTGGAACAGTGAGAAATAAATGTTGCTCTTTAAGCCACCCAGGCTATGATGTCCTGTGACAGCAGCCCAACTAGGACACCTCCCTAGTGAGGACTTCTCAATTCCTTTACATAGAAGAAGCCCCACTGTTACATAGTCTCCCCCTTCCTTACATGAAATGTAATCTGTATTTGTTTATTTTTTCATTTTTTGACATACTCAGAGCTGGGATCCCATTACCTGAGAACATGCCTAGCACACAGTGAATAGATATATATGGAGAATTTGACTGAGTTAAGAGAACTAGGAAGAGAAGGAGGAAGAGGAGGAGGAGGAGGAGGAGGAGGAGGAGGAAGAGGGGGAGGAAGGGGAGGAAGAGGAAGAGGAGGAGGAGGAGGAGGAGGAGAGAGGAAGCATCCTTACTCAATCATCAAGAGATCATAGGAATTCTACTGGACCTGAACCTAGGAGATAGAAATCTTAAAGGGAAAAGCAAAAACAAAACTGATGGCATATACTTTGTCCACAAAATGACATAAGTTGACTGTCCTCAAACTGTCAACTACTCTTAACAGTAGGGTAGTTGCTCTGCTATGAAGACACAAAAACGGTGGGGGGATGGGTGAATCAATCTGACTTGGGGTGGACCACAAGGAAAGTCCTGCCAAAGATGCCAGGATGCAACTAGGACACTAATGTCCTCACTGGCCTCGCTCCCTTTTCTTCTCCTGAAGATTCTCTACATTGTGATCTCTCTCTCACACTCTCCTTCTCTCATAGCTGGCTTTATTTTGTCCATGGAAATGTCCTCCATATAATACCACATATTCTCTTTTATCTTAAAACATTTCGCAGCCTCCCGTTATGGGTATGATGTAGTTACACATCTACAGCTGGGACTCTTCACTGGCTTTGTGTCTACTTTGAGGACCTGGGTAATATTTGGATTCAAAATGGGATATTATCCATTGGAGAGAGTCCATGAGGCTCAGGGCTATACTGTACACACCATGCCGTCATGACTTCTGCAAGAGCTGCCCAAAACCCAAGAGAGGAAGGCGCATGCCTCTGTGGGATACTGTGAGGGCAAGTGCCCCTGGGCTCCCCCAGTAACCACCCCCAAATGCATAAGGTGTGGGGTGGTTGGTTAAGGGGAGAAGGGCAGTGATGAAGTGGGGTCGCTGAATTGGAAAGGATTGAGAACTGGGAGTGTGTGCAGGGAAAGCATGGAGATGTCATGTTACTTTTGATGAACACTGACTCTCAACTGCCTAGAACTTCCCCTCAACTATCTGGCTCCAGAAGAGTCAGCAAGATCCCCTCAGGCCTTGGGATCTGGATTCTGCTCATGAACTCCGTCTTGTGCCCCAAAGTGGCCTCAGCAACAAGAGGTAGATCTTGGCAAACTATTCACACCACTACCATCAGGGAGGCTGGAGAGCCCTGATGGAGGAACTCCAGTTGCTCTGTTTCAAGCCTTACTCCAGACTCTACCCCCCTCCACCTCTCTGAACCCCTCACTCTGGTTGCAGCTCCCCCGATGTGCATCCCTATTTAGCCTCTCAGCCTGAATCTTTACGGGCCACCCCTTTGACTTTTAGGCAAATATCGGCCTTGTCCTCCATCTTTTCAGAGATCTTTGGAATCCACATCCTGGGCCTCTCCTATGAACCACCTTCTTCCCAACACTCCTGTGCTCAAAGTTGATGCCCCAAACCTGGCTTGAGCCCAGGGCTCATCTTTACCTCCTCAAACGCCTACGGATGACATTTATCAGACTGTTGGCTGAATATTCAACCAATATGGTTGAATGGTCACAGGAAATCGTATTAACAAGAAAAAGAAGCTCTTCCTTGAACAAAACAGAACAGCGTTCTCCTTTCTCCAAGAGATTTCACGTGTCCATTTCACCAGAGCAGTGCTTTCCAGGACTCCAGCTGCCCGGTTCCCTCTCTCGTCTCCAGCAACTCACTCCTCTGCTAGGATTCTCCCTTGGGGGCTCTGCCTCAGAGACTGGAGACTTAAACTGGTTCCAACCAGAATGCTGAGCCCACACTTCGGAGCAGGGACCTGTCCTCCTATTATACTAGTAACAAGAAAAATAAGGCATCGCAATCAATCTGTGGGTGCATCCCTGAGAGCACAAGGCTTTGCTCAGATTTTCCTCCTTGTGTCAGAAACCCTTGCCCAAGGCAGGCAGCAAAGTGGAAAATGCCAATCGGTAGGAGACCAGGGCTCAGGGCTTAAAGAAGGAGAAGGCTGGCGAGTGTCAAGCATTTTCAGGTTGACAGAAGTCAAAGAATTTTTTTAGGACTGGGATCATAGGGAGATTAGGCAGTTGGATAGGAAGCAGACAAAGAAATATTCTCAACCTCAAATAAATCAGCATGGAAATTGGAGGATTTCTATCTCAGGAACAGAAAAGGAAGAAGAACACTAACACCTGTTCTATTTGAAATGCACCCCCACCCTTCTCCTAGGCTTTCTCTGCATGGAATACGAGAGAGGGACCCTTGGGGACCTTCCCTTCAATGAGAACCATTGAATGCAAGTGGAAATCAGAGCAACTCCACTTTCCTCAGCTAATTACAGAAGCCGCTTCCCCGGCACCTGGGTAAAGTCAGTAGGGCTGCCCCCACACCTGCCATACTTCACAGTGGCTTTTTAGAGATCTTGCAACTCTCTTGCAAGTACAGAGACCAGCCCAGGAGGGGAAGAAAGCTCTACCACAGGAATTCCTCTATGCAAACATCCTCCCCTAGCTACACAGATGTCCCGGCTCAACAGAGCTTACACATTCCTGAAAGCGCCAGGCAGCCCAAGGAAGACGACAATGGGGACAGATGTGGACCTGGAGCCAGACTGCATGTGTCCGAATCCTCATCCCATCACTTACTCCCTGTCTGACCCGGGCCAAGCTATCTGACCTCTCCAGGCCCCATGTCCTTGTCAATAAGGCAGACGTAACATTTTATAAATCTCATAGCATCCCCCCCCACCAAGAATTAGGAATAAATTACATAAAACAGGTCCTTAGCAAAGGCCTAGTGCACAATAGGTACTCTTTAAATGTTAGCTGTGATTATCATTTTTATTCTATTGCTAACTTTAAAAAATATTTTTCACTCTGAGAGCATTAGAGAGTCAAAGGAAATTGCAAAAAACAGTGAAGAAAGATTGTGAGTAGTGGACCCCTGCCCTAGTTTCTCCCAGTACGGAACACCGTGACGTGGGCGGTGCCACACAGAGAGGCCGGGACACCACATCGAGCCGGGACAGTGACTCTGGTACAACGTGTGTATAGCTCCGAGTCATTTCAGCGTGTGTGTAGATGCATAAGCACGACTGTACTCAAGATACAGGCCACGCCCATGAAGGCAAAGCCCTCCTCTGTGTCCGCTCACAGTCATGCTCACCCCCCTACTGCCTTTAACCCTGGCAGTCACTGAGCCATGCTCTCTGTCTTTATAATGCTGTCCCTTTGAGAATGCTCTGTGAATGGAATCACATGTTATTTGAACTTTTGAGGTTGGCTTTTTTTCCACCCAGCCCTCACGACCCATCCATGCTGTGGCAGTTATCAGTCACTCACGCCTGCTCATTGCAGAGTAGATTTCCATGGTAGGGGTGGAGGTACAGTTCGTTCAACCACTTACTCATTGAAGGACCTCACGGCGCTGTCCGCTTTTGGCTACTACAAATAAGCTACTCTGAACATTCATACACAAGTTTTTCTGGGCATGTAAGTTTTCATCTCTCTGGGGTAAATGCCCAGAAGTGTAATTTCTGGCTGAGGATATGTTTGGTTTTTAGATTTCCACCAGACAGAAACAGTTTCTCTACAACCTCGCCAGCATTCTGTGTTGTCACTTTATTTTATCGGTTTTTCTCTTCGTGTAGTGATATGTCGGTGTGGTCTTAGCTTGCATTTCCCTAAGGGCTGTGAAGCTGGCATCCAACTGGTTAGTTCAGATGAAAGAATCAACACCAGGAGTGATATTGCCCCCAGGCATGGGTGGACCAGCCAGGCAACACATAGACCCTGGCCCAAGACATAGGAATGCCTGCATGTCAACCAAAGTAACATGAAAAAATATAAGCCCCCAGCTTACACATGTACAAATAGTTTGAGCATGTACAGGGAGCCAAGCAGCACTATCCCGATCTCCTAGGCATCAGATACACTTCATGAAATCTCTAACATAAAGAACAAAGGTATTTTTCAGGTTGCCAATCTTTCATGATGGAGCAGACCTCCATGGGACCAGAGAGCAGCACCAGAAGTAAGTAACAACTGTTAACATGACTTCATGGGTCTCCAAACAATAGCATCGACTTTCACAGAAGACTCTTGTCCCAAATTTTGCCCTTAAGAACCCCCACTTGAAAGCCATTAGGGAGTTTGAGACTTCGAGCATTAGCTCCCCATTCTCCAGGTGGCACCACACCAAGAAATAACCTCCCTTTCCTCCCTGCAAAAGCTCCACATTGGTCCTTTGGTGGCTTGTTGTGCACCCGGTGGGTGAGCTCGCGTTAGTTTCGTGACCTCTGGTGATGTCAAACATCTCTTCATGTGCTTTGTTGCCATGCTATGTTCTTGTTGGGGAAATGTCTTTTTAGGCCTTTTGTCCATTTTCTAATTTCTTCTTATAAGGATTTTTCATTTTTTTCTATTACAGGGTTTTGAGAGTTCTTTAATATTCTAGATATGAGTCTTTTTAACAGTAACTTTTTAAATTTCAGGACCCCTTCCCTGGTCCCTTTAGCTGGAGATCATCTCTTCTTTCCCTCATTTCTTTACAGAGGTTTCCCTGGGGATCTTTATCCCCGCCTACTTGGACTCTTCCACAGACAGAACTTCTAGCCCCCTGACTCATCTCTATGCAAAATCTGTGTCTTCCTCAGGGCCTGCTAAGAGGGGGGCACCTAGCTGCCAATTTCATGAATGTCCACCAAGTGACTCTATGAAAGCTACCTGGATTTTCATTCAGTGACTCTAAACCTGGGTCTGAAGCAGAAACCATGGTTACCATGGAAATAGAGGCTTGGGATAGGTGTAAATCATTTAATACCATGGAAAGGATAACTAATTACAAGAAGAAATACATACACTCAGATGTGTTAGTGATTAATTTCTTCTCGGCTCCCACACTTCTAGCTAACACTGTAACGCACTGCCGTTTATTGAAGAGTATCTATTTATGCCAACCTGTGGCTCACATTTGGCTAATTAAGCACACATGCATTTCAGAACGTGTGATCTGTGGGCTGTGTTTACATACGAACATCATATTCAAAACACAGGCCATTGTTTAGCGCCTCTAACCTATTTCCAGCCTTACATTTAATTAGTGAGAGTTGCTGAGGAGAATGGAACTCAGAATAAAACAAACAGCTACCTTCTTTACAAATCACAACAGTGCATAATTAGATAATGAGATACCTGAGCTTTGTCAAAAGGAATTTTGCCAGAGGAATTAGAGCTCCGAAGAAGACCAAGTCATGGGAGGGTCATGGAAGGAGTGCAGTAAGGAGACATGGGGGCGAACTCTAGCAATTCCTCCTGCCCCCCCCCCCTTGAGCCTCAGGGTCCTCCCTGGCTATAAAATAAAGACAACAACACAACAGTCTCCCCCCACCCCCTGTACACCCCAACTTTCTTTTTCCCTCTGCCATGGATATTCTACGGATCACAAGTAAATAAGAGAGCCAAAACAAAAAACAAAAAATCCTAACTTTGTCTTTGTTACAGGAAAGGTACAATATAAAATTTAAGAATTATTGCTGCAGTTCAGAAGATTTTATTATTTTGGTCTTACATGACAAAAGAAAAACAACTGCCATTCAAGGGGCCCCACTGTGATCCACGCCCACTTTCCTCCTGACCTTGTCTCCCATCCCCTTGCCCTTGTTCATACATGCCAACCACCTTGACTTTCCTCCCTTCCCCATGATACCAGGCACACTCTGGCTTTGGCGATTCCATATTTGCAAATGGCCCCTCCACAGAGCAGCTGCCCCCTGTGCCATCCTCCAATCAAAACTGCCACCCACTTCCTTTTTATATCACCTCTTTAAATTTCTTCCCATTCCTTACCATCATCTGAAAGCATTGTGTTTATTCGTTTCCTTGCTTTCTTTCCCCCTTCCCTACTAGCTTCCAGAATGAGAAACAGCCAACTATGACCTCAGATGAGTTCTCTGTAGTCCCCTGATTTCCTCCGGGACAGACCTCTCAGGCACTGGGAGGAAAAATCTTCCTCTCATTTCACATGCTTTGGAAATCATGTTCAGTTCTAACACTGGGAGCCATTGTCCTCAAGCTGAGTTTTCAAGAGCCCCCAGGATTCTGCAGCCCATAAATAAGACAACTTCATACAAGTAAATCGTAGGGATCATAGGAACAGTAATAGGTTGGACTATATGGAATGGCTGAGATTTGCTGTTTCGATCTGACCATATGGTTCAACACAGTAGCAAGGAGAGTGGAGGAGACTTTGCTAGGTGCCTGGCTTTGTATTAAGGATTTGACGTCATGTTAGCTCGTTCACTTCTTACTGTAATCCTCTAACCTGAGTATTTTAAGCATCCATGTGTTATAGATGAGAATACCAAGTATTAGGGAGGTTAAGGGATTTGTCCAGAGAAGTGCAGGCTACAAACCCAACCCTATATGATCCTGGAGAAAATCATATGTGTTACCTTCCAAGGGACTAGTATGCACTCAGCTGGGTTCATAGCCCAGAAAGAAGGCAAAACCTCAAACCAGGATGGCGGTCCACAAGATCTGATGGTCTCTCCGCTTGACTGAAGGTTTAGATGTGCCTGGGTGTCACAGGTGTCTAGAGGATTAGAGGTGGCCGTGGCATTATAAGCTAATGTGCACATCATCATCGGAGTTCTTCAGGTAAAAGACAATCAGCAAAAAGTACTTAAATACATTCTTGAGACCCCATTTTATCTCCAACTTATTTTTCTCTTGGAAACAGTGGTTGTAGCCATGAAAGTTGTCAACTCACATGACTTTCAGGGCCAATGTAATTTAGGGCTTGCCACTCAACAGCAGTGGCCATGGAATCCTGGAGGATGAAGCACAGGAAAGCAACCTGTATTACTCTGTATTCTTTACTGGGCAAAGCCCCTTTGTCCAGCTACCCCAGCTACCTCACCCCTCCCATCCCAGTTCTCCCGGCTCACCTTCCCCCAATCACAACCTTTGCTCCTCAAAGCTAAGAAATGGGACTGGTCTTCTCCTGCCCCCGGTGTCCCTGAGAATACTGATCTACAACCTTTACTTAACAGTCCCCTCCTTTAAAATTATGTTCTTGAGTATATCAACCCCTTTCTTTATAGCTTTGCTAATAACACTGGCAGCCTCCAGTTACCTCCCCCAAATTCCTCTCCTGGGGGCCATTCTCATGGTCTTCCCCTCTGCCTGGCCCAGGATCTTGTTCTGGGTATCCAGAGTGTCACAGCAAATGACTGATTCCATAGCCTCGCCTAGAAGTTCCTAGGCTCCTTGCACATGAAGTCAATTTCAAGGACTGGCACTTTAGCTATTATTCTTACAGTGTTTTGATGTGGGTTTAATTATTAATTAAGTATGGTGAGCCCAACAGATCAGGAAACAACTGCCATTGAAAGGACAGTCTGTTATCCTCACAGACTCCAAGGTGGGCAGGGTAGGGGTCATGTTATGTCATGGAGGTCCCATGGAGAAGAACTGAGGTTGGTCAAGAGTCAGAGAAGGTGGGGAGAACCAAAGGCCAGAGCCAGAGCCTTTATGTGATTCTGTGGGAAGGACGGGACAAGGCAGAGTAAGGCTGAGGACTGGCTAGTTTGAATAATTTCAGCAGGCTCTATGGCCCAGGAGCACCCTTAGCTATCTGGTACTGTTAATGGACTACCCCTTAACAAGTCTGAAAAGCCCCATTTCCCTTGTTGGAACAAGCACTGGTTCTGCAGTCAAGCACTTGATAAAGTCCCAGTTTGGGTACAGGGAGCAAGAGGTAGCCGACAAACATCTTTGACCACCAGTATCACATTCAACACAACAGAGGCTCACCCTGTGAGAGGCGTTTGGGACAGCAGCCAATGAGGGGGATGGCAGCCACTCAGGGCACGTATCCGGAATGGAGTGGTCCACGACTTGTACCTAAGGAATTTGCTTCCTTTCTCCCTATGTATTTATTTCTCTTCCCATGTCTGTCTGTGTCTCTGCGTCTCTTTCTGTGACCCCTTGTTGGTGTCTGTCATGTGTGTCTCTATGTGTGCACCTCTGTGCATATCTCACCCTTTTCTCTTAGTGTCATTGGGTTTCTATGTGTGTCTGGGTATGTGTCTCTCTGTGTCTCCCTCCACCCCCACCCTGTTTCTTTATGTCTTTCTGTGTGTCTGTCCCTGTTCCCTAAGTATGTCTCTCTCTATGAGTATCTCTATGGCTGTCTCTTTCTAGGTCTTGAAGTCTCTTTTTGTTGAGAGAGAGAGTGTGTGTGTGTTTGTAACCCTCTGGCCATGTGTGTGTACTGGATCTGTGTGTGCATGTCTGTGTGTATCTCCCAGGACACATACTTCTTGGGGTACCGGTCTCTGCCAAGCACTTAGAGCTGATTGATTTCAGATATATTAAGTGCACACAGCCCTGTGTCACACAGCCAGTCCTCTCATCTCACACTCTCGTGTCCTGCCCTGCCCCACCCCACCCTGCCTAGAGCGACATGCCCAATTCCTTAGCATAACCTGCAAGATCTTCTGAAACCTGTTCCCACCAGGCATGCCAGCCCCACCTTTTTCTGCATTGGCACATACACTGCATACCTTGGCCCAAGCATTTACAAACATAGTTTCAGCAAGGTAGTCCCCCCCTTTCCCAAAAACTCGTGAAGGAATGTCCACATATAAAAGAGGATAGTATAGTGCTTCAGTGGGTAATGTGAGGGTGGAGGGCTCAGAGCCAAGTTCAGCCTTCCCCTCAACGCTCTGCAGAGGCCAAACCAAGTCTGACACTGAAGCCCAATCAAACTGAACCGTCGAACCTTTCCAGACTCCGAAGATCCTCTACCATTTTCTCCATATCAGAAGCCCCTGCATTCTCTGGGTCAAGCTCACATGCCACCCTTTGCAAAGCCTTAAGCGCCCAGGTCCTGCCAACAAGCAGCTTCCTGGTGTCTGGGTGTTTCCTGGTACCCGCCGGTTTACCATCACAGTGACAGGTCCTGGTGCCCGTGGTGTGATCCAAGTGTGTGTGTTAAGGGAAGGTTCTGAGAAAGCTTTTATGGCCAAACTGAATCAGGTGGAGCCTGGCCTTTTGCCTTCTTTTGCGGCCAAATGGGAGGCTGTGGTGAATTTGTAGTATTTAGTCTTAATACTCAAGTTAGGAAGCAGCCCGGGCAAGAAAACAGCATTTTAATTTGAAGAGTAGCAAAGAGAGGAACAGGGAGGAAAGCAAAGACTAGAAGTAAATCAGAGCCCAGGAGCCTCCATGGGTACTTGCACAATTGGTTACAGCCTCAGTCATCACGGGAGGGAACCTCACATTTTTAGAGGGTTTTCTTGTTGCTGCTGAGTTTTGTTTTTCCAAACGTGCATTTGTGCCTCTCGGCTAAAATAAAGGCCTGGTGCATTCTGAGTCCTCTGGCAAGACCCTGGGTTTTCAGAATTCAACAAAGCTTTTATCATTTGCAAAAAACTCAACTCAACAAACATCATATGAGAAAAGCATTGTGCTAGGGCTTCTTGTGAAGTCATAATGAAGGAGAAATCATGGCTCCTGCCCCTTGGCATTTTGGGGACAAAAGATTTAGGGGGAATATACACCCACCTCTCGTCTAAGAAGTGTGATAAGCACTGAAGGGGAAGACTGTTAACCCGGGAACATCTGGGATCTGAGAATCTAAAGGGGACTAAAAGGACACTCCAGGTGGGGGAACAGGCTGAGCAAACACCTAGGAAGGACAGTACTTGAAACATAATAGGCACATCCAATAAAAGTCCTACTGAAGGTCTGTGTGTTGGACATGCTCATGTTGAACATCAACTCAAGACCAGATTGGCATTAAGAAGTACAGCTGTTTCAGGGCTTCCTTCTGGAAGTTGCTTATATTAGTAAAGTCTCAGAATTCTAGGAGGGACTTTGAAAATTTTATCCAAATTCCTTTCTTTTAAAAATGAGGAAAGCAGAGCTCCAAGGTTACATGCTAGGTCCAGAAGTGAGAGGAGAACTCAGAACTGTTTTCAAAGGCAATCACTTTAAATTTAAATGTTTATCATTGTAATCTGAATTTAAGGGATGGAATTGACATTGCCATTTGCTACTTTTCTGCATCAATACCATGAAGGGAGTAAAATGGTGAAGAATTCAGGAGACCCTTGAGTTGCCAGCTTCAGTTTTGAAAGCTGAGGTGGCCACTTACAAGCTGTGTGGTCATGGCTAGGACTCCACCACTCTGAATATCAATCTTCCCCTCTGCGCTATGGGGATAATAATCAGGTATCACAGAGTGGTTGTGAAGATTTGGTGAGATCATGTACCAAAACGGCTCTTACCAAGGTCATCAGTGATGATGGTTGCCAAATTTAATGGATACTTTTTGGTCTCCAACTCATTTGACTTCTGGACAGCGGTGTCTGACACATCTGATGACTCTCCCGTAAACACCCCTTTCCCCCACAACCAACTTGGTGCCTAGGATTACCCTTCCTGGTATCACTTCCTTTGTGGATACTCCTCAGTCTCCTTTCTATACAAATTCTAAATGTTGGAGAACCTCAAAGTTTGGTTCTATATCCTATCACCTTCTCTAGCAACATACTTTTCCTTGTCAGTCCCATTCAATCCCATTATTTTATATACTATCCAAATACTGATGATACACACTTTTATATCCTCAGTGACCTACTTCCTCCTTGATCTCCAGACTCAAATGTCAAACTATCTACTTGAGATCTTCACGTGAATGGCGTGGAAGAGTCTCAAACCAACATGTAAAAATGGAACTTTCCATTGCCCAATCTCCAAACTTGATTCTTCCCCATCTTGGTAAATTCTTTCCTCTACTCATCCCCTGGTCAAGCCACAATCTGCAAGTCATTAATGATTTCTCCATATCCCTCACTCCCAACACATCTGTCACTAAATCCTAAGGATTTCACTTTCAAAATACCTGTTAACCCTGAGTGCCTGTCTTCCTCTCCACCAACACCACTGTCTCTCATCTTCATGACTTCAAATGGTCCGTGAGTTGGCTCCTGACTCGAGTCTTGTACGTCTATAGTCAATTCTGCACACAGCAGCTAGGATAACTTTTAACAGATGGATTGCAGAGCCCAGTATCTCTTGTGTTACACCCTTCAGTGGCCTCCTGGTGCTTGTAGAATAATGAAATCACAAATAAGTCTTCTAATTTTTCCAGGACCTACTCACAAAACTCCTTTAGCACCATTTTGTTCTTTGGTCCTTGTGCTGCACTCCTACTTGCCTATTTCCCATTCCTGATCAGATAAACCATGCTTTCTTGAATCAGGACCCTCACATGTGTTGTTCATCCCTTAGCCAGCAAACTCCTCTTCCTTAACCTAGTGGTTAAGAGCTTCAATTTGTGAGTCAAACTATCTTACTGCTTGTGACTAGGGACAGTCTCCTTAGTATTATGTGCCTTACTTTAATCATCTGTAAAATGGGGATAATAACATTATTTATCTCATATGGTTGTAAATATTAAATGAAATAAAATATATATTGAGAACAGTACCTGGCCTATATGAAACACTACACAAATGCTGTTATCTTAACAAAAAATCCCTAGTGTCCTTTAGCTCTCAGTTTAAACATTGCTTCTTAAAGAGTCCTTACTTATTCTAACCCCCAGTTTAAATCCATCTTGTTTTCATAGAACCAACCTTAACTGGTCAGCAAATATTTATTTTGAGTCTTACTATTCATTTCTGCCACACTATACTCTAAGCTCCACAGATCAGGAATCTCACCTGTGTTTCCTTCAGTCCTTGGAACCTCATACAGGAACAGAGAGAACATAGTAGGCCCTCAGTGTAATGACTGAATTGTGTCCCCCTCCCCAAACTCATACTTTGAAACACTAACCCCCAGTGCTTCTGAATGTAGCTATATTTGGAGATAGGAACTTTAAAGAGGAATTAAGATAAAATGAGGTCACTATGCGGGCCCTAATATAATGTGACTGGTGTACTTATAAGAAGAAATTTGAATACACAAATAGACACCAAGAAAGTGTGTGCAAGAGAAAAGACCAAGTGAGGACACAGCAAGAAGGCAGCGCTCTACAAGCCAAGGAGAGAGACCTCAGGAGAAACCAAACCTACCAACACATTGATCTTGAACTTCTGGCCTCCAGAACTGTGAGAAAACACATTTCTGTTGTTTGATCCATCAAGCCTGTGATATATTGTTATGTCTGCCCCAGCAAACTAATACATTTAGTAGACACTCACTAAATTGAATGGACAGATAAATGTGCCAGCCCAGCTCCCAACACATGGTAAATAGGCTACAAAAGTTGACTCCTGTTCTTGAAATAATGATGATCCATGTAATAATGACTCACTAGCAAATCCACCCAATGAACATTGCCCAAGTGAACAGGAAAGAAAAAATGTTAGTGGCACTTAGTGCTTCTCAACTGTGATACTGAAGTAGAATATAATTAGCTATGAAGAGCTGAGACCTTTCTTTGTGAGCAACCAAATACCACTCTTAGGAATTCTGTTTACTAACATGCACATGTTGGAACTTGGCCATTCTTCTGACAGACCCTTGGATATATAACATGGAAGGGTAGGCATTTCATTCTCAGTAAACAAATATTTCTCAGACAGGAAAGCAAAACTAGAAATATAAAAAGTAAAATATTGTACTTCCAATATACTAGGCCAGTTGTTTTCATAAACATATCATTAAACACAGACACGTGTGTGTGTGTGTGGCTTAGTATATACAAGTGAGATGTGTGTGTGTATATATACACACACACATACACACACACACACACACACACACACACACACACACAATTTTCTACTGAAGGTGATTGCACCATATACTATCATAGGATCTCAACTTAGACACTTAGCATAGGTAGCCGTATGACCCACATCTACCAAACTGCCTTCAAATAAAGCCCTTCTATGGCTGGAATATGTACCTGTCACAGGCAACTGCTGACGTACCTAAAATCATGACAAATCACAAGACCTGGCACAGTTTCTGCCAAGAGCACCATCTCTTGTATGGCAGTCCCTTACAACAGAGCTTCATATGAATGCAACCAATTCATCAAGTTATTGGCTCATAATATGAAACAGCATGTATACTGATTCTTGTAATAGATCTTGGAATTAAAACATATGATCCCTTTAGAAGGACTGTAAAGAATCATCACGTTGATGATTCGACAGTGAGGTTTCACTGAAATAGCACAGGCTGTGGGAGAAAAGGTAGATGATTTCTGTGCTGAAGAAAACTCTCCTCTTACACACTGATTTTTTTATGGAAGAAGAAAATAGTAATCAAGTAATATAATTAGGTATCTCACATAAGTAAGGGGAGATAAACAAAAGAGGATTAGCGGAAAGGTTTTGGGCCGAGTGTCAATGCAATTCAACCAGCTGCTGCTCCGTAGACGGTGCTATTGAGAAGTCTGAGCTCAATAAGGAAAGACAGCCGTGGTGGCGTAATGATGTGTGCGATGATTGTGAAGTGGACAGGAGAAGATGCCTGTTATGTGCTGTCTATCCTAAAACAGATGTCTCTAAGTTCCCTTCCAGTGTTAACCTTCTATGCTCTTCTCTCTTCTTCCCATACTTTTGCTCTTGTGATTGGGATAAACATGGTAAAGTCTCCTGAGAATCCCAACGTGCTCCTCTAGTGCAAAGTAAAGCAACTGGTCAGTCTCAGCTTTCAGTCCCAGGACTCAAAACAGCAAACTTTACTCTCCATCTAGTGTCATTTTAATTATGTATGGCTTTGGTATATGCATTGAAAAGCAGTACCAGAATGCTGTCACTCAAGTTATTAGACTAAATTATGACAGACAAGATGAGACAGATGCTGGAGACTCAGATTTGTGAATGACCTCAGGGTCCTCTCCTCTGATATGAGATGGATAGATGAGGCACCACCAGTATAGTCCTACTGGTAGGTGGAATTACAACAGCCAGAGAGCAATGTAGTGAGAATGGGTCCATGCTCTGCTCTGTGTATGGGGTAGCGATGGTGATCCTCATCAGCATCAAAGCTACGAAATTAATTTCTAGTTCTCCAGCACTTCTTGATCATTGCTATGTCTACCATTTAATAATGTCCCAGTACGAAAAGTCAGTGTGCCAAGACAACGAGAACAGACTATTTCATGTAATACCTTCAACCAATGCACCTATGAGAAATTACTGTCTCTATAGAAATGTGCAGTTTAGGGAGGGTAAATAACTTGTAATAGAAGATTAACAAACTAACACTAAAGTACTAACTAAAATGAAGGCACTAGCAAAAGTGTTTTGACTTAAAACCCAAATTCTCAATCACTTGGCACACTATCTCTCATTTCAATGCGTAAGACTTGCAGCAGTCCTGGGCAGGGGGGTGATAAATCTCACAAAAGGTAATTTGGGTTATTCATCCATTCATCCGTCCACCCATGCATCTATCTATCTATCTATCTATCTATCTATCTATCTATCTATCTATCTATCCACCCATTCATTCTTGCTTTAACAGATATTTACCATGTACCTATTGCTGCAGGTGGTGGTAGGACAGAGTGATGAGCAAAGCAGAGAAGGTGCATGACCTCAAGGAGTTCAAAGTCTAATGGAAGAGGAGACATTAATCAGTGATGTGACTGTGTAATCACAAATTGAGATCATGCTCTGAAAGAAAGGAATAAATTCAATAGGAACACATGACAAAGGAGCCTGACTTCAGCTGGAAGTCCTAAGGATATGAGGCCTGAGATGTGAACCGAAAGGCAAATCAACACTAATTAGATAGAAAGGAGGTGGGGAAAGGAAGTGGAGCACTGCAGAAAAAGAAAAGCATATGCGAAGGCCCAGGGAAGGAAGGAACATGAAATGTTCAAAGAGCTGATGGCCAATGTGGCTGGAAAAAGTCAGTGAAGGAAAGAGTGATGTGAGAAGAGCCTGGTAGGGGTCAGACCACTCTAAGGAGAATGGAACAGCAGTGGGAAACCATGGAAGGATTTGAGACAGGGACAAATAGAGGGGTGTAGGCAATTGTTCTTTTTCATAATCAATCAGACTTCAGGGAAATAAATAATATAGAAGCATGGTAGAACTAGAATGGGCAACCAGTAAATAGGTTACTTAGGGGTTCAGATAACAGAGGTTGGTAGCTTGACTAGCTGGTGCCAGTGGTGATGAGGAGAAATGGAAGAATTTAGGAAACATAATAATGTAAAAATCTAAGAAACTTACCAATGGATTGGATTGGGGAAGATAAGATAGCAGGTGGAATCAAGGATCATCTCGAGGTTTCTGATCTGACCCAGAAACACCAGAAGGCGGCCTTGCTGACTTTGAGATACCTTTAGGACACCAGAGTGGAAAGGCCTATAAAAGGTTGGGTTATAGGCTAGGAGTGAGAAAAGAGGTCTGGAATGGAGATAATAATTTGAGAGTCCCCTGGATAGATAGAGATGGTGGTTGAGGCCTGAAGAGATCAATAGAGAAGGGATACTATGAACAACAATGTTCAGGGGAACTTAGGCAAAACATGCTTGTCAATCACTATATTCTTCTAATCCACATTCTCCCTCTGTTGTGATTATCTGCATCTTGCTTTTTCTCCCATTTTAATAGAACCTCTATTTTCTTTTATAGTTCCCTTCATTCTATTTTTCTCAATTGTTTTACGTGTCTTATTTGACACTAAATATGCCTATAGCTACTTCAACTTTTGTGAAATGAGAAGAGAGAGGATCAATCACTAGCCTTCAGAAGAACCAGAAGAGATTCTAAGTGGTCAAATTGCCCTGGCAACCAACGCAGCAAGTAACAGATTAAACTTACTAATAGTGCATTCAAAGGAACGCTCCTTGAGACTCTAAGATGATTCTTGATGCCTTCCTGTCATGCATGCCAAAATGTTTGAAAGTTGCAGTGGGTGGGGACTGGGCCCAGAATCTGATGCCTAAAGAATTCCCCAATGTTCAAGTTTAGGGTGGAGTCAATTCACCATGGCTAACTTCAAGATTCAAAGATGTTAGGACACATTAGCTACTAGAGCCATTTTTCTCACGTTCAAGCTTACTGCTTGAGTGATTTATGCTTGAAATGATACGCAGTTATGGAAATAGAAATGTAAAGATGAAGCAATCCCCAATGGCAAAAACTCTAAGAGATGTGAAAATACATGTACTAAGTAATGAGTTTAATTACCTAATAATTAGATACTAAGCACTCAAATTTAACCAACACCTGTTTCTACAAGGAAGGAAATAATTTTGTTGTTCTTATTGCCCTCTATTATACTTTTTACATTATCCTAAAGCCCACTTTTTAAATATTTTTCCTATGCTGGGCTAAGAGCTTCTTGAGAAACAGAATAGTGATATCTGGTTTTTGTTTTTGTTTTTGTTTTTTTAATCCTCTAGGTCTAGTATAGTGCTTAGAACATAACAAATGAATTAATACAATCGATTCAAGCAAACCTTAGCAGTTCATAGCAGAATCATTCCATAATATAATTAATTTGAATATTTACTAAAAATGAAACCATGGAGATATTCCATTAAAAGGCTTTAGAACCAAAATGTTTAATTCAATAGCCCTGACCGCATCTCAACAAAAGGAGCTATATCATTCACATCTTCCTCTTGAAAGCCAACCCATATGGTGAAATCATTTATACTGAATATTAAAATGGGGAATAGATTCAGCCTTCTGTTTTCTGGCAAAAGTGCCATTAACTAAAGCTGGGGCTTCTGGAATATAATTAATATTGCCTATTCTCATTTTTTTTTCTTAAGAGCTACTTTGTTCAAAGTTTAATCAAAGCCAAAAGAAAGCATTATCTATTTATAGTAAACTGGTACTCTTCAGGGTCACTTAATTTATTTCAGCTAATTCTAAGTGTCAAAAGTTCTGAAGAGCAGAAGACCCTAGAAATGAAATAGGGCATTCATGTGGTTGGATGTGTGTGTGTGTGGGGGGGGGGGTATTAAGGAAAGATAAATTATTATTGTTCTAAGCAAAAAGATGATTAATGAGAACCTTAATGACAGTTTAATCCACACACTTATTGACTACAAGGTTATAGAGCCTTCTTTCTTTCCATTGTTAAAGAGATATTTAAAGGTGAATGTCGCTTCTAACCTTAGATGGAAGCAATAGAAAACAGTAACTATTTTCTCAGGACAGTTTCCTTTTTCTTAAACGTTTTATTTAAATATTAAATTCCAACCTAAAGCAATTGTTCACAAATTTGTTTGCTAGTTCAAGAGCACAAACATGATATGTGGGAATGAGGCTCACCATAAAGGATATCATAAAAGGACAACCGGCTCCATCCATTTTCCTAATATACATTACCCCAGTATTTTGAATTTTACATGGAACTCAGCACTGCTAATATTTTGTTTCTAACAAGCCAGGTATAGTAAGAAAAGCAACAAGTTTTGGTTGTGTTAAAGGCTTTCTGGTCTTAGGTTGTTCAAAAATACTCAAGGCTCATGCAAGTTCATTCAAAGTCTAAGTGTGAATTCTATGGGTTGATTACTACTTGTTAGTTCCCAAATTATCCACCATTGTTTTTCTTTTTTGAGAGAGAAAGAGAGAATGGAATTGAGAGAAAGAGAGGAGAAACTTCTATTGATTACCTATCATGTTTCAAGTATCTAAGTACTATATTTGGGACTTTCATTTTTATACTCTCATTTATTCCTAAAAATTAAGTAGCTGAGGTTCAGAAAAATAAAGTGATTCTCCAAAGATTATTCAGTGAATAAGTGGTAGAATCCCAGTTTCAAAGAACAATCTGTTGGACTCCAAAATGAGTTATCTTCCATAATACTATGCTACAAACTGGGGGAAATGGTTCATCTTTAAAATATCTTGTGAAGAAATAAATGAAGTTTTCACAGGAACATAGGCAAGCAAATTAAGAGAACATGATTTAAAATGTTGGATGTGAATTGGTAAACAGATGCATGTCACTAAAAAGTCACATTTTTCATCATAATAGTTTGCTGTGTGTTGGCAAAGACCCCAGTAAAGCTGTTTTTGTGCAACAGAAGCACAGCTGGTTAACAAGGGAATAAATCTGGTCAACCAACTAAGACTTTCAATTCATTTAATGCCAATTATCCGTATGGAATTTTTTTTTTTTTAAATAAAGCAACCCATAAGTAAGCTGACCCATGATATATTTTTGTATTTAATAACTTTAATATTTCGATCAACCTCTTTACTAATGCCCTATATATTAATCATGGTAAAAGCTAAAATATATTATACTAAAATTGATCTTAGATACTTTATGCAGGAGTATGAAAAAAAGAACAGTTTAAATTGGCTGGAAATTTCTGTATATTTCAGGAACAACATACCATGCATGTTCACAAATTCCTCTACTCTCCATGAACAATGTGTAGACCAATACTCATCAGTCGTTAACCCATTACTTCTGTATAATACATGTCAGCTGATAAAGTATGTTATGATTCATTACCCCATATGATGGGATATTTAACTCATTTTCAGAATTCAGCATTAAACTAAAAGAGTTTTTACTTCACATACAAAACTAGTTACTTAGGATTTTTTTCTAGAGTTTGGTCAACTAGAAGAAAATAAGTCTCTCATTTCTTTTTTTTTGGTGCAAATTATTTATAAAGTGCCCCAACAGAGTCCACAAAATAAATTATAATAGACAAATAGCAGCACTCAAATATTGTAAATAACAAGGGAGGACACACAGTTTTACCTATTTCTAGTTAAAGGTGTCATCAGTTTCAAGTTCTGAATTGAGGTATTTAGAAAATTAATCACATGTTGCTGAACATAAATCTTAATTCCAGTGTGCATAAAAGCAGAAAAAAGTGCGTTGTGTATGTATAATTATTCAGTGTTATTATTTTTAAAAACCCTATATATCATACCAAAACAAATCAATATAATGCCACCAATGTGAATATCATTAGGCTCAGCATCTTAAACTCAGCATGAAATCTACCAGACCATAAATTGGAAAGGAAGAAATTCAACATCAGTCCCATAAATCAAATTAACATTAAGATAAAATCTATTAGAGCAAAAAGTCTTATTCAGGGGAAAATGGTATTCTCAGGAGGGGGAAGAAAGTAGGTTTGTGACACTCTGCTCTATTAACCTCAAGTCTTAAGAAATACCTAAATAGGAGAGTATCGAGTCAAGTAGATCACAGAGCTAGCAAAACAATGCATATATTATGACACAAATCAATAACATGTATTTTTAACAAAGTAATACTTCTTAAATTTATAATGTTTTAAATTGTCTAGCAGAACACGGCATGAATACAATATATGGATGCAGGTATCTTTGTGTATAGGAAATAGAGATTCTATTAAGGAGATATATCTGACATAGACATATCTATCAAACATGCATATCTATGTGAGAATATGTAGATTTATATACTAAATCTCACAGAGCTACAGAAATATCACCCTACTTGCTTTATACCTTACTATAAGAGAATATTATTTAAGATTTGACAATATTTTTCTACTTGTTTCACTTAAATTATTTCATGTCTTGCAGAATTATGTCCTCTTGTAGCTGGAGAGTAAAATCTCTTGGTAGCATAACATGCTCGAAAATTTTGCATTCACACATCCACGAGCGACCAACTTTCTCTAACCCTTAAACAAGAGAAAGGGGTAGACCTTGCAGTTTTAACCTCCCACTGGGGTTAGGTTTATTAGACAGAACCAGTTCCCCCAAGTGATTCTTAAAAGGAACTTTTAAAAGAGGATTAAGTCCAACTTTCAACCCACACAATACCCATGACTGTAACTTAAATTATATTAAATGTGATTTTCAAAACTATCTTTAAATATTAAAAATCCTTTTATCTCCAAATACAACTAGACCATCAGAGAAGAAGTTGAATCAGCTTCTCATTTCCTCCTTTCTGCTCTGTCCAGGAAGATGAACAATCTAGAAGAGCAAATCGAACTGGTGACTCAGACAACTGAGGGCCAACACTGGCTGGGAAACGAGACTTCAAGGGAACTCGTGATTGTTTTAAAGGCTGTTCCAGACTGGATGAAGGGAAAGAACTTGCAGACAGAACTGATGAACTGATGTGAGATTTTATCAGAAAATATCACTAAATTCAAAAGTGTCCAAAAAAGAATAACACTAGAAGATCAAAGTCCTAAACTGCTTTTGGGAGCCTGAAAGAATCACCATCACTCAGCCAGTGTATCCAAACAGGGATGGCTGTAGTACTTCACCTTCTCTTGGGTAAATATGAAGATAGCACTTGAGGCAAGAAGCACTCCTCTCTTGGTCCCCAGGCATGAGGCTTGCAGTAGAAGCCTGGACTCGATTTAATCCTCACTTCCACGTTGGCCGGGAACATTCATGCAACCTGTGCAACCCCTTCAAGTGGTCCTTTGATCTAAATGTTCTATAAGCATAAATGCCCCTTTATCAAAAGAACTAACCATAGCCTTAGAAGCTTGACAAAATCTGGGTAAAATACTAAAACACATTACTTTTAAATTGTTGGCAATAATTTGGCAAAGATCTTCACTAAGAATCAGCATGGCTCCCAGATGCATCTCAGTTTCTATGTTTGCAGGATAAGCTCAGGAGATCCAAGGAATGCAACAAAATACAATGAAAGGTATTTAGAGTTATCATCCTTCTCCTTCAGGGAAGATCAAGGAAGAAAAGAAAAATAAGGAAAAGAGAGGAGAAAAGAGGAAAAGGAGAAGGAAAGAGGAGGGAAGGCTAAGAAAAATGAAGGAGAAAAAAATGAGATACTTCAGGGGGAAAAAAAAGTAAGGAGGAATAAAAAACAGAGAAACGGGATATCTGTGAGATAATGACACAGTCCCTCACAATAGCCTTGCGAAGCATGTCACTTCCATCCAACAGAGCAGAATGCTGGAGAAAGCACTATTTCAAAGGGGGCAGTTTTCCCATTTACCAGTTTGAAGGAAAAACACCATCTTACATCCTAGGGAGGCATTTTTAACGTACGTGAAGGACTGTGGAAGGCAAACTTGCTTTAGGCTGCACCCACTGCTAACCTTGACTGTGTACTTTTCTACAAAGTTCAGGTGTCCAGGACTCTCAGCTACAGGTGATGAGATCATACAGTTTCAATTTAATTTCACAATATAAACTGGGTTTTTTTTGATGAAGCAAAGACCTGCTCAGAGAGAGGGCAGGGCCCTATGTGAACCTCCAGCAGTTCAGGAAACCCAAACCTATTTAAAATATGCTTTAGACTCAGAGTAGTGAGCTGGTGGGAATAAACAACAAAACAAACCAGAGTTGTACCCTTGAGATATCTCCTGGACAAAGGCCATCCCACCAAGAAGTAGCCCCTCAACTCCTGATTCCAAAAATCAGACACCAGCACCTTCATAGTGCCTTCAACAATAGTTCTGTGGTTTCATTTCAAAGTTCTCTATCCTCCAAGAGACACACAGAAATGGCGCCTCAGCTCTTTCAATCCATCACTCCGCATAACGTGTGTTAGCTGCCCAAGCCTGGAAGACGCCATTGCTGGCCACCACGTGCCGATGTGCATTTCCACAAACATGCTGCTAGATACCAAACCATGCTCTGTGAACAAAAGGGCTTGCTGTCCAGTAATGCTGGAGTTCAAGTCACAGTTATTTACTGCTAGATTTCTCCGAGCCTTTAAGATGCCAATGTTGCCTACAAATGTCTAGGAGAGAAACCAAGAATGCAACATTTTCCCAAACATTCTTCACCGAAGTATCTTAGTTTTTCAGTTTTGCTAACCATCCTGACAGAGGAGTGATCTGTCCAACGCATTTTGGGAAATACGTAGACAAAGAATAGGTCAGCGAGATGGTGTGGGAAATCCATGTATTGCTCACACTTTTTGCCCAAATGCATTATACTCCACATGCAACCATGTCTCTCACTTGCCTAAACAACAAAAAGTCCTCTGT
Organism: Ursus americanus; assembly: GCF_024610735.1. NCBI lineage: Eukaryota > Metazoa > Chordata > Mammalia > Carnivora > Ursidae > Ursus > Ursus americanus. The sequence goes on along the minus strand of NC_142140.1, from coordinate 30,410,938 downwards.
ATCTAAATCCAAAAGGATGTGACCTGTTCTGTGCATATTTATTGTATTGCCAAGAATATCAAATGATGTTTTTTCCTACTCCAATCTTCATACCATCATTCAAAAATAAAACAATCACCCTGCATGGGATTCTTCAGTTTCCTTCATTTGTATGTGGGACCAGTCTTCAAGTGAAATTCCTTAAGAGTGTTTCTCAAAGAAAGCTTTTGTTTGTACAAAATAGCCCCCAAACCTCTATATTTGGGGACTCTAATACGAGGTAAGTGGAAAAGTAAATGCTAATGTTTCATTAATTCCAATGCCTACATTTCACCCCAACCCTGCTGAGCTCTGCTCTCTCTGAAGTGGCGTGTTTGCTTTTCAGTTCACCAAAAGCCCTGGTTAAACAAATGTTAAGCTAATGGGAACAGTAACGGTGTTTTGTGTAATTTGGGGCCATTACCAGCTACTTTATGCTTTATTTGTATACTCGTGTGTATTAAATGCATTTTGTTAAGTTCACCTGAGGATATTTTCCCTCAGCAGGGATAAATCCATACAGTCTTTAAGGTGACCTACATTAGTATAGCTGCGTTATTCACACTAATATTTCCAGCAGTCCCTTCAAAATCAAGATATTTTCTTGACAGTAAAATAACAAAATATACTGTGGGCCCAATACTTCAGAGGCCACTGAAACTGTGTATAAAAAGCCCAGCAAAAGGACCATTGAAGTTAACCAGCCTTGAGAATTTCAGCTATACCACCTCCCTTTGGTAAAACTATTTCTGATGGTTGTCATTTCAAAGGCAGACCTCCCTCTAGCAAACTTGACCTTTCCTTTTCATCCCCACCCAGAACATGACTGAGTGTCATTCTGCTGGGCACCCAGTTCCCTTCACCTGCCTTGTGTCTCATACATTTTCATTTATTCACACTCCTCGACTAATACCATCATGCTCCCAAGTTTACCTCTGGGAGGACAAAAAGGATGGTCTTTATGAACAGATGGTCTTTTCAAGGAAAAGTAGTTACATTTCAATACAGATAAATGTACTGTAAATAATGGCCTTAAAAGAATTTAGGTCTTTAGGGGGAAAAATATGAGAGCACAAGATACTATTCTTTAATTACATGAGATTTTTTCTTCCCTTGAAGACAATACCAATTCCTAATGAAGCATAATGAATCGTAAAGAGGCACCAATGCTCATTCCAACAGATGTTTATTGATTAGTGTTGACTGAACACAAACACAACTGAGTGTTGCTTGCTACCGTCAGTAAGTGGTGGGAAGTGGCACTGGCTCCCCCTCATTATTTTACCTTCAAAGACAAGCTGACAAATCTATTTTGTCTTGAACAGCTGTGTTCTTATTTTTAAAGGGTTGGCTTACAACTAAGAAAGCAAGCGGAGTGAACAGCCTTTTGGTGTCCAATGTGTTATCTGGCAAGGACAGATTGTTTTAGGGTGCAATGAAAAAGATTTTTAATGAAACTACATTTTAAACGAGCAGCATATGCTGAGTTTTCCTTCTGCTACTCATCCTGTCATTTGTTATTTTTGTTATTGTTGTTCTCCGGGACTCCTAAATTTTCACACAAGCTGTCTCGTCCGGCACTAACACAGCTTGGGGTGAATTATCACTTGGGAGGCAAAAACCTCCACCTCCCACTCCAGCCTTTTTTTTCACTTCCCATATTTTCCACATTTAACCAGGGTTCACTAGTAAACCAGTTAACTGAACGGCTGGAGAAAAAATAATAAATTCTCCCTCTACTTTCATTCTCAAAGCCCCAGAGTCTGAGACGTGACTTCAGGACATGTGTGGACTCCTCAGCTATCTGAGCTGCACACAATTCCGGGGTCACAGCCCAGAACAGAGGTCTCGAGAAACTCTGAAATTGGGAATCAGGGCAAAATTTTTTCCCTTTAATACCATAATGCCTTATATTAATTTAAACGATTCTCTGAGAATGATTCTGTGGCCGGTTAAATATAAAGTTCAAGGAAAGGAATTTCAGTCTTTGGCAATCTGAGTTCTATTTGAAAGCTGTCAGCTTTACAAGATTAAAAAAAAATACAGAGAATAAGAAAATCTTTGGACAGCAGGTACTTTGATAGATGCAAGAATATATGTATTTTTAAAAAGTGAACACACCTGGGAGAGCGGCACCACTATTATCTTTGCTAGGAAGACCTCCTAATGAGAATGCCCTTGTGCGTGGAGACTAAAGCCATCAACAGCTGTGTCTGAAGGGTCTGGTTCAAGGGGTGATTTCAGTGTAACACCATCAACGCAAGGGTTTATAAGCTCTGTTTGGGGGCTAACCTCCTTCTGTGATCTGTTGAGGAACCTGGAGGGATTCACTGTTTTATGTAGGTTCCCTGTAGTAAGTAAACTGAGGCAGAGTTTTCCAAGAAAGAAAGAGAATACCCAACCAACATCTGTCCGAAGCATGTACAACAGCCAGAGGGAAAACGAAGGGCCTTGAAAGCTTACATGGGGTCTTGAGTCAGCTCTGGGCTCGGGTAAACCTCTCCTGTCCAAGTTCCTCTACTCGCTAGTTGTGTGACACTGGGTAAGCTCAGTAAATCTGCTAAGGTTCAGTTTCGTCACCTACAACATGGGCAGGTGCCACCGTGCAGATGAAATGAGGTACCACAGGACCTAGCATACATGAAAGATACATTAAATGACAACAAAATATAATCAGGGGCGCCTGGGTGGCACAGCAGTTAAGCGTCTGCCTTCGGCTCAGGGCATGATCCTGGCGTTCTGGGATCGAGCCCCACATCAGGCTCCTCTGCTATGAGCCTGCTTCTTCCTCTCCCACTCCCCCTGCTGTGTTCCCTCTCTCGCTGGCTGTCTCTATCCTGTCTAATAAATAAAATCTTTAAAAAATACATATATAATCATAAATGTCACCAATGTCAATTCCTAATTCTATCTCATTTCTTCCATTCATTTAAGTCCTTAAGGTTTCAACCTCTTTGTGGTAGACTCTGGACAGGCATGGCAAGCTCTGTCACTCAACAACCTTGAATGGATGGTAATGTCATGGATAAAAAGCTGCACATGTGAGGTGGCCCACCGTTATTAGGTAACCTGTGGACAATGTAGCAAGATGGTACTAGTGTCCTAGTAAGTGTGGGCAGTCAGAACATAGATGTTGCAATTACGTGTGTGATTTGCTAAATTCAGCTGTGACACACAGGTAAGGAAAACAATCCAGAGTTTCAGACTGACTTGGTAGCATATTTAAGAGGTTTGATAAGCCCCAAATGAAGCTTGTGAGACCTAGGGCCACTTAACCCTGGACAATAAGAATATCAATGCCACCAACATAAGTGGTGTCCCATTGAAGAAGTGGGGAGACTTGAGAAGCTTGTTCACTGACCATCCCCATGTCTCATTTCCTGGCATGCATAGCTGGGAATGTACTGCAGTAAACTATAAACTTCACTAAGTTTTATGGGTCAGGTAGCTCATGGTCACCAAGACTCCAACCTAAACTATGCAGAGCACCTGTCCACTCCTTTGGGGTCACAAGTCCCACAGTTGGGCCAGTCATCTCTCTCTGTAGGTTCCATCTGACCCCAGATTTTTTTTTTAAGATTTTATTTACTTATTTGACAGAGAGAGAGACAGCCAGCAAGAGAGGGAACACAAGCAGGGGGAGTGGGAGAGGAAGAAGCAGGCTCCCAGTGGAGCAGGGAGACCAATGTGGGGCTCGATCCCAGGACCCTGGGATCAGGCCCTGGGCCGAAGGCAGACGCTTAATGACTGAGCCACCCAGGCGCCCCTGACCCAGATTTTTAACAATCAAATTCACCAACTAGGACCCACAGTTCTCAGCAGTAAGTCAGCCCTGGGTCTCAGCCCACCCTGCTCATGGAGCTTTGTACTACAGTTTAGATAACTAAGTTCCTGTGTCTTTACTCAGTCCAGGTCTCAGGAACATGTCCAGTACTCCTATTCTTTTGAGATTAAGGTTCTGCCTTGTTCTCTTGAGGTTCTCCAGGTAACAGAAAGAAACCAGTATCTGGTACTTTCATCACACTGGCATTTGGACACTACCTGGGCTTTCTCACTTCCATATTTTTGCTCTTGATTTCTTTTCCCTAACCCCATCCCAACTCCCAACTCTTTCCAATGAAACCCCACCCAGTTGAATGCTAACTCTTTCATGAGCCCAGCCAGATAGAGTGTATCTCTCTCCTCCAACTCTTAAAATACTTGATTCCTCACTTCTGGTGCTTCTTACCACGTCCTATGATGGTAATTAATGCTATGTCTTACCTTGTTGTCTGTATTCTTTACTGTCTTCCAAACTCCTCTTTCCTTGTCCACTCATTTGCCCTTCAATCTGTGTTCCATTCAAATACTACAGTGATCTTATTGAGACATGAACCCGATTCTCTCCACTTTTGGCCACTCAGTGGCTTACCATTGTACTTGGGATAAAGACAAAGTTCCTAAACACAACCCAGAACACCTCTGTTGGTCTTTATCTTTACAATCTATCTGACATCTTCAGTCTTCACCAGTCTTACGCTCCTACCACATCACTCTCTCCCTTACCATGGAGTACACATGCTCCCAGCATTTCTTTCCCCATCTCTTCCCTTACTTAGTTAATACCCACCCACCTTCTGTATCTTAATTCAATCATCAATTTCTAGCCAACAACTCTTACAGAATTCCCAACTAGGGCAATTCTCTTTGATTTTAGATCTTCTACTATTAATATGTCTTCTTTATAGCAGACATCAGAGACGTGATTTGGTTTTGTATGTTCATTAATTTCAGGCTACCCTACTGGAGTGTAAATTTGCTTATATAGGGACAATGTTAGTTTTGTTCAACATTTTATCCCTGGCGGTTTGCATAATAAGAGTTGAGTTGTTCCATAATAAGAGTAAGAGTTGTTCCATTACTATCTGCTGATTGAAATTACTTGGGCCAAGGACCAGGTTTCATTTTTCTTCTTATTCCACAAATTTCTGGTAACTAGGAGAGGCTCTCTATCCACCCTCCACCAACAAAAATATGGATATAATGTCTCAAAGCTTCCCATTTCTCCTAATAGTACCATTAAGCAGGACCATAGTAGCAATACTTCACAGGGCTCTGTAGTCTTCAAGCACAAAATTTTGAAGATAAAAATTGTCTGTGCCATCTATAAGGAAGAATATGGTCCTCTTGGGCCACAATGGCATTTCTCAACAATTGATATGGAGTGCCTCATAATTGCTACAGCCATAGCAATCCATACGGGCCATAAAGGCAGGCTAAAGGGAACTGTTACGACCTCTGAATGTTACCATTGACTGTTTGGCCAAGTTGCACCCCAACCCCCAAATGATAGATGGTGTTTTACAAAATGCCCAAAAAGAAGAAAAAAGAAAAGAAAAAAAGAAAAGAAAAGTTGGGTTTAATTTCTGTGCATAGTTTGGCCTCCATTTGTGTAGGAAGTGTAAAAGCTCCATTCAGCAAAGGGAAAAACACCGAACTTTGCCTTCTGAACCTTGCTCCCACATGTGATGGGTAGATGCTTCACTTCTGTAATTAAACACCCACCTAAAGTGCCAGGTTTCGGTTATTCTGGCCTTAGTTCTACCAACTATTCTAGTGCATATAAAACACCTTCACCCAGCATGAGACACAAATACAGAGTGATTTCTACCTCATCTACCTTGCGTTTCCTTATGCTTAATACTGCCACATATTAAGTGGCACTAACAACACACTCAGCAAACCTAGTGAAAGATGGGTCTCTGTAAAGCCAACCATGTCTGCATGCAGAGAGTATCAACTTCACACCTATCTCCATGATTGCAATGTGCACGGCAGCCAAGCTCAATAAATGTTAAATCACAAAATTCACACTAAAAGCGTATGTGACTAAAGGGGGGTGAATTCCAATTTCGTGTTCTGTAGCTGCCTAATATTCAAAGGTTGAAGGGGGCTGTGAACATGGAGGCCAAAGTTGAAAGAAAAGTACTACCCCAGCTCCTGATCTTACCAGGAGTCAGTACACTAATCTAACAAGAATGAGTTCCACCTTTACCATGACTACTGCTAAATAATGATTCTTATGGCAACCCCTGGTATTCATTAGTCTCTGTTCTATTTTTCTCCATGGCACTCATCATCCAAGATACACATATTGTACTTATTTTAATTTTTGTGTGTTCCCACCCCTCAGTTGGAATGTAAACTCTACAGTGGCAGGGGTTTTTATCATTTTTATTCACTGGCAATCCCCAACACTTGGGACATAGGAGACTATGATTATTTGTCGAAAGAATGAATGAGTTCTTACTGTTTGCCATGCTCTGTGCCTATTGCTTTCCATGAATTAAGAAAAGGAGGCATAAACAAAGAGTCAAGAGCTTGGTCCCAGAGTCACATAACCGGGGTTCCAAAACTTAAATAAATTTTGATCTTGGGCAAGTCACTTAACCTCTCTGTCCCCCAAGTGGTGATCCCTAAAATAAGATGATGATAAGAATACTATCTGGAAGGGCAGATTGAAAATGTAATGAGAGAGTTAAGTGGAATGTGCTCTGCACAGATCCTAGGCACACAATAATTACACAATAAGTGTTAGCAATTATTCTTATATTCTTACTGTAAGTATTTTTTATAATTATTAAAAACATAATTTTCAAAACAACAGCAAAAGGTAGGGCCTACTGTTATTTCTACAGTTGGCCCTTTGGAGAAGAGAATGCTATTGCATAAAGTAATTAAATGGTAAAGAGCAGGGAAAGGTTAGAAAAAGAGGGTGGGAGGGAGGGAGGAGGAGCAAGACAAACAGAAGTGTTGCAACAAGAAGGGATCAAGAGCCCTTAGCCCAGAAATAAGAGGCTTCATCTTGGAGAATTTGGTGACATTTGGTCCTGTGAACATGTGAGAGTCAAGTGGGTTAAGAGTTAACCCATACCTTAGAAGCTCCAGAACTGACAATAAACTAGAGTAAGCCAAAGAGTGAATTGGAAACTAACAGGTTGGGGTAGAAATTCAGGCTATAAGATTTGGAACTCTGACTCCCTGGCTCCATTTCCTTTAGTTCTCAAAGATGGCAACAGCCCCAGCTCCTTTCCCAGCACTGGAATATTCCAGGACAGTTCAGAGTATTAGAGGATAAGTTCTGTATTCAAGCACAACTCAATCACTTACAAGCTGGGTGACCCTGGGTAAGTTACTTAATCCCTCTGGGCCTCTTTTTCTTTTCTTTTCTTTTCTTTTCTTTTCTTTTCTTTTCTTTTCTTTTCTTTTCTTTTCTTTTTAATGGGAATACTAACTGGATCTACTCCACGGGGTTGGCAAAAAAATGAAATGAGATAGTTCCCAAAAAGTGTTCCGTACAGCGTATGGGCAAGAGAATCTTTCAATAGTCATACAAGTACAGGCAGTATTTAATTCTGCTGAGTGAATGCTTCTCATAAAATTAATGTGTTTCCTCTTCCATGCTATGACTTCCCCAAAGGGAATATATGGTATATGCAAATCTAAAACTATCCCCAAAGCATGTTAACAATCAACAACTATCATTCTTAATGTCTTGAACAAATTAGCATAGTTTTCAAATACTAAAAACTCTCAAGGAATTTGGTACTCTACAAATGGAAGTAGGAAACTTTTTTACGAGCTTTGTCTTACTAACGAGACAAAGGCAAATAAGTCATTTATGTCATGGAGGTGGTCACAAGGAAAGAGAGTTGAGAAAGAGGAAAGGAAGGCAGGGTCCGATTTTAGTATTCAATATCCCCATGCACATGTCCCCACTCCCCTGCAAACCAGTCCTATCACAGTCAAGCAACAAACTTGATGCTTGAAATCTGCCTCTACTGTATCTACTTTTGCCTTGGTACTTTCTAAATATCTTCATTTCTGAGCTTGTCCTAGAAATACTGACAAGGGAGAGCAAATTTTAGTTTAGGTTCAAAGGCCAGTCATTTCAAAATGTCAAGTGAAATAACATCCCTGAGGCCTCCACTGTGTTGATAAACTTAGACACAACAAAGAAATCCTGACCCACAGAGGTCAACCATTCAACCAGGAAAATAAGTATGCAAGATATTTCCACCAGCACTGGGAGAAATATTTGGGAGCCATACATGGCTTGAGAGCACATCTTATGGGGCGCTCTTAATTGAGGCTCTGTGTACCACCAGGGAGTCTCTCAGTGGGCCTTAGGGGTGAGGGGGAGTGAGAACCTGGTGAAATTGTTTGAGGATATGGCTTTTTACTATAGAGCTAGGACATAGTTGTGGGTTTTTTTTTCTTTTTTTAATTTAAATTCAACTAGCCAACATATAGTACATCATTAGTTTCAGATGTAGTGTTCAATAATTTATCAGTTGCATATAACGCCTGGTGTTCATCATATCACCTGCCCTCCTTAATGTCCATCACCCAATAACCCCATCCCCCATCCACTTCCCCTCCAGCAACCCTCAGTTTCTCTCCTATAGTTAAGAATCTCTCATGGTTTTTCCCCGTCTCTGATGACTTCCCCTTCAGTTTTCCCTCCCTTGTCCTATGATCCTCTAAGCTCTTTCTTATAATCCACATATGAGTGAAACCACATGATAATTGTCTTTCTCTGACTTATTTCACTCAGCATAATAACCTCCAGTTCCACCTGTGCCGATGTAAATGGTAAGTATTCTTCATCAGCCAGTCAGAGAAAGTGTAAGAACCAAAAGAGATTAAGAATCTAGAATGCATTTTCAACTCTCATTTTGTAGATAAAATGACTAAGTCCCAGGTAAAACAGGACTGTTTCTCTCAAGATCATTGATCTGCCAATGGTCTTGGCTTTGCCACTAGACAAGTACTCCCCAGACTCCAGTGTTCTGTTTCTTCCATGTGTAAAGTCCTATTTTGAAGCAACTTGGAGGGTTCTCCTTACTAAGAGGACTACAATTTATGCTCCCTTTCCAACATTTTGATTTACATTTAGTGAGAAAGTAGGCATCCCTGAAGCACTTTTTAAAAGAAAGCCAGCCTGCCAAATCGGCAGTGACATGCAACCCTTGTAGAAGAATCCACCATCAGCCACATCAATAGCCAAGAAAAAGGGTCATAAAAAGAAACACACTGAAGTTTCCAAGCCTCACAGAGGTTATTACGCATGATAGCAAGGTCTTCTCTTTGTGTAGAGTTGGAACAAGCTGGATTTAACATTATATTTTGATGATAGCAACCAAGACACATTGTGTTATCGAACAATGAAAAGCTGAATATGAAATGTTCCCTTCCACAGCCCCCCTTCACAAATTTGAAGCAAAGAGAATCTCTCACGCCAGATAGGAATGTATTTATAGGTAGTTATCTGTGGCCCCGACACAAAAGACTTACACACACGTACACACACACACACACACACACACACACACAGAGCAAATAAATCAAGGATGCAGATATTTTTAGGCCAAATTTCTAATAGCACTAGTTATTCTGCCTATTAATTGATAAAGACACATGGCAAAAGAGAGAGAATTGGAATATTTAGAAGGTCAATTGGCAATATTCTGTTTTTAAGTGTTATGTAGTTTCAGGACAACTATGAGATTATGAGTTAAAAATATCATCAGGCAAGTGTACAGTATTATGAAATACATTTCGTGTTTACTCTGGGCCAGACACTATGCTATGCAGGAATTTTTCATGTGCCATCTCAGTTAATCCCCATAATAACCCTGTGGGTGAGTACTACTCTGAAGTCCGGCTTATAGATGAGGAAACAGAGATCTCGAGATAGGCTAAACAACTTGCTCCAGTCACATGGCTAATGAATCACACTCTGGACTTAAACCCCAAAGTCTGTGTGCTTTTCCTCAGGATAATCCATGGTCTTGGCCAGCAACTTTGGGGAAGTTCTGTCCTAAAGCTGGGTTTATAGGGCCCCCTTACATGCCAATTAGGACTTTAGGACCTTATTTAAAATTTAAAGTACTTCATTTCTTCCTGACAAGGGAAATAGAACACGGAACACCTACAACATACTATACTGTAGTTAGAGCCCTGAAATTACTCATGTATAATTAGCTATGCCCATGATCTGAAGATCTAAAATAGCCTTAAAAGCCCTACTATAAATATGAGAGACTAATTAATTAGCTGTGTTCTTCTGTTCACCTCTTGGCATTTCTACTTAGTTCTCTGAAACAACCCAAATTACTATCTAAGCAGAAGTTCAGAACTGAGGGGTCCTTGCATGGACCTTAGGGAATGGGAAGGGTGGGGACTTTGTACTCTGAAATTACTGAAAAACTATTGGATCGACATGCATTTGTTTTCCCTACGGAGAAGGTCCAAAGCTTCTCAAAAAGGCTTAGGACCTAAGGGGGGAAGAAAAGAAAAAAGAAAAAGAAGAAGAAAAAGAAAACCTAGGGCTTAGAAAATTAAATGAACAGTACCACGTGATTTGGGGGCCTAGAAATTCAGCAGACAGATACATCTAAACTATTCTGTGGAGCTATCAAAATGCTGTTCTTTCTGACATTGTTTTGATTTCCCATTCAACATCTGAAAACTGTTTTGACATAAGTAACTAAAAATGTCACACTGAGGCTGAGATACCCCAGAGCCAGGACCCACCCAGTCTCTTCCAAATAACCTCCTCAAAGCACCAAGGAAGACCCTGACCCTGGACTTGTGGGTCCTGAAGAGCTCTGGAAGTGAGAGGGCATTTTAGACTTGCAGGTTGCTTGTGTAGCCGATGCATGAACACCTAACTCATCAAAGCCAGAAACACAGTTTGTAAGTTACTGCTTCCCTCAATGCATTTTTATCACATATTTTGCACATGTTTCTATTTCCAAGATTCAGGGAAAACAAGATGCTTAGTTGAAAATGTTTACAGGGGAGGCCTTATAAATTACTTGATAGTCTTGGGAGAGGCAAGTATTTTGCAAAATACCAGCTGTGGGAATAAAATATTTTAGAGATTCTCTTGGGTTCACTTTGTTTTCTATTGATACCAAAATCCTTCCTAAGTAGAAATATCTCAAGCAGGGGTAAGCAAGTGCTGATGAAGCCCATTTAGAATCTGCATGCCCTCAAAGAACATTTCAGGTCCTTGGGGCCACTCTGAAACTCTAAACCAAGAGGGGATGGGGCTGTTCTTTGGTGATTTATTGCATGACTGAGCAATGGGCAGCTCTCTTAGACTTTCAACCCACGGTAAGTGAGCCCATGTGACAAGGATACATATTTTCAACAAGAAAGAAACTGTGAGTGCCACCATCCTGCCACATAAAGAACAACAGTAAATGATAACTGAATGATAACTTTCTTAATGGAAGTTTCTAATAACTCTGGGGGATGAAGCAGCAGCTCTTTCCCAACATATGAAGGTTGGCTGGCAGCACTGTTCAACAAAGACTTCATGTGTCTGACAGATGGCAAATACACCACACTGACTCTTCTTCCTAATTTAACAAATTTGACTGTTGTCAATTTCACTCTCCAGTGAAAAGATAGCCTAAAACACCACATAAGCATACATTGCTCTTTTCCCCCATTCTCCTTCTCTCACATTGTGTTTGACACTGTCTAAAGGAACAATACCAACTTCCTAAACTGACTCATCATCTCAGCTACTCATGAGTATCATACATTCAGACATTGGCCTGAGTGGTAATTCCCCATTTTTTTTCTGGCTATGATGAAGTTTTACATCAGGCCAGGGGTAGTGAACTCAAGAGACAACGAGCAATCCTGTTGAAATAATATACAAAAGTATGCATTTGTGTTCTTCACTTGAGGAAAAGAAAGGGGTCCTAACTTCATCAGACGCCTGAAGGCTCAATGCCTCTGCTTTAGTTCGAGGTTGTTACTAAGCCATAAAGCTACAGCCTCTGTTGCACTTCGGAATTTGGAGGGAGGGGGGTGTTGCCTATGTCAGGTGGATGAGGTGAAGGCAGGGAAGGGCTTCAAGCTCTGGGGAAGCTGTGTGGACCACCAAGCTGTCTAAGGAGCACCACGGATCACTCAAGGTCAGTGGGGAGAAGTCACAGTCAAGAATAGCTTGCTGCCATAGGAGGGGAGGTGCTTCTTCCACCACTGTTGGACGTATTTCAATCCCAGCTGAGGGCCACTGTGAGGGCCACTGCAGAAGGGCTCTGAGTAGGGATGGGAACAACGTGGAGGCATTGGGGGATGAAGCTGAGAGTCCAGATTTGGTAGAGTCTTCATTGTGGCTTTCAGGAACAGGGGGAATTCTATCCTTCAGAGGTGTCTCTGAATCAGGTCCCTCCTTCAAAGAGCAGGGCCTGATTCTGCCCACAATGGTGGCATTTCTCCTCACTTCCTTACTTCCCAACTTTGTTATGCTTTCCACCCCCTCTTCTTATGCCAGGGGTGGAAACAAAGTCCCTGCCATCAGACAGCTCATACTCTGGGGTCTGAGTGTATGGAGTGGAGGAAGGCATAGGTGAAACAGTAAGTAAAAAAAGAAATGTTCTTATTAGAGAGCAAGAGCTGCTCTGAAGAAAATGATGAAATAGGGGAGCTGATCAGATGGCTGCACCGTAGGGTAGAGGAAGGTACGTCCTCTCAGGGACCAGGAAAAAGGCTCTGAAGAAGCCACAAAGGGGAAAGGGGCTGCTGACCGAGAGGTAGCCTCGTGCAAAAATCTGGTGCAAGAGAATTCCAGGCAGACAGAAGCCCAAAGGCTATGAAGCAGGGCATGGACTTGTGTGTTCAAGGAAGGGTGGGGGGAGTGGTAGGAGAGAAGAAAGCAGCGGTACTGGGACCACAGCTCGGAGGCGTGTTTCATTCTACAAACATGGGAAGCCACCAGAGGGTTTCAAGCAGAGGACTGACATAAATTGATTCTGTTGCAAGAAAAGTAATGATGGCTATTTATCATAATTTCCAATGTGTGCTCAAATTAAACATAATCTTAACTCTAAACCTAAAATTGCGATGTGTAACACCTTTCTGATAAGACTAATTTTCCTTAAAACTCTTTGTAGTTCCATTATCAAAAGATATCTACAAAGCAGCTACAGAATTTTAATTGTTATTCCACATAATAGCACTGAAGAAACCAAACCACCACCACCAATTTAAAAAAAAAAGGCATACCCATGGTTAAAAAAAAAAAAAAAGTAAATATTTAGTTAAACCAAGTAAATAGATTTCTTTGCTGCAAGAAGAAAGAATTCTTAGAGCCTCTCATGGAAATGGACTATATCAGAACATTATGCTTTATGTTATTCCTGAATCCAAATTTTTTTTAAATTTTATCTAAGAGGATTAAAATGTTCATTCCTGGAATGTCTCCATATTACAGAGGACTTACTGCTGTCCTGTCCTGATCTTTCTTCTAAACTTCAGGATAATTCCTATGTTTCCAGCTGATTACCTGGTCAAGACAACATAAGGCAACTAGAAAATGGGCCATCGCTAACGTGACAAATAGCCAAATTCTATTGCTGTCCTTGAACTGCGGTCTCTGGTTTCCTGCTACTAATAAGTAGGCCACCAATGGGGACCTGAAAAATCCCTTCATTATACCAAGACTCCCACAGTGGCAGTGCCTGGCTGGCATTATCAACCCTATAGATAACACCCTGGCACCTGACAGTTCACCCACATTGCTACGGTTTTATAGCAAGGAACGTATGGGAGGGCCCACACATTGAGGCAAAGTGATGCCCTCAATAATTAGGAGTTCTTATGGAGTTTCTGGAATGATAAATGGTCAAACAGAGAAGTTAACAAACATAAAACATTTAACGTGCAATGGTCTAAATATGCCAAATTAACCCCAGATGAGCTCAAAAGACCTTCAGCTCTGGAATCGACATTAATCATCTTCCGGAACTCAAGGAAAAGCCTGATGTGGGTAATTTTAAATTTTATCTTATGATAGAAAGCAGTACAATTCCACAGGATTCAAGGTATCTATTAGTTTACATTCTTGCCAGGGTCAGCGAAAAAAGCCCACTATTGATCTGCTATTAAAAGTCAGTTGACTTCACTTCTTTCCAAACAGGTACTCCCTGATTGCTGAGAACCGGCTGGTCTTACCTCTACCGAGTACCAATATGAAGAGATAAATAGACTATGCAGAGAGAGCTCTTCACATTACATTAGCTGAATAAATAGTGATGTATGGGTTTCTTCTCTCAAGCGCTGCCTTAGCTTGTAAAGATGAGAGCGAGGGAGATAGGGTTTATAAATCCTATTAGTATATTTACACAAACACAAAATAACTTCCCCGAAGATCATTAAGAGAAAAAAAAAAAGATGAACATTTTGTCTTTTAATTGTAGCTTCTGAGACTCTAAAAAAGACCCATAATAAACCTTGGAGATTGAGAAGTTAAATGGAATCACAGAAGAAAAAACCTAATTTACTGTTTTATGAGCAGTATCCAAAAGAAATAGGATGAAGGCCCTGTCGTATTTCAGTAGGGCTACGGAATTAGCACAAGCCAGTTCAGCTGAAGTGAAATATATTATCTAAAACTCTTTTGCTCTAGGAATATTTCAGAATGAGTTTTTGTCCTCCTCAATCTGTTTTTCAGGATTCTGTGCTTAATTTCTAGTGTGGACCAGTTCTTACAGAATGGAAGGAAACTGAGCCAAGGTAAGGGCGTAGGGCTGATTACCCATATATTACAATGTAATTAGTGCTTCGAACAGCATCTTGTCCATTACGCTCCACTATACACACAGAAAGGGAATGGGTTCTCAGCAGTGATGACATTAGCCACAGTCTCTGTTCTCTGAGAACATCTTCCAGAACACCCCAGGGGCTTCTATATATAACTGGCAAAATCGCCAAATCCTGAATTTCCTATTAGTAAATTAGAGATTGTAGCAAAGCCAAGGTAACAGATGAAGTCCTGTGCACCATGTGTTAGGATTCTTCTTGACAAAAAGCAGGGAGCGCTTGGGGTGCCTGGGAGGCTCAGCAGGTGGAGCGTCTGACTCTTGGTTTTGGCTCAGGTCATGATCTCAGGGCCCTGAGATGGAGCCCTGCACTCAGCAGAGAGCCTGCTTGAGATTCTCAGTTTCCCTCTCCCTCTGCCCTTCCCCCCCCCCACCATGCATGCATTCATGCTCTTTCTCTCAAATAAATCAATAAATCTTAAAAAAAAAAAAAATTAGGGAGCATTTTTTTTTTTTTTTTTTTTTACTCAAATGAACACACCCCAGGTGGGCCAGGCAGACTTGGCCCAGGCCTGTGCCACACTGGGTTTTGACTTCATTGTCTGGAATGACGATAACAGCCTGGCCGGGGGTCATGGCCTCAGGAAGCCCCCAACCTAGTCATCAGGGAGGGATGAGAGAATTTTCCCAACAGAACCACAAAAGCACAAAATAAACAAAGAGAGAAGCCTGCCTTGGATCAAGTGTCCATGCCTCTATCACCGCTGTGGCCAAAGAGGGTGAAGTTACCATACCTTATCTGCTGTGGAGTAAGGAAGGAATGCTGGGCAGACCAAGGACAATAGCTTCCATGGATTGGAAGGACAAGGCACCCCTTATGGATTCCGAGTCACCGAGTATACAATGCTATCGGATGTTTACAGGATCATCATGCCATGACTTCAGGTGAATAATTCCTTTGCCTCTTACTAAGTAGCACACTATCCTTAATGGGCCGAGAGGAAACTCCTTAGTCACTAACTGCTGCGTATGCTCTACCCGATTTGTTTTCCCAGGTGCGGCAGCAGTATGCTGAACTTCTCATCTTTGCTCCGTATTACTTTATTATTAGTGCTTCAGACCAGGTTCCCCAGAGCAGACCCCGAGAGAACTTCAGTGCAAATGGATTTCTGGAAACAAGCCCTCCCATTAGGGGAGTGGAGGAGGTGAGACAGGTAAGGGAAGAAAGCTACGACGAGGTATATTCATCAGCAGGTTCCTGCTTTGAACAACAAGGGTTCAACCCACCGGGGGCCTCCGGGAGACAGCGAGGGACACATCTCAGAGTTTCCCATTGGTGGCCAAGAGGACTGGAAAATTTACCCATCGATTTCCACTTGCATTTGCTGAGGGCGATTCTAACGGAGATACTAACTTCCCAGCACTTTAGGATACCTTGCACTGGCGGGAGAAAGCCCTAACGTGGGGAGGAGAAGGCACTTGTAATTAAACGGCCTCCCTCAGTGTGTGCAAGAAGGGTTAGTCCCAAGGGATATGGTCACAGCACGTTGCTTTGACTCCACCACTGACACACATTTGTGAAAATATGCATTCATTTATTCAGCACCTACGTACCAACCTCCTATTTTGTGCAGGTACTCTTCTAGGTGCTGAAAACACACTGAGGGACAAGACAAAGATCACAGTCTTACTTAATACTCGGGAAAGCTGAACTGGACAGAGGCGGATTCCATGGGCTGTATATCAGAACCTTGTTTGCAACACCAGCTTTCAGCGTGGTCCCTAATTTGAAAATAGCAGGGTCCTTAGGCTTGGGCTTCCCTATCACTAATCCAGCTAGGCTGAGGTGTCTGAGCTAGTAATAAATTTGAATCAACAACTAGAGCAAGCAGATAGATATTGGAAGGAAGTAGTTTCCATTACAGGACACTGAGATAAATTTTGTTTTCAAAACCCTTTGGGGACCTCTTTCCTGCGGTGGCTTGTGCCCAGAGGCACCGCAGAGTCGCCTGCTCTTGCTTTGACAGCTGAGTGGGGTATGAAGCTTCTGGACATAGAGAGGACTGATGTTAATTTGACCACCTGGGGATTAAACTGGCATTGGTGACTTCAAATGTGCCCTGCAGAAACTAACTGATCTCCATTTCAAACACAAAGTACTCTGCCTTCCAAGTGATACAGAATTCCATTTTATCTACATTGGCCAGGTAAAGCAGCATATTTGCCAAAACTCTGGACATGGGGAGTTGTTTGTAAAACCTTAGCATATCATCAAGCATTGCCTTAAATAAATCTGTTACACTTTTACAGAAAGTAATCGACTATGGTAAAAGACAAGTCAGGCCTATTCTACTGTATGCTGAACATCTATGCACATAATTTAGAATCTGCTAGAAGGCATTTTTACTTGTTCTGATTATCTCTACCATTTGGCATTTCCCATCTCAGGGAAATGAGTCTGACTTCATAAGAGTTGCTTAGCTGTGAAGACTCTAGTTTATTTGATTAATGACTGTTGAGATAAATGGTCAGAAAACAAAGTGTTGAGTTTTGGGATGAGTTGGGATGAGTCTAGCGTGGCCTACAGCACAATAAGCCAATATATGTGGCCTATGCTCTTGACAGACATCATTCACGGATTACAGCTCACTCTCTCCATGTGCCCAGAATGAGCCTTAGAAGCCTTCACGGTACAGCTCTCCAAACAGTCATGACTCATCCTCTAGAGCAGGTGCTCGAGATGAAACCTATTTGGCATCCATGATTTGTTCAGAGAGCCTGGGCCCCTTAACATGCCATCGCTGAGAAGGAGGGGTTGGGAGGGGGGAAGAGAGGGAGAGGAGAGGGAAGGGGGGAGGAGGGAGAAAAAGGGGGAGCAGGGAGAGAGGGGGAAAGAGGAAAAGAAAATAAACTTTAAAAACAAGTACGTCTTCCTTTGTTCTCTGTAAACACCGCCATTAGGGATTTAAAGTGAAGGGGATAAGCACATGCTTATATGAAAATATGCCACTTTGGCATACTAATAATTTTGAGCTGAAAGCAAGGGAAAAATAGCAGATGCAAAAAGAGCTCTCTCCCTTCCCCCTTTTGCCTAAAAGCAGGACATAAATTTCCTGCGAGAAAGGTATCCTCCTTGTACCAGGAAGACAGGAACAGTCTTACCACCAGGGACGGGAAGTCGATGCTGAATTGAATTTATATACACAAGAACCTACTGAAATTACCCTTATCTTCCGTTAGTTTCCCCCATGTATTCCTACTCACTTTCCCACAGTTTACTGCCCCAGCACAAACCCCATTTTCTTTTGCCTTGTTGCATTTCCACAGTTTATCATTCTGTCAAAATGGTAGATAAGCCCTCAGACTTGTCTGCTTCTTTGGGTTTTCATTTCTTACATATATGAAAGCCTCTACGTATGTGTAAAACTATTAACATCAAATAAAATGTGAATGTCTTCCTCTTGTTTATCTGTCTTCCGTCAGTTTAATTCTCAGGGCCAGAGAGAGAACCTAAAAGAGTACGAGAAAAGTCTCTCTTCCCTGCATACAACAGTTTATTACTGTCCACCTTGAAAGAGCATCAAGCTAACTTTCCTGAGAAAACTCAGACAGAATCATTCTTTCCAGAAGCAAAGAAAGGAGAACAAAAAAAAAAAAAAAAAAAAAAAAATGACCACATCCTCAAGATAACTGAGAAGTTCTTAGGAGGAAGAAATTGTCCAAATAAAACTCAAGGGCACTCTACCTTTAGAAGGATGGTCAAGAAAGACGAGATATACAGAGAAGGATTAAAATTCCAAAGACCATTTTCTTCCCAACCCTCCTCATTTTTTCTTCTACTGTGGTTACTTTATGATGAATCATTCCCTTCGCCATATCACCCAGATATGGCTGACTGGATCTCCCTCAGAGTCCATAGGACTCTGGGTAGGAGAAAGTGATATCATTCATACACACACACACACACACACACACACACACACACACACACATTTTTTTTTAACTCTGTAAAAATTTTCATCCTACTGGCTACTTCTTGTGGTCACCCAGATCATCATTCACCTGGTATAAATGAGCCTGGCTCCGAACAAGGTTAAGAATTAGGGCCAAGAATGATCTATTAGTTCATCTTGCTTGTCTCATGGGGCAAAAGCAGAATCGTTTCTCTGGAGAGTTTCCTTGAATGGTTTTCCAAATCTAACTTGAAATCCCATTCAAAATCTTGTGACTTTCTTCTTTCTTGAAGCCCACCAGTAATTAGTTGTTTTGCTACTTCCAAGGCAGTGATACCCAACATGAACACCAACTATTAACACACAATATCACCCACTTTTATACTGCAAGCTCATTTTCAAGCATTATTTGTTTTCATAAACTTGAGCTAGGATGACTCTTTCCTCACTGCCTTTAATTAATAAAGAAAGCTTAATATGCACTTTTTTCCCCATCAATCTGGCACTAAAAAATGCTGAATTGCATTTGCAGTAATTTGAAAGAAGAGTTTGGGGCTATTAGAAGAAATTCACATCAGGCATTTCTCTCCATGGCCTACTTATATTTTTTCAAAGTGAAGGAATGTTTCAAGGAAAATAAAAAACTTGGGGTACTAGAGAAGTCTGCCCCATCTAAAGTCCTATTTTTCGATTTTCTACACAAAGACACCTTATGGTGCATTTTAATAATGTAACTTGAAATATATTTTGAAAGAGGGAACAAGTTGCAATCTGATCCAGGACAGAACAATGCCTAACATAGATTCTTGAACGAACATCTGACTGTAGGAGCCCTGCTCTTTTGTCTCCTGGGTAATTATTTTATACATTTGGGAGATTTATAGGGAATGTGTATGAGCTTTTAAAGTAAAAAGGTGTGAGGCTCTGACTCTTCCTGCAAAATCTGAAAGGAAAAGAGAATATGAAATTAACAGGTAGCCTCCCATACCGAACCAGAGATCCCACAGGTCACCTTCACTGCTGAATATTCCAAAGTTACATTCGTTAAAAATGCAGAAACAGCTTGAAAACATATCTGACTTTACCCTTTAAAAGTAGGATTAAAAATTTAAGTAGCTTCATGAATTTCTCTCCCACCTCCCTATTCTTTGGTATTTTATTCTATCCCTAATGCCCTGACAGAATCTACAGTTGGTTCCTTTATAACATGATCAAATAAAGCAAACATGTGAACATGTCCTTTTCCAAATAAACAGACTCTAATCTCAACGTTATAATCACAACATCTCTCACCTGGGTGTTTCCCAGACTAATTCTTCGTGCCACACACTCAGCTAGGCAGTGGGGACCCCTGTGGCCCCATTCTCCTGAGCTGACAGTCTACTGGAGAGGGCAGATTTTAACTGAATAATCACACACATGCAATAGGGTTTCAAACCGAGACAAGGAGCAAACCTCGGTGAGTTGAGAGCAGACCTCCCCATGGAGGTGGTACTTAAGCAAAGATCAGCAGCATGAGTGGGGATTCAGGGGGAGAATGGGCATGGGCACTCCACGATGGGAGAAGGTATGCTCTGAAGCCCTAGAGCAGAATGGAACAGGGCCGAAGTCCTAAAAGCAAAGGACAGGTGGTATTTGGGGAGCTAGTTTGCAACAGATTCTCCTACCTATGCTGGCAGCACCCCCAATCTCAGGTAGATGAATAGAAATGGATGTGCTAAGTGTTGCCTAGATGGCTGCCATTGAGGGCAGTTTGGGGTGAAGTCAATGGAGAGCAACTTGCCTTAGGGCTTTAGACTCAGGCTTTAAGAAGGTTCTGGACAGGTGAGTGGATCTGAAGTACCTGGGAATGTGAGAAAACAGATACATGGTGACACTCTCTGCCTTCCAGTGGCTTCCATTTAGGAAAGGCTGATATAATCACAGGTCAGGCCCCCGTGTTCCCAGCCTCACAGATGTTGTTATTATAGGAAGACATTTTGAGCTCTGAATCCTCGGAAACCTTTGGGGATAGGGAGACAGCCTTCTTACTAGGTCAGTTTGGCTGCAGAGGGATGAAATGACCGGCTTTCTCACACAAATGACTAGACTGCAGACCTCTGCCAGCGTCTGGAAGATGAAGCAGGGCCTTAGCTTTGCTTCTAGTTAGAGCAAGACAAGGCTCTTTCGTACTTGGGTTAATGTTTGCTTCACTGACAAGGAGTTTTACAGGTGACTATGAGAGACAAGAGTCATTCCCAGGAATCACCTCACGATGGCATAGTAAGGTCTCTGAAGGCTGGGCTTTTGGGGGTCTGAAAAATCAAATTATGGTACAAAGAAGCTTCTATTTTGCAAATCATTATATTCCACAATCTATAGCTAAACAGAAGAGAGGGAGACCTCACTATGTGGGCTCAACCAGAGGCACATCTGCACTGAGTTTGCTGTCTTCACAGGGAACGCATCTCAGGGAACACAGAACTGCCAACCTGTCATCTTCCCCTTTCTCCCCTCTCTCAATTTTCACACGGCTTTATTTTTAACAAATTGTGCTCAATTTCCCAGACATCATTATATCAAAATGACATGTTCTTCTCCACAAACATCAGAGAGAGAAAAACCAAGGGAGAGACAGACAACAGAAGGTTTCTTTTCTCTGGCAGGGATTTCCCTGGATAGAGAACTGATATATCTCAAATACAACAGAGAAGAAAGGTCAGAAAAATGGATGGGGAAGATAACCTTACCAAACCTTGTTTGTATGCTGTTTGTTTGTTTCTTAACCCTGAGTGGGAAATAATAAGAAACCCTCATATTTTATGAAGGCTTCTTTTTGTGGTTGTTTTAAAAAAAAAAAAGACATCAGCTAAAACATAAATTTAACCATGGATTATTTCAATTTTTTGCTTAGTATTTTTTCTGTATTTTCCGAAATATCTGCAATCAACAAGTGTTATCTCTGCAGTCAGAAAAGAAACTATAAAAATCCTCCAAATGAGATCTCTGTCTGTCTGTGCTCAGGGAGCTATTTGGCGTTACGAGAGAGAGAAAGAGAGAGAGAGAGACGGGACAATATGAATGCTTGTGGTGCCAAGTCTCTTGTTTGCTTCAGTCAGAATGATTTCTAATTCTATTTCCCGTGGCTTTTCATCAGTTGCTAGTTCATTTAAATCAGCTATTAAATGAATAAATGTGAAATCTTAAAATACACTGTGAGAAAGTATATTGTTCCATATTAAGCAAGCAGTCAGTGTTTCAAATTATATGTGAGCTTAGGAAGGAGCCAGTTCTCACTCACCAGATTTCAATCCACTTTGAAAAACTGCTTACTCCTCCACTTTGTTCCCTGATTAGGACATTTGATCTTTGGGAACCCTTACCATTACTGTACCGTGATAACTCTCGGCTAATAGTCTGTGAAGAAATAATTACCAATAACCCACACCAGCCAAAAGCAGATAGAGCAATGTGAGCAAAGGACTAAGGCTGGTGTTATGTGCCTCGATGGCCACTTGGGGAAAAACAATGAAAGGATTTTTATTGACCTAAGTGGTTTAACAAATGACACTTAAGTGATCTATTGGCATATTAGAACAACGGCAAAACTACGCCTTATTAAGTCATTTTTAAAATAGTCATTATAGAGCTTTTGCCATAAATCAAGAACAAAAGATTCCAGGAAATAAATTTTTATAAAAATAATTTTAAACATACAGCGGTGTTGAGAAATGGAGTTTGGAGCTGATTATGGTTATTGATTACATTTTCCAGATGAATCTTTCTTAGAAATAATCCTTCTATGGGTTCAAACGTGAAGAATCAAGATGAGCTATTTTAGGTAAACTTGAAGGATGGCAGACTTTGGCAGACTGTCAGCCCCATGAGGTGAGGGACCACATCTGTTTTACTTAGCAGTACAGACAAAAGAGAGGGCTGTGTGTGATAGTGGGTGTTACCCAGCAGGTGCTTAGTAAATGCTAAATGGATGAATGAGATTTCATAGCATCCTGTGATCTTGCAAGCAGAAAATCACAACCTTTCTGAATTTAAATGTACAGGGCAAAACCCATTATTATACAGACTTTTACTGAAATCTTGGTATTTAGGAAAGGGACTGAGACTTTTTCAGGTAGAAGGATGTTTCACCTGGTATTTTCTGTGTGTTATTTGGCCTACAACATAAATGATGCTGATAGAAATCGAGATCCCATGGGGTTCTACCACATGGGATCTTGCATTGAACTCATATTTATCCCTTCCTTATAAGTTCATTTGCCCCAGTATCTTCGTAGAATCTCAAGCAGAAAGACACATTATATCTCAGCCTTCAGCCTTATCCAATGACAGCTATCTTGTTGCTCTCCAGGAAGTATCTTTCTTTTCCTCTCAGCCAGTCTCTTTCTCCTTACCTCAATGAGTCCTGAATGCTTCCAGAATCACATTCAGAAAACAGATCCTGGCTCTTGAGTATCTTTATGAATAGACCCCAAACCTGCTCATCTCTGAGCTGCTCTTGACAGGCACATATGTGAGTCCAGATGCTCAACTTACTACTGCCATCTCAATACCTACATTAATGCTGGTCCTTTGCCTTACATGAAACATAGAGGAAAAGAAACACATACGGGTGCGGGTGAGGGGGACACTAGCTCCTTATGTCATTGAGTCCCTGGATCAAGCCAAACCTGAAGTCAGAACTTGTGGACTCTTTAATTATATGACTCAATAAATCCTCCTTTTACTTTATCCAGTTTGGGTTTTCTGTCATTTGCAACTAAAGTAGCTTTAACATATGAAGGGTAAAGGAGATGAGGGCAAGGGGGGAAAGAAACCCGAAAGGAAGAAAAAGGGATCAGAGGGAAAAGAACAATGAAAGATTTGACACAGTCATAGGAATATCCAGTATGGAATAAGAATACAGAGCAGGAAGACCAGAGTTCACTGCTTTTTTCCCTGCTACCCCCCCTCCAGAAATCAGTACCATTATTTACTTCTACACATAGTTACTTTGAAGCTAAGCAATGAGAATTAGCCTGCGATCAAGACCCCACAAATACAAGACATATGTCTGCTTTCAGTGACTTATATTCTGTTCTCTTGTTGCTGTACATTTAAGAATTGTTGGCATAATTAAGTTTCCCAAGGGGAATACAAATGCCACTTTTAATTTAAAGAAACACATGTTAAAATCAATTTGTAGAATATTTCAATTGGATCAATGGATGTAGCCTCCACGAAAACCAAATCATTTCCCTAGTAGTGCTTCTTTATAAGCGTGTACCAACACCGATCCAGAGTTTCAGGAAACTGTTACAAAGCCAAAATGTCCAGACACTGGACCAAGGAGCCAATGAGCAAAACATGAGGCAAAAACTAACATCCCATCCTTGAACTCAGAGCACCTGAGTTTTATTAAACATTTATTAAAGATTTTACATGGAATATGCTGCTCCGTGCCCATGCTCCTCATCTTCCGGAGGCTTTCATAATGCTTTGTGTGCAGTGCCAGGAGTGAGGCATCAGACAGACAGGTTATCTGTGCAACAGACACTGACCCGCTGCTTACCCACAGAACAGAAAGGACGTGGGAATCACCACCACAACTTTGTAGGAGTATCAACAACAAAGACCCAGGCTCCAAATATGTCAACAGGACTGGCCGTGTTTCTGAATGCAGTGATGATCAATCTACCACACAGTTACCAACTTCCTTCAGCATTTTTCTTCAAAGACTGGATGCAATGATCTACCCACAAGAAGTCCAAGTTTTACGAAACAATAACTTGCTCAAAACTAAAAAGGACAAGCATGTTTAATCCTACTAATGGCACCTGCCTCTACTATTCCCCACAGGCAATTGGTTGTCTACCCTTCTTCTTGTAGAACGGCTTCACTGAGAGAGAAAGTTCTCTTATACCCAAGGTACTTCTTCAACCGTCTGAATCCACAGTGTTTACTTTTCACCTTGAACTCACTGCTTGGTCCTTACAACATGCTACCCTGTTGTTGGTTCTTTATATACATTCCTGTCCTTCCTCCAGAATTGCATACCCCTGGGAGAGAGGTACCAAGTCTCACAGAGCTTCTACGTCTGGAGCTCAGAACATCGTTCTACAAAGTCAGTAACCCATGTTTGTTACTGTTCCTCATACATTCTCCAAGGCTGGTAATTGATCACCTTTTTAAAAGATAAAATTGGTTATACATGGACTGTATTTAAAAAGCATAGGGGACGCCTGGGTGGCACAGTCGTTAAGCGTCTGCCTTCGGCTTAGGGCGTGATCCCGGCGTTCTGGGATCGAGCCCCACATCAGGCTCCTCTGCTGGGAACCTGCTTCTTCCTCTTCCACTCCCCCTGCTTGTGTTCCCTCTCTTGCTGGCTGTCTCTGTCACATAAATAAAATAAAATCTTTTAAAAAAATAAAAAGCATAAAAAATTCTAAAATAATATCAGTGTGAGCATGGAAATATTTTTAATTTAAGGGAGATGTTACATTCAGCCTGAGAATGGTGGAATTTATGACACCTCAAACACCAGTTTGTGAAGGGCCTCTGCTTTCCCAGTTGGGAAAACTGTGTGAGATAAAAGTTCCAGATTCCATTCTCCTCTACGACAAAGAGTTAAATGTTTTGGTTTAAAAGCTGTTGCTTGGAGTTGAGCTTATTAGCCCCATTCTGATGAGGCTGGGGCAGCAGAAACCAGGCTATACGAGCAGACTGGGTGGACTCTGTGGACATTTTCTCTGTAAATGAGGTGTCACAGGTCTGAGTTTCTGTTAGCAGTGCCTCTGACTGGATTCTAGCTCCTAAGCAAGTCGCTTTTCCCCTCTGTGCCTCGGTCACCTCATCTTTTAAACTAAAATTCCTGGCGGCATACCTACCTCACAGGATGCTGGGAACACAGTAACAAGAGCACGGATGAAGTTAATAGTTCAGTGATAACGGCCAACATTCACTGAGCTGTCCCATATGCTAAGTGCTGTGATAAAAGTCCTATACTTTCCTCAACACTTATGATCTTCACAACAATTCTATGAAGCCAGGCACTATCATTATCTGCCTTTTACAGACGAGGTAACTGATGATCAGAGGTGTTAAACAACTGGCCCAAAGTCACATACCTGATTGAAGAAGAAGAAGAAGAAGAAGAAGAAGAAGAAGAAGAAGAAGGAGGAGGAGGAGGAGGAGGAGGAGGAGGAGGAGGAGGAGGAGGAGGAGAAGAGGAGGAGGAGGAGAAGAGGAGGAGGAGGAGGAGGAGGAGGAGGAGGAGGAAGAAGAGGAGAGGAGAAGAAAAAGCAGAGGCATGATTTGAACCTGGTATTCTGGTTCCAAAAACCTTACCCCCTGTGCTATTCTGCCCGCCACGAATCATTTAAAGCATGTGATGTGAAGCACTTTAGAACTGTCAGTTAATTTTAAAAATGCAAAGTATTACTATTAATACAAATAGATATTCATTACAGTTACTGAAAGATGAGGTAACCATCAATTCCTTTAATGAAAGCACATACACTTCTCTCAGTAAGACCGGCAATCCACTGTCAAAAAAAAAGAAAAAATCCAACTAGAATTGCCTTGGCACCTCATCACAAAAGAAGTTCCACTGACATCATTTCAACCAAAGAATTCATCCTTGCCTAGAGTTCCAAAGGAAATAAAGCATACCATGCCTCATCTGACAAGAGGAACACATTCTTCTCACAGCTCTGGCAAAGCACCCCCTCGGAAAGAGCAGGTTAAGGAGGGCACCCCACTCCTACTGCAAACCAGGAGCGGGGCCTGCCGAGGGATCCACAGCACGACCCCTGTTGCCACCGGCAAGTCACACAACACCGCAAAACCTCCCTGTACCGGACTGCAGGCCAAACCCACCTCACCAGCCTTACAAAGAGCCGGCCACTGGTGAGACATGGCGCTGCCGGGCCAGGCTCCCGAGGGCCCGGGGTGAGGAAAAAGCTCACAACTCGACAGGCTATTTCTGAGTTCCCCCTTCAACTTGTTTCCTCACTAAGTTACTTTGACACCACACCTGTTTCTGTTCTAGTCTGGAAGCCTCCGCAGCATGGCAGATGGCAGAGTGTTTGCATAACGAATGTTCTCCGGGGTCAGTCCGTGGAGGTGGCAGCGGGACTGTGACAGGTGGGACAGGAGGGCAGTAGGGCCCCTCTCCCGGGGAAGCAGTGCCACCATCCATCTGCAACTTTGCTGGAGAAACTTCCCACCCCGTGGGGGCCGGGGTATGTCTGAGCTCTCAACGTCCTCAGCTCTGTTCCTCCTCCCAACAGTCGCATTCAGGATACCCCGAATCAGCAGCTGCAACAGGAAGCTACCAAGGAAATCTAGTGGCGGCCTTAAAAATAATAATAAAAAGAGAACAAAACCTCATCATATTTAAAACTTACCTTCAATCTTAATTCCAGGTAAACTTCCAATTTGGGGCTCTTAAAGTGAACTTGAGATTGAACTCTCTGAAGTCTAAACCTGTTAACTCTCAAATCTCAATTTCTAATGTTTCTTAACTCTACCTTCAAGTCAAGCTTAGTCTTTTGAAGAGGGAAGTAAAATTTCACAGCTGACTGAGATGAGTTCATGTGAATTTCGAGGGTGGGTTAAGGTCACGCCTGGTCCTCTGAGGTGAAGGAAATCCCCACTTTCCGTTATGCAAATTTCACATCAGAATAAGGTTCTATTTTGGCTGGGCTATGGGGGAAATAGTTTCTCAATCATACTATTGACCATTTTTTAAAGAATCCACGATACACAGGATTAGTAACATTCCACTTCTTAAAGGAGCAAATGCCCATCTCGGGTGCACTTGCTTTGCAGACAACGTGCGTGTCTGGAGCTGACACACACGGCTCCCCCACCCTGCCAAGGACATCTGGTAGACTCCACTGCTTGCAGCATGCGAGAACTAGTTCTGTGCATTCAGTTCCCTTTGACTCACTTGCTCCTACTGCTTGGAAACCAGTGTGCTTCCATTAATAAGAATTCTGGGACCGTTAACAGGATGACAAGAGGGGCTGAAAACCAACTGGAATCCACTTGAACTCCTCTCCAGGGGTTTCTCTTGAAGTTCTCATGAGCCTTGCCTGACGCAGGGGTGATGGAGAGGAAGACCTGAGAGGATGCTCTCTTTGAGGGTAGGGACTGCATTTCCTCATGCTCTGCTGTCATCACCGAAGCTAGAAGAGAGGCTGGCGAGCACTCGAGTCTCAAAAAATCACTAGTAAATAAAAATACAGTGTGCCAAGCACTGTGGGAAGAGTTTTCCATTCGCAGCTTTTTGTGATACTCACAAAATCCTGTGCAGGAGGGAGGAATCTTATTCCAATTTCACAAAGAAACAAAGGCAGTGAGAGTTGCACCATTTGCCTAAAGCCACACAAATAAGAGTGGATGGAGCCAAACTTTGAATCCTCAGAGCAAAGGATTCCCGTGAGAGACACATGTTAAGAGGTAAATCTCTCAAATGGGGAGAACATGGTTCTTTGCAATTTGCCTCAAGATTTATCCCATCCACTTACATTAGTAATACTACCTGCCACCTGAATACAGGTGCAAGACAGCAATTCAGGGAAGGCCAGTAGAGCAGTCCATGGACAGGTGTCAAGGGGCCAGGAGACCCTTGAAATGAAATGGAACATTTTGTGCATATACCTGAGTTTTTCCAAAGAAAAAGTCCATAGCTTTCAGACTTCAAAGATTCTATGATTGTTCCAACCCCCAGAATTTAATGAGTTAGCCGCTTTTCATTAAATTATGCTTTTAATTGTCACCCCTCAAAGAGTCAAAAGGTTCTAGGTGACTTTTGTATGTCTTCTAGAGGGAAAATAATTAGCGTGAAAGCTTGGTGGGTATTAGACACAAGAACGGTCAGTCTCTGAAAACACCCTTGGTATGGAAAGAGCCCCCACGGATCACCACTTCATTAAGAATATTAGTTCAGAATTCATTCCCTTGCTAGCATTTGTCCCCAGTGAGATCAAAGAGCAGCTCTATCAATTTATTGCCCAATTGGTCTTGAGGGTAGTGACATCATAGGATCCTGTATCATTGACAGATTCAGTGGTCTTCAAAATATGAAAAGGAGCCAACAAGTCCCCACCGTACAGCAGTGCCTGTAACTGTCAATAATATTTTTCTAACCATCTGATTTTCTACAGTCTTCATCTGCAGCATAAACACCCAGCCCTAGGGCTCTGTACCACCCTCATGTTCAACAAACACTGACTGAGAGCCTACTATGCACCAAGGACTGCAGTAAAACTCTTGCTCCTATACCATCTGGATGCCCCCATGTGATTCTTGGCAACATGTTTAAAATAGAAGAATCCCCGGAGAACACCAGATGTGGGGACAAGCTTGGCAGAGGAGGAAAAACAATGCCATGTACACAGTTCAAGGCACTGATGAGTCCTTAGAAGGACAAGAGCACATTTCTTTTAATTCCTATAAGGTTTCTAAGCAAGAGAGGAAACACAGGATTAGACCAGACTAGCCAACTCTAGAGAGAAAAAACAGCCAAGATTCCAGTCTTGTGACTGCTGGTTCACAGGAAAAGGAGAAGAAGAAGAGGAGGAAGAGAAGAAAATGAAAAAGGAAACAACACACTTTTCTAACTGGAGTTATCTAAAAGTGGAATAAGATACCTGGTAACGAGTAAGCTAGACATCTCTGGAAGGGTTTTGGGGGGATTTATACAAGGGATGAGGGTAAAACTGAAACTGTACAACATGAAAGATGAGTTAGTACAAGATGATTGTATCAAAATACAAAGAAACAAGTACATCTAGACAGTGTGTGACCCTTTAAAACTAGTACGTTGGTGACGTTGCTTACGGAGAAGAATGTGATCTTCACAAGTCAACTTAACACAAATTACACATTTACCATGGCTGTTCATGTAATGACCTTGGGAGTTGACTCATAGTCTTCCTTAACCTGATGAGCCCGCTGAATATAATCATTTAGGTTTGTAATTAACATTAGAATTTATCCAACACATCTGCCCCCCCAACCTTACCCCTACCACTTGCTAAGGCTCGAGAAACTGTTGGGTGATCAATATGGGCCCTCCGCTGTAGCCCTCTCTCTCCCTCTCTCTCTTTCTCAGCATTTCTATTATGGATAATTTATTAAACCTTAAATTTCTTTCCTATTTGTAAGTTTCAGCAAAATTTAGTCAGGTTTCCACACAGAGTGTCAAGGGATAATTAGGACAGTTAGCAGTAATTTATCATTTCTCAGCTGGGTTTTCAAGCTTTTGCTGACTGCCTGTAGAAATCCGTTAGCCAGTTCTACCCAGATCACTATGAAATCCCCTTTATCTTTGTGCAAATTGCTTTTCTATTTTCCTGAAGTGAGCTGAAAGATGAGCCAATCCATTCCTGAAAACCTAGCCACCGGTGTGCTTGTCATCAGACCGCGGCTGAGGCCAGGGCTTCACATGAATGACGATAATGGCTAATGGACGAGATGATGCCACAGGCAGCTCTGTCCCAACCTGCTATGGGTTAGAAATTTCAACCAGGCAGTCCGACTTCATGTTAGATCTTCAGAAAATATGCAAAGGCATCTCTGAACACGCCGATGTACATTTGACAGAACAAATACCGCCTAGCAGTCCACCAAAGATGAAAAGCCCAGAGAAGCCAGGGACAACAGCTCTGCACTACTTCTGTCCAAGAGGGGGATGTTATTAAGCCTGAACTGGAAAAGCGAGGACCTCGTGTTCTTTAGAGAGGCTCATTTACTAGATGGTGAAAAATGAAGGCTCCGGGTAATTTCATTCTGAATTGATTTATTTCTAAATGGGGGAAAATTGACACTCGGTGAAGAAAGTAAAAAGCACGTCTCTGGAAAGAGCCGGCTAGTCTCAGGTATAACCCAATTATTTGCACACAGGAAATAAGAACAGAGGAGGCAGGGTAGAAGGTCACCCAGGAAAGTCATTCCTTGCGATGAACACTTTCCTTTCCCCCTCCTGACAGACTCTCGGAAAACTATAAACCGACCTATATTTCCAGTTTATTTCTGATAGCTAAACCTAATCAAAGTTCACTTTTTAGAAATCCAACAGTTACTCTCAATTAGATTGCACGGCAAATTAAATCATAAATTTCTCTATCCTCGCCCTGGTTGTCACATTCCTAAAATACAACTTTTCTCCCTCTGGCATTCTATTTAAATCTCTGAGGCCAGGCTCCAAAGCAAGTTATAGATTTGATAATTTGCTAATGTGGCCACAGTAATTGTTTGAGCCATATTTATGATTTTATTGGATCTTACAACAATCAATAATAATCCATTGATGTCGCTGGCTCTGGGGTTTTCTCACAGTCGACAAATGGGGCAGTGGATTCATTTTTAATGTACTCAACTCCCTCCCTGAGAGAGTCTTGCATATATTAATAAAGGCCAAGAAATGAATGGCATTGGTGTGCATATCTTACCCTGAAGAATTAGCTGCAGGATAAGATTTAATGTTAAAAAGAAGGGGAAGAATAGACTATCAGGGCCCATTTTGTACAGCACAACCATCATTAAAGTTAATGGAATTACCTTGTGGTCATGCACCAAAGGGAGCCTATTGGAAGTTAAGCTCTTCTAGGGCCATTGATTCTCCAACTTTCACTCGAAGATTCCCATTGGCGTGTGATGAGTATTGCAGACACGCAGCACCACTTTACGCAAACTGCCAGTTAAGCATATTAGGGAGTAACAATAACTGAATATTTTAGAGCAGATGATCGAGTTGAGGGTGTTTTCCACTGGAAGTAGCAGGAAATGCAACTCTGTCGGCTTAAACAAGAGGAGGCTTGAAAGGATCACCTAACCAAAAAGTCTAGAGGTGGCACAGACTTCGGGACTGGTTAATTCGGCAACTTGATAACATCACCAAGGGTCCAACTTCTGTCTCTGCCATTCTGGGTCAGCATTTGCTTCGTTCCATGGCAGATTGCCCCAGGAATCATAAGGTAGCCGTCAGCGACTGTCAGGATTCCTGCTTCCTTATTCATACCCCTTTCCACAAACGATGGATACAAATTCCCCATGATGCTGGGAACAATCATCCCTGAAGTGAAAAGAATCCCACCCTCTAAGTGGCTTAGGTGAGCGTTAACTAAAGTCGTAACTGTGGCAGAGAGAAATGGCACAGGCCAGGGATGAGTCAACTACAGCCCTGGCCAAATCCAGCCCATGGCCTCGTTTATAAATAAAGTTTTATTGGAATACAGCCACATTTATTTGTGCAAATTCATTTACATGTTTTCTGAGGCTGTTTTCAGGCTACAAAGGCAGGTGTAAAATTGTGACATCTGGCCCTGAAAGCCTAAAATGCTTAATATCTGGACATTTATGAGCAAGTTTGCCAATTCCTGAATTAGACCAAGCAGGGTTCACACCTAGAATTAGAGATGGATTCAAACACACCCTAATTCTTGGCTGCTAAATAATGGAGGATTATAGAAAGCATGCCAGAGAGACAACCATAGCGCTCAAAATAGATATGAGACAAAATGATTCAAGTTCTAGAAAAGTGGGCTTAGAAACTGAAAACCCAAATTAATTAAGGTGACCCATAACATCTAGCACAGCTGAAATACCCTCTGCCCTTGGAATAAAATGCAAACACCGAATACATTTAAAACGGAGTTAAAACTCCTTACCAGGGTGTACAAGGCCTGGTATAACTCTTGCTCACCTCTCTCTACCCCACATTCCTGCTACCGGGGCCGTCAATCATCTCCTAGAATTTGCCAAGCTCATTGCTGCTGTTTCCTCTGCCCAGAATGCTCTTTCTTGCCCAGCTCTCCACTGGAATGGCTCTTTATCATTCCTCGGGTCTCAGTTTACCTCCCCAGCAAGCCTGGGCTGGCCACCCTATCTAGATCAGTCACTCTACCATTCTTTCCTCCCTCTGTGTTTTTCCTTTCACAGCACCCTGTTACTGCCTTGTCAATACTCTCAAAGATCGCCATTATTTTCTATGGTCATTTGGGTGTAGAGCAAAACAGACAATAGGTTGAGAGTTGTTCCCTGGATGCTTGCTCTTCCACAGTACCCCAGTGCCTGGCAGCAGCCGACGCAGAGTAGGTGCTCACTAAACACTTCCTGGGAGAGGAATTCATAGGTACGACAGAACTTCCACAACCCCTCAGTCTTTCTCTGCGACAGCATTTCTTTCAAAGTCCCTTAAAGACAGGGACTACATCTCACTCTTCTTGGTCTGCCAGGGCCTGTGACAATACCTGGTAAATAGTAGGCTCTGGAAGAATAAATTAAAATAATAAAGACTGAATGCTAGATAATAAAACATGAGCAGAAAGGATGCTCATTTCCTGAGAGGTAGGAACAGGATACATTTGATGGTAAGGAAATTATCATCAACCACGGATCGGGGAAGTTCAAAACTAGACACAACTGCCTCACAGTGCCCTGGGTTTCCAGATAGAGGAAGATGACAGACCAATTTCAAGGCCACAGAGGGGGATCATCAGCCCAATAGGTGATGATACCACTTGCCTTCCAAGGTCATTTACCCTTCTGGGATTCTCCAAATTATCACAGGCTCGGAGTTTCTTCCTTGAGAGTGACTCTCATCTTTGGTCATCTGACGGCAGAGCTGAGCTTGGAATCATATTTACTCCTTCCACGGCTGAACAGTTTTGTCAAAATTATGCCGCTAGAACCTGATTACAACTGGGAATTTATACCATTTACAACTGACGGATGAATTGAAACACAAATAAAAGGCCCAGCTGGGTTCTTTTTCAGGGCCCCAGCACACAAAGAACGATAAGAAAATATTTTTTCAGGAAACAGGTCCTGATATGTGGACCCTACGGTGGGATATTTGAATGTGAACATTAGGATAAATGGATTTCACCATGAAGTAAAAGAGTATTTGGTGAGTTCACTTTGTTCACTCAACGTTGTTTCTTCTTCTACACCACTATAGGCAAGACCAACCACCTAAACAACTTCATGTTGATTTTCCATGTAACATCAGGAACAAGAAAAGCTTATTTAAGAGAATAAACTACCAGGGGGGGAAAGATGGGACTTTTCATTACCAGGACCCAAAAATATTATCTTTATGTCAGATGAGCCCAGGAGGATTTCAAACCACTGGTTTTGTCCTCTTCCCCCGAGGTTTGGGATTCATCTGACTCAGGAGGCTTCCAGAGATGTCCACCTCTATTTTCCTAATCTTGTCAGATGAGTGGCTTCTCCACAGAAGGAACCTGCTATGAGACCGCAGGTGTCGTGTCAATGCCTCGTGACACGTGAAGTTAAAATTTCAACATTATCCTTTCCCAGCACTAACATAATTCACACTGAGGAAGGGGGCAGAATTTCTCGCTGTGTTTGGCCCAAGGGCCATGACGGATCCTCGCCAGCCCCGTATTTTTCACTTAAATGTCATTAGGCAGGTCATTATTCT
The DNA here is from genome assembly GCF_024610735.1 of Ursus americanus. Lineage (NCBI taxonomy): Eukaryota > Metazoa > Chordata > Mammalia > Carnivora > Ursidae > Ursus > Ursus americanus. The sequence goes on along the minus strand of NC_142140.1, from coordinate 30,376,928 downwards.
AATTTTTCCATGTCTGTAGCTCTGTAGGTTGCCATGTCTATTATTCATTAAGCTGGTTTCCATCTGACCCAGGCTCAGTCATCAAATTCTTATGCTTCCAGCTGCTTTTGGATCTTAAGAATTATTTTACTAATGGCTTTAGTGTAAAAGGCAAAGAGGAGCCCCTGAAAGGCACTGAGTAACTTAGGATGGCTATGGCAGCAAGAATCATGTCTAGGTCACTTTGACCCAAAATCAAAATGTATTTATAGAAATACATAAAACAGCAGTTCCTAAATCTGGACAACAATAGAATCAACTGCAAACTTTTCAAAAAATCTATTTTATGGGCCCCATCATCAGAGATTTGAACGTAGGAACTGTGAGCACCAATTATATGCTAAGGATAAATAGGAAAAAGAATGAATTATATTAGTCATTTCTTGATGGAAAACCTTCCATCTGTGGACCTCTGTGGAAAAAAGAACTGTAGAGAAAGCTGTATATTCTTCTTCAAAATACATTGAAAATATCAATTATATTACAAAATATAAATAATGTCATGAACAAAGGGGTACACATTACTCAACTTAAAAATAAGACGTATCTATGGAGTTGAAGGTCCTTGGGTACCCCTGACATCCTACGGTATGTGCCTTCTCCTTACTGTCTCCACATGGGGCAATCCTATTTGTGTCCAAATCTCTAAGCAGTATACAGATCTTCATTTTTACATTTAATATGGGCAGCCTATAAGGAATCTGCTTCTACATTATTTTTGCTGTAACTCCTGAAATAAAAGTTTATAATATCATCTGTATCTGTTTCAGCTGCCATGTCCAATTTCAACCAAATCACACATTATTTAAAGGACATTCCCTCCCCATTTGATATTTAAGGTGTGTGGTGTGGTTTATCACAAACGGTTCATCTGCTGAGACTGATATGACCACAGCTCATCGACACCGAATCCTTGTCACATGATTAATTGGGCTGAGTTAACTTTACCTTTTCTTTTATGCTTTTTCCCCCCTCTCTTTTGTTTTTTGTCTGTGTGTTTACATAGGATTGACATTTTGGCCAAGCCAATTATTCAGATGCCACACATTCAACACTTTAAACCCACCATGAGCTGGTTATATGGAATTGGGGAATTTTACCAATTATTTCCCAGGCCTGAAACATACAGAGCAAAAGAGTGAGAAGGATATTCCTTTGGTGATGACTTACTGAGCACCTAATATTCCACAGCAAAGTGACCGCCCTTGACAGCAGCAACAGAAGTGAGAAGGTGACTGAATAATTATACCTTACGTTGATGTAGCATTTTGGGGTCTACAGAGCATTTTGCTTTTCACAGGATATTTGACTTGACGGTGATTAAATAACCCCCCACAACTGAACATCAGGTGTAAAAGACAGCCTACTGAAATCTATAAAACACTGGCATTGAGAATCTATCTTCAACATTTGCCATATTTCTGCTTTACGCATCTCAAAATAAATTTAACAGCCAAATACCCACTTTGCTTATGTCAGGTCCTCCAATTACTAAAGAAATTTGTTTGGTAGCACTAATGAAAAATTAAACATCTAAAACGTATCGTTCTGCTACAAACTGACGTACAGCAATAAAGCTGCATTTAGTTAAGTTAACCTTCACCTGTATAATAAAGTTAAACAGAGAGAATCCTCTGGGTATTTTTAGGGAGAAGCCAATATTATCCTAGGCAAAGCAAAATAATACAGATTAAACTGTGTTGAGGGTGACAAAATATTTACAAAATCTCTCCTTCTGCATCTTCCCCTGTGCTTACTGGGGGCAAGGTGTTTTTGAGGAAGAGCTGGCCACCTGATATAATGGAGAGGGGCTCCCAGGCAGGCCGATGTGGATCTCTACTCTACTGTCAGTCAGTCATGTGTGGTTTGGTACGTTACTCTACCTCCATGAACCATGGTTTCCTCAAGTGTAAATTACCAATGCCCATTGTTGAGGGTTATGAGGATTAAGTGAAAATTATAAAATTAAACCACTCATTCAGATGTACTTGCATGTCAAGTGCTGTCTTAAAGGCATTTGCATGCATTAATCCTTTTGGTCCTCACAACACCTCTAGGAGGTACCGTATCACTGAGGCCCTCATTTTAACAATCTATAAATGAATGGTAGGGCTAGGAAAGGTTGATTTTTGCTGGGTCATAAGACTGGTAGGTGACAACTCCAGGATTGAAACCAGGCCATCTGGCTTCAGAGTCCTCCCTCTCTGTCAGTATACTGGAATCCTGATGACATTCCCCCTCCATCCTTACTCCATTTCCAGCATCCCCCACGCCATCTACCGAAGCTGCCTATGACATTGAAAGAACAGAGAAAAAAATAAATAAATAGTAACCAGAAAACACTAGAGGGCTTGGGTAATTTTTCTTTCAGGGCTTCGTATGACATCATGCAAATCAAAATTAACTATTTAGAAATGGAAAAACACACTGGTTTGATACCTACTTAGAAGAAGGCTGGAGGTTTAATAGGAGCAGGAAAGTTTCCGACAGGAGACAGGCAGGCTAACGGTTCCTTTCTTCTGCCTGGAGGGCCAGGCACCAGAGGTTTTGTCCCCAGATCACCAGAAAGGGAGGGAGAGTCAGACACACGTACGTGGGGAGTGGACACCCCCACATGTACACCCAAACCCATGCCCTGAGCACCAAAATCAGTTTTGGGTTACTAAATTCAGGCAACTGGATTCACTGTGAGAGAAGAGATAAAAATTTTCAGGCAATTCCACAAGATAAAAGCTACTGCGTCCTTAAAATACTAATTCTTCTGGCAGTAATGCAGGCATGTGATAGAAACATACGCAAGGCACTTTTTGTCACGGCTTTAATCAAAGGATAAAAGTTCTCTGGCAAATTACAGCCCTCGTGAAATTTCTTTACAGATGAAAATAATAAATAACAGTCGAGTAAAATCATTTTCATTCTCAAGATGTCAGTTTCTCCATTCTGTGCACACCAAATTTTAGGAATTCATTTGGGTTGAAAGCAAGGAGCCATGAGGAGATTCCTCTGTGTCTTCTCATCACTTTGATGCTATGCAGTGGACTAAGGTGTGCATGGGAGTCACTTACAGTGTCTGTTAAAATGCAGAGTCCTGGGTCCTAAACCAGACCTACTGAATCAGCATAGGGGCAGGCAGGTTTCTGCTTTGTGAAAACCTACTTCAAGTAACTGAAGTATACTGTGGGTTTAGAACCATGGGTTACCTATTACTGTAGGGGTACAGGAGAGGATAAAAAATATCAGGGTAGAGATTTTTCCCCCCATTTAATAAGGTAGGTTTCTGAACACTGAACTGGTCACTTTTATAATAAATTCAAAGTCGACATTCAAAACCACAAGTCATATGATCATAAGAAAGTTTTCTCAAGAGCTTAAGCAAAATGGCAAAGTTAACAGTGACAGAATTCACTGTGTAACTGTGAACTCATCAGGGCCACAAACAATCTCAATGCCAAGTACATTCTCCTTAAGTTCAGTCTTTGCCTATTTGCCAGATGAGAAAACTGAGGGTAAGGTTAATATTAAGAGACATGCACAAGGTCCCAGAGACAGTACATGGTGGGCTGGGCTATTTATTCCTGTTGGTTTCTCCTCATATCACTCAGTACAATAGACAGGATTCCCTCCACTGAAAAAATGAAGGCATAGATATTCAGAGAGGTTAGGAGTCCTGCCAAAGTCACACAGTAAAATAGTAGAGCTAATATTCCTACGGAACCTCTGACTGACACCAAAGTGTATTAACTACTGGACTTCACAAAGAGCTAAAATGTCCTCTATGTTCATGAATTGAAAAGATTACCAAATCTCCACTGGAAAATCGGCTCTGGGACCATAGAGATCCCTCGGTAAATGGAACAGTCACTCCTGTTTGGTTTTAATTTTAATTTTTTAATTTTTTAAGATTTTATTTATTTATTTGACAGGGAGAGAGAGAGTATAAGCAGGAGGAGGAGCAGAGGGAAATGGAGAAATAGGCTCCCCTGCTGAGCAGGGAGCCTGACACGGGGCTTGATCCCAGGACCCAGGGAACATGACCTGAGCTGAAGGCAGACGCTTAACTTGAACCCAGGTGCCCCAGGTTTGAATTTTTAAACCACACTTTTTAAAAGAATTCCTTCTCTTGTTCTTCCCTAAATAATCTGAAAAGTAACTGCTAATATATCAATAGTTATTAAGACACTTCCAACTGCCTTAATATTAGAAAATTAAATGTCTAAGCAGGGGATTCAAGTCCATAAATACAGAAAAGGGTAAGCAAGCATATTCTATAAATAGTTCTTATGAGATTCTAGATTCCCTGCCTGCCATAAATTTCTCTCTTTAATATACCTAAAACACCCTTCCGCCCAAAGATGCACATAGTAATTACTCTAAAAGATAGCTCACATTAAACTTACTAAGGAGCATCCCTTTTAAAGGACAGAACACTGCCTTTAATGATTTGGCTAGTTGAAATTACATCTTGGAATATGATTTGGGAACCTGATTAGTGGAAATTCTGGTCTTTATCAGTGATGCCTGAATATAGGGGATTCTTGAGAGAAATCCCAAGAAACTCAGACCCCAGACTACACATTGAAATGCAAGTACCTATCATCTTCTGCTTCATGTTAACTCAAGTTAGAAACTGAGGAGCAGAGATCTGCTCTATCCAAGTCCTGTTATCTTCCCCAGACCACCCAAAAGGACCATAGGAGACAATGACAAAATGCAGGTCCTCAAAAGCTACCATTTTTGAGGGGCTAAGGAAATATAGGTACAGAAATAAAAACAGCCATGCAAACAAATAAAAAACAGTAAAGAATGCCTTGAAGGAAATCAAATAAGGCAACAGGATAGGGAGTAAAGGCTTTGGCAGAGTCACTTCAGATGGGGGATGGGAGTCAGAAAAGGTTAATAAAATAGTGACATACGGCTGTCACGTATATACGGTGATAGGCAGATGTATGTGGTGATACATGCCTAAAACCAGAAAAAAGAGATTGTTTCTCAAGCCTGGAGCATGCCCAAGTTGTTGCAATGATCACTGGGTAGATAGCAGGGCTTTATTACTTTTAAATTCAAAAGGAGACTGAATAATGAACTGAAAAATAAGAGGTCATTTTTTTTACTTCCCATTTCCCTTTCCCGCTACAAATTACTTCCTAAGTACGCAAGGCCACCTTGTTCTTTGCAAAGCAGCATCGAAAGCCCCTGAAACAAAAAACCCCTCAAGTGGCATCACGTCCAGGAGTCTCACGCAGGGGTGCACCTTCACTACCCGGCAACAACAGTGGCTTCAGGGGAAGAGATCACTCCTGGGCTTAGTGTTCTTCCCACCCGGCATGAGACCCAAATGGTTCCGAACCCAGGCATCAGGCAGCATCCCAAGAGTCAGACACAGACAGAGATGAAGCGCACTGTCGCTGTGCGTTCCCTGGCAGGCTGTCAGATGCCACCCTGAAAGGCGCAATTCTGTGAATTTCAAAAAATGAAATGCTCAGTCTTGCACTGCAGGATTCAGAAACAGACAACTGAATACTGAAGGTGCTGCCCTGCTCCCTGGAGGGGCTGGCTCCTGGAAGGCTGGCTTCCACTCGTCAGGGGCACGTGGCCCTTGCCAGCTACTATTTTATCACCATAAAAATCACGAGGCTGAGAAACAGCCAGGCTCTGAAAAGACTCAGAGGGCGTGCTGGTTCACGATGAAGATTCCCAAGCCCCGAACGCAAAGATTTAGAATGAGAACTGAGAGTGTCAACTTGTTTTTTTGTTTTTGTTTTTTGTTTGTTTTTTGACTAACACCAAAATGAATGTTTATGCAGATAGTATAAGCAATGCATTTGGAAAAACATAGATTAGACAACGTCAGATATGTGAACTTGGTCTAAAAGGGCAGTTTTCCAAACTTTGTCATATGCCGGTCTAGGTTTTCATCTGCACGTGTGTGGTTGTTTTCTTTTAGCCATTTTATATTCCACAAAGGACATAAGAGGCTCCCCTCATTCATATTGGGGCAATTCTGTGATTGGGCTGGAAACAGGTGAGAGATGTCCAAAGCAATACAATCTACTGATTCAAAAATATAGAATTGTTAAAAAGACTAACTTATGTTAAGTAACAACGGTGGTGAGCATAATAATCACATTCAACACTTCATGTATGAGTCCTATAGGCCAAGGATTACTCCACTGAAGCTAACAAAACCATTTTTTGGCTAGACAGCTGGGACACCAAAAAGGTAGTCACGATTAGAATCAGAGAGTCTATAGCCTTGGGGCCCAGCCCTGCTAGTCTTGGTGTTCACTGTTTTTTGTTTTGTTTTGTTTATTTACTGTGTTTTTATTACTATTTTTAATTCAGATAGAATTCAAATACTATAAAGTCATCCATGTTAAAATGTACGATTCAGTGGATTTTAGAATATTCGTCACATTGCAAGAACATCACCACTATCTAATTCCACAACATTTTCAACCACTTAAAAAGAAACCCTGACCCCCGAGCTGTCACTCCCCACGCCCTCCTTCCTCCAGCCCCTGGCAATCACTCATCTACTTTTTGTCTCTATTCAATGCCTGCTTGTATAGGACATAATTTTAATACCCCACTCAGAATTCCAAACTGAAATTTTGAGATATTATATATTCATATAAATTTTATGATATGTTTAATATGTACATTGTATCAATCTGTGCATTCCACTTGATAGGGTTTGTGCACTCTCCCACGTTATTAGCAATGCTGCTACAGCTGGATTTCCAACTGCTGAAGAATTCCCTCAAATAGTGCACACAGCATTTAACTAAATCTGGTGGTGTTGGAATTTACATTCGCATACTGATGGGGTTTTTTAAAGATTTTATTTATTTATTTGAAAGAAAGAGAGAGAAAGAGAGAGCATGAGTAGGGGGGAGGAAGAGGGAGAAGCAGACTCCCTGCTGAGCAGGGAGCCCAATGCAAGACTCGATCCCAGGATCCCGGGATCATGACCTGAACCGAAGGCAGACATTTAACCGACTGAGCCACCCAGGCGCCCTGCATATTGAGTTTTTAAAAAACTAGCAACCAGGTTTAAACAATGTGTTTTGTATTTCAAGAAACAGTTTCAAAAAGAAGCTATGCATATCAAACTCCTTTCAGTGGCTGCATGTTTAGAAGCCTGGCATGGGGGTGGGCAGTGGGGTGGAGGGAAGCTGTGAGTCCCCTCGGTTCCTATTACATCACATGTCTGGAGCAATCAGGAGGCTAGCTCTTTTTTTATCATGAAGAATCTGATGGTGGTCCCTGTAGGACATTTGTTCCACAGAAGTACTTCCCAGAGATTCTATATTAAAAGTCACACAGTAGCTCTATTAAACATTAAAGCCACATGCAAACTAATATCAAAAAGGGACTATGTTTTTTTTGGCACTGTTTGGAGCCAAGCTTACCTTGGCCACTCACAGCGGGTCTCAAAGCCATAAAACCTTATTTTGCAAAGTATCACATTAGCACCCCAGTTTGACTTCCTTCTGATTTCTAGCACTGAAAAAAAAAATAGCCTTTTCTATGATTTAGGTGTAGGACCTAACTGCAGAGGAATTTGCATTTGTATGAAGGGGGCTAAAATCCAGCTTCAGAATCAGCCAGGATTTTATTCTTTTATTTTATTTTACTAGGGAAGCAGAGAGTATCCTAATAAATCCTCCTTTCCTCTTTTGGCACACTTAGAAACCCATGTTTGAGCTCCACTGGCTCTATTAGGTTAGAACTTGGGTATGAACTACAAAGGGAGGAAAAGTATAGGTATGTGGGTGGAGAGAGAGAAGAGAGAGAAGCATGGGCACAGAGCGAAAGGAGAAGTGCGGGCAACCACCTCGCGTCGCCAGGTGCTCGAGAACGATGAGGCAGAAAAAGGGTACGTGTGAAGAACACAGAGGCCCCGGCTTCACATGGGACCCGCCAATCCACACAGGGCTCACATGCTGTTCCCTAGACATGACCTCGCCCGAACCCCTTTGACTTCAGTCTCTGTTTTCAGACTTCTTGATTTAGCTTCTGTTTTAGCATTTACACAATAATAACTTTACTACAAAAGGTAAATGTCTTGTAAACTAATGGGAAACATATTGCTTGGCATAGTTTATAATGTCAGGATTTATGGCTCTAACACTGAGGGTCTCTCTGACCTCGAAGATAACATAATGAGCCAGCAATGTGCTGCAAATGGCTCAGTGTGATTTTTATTAGTTCTCATAATTGCCCCTTATTAATTTGTATGCACGTAATAAGCACTCACATTCACAGTCTGTCCGGCTTCAGGGCCATCCTGGAAGGAGGGAAAAAAAAATAGATAAATAACAGAGGTGGTAACAGATAGATGGTATCTGCTGCTTATTCAGAAATATCTCCTGTTAATAATTTAGATCCAATTTCATTGTGTGTTAATTTATAGTATTCTCATGGGGACCATTCACTTCAAATGTGTGGGACCAGACAGTTCTCCATTTCCGCCTGAGAGTAAGTGAGAAGTTATGTATAAAAATGATATAAATTATCCAGTGAGCCAACCCTCTTGCCACTTTCCGTGCTCTTTGCTCTTGGCTATAGTTTTAATTGCATTAAAGGAAGGTTGGAAATGTTTGAGGAGGTAAATTATCACACCTTTTGGTTATCTTTAAATCAGATGTAGTTTAATTAATGTCTGATTACTAGAAGTCTCTACTTAAAAAAAAAAAAAAACCTGCTGTAAACATAATCCATTAAGCAGGAATATGGGCTGTCTTATATGGGAAGATCACCCAAGACTGGGCCCTCTCTGGCTGTCCTGACCTTGGGGGGTGGGGGAAGTAGGAGCATTCATTGTTGCTGGGCCCTTTTCCTATCTTGGTTCCTCCTCTCAGCTTTTTAAAACCCAACAAAACTATTGGCTTAGTTGAAAATGAGCCAACCCGCACAGTCGTCAGTCACAATACAAAGCAAAAGCAAGTGCTTAGCTGGTTCGAGATACTAGAGCAAGCAAGTCTACGGTCAAAAATTGTAAAATTGAATTAGAACCTTGCAACTTTAAGAAAGTCTTTCTTTTTTTTAATTTATTTTTTATAATAATTTTTTATTATGTTATATTAGTCACCATACAGTAGATCTACTCTGTGACCCAGACTAATGGGTAAGCGTGTTTGTCCTGTTGTGGCCAACATTAAGTAGAACTGTGTATCCGTGGTTTTCAAACTTGAAGTCACAGCCCATTAGTGGGTCATGAAGTCAGCTTAATGGGTTGTGATCAGCACTAAAAACAAATCAGATAATACAACAAAAATGATTAGAGCGCACTGAAAGGGTAAATGCTGTTTTGTAAAACTCTGGTTTCCTTTATCTACATATGTATCCATGGGGAGGGAGGGTCACATGATTGTGGAATAAATATCCTAGAGTGGTTTAAAGCTTTAAAAGGTTTGAAAACATGGCAAATGTGAGAGTACTCCAAGTGCTATGCACAAGTCAGTTCCTATGTTTATGGGATTCACTTTCTAGTAAGTTATGTTAGATAACTAGCGCTGGCCATTTCCTGGGAATGTGAATTTCCTCTAGCATTTCATTTAACACTGACAGATGTCTTTAGCCACTTGCCTTCATTTGGTCTCTTTGGAAACGTGATTTGTAGCATAAGCTTGGTAAACCCACCCTAAGATTAATTACCTGAAGGTGACTCAAATGGCTTGACATACAACACACACACACACACACACACACACACACACACACACACAATTTTAAAGGGAAGTTTACTCTCAACATAGACGTGGCAGCAAAAAAATTTTTAAGAAGCGTTTAAGGGCAGTTTTAGTCCGACCCTTTCATAACCTGAAAATAGTGGCCTTCTGTATCTGCTCTCTTTGTAGGTCTACGGTGGAGAGATGAAGAGGGTAGGAGGAGGATGGGGAGATGAGGAGGGTAAAAGGAAGATGTTAAATATTCTGCATAACTAAAGCACCGAGGGCAAGGTATCACATGATGGAAGAAGCCAATTCTTTCCAAGGGGTCCTTGCAGAGTCATCCAATTTCAAGGCCACTAAGGACTTTAATTAGGTATTGATACCTCCTCAACTCTTCCCAAAGGGGATCTGAGGGGCATAGGATATGTTATATTGATTTACTCAGTTCCCACAGCCGATGACTCACCACAGACCTCCTCCTTCTACACCTGGCTCAACCTCTGTCTAAAGATCTCCAGTGATGGAGGTGGGGGGGTTGCATTCTCTTCCTGGGAAGCAGGTCACACAGAATAGTTGATCAATCCAGCTTCATACCAATCCATAATCAATCACTGGGGCTTGAGTTAAAGAGAAAAGGGATCCCCTGAGGGCAAGGCCCCATCTAACTTGCATGTCTCTACTATCCTGAGGTAGAGAGGGCTAAACCCATGCGGTTCTCAAGACATATTAACACACACTAAAAATGACCTGTCTGGCCCCAGTTCCAGGAGAAGATCTGGAATGTCTGAATGCCCATGAAATCACTTGTCTATTATTCCCACCAGCTTTGTCAGCAATGCTGCAGACAGTGTCTCAGCTGACTTCCCACAGTCCACCGAGGCCAAGGATAGGAGGGCGGTCCTGGATTCGTTACGCCTTTGTCGGTGCTTATATAAGACATGAACCACCACGGCTGCCTTCCCAGTGAGATGGCAGCTTAATAGAGCGAGAACCCAATGCCAGGGTGTGAAAAGGAAGAAAACTAACTTCTGAGCTATCTATACACTCACCTGCATGGAAAAGGTGAGAGAAGTCCCCTGGAAATGCTTCTCCACCACCATCCCGACTCTCTGGGTGGCCTGAAACAAATCCGCCACTTCATCGGGACGCAGGTCTCGGAAGCGCTCCACTGGCCGAAGGGGACACACGAGGACATCTGTGGTGATTTCTGTTAAGGCACATGCTGTTGCTTCGCTAGTATTTTTACCAAGAAGTTTATACCCACAGTACTGAATCCCCTTGGCCCAGGGCCTGAACTCGCAAAGACTAAGGAATAAAAGAACAAATATTTACCAACCACCAAACCCCAAGAAGTTCAAAAAGAGCTTATAAACATGGTTAATTATACTTTGAAGGTGAAGTGATGGTACACTGAAGAAATTCTTTTAACAGAAAGGGACATTAATGCTCAGAGAGACTCAAGTGCTGGCTGAAATAATTATGCCAAGAGGCTAAATCTATTCTGGACCATTTTCTCCTGACCCCAATTCGAAAGCTCTGTCTTCTCAAGCAGCTAAAGGCACTGAGTTGGAAAAGCAAGCAGAATATCCATGATTAAAATTTTAATTTCAATATCTCTTTGGAGGAAAAGGTAATGAAAATACCACAGGAGTTGTTTTATTTATGTTTAAAAGGAGTGTCAACATTCTGAAAATGTACAGTGCACTTCATATCTGATAAGAGATGTGCCATGTGGTTAAGCAATTTATGACAAGTGTTCCTCAAATTGATTATTAAGAATTCAGGAAGCCAGTTGAAGGTAAATCATTAACTTAAGAAAAAAGGGTTGTTTTGTTTTTTGTTGTTGTTGTTGTTGTTTTACTCAGGTAAACAAAACTATCTTAACGCATCCTGTAAGTCAGACAGGTCAACATATTTATGCTATTGGCCTGAAGAAACATGATCTAGAGAAAAAGAAAGTGAGTTTGATCACTTGTTGGTGGCAAATGAATATTCAATGTTACACCATCAATAACATTTCAGTTGTCTTTGTATTTGAACTCCTCATATACGAGTGGCTACATGTACACAATCAGGCACACACACACACACACACACACACACAGATATAGTCATTTTTGTTTAGTCTACAGGTACCAGCAGGAGAAAAAAAAAAAGTGTCCTAATGCTCTTTTCTGTTTCTTTCTTTTTTCCTTTTTCTTGTTGTTTTATAAGAGCATGCTTTGCCTGAAGCTAAGCAGCCAAGGGGCATAATGAAACCCCAATGCTATGATTGCTAGTCTCACCAGAATATCAAGCATTGTAGCCATCATACCGGTAGGACTCAGAGCCCAAAGGGAAATGCACTGAGCTCAGCTGGGTGGGCCTGATTTCCATAAGAGAAGAGGGAGGGGGAGAAAGGAAAAACTGATTAATTTGGCTCATAATCAGGAAATTCATGTCAACGGTAAACTAGGAAAAGGAGCATTTGTTTAATCTCAGTTCATTTTTCAAGAGAGGAGAAGGGAAGTCTTCACCCACAGGGCATCAGATACTTAAAAAGATAATTATCCTTCTTTGGCAGGGCTGCTTTATTATCATGGGTCAATGAACCGTTTAGAAATGAAGAATTTCCTTTCATTTCCTTTTAGCAGATTGCCAGCCTCCACTCCCACTGAGTTGCCTTTTCTTTGTTAAAAGAAACCTTTTCCCATCATCCTCCTCCCAGCACCTCCTTCTCCTTCCTCCTCCCTACACCCTCCTTTAGGCCCTGACTTCACCAAACCACAGCAAGATGACAACTTTGCAAGCTTCCAACAATACCCATAATTGCCGTGGTGAGCTATGTCTAAACACGGGGACCAGGTGGGGAAGGAAGGACATTTTATTTAAACAACGGCTTACTGTAAAAACTGTTGGGACGAATCAGAAATTCTTTGTATCTGATATAACTTTAGTAATATCAGTGACATCTGAAACTTTTTTTTTTTTTTTTGCCCCAATGCCATAAAAAATATTTGATTATCTGTTCATTGTCCTTGTCTGATGCTAAGGATTGGCATGACCCAATGTTTAATAAATCAAAACTTTTGTGGAAGTGAATCAAAATGGCTCAATCTGTCAGCTGTTTCATCCTGTGGACACTCAGCCGCAGGGTCACATACATTTATTATTTTAATTGAATGTTAATAATACTAATAACAACATGTCACGAAACAGTTGGAGAGGCTAAACACATTCTCATTTGGGTGAATGTTTTTCCCAGCCCATCTAGGCCACGTTGCCCTGACATATATATCCCCTGAAATCTAACCCTTTATTAAGAAAACATCTTATCTCCCTGCAGCAAACAATGTTTCCATGTGAATAAGATGAGATGGTGTTAACTTTCAAAGGTGTTTACTTGGGCAGGTGTTCACGCAGGTAATCGTTGTCTTTGTTCTGTTGGGACCCAGCGGATGGACAAACAGGCATCTTGACCTGGCAGTGGACACACAGGTGGGCTTCATAGGGAGGTAGGTGGGTCTGGATTGACACAGGGTGGGTGGGGCTCTGGAGCTCCTGGCTCCTGTGTGAGTCCCTGACCTGACCAACAGCAGACTCACTAGTCTCCCCAGGCCATTCTAGGTACTCAATGGCATCAGGAAGTCAGGACCAACCACCATCCCTCAGTTCCTCTGAAACCAGAGCAGAAAAGAACCTATGCCCTAACCTCAACACAGGCGACGTCCCCACTGCTGCTGACCTACTTCCTGAAACTCCTCTTCCCCCCTCCCGCTCCGCTACGCACTATACATCTGTCACACTCGCCTTCCTTCTGTTCGTCTAACACGTTAAACTCCTCCCCAGATTGGGGGCCTTCGTCCCAGCTGTTTGTTCTGCCTACAATTCAATTCTCCTTGATCTTCACATGGCTGCTTCTTTCTTATCATTCCGATTCTAATTCCAATGCTACTCCCTCCAAGGAGCATTCCAGCAGCACCAGCTGAAACTGCTACCCAGTTACTCTCTATCACCCGATTGTCATCCTGCGGGAGGCCTTGCCACCAGCTGGCAGTCTTCTTGGTTGGCTACTACCTGCCTGAATGAGAATATCAGCTCCACAAGAGTAAAGACTGTCCTGTTTACCGCTGGTTCACCCCTGCCCAGAACACCTGACTTAATAAGCATTGCTGCAATGAGAAAATACGTATGAACCAGACCTTCTCAGCAGCTACCTCGGAGTATGAAGACCCTGACAAAATGGAGACAACGTCCATTTATTTTCAACCATCTACACAAGATTGGGATGGTCTGTGAGATTTTTTTAATTCAAAGAGATGTATTCTTAATATTTAGCATAATCAGAACCAATGTTGGATGTGAGCTGGAAAAACAAACACTTGTTTTTAACATAAATTAATTTTCATACGAGCACAAAGGAAATATGATGAGGGTAAAATCCTTGTGAAAAATCCTTTTTATGTAATAATTTTTTAAAAAACTATATAAAGAAGTGGTTTCTAGATTATTCAGAGTCTCAGATAAACTATACCCAAAAAAATGCTGCTTTATACTTTGACTAAGAATTGTATGAACAGTGAGCACCAGGGAAGTGTGGAGGTGAGCCAGGCTCTGGGAATTGAAGCGGAGAACAGGAAGTTGCTCCTGTCCTTCCGGTCCAGGAGACAGAACCAAAACAAGTAACTGCAGTATTGTGGGAGGTACAGATGGAGGTTAGATGATACGGAGGCAGAGGGAAGCACCCAATGCAACAGAACCTGGGACACCTTAGTAAGGCAAGGGTTCCAGGGCAACCACTGGTGACCAAGTTTGATCAAGTACTCCGTGGTTTCCGAAAATAAAACCAGGTTCATAAAGGATTTAAAGCAGGTCAGCAAACATTTTCTGCAATAGGCCAGATGGTAAAAATTAAAGTTCAGTGGGCTGTATGCCTAAGCAGCTATAGACAAGACAAACCATAGTAGGTGTGCCTATGTCCCAGTAAACCTTTATTTACAAAAAGAAGGGGCAAGCCAGATTTGGCCCATGGACCTAATAAGGTCAACCCCTGGTTGAGAGGAATCACATTAGCAAGAGGTAACTAAAGGAAGTTAGAACTCTTTGGGGGTTCCATTCTTTTCCTGAGTTGGAGACTATAGTGTTATTTAAATAGCATATTGGACAAACGTGATGGTATCTTAAAAATTGTCACATTCTAAGGAAGATACCTGAGAATGTTAGAGAAATTTCATGAACTTGTGTAGCACTTTTGACGTTTTTAAAGACCAATCACAATCAGAAAATGTGTTCTGGTGATATCATATAGATAAATCATGAGTGTTGCTCTCCAACGCAACTAAAGGAGTTTCTGCCATCTTTAATTGGAAGAACAAAGCATATGATCCACAAACCCATGAGAGCACCAGAACAGTATGTTATTCACAAATTCAACTGAAAATAAAAGCGTTTTCTCAAAATCAGTGCATAAGCCTTGGAAGAAAACACCATATTGTTTAAAGATGGTGGGTATCATTAGCTACATGATTCTCATAGACAAACAACTCAGGCAAAGCAAATTAATTTTGAAGAACAGCAGACAGCTCTTGTAATTCTACTGCAACTGTTTATATGCCAGTAGTTTTAAGGTACTATCACAGATGCAGTATAATTTAGAGATTCTTAGGCATTGTTAATGGGCAAATCCTATATTATTACAACACACTTTCGTTGAGTCCTCTTTGCCTGGGATTAATATCCCTGAAGAGACTTTTTAGCCAACATGCATGATAACCCTCAAAGAAGTTAATCTACATAATTGAATTTAATATATGTTTATCCAGGACTCATCATGGGTAAGAACCTGTGAAAGAGAGTATCAAATGGGGTCTGGTCTCTCTCTCTAAGCTAAAGTAGAGAGGTCCATTTAGTAGTAACGTTTTTTTAAAAAGAAGAGAAGGGAATAGTTAGAGTTTAGTTCCTGTGGTCCACAAAGAGACTCCTCACAGCAGAAGAAAATCAAAGATGACTTCCTAGTGCAAATGAGATTTCGCGTGAATTTTACAAATGGGGGAGTAATTCAACCAGTGGTTCTGCTGGCAACCCGCTCATCCATCCATCCCATTGCTAGAGCCGCCTCTCAGTCCAGGGTTTGCACTAGCATTTAGGGTGCCAAGGTGAATACAGCAGAGCAACTGACCTTGAAGGGCTCACACTCTGATGTCCCAAACTGTCATGCAGTATAAACAGATCATCACAACACAGAGAGATGAAGACTATTGATAGAAATCAGTACAGAATGTTGTGGGAGCACAGAGGAGGCAGAATCTAACTTTGCCTAGGGGTGTGAGATAAACTTTTCAGTATGGTCTTGCATTTCAATTTTCTAAAATCAGAAACGATTTCTCCAAATTTGGACCAAGATCTGTCCTTGAAAATGGCCTAGCAACTTATGGTTAGCTTTAAAGAAAGTTGTCAGACATTCCTTCTTTGGCCACAATCACTGTTTCATTTATATATGTACTTTCATTTACTTAATCTTTCCAACAAACCATAAAGTACTGTTATAATTCCTATTTTGCAGATGAGGAAATTATAGCTTATAGAAAACGAGACACTTGTGCAAGATAGCACACTCAACGTGAGACTAAAACTAGAATTCTACCCAAGCCTGTGTGATTCCAGGGTCCATGTTATTAACCACGGTGCTGGGATGTTGCATTTTTTGTACTTTTATGACTCAGTCTCTGCCTACCCTCTTATTACAAGTGTGCCCTGGGTGGATCAGTCGGTTAAGTGTGTGACTTCAGCTCAGGTCATGATCCCAGGGTCCTGGAA
This sequence comes from Ursus americanus, assembly GCF_024610735.1. Lineage (NCBI taxonomy): Eukaryota > Metazoa > Chordata > Mammalia > Carnivora > Ursidae > Ursus > Ursus americanus. The sequence goes on along the minus strand of NC_142140.1, from coordinate 30,360,417 downwards.
TCGAGCCCCACATCGGGCTCCCTGTTCAGTGGGTAGTCTGGCTCTCCTTCTCCATCTGCCTCTCTCCCAACTCATGCTCTCTCTCATTCTCTCTCTCTCTCAAATAAATAAATAAAATCTTACATTAAAAAAAAAAGTGTGCCCTGAATTCTCAGAGTCTGTTCGCGGAAGAAAGCCATGGGTTTCATGAAACACAAAGACACTGTGCAAAACTGCTAAAGGCTGAGAGACACCTAGCCTTGAATGAAGAAAGCAGAGGAAACACCCAACCCCATCATGGGAGGAAGCCTCAGTGCTGGGCAAGAGAAATAGTAAGTATGCCCTCATTCTAACAGAGAACTGTGAGTAAGGACATCAAGAATGAGAGAACCTCCTTGCACCAGGCAGTTCAGCAGGAGGAAGTATGGAGGCATGTGGAGTCTGAATTTTGGCCCTTCCCTCCCTCCCTTCCTCTTTCTCGCCCTCTTGTCCTTCCTTCATTCATTCATTTTAACTGAAGTATAGTTGATACATATCACATTAGTTTCAGGTGCACAACATAGCGATTCCACAAGTTTATATTTATGATACGCTCACCACAAATGGTACCTGGCCCTTTTCCATTTTTGAGGTTGGCTTGCTTCAAGGTACCTTTGGCTCCCCTGAGCTGACAGACTCTGGAGAAAGCTTAGCTACAACAGTCAAAATCGATGGTTAGGCTGACAGACAACTGAAAAATCCTGTGGCCTGTTGGACAGTGACTGGGAGTTGCTGACTCTGTCACATCATTATTTTTATGACCAAGGCCCAGAAACTTGGTAATGCCTTTCCTTTCCCTCTTCTTCTTCATGCACTAGCAGCCCAGAAGTGCCTGCCTCTGTCCCTTGGAATGTAAACACTTGAGGTGTTTTGCCACACTGCAGAATGATGACACAACATACCAGGCCCTGTGCTGAGCTCTGGGTGGCACACAGCTAACCCAGAGTACACACAATGAAAGAAAGAAATCAAACAGAATCCTGCGCTAGTCAAGCACCTGAAGTTGGTATGGCAGATTGCCAAATATTACCACAAAAGTCCCTCCCATCCCACCTGCCCCTTTGCAAAGTGACTTTGCTTCTCTTCTCATCAAAAGTGGAAGTCTGTTTCCTCTCCCCTTGAATTTGGGCTGGCCTTGTGACTTGCTTTGATCAGTGAAATGTGGTAGAAGCTTCTCTGTGTGACTTCCCAGGATCAGCCCTGAACAGACTTGACAACTCTGTTTTTTTGTCCTCTTGGAACACTGAGACCAAAATGCTGTGAAAAGCCCAGGTGGTGTACTGGGGAACAAGAACCACATGGAGGAGAACTAAGGTACCACAGCTGATAGCCAGTACCAACTGTTAGAACCTTCCAGCCACAGGGGACCTACTGACTGACTTCCAACTTCTCTATCAGCTGTCTACTACTGCACTATGACAACAAACACAAACACAGTGGCTTAACATAACACTACTTTGTTTTCTAGTCCTGATTCTGTGGGTGGTTTTTGTGCTGGTCTCACTCAGGCAACTGCTTTTAGTTGGCAGGTAGGCTTGGGGCTGGGCTCAGCTGGGTCCCCTGGGCCCCTCACTCCATGTGCCTTTTCATCCCAATACAGAGGCAGAAACTCTGAACGCCTCTGAAGGCTTAAGTTCTCCCACATTCTGTTGGTCAAAGGAAATGACAGGCCAGCCCAGGCTGAAGGTGGAGAAATAAATTCCATCTCCTGACAGGAGGAGTGCAAAGACCTCACTGAAAAGAGGTATGGGCAGGGGAAGTCCTATTGCATTGGGGGTCATCACCATAATAATCGACCACAGGTAGTAACTGTGAAAAGAAGTCCTGGGGATCTTATAAAAATGGCCAGGTGCCCAAGATAGCTTAGACACCTGCTGAATACATGCAGGCATGGCATTTTTGGAGCTGGGATGGGCCTTAAACATCATCCTTCAATTATCATTACATCAATATCTTCCTTGTTGGATGGGGGAAAAAGAGGGGGAACACAGTGTTTAACTGATTTGCTCAAAGTCACACAGGTGCACACCCGGAACTGAAACTCAGCTATCAGGCTTCCCCACACCAAAGCTCCTTCCATTACACACAAGATGACAAAACACTGCACCTCTGCCACCATGTTCCAGTGTTAACCTCTGGCAGACATCGATAATCAGCTCCATAACTCTCTCCTTGAACCACAGAGACTCGGATTCCTTCTCAATCCTGCCCTCGAAGCAGCCGTCACCAATCAGAGTGGGCACGTAACAAGAGATGCAGGGGTCATTTCTGTGGCCTCCTCCCCTGCCTCAAGAACCACACGAACATCTGTAAAGACCCTGGTGGAGTCAAGAACAAAGTGAAATGCTGCAAAAGCGAGAATCTGCCCAACGACATCAAATGTTCATTACGTTGTTACATTTTTATTCAAAATAAATTGGATAAGTTTAAAATTTGCTCATCATGGATAATAATTGATGATCTAAAAAATAATTTCATGTACATTTCCATGACAAATATGAAATATTTAAATATAGAGTCGTGACAGAGAAATGGAAATGTACTGAGTCAGATGATTAATTAAAGAAGACAGCAGAATATTATTCTCAGAGTTGTTCAGACTTGCTCCCATTTATTTTTCTATATCTGATCTAGTCTAGGGATTCAGAATATAAAAGTCACTAAAATAAATCAAACCATCAAAATATCATTGATTCTGATGAGGCTGATTAGCATGTGCATATATGAATATGGACGAAGTCAGTATCAAATAATATTATGAAGAATTAGTCATTCTTTGGAACTAATAAAAAAGTAGAGTGAGTATTCATCTCTATTGCAGACTAGTATGTAGTTCAATGACAAGCAAGGAACTTTCCAGTTCGTACTGCAGACTTCCGGAGACCCTGTGTAATAAGTTATTTGCTCTAACAAATAACCCTAGCCCTTGCAAGTGTTTAAGATAATTCATAATGTCACTTCAAAAACAACAGGACTGTGAGGTATTTTTTAAGAGGCGATTCAGTTTATTTGATTTAAATAGCACAGTTACAGAGCTTTGAATCAAATTAGGTGGCATCTCAAAAAGTAATCTACTATTCACAGTGTAAGCACTTCTGTGAATTTTCTTATCAGAAAGGCGGAAATATTACCCCCCAGATTAAGCAATGCAATTCTGAAGAAGCAACTTGTCCATGTGGGCCATATCTTTCTTCACTGGATATTAACATACCCACTGTCGTAACTCAGAGACGACATCATGGGATAGTCATCAACCATAAGCATAAGTGGTGTAAATATAATTTTGAGCAAATTAGATTTCCAGAATATAATAATCTCCAGGACAGTGTGATTAAGATAATGATAGTACTCTGCTCGTCCCTGGATCTCAGGGCAAGCATCTCTTGAGTATCCATGAGAATGCTCATGTTTTGTCCTGGAAACATACAGTGACAGTGAGTCCTCAGTCATCTGGGGGAAGGGAAGGCAGATCTGCGCTGAGCCATCCCCCAAACGCCCACACCGATCTGGACGCTCAGAGGTGAGAATCACATTCATAGGGAGAAGTGAACATGTGGCCTTCAAAGAAAGGAAAATCAAAGAGGAGCCTGAAGCCTGAAAGCACTTTGGTACAGATTCTTTGGTTTAAATTTCACCCATTATTCTGTGTATTTTTGAAGGCAAAGGAATCTTCTATTGATTAACCTAAGAGAATCAGAATGGGAAAAGCTTACTTGCATTAAATTAAATATGTGAGGAAAAGTGCATAATATCAGAAGGGGAAGGAAAGAATATATAACACTTGTTTGCTGCCTACTATGTTCTGGTGACAATCAGTGACCCTTTGAGGAGATAACAACACCCCTATTTTTCCACATGCAGAAGTTCCGGCCAACAAAGTGAAACCACATACCCAAGATCACACAATTATAAAGTGAAAATCTTGGCTAAGGCCACGTGGTAAAGTCATCTATGCTATTTCAATGCCGCCAAGGTCACGGAAGCCTCCATGTGCCTACTGCGGAGTTTACTACAGTGGTTCACCAGAACGCTCATTTCATGAGATGTTACCACACATGAGACAGGAGGAAAAAAACGTGTGGTCACGGAGGATTAAAAAGTACTGGATGAAATGAAGTAAAACAGTTTTCTTTAAGGGCAGTACTCATCAGGATATTTTATATGCTAACGTGCATTCTGACTTCTCAAAAAGCAGAGATGCTATGCAGCATTTCTTGTTTGCTTGACAATAAAGGTATTATTATTATTATTATTTTATTTTTATTATTACTTTGCACAACGCCGCACAGGACAAATGTTCTGGGGCATGTTCTTCGGGAATCTTGAGCATCATTTACCTCAACACAGAGGAGCCTGCGAAAGATGTTTTTTAAACAAAAAGAAAAATATCCTGTTAATTCATATGGGCAAAGCAAGAGGATATTCCGCTACGTGAAATACACTGAGAAGTTGAGCTTTAAAATACATCGAATGGGATATGAAGGTCATTAGTACTGTTCACCAACTCTCTCAGGTTCCTGCCATAGCCAGGCACAAGGTAGGATTCTACTTCCTGGATTCTCGTGGTTAGATGAAGCTGAAGATGAATTCTGGCCAAGGAATTGTGAGCAGAAGTGATATATGTTGCTTATGGAATAGAGCTCTGAACCGCAGTGTGAGACCCCAAAGCTCTCTTTCCTTCTCCATGGCAACCAGAAACATCAGTTGCGCAGTCAGACTGGACTGGCATTATGGGTCAGCAGGGGGCTCTGTTCATCACCTGTTCTTAGTGACTAGAGCAAGTCTGTCGAACAGGTTTCATCTCTTTTGCTAACTCCCAACTAACCTGTAGTCACTGCTTTGAGCATTATTTTGAAGAGGATTCTGAGGCCGCAATAAGAATCAGGAGGGACGAATGGAGGGATTTGTTAGTTTTGGCTACCATGACAGAGGGAAGGCTATCCATGTGCATAATCAAGTGTCTCCCATTCTTCGATTAGAAAGCCATGCAAAATTTCCCCCAAGGCTCACGTTCCCCCTTTTCTCAATGATGTGGAAGTCATTTTTAGGTATTGCAATGTCTCTGAGTAACAGTTATGAAAATCTGGTCTCATTGGTATCGTCCTGGAGATACATAGAAGAATATGGGATTTAAGTGATTCTAGTTAGGAGAGTGTTGAAAAACAGTTACTGTCACTCAAAAGCATCTGTCCACAATGTGCCAACACGGGAGCGGGAACACCCCAAAATGAGAATGCTATAAAAATGCTCTTAGGTGTTAAGAGCTGGAAGAGTTTTGCAAAGAAGAAGAATAAAGTACACTTATCAGCTGAAAGAAATATTTAAGAATCATCCCCAACGAGGATTTTTAAAGAAAAACTTCATATATACTCTGCTATGAGAATCACTTCAAAAACTCAACAAAAAGCTTTTTAATTCTAGTATAGATCAGGAAGTAATGCTAAAGATCTGTAATTCATTGGAGATCTGCTAGAAAAACCACAGGCAAGGTAAGTAATTCAGTAGCACTTGACCATGTACGTTTCCATTCTACCAGCAGGTGAATGAGGACAGAGCATCTGGAGTGTCTATTTCTATAGACTGGGACCCAAACTCCCATACAGTGAGGGTCCTTCCAACACAAGCTCCACTAGGTCCTGAAAAACATGGATTCCACTTCTGATTTGCTAATGCCACTCAAGAGCCACTGGAAAGTCCAATTTCCATCCGATCTCTAGTAGAGTTGGACAAGCCAGTGAAGCCACCCACACATCACAGTTCAGATACTGTGGAAGGCAAAGAGCAACCAAAATATAAATATGGAACAGCAGGGACTCTTTAACAAGAGAAAAGAAATAGGAAATGGGAGACTTCTCTGCCTCCATTTTCCATAAAAGGGAATATGCCACAGGGAAAGCATTCTTAGAAGACAGGAAATAGGGGCGCCTAGGTGGCGCAGTCGTTAAGCGTCTGCCTTCAGCTCAGGGCGTGATCCCAGCGTTCTGGGATCGAGCCCCACATCGGGCTCCTCTGCTAAGAGCCTGCTTCTTCCTCTCCCACTCCCCCTGCTTGTGCTCCCTCTCTCGCTGGCTGTCTCTGTCAAATAAATAAATAAAATCTTAAAAAAAAAAAAAAAAAAGAAGACAGGAAATATTCCCTAGTAGACAGGCTCACATGGCATTCCTGGTGCCACACAGTGTAATGCAGACTAGGCCGTCAAGAAGTATTTGGTGCAAGAGAAAATGACATGCGTGCTCATTCTTGCTTAATCTGGGAAGCAATTCTTTCACATAAGTAATTCTTCAAAATGTTTCAGAAATTGTTTCTGAGACCACTGAACAAGACCAGACTCAACTTACTTACATGAAAATAATTAAGGGAAATGCACTTACTACTTAAAAAAAAAAAAAAAGCTTAGTTCTGAATTCTTAATCAAAAAGAGACCCAGCTAAAGGCACAGAAAAACTAAACATGAGATACCCTTCCCTTCACACATCAAAGGCGGTGCTTGCATTTTAAATGGGAAACTTGTAGACCATTAACTCATTGGAGCTTGGAAAGATCGGAGAACAACATTGTTCTATGCTCTTTTAAAAACAATGATGAGATCTTTTTTTTTTGCGACAGATACAAATGTTGATAGAAAAATTCCTTACTTCACAAACAGAGAGCCTGAATTATGTTAACTGGGCATTCTCGGAATGTGAATTAACCTCCCCCTAACCAAAATAAAGAAACAAATTCAGTCCTAAGGTAGCAATCTAAAAGAGATGTGAGAATATTTCATATTGAAAGGTGTACCCGTGTTTAATGAATGAATTTCTCTGCGAAATACTGAAGGAAGGCCATAAAGCCAGATTTTGGAGGAAAGAGTAGAAACAAAACACTTTTTTAGGATGTTGTATGTTTTTCATTTGTTCATTAAGTATGTAATTTATTAAGAGAATAATTAAGAGAGTTAATACTCTTATACTGGAATTAAAACACCAGAATTAAAATTAAAAACTTTAAAGAAAAAAAGAACCTCCTACCTGGTAGGTATTGTGTACAACACTGAGGACAGGGCATACACTAGCCATAGGCACCCCATTCCCTCCAGTCCAGAAGCGTACACGGTAGAGTGTTTGAAAAGGCAGGAAACAGATAAAAACGTCACCTATTGTGAGAGAGACAAGGGTTGAGATAAGAAAGCAAAGATGTAATGACACAAGAAGTACTTTCCCAGCCAACACTGCTACACTGGGAGTAAGCTCGGCCTGTTGACCTGCAAAGCTAGGAAAGAGCACTGGCTCTCCACAGCTCTGGGGGTCAGGCTGGACTGATTCTGTGTGCATGGGGAAGCCTCTGAAGATTCCCAGGCAGTGGGTAATAGAGATTTATGACAGAATCGGAGTTCTCTTTTAGAAAGAGCACTGTAGGGGCGCCTGGGTGGCACAGCGGTTAAGCGTCTGCCTTCGGCTCAGGGCGTGATCCCGGCATTATGGGATCGAGCCCCACATCGGGCTCCTCGGCTGGGAGCCTGCTTCTTCCTCTCCCACTCCCCTGCTTGTGTTCCCTCTCTCGCTGGCTGTCTCTCTGTCAAATAAATAAATAAAATCTTTAAAAAAAAAAAAAAAAAAAAGAAAGAGCACTGTAAATGCTGCATAGAAAAAAAAAAAAAAGGATTCAATCAAAGCAAGGATAAAAGCTGAAGACCACTAGGGATGGCTTTACCAGAGACTAGCTGAGAGATTCTAACTAGGCCCAAGCTATGGTGGTGACAATGCAGATACAGAAAATTCAAGACATATTTCTAATGCAGTAGCAACAGCACTTACTGATGGGGTGTGGGGAATGAGTGGAGGGGGATCCCAGAGGACTCCAGCGTTCTGGCCTGAGCAGGTGGGTGGAGAGTGGTAATTTAGGAGATAAGGTGGTTGGGGTTGGGGGGGGGGCGGAGCTGATGCAGTGTCAGGTGGCTCACTATTTAGAGATCGTTCCTTCTTGAATTTACAGATTTCCCAAAACCAACTAACCTGGGGGTGTAGATGGACCCCAGGACTTCTATGAATCTCCTGAAAACGTTGGCAAGATGGGATGGATATGTTTGTGCATGTGTGTGTGTGTGTATACTGTTTTCTGTGGTCTTGAGTTGGCAAAAAATTCTTAGTCTCCTGACTATAACTAAGATAAGAATCATTGATTTGAATTAGAAAAAATATTTGGAATCAGTTCCCAAGAGAATAAAAAACAGACTCACACTTCTATCCATTTTAGCTTAGAATCTAATAGACTTGCTGTAGGAAAGATGTTAGGGTTCGAAGCAGATGGCCAAGAAAGAATTCTTAAGATGTCTTTGGTGCCAAAAGGTGGTTTTATTAAAGCACGCACGAGAAAGGACCCGTAGGCAGAAAGAACTGCACCAGGGTCATGTGGAATGGCCCACTATATACTTTCAAGTTGGGAGGGGGTTAGGGAGAGTGTAAGTCTCTAAGGAATTTGGAAGCAAGGTTTCCAGGACCTTGAGCAGGCTAGCTATTGTTGGGTAAGGTCATTTATTACCGTCTAACGAAACCTTAGTTATGAGACCCTTCAGATGTATATTGGTGGGTCATATGCTTGGGGCATGATAGCCAACATGTATCTTGGTGGGGGATAGAGATAAAGGAGGTTTCCAAAGGAATTTTTACATGTTAAAGTAGACTTAAGGATCCTGCAGGCTGGGCTAAGATTGCCTTTTGCTCTAAGCAAAGTATTAACATTGAGGCAGCTGAGTTTCTGGAGGAATGTCACTCTGCCTGTTTCAAGGACTTGTCAATGGGCTGTAGGTAGTAAGGAAATTTAATTTTTCTTCTGCCTTTGTTTCCCACATCAGACCCACTCTTGAAAAGTGAAAAAAAGAAGTTTATTTTGTGTCTGAGCAATGCGTTCACAAGGATGAACCCTCCACAAGAGAGAAACTGAAGATTTTTTTCCTACATGGCGCAACACAAAATCATTTCAATCTGATTCAGCAGCGAACAATTTAAGACGTGTCTCTTCCAACAAAAGACAGCTGGACACATAAAGATGATCGTGTAATCCATTCAAAATTAAAGAATAGGCTAAATCATTTACAACAATAAAAATGCAGAAAATCCTACCAGGAAAAAAAAAGGCGTGAAAACTCGAAGTAGCAAGTGATTTCTAAATGTTTCCAAAACAGGAAGCAAAAGACATTTTAATGTCACTCTGGTAGCTTCCAGAATAGAATAAGTTAATCAGGCAGCCTCTAAAAACAAAGAGGCAATTCATTAAAAACAAATAAATTAAAAAAAAAATTCAGCAAGAAGTGTCAAGAAAGCAGGTTTTTTCAAGATCGTGATTCGTATGCAAATATAGCTCAGCATTTATCGCTAAAACCCCCAAAGCCTGTAAAGGGACGAAGTTTGTTCTTTCCATCTTAAACTCTTCTCCTTATGAAGTCAACTGACAATGACAAGGAGGGCTGTGACATCTTTAAAACAATAGAAGAAACACCTTCAGTGTTTCAAACCACTAACTCCTAAGCCACTCTTTCTTCCTCAAATCTCTTAGCCTAGTGTCTCTGTTAACGCTCCGCTCGGCTAATATTTATACCTACTTCATTGGTGTGTTACAGGTCTTTTTGTTTGCTTGTTTGTTTTTTTAATAAGGGATTTTTAATATCCTATTTCACACCATAAAGTGAAGGCTACTAAGCCAACAGTTGCTTAAAAAATCAATAGAAATGAATTCCTTTAAGGCCTCCCTCCGGGCAGCATGCCCCTCGTTGAAACCATAACGTGGAATAGGATTGGAATATTGTTCACTGACATGAGGGTTATTATCGTTTGGAACCCAGAACTTCCCTCATGCCACATACGAAACTTCATCCCTATGCTTCCAAGCTCCACTCACTTACGCGCCACCCTTACCTCATATTCTATCTGTATTTTTCTTCCCCATCATAACCCAGCATCACTGGAGGCGGGGCTAGAGATACGTCATCTGACTAGAGCGACGTCTTTCACTGCAGGTTGATCTATATGAATTTTTCCAAACGTAATTGTCAACAATAAAAGCAACCTCACAATACGAAAAACAAACACTGACAACATTGAAAATATCGAAGTGCTTTCAGGATTTGCAACTTGTTTTCCAGGCTCTCACTTTCGATGTTGGGTTTAGGCAGCACAGCACATGATACGGTTTGCCTAATGTTTAAATTAGAAGACCCAATAATCTCAGAAGAGTCTATGAAAGTAGCAACTTGAACCCAAGATTTCTATGTATTTTAATTTTATTTTGTATATAACTGAAAAAAAATATTGAAGCATGCTAAGAAAAGCAAAAAATTCTGGAAACAGATGTTCTGGCAATTTCATAACAATTTTATATTTACATGTTGTTATTCCTCCTGCAGGATCTTAAAACTCACTCCCATTTCCTTATATGCTCAGATATTAAAGACATAGCTTTGCTACCTGACAATCTTCTGGCATGGGGAATCAAACATTGGCCCCTCTCATTACGAATATTACCATCATCACCACAATCTTTGCCATCAAAAAGTAGAAATTCTTTGAATCACCAAAATGATTGCTAAAATAGTGTCTCAAATTTCTTATTGATGACAAAATGTTTTTCCAGGAGACTGCAACCTCAAATACTAAGCCAGAACGATTCCATCATAATTAATGTTTCCATATGGAGAAAAAACAAAACGAAACAAAACAAAACAAAAAACCAAGCCTCTCCTTGAAAAAAATACTCCTACTTAGAATCTCATCTGGTCCAGCTTAATCTATGAAAGAGGAAAAAAAAAAAGAATTCAAATTGAGAGGGATTATTATGGATTTTTAATATTTTGATATCCTTACATCCATAGTAATTTACCTAATATAGTAATTTACCATGTTAGTAAATTACTAATAGTAATTTAGCTAATTTAAATCAATGCCCATAGAGCAGTGCTGTCTAGTGGGACTTTCATAATGAGAGAAAGGTTCTATATCCTACACTAATATAGTAGCCACTAGTCCCGTGTGGCTTCTAAGCACTTGAAATGTGGCTGGTGGGACTGAAGGACAGGATTTTAATTGCATTTAATTTTAATTAATTTTAATTTTAAAATTAACAATTAAACATCAACTTTATATTTTTATTTAAATAGTCTCCTATAGCCAGGAGTCACCAGTAGCTACTTGCTTCTGCACCAGACAGCCCAGCAGAAGCCATGGGTGTATAACAACAGTGAGTCGTGATAATTGAGGCAAACAGGAAAATACATACCCCATGGTGGGTAGACACTACTTCATTGTTTCTTTTTATCAAAAGAAACTGGAAATTGGAGGCTATGTGTAATTCTCTATTTAATTTTCAGCAACAACAGGCAGCCCTCACTCATCATGGCTCCAACACTCGAAAATCTCAATGACCACAGTTCAGTTAAATAATACCAGTTCCCCAACAATCTAGTTCAAATTTCAGGAACCATGGTTTGTTAGCTCAGAGGCAATGCATAAAGTACAAATCCATTACCAGGTGTTCCGTCCGCGGACCACCATGTGGATAACAGATGTGCATCGCAATCAGGGACCGACCACAGTACTTCTTTCAAGGTTTGTCTGGGTCACCGCGCACCTGTCCTTGGTCACATGGAGCCAGGAACGTAGAGGGAGGTGCTGCCCCCTCCCCCCCCCCCCGCCCCGTCTTCCACTGGTTAAACCCTGGTGACGTTTTACAAACATGGATACGCAGAGGAGGGAACTGGCCAAGACATACAGAAGTGCAACAAAGACACAAAAAGTGATGATGGGAGAGGTGACTTGTGAATCACACATAAACGTGGTTATGGGAGGAACAGCGGACTGTGGGAGTGTGGGGAATGTGGACCAAGCTGCTGCTTAGACGCCAGACATGCAGCCAGAGGAACTTAGCTAAAGGCAGACGTATCGACGTCAACGCAGGAAGTGGTCATGATGAAAAGAAGGAAGGTGTCCCAGAGGAAGGGATGCCAATGAAACACTTGACGTTTAAAAGAAAAAAAAAAAAAAACTTCATATTTCACCACAGTGAAAGCACAAAGGATGAAATGTTGGAAACTGATCCAAACTTAGAAAGGAGTGTGACAATTTGCCAAGGCAGAGAAAAGATGCTCCATCTGTATTATAAGTTACACAACCAGAAAAAGCAGGCGAGCGCTGTTCAAACTACTCTTGATAAATGTTTTCCAAAGGGAAAAACACAAAAAACAAAACCCCCACTTTAATTCTCAATGTTTCTAGCATTTTAAATTACCAGCACACTAGTCTTAGTCCTAGTGTTGTTGTTGTTGTTTTTTTTTTTCAAATTCCCCTATATACGTTTAACACACAAAAAGAATTGTAAGTGTTTTGGCCACATTTTTAAAGGTCATGGAGCCATCGTAATTTTCCCCATTGATTATTAAGACTGCTTTGCAAGGTTTCAGCTTTCCTGGTCATTTTCCAGTCCCAAACCGCTGTACACAGTAAATACTTCAAATTCATGAAAAATACTGTGTAGGGCAAATAAGAGGCATGGCTAATGGGCCACATATTTAAAACCTGTGCCAGGAACTAATGTCATGCCTGCTGCGCATCTCAGTAATAGCAGGATAGAGTGGGCTGAAGAAAGTCAATGGCTGTAAGTGACTTAAAACAGATGTATTTATCCAATACTCTGACCGGGAAGGGTAAACCTATTGTCACATGCTCCTGAAATCTAACAGACTGTCTGGCAAAAATAAAGTTGACAATGTATTTTTTTCCTCCAAACAGCTAGAGAGCTGCATGTTACCAGAACCTTCTAACCCCTCCCTGCATCATTAAATCTGGCTGTGAAGCCTTAAAGTTTCTCCACCAAATGTTCTCCTATACCTAATAATACGGAGAGAGGTGAATGACGTAAGTAACATCAACACCATGCATGTCCCCTATTTAATATGCATGATGAACAACAAGCAACATTCCTGCCAAAATCCTTGTTTTGAGACAACAAAGGGGAGAGAGATGTACCTATCCTTCCCCTGACAATGCTCTGCAATAGGCCCTTCCTACAGCCCATCCTCGGCGACCATCCCAATGCTCTTTAAAACAGATGCCCTGGCTAGGTCTCAGTTCGAACGTCACCTTCTAGGGGACCTGTCCACTCCACCTAAAGCAACTCTTCTTCCCTAACTCTTCATATGCTGGTATGCCTCAGAACCTGAATTGAATTCTGAACTATAGCATTCGTTTAGGTTTACTTCTTTCTTTCCTATCTAGAACGTAAGCTGCAATGAGAGTCAGAATCAGGTACGTCTGGTGTTCGGCTGTGTCCTAACGCCCAGTACCGTTCCTGGACATAAAGCACTTGCTAAACACCACATGAATGGTGGCTGGGTGTCTTGAAACAGTGCATGTTTAAGTGAATGACTATTTGAATGCATGACCACCGAAATGGATGACTGATTAATAAATGAATGAGTCTGAAACTACTGCCTTATTTTAATAAGTAGAAAGTAGAAAAAAGAGAACTGTTGTGCTCCTAACGAATGTTTCACACCCACAAACAGAAAATTCTCTGGGTTGTCTTTCTTTTTCCTAGGTTTTGCCCTCAGACAAATCTGAAGATAAGAATTCTTGCGGTGGGTATGCCCCCCACGTCCAGCCTACCATTTGCTCAACTACAAGATGGAGACGTTTCACTTCACAGCGGCATGTGTGAAAACAGCTTGGGAACTTTTGTTAAGAATGAGCTCAAGATGAGTCGACGGAGAAATGTTGTTTCCACAAAACACATTTTCTCTCAGAATGTGAATGCAAGTCTGGTTTTGAGTTGAGGGAGGCGATTTCTCACTCTGATCTTTGTTGGCAAGGCTGTTCATGGAGTTTTCTGTCAACATGGGAGCCACCAGGGACCGCCTATAGCACATTCACAGAAGGGATAAGCACAGATGAGGAAGATCAGACAAAATGGAAATGAGGAACAAGGGCCAACCTTCAAGCCACAGCACTGCAACACGGCTGTCGTGTAGGGGGGAGGAAGACGCCGGCTAACCTGCTAGTGAGTGGGAGAATAGAAACCAACTAGTAAACGACAGGAAACAACTCATAAATGGTGGAACAGAATTTCAATCCCACATGTAGGCTGAGGAGTGACCCAGATCTGGATTCATATTCCATTTCTGCCACTTTTTAGCTATTTGACATTAGGTAAATCAACTCCTTGAGTCTCAGTAACTTCACCTGCAAAACGGGTATTATTTATTCAGTTTGTATTTCAGGGAAATCAAATAATTCCAGAGACGGGAAGTTATCTAAAGTATTCCAATTCTGGGGCGCCTGGTGGGCTTAGTCGGTTAAACATCTGCCTCGGCTCAGGAGTATTAGAAACTTATAGTAGTCATTATACCTTCCACCAATTCTTGTTACTTACTATGTAATAACATCGTGCATATTTCACTTTACCACAACTTTGCTCTTTTTATTGCAAAAGCTGTTATTCAGTAACACCGACTTCCTCTGTGTTTGTATGCACTTAAGTTTCCTCATTTAAAAACATTATCAAGGGGCACCTAGGTGGCTCAGTCAGTTAGGCATCTGCCTTCAGCTCAGGTCATGATCCCAGGGTCCTGGGATCGAAATTCAGATCAGGCTCCCAGCTCAGCTCTCAGAGGGAGTCTGCTTCTCCCTCTCCCCCTGCACTTCCCCCAACTCATGCTCATTCTCTCTCTCACTCACTTTCTCTCAAATAAATAAAATCTTAAAAAAAAATTATTGGGACAAGAAATCTATAGGCTTCACCAACTGCCAAAAGGGTCCACCTAACACAAAAAGCGAAGAGCTCCTGCTTTAGATGGAAGGTTGCTGGGAACTTTATAAGGAGGGGCCAGGGTGTCACTACCTAAGTCTGCTGAGCAATGTCAGGACCCTACGAGTGGGACATCCAGACATTATGCCTCCCTACAAGATGTGATTTGAAGCACACAGCACTGCCACAAATGCTTATATCTGAAAACAGTCAATCCTACACCACACTAACAGAACTTTCTGTGATGACAGAAATGTTCTATGTTTAGGCTACCTAATACATCAGCCACTAGCTGCCCTTAAAATGTGGCCAGTTCAAGTGAGAAACTGAATTTTTAAATTTTATTTAACTTTAATTAATTTCTATTTAAATAGTCACATTTAAGTAGTATCTACACTACTAGACAACCCTCCTTAGAGTTCATCTAGTTTTATAAGATACAAGATGCTGAAACGAGTTAAAGAAGACCAAGGGAAAGCAACAGACAAATCCAGATTATAGAACAGTCTGTAAGACAACCGACCCAATTTAAAAAAAAAAAAAAATCAATGTCATAAAAATACTGTACTATAATAGTACTAAAATAAGTAACCAAATATAATGTGAAGATTTTGTTTGGATCCTGATTCACCCAATCAATGATAAAAAGACATTTTGGAACAATCACAGAAACTTGAATATTACATATCAGGAAATTATTATTAACTTTGTTAGATATGATCATGGTAAGTATAGTTACATTAGGAAATTTCTATAGTTATAAAGATGCAGACCAACGTATGTAGAGTTGAGATAAAACTATGTCTAAAAACAGCCTTAAAATATTTTAGCAAATACAGAAGCGTGTAGATGAAGTATGTGTGGCAAAATCTAGATAACCAGTCAGTCTGGTTAAGGTCAAAGGGCATCCTTTAAATTACTTTTGTTATTTCTGAGTATTTTGAAATAACTCAAAATGATTTGGGGGACACCTGGGTGGCTCAGTCGGTTAAGTGCCTGCCTTCGGCTCAGGTCCTGATCTTAGGTTCCTGAGATCAAGTCCCATGTCAGGCTCCCTGCTCAGTAGGGAGTGTGCTTCTCTCTCTTCCTCTGTCTCCCTCCCCTCCCCTGTCCATGCTGCTCTCGATCTTGCTCAAATAAATAAATAAAATCTTTTTAAAAATGACTTTTAAAGGTGATGATGTTCTGCATATAGTGCCTGGCACATAGTAAGCACTCAATAAACGTTAATTCCCAACTATTAGCACCATCACTATTACTCATGCTCCATAAATCCAAACCTAAGATCAATTAGTAAAAAGTACAAAAGTTAACTTTGGGTTCAATATATGAATAAGTTTTATCACATGAGAGCTCTATGAACACTGTCTCCGGGGAGGCGGCAGCCCAGAGATATTCATAACAACAAAAACCACAGCAGCTCCCATTTAGTGAGCACTTACAATGCGGCAGACGTAAGTCCAAGCCCTTTTCACATGTTCCTTCGTTTCAGCTTCCCAACAGTGTCACAAGGTAGGTACTCCTGCCATCCCCGCTGGAGCTGTGCCAGCAGAGATTGATCAGTTGGTGAAGATGTTGCAGAGAAAGGTCAAGGTGAATGTCTCTTCTAGTTGCCCTTTACCATCCCTGACAACCCTGGACTCTTCTGATTCAATGAACATGTCACTCAAATGAATTGCACAGGCTCACACAAAGCCAGCGAGCAGACAGCAGTTCTCCGTTTTACTGATTGAAAGGTCTTCAAACCTCACCTTTCCCTTTCAAGTGGCAGACTAAAATCCCACAAGAATTTAATTATCTGTAGGCAAGGGGATGATGTGATCAAGAAAATGCTACATTTCAACTACTTCATTTATCCATTTTCAAATTTCCCATAAATTAAAGGGAAACATCTTCCCCAGGCTGCCATTTGACCAAGAAATGTCCATGGTATATCTTTGTCAACATGTTTCAGAATATAAATCCAGATTACAAAAACTAAAGTTGGTATAAAGGTTGTCGTCATATATTATATCATTTGGAAAGAAATATTGGTGACCTTATCCAGTATGACTGTTATAATAGTAATAAAATTGAATCTTGGAAGATTACACTTCTGGTCAAAGTAGTAAAATGTGACCTTATTCTATTGAACATTGACATTTATTATATTAATTCACATGTAAAAAACTGCATTAAAATGATATTAAAGCCCTGGATAGAAATGGGAATGCTTAAGAACTTCGGAAAAAAAAAAGATTTAACTTTACCAATCATTCATAGCATGGAGCCTGTTTGATGCAAATCAAAGTAAATTTCCTTCGCCGGTCTCTGGTTCAATCCTAACTTTATTATTATTACCATCTCATTCATACGGAATGTATTTTTTTTCCCTGATGCTTCTTCAAACATTTTATAAACCTTAACTCATTTTCATCATGCTCTGGAGAAAAAGGTAACACAGAGCAATGAATACACAAACTTGACGCAGAGGATCAAGCCATCTGCTCAGGGCAGAGACATTCTCTTCGCACCAAAACATTGTACTTAGGGGCTTTGGGTGGCTCAGTTGGTTAAACGTCTGATTCTTGATTACAGCTCAGGTCATGATCTCAGGGTCATGCTCAGTGCCCAGGCTCAGTGCTCAGCAAGAAGTCAGCTTGAGATTCTCGTTCTCCCTCGGCCATCCCCCCCACCCCATACTCCTCTCAGTCTCTCTCTCTCAAATAAATAAATAAATAAAATCTTGAAAAACAAATTGTGCTTAGAGTTCATGTCAGCCAGTGCACGAGGTCCTAGAAAGAGTACCAAGGTCCGGAGATGCACAAAGCAGTCAAACAGCTGCATGGACGTCACAGAATGGCCACAGAATGTGCAGAAAAGGCATCATTTTGGATATTACACCAACAAAGCGCTTTTTATTTTAAATTTTGGGGTTTTGGCGGTTTTGTATTTTGACTGGTCAAGGTTTCACAGGAAGGTCCCTCTCTTAAATATGTTTTGCATACTTTCAGGTTACAGGTTGACCATTCTTATTCCTAATGCAATAAATTATGGGAATGGCCCAGACACGCTGCAAAGATCTATTTTCTCTTAAGCATTAGCCCGAAGTTCCAGTCTCACCATGATAGGTCTCCCCTTTTTTCAACCTTGTTTTTCACCACTCTCAGTAACACTTCCAGGCTCCCAACAGTTACTTCCTAATAACTCAGTTAATATTGTTTTCTGCTCTGAACATCGTTGTCCTCTATGTATTAGAACAGGCTGAGTGGTGTTGTGATAACAAGCAGCCCCAACATTTCAGTGGGTTGAACAACAAATGTTTTTTTCTTGCCTGATACTGAGTTGAGAGCAGGCCATTTGATCAGCTGTGTGCACCTCTATCACTCGGGCATCCAGGCTGACTGAGAGATCACCAGCACAAACACGGCTAGGAGCCATGCCAGGAAGAAAAGAAAACCCTGTGGGCTTGCACCATAAGTTAGGTGCTCAGACAAAAAGTGACACAATTCATTGCCATAAATAGCCACGCGGTTCCATCGAACCACCAGCACAATTCTACCATAAGTCTAGATGAAAGGGAACTGAAAATACTTTCCCAACACCATCGATGATTTCTTATCTCCACATGCCCCCAACCTTGTAATTCTTTCATATCTAAGTTAGATTCTATCTCCTCAAATAGGCAGCCATGGTACCTCTTGCTAACAGAAAGCCATTCAGACTCTTAATACACAAAGCACGTTATCTTACCTCTTAAGGCCATTATGACTATATGAAAACAGTATCTCCACTGGGATTCTATGCTTCCCACAATGCCTTGCTAGATAAATATTGCTTGAATGATTGAATGAGGCTCTATGCATAATGAGACTTCATCTCCAAAGACTTCAAATACCCTGGAGGCCAATAATACTTGATAAGTAATAAACCTTTTTTATTTTTTCTTCTTATTTATATCATAAAGATACTTAAAACAACATTAAAAAGATCATAAAGATGAAATAAAACTGAATCCATAATCCCACCACCCTAAACCAGCAACTCCTTGTACTTCTTTTCCTTCTAGTGCTGTTTAAAGAGTGTCCATGTCCTTTACGTTGCCTATATCATGGATATAGGGAGAATTCCAAATAGAAGGTAAGTGACTGCCCCATCGATGCTTTTTACCCTTCCTCAAGGCAAAAACATGTTGGGTCACATCTTAAGACTGATTTGTATTTTCCACGACATGAATACCAGAGGTTTAAAGATTCTGGGTTATTCAGTACAGTAACCGTTACTTAGAGGAAGCAGTATACACTTCCCCACCACTTCCACTCTTTAAGCCGGCTCTAAAAGAAATCACCTCTAGTAAAAGGAACTTGATTTCCATCATTAGAAGAAGAAAAGAAAGTCCATATACTAAATTTTGGACAATTTTGGATAATATTAGTTCAAGGAAGAAAACTGCCTATGTTACCATGTTTGGCCTGTCATTAAGACACCATTAACAAGACCAGAAAACATGAGAGTTTTAGTCTCGCTCTTAAATTTATTTTGTTTACTATTTTTTGATAAACTTACAATGCCTTCACCCTTTTTCCCCATCCCCCATCTCTGCATCTCCAGTCTGTTCCCTCTATGTATGAGCTTGGCTTTGTTGTTATTGTTGTTTGTTTTGCTTTTGGGTTCCACATATAAGAAGGATCATACGGAATTTGTCTTTCTGTGACTTATTTCACTTTACATAATGACCTCAAGGTCCATCCATTTCACAAATGGCAACATTTCACTCATTTTTATGGATGAATAATATTGCATTGTGTAAGATCTATACATATATATGTACATACATATATCATATATGTATCTCTCTCTCTCTCTCACACACACACACGTCAAAATTTATCTATTGATCCAAGAATAGACACTTAGGTTGTTTCCATCTCGTGGCTATTGTAAATAATGCTGCTGTGAACACAGATACATGTATCTTTTCAAGTTAGTGCTTTCCTTTACTGCAGATAAATAGCCAAAAAGTGGCATCACTGGATCATATCGTCATTATATTTCTGCTTTCCTATGGTATCAGTTGTAACATTTCCTCTTTCATTTCTGATTTTGAGTCCTCCGTCTTCTTTTTTTGATGAGTAAAGACTTGCCATTTTAAAAAATATTCTCAAAGAACCAGCTCTCAGTTTAATTGATTTTCTCTACTGTCCTTGTAGTCTCTAGTTCACGCATTTCTTTCCTAATATTTGTTATTTCCTTCTACTAATTTTGGGCTTCATTTGTACTTTTTCTAGTTCGAGTTGCTAACGTTAGGTCGTTTATTTGAGACTTTCCTTATTTTCTGAGGTAGGCATTTACCACTATGAACTTCCCTCTTAGAACTGCTTTTGCTGCATCTCACAAATTTCGGTATACCATATTTCCATTTTTGTTTGTCTCATAGCATTTTTTGACTTATCTTTTGATTTCTTCTTTCACTAGTTGGTTGTTCAGTAGCATGTTGTTTGATCTTCAAGTATGTGTGAATTTTCTTGTTTTCTTCCGATAATTAATTTTTATGATTATTTTATTATATATTCTTCTTACTGATGTAAGCTGAGTTGAACCCTTTCTGGAACAAGGTGGAATATCCATACACAATGTATTTTTGTATTACTTACATTACCAAAAGGCATTAGGAAGTCTCACCATAGTTGATAAACAACCCAGATGGTCATTTAATCCATTCAGCTTACTTAAGATCAAGTAAGTAAAATTATACTGAGCTACTTTCATACTAAGAAGGAAAAATCATCCAAATACCTTGAAATCTTCATAAATTTCAGAGTAATGAAATCTTGCCTATTTTATATTTTAATAGCTGGTAGATTATTATGTTTTCAAGCTATAATATTTTCAAATTTTATGTTCAGTCTTTTGCCACTTCCATAAGCACACATAATTTATACTCTTATATTTTTGAAAGGTTTTATTATTTTATGTGCCACAGTTATTGATCCGAATCAAATCTTTCTTACCTAATTCAACAGAATATAGTGGGAATAAAATGTGACTATTTACAACCATTAACCACTGCTATAATTCATACAGAATCTGCCAAACCCACTGCATTATAAATAATATTGTATATTTTTCTAAGACTCTGATAATACTTATTTCAAATACAAACATTCTCTGGAAATTTGTCAAAAAATTTTTTAAAAAGGTACCATTAAATAATATTTTCAGATATGACTATAGAGAATTTCTAATACAATTCTCTTCAATTTTAATACTATCTCAATATTCAGGAAAGCTCAACAGTTCAACAGTTGTTTTCATGAGTTGCACCTTCATTAAGGTGCAAAACATTAAACACCTGGAATTCTGTTCAAACTATTCCTAAGGGAGAAATTTTGGTAACAAATCAAAGGGATACATGTTGTAGCTGAAAAAGTCACTCGCTGCTGATGAAGAGTTTATAGCAGAATGTTCCAGTAGAGCAGAAGAAAGCAATATGAAAAGAAAATTAATATTCATTGAGAAACATCTACCATGGTATGAAACAAAAGTCACAAAGCCAAACTGAACAATAATCAAATCTCTATATGAAAAATTGAATACACACAGTGCCTACAGTTCCAGTTATCTAATGCTATGTAACAAAATACTCCACAACGAAGAGACCTAAATGACAGTCTTCATTTACTAGTTCGCATGGCTTCTATAGGTCAGGAGTTTTGAAGCATCTCCAGCAGGAGATTCTGTCTCTCAATCTCTCATGAAGTTGTAATCAGTGGTTAGACTGGGGTCATATTGAAGGCTTCTTTGTATCCATGACTGGAACCTGAGCTGGAAAGACTCACACAGTAGGGGCACCCCTCTCGAGCTTTCTATGGCATCCCCATGTGGAATCTCCAGGCTGGTGGCTTCAGGGTGGCCTGATTTCTCACATGTTGCCTTGTGGTTGCCAAGACATATGTCTCAAGACACAGAAAGGATTTTCTTTCTCTGTCAAGCCAAAGTTCTTTAAGGACATATTTTTACGTCCTTACACAGCTTCACTTCTGCCACATTCTACTGGTCAAGGTATTTACAAAAATACACTCAGATTCAAGTGGAGGGAACATAAACTTCATCTCTTTAAGAGTTTCATCATTACACTGTAATAAGAGCATGTAGGATAGGACATGTTTTGATGTGTCCAAGTCTCTGAAAATCCAACCTACCATCTTAGCCACATGGGTCACATACATGTGCAAAGTGACTCACAATATAATCTGCAAGGGAAAAATAAAAGCCAAATCCCAATGTCTGCTGCTTGTCAGGTTTACCAACTGAATGGGGAGGAAGAACCATTTGTTAACTTAAAACCCCAGACTGTAAGAGACTCAGTCCTAGAAAACATTAACTTGGCTAGAACTAGTATTAAAAGTAAAACTGTAATATCTAAACACTGATTGTACTTCAAACCCTTCATCGCTTTCTCTTGAGTACCAGTGACTTTAACAGAGGCACAGCACTTTGCTTTGAACAATTAGCCCTGGCAATACCTGTGTGGAGATATGTTTTCTTTTCTTTCCTGGGGGCATTAGCTTTCTTTTGGGATTTTGCTAGAACAAACCTTAAGTAGAAAATGACAAAGCTCTGAAGCGGAATCAATTCAGGACAGACTGACCCTTCATTCCACAAATATTTACTAGGTAGCTACCGTGAGACAAATGCTCTGCTAGGCACTGGAGACACAGCAATGAGCAAATGAGACAAAAATCTCTGCCAGCAGAGGTCATATGCTTGACATTTAGCCAGTTCTCTGGTGGCCACAGAACACCCCACAAAGGACACTGAAGAGGAATTTCCAGGACAGGAGAGAATAGGAGGAATGAAAGGTGTCTGAAAAGTCAGGAGAAACAGATTTCCAGAAGAAGAGAAGGGTCAGCTCTGTCAAGTAAGCTGAAGACCACAGAAAATGTAACTTAGAGAACTGTACTTCAGGATAAGAGGGCACAATTCCTGCTCTCTGGAATGTGGGGCAGACGTAGGACTACTCTGTCTACAGGGAAGGGCTGTTGTGGGAATGCTACAAAACGTTAAATCACATTCTCTGTGGATAAGACACGTTAGGGCAGTGATTCTTAACCATGGTTCCGCACCACCATGAGTGATACAGTAACATGTGAAGCGTACCTCAAGCTGTTTAGAGAGAGAGGAGGGGTACAGATTCAGCTGGTGGATGAATATGAACAGAACCACAGGCAATTCTGGCCAACCCTCAGAGCATCCTACATAAGGATCTGCATCAATGTGTGTCTCAACGAGCAAACCATTCCAGGAACCACCATCCCACGGTACACGGCAAGTAGTAGGGGTGGGAAGAATTCATTAAAACAACAATACAAGTTATTTAATTTAATGAAAGAGAATTCATGGCTTTACATGGGATATCAAGAGGTAGTGAGTGGGAAAGTAGAGCAATCAGGAGCCTGGCCCTGGCCATCCTCTGCTTTCTGGCATGTGACCTTAAGTCAATATGATTAACCACTTTGTATCTCAGTTTCACTATCCATGGAGTGGGGACAGTAGCACCTCTCTCATGAGTTATCAAAAAAATTTACTGAGAAAGTGGGTGTAAAGCTCTTCACACTGTGGTTGACATAATAAATGATCAATAAGGACGTGCTGTTGCCATTCTGGTTGTTCTCAGTGGCTCTAAGTGATAACAGTCTAAAATGCTCTTGCTTGACGTCCCAAACCTTCCTGCGTCACTAATAATTCTGTACCTTTCCCAAGGAGGCTTAGCATCCCTGTTCTTATTTCCTTAGCTATAAGATATCTATAAGATATCTATAAAATCTACAAAATTAGGAACACTTGTTTAGGTCAGTGGTTGTTAAACTCTCTTCCAAGAAGTCTAAATCTGAAGTGAAGGGGCAAGACAGAGCTCTGAGGGCCATTCTCCCTTCCTCCGGACAACTTCACTATTCTAGTATTACACATTTGGCTTTGGCATAAGCTTATCTTTCATCAAAGACTGTATCGGTGAAAAACAACAGAAAATGTTTAAAAGCTACTGGGTTAGGTGGTGAATGCCACAAACCTCTACAATTTGAGACAGGACAAGAATCCCTGGGGAATGCAGATAATCAAAACAATAGCTAATTAGAATATAACTGAGAGCTCGTTCATCATTAATCCAGGATCTTTTGTATATAAAGTTGTACTAAATACCTCACTTTCAATTAGTCTTACATTCCAACCCTGTCATTATAATAGGAATATTTTAGTAGCAACAAAGCAAAAGGTAGCCCTAACAAGTATTTGCTTGGTGAATTCAATACTCTTACAATGGGCAAATGATGGGGGAAGACTATCTCAGAAAGTGTGATCTAGTAGAAAAATCTTTGAACCAAATATATTGAGTTGAAAGCGTTAGCACTGGCACTTCGGAGCAGCCTTAACTTTGGCAAAGTATTTAGTTCTCAGAGCCCAAGTATCTTCATCTACGAGGTGGAGGAGATTATTCAAGTTCACAAATTTGCCCTGAGAGTTGCTAACCCACTCATTATTTAATTCATTCAGTAAGTATTTAGGGAAAACGGAATATATGCCAGGCATAGCATAGGATGAAAACACAACAGTGAGCAGGGATGCCTACGATAATGAAAGCCCCCCCCCCCAAACCATTGTCTATCTGTACCCATCAGTAGTCTTTAGAGGGACACATGGAAACACGTCTACCAAACTCAGGGTCATAACAATCAGGGCACCTAATAAATGCTAATTGCCTTCCTTCTTAACCTTCCTTTCTTCATAGCATAATTAAATTATAATGAGTATGGGTGGAACAAAGCCATGCCATTCACATGTGACCCCCCTCTCCTCTCCACACTGAGCCTGTCAATCTCATTCTCCTCCGCCTGGTTCCTGACTCTCTTTTGCCTCTGAATCTGTGAAAGTGGTTCAAGGGGCCAAGGCAGGGAAAAGAATTAAGGAGCTAAGTCTGTATTATGAAGATTCAGGACTGTGGAAGAGGAAACAAAGGGAAAGAGAAGTAGGCTGGGCAAGAATGAGGGAGAAAGACTGGGCAGTTGGTGTCTGAATGGCTCTGCAGCAGCTCCAGGGCACCAAAATTTGGGGGATTAGAGAAAAACTATGGAGAGGAAGGAACTAGATCCCCGGTCCTCTGAGACAGTCAAATAAAGACTGAATTTCCTTTTAATTAACCTTAAGCATCTGAGTTGTACTCCTTGAATGCAACTCTGGGTAGGAAGTGAGGTACCACAGGGCCTCAAGCTGCATTCAAAACTCACAGTATCAAACCCATGGTTCTTCCAAACTCTGGAAAGGGGAGTTTTTAAAAAGGAGACAAACTGGCATTGGCAAATATATACACAAAATACATCCATGAATGATTTCTCTGAATAGAGAAACTTCTGATGCATTTAAAATCAAGTCACCAAACAAGAAGTTCCTGTGCATGGCCTACTTTTGCACGTCCCACCTCTAAGCCATGAGCCATCCTATTAGCAACCTATACTCCCACACCCGCCGTGACGCTAGGGAGAAGACTGCAGCTCCCACTACTTCTGGAACCTCATCCACAGGGGGCATTCCTAACGTGTCAGGGGGGATTCACTGCCTGGATGATGCACTCTGAGGAGAGGAAAAGCAGCTCACAAGTACTTTGATCCTCCTTCTATTTTGTCTCTTATGTTTTCCTTTTGGGCCAATGACTTCTTTCAGACACTAATAATTTACACTTCAGGCAAACATCAAAGTATAGTAATGCCCTGAATAGTAATTACTGCCCTGGTGATGGAATCAAGCCTCTCAAAGAAACTCTAAGTTAATTAGCTACAGACCTATTTACCTTTAGGCCAATGAAGAAGGCAAGGAACACTGGATTAGAACTTGCCTTCAAATTATGGCTTTATTAATTCTGGCGCTCCAGTCAGTATGAGACCCCACTCTGTCAACCTTCAGCCTCTGTGCTGACAGCTGTCATGGGGACAGGACACCACTGAGACCCAGGCAGGATACCCACAGAAGAAACTTGGACTTTCATTGTCTTCTGTCATTATTTTCCCAATTATTGAGCAGTTTTGTTTATCAGAACACAAAATGGTCTCTTAACCTTGCCACAACACATATGTTTTGGGACAAAAGTTGAGAGGAGGACAGGTTTAGAAGAAAGATTCATTCATTCTTTTTTTTTAATATTTTTTTCATTATATTATGTTAGTCACCATACAGTACATCTCTGGTTTTTGATGTAAAGTTCGATGATTCATTAGTTGCGTATAACACCCAGTGCACCATGCAATACGTGCCCTCCCCACCACCCATCACCAGCCTATCTCATTCCCCCACCCCCTCCCCTCTGAAGCCCTCAGTTTGTTTCTCAGAGTCCATATTCTCTCATGCTTCATTCCCCCTTCTGATTACCCCCCCTTTCTTTATCCCTTTCTTCTCCTACCGATCTTCCTAGTTCTTATGTTCCATAGATGAGAGAAACCATACGATAATTGTCTTTCTCTGCTTGACTTATTTCACTTAGCATTATCTCCTCCAGTGCCGTCCATGTTGCAGCAAATGTTGAGAACTCGTTCTTTCTGATAGCTGAGTAATATTCCATTGTATATATGGACTACAACTTCTTAATCCAGTCATCTGTTGAAGGGCATCTCGGCTCCTTCCATGATTTAGCTACTGTGGACAATGCTGCTATGAACATTGGGGTGCATATGGCCCTTCTCCTCACTATGTCTGTATCTTTGGGGTAAATACCCAGTAGTGTAATTGCTGGATCATAGGGTAGCTCAATTTTTAACTTTTTAAGGGACCTCCACACTGTTTTCCAGAGTGGCTGTACCAACTTGCATTCCCACCAACAATGTAGGAGGGATCCCCTTTCTCCACAACCTCTCCAACAATTGTTTCTTGCCTTGTCAATTTTTGCCATTCTAACTGGCATAGGTGGTATCTTAGTGTGGTTTTGATTTGAATTTCCCTAATGGCTAATGATTTTGAACATTTTTTCATGTGTCTGTTAGCCATTTGTATGTCTTCATTGGAAAACTGTCTTTTCATATCTTCTGCCCATTTTATGATTTATTTGTTTCTCATGTATTGAGTTTGAGAAGTTCTTTGTAGATCTTGGATACCAGTCTTTTATCTGTAGTATCATTTGCAAATATATTCTCCCATTCCGTGGGCTGCCTCTTAGTTTTTTTGACTGTTTCCTTGGCTGTGCAGAAGCTTTTTATCTTGATGAAGTCCCACAAGTTCATTCATTTTTCTATGCATATCCCATTCTTATTTTAACTACTTCTTATTCCCCTTCCTGAAAAATATTTTATTTAGCTTTTTGTAAAAATCCACATTTAAAGAAGCACTGGATACAAGGACCGTTCCTTGTTTCCATGGTTCTGTGATCACAGCTGATTTCCACATACCCCTCTTAGAGGAGGCCCCACTTTTGCCAGCCTACTTAGGATGCTACTAATGGTGTCTATCAACATGTCTCTTGCAGATGGGCCGGGGATATTTCTGCCAGGTTTTTCTTGAACACTTTGTGTTTGACCAATCAGGTATTTGAAAGGTATTTGAAATTTAGCAGAACTAGCTCCCTGTCCTCAGGTGCTGACACCGACATCGCGCGCTACAAATATACCTACGCTGACCTAACCTGTCAAATGGCGAAGGTCATCTCAAGTCTCTTGCTTTTTCCCATTCTTCAATAATCCTACCCTTAATAGATCCTTTGTTGTGTCTGGACCATATTAGTTTGCAAGCGCTGCCAGAACACAGCACTTCAAACTGGGCGGCTTAAACAAAGAACTCTTTTATGTCACAGTTTGGGAGGCTGGGAGTCCACAATTGATGTGTTGGCAAGGTGGGTCCCTTCAGGTAAGGGCTGTGAGGGAAGGATCTGCCCTTGGCTTAAAGATGGCTATCTCCACTCTGTATCTCTCCACGTCATCTTCCTTGTGAATGTGCCTGTGTCTGTGTTCAACTTCTCCTTTTAATAAGAATCCCAGGCATGTTGGATTATGGCCAGCCCTAATGACCTCATTTTCACTGGATTCCCTCTGCAAAGATCCTCTCTTCAAATACAGCCACTTTCTGAGACACACGGAGTTAGGATTCCAATATACTTTGTTTTGGAGGGGACGCAATTCAACTCATAGCAGGGAACAATAAAAAAGTTCTGACTTTAAAAAGTCATTTACCAAAGAAGACAGATGCTATCGCCACACCTTTCTCTGTGGGTCGCTTCATTTAACCATCTATTCTGTGCCAGGCACTACACTATGTTGGGGGGAAACAGAGAGGAACAAAATGCAAACCCCACGCTATTGAACCCAGATTCTCCTGGTGGCAGTCCCTCCATCCTGTAGAAATATTGATGAGCCAGAACACCCATCTTCACGCTGCGGAAAGCATTTGACTTCGATTCCCTTCTCCCTTGCCCTAGTTAAAAGCAGCAGCAACACTGTGACGCTGGGTAGAGAAGTGTCTAGTAGGCATAGGAGTGACCAGTTTGCCCTCACCAATTTCCTTGGGACATAAAGTCCATGATAATTATTTTAATAGAATTGTATGTAAATGAATAATGAACCCATCTTTTTTGCTTAATTGATAACAGAAAAAGTAATACTACCACCCATTTTTTCCAAGTCTTATGTTTCTGGCACTGTGCCAGGCACTTACCAAGCACTTTTTTTTTTTTTTTTCACTTACTTCGGAGTGAAAGAGAGAGAGAGAGAGAGTACAGAAGGAGAGGGAGAAGCAGATCCCCACTGAACATGGAGCCTGTGGCAGGGCTTGATCCCAGGACCCTGGGATCATGACCTAAGCCAAAGGCAGATGCTTAATTGACTGAGCCACCCAAGTGCCCCTTACCATACACAATTTAAAGCCATTTTCATAATATAAGACTGCTATTCTTAGCTCCATTTTACAGATGAGACAACTGAGGCTTGGAGAGAATAAGTATCTTGTTAAAGCCACCAGCTAACAGATAGTGAAGATAAAATCTAAAGCTCGTTGTCTGAACAAAACTTCCACAGTTTTTTTTAAGATTTATTTATTTATTTATTTATTTGACAGAGAGAGAGAAAGAGAGAGCGAGCGCGCACGGCAGGGGGAGCGGCAGGCAGAAGAGAGAAGCAGGCCTCTGCTGAGCAGGAGCCCGATGTGGGGCTCGATCACAGGACCCTGGGATCATGACCTGAGCCAAAGGCACTCAACCGACTGAGCCACCCAGGCGCCCCAAAACTCCCACACTCTTAAGCCCTATAAATACTGCCTCATTTAACCTCAGAACTTGTCAGTTGCCCAGTATTTTGTGTGTGCTACGTGTGTGTACATGTGTATACATATACATATGTATTATACACACACACACACATATAAAATGGGTGTGTTGTATATGTATAGATGAAATATCTATTTTGATCCGAAAGAATCTATGATTAATGCTAATCCTTTAGCAATAAACTTTGCGCTCATTAGAAAGAAACTTGTGGCTTTTGCTCACGTCTACATCTGTGACATAACATATTCAACCAAAGAAAGCCTGAGCCAACTGATTAGTATTTGATGTGTTGAAAAGCCTAATGGTTCTTTATGTGAAACAGCTGACAACGTGCAGCCCACTTAATTACTTGGTTGATTTTATGGCTCCGAAATAGTAAAACAGAGTAATCCAAATGACTGGCCAATGTGGTGAGTGATATTTCAACATCCATTCAACCCTCAAACTGTGAAGCAAAAGTACTTATCCAAAATCCAATACTTTCAATTTCTCTTTTTACTGTTATAAGTCAAAATCAGCTAAATTGATTTTTTTTCCTTTGACTTCTGCAAAAAAAAAAAAAAAAAAAAGTTCATTCCCGAACAGATTACATGTGCTGCTTTGTAGCCCAGAGGAAATTTTACAGCCAAGTATAACCCTAAAATCATGAAAATAAGGGTTTACTTGAGAAGCTGGAGGGATTTGACAGATCTTTGATTATAACAGAACAAATACGTCTTGATAGATGAGCTGCCTTTCATGAAAGAGACTTAAAAGTTTTAACTCTATTAACCTTTACCCACTAGCATCAGAGAAAGTTTTGGGAGAATGTCTTCAAACTTCTAAGTGGAAGATGGCATTGGCGAAGCATGCAGAAGCCCCTGGAACATCATTCAGTGACTTTCAATATGTGTGCCCAGGGTTTGGCTCCCCTACAATGTTGCAAAATAAATATTATCCCCCTTGCTTTTTCTACTGCCAGCACACTTTGGCTAAGTGTCTCGATAGTGTAACTGCTGATGATGATGGAAGAGAGGAGGAAGAGGGGGAGGGAGAGGAAGAAAAGAAGAAGAACAAGAATATCTTCCTGTAGGCCCAAAAAAGGAATCTACATAAAAACTGATAGTTCATACAATGAAGGATTTTGGTGGCAAACAGTCTCAGTAAATAAATGATGAAAACAAAACTCACATCCGGATCCTACATCTCATTCCCTTACTGCAAGCTCTCTTGTAAATGGTAAGTTTGCAAAAACAAGCAATAGCTCCTATCCTAGGTCACCTTCTCTTCTCTTCATATTGTTAAAATTAAGGCCATGTGGACACCTGGTGAAAATGCTGGGAAGAGTCCCCATGCTACATCATAGGGACACTGTGGGAGCTTGCAAGGCCAGACCCATTGATGAATGATCTCCCTTGAAACTCATCATTTAGGAATCTCAAAATATGCAAACACTGATAAGCTAGTATTACACCAATTCAAAGTTTTATCTCTCTTCTTTTGCTTGTCCACATTGACCATCGCAGATGAAAGAGAGAGAGAGAGAAAGAAAGAAAGAAAGAAAGAGAAAAGAGACAGAGAGGAAGGAAAGGAAAGAAAGGAAGGAAGAAAAGAAAGAAAGAGAGAAAGAGAGAAAGAAAGAAAGAAAGAAAGAGAGAAAGAGAAATTTATTGTTTAATGGGTATGGATTTTAGTATTGCAAAGTTTTAGAGATCTATTGTACAATGTGAGTATACTTAACATTACTGAATTATAGACTTAAAAACGATTAAGATGATAAATTTTATGTTGTTTTTTTTTTTTTACCACAACTAAATTTTTTTAGAGAAAAGAAAGTAAAATAACTCTCTCCCCACCTCTGCCTCCCCCCCATCCCGCCCACTTTCTTTCCAAGACTTGTGTCTTGGGGTGAAAAGAAGTGGACATAGCTGAGGAATATTTATGGGGCAGAATTGAAAGGATGGGTTATGTTCCTGAATGGAACATCCTGAATGGATGAAGAAGTCAGGAACATGGGTGATTTCCAAGTTGCTAGAAAAATAGCAATGGGGAATGGCCGAAAAGGAGCGCTTTCAGAGCAGAGTAGGGATGGAAAGGCACGTGGAGTTCATCTAAGGAGGGCTCACTGGCAAGCAGTTGGCTCTGTGGTTCAGGATCTCAGGAAGGAGGGTTAGTGTGGAGATTTGGTATATTTCTACTGGGAACTTTCATTTTTGGTTATAGTAAACCCTAGGCCCTTCAAAATGTTTCTTCTTCTATAGCTAAAAATGATAAGCTTGTATTTCTAGAAGTATGTATGGATTCAGCTTATGTTTTTCATCTACTATTTCATATGTGAAGAATGACAGGAAGGCCCTGGATCATTTGTGTAAATTAAGAACAAGCATCTAAGACAAGAGAAACATTTAATGACGTTGCTTTTCATATGCCTCATTTGCTAGTTCCATGCCTTTTCCCCCAGCTATTACCGTCGCATACATAGCCAGTTTGATCAGCCTGCAGAATCAAATGCTCAATTTAGGCAAACACGGGGTTTTCAATGAACAGGTGAATTTCCGACAGAACACCCATCAGTTCAGCCGGCATGGTCAGGCCAGCTGTGTCTGTCAATGCAGTAATCAGCACCTGGCAGCACCCACGCAGACCAGCCTGCCATCGATGTTTACAAGTCGGAACTGAAGAGGTCTCTCAGCAAGCTGACCGCAAAGGTGTGTGCAGCACCTGTCCAAAGTATATATGACCGCCTCCAGGCAAGCCCATTAGTTCTCCACTTTCATGGACACCGAACTTGTTCACAAATTTAGCAGGGCCCGGGGATGGGGGGCAGGGGAGGGGAGGCAAGAATAAAAAAGACAAACAGAGCCAGCTTCTGGCTCAGAAAGGACACTTGAATGAGAAGCATCCTGATAGGAGGAAACAGAACAGGGGAGGAGGGAATGAGGAAGGCAGGACATCACCGAAACAGAGCCAGTAATGTTTATAGGTGGTAGAATATTGGAGCTCTAAAAAAGAGGCTCAGCGGCATGTTTTGAATCAGAGATGTTCCTGAGAAATAGGCCAAGTACTGAGACTGGGCTCACTGATGCAAGTTTCCACTCCAAGGCATATTGCCATGCAGGGCCTAAGCACTTTAAATGGAACTTTGTGACTTGTTTATCTGACATAGTAACAGCTTTCTCAGATCCAACCATCCCTTTTATGTATTACAAGAGAACAAAAGGTTGTGTGATTTTAGGAAATTGAGCATATAAACAGGGATATTTGCAACATATCCGGTGAATATTAAGTGCCTACTTTTATCTCCTAGAGCTTCATGTGCAAAGGTAACCGACTTAAACACCCCAAACAGCTTGCATTCACGCGGTGCTACTTTGCTAAGAATTTGCAGGCCCGTTACAGTAATGTTCCATAAAACACAACCGAGGGTGAATAGCAGGGATGCCCTCTGATTTGGGAAGGCTAATTCTGTCCTCAATTCATTGCAGAGGAAAAGCTGTATTACAGATAAAACAAAACAGAATCCACATTGGGACGCCGCTCGTTCTTTCGGAGGCTGGTGGATGCACAGAAGGCTGCACAGGCCAGTGCGTATTCCTGAGCTCCTAACTGCTGGCGTTGGTTTCCCGCTGCCCCCGGTGCCCATTGTAACTACGCGCATTTACACTGGCCGCATTAATTCCTAAAAGAAAACTCAAAATCTATCTTGTTCACTTGCAGAACTCCAGTAGTCAATTCAAAGTCATGCTTTCAGACAGGGAACTACGGAAAATAACGGGCAGACCAGACAACAGTTCACAAACGAATCTCTTTATGATTTTTAAGGCTACACATCCAGTGGGAAAAAGACAGTCTCTTCAATAAATGGTGCTGGGAAAAGTGGACAGCTACACGCAAAAGAATGAAACTTGACCACTCTCTCACACCATACACAAAGATAAACTCCAAATGGATGAAAGACCACGATGTGAGACAGGAATCCATCAATATCCTAGAGGAGAGCATAGGTAGCAACCTCTACGACATCGGCCACAGCAACTTTTTTCATGACACATCTCCAAAGGCAAGAGAAACAAAAGAAAAAAATGAACTTGTGGGACTTCATCAAGATAAAAAGCTTCTGCACAGCCAAGGAAACAGTCAAAAAAACTAAGAGGCAGCCCATGGAATAGGAGAAGAAATTTGCAAACGACACTACAGATAAAAGACTGGTGTTCAAGATCTACAAAGAACTTCTCAAACTCAATACACAAGAAACAAATAAATAAAAAAATGGGCAGAAGATATGAACAGACACTTTTCCAATGAAGACACACAAATGGCTAAAGACACATGAAAAAATGTTCAAAATCATTAGCCATCAGGGAAATTCAAATCAAAACCACACTAAGATACCACCTTTCACCAGTTAGAATGGCAAAAACAGACAAGGCAGGAAACAACAAATGTTGGAGAGGATGTGGGGAAAGGGGATCCCTCTTACATTGTTGGTGGGAATGCAAGTTGGTACAGCCACTCTGGAAAACGGTGTGGAGTTCCCCTAAAAAGTTAAAAATTGAGCTACCCTATGATCCAGCCATTACACTACTGGGTATTTACCTCAAAGATACAGATGTAGTGAGGAGAAGGGCCATATGCACCCCAATGTTCATAGCAGCATTGTCCACAATAGCTAAATCATGGAAGGAGCCGAGGTGCCCTTCAACAGATGACTGGATTAAGAAGATGTGGTCCATATATACAATGGAATATTACTCAGGCATCAAAAAGAACAATTTCTCAACATTTGCTGCAACATGGACGGGACTGGAGGAGATAATGCTAAGCGAAATAAGTCAAGCAGAGAAAGACAATTATCATATGGTTTCACTCATTTATGGAACATAAGAAGTAGGAAGAGTGGTAGGAGAAGAAAGGGAAGAAGAAAGGGGGGGGGTAAACAGAAGGGGGATTAAACCATGGGAGACTATGGACTCTGGGAAACAAACTGAGGGCTTCGGGGGGGGGGGGATGGGATAGGCTGGTGATGGGTAGTATTGCATGGTGCACTGGGTGTTATACACAAGTAATGAATCACGGAACTTTATATCAAAAAATATAAATAAATAAATAAATAAATAAATAAATAAATAAATAAATAAATAAAACTACACATGGACTGGACTGATAGTGAGTCACCCTGGCTCTTGGGGTGCATTTGCTCTATGTGCCCAGTGAAACTATGACAACCAGAGCACCGCAACCCATCAGTTAACATTTATCCAGCAATTCCTTCCATGCACTCACTTAATTCTCCCAGTAATCCTATCAGGTACAATTAGCATTCCCATTTCAGAGGCCAGAAAGTAGCATGTGAAGAGGCCCAGAACTAGTAATGTGCAGACTGAAGTGAAGGCCAATTCCATCTGATTCCAGAGTTTGTGCTCTTCCTGCTACACTGACTCTCCAGCTATTTTTCTATTTTTTAAGGTGCAGGTGTATGAGGTGGCTAGGGCTGCCATAACAATATCACACACAGGATGCCTTAAATAATGGAAATTTATTTTCTCATGGTTCTGGGGACTGTAAGTCCAACACCAAGGTGTGGACAGGTTTGGTTTCTCTTGA
This sequence comes from Ursus americanus, assembly GCF_024610735.1. Lineage (NCBI taxonomy): Eukaryota > Metazoa > Chordata > Mammalia > Carnivora > Ursidae > Ursus > Ursus americanus. The sequence continues at coordinate 30,325,772 of NC_142140.1, read as the reverse complement.
GGTCCCTGTCGCTGGCTTGCAGGTGGTCCTCCCTCTGTATAAGCATCTCCCGGGGCTTCCTGTGTGTGTCCTAATCTCCTCTTTTTTTTCTTTTTTTAAAGATTTTTTTAATTTATTTGAGAGAGACAGAGGGAGAGTGAGAACACAGAGGGAGAGTGAGACGGACAAGCAGACCCCCTGCTGAGCAGGGAACCCAATGCAGGACTCCATCCCAGCACCCGGGGATCATGACCTGAGACGCTTAACCGACTGAGTCACCCAGGCGTCCTAATCTCCTTACAAGGATTGGATTAGGATTCACTCTAAGGGCCATTTTAAATTTAATTACCCAGGTTTAAATGCCTATCTCTAGTCATTATCTGACATACTGAGGGTTAGGGATTCAATATGAATTTGGGGGGAAGAAACTGAACCCTTACATCACACACATTATAGTAAAGTAATGTTCCATAAAACACAGGAGTGAGTGAATAGCCTTGCTGCCCTCTGGTTTCTGATGGCTTAATTATATAAGGCCTTATTTTGGATTTCCCATTATCAAAATGTTGTGAGAATGTGATGTTTAAACACTATGTTCATCACAGGAGCGAACAGCCTACTGGCAAATGTTCTCTGATTTTTTTTCATAATCATGTCCTCCGATGACATCAGCTGTGTTTGGGAGTCACCAGCACGATTCCGTTTACTGTTCTAGAAGGAACTTCAAACTGTGGTATTTGAAAATGTGATCGTGAAACCCTAATTCTGCATTAAAATTCCAATGTTGTCACGGCTTTGAGCAGAGCTGATTCTCATTGGTCTTTTAAAAATACGTTTAACTACTTCCTATTTTAAGAGCAGGTTTACGACAAAGGTAGTAATACCCCACATACCTGCCCCCACACACGTGCAGCCTCCCTATTATGAACATCACTCATGGAGTGGGGCATTTGTTACCAAGGAGGAACCTACGTGGTCACATCATAATCATCCCAAGTCCATAGTTTACCTAGGATTTTCACTGTTGGTGTTGTACATTCTAGGGACTCGAATAAATGCAGAACGACATATATCCATCATTATAGGATTAATACAGAATATTCTCACTGCCCTAAAAATCCTCTGTGCTCTGCCTGTTCATCTCCTCCCCTACCCCGAGCAACCCATGGGTCTTTCCATTGTCACCACAGTTTTGCCTTTTCCAGAATGTCATATAGTCGGAATCATACAGTAGGTAGAATTTCCAGATTGGCCCCTTGCACTTAGTCAAATGAATTTAAGATTCTTCCATGTCTTTTCATGGCTTCCTAGCTCATTTCTTTTTAGCTCTGAGTGCTATGCCACTGTCTGGATGTACTTCTTCTTGCTTTCTGCTTCCACCCTAGAACTGAGCTGGGGAAGCTCCTTGACCCAGAGCACTCTAACAGTCTACATCTCTCCTAGATGGCACCTACATTTGCCCTTTAGATACCCCCTTCCTGATCTCCTGCTATCTCACCCTATAGATAGAGGTCGATGCTTCCCAAATATTTCCATATATTTCATTACATATATATGTTCTTCCAAAATACACAATGTATTGATTTTGGGGGTATATGTTCAGTTTATTAAGGTGGCATTTTACTATAAATCTTGTTCTTATTCTTATCTTTTCTTCCCCCCTTATATTATGGAGAACGCCTATCTAGATAGCTCTCCATCATGTAGCTACTGAGCATTTAAAACGTGGGTAATGCAAATGAGAGACTGAATTCTTAATTGTAATTCAATTTAAAATTAAAAATTAGTATCTTATTCAATTATTAGAACACCTTTAAGTATTTTTGGAACACCTTGAGTATGCAAATCTATTCTTTCAGATGTACATTTTATGAAATCCAAACACAGAAATAAGGGTCAAGTACTTCCAATGAAAATTTAGCGTCTGATTGAGATATGCTGTGTCAAGTATGCACCAAATTTTGAACACTTAGTACATGAAAGGAATGTAAAGTATCTCAACAATTTGTATACTAATATGTCGAAGTGATAATACTTCGGATCTACTGGCTTGAATAAAATAGAATAGCAAAATTAATTTCACTTATTTCATTGTACTTTTTTAATGCAGCTACCAACAAACTTGAAATAACCGTGTGTGCAACTCACATTAAACTTCTGCCAGACAGTGCTGCTCGAGGTTTTAATTTCCCTGACTACTACATGGTATTTTATCACAAGCATACACACCAAACTTTTCTTTTTCTATTATCAAGAGGCAGATAGGTTTCTAATTCTTTGCCCTACCAAACAACCTCAAAATTCCTGTTTCCACACATCTTCACTGATACTTATTATTACCTGGTTTTCTAATCTTTTTTAACCAACCTAATGGGGGTAATGTCTCTCATCTTAAGAGTAATGTCTCTGAACACTAAAAAGACTGAACATCTCTTTCAAAAAAAAATTAGTCATTCAAATTTCTCCTTCTTTAAAATGCCCATTTATATCCTTTGCCCATTTAAACTTCTCTTCACTAGGAAGCAGAAATAAAGAGTGTATCTACAACATAAATATTTGGTCAGCTATTACAAATTATTTTCAGTATTTTCTCTTGGATTCTCCTCTGTTAATTTTTCTATGGCTTTCTTCATTGAACACAAATCTTTAATTATGATTTAAATTCCTCAAGTTTCACTTTTATTACTTTAAGAAATTTTACTCCCTGCATGAAATTATAAAGAAATTTCACAAATTTTTCTCTCATGGTTTCATAGTTTCACCTTTCAAATTCGGATCTTTTGTCCACCGTGGATTTCTATAGCATTTAGAGTAGACGATTCTCAACCATTCTGGCTGGAGTCAGGTACCTCCCCGTTCAAGAACTGATCAAAACTCTAGACTCTTTCACTGGAAGGAAACACGTGCATATAACACTGTGCACATAATTGCAGAGAGTTCTCAGACCTCCTACTCCAAGTCTTTCCCATGGTCCGTGAAATCCAGGCTAAAGATCCCTAAGTCTTATGGACTCCACCACCTATTCTAATATTTCACTGTAATTTCCATAGCCTTGCTCACCCTCTGTTCACCCTTGTTCACCCTCAGTTATCTCACGCTCTCAACTAATTTACAGGGTCCTTAAGGACAGAGAACTTGATTCAAATGTCTCCAAAATTTTTCATAGTACCTGACAGCAAGGAGTGCTCATTAAATAAACCCCTTAGCAACTGATAGCTCAGAAATTAGATTCAGAAGACTGTACTTACTGACCCAAGGGTTACTCTAAAGAGGCAACACAGCTCATTCACCCACTCAACTGGCATTCACAGAGCTTGTCCATTGTTCCAGGCCCTGGGCTAGAGGCCAGAAAATAAACAAGGAAAAAGATATAGTTTGTGCTCTCAGAGGGTTCCTAGTCCTTGGGGAAGACAGAGGAGAAGCAACTATAACAGGTGGCATAAACGCTCTGCCAGAGGAAGGAGAGGGAGCTGTGGGACTGCAGAGAAGGGAGCACCTAATGGGGCTTCTGAGGGAAAGAAAGGGTGAGTTTCTCAGTGGGAGCTGCACTTAGGCAGAGACCCAGAAGATGAGGAGAAGGCAGGAATCTCACCTCAGAGTAGTAGGAAGGAAAAGAGGGTCTCCTGGAAACGACCCTGTGGTTAATACATGAACCAGGGAGAATGCTCCTGCTGCTCCTTCCGGAACTCCTAAAAGTAGCAGGTGAGACACTCCACAAGGCAACTGAGAAGACTGATGTTCACACGTGCAGGTCAGATGGTACTGGTGCCCACTGACAGGACTGCCAGATAAAATACAGGACACCCAGTTAGCTTTAAATCTCATTAGCAGCAAAGAATTTGGGGTTTGTTTGTTTTGTTTTTCTTAGTATAAGTATGCCCCATGCAGTATTTGGGCCATACTGGTACAAACAGAGCCCATGTTGTTTATCAGAGAGTCAACTTTAAGTAGGCGCCCTATGATTTTATTTGTTAAATCTGCCTGCCCCACACTCTTAAATTTGCACTTAATATACAATCCTCACATGATCTGGCTCCTCTCCCCATTTCCCATCTTGACTTAGTCCACCAATGCTCCAGGCACAAGGGGCACTTCTGGAAGCATGAGAATGTGCCAAACTCCCCCACACCTCAGAACCTTGGTTGTGGCGTGTGCTCTGTTTGGAATGCTTTTCCCCTTTGCTCTGAGCCTGGTTGGTTCCTCCTCCACTTTCAGCTACCAGTTCTATCACCTGGCCCTAACGAGATGATGTCTCATGTGCCCTAACCACAAAATCTAATGTTGGCTATCCCAATAATTTCCTTTCCTTTAGATACATATACGTGCCAATCTGTAACAGTTATTATTGTTTCTTACTTGTCCGACTGCCTCCCTCACCCTACTGTCAAGGACTTCTGCCTTTCGTACCTTTGTATCCCAAGCACTTAGCAACCTGCCTGTCACATACAAGGCACCCAACAAGTCCTTATCGAAGAAGAAACTACTTAGGTTGGCATTCTCCTCGGTGTTTCTGAATCCTGTGTTTTGTCTGTACGTGTTACTACTCATCAGCATGTGTGCTGGTCAAGGCAAAGCACACTGCCTGCACAGACAAAGCTCCACGTGTATTCGAAGAAAGATGGAGACTACACGGATGGAAGAATGGTCAAGAATCTACCGATGTTAAAGCCTTAGGGAAAAATCTCCCTACGTATGTAAAAAGTTGGAGAAAACAGGTCAATGATTTGATGACACTTCCCACTTTTTTTTTTTTTTTCCTTTCCCATCTGTCACACCTAAGTCATAGTTCTGTTACCTTGGCTGTGCCTACTCAGCCGTCTTCATCTCTTATGACTTTGGCTCCATCACTTCCCACCTTCAAACAGCCTTTTCCCGATATAAACTTGCATGATGCTCACAGGGCAAAAATCACCCAAATATTAAATACAGAAGAAATGTTTTCTTAAAAAAACAGACACATGTATGCATACATACACAAGTAAGTATTCCCTTTCAACACAATTGTTACTATAAATATATCCACAGCTCTAATCCAATTAGGCATTTTATACATGTGAATCAGAAATGATGTACACTATATTCTTCAAAGGGATCATCCTGAGAAAAAAAAATACCACCCACATACATTTATTAAAAGAAAAACAAATGTAATGATTTTGTTCAATCACTGAAAAACGTTATAAATATGAGCTATTATTACACATAGCAAAATCAGTTTAACTTGATAATAACTCCACATATGACTTACTTAGCTTTTTAATCATAAAATTTACAAAACTTTTGGATCAGATTCAAATTTCTTTTTGAACCAAATGACAAGTTTGCAAACAATTATTGGGAAGAAATAGGAACAGATGAAAGCAAAAGAAAGGAGAAAGTTTACGTAGTGTGAAATCATGTTAAATTATAAACGTACAGCAAATTCTAACATAGAACCTGGAAAACACTTTCTATTTGTATGAGATAAATGAAAGTGCCAAGGTCAGATGGGGGGGGGACAAGGATTCTTCAGACAAATAAATGGCAGAACCCATGTAAACGCATCCTCGGTTCCTGTCACCAATGGAACGATGTTGCTCTGAGCTACGAACCCCGCACCCAGCCGACGCTTCTCAATGAGCCTCCTGGTTTTTAAACTAGTGGGAACTCCATCAGAATGATGGAACTAGGAAGTCCGTTCGGTACCTTGGCAACTGTACATTATTTTCACTAAAGATAATACTGAGAAACAGCAAGGCTTCTGCCTGATCTGTTGACCCATAATACCAACAACAGCCTGAATCGAGTAGATGCTATGCGCCGGGAGCTTGCCGAGCACAGGACAAGAGTCCGCAAGTGCTACCTTGTCTCCTTTGTTGTTGTGATGGTGGCAGTGGTATTTATGCCTTCAATCTCTTTACACACTATGGCATTACGTGAAAATTTTTAAATCCCTTCCTTCGCCTACCCACGATGATGACATTTCACCACCTGTCACTGCTGAGAAATGCATGAAAGAAAGAAAGAAAGAAAGAAAGAAAGAAAGAAAGAAAGAAACAAACAAACAAACAAACAAACAAACCGATGAAGGGAGAATGGATGCCTTTGCTGCCTGTTCCAAATTCCCACTGCAGGTATCACATGCACATGTATGCGCACATGTATGTTTCCTTGACCGGAGGGGACAGTTGCCCCACACAAGGAGGAAATAAAAAATACCCTGTCACAATACGATTCTCTACCCAAGTAGAAAAGAAGTGATGACCCCCATTCCAGAGTACAGCCTTCTATGCGTGTGCCATGCCTGAAACACTTTCCTCACGCGAGGAGAGAGGTACCGTTGACTATTCGCGTCTTTTCTCTCCTCTTGACACTAAGACGCTCCAACGCGCGGTTGGGGTTTTTCGGAAGGGACTACACTGTCAGCTCCAGCTTGCAGCACAGAGAAGTGACATCTTGAGTGGGCCCCTCCTTGTCACTTTCCCCCATACTTTGGCACACACAAAAACGCCTGTCAAACAGCATCCGACATACGTGGCTTCAAGGAAAAGAAAAAAAAAAAAAAAACACTTTACTATGAAACACTCCAACTAGAAAAGGCAAAGAGATGCCAACTGACAAATGCACAGTGATAGGCTTTCTTCTTCCTTCTAATTCTCAGATTTATTCCTCAGGTTGCCGGCCAATTTCTGTGTCATAAAGATGGTGGTGTACAGCGCTCCAAGGCTTTAGCATTTCTACCAAGAAACATTATACCACAATCTAGGAGAGGAAAACCAAGGGAAAACCAACATTTTCTGGGCAATGGCTACAAGGCAAACACGGTGCAAACATTTAGGAAAAGTTCTTTAATTTTATTTAAGCGAGGGGACCAACACTTTGAAGAAGCAGGCTTATCATTATCTTACAGGGAAGCAAACGTCAGCCCAGAGAGGTTAAACAACTGGCCAAAAGCCACAGAGCTAGCAATTAGAGAAGCGGGAAGTGGAACTCAGATCTGATTCCAAAGGTTACGCTCACTCCCACGCACCACCAGCCCTCCCTGGGCAACTGTGGAGATGCTGAACAAGGGCTCCTGAGGACTCAGTAAGTACTCAAGTCAGCTGGCCAACATGGATACATTGGATAATGTTCAAATACTTAATAAGAAACACCAGCTGTCAGGTGTGGAAAGAGCTGCTCCAGGCGCAACCAAATCACATGCATGTCCTCGAAAAACAACTTGCAACCAGCCCCCTTTTTCAGGACGCTATCTGCGAACACATCTCCGTAAGGGCCAAGGGCGTCACGCAGTTCCCCCAGGCAGGGCTTCCCGAGGCAGTGTGGCGTGGAGGGTCAGCGCACGCCACTTCTGCTTGACTTCTTCCAGTTCACCTTGGCTGTAACTCTTCTGAGACACAGAGCACAAACTCTGCCGTGGACTTCGCCCAGAAATGTTGGAGTTGATTACAAAGACCAGGCTGCTTTTGGTTCTATTGCTGTCGATGTATTTGGAACTATAAGATTTTCTGCCTGAAAGTAACCATTTACTATACTGAGGTTGGGAGAGGAGAGGAGGATAGGGTGCTGTTGTTGTTTTCCTATTCCCACCACCCCATCCCAATTCTATTATTTGCAAGAAGTTCTTTAACAGAAACTCTTCCGCGCCCCTTATGCTGCTGCACGTTTCGATGTGACCGCACAACCAGCAGCTGGACTGTGCGCACGCGCTTCTGAGGCGAGGGCATTGACAGAGGATGGTGTGTGTTTCACGGGGTGGTTCTGCCAACCACCTCCCTTGCCAGCTGCTGAAATGATGCCACCGCAGTCTCAGTGTCGTGCAGATTGTACACCCTGATACCAGGAAAGCAGAAGCATTTCTCAAAGAGTCTTTGCTGGCTTGGCAGGAATACAGAAATTGCTTTTTATCAAAATGAAAAACATTTTCTTTCCCTCATGGGAAATAGCAAAAACAGTCTGAAAGAGGAGTAGAGACTTTTTATCTTGGAAAAGGTGTTTTCAGCATGGTAGACAGAGAGGCATGCTTTCCTTGCTCTCTTGAGATCAACCCGATTCGTGACGCCAGCCACCCCCAGGTCACGCAACAGATACAAGGAGCGCTGAGTCTTAGGGGCCATTCTTCCTGCTCGGAAGATCTTGCCATTTCTGCCTGACCGTTCTCAAATCCACATCCTGGACACACAAGCATCCTTTTTTTTTTTTTTTTTTCTTTTCCTACACTACACAAACAAAATTCCCCCCAAACACCCACTATTATGCACTTTTTCATTCTTGTCATGGGTAGGGGTTTCCGGGAGTGGAGGAATGGGTAACAATGTGGAATTAATTTTCTGAACACTTACTATGTGCCAGGCCAGGCATATCCTATGCATTATTCTACATAGACCTCATGACAAACCTTTAACAGCACCATTAAATCCATATGGCAGATGACAAAGAGGAGGTCTAAGGGAGTTAACTAAAAATGCCAAAGGACATACTTCAATTAAGTGGAGTGCTACAAGGATCTGGAGTACAATCTCTGCCGGATCTTTTGCTCTTGAGCCTTCCCAGGTGACCAAGAGGCATTGCCACCATACCTTTCCTGCCCTAGAAAGCCTAGTGGAAATGCTTTTCCTTGAATAAACAACATGTGGTGTATGTATACCATGGAATATTATTCAGCTTTAAAAAAGAATCAAATTCTGATACATGCTACAACATAGGACCTTGAACACATTATGCTAAGTCAAATAAGCCAGACACAAAAGGACAAATATAGTAGGGTTCCACTTCCAGTGGGATACTGAGAATAAATTCACAGACACAGAAAGTACCGCAGAAGTTACCAGTGGCTACAGGGAAGAGGGAACAGGGAATTACTGTTAAATGGGTACACAATTTCTGTTGAGGATGATGAAAAAGTTCTGGAAATGGATAGCAGTGATAGTTGCACAACAGTATGAATATACTCAGTGCCAATGAACGGTACATTTAAAAATGATTAAAATGGTAACTTTTATGTTATGTATATTTTACCACCATATAAACAATATTTCCCACTTCTCCCTTTTACAAAAACTACATCTATCCTGATGCCAAAGCTCTTAGATCTACCTCTTGTTAGTGCTAAAGTGATACAAAATATTGTTAATTCCAGGCACATCACCTCTAATCCATTGATAGTCTGCCAAAAATACTGTGCTAATAGGGATTCTGAGGATGTTTCCAGGTCCAAGTGGGATAAACACCAGCATGGACTTGTAAGGCCGTCACACAAAGACAAACAGAAATGTCAGATAAAATACAACAAAATATTTTTAAATTGCTCTTGGAAATGTGAAGTGGGAAACACAATCCAAGTGCCAAGAGCAGAGGTGGAGAGAATATGGTACAGCGAAACCACGATAGCCAAGGGCAAGCTGACTTCCTGACAGCCTAGGAACCAGGTAAGCAAGGAAATCAAGGTAGCTACAAAGGGGAAAACAAGGGGGTTTTCTAGGACCATGACATTCATGGGTGCGGGCTGTGAGAGCTTCTTCAGCTCTTGATGCTTTCTCCTGCCAGTGCAAGACTCCATGCAGCCTTGCTATAAATCTCCCTTCCCCTCATAAAAGTTTAGTGTCTATTTCTTAAGTCTAAAATAGTCTAACTTCAACAGGGCCTCAGTAGGTAGGGTGGTCATATAATGTGTCCTCCACGGACAGGAATTTCAATTCACTGGCACTTTACTACACTCTATGAGCCTTCTGTGCTTTGATTGACAACATGCCTAAATGCAAAAAGAACTATGGGTAGTTATCCAATTTCTTATTATTGGTAGAAATAGGACAATAGGAAAGCACTATATTTTACCCTGGGAACCTCTACAACTTGCTTGAACCATAGACAAAAATAACAAACACATTGGAAATTATAATAATCATTAAAAAATAGAATATTTGGGGGCGCCTGGGTGGCACAGCGGTTGAGCGTCTGCCTTCGGCTCAGGGCGTGATCCCGGCGTTGTGGGATCGAGGCCCACATCAGGCTCCTCCACTGTGAGCCTGCTTCTTCCTCTCCCACTCCCCCTGCTTGTGTTCCCTCTCTCGCTGGCTGTCTCTATCTCCGTCAAATAAATAAATAAAATCTTAAAAAAAAAAAAAATAGAATATTTGTGGAAATCCATCCTCCTGTTACATAAAAAAAGGAATGTTTCTCCTGCAAAAAAGGAAATCCTTCAACTCAATCAACTTTCAAATTAGCTAAAAATCAAACTGAATTGAATGTAGATCCCAGAATCAATACTTGGGGACTAACTAAAGATCGTTAAATTCTGTGTTACTGAATATGCGGAAAAAACCTTTTTAATACGCATCACATAACATGGTCTTTATTTCTAAGAACATTTCCCTAAATCCTACCTACATATAGTTTGTGTAATGATTAACCCTTTGCCTTAACTGTTTTATATGTCATAAATATTGGAATGCATGTTCGTTGTTCTTGGTAAACCATTTTGTATAGTTTCTCCTACATACTACCTAACTTTGAATAAGTTACATAAAAAATGCTGCACATTTGGGAAGCAAGTAGCTTATTAGGAGAAAAATGAGATTCTGAATTATAATGAATCAATACATAGTTGTCTTAGTTTTAGGTTTGAAAAATGTGGTACCACTTTTTGGTCCCAATGTGAAACAAAAAATCCTTTTTTTTCTTTTTTTTTTTCTTTTCTTAAACTGAAGAACATTGTTGAGTTTAATCATAAAGAAGAATCTTGTTTTGATTTCCTCTATCAATTATTTCTTGGAAAAATGCACTGTGGTAATCCTCTGAGAATTTCAGAAACAGAAACGCTTCTCATTTTTCCAGACTGCCAGTGAGGTTGGGGTGGATGTGTGAAGGGGCTAAGATCTGGATATAGGAGAGCTCCTACCTCTGAATCTGGGGAAGGGCTTTTTCACGAGGGGCAAGCTAATTGTGGGTACATACGATGCCTAAGTGTTGGCTGTCACGTTCCACTCAGATCCACAATCCCATTGAAACCTGTCGCTTTCAAGAGTGCAAATAATAGGAGGGGAAAAGAGCACCAGAGTCGGACATTCTATAACAAGAGCCCAGTGGATTCCTACCTTTCATCTAAGACACTTCAATGGTTTCAGAGCAGATCCACAGACGCTACACAGTGAAAGAACCCATGCAAAATCACAGGGAGAGTCTGGAGGAAGAGATGGAATGTGACGATCCCAGGCCTTGCCCTCCAACCTTAAGTCCACATCACACGGCCTCTTTACAAAAGTCTCTCTGAAAGCCCAACAGTTGCCGCTCTGGTTGGAGACTTACTCCTGAAGAGTCAGTGTGTAGAGATGAATATGTGACTAAGCTAGGTTTCCGTTTTATACGTCTGCTCGCTCACTCTCTCAAGAACTGAGGGTTTTTCACATTCCAAAATAAAATGCAAACCAAGAGCGTTTTGTATTTTTGCATTTCGATTCCCTGTTTTGTCAGTGAGTAATTATAGCAAATAAAATATTGCAGCTGAATGTAAATTGTTAGACAACCAGATCACACCAGGATATTTTTCTTCCACAAGTTTTACATCATAGCATGTTAAATATTAAAATACTGCAAGTCAAGTAAACAGAGAGGGTTCTTTTGCTCAAAGCATTAATTTTAAACAAACATTTCACTGGTATTCAGATCAGATGCTGGGAAACAAATGGTGTTTTCTTTCAAATAAGGTGAATGTATCATTGGGAGGAAAGTAGACAGGAGAATCACATAGAAATAAGGGCACTTGTGACACTAGAGATGAATTTCCACCAGAAGAAAAGAAGAGAATTCATGCGTAGGAGAAAAAGAAAAAGAAAGATGTGCAAAAGGGAATTTGGAAAAGAAGAAGAAATGAGAAAGACTGATTTATTCCTAGAAGAAAAAAAAAAAATGAAGATATGTCTCAAGCCAGAAAAGAAACCTGACTCAAAATCAGGCAGGCAGAAAAGAAATCAAACAGTTTCTGATACAGCGAATTTTAGTTTTCTTAAGTAGTTACCAAGAAGGTAGATGGAAGAAACATTTTCCTATCTCTGGAAGATTACCAATCAATAAAATACCAATCAATAAGAACTGAGTACGTAAAGCGTGTCCAACAACAAAATAGAAAATTAGACATGGTCATCCCCCAACACTTTACTGTGGGGTTAAGCAAAGGAAGGGCTCAAATGATGACAGTGGGAATGTGTGTGTACTCTACACTGTGGAATTAACAACATCCGTAACTCAGAGTTTAAGGATTCAGATGACGATGGGAAATTTGAGTTCCGGTCGTAACACTTTAACTTCATGAACATCTTCTGCTTTCCAAGCCCTGTGCTGGAAGCTGATGTTTAAGACACCAACATTTAAAACAATCCATTAAGAATTATTCCTTTTAGATTATTGAAGAAAATAAGGTTCAAATGTTAAGTCGCTTATGTTACACAATGAATAAACAGTAGGGTCTGAATTTAACCAAAGTTCTCCCCTTCTCCCAAGGTCATGCTTTTTCTTCCAGCAAAGCACTGGATTTATCCTAAGAAAGCCCTTGGTCTATGAATCCTAACAACCATATAATAATCAATTAAAACGGAAACAAAAACAAACAGAAAAGCAGTGTGGGAAAGGTTCTTTGTAAGGGAGATACTCCCAACGTGATTAAAGCAACAAGACTGTAATGATATGGAGGAATTTGTTTTTCTTTTAAAAATTTGTTTGGGAGGACATGTATTTGCTTGAAAGCAAGCCTCTCAAACCATTTCAGAGTTGAAGATTGGAGGGCATGGATACTGGTGGCCATAAATTCTTCACAGAAGGAGGCAAGTCTCCTCTACAGTGGTGGGGGAGCAAGGAAAGGGGTAAGCCAATCTCTTACCTCTTTCAGTTTGCCATTAAAGTAAAACAACAACAACAACAAAAACCAGAAAACAAAGCCTAAGAATATGACTCTTATGGATACATGTGGACAACTAGCATATCATGTTGAATAGGGCAAAACACTATAAGATACTTGGACAGAGGAAACAGAAAGATTCCCAGAAAGGGTAGAGAAAATTCTTATGAAAAGTGGAAATAAGGGTTTGGGTCCATTATAGTTACATCTCCATAGGGCAAAGAGGCTCCTGTGGACAGCTAGTTTATAGGACCAATTTTTAGGCAATATGATAATTTTTTGACAATTATTAGATGAGACTGAATATAAGCAAAAAAAAAAAAAAACAAACTTAATAATCTTGCATTTGAACCAAGTGATATACCCAAGATATGTCACTACACTCTATGAGATTTTTGTAATAAAAAAATGGTCCAGCCAAATTCACATTGGTTGAGAAGAGCCAGAACATGGACTCCCTGAGTTCACTGTAGCTAATTAGCTTCTCTTCTGGGCAAAAGCCCCAGGTGATCACTAAATAGAATTAACCTAATAGACATTCCACTCAATTATTTTTAGAAAGCTACTGAGAGATAACCAATTGAAATCCGGGGGGGGGGGGGTCGTGGATTAAACCGGAGATTTTTCTTCTACCTGTTTGTTAGGGAATATGTCGTTTAAGCTTTCCTAGATATTAAATATTTGACAATCTCCTAATAGAATGGGAAATTTGTACACCTTTAAAACCAGCAAATTCATTGCTAAGAATTTGCCCTACAGATCTACGTAGCATATACCAAAACAGGGACCTTGGGGAGGTGGCAGAGTAGGAGGACCCTGAGCTCACCTCCTCCCATGGACACATCAAGGCTACAACTACTTATAATGCAACTCACTCTGAAAAACACCTGAAGGTGAGCAGAACAGCTTTTCCACAGTTGAAAATATAAAGAGGGGGCCACATCAAGAAGGGTAGGGGGGGCAGAAACAAAGTCAGGAACCAAACCCATGGTGCAGAGACCCACAGGTGAGGAGGTCCTACAAGAGGAGTAAAGGATTCAAGCTCCACATTGGGCACCCCTCACCCTGGGGATCCGCACCAGGAAGATAAGCGCCTACAGCATCTGGCTTTGAGAATCGGTGGGACTTAACTCTGCGAGAGCCAGAGACCTATGGCCAACTGAGACTCCACACTTAAAGGGCCAGTGTGTTTTAACAGCACAGAGGCAGCAGTGTGAAAAGCACCTGGGTTATAGATGAAGAAGATTCATGGACTAATTTTAAGTTCTGCTCTGGAAAGGCAGGGATCTGTAGGAACTTTCTCTGGGAAAAAAGTGCTGGTGGGCACCATTTTTCTTGCCATCCTTCAGGCTAGCTAGCAGGATGCTGGAAGGAGCCACTTCTGACACCTTCCATCTATTTTGCTAGAACTGCACACCCCACTATGGATTTTCCCTGCAGACCTGCCTCACCCAACCTTGTTCCAGCACATACCCTTCCAAAGCAGCTGCTGCCCTTCCACACCCAACAGGCAACCTCAGCAGGGAACAGTGTCTCACCTAAAACAACTCCTGCCCTCCCACACCTAGAGCAGCCAGCATCTCAGCCAGCCATACCAGGGCCAGCCCTGTCCACCAGGGCACCCACAGTAGTCACAGTCAGTTACTGCAACCAGCCAGGCGGGGGCCAGCTCCACCCACCTGCATGTTCACAGCAGTCATGACCCAGTCACCCCAAGAGGGTACAGCAGGCCACACAGGGGACAACCCTGGAGTTCCAAGTGCTGGTGACCAGGGAGAATTGTGCTACTGGATCCTCATAGGAAGCTTCTGTACAAGGCCACTACTTTCAACAGTGGGAGACAGAGCTGATCTATCTAATACACAGAAACAAACACAGAGAGCCAGCCAAATGAGGAGACAGAAAAATGTGTTCCAAATGAACAATGACAACACAAAAACTCAGAAAAAGAACTAAATGAAATACAAATAAGAAATGTACCTGACAAAGAGTTCAAAATAATGGTCATAAAGATGCTCATGGAATTTGAAGAAAGAGTAGATGAACTCAATGAGAACTTCAACAGTGAAACAGAATATATATAAAAAGAACCAATCAGAGGTGAAGAAAACAGTAGTTGAAATTTAAAAATACCCTAGAGGGAATAAAGAGTACATTAGAGAATGCATAAGAATAGATCTGCAAATCTGAAAGACAAGGTAGTAGACATCACCCAAGCTGAACAGCAAAAAGGAAAAATAAAAATAAAATTTGAAGGTGAGTTAAGAGACCTTTGGGACAACAGCAAGCATACTAACATTTTTATTAAAGGATCCCAGGAAGAGGTGCCTGGGTGGCTCAGTTGTTAAGTGTCTACCTTTGGCTCAGGGTCTGGTCAGGGTCCTGGGATCAAGCCCCACATGGGGCTCCCTGCTCTGCTGGGAGCCTGCTTCTTCCCCTCCCTCTCCCCCTGCTTGTGTTCCCTCTCTCACTGGCTGTCTCTCTCTCTGTCAAATAAATAAATAAAATCTTAAAAAAATATAAAAAATAAAAAATAAAGGATCTTAGAAAGAAAAGAGCAAGAAGTGGAAGCTATTATTTGAAGAAATAATAGCTAAAAATTTCCCTAATCTGAGGAAAGAAACAAACACCCACATTCAGAAACCACAGACAGCCTCAAACATGAGAAACTAAAGGAAGTCTACACCAAGACACATCATTATTAAAAAGTTAAAAATTAGAGAAAGAGAATGTTAAAAGCAGCAAGAGGGAAGCAAATAGTTATGCAAAAGGATAACCCCATAAGGCTATCAGCTGTGTCTCAGCAGAAACTTTGCAGGCCAGAAGGGGGAAGTGTGATATAACCAAAATGCTGAAAGGAAAAAACTTAAAATCAAGAATACCTGTGGTACTTGGGTGGCTCAGTCAGTTGAGTGTTCAACTCTTGATTTCAGCTCAGGTCATGATCTCAAGGTCATGGGATCAAGCCCTGCATCAGGCTCCATGCACAGTGGGGAGTCTACTTGAGATTCTCTCTTTCTCCTTCTGCCCCTCCCCCCACTCATGCTCACCCTCTCTCTCTCTAAAATAAATAAATAAATCCTAAAAGAAAAAAAAAAATATCTGTCAAGGTTATCATTCAGAACTGAGGAAGGGATACAGAGTTTCCTGACAAACAAAAGTTAAAGGAATTCACTACTGAACAGGCCTGACTAATGTTAAAGAGACTTCGTAAGTGGAGAAGGAAAGGCCATAGGAGAAAATTATCAAAGGAAAAAATTTCACTGGCAAAAGCAAACACTGTAAAAGTAATAGATCAATCACTTATAAAGCCAGTATGAAAGTAAAAAGACAAATGTGGTAAAATCAATTATATCTACAAAACTTAGTTAAGAGATATACAAAATAAAAAAAGTATGACACTGTATACATAAAACACAGATGGGGGAGTAAAAATGTAGTGCTTTTGCAATGTGTTTGAACTCAAAGGACCATCAACTTAACAAGATTGCTATACACATAGGATGTTTTATAGACCTCATGGTAACCACAAATGAAAAGCCTCTAGTAGACAAAAAATTAAAGAGAAAGGAACCCAAGCATAACACTAAAAAAAGTCATCAAATCACAAAACGAGAAAACAACAGACAAAATGGCAATAAGTACATACCTATTGATAATTAATTTAAATGTAAATGGACTAAATGCTCCAACCAAAAGACATAAGGTGATGGATTAAAAAAAAAACCAAAAAACCCATCTATATGCTGCCTACAAGAGACTCAATTCAGACCTAAAAACACCTACAAACTAAACATGAAGGGAAAATATTTTCCATGGCAATGGAAGCAAAAAACAAACAAACAACAACAAAAATTGGGGTAGCAATACTTATGTCAGACAAATAGACTTTAAAACGACATCTGTAACAAGACACAAAAATGGCCATTATGTAATGATAACCTGTTATCAATCCAACAAGAGGACATAATCATTTTAAATATCTATGCACTCAATATAAGAGTGCCTAAATATCTAAAGAAAATATTAACAGACATAAAGAATTGGACAGTATTATAATTATAGTAGGGGATTATTAGATCTAGACAGAAAATCAATAAAGAAACAGTAGTTTTGAACAACACATTAGACCAGATGGAATTAACAGATATACAGAACATTACATGTGGAAACAACAGAATAAACATTTTTTTTTCTTTGAGTGAGCAAGCATGAGTGGGGAGCAGAGGGGTAGACAGTGCTCAGCATGGAACCCTATGTAGGGCTCAATCCCACAACCCTGAGATCACGATCTGAGCTGGAATCAAGAGTCAGATGCTTAACCGACTGAGCCACCCAAATACCACAGAATACACATTCTTTTCGAGTGCACATGGAACATTCTCAAGGATAGATCACATGTTAGGCCACAAAACAAGTCTCCATGAATTTAAAACTGAAACCATATCAAACATATTTTTCAACCACAATGGTATGGAACTAGAAAAAAACACAAACATGTAGAGACTAAAGAACATGCTACTAAAAAGCAATGCGTCAGCAAAGCAATAAAAGAGAAAATTAAAAAAAAAAATAACCTGAAACAAATGAAAATAGAAACATGATGGTTTAAAAATCTCTGGGATGCAACAGAAGGGTTCTAAGAAGGAAGTTTATAGCAATACACAAAAAACAAGAAAAATCTCAAATAAACAATCTAAACTTATACCCAAGGAAACTTAAAATAAGAACAAACAAAGCCCAAAATTAGAAGGTAGGAAAAATAAAGACCTAAAATAAAACAGATTTAATAAGCAATAGGGAAAAAAAATCAATAAAAATAAGGCTGTTCTTCAAAAAGAGAAACAAAATTGATAAATCTTTAGCCAGACTCAGCAAGGAAGAAAGAGGACTCAAATAAACTCAGAAATGAGAACTACAAAAGATTGTAAGAGGCTACTATGAAAAATAATATGCCAACAAATTGGACAACTAAGAAGAAAAGAATAAATTCCTAGAAACATACAATTCTCCTGATACAAAACTACATCAGGAAGAAGTAGAAAATCTGAACAGACCAATTACTAGTAACAAAAATTAATCATTAATCAAAAAACTCTCAATAAACAAAAATCCAGGATCAGATGGCTTCACAGGTGAATTCTACCAAACATTTAAAGAAGAGTTAATTCCAATCCATCTCAAACTATTTCAAAAAAAAAAAAAAAAAAAAAAAGATAAAAGATGGAAGAATGCTTCCAAACTCATTTTACAAGTTCAGCATTACCCTAATACCAAACAAAAAAGGAAAATTACAGGCCAATATCCTTGATGAACGTAAATGTAAAAATCCTTAACAATATATTAGCAAACCAAATTCAACAATAAATTAAAAAGAATCATTCACACAATCAAGTGGAATTTATTTCAGGAATGCAAGGATGGTTCAAAATCCACAAATCAATCAAAGGGCTTCTTTAGCAAAATAAAGGATAAAAATCATATGATGATCTCAATAGATGCAGAAAAATCACTTGACAAAATTCAGTATCCATTCATTATAAAATCTCTTAACAAAGTGGTTTAGAGAGAACATATCTCAACATAATAAAGACTATATATCACAAACCCACAGCTAGCATCCTACTCAATGGTAAAAAGCTGAAAGCTTTTCTTCTGTGATTAGGAATAAGACAAGGATATCCACTCACGCCACTTTTATTCAACATAGTACTGGACATCCTCGCTGCAGCAATTGGACAAGAAATAAAAGCATCCAAACCCAAATTAGTAAGGAAGAAGAAAGACTACTGCTATTTCCAGATGACATGTTACTATATGGAGAATACTCTAAAGACTCCACCAAAAAACTACTAGAAATAATAAATTCAGTAAAGTTCCAGGATACAAAATTAATATACAGAAAGCTGTTTCTCTACAATAACAAATTAGGAGAAAGGGAAATTAAGAAAACAATCCCATTTATAATTGCATTAAAAACAAGAAAATATCTAGGAATAAATTCAATCAAGGAGGTAAAAGACTATTCTGAAAACCATAAGACACTGATGAAAGACACTGGAGGTAGCACAAATAAATGGAAATATATACCACACTCATGGATTGGCAAAGTTAATACTGTTAAAATGCCCATATTACCCAAAGCAATCTATAGATACAATACAATCACATCAAAATACCAACAATATTTTTCCACAGAACTAGAGCAAATTACACTAAAATGTGTATGGAATCACAAAGACCCCAAAGAGCCAAAATAATCTTGAGAAAGAACAAGGCTGGAGGTATCACAGTCCCAAATTCACAACTATACTACAAAGATATAGTAATCAAAACAGTACGGTACTGGCACAAAAACAGGCACATGGATCAGTGGAACAGAAGAGAGCGCAGAGATAAGCACACACAATGTCATTTACCTACAACCAGGAGGCAAGAATATACAATGGGGAAAACACCTTCAGTAAAGATCTGCAATAAATAGTATTAGGAAAACTGGAATGCGACATGCCAAATAATGAAACTGGACCACTTTTGTACCCAATATACAAAAATAAACTCAAAATGGATTAAAGGCCTAAACATAAGACTCGAAAACACAAAGCTCCTAAAAGAAAACATAGGCAATAATCTCTTGAACACTGGTTTTAGCAACATTTTTCCAGATCTGTCTTCTCAGGCAAGAAAAATAAGAGCAAAAATAAACAATCAGGACTATATCAAATTAAAAAGCTTTTGCACATTAAAAAACCATCAACAAAACAAAAAGGTGATCTCTTGCAAATAAGGGGTTAATATCCAAAATATATAAAGAACTCACACAATTCAACACCAAAACAAATGGTTCAATTAAAAAAAGGACAGAAGACCTGAATAGGTATTTTTCCAAAGAAGACATAAGATAGCCAACAGATATCCGGCAATTCCACTTCTGGTTATTTACCTAAAAAAATGAAAGCATTAATTTGAAAAGATACATGCACCCCTATTTTTACTGCAGTAGTATTTACAATAACCAAGACATGGAAACAACCTAAGTCCATCAACAGGTAAATGGATAAAGAAGATGTGTGTGTGTGTGTGTGTGTGTGTGTGTGTGTGTGTGTGTGTGTGTGTGTGTGAATACATATTACAATATTACTCAGCCATAAAAAAGACTGAGCTCTTGCCATTGATGACAACATGAATGGACCTTGACAAATATCATGTGATTTTATTTATATGTGTAACCTAAAAAAAACAACACAAACAACAGAAACAGATTCATGGATATAGAGAACAAGCGGGTAGTTGCTAGAGGGAAGGCAGTGGAAGGATGGGCAAAACAGGTGAAGAGGATTAAGACGTACAAACTTCCAATCATAAAATAAATAAGGCACAATGATAAAATGTACAAAGCAGGGAATATAGTCAATAGTATTGTAATAACATTGTATGGAAACAGATGGTAACTATACTTATTGTGGTAAGCATTTCATAATATGTATATTGTTGATTAATTTTGTTGTACACTTAAAACTCACATAATATTGTATTTCAATTATACCTCAAAATAAAAACAGAATATGCCAAAATGATACACAGTAATGTTCATCATAGCACCGCATATGAAAACAAACAGGAAAGAACCCATATGCCATCAGTTAGATTAAATATATGTCGGTTCATCAGTACAAAGCAGTATGTAGCAGCTAAGAAAAACAATGAAGTAGGTCTGTTCTTCAAGATATAATATGATGGGAGAGAACAAGGTGTGAAGAGTGCATATAATATCGAACAATTTAAATAACATTTAAAACGGAGATGTGTGATTTTGCTTAGATGCAACATCTGTATAATCTCTTTTGTGAAAAGTTACAGAAGAAACCTCAGAATGCCAACATTTGGAGAGAAGAGGACAACAGGTCAAAACAGGTAAGGAACTGGGGCACCTGGGTGGCTCAGTCATTAAGCGTCTACCTTCGGCTCAGGGCGTGATCCCAGCATTCTGGGATCGAGCCCCACATCAGGCTCCTCCGGTATGAGCCTGCTTCTTCCTCTCCCACTCCCCCTGCTTGTGTTCCCTTCCTCACTGGCTGTCTCTCTCTTTCTGTCAAATAAATAAATAAAATCTTTAAGGAAAAAAAAAAAAAAACAGGTAAGGAATGGAGACTTTTTCTTTCTTTTTTTTTTGAGTGTATCTGACACACAATGTTACATTAGTTTCAGGCGTACGACTTAGTGATTTGACAAGTTTTTACATTATTCTATGTTCACCACAAGTATAGCTACCTCACTCTTCTTCTTATACTTTCTATTTGGTGTCTTAGTACACACATGTGCTATCTGGACTAAGATAAAAATACGTAATATTAATGCAACGTGAAAGAATCAGGAAGAGGATCCGAGCCTGCCAGGTAAACCACCTACAGAACAGGGCTCTAGAACTGTGGTAACTACAGCTGACTTCAGTGCAGTGGACATGAGTCCAAACAAAGGAAGATGTGCACGCATGAACACATGTAAACACACACACCGCGAGGATGCAGGAGATCCATGTGAGGACGCACCAATCCCAGTGCATTTAGTGATTGCAGAATAATCCAGTGTTAGATTCTATTTGTATTTACTTTCTTTGCCCTTTAACCATTACCACAAACAGCTATTATTAACCTGATTCTTCATTAGATACTATGTTAGGTACTTCACATGCATGATCTCACTTACTTCTCATTGAAAAAGTCATTGGTTAATATTGTAATCTTCCCATTGCATGTGAAGAAACTAACTCTAAAGGTATCAGGCAACTTTTTCCAAGGCACATATCTAGCAACTGGCAGAGCTGAGATTCAAGTGTGAACACAGCAGGCTTCAAGGCCACTAACAGCACACTGCATTTATTCCTGCTTCCAGACTCATCCTTTGACCTGAGAATATGCAGAACACAGGTCATGCAGAAGGCAATCAATTTGCAGATGAGAAGGCTTTCCAAACCTAAACGGGAAATTTTGAAAAATAAGAATTATCAAACATGCGTATTGTATATATGGCCAGACAGAACACATTAGATAGAACATATTAGAAGCCTTCTTGCAAAGCTATAAAACTTAGGGGGTATGAGAAAGACCTTTGGGGTCAGTCACCCTGGGAGGAATACTGACTCCGCCACTACTTAAGTCAACAAGAGACAGTTACTTAATTGCCCCCAATCTCATTATTTTCATCTCTAAAATGGATAGCATAATTGTTTGTGCCTGCCTTCCAGAAGTATGGGGAGGATTGAATGAGATCGTGCATATTAAGTATTTAAAGGACTTGGGACATAGTAACCCCTCAATACATGTGCTATTTTTGATATTCTGAAGTTCTTAATCATTATAAAAGTATCTGAAAAATTCTAGAACGTTGTAAGGGGAAAAAACCTTGAAATACAGATCGCCCCTAAGCAAAGCCTTCTTTTACACAGCAAGAAAGTGAAACGTGGTCAGCCAAAAGCAAGATGCAACTCAACTTACACTTCTGAGCTCTTCTTTTGTACTGAACACTACTTATATGGAAATTCCTGGGGCAGGAACTGTTGCTTGGCTTATCCACTGCTCATCTCCTTTCTCTCCTGCCTGCCTCCATCCCATGGCAAAGTAACTACTCACTCTCCTGGTTCCCCTCGAAACCAAGTGTGGCTACCACAATAAAGTCCTCCACCAAAGACTCTGGGAAAGTGTGTGCTCTTCCAATAAAGGGAATAGACACTGTTCCTGACACCTCTTTCTTCCTTCCTTCCATGAATTTGATCAAGACGCCGGGAAATAAGGCAGTCATCTTGGAAAAGGACAGACCGAAGAATCACCTATACCTTTAGGGAGTCTATGTTCCATAAGAAAATATCC
This sequence comes from Ursus americanus, assembly GCF_024610735.1. Classification (NCBI taxonomy): domain Eukaryota; kingdom Metazoa; phylum Chordata; class Mammalia; order Carnivora; family Ursidae; genus Ursus; species Ursus americanus. Next base: position 30,303,059 of record NC_142140.1, on the reverse strand, counting down.
AATTTGTTTAAGCCACTGGTAGGAGGTCTTCTGTTATATGCAGCTCAACTTTATACATGATAAAGCTCCTTTTCCCATGGACACTGACATACTCTGGGTCAAGAGGATGCCAAGTATTAGTACAAAATCTCAGGATACTACACAGTTGTCTGAGGAAATCCCTAGGTGTGAGGGCTCTACTTTTTTTTTTTTTCTTAATTAAAATGTGAGTCAATTTCTGGCTTATTTTTGTCAGTCATTTCTTACTTTGTTATCCTTTTTGTCTTCATTCTCAGAATGAATTTCCCATAGATATCTAAGATCTTCCCATTGCCAAGTTGGCCCAGGGATTTCAGAGAATTGGGTTTTATTGATGTTGCATTGTTTATTTTACTTATTCATTTTCTACTAATTAGAGCACTTTGTCAGGATCTCTATGTAGGCATTGTCTTCTCATCCCCACAGCTCATGTTTGAAACATGGGAATAACAATATTGAGATTTAGACTGTTTTGGCCCTATCAATCTCCCTCTGTCACAATGCCTAAATAACTTTTGGTCACAGAATTATATGCCAACTTGTACTGTCAATTATTTGTTATGGGTCTGATTTTACTCCTTGACTGTATTACAAACCTGTGGGCATTGATAAAGTACTTTATAATATTTTTCATAGTCACCCTCAGTGCCTGTCACGGTGGTAGGCCCTGCAAACATTCTCATTAAATGCTATAAAACAGACACCCTCATCTCCTGCCAATAATCACAGCTTAAGAAAAGACCCAGCGCTAAAAGCACCTGACCCTGGTATAAACTTGTACATGACTCTGAGTCTCTCATCATCTGTTCAGGCAATCCAGTTCTGAGGTTGAGATGGTTAAGATCAGATCTGCATTGGGAAAAATACCTAAAATGGTGGTACTTATGGGTACGTTTTGCTACACATACACAAAAGCACACTCCAAGGCATAGCACAATGGCAGCCAAAAAACAGCCCCTTAACAAATACGTGTTGAATGAATGAACAAGCATATGCATGCATATGGCAAGAAATCTCACTGTGAATGAACGCACTTTCCTTTTTCTAAAGACAGAGAAGCTTACTAAAATAGATGGGCAGTCAAAACTCCATATTCCGCTTTCCCAGGCAAAGAACCCTCTGGTTTCCTCTTTGCTTTCTTCCTTACATGATGTACAACATAAAGGACTTGTTAGTCACATTTGTCAAGAGAGCCCAAAGGTACTAACTGGCTCATCGCAGCTTAAGTTATCAATTGTCTTTGTTGTTTGGTGGATATCGATCTGGGAAGACCTTGTATCTTGCTAAAGTCACTCGTACAGCAAAGCTTCACTTTTCCTTTTTAGTCGACATGAAGGCTCAAGTGTGGCGGGCTTTGGGAATTTCCACCTGACAGCCCTTTTCCATCATTAAACACCCAGTTAAAGCTTGATGAATGTACCAGTTAAAGGAGCACATTCTTGCCCACACCCAACAGTAGCAGCAGGTTGAGGCTAACACTTTGAGGGGCAATAATTGATGTAGGAAAATGGTCTCGGGAGCCACGGGTTTAGCTGCATTTGTTTTACATTCATTCATTCATTTCTTCATTCAACCAGACATTTACTGATAGGTCCCAATGTCTATTTCTAAGCTTAAGATGTTGTTTGCTTTCCTGAAGGGACATATGTCCTTCCTAATATTTCTGAACAGCACAATGTAACCAATTCTGACTCTGCAGCCAAAGTACCCAGCATTAGCTGGATATCCTGAGAACAAGAAAAGAAAAATAGTGACAGTGGAAAATGCCAGACATCAAGGTGGCCGCATATGGTTGTGTGAGTGGTGCACTGTTCAAGTCCAGAAGTTACTGCTACTAGGACAATGATATGAATGGTGGGGCAGTGCAGCAGGGTACCCTTGGCTGACAGTGTTCCCTAGTCTAAAGGGCATAAAACTATGCAGTGCTCCAAACACACTTATAAACCAACTGCCTTTTTATTTACATAAAATACTTGATTCCACAATACATTTGAATTTTACAATTAAATTTTCAAATAAGAAGCTGCCAACTACAAATGTTATGAAAAACAAATCTATCTCTACCTGATGTTAACCCCACACAGGGGAATGACCGAACAATAGAAATGCTATTCTTTAAAAAATTTCCAAAGTCCTAAGAATCTATGCTAACTAAATACATTAATGCACATAAAATATAGGTACGAGGATATTTATTGAAATACCTTTACTATGTTACTAAAACATAGGAATAGCTAAATAAACTATGGTACTTCCATTCATGAAATTCTGTGAAGTCATTAAAAAGACTGAGGAGCCTTACAAATGTCCTCACAAGGACATAATGCCAAAATATACCCCTAAAGACAAAAATCAAAACATAACAAGACAAATAATGTGATTCTGTCCGTGTACTTTTTAAATATATGTACACTGTACATGCAGAGATCTTAAGGGACAGAAAAGAGTCTAGAGGATACATACCAGTCTTCTGCTGGTGGTAACCTCTGGCGGGGGGCAAGTAGAGAGAGGAATATCAGGTTTTGTATTACGGAATTTAAAATTAATAATGAGAGAAGTATTCATGCATTAGTTTTGTTATAAAAACATACAAATAGTCGAAAATGAGCAAAATAATTCCAAGGTAGTTTACACACAGCTGAATCCCAACCTGTTGCAATTCATGACAAAACACCGAATCGTTTCAAGATAACATTGCTGACGTCCCCTTTCCACTGCAATTACTCATCGTGGCAACATATACTCATTGAGCACATACACACTGCACGACAGGCTCTGGGCACTGGAGATCCAGAAAAAAGACAGGTGAGGGCCCTGGCCTTAGAGAGCTCAAGTCCAAGCCAGTAAGAGAGACATATGTATTTTGGATAAAATTTTTCAGATTAACCATTATTTCCCTATTAAATAATTCAATTCACTACACCATTCTGGGCCCTGGGGCTGAGGGAGAAGTCAGCTGTGTTTCCACTGAAGTTGCTTCTCAGAGACGTTCTGCATCGTACGGCTCATTCCCTGCCTATCAAATATTCATCCTCCTCACCAATCAATCAACTTAGGTTCCCTCCAACAGAATCCGTAAAATAATAATACTTTACATTCAGAGAGGGGTTTATACCTTTCCAAACACTCCTGCATACACGGCATCCTAAGAGAGGGACGATTAGAATGTGAGAGCGAGACTGTATCAGTTTGTGATATAAAACTTCCTTCTGTCTAATACACGTTTCCCTCTGCTCTTCACTCACCCGGCTTATTCTTGCCCTTCAATTCACAGCTTAGGTGACACCTCTTCCAGGAAGCATTCTGGGCTGGCATAGCGGTCCTTCTTGCACACTTCCATGGTTCCCTGTTGTCTCCATCCCTCCAAACCCCCAAGATGCTGACCATGCTCTTTTGTGGCTACCGACTTGGTGTCGCTGTCCATGACCTTGGGCCCAGAATCGTGTGGGAGGGGCCCTGGGTCTGATCTCATCTTGAAGGACAAACCTCCCAGGTGGGGGAGGATCTGACATTCATATTTTTAAAAGCTCCCTAGGTATTCTGAAACAGCTCATCCCAAGAAGTTAAAATGGAAAGTTGTGGCCCGTCTGGCTCTCTATTACTTGCCATTGCAGCAGCAGCTTCTAAAAGCACTTGGTATATTGTTGGTGCCCAAAAAAGAGTTGCTCCTTCATCTACTGGTTCTTCCAACAAATATGTACTGAGCTCCTGCAGGGTGTCAGACTTGTGATGAATGATTAAATGGGATGAACCAAAGTCATGGTTACTACAGAGCTTTCATTATTAAGAACTGTTTTCATAGTTACCGAATACCGGAAGCAGCTACAAAAACCCAAATGGCACGTGTCCCTATGTCCTATGGCAGGTGGGTCAGAGAAGACTAACAGAGATTTGGGAGTTTCTGTCATATTTCTTAACTGCCAATACTCAGATCCTTCCAGGATCTGAGCAGGCTCCGATTGCTCAGCTGTGTTTAGCGGTGAGATGCAAAATGGAGTGAATGAACCCAGCCGCAGGCCAAGAGGAAGGGCGCCTCTGCTTAGCATAACGATACAGTCAGAGAAATGGAAGGAATCACAGCACGGCTACATGGGTTTTCCTTCCTAATTTTACTCTGTGGGTTTCTTAAGTAAATTCCTTAAAACTTCTTCAAAATAGTGAGAAGGCATTGTTCTTACCTTCAAAGGATTCAACTAAAATATGCTGCTGTGTGCTGTCTCCCGGGCAGGGAAGGGGAGCTGTTCCCACAGGTCCACTCACATGACAACACAAAGACTAGTTAGTTTCCAAACTGCCTGGGCTCTGGGATCCTCTTTTTAAGAGAAATCTGTTGTTGGACTTCATGTAGGCTTCAGCATGGTCTACAAAGCCCTTTCTCACCTGCTCCTGCCTGTATTTCTAACTTCACCCATTCCACTCTCTTTTTGCTTACTACGTTCCAGTTTTCCTCTGTCCGCTAGCGTAGCCAATAGCCACAGGGGGCTACTGAGCACACGAGCTGTGGCGAGCCCGAATGGAGATGCACTAGAGGCGTAACGTATAAACCAGACTTCCAAGACTTACTACAAGAAGAAAGAATGTAAAAAGATGTTAGTATTGTTTTGAATGACTTATGTGTTGAAAATGATACTATTTTGGATATATTAAGTTCAATAAACTACGTCACTCAAATTGATTTCACTTATTTTTTTAAAACCCCTTTTACTGTGGCTACCAGGAAAATTGAAACTACAACACGTGGCATGGGACAGTGTAAGCTTTTTGTACTGGCCTTCTCGTTCCTTTATTATGCCAAGCATTTCCCCACTTTTGAGACTTTGCGTTGGCTCCTGCCTTTACACGAAAGACTGTTTCCACACTAGGCATGGCTGACCGCTGTTCACTCTTCCAAATGCCACTTTTTAACCTCTCTGGAGTAAGGCTCCTCCTGACCTATGTATAATATGTCTCCTCCACTGTCTGTCTGAACCTGTTTAGATTTTTCTTAGCACTACCCAAAACCTGTCATTATTTTATACAAGTGTTTGCTTACCAGTTTGTCTGTCTGCCCTTTGCAACATCGACTCCGAAGACGGGGGCCACGTCTGTCCTATTCTCTTTGTTAGTTCTAGAGCCTATTATATAAGAAGCTTTTGAAGTCTTTTTATTTGAACTAAATCATCAGCGGAAATGAGTAATAGACATGCAAAAAAAGAAAATCAAAATTGAGTTTTTTGGCTGAGACAAAACCTGGCTTGCTAAGTCCTCCCGATTTCTGTCCTGAAATGCCTCTACAGGCAACAGCCTATCCCTTACATGTAGAAACGCAGGACTTCGTCACTATTTAAATGCCATTATCCTAGAGAAGTTCTCAAAGTCTGTACTCTGCAGAGCGGCTACTGCTAAGATCCATTGATAGGTTAGGCCTGGGAAACATTTCTTAGGGTAACGTGTCACAAGGTGTGATACTCCTTGGAGAGCCAGCATCAAAATTCCCCGTGAATGAGGTTCCCCAAAGCAGCACCCAGGTGGCAACCACTGAATCGGGATCTTGGGGGACCTCGCCCAGACTCTGCACTTTAATTGGGCTCCTAGGTGACTGTGAAGCACATCCACGTTTGATACCCTCTGACTTTTGACCGCCGCGGTCTCCCTGACTCTCCTTAGGGTAAACCATTCTTGAGAGAAGGGGAAGAGGTTAGGGATGGCATGGGGAGGTCAGACTTCACTGACTTCTTAAAGTGTGGAGAGGTTAGCAATGGTTGGTCTTGTGGTACATTCCTAATTGGGAAGGTGAAACCATTTCCTACTAGGAGAGTAATAAACTTATGGGCAAGGCCCCCCAAACTGGGTGGGAGTATATGCCAGTAAAAGGCATCTTGGCCTGAAAGTCAGCTCCCAGAGCCTGACTGGAGAACAAGACAGAGAACAGATTTTCTTTGCTTCTTGGGCCTGGATCTCTCAGACATTTTGATGAACATCATACCTTCTGTTCTTTGGGGTTTTTTGCACATTTTCCATAAACACTTACGTTGCTGGTCCATCAACTAAACCCAACCCAGACTATGTAACACAAAGTCAGAAAACACAAAAGACTCAAATGTCAGGGTTTGCTTTGTTCTTGCCTGGCACAGAGCTCAGGGTTACTGAGCATATTTCTATGAAATAAACTCCTATCCACTTAGCCACGGGCAGTTGAGACTACTGAAAACACATGCTGAGAGGAAAGAAGGTAATTTCTTGCATACCAATGACCAGGGCTCAACAGTCAGGGAAAATAAGCAAAGTATTAACATCTTAATAAGCTGACCCCCAGAGAAAACAAAGTAAACCTGCATTCTTCATGACCCTGTATTTCTCTAAGCACGCAGAGGGCCGTGTCTGTATCTTCCACGGCGCTCATCCTTTTCTGCCTCACAAGGAAAACTACTACCACCTCCATCACTACTATAATTAATAATGACAGCAGCAGAAGCGGCGGTCACTATGCGATGCTTCCCCTGACCCAGGCACTATCCCAGAAACTTATTTGATCTTCTCAACAGCCATATGAGCGAAGTACTATTTTCATCCTGTTTTAAAGATGAAGAATTTGAGATGTACTTAAGACAAGTTGAATGACTTGCCAAGTGACAAAGACAGTAGGTGGAACTGTGACCATCCCTTTATTTGCTAAAGAAGACAGCTTTTGTTACTCACTGTGTGTCAGAGGCTTTGGCAATGACACTTCAGGCATTGAATCCTTACCCCAATCCTGTGAGTGAAGTAGAATTATTCCTATTTTACGGAAGTGGAAAGCGAGGCATATAAAAGTGAAATAATTTGTCCAGGGTCACTCAGCTAGGAGGCTTTGGAATCACAACTTAAAGCCAGGTAGCCAGGGGCCTATCACCTAGAATGTGCCCGGTCTGTGGCTCTGAATGGATGAATGAATGTCCTCTGAGCCGGCACTCTTATCCGGTCTCTGAGGAGCAAGACATAAGCAAAAGCTGAAAGCCCTGGGCACTCTTCTCAATTAAGTTATCCCTCCAAGGACATTTTTTTCCTCCCACTCAAGACTTCCATCTCGCCCCACTCTGACTCCCATGCCCAATTATCTAGTCAACTCAGGACCATGTTCTGGGAAGAAACACCCACTTAAGACCCCAAAGCCCTCTCATCCAAGAAGCCAGGGGAGAGGAACCAAGGAGGAGCCTATATCAGTTCCATAATAAAGCAAAAAACCAACCACACCAACAACAAACACAAGAATACTTAAGAGTTTGTATATGATTATCCATGAACCAGATACTAATCAACACGTTGTATATAGTGTTGGAGGAGGCCATCAAGAGGGCGTGACTGCCTGTTGACCCATGAACTGGACCCAGACAATCCAAGCCTCCCCACTCCTTCCCCTGTCCTTGGAATGTATGTTCTGCTTGTCTTGCCCACAATGGACTCTGCTGCAAGGACACTGACTTGAGAGAGTGATGTGTTGAGACCATCTGGATACTATATGTGACTGACCCTTAAGGCCTCTATATAAACTTTTAAGACTCTGGCAGGGTGGGTGTGGAGATCTACTCATCTTGGGACTGCCTGAAACAAGCCTCATGTAAGTGTCCTTGCTTATCAAACCTGCCACCGACCAATCAGAAGTGATTTGCCTCTTCTTCAGTCTCTCCCTGCGTTCCATCTCAGAGTTCACTCAGGAAGCTCCAGAGGTTGCAAACCAACATATATTAATTGACTTAATCTTTTTAATAACTCCTTGAGGTACACAATATTAGTACGTCTGTTAAACAGATGGAGAAATGGAGAACCAAAAATGTCAAGTGACTTGCCCAATGTCACAGAGCTAGTAAGTGGACAAATCGGGATTCCAACCCATGCAATCGGATCTTGAGCGTGTGCTCTTACTCCCTTTTAGTATACACCATTCCACATCTTCTGTACTATCTTCTACCGACAGCATCCTAGCATTACATGGTAGCGAGATGTAATACTTTCTTAATGACTTATTATTTCATCTATCGATACCTTCTCTTCTCAGCTAGATTGGTTGCTGCTTGAGGGGAGAGATGCAACCATCCTGCCCATACCAATCTGTCCTATTTGACCCCATACCAACATGCCTTATTCTAAACTCATGGTCAGTACACACTCCATGGATAACTGCATTGTGTTACTGAATCCTACGGAATAACAGGGATTGCAATCACTTATACATTCATGGAAGAAAATCCCAACTCAAATGATCAAGGGTTGAAACTGGGTCTTCTTTCCTATTGGAGGAAATTTCTGCAGGTGTGAGCAATTAAAAAATTAAACATTAATTAACAACTCAAGTGACTGTGTTAGTAAGTCGCTTGTTAACGACACAGGTAAATATTGTGCCCCCACCTAATGTTTGAAAATAAGGTCCCTTGAGCATATTAAGTAGTAGGGGTGATCTTCTCAATATTCAAGGGTTCCATGCACCCCTTCAATATATGACATCTACAAGTTTGTGTATAACAAAGCTACTGAGAGGAGGGATTGCCTCACCCATTAACCCTGCCTTATCATCTTACAAAGTATCTTCTACTGAATGAAAGACAAGGATGACAGCTAATTTTCTATCTATGTCTCATTATGCTGGGACACCAAATAACCTCAGAATCATCCTTCTCTAAATAGAAGCCCTCATGGTATCTCTCTCCCTCTTACTCTCTCTCTCTTACTTCAAACCTCTTTTCTTCCCTGCCCTTCCTGTTTTCAGTAGAGATGTGGATATTAACTACCTCTACTCCACTCTCTTTTTAGCCATTTACTTTCTGGTTGCTGCTTTTACTCTTCTACTAAATCTGTTTTCTCAAAAGATATGGAAGTCATCCTACTAAGTAAATGTTTTTGAGCAGGCATTCTTAGCTCCCGTCTCCCTGGACCGTCCTGTGGACCATAACTCACTTTAAGAACCTACTCCATGCTTGCCCTCCGTGATATTATCTTTCCCCTTTGTTGCTGAACTTTCACAGTGTTACCTCTCCTATGACACCTCCCTACCATCGTGTCCAGTCTTTTCTCCCTTATTACATTTTAAACACTGTGAGGCAAGAGATAGCTTAGTCATCTTTGACTTTCCCCCTGCCAAGCATCAAAAATTCTTACCCCTAGGCAGAACCAAATAAAAACTTGTTCATTCATTCCGCCAGTTAGCAAATGGCTGTATTTGAGAAATACACCTCCATCTCAAGAATATTTAACACAACACCTGGCCCAGCTTTATGGACCAGAGACACATTACACCTGATATGATGATATTACTGCTTCTGCCATACCTGCTAATTACTTATAAGGAAAAAATAGCATCCTTTAGGAATATGTCACTTTTACTGGTAGAGAGTACAAAAGTATATTCTCTTGGTATTTATTCCCCCTCCCCGCACACTTTCCTCAGTTTTCATTCCAGAGATTTCATTACCCTCTTTTCACGTCCCCAGAGGACTTATCCCTGGAAAACTTTACTGTCCTCTCTAGCATTGGTTTGGATTTGTATACTAAGGCCACTGTCTCTATAGCCTTCTAGAACACTGGACACGCTGCCTCTCTTCCACTGGATCCAGGACATAAAGAAAATAAATTGAAAGAGAGGACATCAAGGCAAATTCAACCAAAATTTATTTTGGTTGGATTCAAGAATGAGGCTAACATGCTAGCCAGTTTCAACTCCTTTGAAATATTGCCATTTGGAATGACAAACATCTTAACAAGATTTGGAACCAAAGTGCCTATGACCAGAAACAGCAGAAAATATATTTGTCATACACAGGAAATAAGGTACATTCTTAACCAGGATTGATGGGTTGTCTGAGAAACAGCAGGCTGCCTGTCAAGAGAACCAACAAAATAACAGTTAATCACTATATTTAAAATGAGAGTTTCTTTAAATGCTAGGCCTATGGGACATGGGTATAAAGTGAACAGCCATGAGTAGACAGCTCCTCAGCCAAAGTCCATAATTGTAAGCACCAGTGTGAAGAGCACTGGACCAGGAGTCTGAAAAACAGTAGTGTGCCCTAAAGCCAATTGCTTAACAAACCTTCATCCATGTTATGTAAAACACAATATAATAGAACTCCATGGATCCAATTAGATTTAATTCTTGATTATCCAAACCCTTTGTCTAAAGTGAGATTTCTCAAAGCAGTGGTCAAACATGTTTAGAAATCACTGAGTTAAAGAAGGTTAAATAAATTTGTTTACCCTGGGACCTTCAGAACTTTTAATATTCTAATGGGTATTTTTAAACTCTAAGATCTGGTAGATGTTGCATGACGCATTTCCCAAAGTGATCTGGCCAAATATCCCTTTTACTATTGACCATCTTCTAGGACTGTCATGCTCTAAAACCCCATGGCCCTACCTTATATCAGACTCAAAGAAGTTAAGAGAATGGTCCCCTTGGTTCCTGGTCCTGAGGCCTGCCCTCCTCATAAAGCCCACCCTGTCCCCTTCCCTTATGGTTTATGGCACAGCCCTGAATCCTTATAACGAGGGCTCCTTTTGTTCTTAAGACAGATTAAACTGAGGACTATCGTGTGCAAACAGAAGAATCTCAACTAAGAAAAACCCGTGTATACAGATTGCGAGGGAATACTGCTGATTGTTCTTATCTTCAGTGATCACTTGGGCTGAAACAAAAGCTCCAGGTCAACATGACAGTTGGTTTATTGTGGGAACCCCAATTCTTGAGCTGAAATACTTTCGTACATCAAGATGCAATCGTTTCATAGGAGGAACACCATTAAAAAATACAATTACTACGGAAAACTAAGACCTTTTGCATGAGAACAGACATCATGGTTTCCATTAAAAGCTCGTTCCTTTTTCATGTTCACCTTCTCCAACTTTAAAATAAAAGCGACTTCATTTTCAAGTGACCTTTTAAAAAGTCCACACATCAAGCTCCATAAATATTCAAAATATTCAGAATGAAGCCTAGTCCTGGAATATTAAGTTGGATATGCCTGAAATTCTGAGAAGCTATTGCTCTTTCTTTAAATAGCCAACTTAGAAAATGACTCATATTTTCTTCATAAACTCACTTTATGTTACTTGTGGAAGAAAGTTTTACACACCACGCCATGAGTTAATAAGGCTGAACCAAAAGCTTTCAGAAGGATTTGGCTCTTTTCCTTTTGTCTTCTTCTCTCGCTCCTTTTTTGAAAGGAGGATGTTAGAGGCAGATTGGGACTAGCAGTGTAGGTTCGCATAGGGAGACACAGAGAGACTGGGGTAGTTATTACCTCATGTTACCTAACAGAGGGACAATAATGGTACTCTGGGATAGTGGCAGAGCTGTTGAGGATTCCTACAAGTGGCATAATTATTTTCCAAATTAGTTTTAAGGAGGAAAATGAAAGAAACCAAGATGATTGAAACCATTAAAGCAATCCTAATCAAGAGAGGAAAAAGAAAAATCAAACTCTGTTTTACTCCTAAGACAAGCATAAAAAGTAAAGTAGTCACCAAAGTAATATGTGATTGAAGAGTGGGAGAAAAACTCATTTTCCCCTTTCCTAGGAGACCACTGAAGATAATTTAAGGCAAAAAAATAAGCTGATACTTTTGTGGGGTTTGGGGCCTGTATTTATATGCTGGTGAATTGTTTGTAATGAATACATGGTTAAATAAGATAGATAAAACTTAGGAGACATAGAAATACATTTTCCCTAAAGGAAAAAAAAAAAAAAAAGCATTCAAAAGAGAAGCATTGTTGAAAACAGCAACAACTAAAAATCATTCAAGGACTCTGAAGTATCTATTTCAGGAGGAAAGGAGTCTATGGAGGACTTATTATAGGTTGGAAGTATCACTGTGAGTTCACAGTGTTTGACATACAAACTGAAATGAAGATACAGATGTAACGTGTGCACAAATATGCATTTCCTAGTATATCCGTGGAGGGGCTGCGAAGTAACGGTACCCCGGTACCACTGATCACACCAAACATTCAGATCTTGGCTTCTAAATACAGCTCTTCAGTAAAAAGAATCAGAGCTCCTTGGGGAAATGGCTGATTCCAGGGATGGGAGAGAAGAAGAAAAAAGATGGGCCTGAAGTATCTTGTGGTGCCAGAAAATAAGAATGGGCTGAAAAAAATTATAGGACGCGTGGCAAAAGGACACATGAATCAGCCTGAAGGGACTACTCTGGCTAAACCTGAGATAATTGAGCAAAACAAAGAAATGACAGTAGCTGATTATACCCAATAGAATAAAAATAACTATGTGAGTCCATACTGATATAAATAAATGAACAAGTAAAAAGAGGAGAAAAAAAAGCTCTTCCTCATAGAATTCAACAAATAAATACAAAAGTAATGATTCAATTAGAGAATCACCATTTGGCAATCTCCACAGTAATAACTGTTTCAGGTAAAAAGCATTAGTGAGTGCTAAACAAATGGGCAAAAGTATCGTAGAAAACGATGGTATTTAAATTGTTTGAAGAGACCTCCCTATAAGATACACTTATTAAATACAAAGGGAAAAATAGTGATTTTTGAAGTGGAAAAACCTGGTAAGCACATTCACCAAGTGATCAAAGGTAACGGGCATCAATAAGAATGGGACAAGTAGACACCGTGTGCTTCCCAATATAATGCACTGAGAAGGATAAAATATTACTTCTGCGACATTCCTGTCAAAAATGCAAAATAGGATTCTCATCATGAAGAAACATCACACTATCAGATAAACCCAAATTAAGGAATATTCAGGAGAGCAACAGGTCTATATTTTTCAAAAATGTCAAAATCACAAAAGACCAGGAGTCTGAGGATTTGACATTAAGGAGACATGACAACTAAATGTGAGGCAGGATCCTGGAATGGAACACGAACCAGAAAAAAAAGGACAGCGTCGGAATTTCAGTAAATCCTCCATATCAGAAATAGTACTGTATCAATGTTGATTTCCTGGCTTGATAACTGTACCTTGCTTTTTTAAGAGGATGTCCTTAATTTTTTAGAAATTACATACTAAACTATAGAGAAGCAGGAGAAAGGGGAGCCCTCTTACACTGTTGGTGGGAATGCAAGCTGGTACAGCCACTCTGGAAAACGGTATGGAGGTTCCTCAGGATGTTAAAAATAGAGCTACCCTATGACCCAGCAATTGCACTATTAGGTATTTACCCCAAAGGTACAGATGTAGTGAAAAGAAGGGGCATGTGCACCCCAATGTTCATAGCAGCAATGTCCACAGTAGCCAAACCGTGGAAGGAGCTGAGATGCCCTTCAACAGAGGAATGGATAAAGAAGATGTGGTTCATATACACAGTGGAATGTTACTCAGCCATCAGGATGAATACCCACCATTTGCATCGACCTGGACAGAACTGGAGGGTATTACGCTAAGTGAAATAAGTCAAGCAGAGAAAGACAATTATCACATGGTTTCACTCATATGTGGAATATAAGGAATAGCATGGAGGACATTAGGGGATGGGAGGGAAAACTGAAGGGGGAGAAATCAGAGACGGAGACAAACCATGAGAGACTCTGAACTCCGGGAACCCAACTGAGGGTTACAGAGGGGAGGGGGGGAGGGGGATGGGGTAGCCAGGTGATGGGTATTAAGGAGGGCATGCGTGATGGTGAGCACTTGGTGTTATATGCAACTAATGAATCATGGAACACTACATCAGAAACTAACGATGTACTATACAGTGGCTAACTGAACAAAATTTAAAAAAATAAATAAATGAAAAACAGTTTTCTGCTCCAAAAAATAATAAATAAATAATAAAGTACATGGAAACAAAGGAGCATCATAGTCTGCAACTTATTTCAAAAAAAATTTCCACAAAAAATTCTACATAGAGAATATGATGAGGCAAGGCCAAGTATGAATATCTAGAGAACCTAAAGGAACAGTGTAGAGGAATTCTTTATACTATGACTGCAACGTTTTTGCAAATCTAAAATTATTTCAAAATTGAAAGTTAAAAAAAATACACACACACACACACACACACACACACACACACACACACCCCAACTTGAGCTCAAATCTCAGCTCCACCACTTGTAATCTTGAGCAAACTGCTTGGCCTCGTTGAGATTCAGCTCCTTCGCTCAGTGGACATTCTAGGACTTTGTGTGGTCTCTGCGAGGACCAACAAGATGCTGCAGGGTCTGCAGCCCAATACCGGGCTCGGAAGCCTTTAAAAAGCATAGCTACTGTGACTTCTGGTGACTCGAACAGAGCAACACAACCAGAGGGACTGACTGTTTCAAAGGCAGTTCCGGGAGCACAGAAGGTCATGTGACACTAGGGACACAATGCTGTTGTGTCAGGGCGGGGACACAGGTGTATCACACCTGCTTTTCAATGGGGCCTTTTTTTTTTTTTTTTTTAATGTTTCTGCACAATTGACGACGGCATTACTCTTTTCAGAGCGGGAGGATAAAAGCAACTGTGGGTAGGGGCTTCTTTAGAAGAGAGATTCGTTTTTAACTTTTAAATCTGCCTCAGAATATCTAAAAATAATACATCCTTTTGCCAAGCCCCCCTCTGCTCCCAGCTCCTCGGTTGTTCTGTCCCTTGGCCTTTTCTTCTCCTGGGCCCTTCAACATCATTCTCACCCCCTCCTTTTTGCTTCTAGGCAGTCGGGAGCCACCCTCATCTTCTCCCCTCTTACTTGTTTTGTGTTTGTTTTGAAAAGAAAAAAAGGATTAATTCCGAGTGAACAAAAAAGATGTGTGGGAAGGAAATAAATGGTGAACTCCTAGTTACTCCACCAACTGCCAAGTTTTAAGTTCTTCCCCCAAGTCATACCAACCTCCTGAGCAACCAGAAATCACAGATGATTCTAACCGAAAAGAAGAAAAGGAATAAGGGTAGGAAAATGTATTCTTATTATTCACGAGCCCAGAGAAAAAAAATCCCCAAGAATGTCAGTTTTATGCCAACTATTAAAAAGTTACAGTAAAAATGTGATAATTATAGATTTTTCCATTCCAATGTGTTTTAAACATCATAAACTATCATTTGTTGTCATTATTTTAATGATGGATAATGTTTACAACTCAATCTGAATTAACTCCCAAATGTATCATCTTGAAAAGGGGGGTGAGGGGTGGAATCTTTTCTATTTTATTTCAGTGTGATGTCCCAGTATCCAACAGTTCAAAATGTGCATCCAGGAAAAAAAAAATTACAAAGATCCCGGAGGGCTGAAATGTACTTAATGGGCTACATAAAATCTCAAAAATCACTTTCCTGAGAGATCTTCTGTGATTTTAGAAAAGTGAAAACAAGGAAAATCCACTACTTTGTTTTCCAGTGCTCCGATGTTTGGGAGTGAGGCAACATCTGCTAGGGGAGAAGCCAACTGCCAGACACAGGTCCAGCTCTGAAAGAAACACCTTTCAAAGCAAGTCTTCAAGTATCAACCATCTCTGAGATGGGAGAGACCTAGTTTCAGGTCAATAAAACATCTTGGGAGCCTGATAGCCCTAATGAGCTGGTCCTGGTGCCATTTCTGAGCTGTACTCTGTCCTTCAATTCATTCATGCACTGATTTTTCATTCATTTTCTATTCACCAAATATTTACTGAGCACTTAACTGGCCAAAGGCTGTGCTAGGTGCTCTAACATGATGAGTGAGACAGGCCTGGCCTGAGGCCACATCACATGCCAGCTGGCCTTAGCTTGTCTGAATTTCCAGAATTCCTGAGAAGGGGAAGGTTAGCAACATTTACTTGATGATAAAGTTGGGCCCAGAATGGAATCCAGGTATCTTGTTAGATGCAAACATTTGCATGAGAGGGAGATGGTTACTTGTCAATAAGCCAGGGCAGAGTGGGGAAGAGACAAGAGGGCAGAAGTTCTAGATTCCCCCCTGAGTACACCAGCCTTTGTGCCTGCATGTGTACACGTGGGCATGGGGGTGCAGAGAAAGAAAACTGAGAAGAGAGAGGGAAAGTGGGGGAGGGGAGGAGGAAGGACAGTATGAGAGGAAGGCAGTGCTTCTCCAAGTGTGGTTCCTGAACGTTCCATCAGAATCACCAGACAGGTTTATCGAAAAGGAAGATTTCTGGGCCCCAACTGGTCTATTGAACCTGAATCTGCCACGTGGAATCCTGGGATTTGTATTTTAAACAAGGCTCTGGGTGGTTCTATGTATTAAAATTTAACATCCAGGCCTCTTACAGAACCTAAGGGCTCTTTTTTACTGTTGAATTGGCCAAGGTCCATAGTGAACAGATGCCTCCAAAGCCTTGTGACCACCAGGCGGGGCTGGAGCCTGCTCTGCCCACCTCTCTTCATCACACTCCCTCCTGGGGCGCTAAGAAAGCCAGGGTGATCTTGACGTCAACTAAAAGTCAAGTCGGGTAGAGCTCCTCACTGGTAAAAGGCCCTGCTGAAGGGACTATGAGCTAGTCATTTATACTTCTGTTGAGAGGCCAGCACAGCCTATCCAAATATTAACTGTGGATGGATTCCAACCAAGAGATCCAGGACTGTATAATTCACATGCCTGCTACTTACTGAGTGATGGTAATAAATGTGGGCTATTGCTTAATTATGCCCTGGTTTATTAACTATCTAGTAATAAACTAGGAAGACCCCAATTAAACAAACAGATGTGCGGAGCGTGTGTATCTCTGTATGTGTTTTTTGAGAAATGTAAAAAGGATCTCAATGAGTGAAATTGAAGTACGAGCAAGCACACACGCCAGGCATCTTCTCTGTATCCTTTCTAGTAACCTGGATCCCTTGCCAAAACTTCCCAAGAGAAAGAGGAAACTCAAATATCCACAAACACTTAGTAATATTAGTGTCTCTGCC
The DNA here is from genome assembly GCF_024610735.1 of Ursus americanus. Lineage (NCBI taxonomy): Eukaryota > Metazoa > Chordata > Mammalia > Carnivora > Ursidae > Ursus > Ursus americanus. The sequence goes on along the minus strand of NC_142140.1, from coordinate 30,286,239 downwards.
AACAGGCTGAGTGTACTCCATTGTCCTTGACACTGGGTCCCGGCTGGGTCATCAAGACACTGATAGACCTGTAGTAGCCCATACCAGAGGTCGGCAAACTTTTTCCTCAAGAGACGGAGAGTAACTATTTTAGGCATTGCAGGGTAGATGGTCTCCACTGCAACTCTACAGTTACAGCATGAAAGCAATCACACACAACAGGTAAACAGATGAGTAGGTCTGTGTTCCAGCAAAGCTTTCTGTAGAAGAACAGGCAGTGGGCCAGGCGTGGGCCTCCAGCATGCTCTGCTGCGCTGGCTAAGTGATTGTCTCTCAGCACCAAATTAACCCCATGATACTCTCTGTGATAAACGGCACACTGATGTAGTGACAAGACGTCCATAATACATCAGGTGGGGACAAAGATCATACTCTTTAGCAACATGATTTTTTTTTAAACAAACTCAAGAAAGCATCAGAAAGGATAATATAGTTTCCCTTATCCACGGTTTTGCTTTCTGCAATTTCAGTTACCTGTCGTCAACCATGGTCCAGAAACAGACCATCCTCTTTCTAAGGAATCATGTGAAGTTCAATAGCCCCTACCGCTAGGACAGGGTGAGTATGTCATTCACCTCACTTCACCTCATCACGTAGGTATTTATCATCTCACATCATTATGAGAAGAAGGGTGAGTGCAGTAGTAAAGAGACCATATTCGCATAACTTTTATTCCAGTACATTATAATTATTCTATTTTGTTAGTTATTGTTGTTGAGCTCCTACGTGCCTAATTTATAAATTACACTGTATGATGGGTATGCATGCACAGGGGAAAAATGTATAGATAGGGCTTGGTACTATCTACAATTTCAGGCATCCACAGGCGGTCTTGGAATGTATCCCCCACAGATCGGGGGGACAGCTATACTACAAAGGATTCAGAAGAGTAACTTCTGCAAAAAGAATGAGGAGTGGAAAGAGAAGATGACTCTGGCTTTTTACTTTTTTAACTTTATACCCTTTTTTGGTAATCTTCGAGTTTATTAATGTGAACACATATTACCTTTCTAGGTTGAAAAATATAATAAAGGAAAAAGAGTTTGGGGTCTTACAAATGCTGGACGTTAAACCATTTCTACTAGTTCCCACCTGACCCTAACGAGGGTGTTGCAGGCAAAGAATCATTCATTCATTCGTTGCACACATATATTGAGTCCCCACTATATGCCAGACACCAGATTAGAGGCAAGGGAGTCATGGTGTTTTGAGTCTTGGTTGGCAAACAGACATTACTCAAATAATTATACAAGTCAAGTTAAAATGACAACCGAGACAAGTGATATGAAGGAGATGAGGCATTATTCATTCCTTCAGTGAACTGTTTGTCAAGCACCATAACCCACGATTTCTGGAATATGAAATCTGTAGCAGTGAATACAGAAAGATGAGAGGAGGAGATAGGAGTAACATGCTGATGAGTGTAGACTCAGGTGTTTGTACCTCGCATTATCATCTACTTACAATTTCCTTGAAATCACCATGAATGTGAAATCATGACAGCTGTTTTCAAGGAGCTTGAAACTGAAGTTCTGTGATACAAGGTATTCAGAAGTTTTCCTTGGCTAACTTTCGGCACTGATCTTGCCTGTTCTTTTCACACCCTCAGAATCAGGGATGGGCTAGATGCTCTGACCTTCTTGTCCTGTTAGTCACCTCCCTAATGAAATGCCAAGGGCAGAGACTGTGTCTTCTCTTGTACGTGGTGGAGGCACCATCTTTTGAGTTGTGTGTCCAGTGCCTTCTCTGGAAATAGCTTGCCCTGTCCAAAGGCACAGGATCCCTGCAGCATTTAGGATAGGGACAAAAGACAGTGATCTGGATTGTAGAGTACACTGGCTCAGGAGATGCAGGCCTCCACGTGTCCTCTTATGTGGACTGTACAGAACTAATCCACAGCGCTTGAAGAGAAAGAATGGTGCAGGCTTGCAGCGAGAAGCTGACAAAGGACAGATCATTCTACTCTACGTTCTTCCAAAGTCCCTGGAACACCCTTCACTTGAGTTCCATAAGACATCATTCTATACTGAGAGTAAATCCTCCCTTTTCACGTAAGCAGCTATAAATCAGAACACAGATTTGTGCACGTGTGCATATTCAAAACTATTTACTAGTTCTCTTTAAAGTCTTTTTTTTCTTTTCTTTTCTTTTTTTTTTTTTAAAGTAATCTCTACACCCTGTGTGGGGCTAGAACTCACGACCCTGAGATCAGAAGTCTCATTCTTTTCTGACTGAGGCAGCCAGGCACCCCTACTATTTAGGACCATAACAGTTTTTACTTACAGTGCATTCAAAGCCAAAGCAAATCCTGAGGTTATTTTTTTTTTTTTCCCCCAGAATGTTTTTCCAGAAAGTTTCTATTGGTCTGGTGGAAGTTGAATGCCAAATGGTGCCATTTCAGAAACGGATAAACTCTTTAAAAGCCAGAAACATAGCAATAGGAGAGCAGGGCAAGAGGCACTACATTAAAGTTCTTTAAATGACCTCTCCTGTGCCCTTTGGGCAATATGGTTCACATACCAAATTGCCTCGTCGCTGACTGTGTGACCTTGGACAAGTTGCTGGCCCTCTCTGACTTACAGTTGCCTCATTTGTATACATGAAATACTACCTGATCTACAGAGCTGTTGGGAGGCTAAGTGAAAAACTATTTGGAAAGCACTTCACATATAAGTTGTCAGTTAAAGTGGCTCTAAATATTAAGTTTATAGTTAGAGATAAGATCCTAGAAAGATCACATGGTAGAGTGGAAAGAGCATTTGAATGCTAATCAGAAGACCTTCCTTCAGGTCCCTTGCCCTCACTGATCAGCTCTCAGGCCATACTGGTTACTTCCTCACCCCAAGCCTGTAACTTTGTGAATAAAAGGATGCTCCCTCCACCTGAAGTCCTGCCCCATGTTACTATGTCATGAAAACCCTAACTATAATTCACAAATCACCTCAGTCTTGACTTCTTCAGAGACACTTCCCTGGTTTCCATAATCAGAGACCTTTCCTTCCTTTACATAAACGAACATTGTGCATGAGCCTCTCCTATAGGAATTATTAGGATCTGCCCTACTTTACAGATGTGATGCTGCTCCATTTCCTTCTGTTTACCTTGTTTAGAGACAATGCGTCTTTCAGTTACATAAGAATTAAAGCTTAACATTCACTATAAATGTCAACAGACGTATTTAATTGGATAATGAACTTGGCTCATAATTAGTACTAGGCATACCATTCACTGTTATATGCTAACACACGGCAAAGTGCCTGGCACCCGGTAGGTACTCAACAAATATTTGTTGAATGAGTAAATAAATATTCAGACTTGATCAGGAAGGAGGACGTAAAACAATGTTTTCAAGAGAATGTGTTTTTAGGCCAATTTAGTTTGCCCAAATGTGGGCTTTGAGGTTGGAAAGAACCTGGGGACTTATAAGAACAGCCCCAAGTGTGATGGCAAGGCCACCATGAATGGTCATCTGTGACATGGAGTCCTTTGTTTGGTTGGAGATGGATGGCAGCTGGATACATGATTCCAAATGGTTCCACAAGGTGATTTTGAATATTGGGGGATTAGTTCAAGTATACATCTTTTTTTTTTTTTTTTTTGAAGATTTTATTTACTTAGGGAGGGAGAGAGAGAGAGCAAGAGTGAGTGGGATGAGGAGCAGAGGGAGAGAATCCAAAACAGACTCCCTGCTGAGCACAGAGCCCAACGAGGGCCTGATACCATGACCATGAGATCATAACCTGAGCCGAAACCAACCGTCAGATGCTCAATCAACCACGCCACCCAGGAACCCCTCAAGCATGCATCCTATAAAGAGTTAGTATCAGTGGTTTTAACAAACACGAGTAATTAATCTTTGTTGGCTTTACAGAACACTTACTTTCTTTAGAGCACCTACCACAATTTATCCTAATTTTATCGTTTGTCATCAGTTCCTTTCTTGTTGTTGTTTTTGGTTGTTTCCCCAACAGACCATGAGCTCTAAGTAGGAGGGAACTAGGACTCTGGTCCACGGCTGTAGGAGTGCTGCCTGGCACAAAATAGATGAAGCTCAATAAACGCTGAATGAATAAGTGAGCAGATGGCAGGCTGGATAGATGGTTGAGTGGATGGATGGAAGGAAGGAGGCCAGATAGGCAGCCAGATGGCCTTTTGGGTCACAAATCCAAATAATAAAATCAGGTCTCAACGACAACAAAAAATCAGTCTCATTACATTATAGGAGGGGTGAAAGGCTTACCCATCTATAGATGATAGGACAATAACAAAATATGTGACTTGTAATAGATGGGATGACAACAACAGTAGTACCAACAGCAGCCAGCACCGGTACATAGCGCTCACTGCACACAAGACACTACTCTAAATGCTTTACATAGATGAACGTGGATAGTCTTTCTTGATTCAGAAACAGAGTTGTATCTATCAAAAAAGGAATCTGAATATGAACACACACACACACACACACACACACACACACAAACACACAATGGTCTATATGATCTCACATCATTTAATGCTAAAAGCAAATTTAACCCTCTACTAAGTGCCCAACCAAGACTACATGGTTTCCTAACCTGAAAATCTGAAAAACGAATCCTCGATTTGTTTCCTGAAAAGTTGTCATTGCCCCACTTCATACCCGCCACTAGAGAAACTATTTTTCAAACCCTTCTACAGTTTGGGAATACTAAGTAAGCCCTAATGAGTTCAAAAGTTGGTAATGACATTGCTAATTTGGTGGCTCCTTTGGCAGCAAGTCAGTCTCCTTCCTCAAAGGAAAAATAGGATTATCAAGTGAGCTGGAGAATTTTCTTTACATGATTGATGGGAAGAACAAGTAATCACCTTTGAAGTGCCACAGCAGATAATACCTCTGCAGCGTTCTCTTTCTTCTTCTGACACCCATGAGTAATTGAAGAGAAGGGAGCCTCTTAGAATGACCAATGAAGTGATGATGACAACCCTCTCTCTGCTGTCTACCAAGAGAGTGACACGCTGAGGTCTTGGGTAGTTGAGAGCTGACATGACGTAAAGAGTCTGTGATGGGCTCCTCCGATGCTGGGCTCAGCGTGGGGCTGCCACCGATCAGACCACAGAAGCTTTGGGTAAAACACACATCAGAGGAGACAGGCATTACTCCTTCTTAGAACCAACAGCCTATGGCCCTGCTGTGAGAAGATCTGCTCTCTGAGTTTGGTGTGAAGGTAAAGTCCTCACGGTGGGAGTGAAGGAAATCAGTGAGCAAAGCAAGACAGAGCAGGAGGGAAACAATGAATGCTATTTTGAAATCTCTCATCGTGCCCATCCATAACAGATTAGCCATAATGTTCAGACCGGCAAACAAAGGACCATTAACCTCTTGGCCCCAACTTATGGGCGCAGTGACAGAGAGTCCTCCCCTTGGAACAGGCCCCGCTCCACAGCACCTTACCTAGTAAAGACATCTTTGCAGATGCAAATAACTTAGCTGAAGCAGAGCCGACTCTCACAAACCTTAAGAAGCACAATGATGGAGCAGGTGAGAATTCTCATTCCCGCAAGCTCACTTTTCCTGAACGCTGCTGAAGCCTGTCAGGGAAGGCTGACCTGCCTTAAGTAAAATGCTTTGAGGACAAATAAATAGGAAGGAAGGGTCTTTGGTGTGTTGACAAGAAAGTAAAAAAAAAAAAGAAAAAAAAAAAACTTTCTGCAGTTGTAGCCGAAAGTTCACCTAAAATACCCCTGGCCAGGTCCTAGAGCCTGCCGGCTAGAGAACACAAGGGGCAGGTTGGGGTGATGGGGGGGGGGCTGTTGAAGACCCCATGTCATCTGGTAGGATACCCCCTCTAGGGCCTCCCTTGGATAGAAGAGAAATAGGTTGGTTTGGGGGTATACCATGCTACCTCCAATCTGCTAATCGGTGTCAGGCGTGTGTCCTTTGGTAGTTGGGACCCACACACCCCATCACTCCCGACTCATATACGAAAGACAAAGTCTTCTAAGAAACAGCACAGCAGCGATTTCCTCTAGAGAGTCTGCAACCGACTAATGGCCACCGTTCTCAGAAGCCGTGGCTAGAATATGGCAAATACTCAACAGAAAACTGTAAATGAATCAGGAGGAAGGAAGGAAGGAAGGAAAGGAGGGAGGAAGGAAGGTTTATACAGGGCTTGATACCATGTGGGAATTCATTACATCAAGAACTTTCCTCCTCATATGACATGGCCTCAGAACAGCCAACTGTTTCATCTGATTCTTAGCTCAAGAAACAGTGATGTGTGCCAAAAAGAGAGGACAGAGTGGCGGTAGTAGAAACAGAAAGCAACATTATGTCTTTTTCTTTTTTTTTTTTAAAGATTTTATTTATTTATTTAACAGAGATAGAGACAGCCAGCGAGAGAGGGAACACAGCAGGGAGAGTGGGAGAGGAAGAAGCAGGCTCACAGTGGAGGAGCCTGATGTGGGGCTCGATCCCAGAACGCCGGGATCACGCCCTGAGCCGAAGGCAGACGCTTAACCGCTGTGCCACCCAGGCGCCCCCAACATTATGTCTTTCTAATACTAAGGGGTGATGTCTGAGATTTTCAAGGTCATTTTTTTTTACTATACAATTTCTAGGTTAAGGCCCACTTTAAGATAAGAACCATGTAAAACATGGTAGCATTTCTTGATTGATTCAATCCAGGGTTGCCCTTTTTATACCAAACATATATCTCAAACAAAGAATGGGTAGAGTAAGAACAAAGTCTACAGGAAATCATCGGGAGAGGATTAAAGAGCAGGAGAAGAAGGCAGAGAGAAACTCGAGCAGACTCACCCCAAGTCTACCAAGGTGGGCTAAGATGTCTGAGCTACCCAGAACAGCAAAATAATAACAAAAATAAAAATAACAATATTTACTGTGAACAAAGAACCCAATAAGCAAATAAAAAATATCAGCACTAATGGTCTTACTAGCTGCCTATAAGTAATTTTTCATGAAATATCAGGGATCAGGGAGAAGAAAACAGATGGTGCATCTATTCAAACTGAACATATTTAATGCTAGAACCAGCTTGAGGCCAAAGACATCTGTAATCAAAGAAGGGGGAAATTGCAAATGGAAGAAGAGCTGTGCTTTATGCCCAAACATCATGAACTGGGGGAAGAAAACAAGGAAACCACTGCCTCACTTATGAGGTGATGTATTAGTTCCCTGGTGTTATCACCATTTAGTGACTTTAAACAACACAAGTTTATCATCTTATTCTCTGTAGGTTGGAAGTCTGACCTGGGTCTTACTGGGTTATAATCAAGGTATGGGCAGAGCCAAGGTATGGGCAGAAGCTATCTGGAGCCTTCTTTTCCAGCTGCTAATGGCCACCTACATCCCTTAGCTCATGCCCCTCTCTGTCCACCTTCACAGTCATCAGTATTAGGTCAAGTCCATTTCCCGGGGCATCACCCTAATCTCCTCTTCCATCTCCTTCTTCCACTGTTAGGACTCCTATGATTACACCAGGCCCTCTGGGATAACACAGGATAACCTCCCAATTTTAAGGTCAGCTAGTTAGCCACCTCAATTTCATCTGCAGCTTTAATTCCCCATGGCCATGTAATGACACTGATTCAGATTCTAGGGACTAGGACATCTTTGGACAGAGGGAGAGGTTCTGTTTTCTGCCTACTAAAGGCATCAATATTTCAGATTTACTTCTTTTTCATTGTTTTCTTTTTTCATCTGTCCAGCTCCAAATGAGCACGGGCACAAATGAGGTCCTTCCGTTTTATACACTGTGTATATAATGAAGTGTGAGAATCATACCTTTCTTGCTAGGCACAGCTAAACATATGTACTCTCTGCAAAACAAAAACAAAAACAAAACAAAAAAACCCAGAAAACCAAAAATAAACAAATACCACTAAGGGAGGAAAAACAGAATACATCGTCCAGAAACATATGAATTCACCCAGTGTACAGTTTCGAAGGCAGTCTACCCACTGACAGCCTTTCCCTCCGTTCTCAATCATTTATTTTGTGATATGTCCTATATTTGGAGAATGATTTCTAAGGAGTTTCATTGTTATTAGCAGTCTAGACACTTATGATAAATTAAAACCCCATTAAGTGTGAAGGTATCAAAACAGTAGCAGAGCTGCCTTCCCCTGCATATATTTTAGGATGACAGCCCTACTCCATCTGACTTCCTCACCAAGAACAGCTCATCAAACTCAGTTCTAGTGAAAGAGCTCAACCAGCACCTATTTTTGTACTACCTGGAAAAAAAAAAAAAAAAAAAGGCCCACACAGGCAGTACATCTGGTACAGAAATGAAATTAAATACAACAATATTGAGGCATCAAACACTCAGATCCATTTCATTGTTTCCTATCCAGAAACACCCTAATTGAAGGTGGCATTCCAAGGTTAAATCCCAGTTCTGACAGCCTCTCATGTCAGACACCTGTCAAAATGTAATAAGACACCTGTGAAAGGAAGGGTGATGCGAAAAGCGTTATCAGATTTCCCAAATCGTGATCCCTAAGTTGGGGGATTCATGTCACCGAGCAAACGGGGTGGTAGCCGGGTGCCACTGGGGCCGCGCCATCATTCGCAGGCAAGGAAGAGTAAAACAGAGAAAGATGACACCTTGGAAGGAAGAGCCATCGTGTTTTCAGTTCAGCAAATGATGATAATAAGCATGAAAGGACTGCTCTGAATGGGCTTAAATTTCAGGATTCAGCCCTGGAGTCTTGATCCCAGTTAGAGGCAGGGAATTATTTTTTAATATCTGTTTTACATAATTAAGGGGCAGTGGCTTTCATGCAGATGAGGCTTTGAATGTTCACAACACCAAATGGGCTTCATTAGCTTAGCTGGGCAATTAATGAAGCAGGAAGTAGAAAGCCAAGATAAAGCCTTATCTTCAAAAAGGTCTGAAGCAGGGAGCGCTGATAGTCGAGAGAGGTGGTGACGATGCATTTCCTACATTTATTCTCTGGAAGGCAAAACTTCTATAGCTCTTGATAGCTTTGAAAGCAGCACATACATCCCATTTAAGCCCCAAATGAGAGAAACAGGTGGTGTGTTTAAGGCTTTGTAGAAAGTCTTGAAGTATTTCCCAAACATTTGTAAGTTTCACCAAGCCTTTCTCTTGTTATTCTAAATGCCTTTTCTATTGTTTTCCAATTGCTTCCCTCATTTCCCTCCCATGTGCATTTCAAAGGAAATTGGAGAGCTTAAAATGTGGCTAAATATAACAGCACTGAACTAACAGTGAATAAAACCTGCAGAAATTATTTGTGATGCATATTCCTCCTCTTCTGGTTAGGAAACTGCAATATCACGAATGAGCTATGCTCAGGAGAAAGGCTATTTGTTTACAAGACGTCAAGCACAGGCAGGCAGAGCTTGGGCTAAAAGACCTGAATCCAATTCTCGGTTATTTGAATGCAGATTTTTTCCTAGATAACTAGCCACATACCCATGTTGAAGAATCAGATAAATCAAAAGTCTCACAGGTTAAGAAAGGCTAAACTGTAGCCTGTTCACTCTGCAAAGGACCATCCAAGTGGGCCCATTCTGGGGCAACTTTTTTATTTTGAAGATGAAAAAAAAAAGAGGCTCCTGACTTGGTCCTGAAAGCACTGAGTCACCAACAGTCAGGAGTAAATTCCAGGGCCCCTGTTTCTTACCCTGAGCTCTCTCTCTCTGCGTTCCTCCAAAGCCCCTCTAGGCTGCCAGCTTCAGGAAGAAGGGAGTCACAGAAAGATACACCTGGAAGGCGTCATTGGTTTCTCGGCTTGTTTTCTGTTTATCTTCCTTTCTCACAGACATTCTGGTCTCAGGCTTCCGTGTTGTTTTTATGTGTTTACCTCCCTTTACCTTTGTTTAAACTGAAGCAGGTACATGGACTCAAAGACAGTGCTAGACTCAAAGAAATAAAGTGCTGGATAAAGAGCACAAACTTTAATGTCATGTTTACAGAGCAAACAGTAGTAGGCCCCGGAGACGAAGAAAAGCTCAAGCTGGGGAGGGACAGGAGGACACAAGCAGGCCCAACTCTAGGGTACAGAGGGAATAAAAAAACATGAGACTTTAAAGAGGGTCCCCATCTAGAATTCCATGTGGCCAGCTGAAAGCCTCAATATCAAGTAAGGACCATCACTGGCCAGGGCCCCCGAATCTCAATCCCATTACCAGATCAACCTGGACGGGCTCATCCTCTATAGATAATGCAACATCCTGTGGTTTGGGAGACCTACAGCAACCCAAACTGAGGGTGGGGGAGTTGGAAGGATAAGGAGGGGAAATTTTATTCCTTGACATTCAACATGGGTCTGAACAGAATGATTGGGGAATTTCCCCCAGAGCTTAGGGCAGCGGTGAACAGAGGGCACACCTCCCCTCTCATGTATATTGTGTTCATTTGGTGTCTATCCAGCCTGTTTTCTAGGATAGCCTCCAGTAAATATTCTGTTACCTCACCACTTGTTGTCTCATCTGATCTCAGACTTGCTCTGACTTCTAATGTGAAAAGGCTGGTGCTCTGATAGATTGCTTAGATCCATCTAGTGACCCTGGAACTCAAGGCTTCTCCAGTCTGCCCTTCATACCTCCTCTCTGTGCCCCCAAACTCAATACTCCAGCCAAATGAGAATCCCATACTGTTGCTGGAACATGCCCCATACTTGCTTCTACTACTAGTCTTTGTCGTTTCAGTCTCCCTACCTGAAAAGCTCTCCCTTCCCCCATCTTCACCTCTTGATAATTTATCCATACACCATTTAAGAACTTTTGACATTTGAAATGATTCACAGATGGAATGGGATGACCTCGGAGAAGAAGAGTCCCTAATACTGCAGGTGTTCAGGGAAAAAGGCAAGACAACACGTTAAGACCCTATCAGATAAAGGCTGGGCTACAACGATAAAAATAATGAGAGTTAGCTAGGTGCCAGGAACTGCGGTAACCACGGGCCACACATCATTCACACAATGACCCCAGGAAGGAGGTACAATAATCCTCGTTTTATAGGTGAGGCCCAGGAACATGCCCATGGTCATCCCACTGGGATTCAGATCAAAGCAGTAGGACTGAAGAGCCAGGTGTTAGCCCATGCCCTCTAACGGTCCTTCCAACACTGGCATTTTATTGTGTCAGTGTTCTTCCCTGTGTCCCTCTCTCACTGCCTGAGTGGAATGCCACCCCTCTTTCCTCTGTACCCTCTTGGCTCTTTTCTGGTAACGATTTCATTGGCTTCACCTGACATATCTGTACAGTTGCCTCATCTCACCGACTGGAATATAATCTGCTGGGAAGAACTCTGGCTGATCAACCCACAGAGCAGTCACATGGCCCGAGACAGGGCAGCCGCTAAACTCCTCTTGAATGAACACCTCCCACAACGTTTCACATACCACAGCGAGCTATAAATGGTGGTTGTATGTTTTGAAGATCACGATTCAAACAGCCGTCAAGAGTCGAAGTTTCTCATAGTAACAGCCTAGAGGCCCCTTTGCTGACAGCAGCACTCTGACCTTGACGAGATGGCCCACCAGACAATCTGTTCTCACCAGGCTGGGGGTGGGACTGAAAAGCCTTCTTCTTCAGCCAAGAAGTGCTGTTATAAAATTCTTTGTTATTGTTTGAAACCATTACATTCTTTATTGGTGCCAAGGTGCAAACAAAATCATTTGCTTTTGGCATTGGGACAAGTCCAGAATTATGTTACTGATAAAAACCAGTCTCTAAAAATTCTAATTTGTTTCCACCTGCAGGCATATGCAGGAGCATTTCTGCCTTACCACATTGACCTTGAGTGGCTCGGGTCCCATCATTCTAGGGAGTTCCCTCTCTTGCGTCAAAGATATCATGGATTGCTGGGATTGTTCTGTCTTGGAGTAGAGGGAGCTGAGAAGACAAAGGTCAGCTAGGGACTGGAATGAATTCATTCTACTCCTATTCATGGTCAAGTCATGATTTCTTTTCTTATCCCTAAAACTAAAAGATAGTCATACTAAAAAAAGACCATCAGCTCTGACAACCAGACAAAACAAAAGCAAAGACAAAGCAAAGACATGTCCTTATTATACGTTATTTGCTTCTCCTATTATTGCCTATATAACATCAAACAACCGCTTTCCCTTTGGACAAAAAGGCAGTTACATACAAAGCCATTTATGGCTAATGTCCTGATTCTACAGGCTAGAAACAGACACTAGTTCAAATTCCTGTTGGTTCTACTTTCAAAATATGGTCTGACACTGTCTACTTCTTTCTATCTCAAACTCTCCCAGCCCAGACTACCGCTGCCTCTTACCTTGGGAGTGTCGCAATATCCTCTCCTCACTGGCCTCCCAGTTTCCACTTCTGTCCCACTCTTTCATTCTGCATAAGGCAACCAGAGTGGCCTTCTACAAATATAAATCGTCTCACTTCTACCATCTGCTTCGGTGGCTTTCCACTGTATGGAGAATAAGCAAGCTAGAGCACAAGCCCTCAGGATGTGAGGTGGCACCTGTCCAGATGGCTGCCTGCACTTTGGGCCACTCTCTCCCAGCACTCCTAGACTCCAGGCTTCTCTCACAGGCGAGCACTCACTGGTCTATAGGCCTGGGGCTCTCTTCCGTCACCTCTCCACAGCTGGTTCCCATCATCCTTCCGATCTCTGCTAAGTGTCACCTTCTTAGAACATCTTCTCTGACTCCCCTTTCTACAAGCACTTCTGCCTTCCTTTATTCCATTCCTATTTTCCATCACATTCATTTTTTTTTTCCTTCCCGGTATTTTTTTAACCATAATCAGCAATTATCTTCTTTATATATTTACTTATTTATTTCCAGTGTTCCCTCCTGGAATTTAAGTTCCATGAGAACAAAGACCTTGTCAGTCTTGTGTGACACTGCATCTCCTCTAAGTCTTGGAAAACATCACAGATACTCAAACAAGAACTGTGGAATGAATGAAAAAATGAATTCAAGCTCCATCATATCACAAGGTCTGCCGTTAACTGGGTCCCTGGCACTCCTTCCAGCCTCACCTACCAGCATTCGCTCACACGGACTAATGACACATGGCGCACCATGCCACCGGCTGTTGCACAACTAAGTCACTCTTTTTATCGTCTCCGTAATGATACACCGGCTACTGCCTCTTGCTGGGACATCCTTCACCTCTACGCCACTCAAGTCCGATTCTGCTCAAGGCTCAGTTTAACTGCTATTTCCTCTAGGATTTCAAATGAATCTCTGTCCCAAGGCAAAGTTAAATGCAGCAGTAATTTGTTAAGATATCTGCCTTTCAGTAGGTGGTCCAGAAGTGTACGAACCGAGGCTCCCTCACACCTTCGTCTTGAACACTGTGCCTGGCACACAAGAGAAATGTCAGATGAACGAGTGAGCTCAATTGGACCACCACTTACTGCGCACCTTCTATCCCCCAATCGCTAGGCTCAGCGGAGGTCCTGCTGAGGGTTTCCCATGTTGGGAGCAGCATGCTTGAGTGACTGGGTTGCACAGATCACTGAGTGCATAAGATAAATGAATTCCAGATGAGACATGAGAGCAAAGGAAAAGCGACACTGAAGGAGCCAGCACTTCCTAGTTTTGCTTCTGCTGCTACAGAAACATTTAGTCCAAATGAGCAGAGATTTCCTGTGTTTCCAGGAGGGCCTCCAGGTCCCTGGGCATAAACAGTCACAATCCAAAACCCCCCACTAAGACACAAGAAAGAATCTTCAAATACAATATTCCTGACATGCTCATTAAGCTATTTTGGAAAATTAATGCCAAATGATTAAGAAGTTTAAAAAAAAAAAAAAACCCTTTAGGTGTAATATAATAAAGCATCTCCCGGCAATAAAATTCACCCATGGCAATAACATTCCTTCTGGAGAGCTTCGTTTCTTTTCCACTCTTAGGTTCCTAAAGACCATTGTCATGAAGACCATTACAGGATTCAAGGGAGAATAAAATGAAAAGGATGTGTGGGATGATTTTTCTTTTTTTTTTTTTTTTTAAATACAGAGAAGTGACACACTTACATACCAAAATACATGAGCCGCACGTTAGATAAAATCACAATTATAGTCAAGGATACATTTCACTGTTTATCCACAGCACACACTCAAGAAAGTACTCTATAAGGGAACCATCAAAAGTCAAACAATTCCCAAACTTTTTCTTTCTGAGCACAGGTAGTAGTTAATATTATTCATTCTTGTATGAAAATTATAAGCTTATGTGCCCATGTCTCCGTGTTTAAAAAAAAAAAAAAATGTAACACAGAGCACTTCCCAGCTAGATCCAGCTAATTCTTTTTCAAAGCAGTGCTCTTCTCCCAGTCTTAGCCAGCATCATGTGGGAGATGACCGGGTCCCTATACTGACACTTCTTTTTACTTCATAAATACACTGTCTACATTTGCCCGCTCCTACTAATATGTTTCCCTTTGTATTTTATTTGGATAGTGTTACAACCGATTTTAATGATGTCTTGTATGAGCACAATACTATCACTTCTAAAAAGCAGATCATTTTCTGAGTTAGAAGGCATATCCGGTGCCCCTGCTTACAGGTATGTTTGAGGCAGAGAGAAAGCAATTTCTGTGCATAAATGGACCTTTTATCAGATATGTGCTCATATTCCTGTTTCAAATTTATGTCCCTTGATCCCTAAATGGTTTTAAGAGAAAAGTAGACTTTCTTCTAACCATGCCAAAGCATCAAAATCAGAACTCATTTGGGGGGGGGGGGGAGTACCACCAAACCACTATGCTACAGACTAAATCATGTGACATCAAAAATAAGTTTTCATTTAGTTTTTACCACTGAGTGGCTGTATAGCCTTAAGAAAGTTACCTTTTGAACCCATCATCAACCAAGTAGTGTTCATTAAATGCACACTCTGTGCTAGAACCCACTTGATAAACATCTATCTCGTGCTCCACGTTCATATTCCATGCCTTGGTTGTGATTACTTCTGAAATGACCTCAACCATTCTAAATGACTACAAATGACTTTACATCAAGGGTAGGAAAAGACTGACTTGAACACATAATGTAAAAGTCTTGAAGGAAGCATCAGTTAAACTGTATTTTTTACAACAATCAATGGGCTTCTGGAAAAGACAGAGGGCAAGAGAGAGAGGAGAGGCAGGCATCTTTATCACTGGGAAGGACAGTGTAATCCATAGTGATACCAAAAGAACAATCATTGAGTGATTAAGGATGAGAACTGCCAGGAAAAATAATAAGACAAAATTCAGTTAATGACCTTTGAGAATGTGAGATCAGAAGGTGAAACAGAGACCTTTCTGGATAACCCTGTAAACCAGATCAAATTTTTTTAATAATTATTTTTTTATTATGTTAGTGACCATACAGTACATCCTTAGTTTTTGATGTAGTGTTCCATGATTCATTATTTGCATATAACACCCAGTGCTCCATGCAATACGTGCCCTCCTTACTACCCATCACCAGCCTATCCCAATCCCCCACCCCTCTCCCCTCTGAAGCCCTCAGTTTGTTTCCCAGAGTCCATAGTCTCTCGTGGTTCATTCCCCCTTCTGTTTACCCCCCCATTTAAACCAGATCAAATTTTTATTCTGCTGTCCATAATGAAAACCAGAGACATCAGCTCCCTTACCAAAGTTGAGTTCAAATTTAGCCTTCTCTGTCACCAATAATCCATTAAACTTAGTTTGCAGAGAAATAGAACCTCCTTTTCAGAAAGAAGAGTGATATTCTCTTTGGAAACAGCTCAAGTGTCCATCGGCTGATGAATGGATAAAGAGTGAAATAAAAAAAGAACGTAATCTTGCCATTTGCTATAACATGGATGGAGCTAGAGAGTATTATGCTAAGTGAAATAAGCCAGTCAGAGAAAGACAAATACCACATGATGACACCCATATGTGGAATTTAAGAAAGAAATGATCAAGGGGTGGGTGGGGGGTAAAAAAAAAAAAAAGAGGGAGGCAAACCAAGCAACAGACTCTTAACTACAGAGAACCAACTGATGGTTACCAGAGGGGAGGGGGGTGCGGGAATGGGTGAGATAGGTGATGGGGATCGAGGAGTGCACTTGCCACGATGAGCACCTGGTGTCATAGGGAAATGCTGAATCACTGTATTGTACCCTTGAAACTCATAAGACACAGTATGTTAACTAACTGGAATTTAAATAAAAACTTAAAAAAAAATAAACTGCAGCAGCTTTAGGCAACTAAATCCAAAATCAAAGAGGGTTGTTTAATTTCCCCTCTTGAAGTTCTTACTGTCTTAGGGTATTTTAAAATAAAATAAAAATCCAACAATAAAACAGCTCAATTAAGCCTAATTTGCGTGCTTCAGCATCTGGCTGGGTGACTGCTCCCGTACTTCACACTTGTACAGCAAAGCACTTTTTAATTAAGACCACTCATTCTGTTTCCTCTGTACCAAACAACGATGAGGTTCTTGTTTGGGTACAAAACTCTCCAGGAAAAGGCTTAATGTAACCAAGGATTGTGTTTTTTTCTTTAAGTGCCAGGCAAACATTGGTTCAGAGTCTAGGCTGCCTGACCTACCTTAAAGCTGATCTCAACTTTATGTTAGAGATGCTAGGATTTTATTGCTACCATATAGAACTTAGAAATAAATGCACACAGGTGTGCAGGCACACATACACAAAATCACTCAATAATCTTGCATATAAGCAACATAGCTTTGGTGTGCTATCCCACCGTGGAACAGAGTATGTGGTGTGTTACAGAAAAACAGAAAAACACTCTTGTTTTTGGGGATTGAGGTATTTAACGTTTCTCTACTTTGCTGGGACTTATATTTAAAATGCAGAGAACCAGGGGCGCCTGGGTAGCACAGTCCTTAAGCATCTGCCTTTGGCTCAGGGCGTGATCCCGGCATTCTGGGATCGAGTCCCACATCGGGCCCCTCTGCTGGGAGCCTGCTTCTTCCTCTCCCACTCCCCTGCTGTGTTCCCTCTCTCGCTGGCTGTCTCTCTGTCACATAAATAAATAAAAATAAATAAATAAATAATAAAATAAAATAAAATAAAATGCAGAGAACCAGACCTCAGCTGACCTTTTATGCCTGCCTTAGCTATCAGAGTAGAAACACAGAAGAATATGAGACTCCAAAGCTACGCTTTCTACTCAACTAATGGTACGTACAAAGAAACATCTCTTAATTAGCCTTACCCTGAGCTAACTTTCTCTGATCTGCCATGTATAATTAAATATGTTAGCAAGACAGAAATGTGAGATACAGCAGCTTTCACACCCAAATTTTCAACTCCAAATTTATAAAAAGATAAATGTGGATTTTTTTTTTTTTAGTTGAAAGCCCATCTTGAAGTATTTTATTTTCACTCTGAAAACTTTTCAACATTATGTTAAAAAGAAGAAAAAAGAAAATGGGTGGTAAAATTAGTAGTAGGGCTGAATTTTCAGAGAAGAGAATACTAAAGCAAACTAACAGAATCTCAGGTGCCCAGCCAAGGACCTGGTACCCCTCAGAAGATAAAGAATTCCCTCTCAAGTCTGTTCTCCCCCCAGGCGCATGTGGTGCCCACGCCACTGGTCTCTCACTTCTAGAAGTGACTCTGAAAGCCACAACGTTGATACAGGGCAGGAAACATCCAGCACGTGGGCACTAAAGAATGCTGACGGTGGCTTCCAGCCCCAGACACAGGGTGCCTCTTTAGGGCTAAATTAAATGAAATTATATTTTATCCCTCTTAATTTGGCACCCTTTGGAAATGTGAAACCGCCTAGAGAAAAATGCTCTTTATATAACGAAGTGAAACAGTTTTGGAATATAGGCCTCTCCTATATTTATGCCTAAATATAACTAAGACATATGAGTGATAATTCACATTGGGTTTATAATATGTGAATAAATCGTTGGGAAAAAAAACTGATATTTTACAGGCATTTGAAAATAAACCTAGATAATATTTATAAACCTAGCGGAAGATGTATTTGATTAAACACATTTTGACCTTTAAAAGTCTTAATACTTTATTTTTTTCTTACACGAAGGATTCTGTTGTGGTGGTTGAATCAATTTACACATCCAGAGCATATAACACAAAAAGAACTTGCAGTAAAATATCTTGTTATAGATAGGTTTTCTTACAGATAAAAATAGAGATAAATAATTCATGCTCTTATCACAATAACCTACCAAGAAAGAGATTAAAATAGAGTCCATATATGCAGATAGCTTTTCAATATCATCTCTTATAAATGCCAGAAAGGTTTTCCTCTGTGTTGGCACTGTAAGTGTGCTTTAAAAAGGTAGTATCTATTGGACTAGGCACATTAATTCCAATCATTTCATTAAAACACATGCGCTCACATGCGCGCACACACACAGACACACACACACACACACACAGACACACACACACACAAAATCTCTCTATTCTGGGCAAGTTTTGAAAGGCCATCTTGAGTAGCCAAAAGCTCTCCAACAATTTCTCCAAGACTTCATCTTCACTTTGACAGACTGCTCAATTTAACCTTGGGGGAGTCCTTCTGAATTTCCCAGACAGACCAGAGGTTTAGACACAGTTGAAGATTCTGTGTTTGCATAAACAACTGTTTACGCTAAAAACTAGTTCAGAGTTACCTTCAAAGCTGGCTCTCAGCCACTTAAGCCGGGAGTCAGTGAAGTAATGCCATTCCACAAGGGGGCTGTGGTTCAGTTTTCCTGGTGACCTGTTTTGTTTCTATGTTCTGCCTCTCCCAGGCTCACCACCCATCCTGCTGTCCTGGTCCTATTTTGCTGGAATGCCTAGTGTGTGGCCCCTTGGTTGGATGCTAAGTACCCACCCCCCACGAGCGGCCTGATTCTTCACTCTTCCCTGGCAGGGTCTGCAGCACGGAGGCCTCCTGGCCCAAAGGATCTTGCTACAGGGTGCGGGGCTTCTCTCGTCTTGTTCCTCAAGCCTGGCTTGGTTCCTCCCACTTTCTAAGCTTCGTCTCTCAACTGCTCATTGATGCGTATGCTCTCATCCTCGGCACCGGTCTGCACCATGTGCTTGGAAGTTTCTGAGCTCAGAAAGTCTCACACAGTGTTAATTCTGCTCTAAATGCAGTAAAGTAGAGGGAGGGGAGGGGAAAAAAGAGAGATTAAAATGACAGAACAGAAGTGCTGTTTCAGCCAGGATGTTTCTTCTCCCCCATCTCCTATATTAAAGTGGGCCTGATTTTCTAAATTCAGCAGAAGAGCCTGAGAAGAAATATTAGCTTTTCAGTTAATGTCATTCACACAAGGAATTTGTCAGAAGAGTCTGCATTTGAACTTTTCATGTCATCTCATGTACCTCAGAGGGTATTAAGCTCTATAAAATACAATTTCAAAAGTGAAATAATTCTCCATTTTAACTCTATAAGGGAGTCTCAGGGAATGTAAAAAAATAAGATAAAAAATAAAAAAAAATAAATAACAACCACCTCTGGCCTATTCCTAAAGAGAGAATAAGTAGAGTAAGTAGAGATATTTCCTGGCCAAATAACTAGAAGGATTACAACCCTTAGGGTCCCTATTCCAAAGGCCTCCAAATCCCAGCAGGTCTGGCAAAGCAGAATGGAGAAGGGGCTGGATATACATTACAGGAAAAACAGAAGCAAGTGGTTAATGGTTTTCTTAAATGCTGCAGAAAATGGCTTATGTGTAAATAAATACAGTAGAGTATAGAGATGAACGAGGAAGAGAGTGAAAATGGAACCCAAGGGACCAGGAGGCCCTGTTCTCAGCTAGCCCGCCTGCACTAGCACAAATCAGACCTGGAGAGAAGCTCTTCCTCACTGTGTGGTTCCTCCCCTTCTCCTCAAATGGCTACTAACCCACCACCATAGCCAGAAATAAACTCATGACGCATGTGCTGTATTCCCCACCACCTGTTTTTTTTTTTAATTTTTAAGAAGATTTTATGCATTCATTTGAGAGAGAGAGAGAGCAGTGGGAGAGGCACATGGAGAGGGAGAGGGAGAAGCAGGCTCCCCATTAAGCAGGGAGTCCAACATGGGACTCCATCCCAGGACCCTGGGATCATGACCTGAGCCGAAGGTAGATGCTTAACTGGGCCCACCACCCTTTTCTTTAAATAAGGTAAGAATTGCCCAAAGTAGCTTTTTATACTATTTTGATGGCTCCTTTGTTATAGGGCTTTTGTCTTAGAGTCTCTGATTATATACTTAATGATTCACACAAGCTCAAATAGTCCAGAATTGGCCCAATGTTATGGCTTTATAGGAAACAGAAAACCTGTGTCCCAAGAACAATCTTCTTGACCTTTCTATTCTCAAAGTCATCTTATGATTCGAGAGGTTTGGGAGAACTACATAGAACAATGATACAAGTGTGTGGTCAAACAGATTTGGAAAACGCTGGGTTAAACATCAGGACTTTTCGGAAGATGTAACATACAAACATGCGGTGCGGATCTCTAAGTGGGGAAGACAGACAGAGGAGGTCACAACTATCCAACTCATTGGACTATCTTGCAAAGTTCTGGAACATGAAGATGAACTAAAAGATCCCTACAGTCCCTTCCAGCTTTGTATAACGCTTCTGTTTCTTTCTCATCAGGACTGAAGGACTCAAAGGAATGATTAAGGGAAGTAAGACAGTCTTCTTCCAAAGAAAATCCAAAGATTGATAGACAGATACTATTATCAGTGTTTTGGTGATGTAAAGAAGGAGTGATTTGGAGCCAAGCTGACTTGAGTTCAAATCCTGTTCCTGCCTTTCGCTAGCTGTTGTGTCCTCAGAAAAGTGACTTAATCTCTCGAGCCTCAGTTTCTTCTTCTGTAAAATAGAAATAGTATTACTACGACTAACAGTACTAAGATTACTTTGTAAGGATGTCTGAAATAAATTATCTGAGAGAGCAACTACCATACCTTACATATAATATAGCTACTTTATTTCAGTTATTCATTTATTTATTTCAATAATCACCAAGGTTGAGATCTGGTCACGATCACCTGGTTCAGGAAGAAAGCTTGACATCAAAAACACTCAAAATGTCTTTCCACTTTAGGATTTTATGAATGGCTTTCAGATTTGCTGAATTTTGCATGTCTACATTTCTTTAACCAAAATCTTGTGTTCTGTATACATCACATCACAGCCTACCTAATTCCCCCACAGCTTTGTTCTGCCTGCCCCCTGAGACAATCACCAAAGCCTAGGAAGGTCCCCCATAATGCAGATCTTGAAATGATGTGAGCTGGAAGCAATTAACATGTCCACGCTCTCAGAGGAAAGCTGTGCTACACGTCAGTTATACCGAAGAGCAGTCTGCTATGCCAAAAGGGAAAAAAAAAGTATAAATTGTTTCTCTACCAAAGAGTGCCACTGAATATTGATTTTTCCAGTCTTTTATTTTTTTTTTTTCAAGATTTTATTTATTTATCTAACAGAGAGAGACAGCCAGCGAGAGAGGGAACACAAGCAGGGGGAGTGGGAGAAGAAGAAGCAGGCTCCCAGTGGAGGAGCCTGATGTGGGGCTCGATCCCAGAACGCCGGGATCACGCCCTGAGCCGAAGGCAGACGCTTAAGGACTGCGCCACCCAGGCACCCCTCCAGTCTTTTAAATAGTCTGTGTTTAGAACTTAGAACAGTGTTAGAACAATTCACTTACAAATGCATGTAAAGAAGGTTAAAGGCCTAGCTTAAATCTAGAATAAGTAGAAGTGTAGAGAGTAAAGTTAAAAACAGCCCTCTGATAAGATAAACATATGCTCCTTAACCAAAGATGCAGTTAGCATGCAGTAATAAAAGTTGGTGGAGGCATCCTTCTAAATATGGGTGTGGAGAACACACTCCTGCTGTTAGACAGCCCTTCGAGAGGTGATGCCAACCCAAGAAGATGAATTTTCTTCTAGCAATGGGATCAACTGTTTCTTCTGGGCTATCATTCCTTTAAGGGACGTTGGCCAAGTATCTTTCATTTATATTACATTTTTTGTGAATAAAATATACTTGCAGTTCTGTAAGTAGTTGTCCTTTAATTAGATACTTTTAAATTCAGTGCTTTTGTTGAAAGAGAAACGAACACTGATTTATAAAGAGGACAAACTGCTATCAAATTCACTAAAGGAATTAAAAAGTGGTCCCTATCTTGGCAATGCCTCCAGGCTAGCTCTTGACCTACCTTAGTTTTGTATCTATAGACCCAACCTTTCTGTTCAGGTTTAAACTTGCATAATCAAGGCCACTCCTCGCTCCCAGCCCCATCTGAGAAACATCTCAAACTAAACATCCCCCAACTCTGCGCCCGATTCCCCAAGATCTTTCGGGTTTGTTCCTTCTCATCTCTGTTGTCGGCATCCCTTAAAATTCCTTCCAGTTCTAAGAAACAGAAAACTCCAACTAAAACTGACTTGAAAAATAAGGGAAATCATCATCTCACATAAGAATATTCTAAGTGGCTCCAGAAAGTTCAGCTAGTATGGGCTTAGTTCTTTCTCCTTGCTCTATAGAACCATCAGTGTACCAGCTGGAGTCAAGTCCAAGAACCAGAACGCACTCCAGAGATTTTTAGCAAGGCTAATTCTATGTGGGGACGTTGGTGCTTCAGAAACGACTGGAAGGGCTGAAGGAACAGGCTGTGGGCTATTTCTGCAGCAAAATTCCCAGAACAGTATCCCACCAGCCACAGGCAATTAACAAGGAGCCACTCCCGCTGAGGCCACTTCCGAGCCCTAATGCAACTGAGAACCTGCCTGGGGACATGCTGAAAAGTGAGGAAGGCATATTTGAAGCTGTTGCTTGGAGCTCAGGAAGCTAGATGAGAGAGCTGTCACCACGATGCCTGCCATTCCAATCATTCTTTAAAACTCAGAAAGCTGGAGAAGGGACAGAGGAGCATGCCTGCAGGGAACCCCCACATCCCCACAGCTGTTCTTGCCAGTGGATGAAGGCAGAGTGCTGCTGGAAGATGGCCTCCACCCCCCTTTCACCTGCCAAAGGGCGCAGGAATGCATACAACTGGGGGAACCCTTTCTGTAACTCCAATCCGGCTAAAAGAGAATCGGAGAATCCCTGCTGTTAGTTTCCCTACCTTTCCAACTTGAATGGGCTAGAATGGAAACTGTGTGAACTAGCCTATACAGGAAAGTCAGCTTCCTGCGGTGAGTCCCCACGGAGGAGCATGATGGAAGTCAGCAGCAACAGGGCTGCCGGAGCCTCTGATGCAGTCCAACAGCAGAGACACAACGATCCCTTCCTGAGTCACGGTGCAGAGCCCCCCCTTCAGTCTTGTTCGGCCGATTTAGGCCACTCATGGCCTCACACCAGAGACCAGGCAATGCTATGGCTTGACAGGCTTAGGTGGGACGTTGGTGCAGAGTCAACCACAGGTTCCCTCTAAATCTCTGCTTACAAAGCATCAAATGAAAGAGATCTTTCCTAACAACCCTGTCTAAAGTAGCCTCGCCTCATGAATGCCATGTCCCCTACCCCACTCATAAACCTTCACGTCACTTACCATATTCTGAAGTTATCTTGCCCGCTTAATTCCTTCCTTGTATATTACCTCCTTTCCCTACCTGGATGTAAGCTCCATGAAGGTAGAGATTTTGTCTCTCCCTTTCACTTTTGTAACCCCATGATCTATAATGATGTGAGATACATAGCAGTTAATTGAATAAATTGCTGAATGTACACAAGTATGGGCTATCGCCCATTACTAGAAAAATATATCATCACTATGGCTTTTATATTCTTCTCAGGCCAGTTTAGCACCTAAGTTAAAAGAGGATAAAAAAGTAAAAGCTATTCAATTTCTGTGTGACCTATAAAACTAATCTATTAACTGGGTTAGTCTCTTGGGAGTCAAAGTTTGGTCCTACTATGTGCTGGTCATTATATCTTACCAGGGTCCTAGGCCTAATGAGCTCTACATAACACATGAGGATTAACAGTACAATAAAACAGCTGCTACGGATGGCAGTATGTCACTTCCTATCAAAATTTAAAACAGGATTATCAAGAAAAATAGGATTACCCTATGATCTAGAAATTCTACTTCTGGGTATATACCCAAAAGAATTAGAAGCAGCGTCTTGAAGAGATGTCCACAAATACTTTAATAGCAGCATGATTCATGATATCAA
This sequence comes from Ursus americanus, assembly GCF_024610735.1. NCBI lineage: Eukaryota > Metazoa > Chordata > Mammalia > Carnivora > Ursidae > Ursus > Ursus americanus. The sequence goes on along the minus strand of NC_142140.1, from coordinate 30,262,103 downwards.
AAGGCAGAAGGAACCCTAGTGTTCCCTGACAGATAAATGGATAAACAAAACAAAGTATATACATACAATGGACTACCTAGACTTGTAAAGGAAGGAAATTCTGACACATGCTACATGAGCCTTGAGGGTTTTTTTTTTCAAGACTTTATTTATTAAAATTTTTAATAAAGACAGAAAGAGAGAGAGAGCACGCACAGCAGGAGTAGTGGCAGAGAGGGAGGGAGAAGCAGGCTCCCCAATGAGCAGGGAGCCCAGCCCGACACAGGGCTTAATTTTAGGACCCTGGGATCATGACCTGAGCCACAGGCAGATACTTAACCAACTGAGCCACCCAGGTGCCCCAAACCTTGAGGATCTTATGCTAAACAAAATAAGCTAGTCACAAAAAGACTGCAGGGTTCCACTTACATAAGGTACCTAGCATAGTCCAATTCATTAAGACAGAAATTTGAAGGACAGTTGACAGATGGTAGGGAAGGAGGAAAGGAAAGCTGTTCAATGAGTAGAGAATTTCAGTTTTACAAGAAGGAAAGAGTTCAGACTGGCTGCACAACTGTGTGAATGCATTTAACATTACTGAAATATACACTTAAAAATCATTAGGGGCGCCTGGGTGGCTTAGTTGGTTAAGTGTCTGACCCTTGGTTTCAGCTCAGCTCTTGATCTCATGGGTCCTGGGATCCAGCCCCATGTCGGTTCACACTGAGCGTGGAGCCTACTTAAAATTCTCTCTTTCCCTCTCCTGCTAACCCCCCCCCATTAAAAAATCATTAAGATGGTAAATTCTAGGTTACGTATGGTTTATCACAACAAAAAAAATCAAAGAGTAAGAAAAAAAAAGAAGGGTAGGATAAGCCAAGCACATTTTATGTAAATTACTTAATCTGTATAATTATACAAGATAAACACTGTGAATATCCCTATTTTTAAAATTCCGATCACAGAAAGGTAAAGTTAGCTTGATCAAGTTTACATAACTAGTTAGCAATAGGACGGGGACCAGAATTTCACTCCAAAGATCATTCTCATAAATAGCACATGGACGCACAAAAAAGCAACAGTATTGTGTTCTCGAATGGTCTATTATCCTATTTAATTGACAGACATTTCCCCATTCTTGTAGACTAGCAATTGGGTGAACATATTCAGACATACAAAAGTTGCTTCTAAATTAAGTGAGAAGATAAGAAGCCTTGCACAAGGCTAAACTTGTTTAAAAAGTAAAACTTCTTCAAAATAAGTAATGAAAGTTAGCTGTAATAGTTGAGAGCATAAGATCTAAAAATATTTAGGTCAACGGACAGAAGAGAAGGCCAGAAAGAGATCAGAGAGTAGAAGGCATCATCTGTGAAGGCGGTAGCCCAAGCCCCCGGGTAGAAAAAAACTGGGCAACAGACAATGGTGGAAACCATGAACAAATTACTTACGGGAAATAAGTTAAATCTCTTCCTCCTGTCACATATTAAAATAAATCACATTCACTAATGAATTAAGAGCAGAAAATGGAGCCAGAAGATAATTAGAAGAAAATAGGCCTACATATCTGGATGGGAATAGACTTTTAAGTATGAAGACATTAAAATGACAAAGAAAAACAGGATACATATCACTATAGAAAATTAAAACCTTTAGTTCCCCAAAACTGTTATAAACAAGAGGAAGTGAAAAAACGATATGGGGAAAATGTATTTGATAAATGTATTATAGACTAGTAGCTAATATCTTTAGATAAAGAGCTATTACAAATCGATAAGATGCAAACACTTCATTAGGAACCTCGGCTGAAACCATGAATAGTTCACATAATAAGAAATATATGTGGATAAGTACAAAATGAAAAACATTCAACTTCACTACATTCAGTTACCTACAATTTTAAACAAAGACACAGCATTTGTATTAGGAAAAAGGCATTTTTTTTTCTATAAAAGTATTCAGAGGCTATAAAAAGGAAGGCACACGTGAACACTATCAGGACAAATCGTTATCTATATCAAAGTATCTATACATTCCCTTCTAGAAATTGATGTCGAGATTAGTATCAGAGATCCCCAGATTAGTTCTAAGAAATTTATTGGTTTTACGTTTTAAAAAAAGAGAGTAGTTAATTAAATTCTGATATTCAAGAGCTAATATTTGAAAGCCATTAAGAAAACAGGTTTTCAAAGGATACTACATATTGCAAAAAAAAATGTTGAAAGAGTGAAGTGTAAAAAAATAAGCAAAATATAAAACGTGTAAATATATATGTATATATACATTTTTTTAATATACAAAAGTCCCATGTATTTGCATTTAGCTATAGAGAAAAGCCTTAGCAGGAAATTCATCTAAATATTAATAATGGTTATATCTAAGAAGTAGAATTAATGTTGATTTGTTTTCTGTTTATTTTTCTGTATTTTCAAATATTCTTTAGTAAGTTGGAACTGTAATTGGAAAACATTCAATGATATTGTAAATACTCACTTTCTAGATCTATTAAATCTGTTAACATTTATTGTTGACTATTGTATTGTGCTAAGGGACTATGACAGGAAAAAAATAAAAGCAGCAACAGAAACAAATATAACTCCAGATAAATGGAATACTCTGGGAAAAGAGGCATATGTCGGTGCAAGGTTTGTAATGCAAGTAAAAAAAAAAAAATTGAAACATGAAGGCAGGGGAACCGATATTAGGTGAAAGCCAGAAAGGCTTCTCAGAGAAGGTGGCATATAGGCTTTATATGAAAAAGACTGGAGGCCCCTCTGGTGGAACAGTGGGAGAAGGTTCTCTCAACAGTGGACTTCACCACTTACACTGGAGCCCTAGCCTCCAATAAAAATCATGAAGTCCATCTTCAGTACCTCCCTCTTCTTGCTTCTCCACCAGTTACACAGTTCCCTTCTTTCTCATCCTCCTCCACTGTTTACCTAGGAGTGAGACAATCCTACAGCTTTTGGGAGCCCACTGTGGACTACTGTCATGCCAGTAAAGAGTCCTCTTAGTTAGGATCCAAGGATTCACTCTTCCTTGGTATTTGTAATTATACACTTAGTCTACCTATTTTCTAGTGGTGAAATAAAAGGTGTCCCCTAATCTTAAATTAGTTTCAAGTGTCAGGAAAGCAGGAGGTAGGGAAGTTTAGCCAAGAAGACAGATCAGAGCAACCCAAATCATACCATGTGGGAAATGATTCTTCATCTATTTGCAAATCTTTTGCTCTTATAAGCAATTTTGATATGGTAGCTATTTTTCAGAAATAAAAAATAGTGAAGGGATACAACTACACTTACCTTCTATTTTTTAAAGGCTTATTTACCGCTAGTAATTTCCTTCCAGGAAATAAGTTACAACTGAAAAGTGTCATGAAAATATTGCACAAAATGCACCATGGGTTAAAAATATATGAAGATTTAAATACAAGAAATAATCTCTGTTAAATATGTCTTCTAGAGAGATCCACCATGTCTCAATCCTTAAATTGGAAAGTCAGCAGAAGATGAACTGAATCCCAGATGTTAATTGCACAGGCTTACTGGATTAGAACTACAGATAATTAATTGCTCAATTTTAATATGCATTAGACTAAATGGATGATAAGATTTTCAGTAGTCACTTTTGAGGTCCAGAAGGAAAAGATTATTTCTTTACAGGCTTGGGAGCCCTAGGAGCCAAAGACATTTAAAATGTCTATATTTAGTGCGTAAGAAGTTAGGTAAACAGTAGAGGTTAGGGAATGAGGTAAACTTCCAGAGAGAGAGTATAGAAGTTCAACTTCAAATTACATTTCCCTATTTGAAATGTAGAATATAAATTTGTATGGGAAAGAAGGTTTTAATTTTTTTTTTTTTACTGCAACTTCAGTGATTAGCATTCCTGTCCCATAATGCCAACATTAAATCCAGACAGATCCAAAGTCCATTACTTCCTATCTGAAAAAAAAAAAAAAAAAAAGACACTCACTGTTTATCGCCTAGATAATTAAATTTTTTATGTCCTCAAGAATTCAGGAGTGTGCTATGGTTAATTGGGAAAATTGTGAATTGTGTCTAAGTTGTGCCCCCACCTTATTTTTATTAAACTTGTAACAAAGCAAATGATGAAGAACGAACAATTTGCCCATGCTGAGTGTCCAGACAAAAACATGCTGAGAGAATTCACACGGGCAGATACCATTACAAAGTTTGCTGTAGAGGTAGATGATGAAAGTCAAGAAGATGCAGGACTGGATGGACCACCGCTGAGCAGAAAAGAGTCCCCTATCCTATCAGCATAATCCTTGGGCTGCTCAAACAGAAGGAAAACCACCAACCGCAAGGACCCTACCCTGACATCCTGGAGTACAAGGAAGGTTAGCCTGCTGCACACCTTGGATATCAACTCTCCTGGTACATCAGAATCACCTGTGGAGCTTGTTAAAAAAGATGGGATTCTGGGCTCCCTTCCCCCCAAATTCTGATTTCAGAGGTCAAAGTGAGAGCAGGCTAGTCTATGATTTCTTTGAACAAACTTCACAGTGAAAGTTCAGGTAGGTTTGATCATTTAGTTTGACTTTTTAATTTAATTTAAAAAATTAAATATAGAGAGCATTCTGGTGATCATTCACTTTATTGGAATGACGGGATATGCTCAGGGGCGAATGACATAAGAGAGGGTATAATAATATCAAGGACTCCCTGTTGTGTGTCTTATTTCAATGCACTTTAGAACTGTTGGTCCCCCAGAGGAGAAGGGACTTTCCCAAGGTCTCAGTGAATTAGCACACAAAAAGAGGTAAAAATTGGATTCTCTGCTGTAATTATAATTGTCCAATAAGCTATAAGTTAGTAAATATTAATGTCTAAAGGGTCATTGCCATCTTTCCTAAATTTCAAGATGTCTATTCATACATTTTGAACATAAGTAAGTAGAGATGCATCTTACAGTTGTTTACTATGATGGCATTTCTTTTTTTCCAAAATAGAAAATCAATGGTGTTCTTACAACCAACAGCATCACAGAGTCAAGGATGTATGGGGTGTGTTCGTGTGTGTGTGTGTGTGTGTGTGTGTGTGTGTGTGTGTGTGTAATACATGTACCATTTCTCTGAAACAAGGCTTTCTATTAATTAGTTCTGTCTGCGTGTGGCTTATCGTCAGTTCTCAGTTAAGGAAATCAAGACTCACCTGGGCTAAAAACCGAAATAAACTCTTGGATTATACCTGCCTGCTACCGTCAGCATGTAACCCCTGACTGTGTCTTCATCTGTTCCCACTACTGCAACACTAGTCTCGTGTGTCACAGAGTGGCCACATTTATTGTGGTGAAACACATATTGGATCTTGTTACTTTCTTTTCGAATCCCACTGTTCCCCAGCACTTAAGAATCAAGTATCCAAACCCCAAATGGTATTTAGAATCCTCTGAACTCTGTTCCTGTCCTTCCTTTCTGGTCTCATAGTTTTCTGGTGCCTCTTCCTAATGGTAGATCAGCCCAATCCCTCTTTTTATTTTTTTTATTTTTTATTTTTTTTTAAGGATTTTATTTATTTATTTGACAGAGATAGAGACAGCCAGTGAGAGAGGGAACACAAGCAGGGGGAGTGGGAGAGGAAGAAGCAGGCTCATAGCAGAGGAGCCTGATGTGGGGCTCGATCCCATAATGCCAGGATCACGCCCTGAGCTGAAGGCAGACGCTTAACCGCTGTGCCACCCAGGCGCCCCAACCAATCCCTCTTTTTAGAACTAACAGCCTTTTTGCCACATTTCTATCAGTTGAAACTTCCAAGATTTAGCTCAAAAGTCACAAATGGCTGACAGACACATGAAAAGATGCTCAACATCAGTCAGCAACAGTGAAATTCAAATCAAAACCACAATGAGATACCACCTCACACCGGTCAGAATGGCCTCAATTAAGAAGTCAGGAAACAACAGATGTCAGTGAGGATGCAGAGAAAGGGGAACCCTCTTACACTATTGGTAGGAATGCAACCACTCTGGAAAACAGCATAGTTTCCTCAAAAAGTTAAAAATAGAACTACCCTACCACTAGCATTTGTACTTCTAGATATTTATTCAAAGGATATAAATATGGTGATTTGAAGGGGCACACGCACCCCAATGTTTATAGCAACAATGTCCACAATAGCCAAAATATGGAAAGAACCCAGATGTCCACTGACAGATGAATGGATAAAGGAGATGGAGTATATAAATATATATATACATACACGCACAGTGGAATATTACTCAGCCATCAAAAAGAATGAAATCTTGCCATTTCTAACGACGTGGATGGAATGGGAGGGTATTACGCTAAGTGAAATAAGTCAGTTAGAGAAAGACAAACACCATATGATTTCATTCATATGTGGAATTTAAGGGAAAAAAAACAGCTGAACATAGGGGAAGGGAAGGAAAAATAAAATAAGAGAAAAAAAACAGAGAGGGAGGCAAACCATAAGAGACTCTTAACTATAGGAAACAAACTGAGGGTTGCTGAAGGGGAGGTGGGCAGGGGGATAGGGTAACTGGGTGATGGGCATGAAGGAGGGCGCATGATGTAACGAGCACTGGGTGTTATATGCAACTGATGAAACACTAAATTCTACCTTTGAAACTAATAATACACTCTACGTTAACTGAATTGAATTTAAATAAAAAAAATTTAAAAAGTCGCATCACCCAAATTTTTCCAGTCCTCCCATCAAAATTCAGCATTCTAGCAGTGGGTTGGACCACCAGCATGTAACAGCCCAAAGCCCTACCACATGTGTTCCAGTCTGTCTGCCCAAATAGATGATAAGCTTCTTGACAACCAAAACTGGGTCTTAATCATTTTAGTTTCCCCCACAATGCTCAGCACAATGCACTGCATGTCGTATGTATTTAGTAAGCACAAAATATCGAGCAAAGTCAGAACTGATCCTGAAGCCAGGTGGCCGCAGGTTAAAGATACTATAAATAAAGCTTGAACTGAAATCCTTGGTCCCATGCTGGGCACCTGCAGATCTTTATTGGGTTCCACCATGGACGGTATAATTCTAGATAATAGTATGCTGATGATGCACAAGCTTCCCCCTCGATCTTGGCTAAACCCAGGGATGCAATTTCCTATCTGATTAAGACGATGACAGCAATAAGAACTGGATTATAAAAATTTATTGTAGGGTTGAGAATGCAAGTCTAACTGTGGATCAAATGGGAGACATTCTAAAGGGCATTTTTTAAAAGGAAGTGGTTGAGCAGCCTTTTTCAGAAGAGCCAGTAACAGCTTTCGCATCACACCAGGTTCTGGTAACTGTCTAATTTCAGGGCAGGTACCCATTCTCCCTTCCGCAGGATCTAGAAAGAGGGCGGCGATAACTATCTGTTGCCCAGATGCATCAGACTATCAATTCTTACCACAATTCTATCTCGGCTAGGTGATTTTTACCATTCGTTTACCTAGAAACACACAAGCTTTATAACATATCTGTCCTCACATAGCAGTTCCCAAGTTCCGCCTTCAGATTTACATTATGAGTAATGATAAGTTTTAAATGAAGTTGCCTTCTTTTTGACATAGCAATATTCAAAGGCTTTCTACCTAAAATCCTAGAAGATCCTTCGGGGTTTCCTCTTTAGCTCATCTCCAGAAATCCTCAAAGGATATTAAAGAATCTTGAAATATTTTTGTGGTTTGCATTAATTTTTTTTAACCATTGATCGTGTCTTTGTTGCAATGACCCTCTTAAAGAGTGGGCAATTCAAACTACCCCTATAATGGCTCACTAGCCTCAGCAATCACAAAGGCCTTATGTCCAACATTAAGGGTAGTAATTATATGTTGTGTATTAATGCTACTAAATATACTAAAATATTTGAATGTGAAGTACATACTTACTAATGTAACTATTATATATATACACACACATACATTTTTATAATTACCAAAAATGGCAGTGTGAGTCCTTGATCTCTACCTGGCACATTTCTAAGCACTTGAAATGCATTTTTTTAAAGATTTTATTTATTTATTTGACAGAGAGAGAGACAGGCAGCAAGAGAGGGAACACAAACAGGGGTAGTGGGAGAGGAAGAAGCAGGCTCCCAGCAGAGCAGGGAGCCCGGTGAGGGGCTTGATCCCAGAACCCTGGGATCACACCCTGAGCCAAAGGCAGACGCTTAACGACTGAGCCACCCAGGCGCCCCTTAAAATGCATTTTTATTATATACCCACAACATTCCTGGGGACAAGCTTCATCTCCACTTTACAGACCGGGAGACTGAGACCAAGGTGACGTTTGGAAGAAAACAAGAACATTAACAAAGTCTTAACTTGACAGCCTGCCATTTCGTCCTGTTAATCCATCCCTGCTTCTGCCAAAGGATTCATTAAATAGTGTAAGAGAGTTCATTTCATGACTTCATTTCACCTAGGTAACTTCCATCCTGATAAAAGAACACATTACCCCTGTACCTCAACTGTCCCCTGAGGCCACAGCACTGTTTCTAAATCCCAGCCCTATAATAAAATACAACATGTGACCCCGTGAGCTACATCCCTTCTCCACACCTCTGCTCTTGAAACTCTACATCCCAATTCTATGAAGGGCGTCACAAAAAAATATCCCCTTAAGTTGGACTTTCCCCCCAAAGCCCAAGCTTCTCTTTCCCACGACTTCTTAATGTCTGGTCATATTTTGGTATCTATAGTCAACAAAGAAATAATCATTTTTTATAAAGACTTGGTTTTATTTTACTATTTTTCAAACCAAGAATCATTTATCATGGCTGCTAAGTATAAGCTGCTTTCCTGGGCAGGAGGAGACACACAAGACCAAGAACTCGAAGGACCTTAAGTCCTGAGAGTAGAAATGACAGAAATGCACAAAAAAGTAAAAATAAATAGATAAATAGTTTAAAAACCTGCAGCTAAAAAAATAATTTAACACACAGAGATAATAAGAGATGTTATATAGCATGTGATTGTCAACTGAATTGTACTGCTAACTCTTCGACAAAGAAGCAGTCGCTCCAGGCAGGAGTCATTTCCTCCTCTGGGGGGGGGGGGGGCTACCAGAATTAGAGGCAATACACATTAAACACTCAACCTGTAAAACCAACTCAGTAAGTTATTATTATTAATATTACTATTATTATCATAAAGACAACACACTATATGAGTGTGATGTTGACCATTTGCAAAGAAATTTTGCTCACAACCACCTCGTTAGATAAGATTCTATGATATGGGTCATCTGACATAAAACGGGAATTTGGGAGAATGTGGAACAAGTTTGTGCTGAGTCCCTGCCTTCAAGGAACATCTGAGATCATGAAATTAAGCTAGGAATCATGACGATTGAGCGAGGATTGTTTCACCGGGAATGCAGGAGGGATTTGAGAAAAACACAAATGTCTCGGGTCTCAACCAGACGGTTGAGATAGAAACCTAGGATTTAGGTAAAAAGGCACTGGTAACAAGATCACGGGACAGGTTTAAGTATCTCAGAGACCATTATGCAGTAAGAAGTGGCCTTGTCTGAAAACATTCAATTTAGGACACAAAGGAGAAGTAGGGACCCATATTTACAGCCTGAGACAAGTGATGAAAGGATGGGATCTTTTCTGGAACCAGGGCTTCAGAGAAGTTATTCATTTGGAAGCTGTTGACTTAAAAACCCACAGTGAAGTCTTACAAAAAGAGAGAGACAACTTCTTACAATTTACACCAACAGAAAGCACTTAGGAAGGAAGAATAAATGTTAGTTAAACTTTAAAGATTAAATTACAAATTTACTCAACAGATTTAAACTTTCACTGCACAAGTAGCAATTTTAAGTCATAAGGGATCTGAAATGTTTCCAGAGTTTTAAAATCGACCATTTTACTCTAGTGAAGAAAGATCGTTGCTTCTAGTGCTGAGCACATAGCAAATCCTCTCCCTGGTAATCGGCTGGTATAATTTCATAGTTTCATTGAAATAATTTTACTGCTACCTTGCTGGTTTTCTGTTAATTATCATTTCAGAATAAGAAAAACTATTACTTTTAAAACCTACATTAAAGAGGGCTTAAGCAAGCATAGGAAAGGAAGGCAGCATGGGAAAATATAAAAAGACTCTATTAATATTAACAGTTATAGTTGGACACTTGTTCATTTAATAAATCTCTGCAATATTAGCAAGATGGATGAGTAGTAGCACAAATGAGAAGAACATGAGATAAGCGATCATTTGTTATCATTACTGAGATATAAAGTATGATTCAGTGTTTCATAATGGATGTTAAATTTGATTTAACATATGGTTGGCTCATTTGCTGAAAACTATCCTTAAAGATATAAACTCATTCTAAAGTCAAAGCCATTGTCTTAATAGCAGGCTTGGAATTATCTCTCCATAAAAGACTGAATAAACTCAAGTAAACACAGGCTTGGGGAGAGGATATGCAAAAGGCATTTTTTTTTTTTTTTTGAAAAAACAAAACAACAACAAAAAAAAACCCCAACAAAACAAATGTCCATATACCCAGACTCATTGAACATATTATAGAAAGTAATGTTGCCCACACTGAAAAAATAAAGAATTAATGTATTTTTAATACCCATACAGGTAGAGTCTGTGGAAATATTCAAATGATCAGTAGAGAAACTACCCGGATTCTAATTGTTACAGCAGCTCCTTAAGAAATCTTCCTTTGTCAACTTCATCTCTATAATCATGTAAGTTCCCACCTGAAACTTAGTGGATTAAGCAGATCACTGAAAGTACTGTTAAAATAATTTATAATCTATCCTTGCACTTTGGGAGTGATCCAACCTGAAATGAGAGACACTTAGAAATATTTGTGACATGAGTCTACTCCTATCAGCCACTCACATTTGTCTGAGCTCTCAGTTCTGTCAAGAGAAATACATAAAAGCATTTGAACAATTTACCTTCTGAAGACACAAGACCAGTTTGAAGACTAGGGGTCTTTAGCAGTCCCTGTGCTAAGCGAGTAGGTGAAGGCTTATTTCATGAGTGGTGAGTATCTCTTCTAAAATCAGGTTCCTTAATAAAATGTCTACTTTACAAATAGAGCTTGAATCTTCTGTTTTTAACTGATGACTGTGCCTTTCCACAGCTTTGGCTACCTATTCCTATAATCCAACCCACGCTCATCTGAAATAAGAGCCTGCTAGGCAGCTCCATTGCTGTGCCTGTGAAAATGATCTAGATGTGGGGAGCATTATTCTACCTTGTTACTCGCATTAAATCAGTACAGGTTGCCTCTTGTCCAATCAAAGCGTCATCTAATTCACATTTAGTTATCAGATGCACATCTACAAAAAGAGAACTTCAGCCCGAATAGCTCTATGTACCCATCCTTAGGTTATACTCTCTAGTGAGTATTACTTTTATTTGGTGTGGATGTTATTTACTGACAACACGAATCCCCATGGTTGACACCAACTAGCCTTGTGTCACTGAATCAGTCACCCCTACTCCCTGGGCTTTATTTCCTTCATTTGTAAAATGAGGGGTTAAATTCACAACAGTGATTCATGAAAAAAGTACCCACTGCCACGCTAGTTACACAATCCCCTGAGGACTTTGCCAACAGGTTAGACCTGAGAATCCAGGGAGCCCTGAAAATTCTGCATTGTAATAAGTTCCCAGATGATTCACATGGGTATCCCCTCTGGAAATAATGGGATAGACATAGCTAAAACAATCTACGATATTATATACTGAATCCATTCAACCATTAGGTGAAAAAAGAAAAAAGCATTCTGAGTCAGATCAGAAATCCACTGTACAGAGACACCTAGTAGCCCATCCAAAAAAAATGACCTCAAAAGGCCATGGAACCAGAGTAGCCTGATAGAGATGGGGAGCCCAACAGTCAGAGTTTAGAGTTTCCACTCTGTTCTCTTCCCGGCTCTGTGATTCTGGTCATGTCTATTAACCTTTTAAAACTTAGGGTTCCTTCTCTATAAAATGGGGATAATAAATCCTACCTTAGAAGGGGATTGTCCAAGTTAAACAAAAAAGATGCTTGTAAAGTACTTTCCAAATCCAAGTACGCAGGGGGCGGCTGCGGTTGGGTTTTACTTACTGTTCCATTCTTTATAGCATTTAGCCCACAGTAGGTGCTAAAGAAACAATGGTCTGAAGGAACGGAATTTAATCCAACTACCTACTTATGAGATGTTATTCATTCAATTCATCCTTTTTGGGAGCCTATCATGAGTGAGACACTGTGATAGTCACATTGCCTGTTGGGTCCACATCCCCACTTTTTTGTTTGTTTGTTTGTTTATTTTACAGAGGGAGGGAGAGGCAGGGGCAGAGGGAGAAGAAGAGAGAAAGAATCTTAAGCAGCTCCATGCCCAGTGCAGAGCCCAACACGGGGCTCAATCTCATGACCCTGAGATCATGACCTGAGACAAAATCAAGAGTCAGACACTTAACTGACTGAGCCACCCATGTACCCCTCCATTCCCCCACTTCTTGCCCTACTCTAGACCCAAAAGGCTGACCTGCATGGACTACACTGACAGGCTTCTTGCCTTCTTGCTTTCCCGGCAATCTGGTCAGTGAGAAGATCAATGGAGAGAAAAAAGGGAGGTTAAGTTCCCACTCAGAGATCCATGGCTCTTCCCAAGGCAGATTGCTCTTCCCAATTTCCCCTCATACCAACGCGCAGGATCATTCCTTCCCTTCATCTCTTTCGGCTTGTGTCCTGACAGCCCCAGGGCTGCTCCCTCCAGCCTCCTTCATTACTGTGATTCCCCTAAATGCCACCCACACCTCTCTAAATAGAAATAGCCCCTTTCTAAAGAATCCTTCCCACGCTCATGCTCATTTGACTGTGCCCTCCGTTCTGGTTGGGAGTCCAATATAAAAATTATTCGGAGTTTGGGAATAAGGTAATAAACAAAAAAGTCATCATCTCTTGCCCTCATGAAGTACTAAAGAGGACCACTGTGATAACAAAAATCACAATAAACAGCTACCATTTATTGGACACATACCACACGCCAAATTCTGCAGAAACTGTACTTCTGAAGCTGGTATAGTATTACCTCTATTTTGCCTTTTACCTTTTACCTATTACCTTTCATTTTGCAAATGAAAAAAACAAAACAAAATCCGAGGCTCAGAAATATAAAGCCCACATAAATATTAAGTGAAGGAACTTAGATTCAAGCCAGGGTCAACCCAATCCAGAGCACACCGTCTTAGATACTGGGGGAGTGCCAAATTTACCTCAACAATATCCTTGCTAGATGGACCTTCAATGTGAGTATAAGAAATCCCCTCTTCCCGTGCCAAATCTGGCCGTGCACAGAAAGCCCAATTTGGAAGTCGAAATCCATCCTATCACTCTCACACACCCATTTGTTGATGAGTTCCCTCCGGTGTGAGCTAACACATGTCTCCAGAAAGATGCATTCTTCCATGACTACAGGCTTTGTTCAAACCAGCAGATCTGTCATTTTCTTGCACAAGTCAAGACAGATGCAGATAAGATAAGAGAGGACCTGGGGAGTATCCTGGGACTTCGCAGAGGGATCAGGCACCTTCCTGACTCCCACTTAGGTGATCACCCACTCACCTGAGCCACCCCTTCTGTACTTATAGGTGGCCACCCTCTCTGACTGGCGGCCAGAGCTCAGCTCACCTAATGTTTTGAAAACACACACCCCAACCCAGGCTGGGCTGACAGGCACACAGCTGCACCAACTTTATTAATTAGTACCCAGACCTTTTGAGAATTGATTTCCACTTTGATCCTGGCCTGCATATTTCTATCTCGGATATCTAAACAGCAAATCATGTTATCTTATAATTAAGTGATAATCTTCATGGCAGAGAAGATGACAGGACTATAAATGGCTTATGCCAGTGATTAAAATAACTTTCACCCCCTTCCCACTTAGCCCTGGAAATGTTCTCCAACTTCACAAAGCTATTAGTTGTTAATAAACTCTCCATGACATGAGCCTCATTCCCATTCGACAGAATCACGTATCCACTGAGTTACTCTTCAGAAACCATATACACTTTATTCTTTTTTTTTTTTATTCTTGATGCTTAAATAAGCACACCCTATTGCCTTAGAAGCCTACACAACTGCAGCAGAACAATTGACCTTAATATTCAGATCGGTAAACTTTGAAGATACGCACACACAATATATGTACTAAGGAACTTTAGGGTTAATGTTGATATAATACTGAGCATTTAATACACAGAATAAGTAGCTGTAAGAAGGTAAGTTTGACTTCAAAGAGCACACTGAATTTTGTTGACCATTTGTTCTATACTAAACACCATGGTAAGTGCTCCAGATAGTACAGTGAAAGGCTATAATCTCTACCTTTAAAGCACAGCAGAGCCAAGTGCAAGGAGAGGGGGAAAAAAAAATTCTGCCAAGCAACTGGTTGCCACAGTAATTGAGGACTGGTTGGAAGTAGTGCTGGGATTGACCAGCAAGGTCTGCCATTAGGGTTGAACATGGGAATGACGCAGTACATTCAATGAGCGTTGCACAAATGAACAAACTGATGCATGAATGTCATCTTTCGGACTGGATTGTGAGCTCCTTTGGGGGTTAGCTCCAAAAACGCCAAACACAGTTTGTTGTACCTATCTATAATTCTGCTGCCATTGTGGATGCCTCATTGATATTAAACCTTTCCTTCCCACTTATTGTATCTTCTTTATCGTTCCCTTCTTCTGCTTACTAAACACAACGTGAATTTCTGCACCTAAATCCTACAAGGAGGGTCTCCTCTAAATGAATTCAACAAACATTTTATACACATGTATGTATGATAATCCTTCCCTATCCACACATCAAAGGTATTTTAAAGCCAACCTGCAAACTCTCCCAGACTACATATCCTTGGTCACATTCTCAGTCTCTTAATAAAACTGCAACTAATTCTTTTTCTTCTAAGTAATACAATATGTATATAAAGTACTGGGAGATGCCCTAATTCCACCACAAGTAGTAAATTCACTTTTATGCTGCTATGGACAGCCACATTTTTTTTCTAGTTATTCTAAATCCATGCCATCTTTCTCATTTTTATTTCTTGATGTTTAGGACATTTCAATTGTAAAATATGATTGTTATCCCCTATGTCTCATTAATCCTTGGTGCCTTTTATGCTCATCCCAAACTTTTCGAGGTTTCATTCGCTATAAAATCTAAATTAAGGAGAGAAAATCCTCTCACATTAATATCTAGACCATTTCTGAATTTAGGGTCTTAGAAATATGTAATGTATTATTATGTCTTTTACCAAATGTACTGAACTTTTAATTTTTATATGGTCCATGTTCTTAGTGATGCTTAGATTTCCATTCAAAAGACATAGTTCTCTTTACCCAATACACACTTGCTGTATCTCTCGGTTCTTCTGTGTCTTTCTGGGATTCTCTGTCTCTCCATACTTTGCCTTCTCTTACACACACACACACACACACACACACACACACACACATTTCAACATCCAAATTCATAGTCTGTGTGTGTTTGTGATTTGTTGTTCCTCTTCTACCTTTGTTAGAAGCTCTTCTTCCCCATGCAAGCAAATTTTAAGAGAAAAAGTGAAAAGGAACCTTGCAGAATAATCATTCTGGTTGGTTCAAAAGAAAAAGTACCCAAGTGTGACACTGTCTCTAACCAGCTGCATGATATCTGCCATATAATAACTGGCTTTGGTTTTCTCATTGCAAAAGTGGAGGGTGAAACAAGACTACGGCTAGAGTACTGTCTAGATCTGAAATGATCATGATTATGAGTCAACGTTTATTGCACTCGGACATGTGTGAGGCATTAAGCTAAGTGCTGCATGAGATTATCACTTGTAATGGTCACAACAATTCTATAAAGTAGGCACTGTTGTCAGTCCTGTTCTATCACTGAGCAAACTGAGGCTCAGAGAAGCCAAGTAACTTCACAACTGATAAGAGACAGTCTGAGGCTGGAACACAGGAAGCATGACTCTCAAGTTACACATTTGGCATTACACTCTCATATCAATTGATCTCCTATATTTTAAAAGGATTAAAAATGAGAACATTTAGGGGCACCTGAGTGGCTCAGTTGGTTGGGTGTCCAACTCTTGGTTTTGGCTCACGTCATGGTCTCAGGGTCTTGGGATCCAGCCCCATGTCAGGCTCTGCGCTAAGCACGGAGTCTCCCAGAGATTCTCACCCTCTCCCTCTGCTCCTCCCCCTGCTTGAGCACTCTATCTCTCAAAAATACATGAATAAATCTTAAAAAAAAAATTCAGCAGGTGACTACTGTAAACAATGAAATTATATACAGAAAGTAATAGTGTAGACCTGAGAGTAATTTTATGCTGTATGAGAACTAACTGGATTTTAAATAAAAACTTAAAAAAAATTAATAGCACTCATAATGTTGAAAAATCTTCCTCTCCTAAAACGACTTGGACTTGAAAGGAAGTCAAAAAGCTCAAGCACATTTTTTTAAAAAATATAGTCACTAAATCCATGTATATACACTTCATATATACACTTTTAATTAATACCTGTATTCCCATGAATACATATAATCTCATGCTTACATGATTATACAAGCATTATTCTAGTACGTTCCACTGTCAACTTGTCAAGAGCGCTGTCTACACTTCGCGCCCTTTACAAAAGAAACTTTCTATCCAGGTAGGGCCACTACAGCCCTGTCCCCACCATCCCCTCAGGCCAGCACACACAGTTGTGTCTCTTTCTTTGCTGCACTGAGAAGGCTCCCTTCTTTGGCATGTCTGCTCCCTGAGTCTAAACCCATGAGCATCCCCTACTGTTGTTATACTAGTCATTGCTCCCCAGCACTGCGACAAGAGCCTTCAAGCCAGGAACCTCTGCCACAGTCCCTTCTCCAGGCAGCAGCCTTATTCTCTTCTCAAAGCAAATCACACAGGCCACACCCTACTTAAAACCATTAATGACACTCACAGCAATGGAAATAAAATCCAAACACCCTTTCACTCTTTCCATGTTATCTGCTCAGATCTCCACACTCATAATATATCAACTGGTCTTTTTGACATTCATCAAACACAATGAGTTTTCTTTTCCAACAGAGGACCTTTGCATATGCTGGCCCCTTGAGATCGAATTACCTTCCTCTCTGCCTACGTTCTATAGTCAGTCCTTCTCATTTTTGGGGGGGCTGAGGTACCACCCTCTTCCAGAGAGCTTCTCATGTCCTTCTTATTTAAGTTGGTTCCAGCCCTGCCATTCCCTGTCTTACTTACAACTGAGAACTATTTTATTTGTGGGGGTGTGTCTGAGGGAAATATCTTCCCTGACTCTAACACAAACCTTGAAAGCAGGTTGCCCTTGCTCACAGATACATCTCCAGCATTTAACTAAGAGTATGCCAATAATTACTTGTTAAATGAGTAAACGTATGACCTTAGATCTGTTTACTTCAAGAGAAAAAAAAAAGATAAACGTTTTGATAAGGGGAGAAAAGGAAGAGGTTGGCAAAAGTTAATAGTTTTGGCAAACGTTATTACTAAACTTTGACAGATGTTAAAAGAATGGAGACAAGTCTTTAACATATTTGATATATCATCTCTACTTGGAAGGTAGGTTTAAAATTGTGTCTATGCCATTAGTTATGAAATGAGCGAAAATGATCTGTGTGACTAACAAGGGCTAAGAAACTGCTAAGTATTGGTGCGACTTGCTGGATGGATAGAGATCTGGGCATTTTCCTCCGGTCTTGCCTTCCTTTCTACTGGCTTATTTTTACACTGATTTTTATGGATCTTCATTCAACAGCGATGGTAAGTGAAATGAAACTCTGGAGAATGATCGGCAGTAACAAAGTAGACAGGAATTTTTTTTTTTTTAATCAGAATTTCCATTGCTGAGCCCACCATCTAACACATTTTATTATATGGGAGTGATATTTAGAAGAATATCACACTTAAATCTGTTCCTGAGTTAGATTACTGGAGATAAAGGAGATTCTAAAATTGTAACTAAAGGAGTTAATATTCAAACATCTACCCAATAGAGAAATTTAAAATATAGAAGTGATTTTATGCCTACTGAAATATGAACAACTACTAGGAAACAGGGATTTCATGGGGACTGATATTACAGAATCTAATAGAAAGCTGGTAGTCTTTATTATTGGAATGGAACATGTTTTATGGCTCTGAAAATGTCTGAAGTTTTAAAAGCCAGACTGGAGAGTGAAGACATGGGGGCCAGTGCTTGATTTGTGGCAGGAGGGGGGGCACACCCCAAACCCGTGAACCTTAAAATCAATTGTCTCAGCCAGACTTCAAGGATCTCCATGCTTCTGCCCCGCCCCACTCCACAAACTTCTACCCTTCCCTTGCTAATGAAATACTGGGAGACAAACAATAAAAGGTAAATTTCATTATTATACTTAGGCTGGACTCCTGCCAGGGGTCAGGGCAAGCATAGATATGCATGCGTGAACCTGTTTCTACAATTACAACACGCGAACAACGAAGTGGATGGCTCATGTCTTAAGCCTCTGGTCTATGGGCTACTGTGATGAAAAAATAAAGAAGGAAAAGTGGCTTATCTGAAGTTCGAAGACTGTCTTGGTGGTCTGGGGGGCGGGGTGGAGAACAGGGGGCAGAGTCCCTGACATGACCTACAGTGTAGCAGCCGTGACAGCATCAACATCTGATTCACACATTAGGCAGAGTCCAGCCAGCGTTAACCACCATAGTTACTCGTCATGTTTGGGGTTTTTCTTTTTTTAATCTTAAAAGAGGAATCATTTCAAACGACCTAAATCTAAAAATAGGGTAATTCATGCTCATGACTGTTTTAAATCGCATCAAAAGGAAAGAAGGGGAAGACACATACACACACATACGCATTTCCATTTTCGTGATTTTCCCCCTCCCGCGAGAAAGAGAAAGTACTGTAGCTTGTCATTCAATCTAAAATCAGATTTTGTGCCAGCTGGAATCCTATGTCTATTTATTACTGTGCACACTTTTTACACTAGCTATTTGTTAAAGACTGATTTTGCCACCACTGAGATACAATATAACTGAAGGTCCCTTCATGCAGTGCCAGAAAGATTCATTCAAGTGGGACCTTTTAGGGAGAAATGCTATTAGAAGACAGGTACAGAGGTACCCCTTAGTAACCCGATTCAGCTGCAGTTTGGGAGAAATAAAGTGTAAATATAAGCAACTGCCTAATGGATTTGGGCCGAGCTGGAGGTTGGAAAACATCCGTGACATTCACTTCATCTGCATCACGAGCTCAAATAAATCTACAACATCTTAAGCTCTGTAACGTACTTAGTCCCTTAGTTTCAGAGATACCTGGAAAAGATCATCTAATAGGAGCAGTGTCTTACTCTATTTCAGAGAACTGTTCCCATTTGTTCCCTATGGGAATTCCAAATGCAGCAGTTCTCAGCTTAGGCTATGAAGAAGCTTTTAAAATTCACTCACAAGCTTTTTAAAACGTAGAAAATCAGACTTTTGGGGCATGGGGCCATACGTCTTTATAAGTTTTATAGGCTTGTACCTACATAGCTCATAGAACGAGCACAACAGACAATCGATGATGGAATTCAGGTACACACGCATTCACACATAGATATGTATGCAGCCAAGCCTGACCTAGGTTTATGGGTCTTATGAGGCTTCATTTCTGCAGAAGAAGGTTCCTGATCAGCCTCTCCTGCTGGCCAAGACAGACAGACAGACAGACAGATACACGCCTCCAACGATAGGATATTTATCAAGTAGGCACTCAATAAGCATGGAGTAACATGGAGAAAAGTGGAAGGGAAAGGAAGAGAAGGGAACTAGAAGAGGGGAGGGGAGAACAGACAGGAAGGAAAGAGGGAGGCAAGGAGACAGCAGGGGGGCAGAAGGAAAAGGGAAGCAAGCTAAGCATGGCAGGATGGGAAACAAGAAAAAGAGGGAAGCTGTCAGAGGAGGTGTCAGGAAGACAAAAAAGAGAGGGAAAATGTTGCCACCAGTGTCAAAAGATAAAATATTTTTTGGGAGAGATGGACAGAGTCCAGAGATGGTGCCCACTGATGACGTCGTTCCTTGCCAGGAGCAGGTGCACACAAATGAATTCACCTGGGGCTCCGATGGTAAAGGGTCACATTCTCATAATGCCCTGAGGACCCAGGCAAATAGCATAAACAGAAGATTACAGGCAAGAAGATGCCTGAGGATTAAGCATGGCATCTATTTATAAAGGGGAGAACTGCGCAGGTCAAACAGCTAAGCCGAGATTCTGTCCCTAGAGCCTGGAGCTAGCAAATCGATTCAGATATTTGCGAAACACCTACAATAGAGTTTTAATCAGCAAGCTTTGCTTGAATAGCTGCAACCACCAGCCTCTCCAAGCTTCTTCCCTCATCCCACAGGGAGAAGAGCACAGACATTTCAACATTTGCTATGAGGTGGAGAGGTTTTACGTGAAGAAAGCCAGCTCCGATTTCTTTGTCCTGGGAGACGAAAATCAACCATGACTCACCTCCCAGAGCTTCTCATCTTGGGCACTGGCAGTGGGCTGAGGCCTCCCGAGCAGGAACACAAACAGCCCAAAAATATGTGGCAGAGACCACCACCTCGGTCAATGCAAACTGTGCGAAGGAAAGATGCTGATCTCCTCGCCTGCTGATGTTGGACATTTTTGCTTTTTTGGTTTTTGTGGGTTTTTTTTAAGATTTTACTTATTTTTCAGAGAGAGAGTGTGCACAAGCAGAGGGAGCATCAGGAAGAGGGAGAGGCAGGCTCCCTGCTGAGCAAGGAGTCCAACGTGGGACTCGATCCCAGGACCCCAGGATCATGACCCGAGCCAAAGGCAGACGCTTAACCAACTGAGCCACCCAGGCATCCTGACACTTTCCTTTTTGAATAGAAGTATTTCAAGGGGGGCAAGAGGGTGTTTGTTTCCTACAATTTATTATTATTGGTAGAGTGCCTCAAAATCTAAATCCCTCCAAATTAGCCACCATACCCATCCTCATAATGTTCTCATTGTATGCTATACTTTTTTTTCATAATTTTTCCCATCATTTATTATAATATATTCATTTGTCTTGCTTGCTGTCCATTTCTTCTATGAAACTGTCAACTCCACGAGGTAAAGGACAGAGTCTAGACTGTTCATCACTGAATCTCGGGCATCTGGCACATACTCAGTGTGGGATACATATTTTCCGTGTTGGTCGTTTGCCTGGCAAACAGCAGGAGCCCAACACATGTTACCTCTTGCTGCTAACTGTTTTGTTACATCAGCACACCTCCATCAGTGCAAGGCAGGAGGAGGAGAGGGGGGATGGAAACTGGAGAGCTCAATGTCAAGGGGATTTCCAGAGCTGTCCTGTCTTCCATTTCCTGACTACTAGAGGAGTACTAACATTTATACTAGCAGAGCCAAGGACTCCATGTTCTTCATCATGCCATAATAATAAAAAAAAAAAATTAAAAGGGTCTGTGGTATTATTCAAACTTAATTTTAATTTCAGATTCCAGAACCTCTTCACTACTACTGGAAGCCCATGTAAACATTTGACTCACATATCATACAACTTCCTGCTGACCTTCCTCCCCTTCCTATCCCAAACCTGCCCAGAGCTCTGTCTCATTAGGGCTGAGCTACTATCCAATTTCTACCTTACAGAGGGTTTGGTTTCAGAGTAACCTCACACATCCCAAATGACAAACAAGTGCGGGGATTATGTTTCCGATAACTCACACATGACCTTGAATATCGCTATTACCCACAATGCAACATGTACGTGTGCAGATAAATACACTGACCAATACCCCTTAAGGTGGGGTTGTGTCTCCGCAGAAGGGTGCCTTTTCCTATTGTGCACAAACATGCCCTACAGGCTCGTAACATTCTTGATTCCCGAAAAGGGCAAAACCCTACAGGATATGGTAAATTAAACCCAATGACTTGATAAGGTGTATTTTATCACCTCTGGTTTAATATTTCATCTGTTCCAATTAGAAAAAAATATCCATTAGAAACTATCTTTTTTTAAATACAGTATCCTTTTGGCAGTAGCATGAATACCTCCAGGGACCTGCATTATTTAAACAATTTTCTATTTCAAAATACACAGGTAGTGAGAAGCAACAAATTATTACATTTCCACTAAGTGCACAGGAACAACAAAGTTAATTAAAAAAAACAACACTGAAGCAGCCTTCCCAAATGGTAACCTGCCTCCCCAGGGCAGAATGGTTTCCTTTTAGGGAACCTCCACCTGGCGGCAGAGCCACCTTGTGTCAGTAATTAATGACATTTTAAAAACTGAACTCCCTTCTTACTTCTTTTCATAATGCAAACTGAAGTTGATGAGGGGCAAGAGTCCCTTTAGAACTCAAAATGCATTCTTACAAAGGCTTACATCTGTGGTTCCTACTCTGGAAGGGCTATAATTAGCTAGCAAGCTGTCAATCACTCGTGTCTGAGCAGTCACGTGACTAGGAGAGGAGGGCTGACGTGGTGGTTCACATGGAGCTCCATCAGGGAAATGATACGGATGGAGACAGAGCTGGGTGTAGGCTGCAGGAGTGACTCATGTACCAAGTAGGAATCTAAATTTTCTCTTTCTCAGGCATGATCTCCTTGTAACCAGCAATACCTAAAACTTCTTCAGGCAATCTGAGGCCTCTGGTTCTGTCTGTAAAGGAAAGAGGCTGAGTCATATCATCTCAGGCAAGCCAATCTTACTGAGTCAACATCTTTATCTGTAAAATGGGGATAGGAAAATCTACCCAATAAGTGTGCTGTAAAGATGAAGTGACACAATGTACATAAAGGTTTAACCAATGTCTGCGCTTGTGAGACCCTGAATAAATACCGATGGAAATAAAAGCAATGGCTGTGTGCGTATCGTATCTTGTGGCCCACAGACCTAGACAAACATTCTCTTGTCCATCACCGCCTCTACCTCATTATTAACTACGTATGGGCGGGGGTCTTTCCAACTGGGTAGCTTGATGCTCTAACGACTTTGTGAGGCAGCGTGATTACCTCCATTTTAAAGATAAGAAGACAGAAGCTCAGCGCACCTTCTTAGTGACTGAGAGCAAAGGTCTTTCACTGTGAAACCCACTTTTCCTGCTCAGTTACTCCACACTGGTACAGAGGTTTTTGGCTCTATGTAAAATCTACTCTTTATCGGTGCACACGAAGTCAAAAGTTACAGTGATCTTATTCAGGGCTCCGCACCCTGAAAAGTGATTGATGCATTTGTACACAATGTGAGCCATACTAGTGAGGGACTGGAGCCCAGAGAAAGAGAGTTTCCCGTTACTTGGCCATGGCTGAGAAAGGCTATATGGAATCCGAGTAACAACAACAAAAAATTGTAAAAAGTCATCTTCTCTCAGAAGATGAAGGAAAACATTTTTCTTGAGTTCAACAATGCTTCTTGTAGAAAGAAATTTTTTTGTCTAATGGACGAAATGAGTAAGTTCAAACTGTTGACAACACCTTGCCCAAAGGTGCCATTTGCTGAGAGACTGTAACATGCTCTTCAAAATGATCTGCACTCCCTACCTACATCTGCTCATTGCATCCTCCTGACAACTTCAAGAGTTAGGGTCTGTTATATTCAAGTTTTAAGTAGATACTGAGGCTCAGAGGAAGTGAGTAGTTATGTCAACCAAAATTGAGCTGCTCAAAATGGAAATAAAACAAGGAGATGGGGTACATCAGAGTCACTGGAAGGGTTGGAGGTGTGGGCTGCAGGACAACTCCTGAGGAATGCTGCTACTTCTGGCACTAGTAGGAAGGCAGAAACTCAGGAAGTCACTGACAGAACCATTCACATTGGAAAAATATCGATGGAATTGTGAACAAGAACCAGAAGGCTACTGTCACTGACCACTCTGGCTTTTATGTGAGCCACACTAGCAAAAAACCAGACACTCCACGCTTGCTTTTCATTAGTGCTGCAGTTAGAGGCTGGACCCTATAACACTGGTGCTAAAAACCAAATGTCTCCTCCAATATTCTAGCCAGCAGAAACTGTGGAGAACAGAGAAAAACTGGCCTCATCATACAAACCAATAGCAAAAAACCAAATAACCCAATATCAAAAAGGGCAAAGGACCTGAATGAACATTTTTCAAAAAAGACATACACATGGCCAACAAGTACATGAGAAGGTACTCAACATCACTCATCATCAAGGAGATGCAAATCAAAGCCACAATAAGCCATCACCTGACATCTATTAGGATGGCTTGTGTCAAAAGACAAGAGATAAGTAAATGTTGGTGAAGATGTGGAGAAAAGAGAACCTTCATGCACTGTTGGTGGAATGCAAACTGGCACAGGCACTCTGGAAAACAGTATAGAGGTCCCTCAAGAAATTAAAACGCGAACTACCTACGATCCAGCTACCCCACCCGTGGATATGTATTCAAAGGAAATAAAACCATCATCTTGAATAGGTATCTCTACTCCCACAGTCACTGAAGCATTATTCACAATATCCACTATATGGAAACAAAACAAAACAAAACAAAACAAAAACCTAAGTGTACACAAATGAGTGAATGGATCAAGAAACACACACACACACACACACACACACACACACCTGAACATTATTCAGCCTTTAAAAAAAAAAGGAAATCTGTCATTTACAACACCAGAGACAAACTTGGAGGGCATTACGCTAAACGAAATATGCCAGACAGACAAAGACAAATACTGCACGATACTACTTATAAGTGGAATAAAAAACAAAAACAAAAACAAACAAATAAACAAACAAAAAAGTCAAACTCATAAAAACAGAGTAGAAAAATAGTTGCCGGGTGCCAGTTGCCAGGGGGTGGGGGAAATAAGGAGAGGTTGGCAAAAATGTTACAAATTTTTGGTTATAAGATTGATAAGGTCTGAGGATTTAGTATATAACGTGATGACTATAGTTGATAACACTGTATTACATAATTTAAATTTTCTTTTTTTTTTTTTTTAACATTTTGTTTATTTATGTGACAGAGAGACAGCCAGCGAGCGAGGGAACACAAGCAGGAGGAGTGGGAGAGGAAGAAGCAGGCTCCCAGCTGAGGAGCCCAATGTGGGACTCGATCCCGGAACGCCGGGATCACGCCCTGAGCTGAAGGCAGACGCTTAATGACTACGCTACCCAGGCGCCCCACGTAATTTAAATTTTCTAAGAAAGAATTTAAATATTCTCACAAAAAAAAAAGAGGGGGGATTAAAAAAAAAATAAAGACATGGCATCAGAATGAGTTCTGCTTTCTAAAACTCAAATACATCTAATTGGTTAAAAAAAAAAAAAAGATCATATCCAGACCCCTACCTGCAAGGGAGTCTGGAAATGTCGCTTTTGACTTTTCTACTTTTTGGTAGAGTAAAGCACATGAGAAGGAGTTTGGAAAGGCTCCTCAGTGCCCCATCAGCATATCTACACCAGTAGGTATGCCATGCAAAAGGCAGCTCAGAATTAAAGGGTTTGGGAACCACAAAACAGGCAAGATCAAATGCAAGGAGACATGACAGACAAGGGGTTAACTGGAGAACTAAAAAAGAATTTAGTATAATGAAAGCAAAGGGAACATTTGGGAACAAGGCAAGGGTGAAGGTGGAGAGGCATATAAAGGGCCCAATGAAGTGTCTATCAACCTCAGCTTAAAAGCATTCTCAGCCTAAACTAGATATCCCTCTTGAGCTTCCAAGAAGCCTTGAATAATTCTCAACTACTTCATTTACCACACAGAATTGTAACCATTCATTTTCTTGTATGCTATACCACTGCCCTTAAGGATGAGGGTGGGAGGTCAAGGGCAGAGAGGGGCTTTATCACTCTTGTACCTCCAGGACAAGCATTCTCTTTGGCACAAAACAAAAGCTGAGTACGTATTTGTTGTATGGAATTATATCCTAACTGAACTTCTTTCAAGAATGAACATCCTATTAATTAAAATACAACTCATCATTCACTTAAAAAGGAAAGAAAAAAGGGGGGGGGTTCCTACCTTAATACCTTTCATTATAAAAACTGGTTGATATCAGATTATAGATTGCTAACACAATTAAGAATATCCCTATAGATCATAGATTATTTCTGTGCATTTATACATAGACAGGCCAGTTGTTTTACCAAGCAATCATTCCTGCATTTTGATACAGAACCTCAGTCTTCCTGTAGAGAAGCAGAGAACCTCCCATCACAGGAGGGGAGTCATGCGAGGCACCTGACCTCAGCTCTGGGGTTTCCAGTAGGCACACGATCTGGATGAACCAATGAGAGATCTCTGTGGGACTCTTGCTATGAGCTACCGAGAAAAAGTTCTTCTACTGAGGTTGCTGCTACTGATGACAGTCTCATGTTACCAATAGCTACCACAAAGAACTACGTAACCGAAATAGAAGCCAGCATAGCAGAAGTAGAGCCCAGAGATGGAGAGATACGGATTAACAATGTCATTTTGGGCACATGGATCTAGGTTACTGATCCTACCACTGGCCTGTGTGTGTGTGTGTGTGTGTGTGTGTGTGTCTGTGTGTGTATGCATTAAGAGGTCAAGTATGGATTCTGTTTTGTGCCACCAAAAGAAACTCAACATTTCTCTATTTGCCATAGCTGTCCTACTGGTTGAAGAAATGGTAATGACTAAAAGCACTGGAAGAATGGGACTCAGTCTGACAGACTTCAGTCTGAGTGATCCACCATGCAGCCAGTTTAAGGGCAGACAACTGGGGGAGACACAACCACCATTTAACCTTACTTAAGAAAACTAAAGAAAAACACAACAAGCCCTTTCCTTGTCTATATGCACAGATAATTGATTAATAGTAAATGATCATTGCTAAAATGGCTTCAGAGTCCTCCGAGGCTTTGTGAATTATAGACGTTTTGATGGAAATGTGATTACTTGAAGTTTCCCTCAAAGATATTAGTTATATAGTAATCAACGATACTGAAATAGCATAAACCCCATTAAAAATATCATTGCAGAGTCTCCAAATAATTAAGCCAAGTGAGATATGAAAGATCACAGCAAGAAGGCCTTATGACTAAAAGTATATAAATACCAGAGGATTAGCCAGTAAAATACAGGAAGAGCTGCTCTCATCTAGAATGGCCTTTACTTGTCATTCAAACTCATATGAAATGCCTAAAATCTGTCAGTATAGTAGTTTCTAAGTGATATGTCAACAAATATATTCACTGAGAATACTTATTCTGCCTAGAGCCAATGTTTTTATAAAAACACCCTAAAGAGTCAACTGTTAAATCAATAAAATGAATGTTTGAGCAGGTGTTTGGAATTGTGCTGATTTATCCATATTTTCCAGTTTAATTTCCACATTTACCATCAAACTTCTGCAAGAAAACATAAAATGTACCTGGAAGTATTATGCTCTTCATAAATACGAGGACAGTTGTGCTAAACATATCTGCACCAGTAAGGGGGATTCATAAATCACTTTCATTTGCTTAAATTCTTAAAGTTTTCTGTTTAACCTGTAGTGACTGGAATGTCAAGTGTCACACAGGTTGAATGGTATTTTCAAGTCATTAGCAGGTGACATTTTAATTAGGTCTATTTATGAGACACCCAAAGGAAAAAAAAAATAGAGGATGAGTAAGGAATGAAAATCGAATTAGACTCATGAAAAGAGAAAAGAACTATCCATTCCTTTGAGACTTTTCTTTTAGCATACAGAACAGAACTGACTGGTCAAGAATGTAGGACCTAAAGCCAGCCTTCACCAGTTCAAATCATAGCAGTGGCATTTACCACCTGTAAGACACTGAACACGTTCTGGCGACTGCATCTGCTTCCACAGGGATAAGGGCAGTACCTACTGCATGAGGTTGTTGTGGAAACAGGATTCAGTACTGTTCAAACACCATTTTTCATAGGGCCCAAGAGGAAAGAAGTGTTCAATAAATGCTAGCTATTACTATATTATCTGTAACCCTGCCTACTGGGTAAAGGGTGAATAGTGGTAGGAAATCATTGTTTCAAATTTAATTTGGATGTTTATATTTCTTCTTGCATCAGAAATGATGCAAGACATTTACAAAATACCCACAAGCAACAAAATAGTCAAACTTAAGAATAGAGGTTAAATAAACAGGTAAAACAAAGGTAGACAAAAATAGAAGCAGGGATGAGATGAAGAAGAAAAATCACAGACATATGGGTGCCATAATCAACTACAAATTTCTCTTAGGCTTCTCAGCATCCAGCACAAGAAAGTATGTATGCAGCACAATTTTCTATACCCATGAGATTAGAATACACGAAATGCCCAGGAAGAGTACAATGTCTGTGAGAGACAGCAAACATGGAGAACTAATGCCAATAAATGAAAAGTATCTGTGCGGAAGCACAGAATAACCACAGTAATAGTGTTGTTGGCCTCAAATCTTTACCCCTTCCTGCCATGGTCTTTGGGTCCATGTGTGTTCCCCAGACCCTTGACTTTGAACTTGGTCCTAGGATTTTCTTTGACCTTGATATATGGGAAACCACAATATTGTGTCCTACGTTCCGGTCCTTGACCTTAAAAGGTCTCAAGGATTTCTGCTTGCCCTACTGCATCTCTGCCTCAGCATCAGAAGTAAATGATATGCTTAGTCTTGCTGCTAGTCTAAAAAGGATGAAAGATTACGAAATCAGATCAGACCCTGCAGTGGGGAGAAGAGCCACCCTGCCGAACCCAGCCCAGCCCAGCTCAACCAAACCCCAGATGACTCACAAACACGTAAGCAATAATAAATGATAGTTGTTTTAAACCCCTGAGTTTTGGGATGATCTGCTTTTCAGCAATGGCAAACTAACAGAAGAACAACCAAATGACAGTTCATTAAGCAGTATATGTATTGGCAATTAAAAGGCAAAAATATGTATTCTAAATGTATTACCATGACCCAGATCAAAAAGCAGCATATCCTCACAGCTTCAATTTATAAACTTAACTAACCTCACTATTATAATTTCTGAAACCCATTGTAATTAATATAAATAAAATCAAATGTCTGCTGTTGCACACCATACTAAATAAAAATGCCCTGAGAGTCACCAAAACAGAATAATAGGTTTGAGATAATCAGTCATTTACTGGAGGATGAGATGTGAAGGCGGAGGATGGTTATAACTTAAAGTGACAGACCAACAAGTTCCAGAGTAGCACTGGGCATGACAAGTGGCCCCTATGTCTGGCACTCCCTAGGTACCATATGTATGAAGACACATTGGTTATAGAAATCATTATCTTCAAATGGGCACCTTACTCAAAAGTCACAACAGCATATGCTCCAAATGGTTGCACTGATCCAAGATTAGGTTGCTTCTCATGTGGGTAACTCTATCCAGCACAGAACAGAGAAGTAGTAGGGATTTATTTATTTAAGCATGGTTAATGATTCTCACTCATGAGCAAGGCTATTAACTATAATAACAATAGTCATAGCTAACACCTACTCATTAGCGTGAATGTGCAAGGCTCTGTGCTAAGCACTAACCAAGAATCATTCCATTCACTTCATGTAACATTCACGATACATACATGATAACCCAAGAAGGTAGGTACTTTTATTTCCTTTTCCAACCCACTGTGCCCTTTGATCTCACAGTTTTTATGGACAGATACTCTGCAGCTTGAAGAGGTAAACGACTTGCTTATGGTTACACAGATACTCCTTGTTTAAGAAGACATAGCGGACAAAATTAGGATAGACAAACTTGATTATTATTTGCTGTAGATAAGTCTTGAACATTTTCTGGCTTGATTGACATTTTAATTTTTTCCTTCAATATAAAGATTCCCAAATTTTACTGGTCTGTGAAAATATTTTACCAAATAGAAAGTATTTTGTAAATGGAAAGCAGTGTGATACAGTGTGAATATCTCCCAACTGGTTTAAAGAGAAAACACAAATTTCAGTAATATCATTTTAGAATATCCCACTGGTCTAGATTTATTCAAAAACATCCAGCCTAATGCCCCAACATTACCATTTAACTACCTCTGACCCATGTGAAATCCCTTTCTGTGTTCTGTCAGATGGACAACCTATAATATATTTCTCCTTTAAACTACTTTATACTGAAAATAATATACAGACCTCAGTGTTATAGGAAACTGCACTGTTGAACACACAAGGCTTTTTGTCTAATTTCTCTTGAACCTAGTTTCTTTTTCTTTCTTTCTTTCTTTCTTTCTTTCTTTCTTTCTTTCTTTCTTTCTTTCTTTCTTTTTCTTTTTTTTTAAGATTTTATTTATTTATTTAACAGAGAGGGACAGCCAGCAAGAGAGGGAACACAAGCAGGGGGAGCGGGAGAGGAAGAAGCAGGCTCCCAGCGGAGAAGCCTGATGTGGGGCTCGATCCCAGAACGCCGGGATCATGCCCTGCGCCAAAGGCAGACGCTTAACAACTGAGCCACCCAGGCGCCCCGAACCTAGTTTCTTTCTTGCCACGTCAAACAGATGACATAGTTTGCCCCCATATTACATGCAAATTATGTACAAGTTTCACCACTTTGGCTCACATATTACCCAGTGATTTCAAACAACGGCATGTGAGGCATATGATAAGAACCAGCCATAAATCTTACTAGAAATTAAATTCAAACCCAACAAACACTGGATATAAGCACTTCTAATGCATCTTTCTTCATAGCACATATGACCAAAAATAAGACCAGTGGAACTGTTTAAAGGCACTGAACACTGCAAAATCATGCAGTTCTAGGAGATGGGCATTCTGGTCCACCGTGTTCATTAATTATCAGAAACTAAAGCAAACAGAATTCACACATACAAAGTGATAAAAGAGAAGGGCCTACCTGACATAGCAGCTTGATTGAACTGATGATCGCTGGCACAATGAGCTACTTCTTATCGATTTCAGAAACAAAATAATCCCCTCTACTAGCTCAAAACTCCAGGCTGCCCTGTTTTTTTTCCCCTCAAACGTTATGAATCCTACATTATAACCACTGATTCACAAAGTAAGTTTTGTTGTTTCTTCCCTTGGCCACGTAAAGACTCCCCAAGAACAGTGAATAGTCTGTGAGGTTATGATGAGCCTTTAAGAAGTTCTAGAAATTTCCTAGTACTCCCTTTCGATATTTTGTAACACCCAACAGGAGCATGCAGCTTTTTAAAATCAGAACCTGTATGGGTTCCCACATGTTATCTACTACGTGATATAAAAGAACTATGTTTATCATAATGTCAAATAATTTGGCCAAGACATAACTTGGCTGGCTACATGTTATATATGATGGCAAACCAACCCAAACTAACTTAGGTAAAATAAAGGTGGGGAAAGGGGTAGGGAGTTAATTAGCTCACATGACAAGAGGTCAACTGATTTTATTTAGAATGGGTCCAGACAGTGGGGGTTGGGAAATGTTTAACAATATAATAATTATCATAATAATAATTATTATATTATTATTATTAATGGAGGGGGCCTGATTTCTGGCAGTTGCCAATTTCAAGCTACCCACATGTCATGAGCCAGCTCCCAAATTCCTGAAAAGTTAACAAAAGGCTCTCGTTCGCTGATACGAGTTAGCTCCAGCATACCACTAGATCTGGGTACTCAAATGATATCATAACCGCCCCCCTCTCCCCCTCTGCTTTCTGCTTCTCTCCATCTGATGTCATTTTCAGACGGGTTCATCCATAGGATGGCAAAGACAACAGTGGAGGGATTGCTCAGAAGGGCTGGAAATAGCATGGCTTCCTATCTGCCCTGTTACAACCAAACACTACAGCAAAGGAATAAAATAATTTGATCACCCAGTTTTGGAGCTAAAGAGAATGCGGGAGCTACCTTCAAATCATTTGGATGAAGCAGAATCCATCCTTACGGGGAAAGATCAGTTCTCCTAAGAAACTCTGTGCAGAGAAATACCACGAGGGCCATCTAAGTTTCAATAGCTCTAAGATTCAATCTACAGTAAAAGTTTATTTCTGGGTATGTAAAACAACTAGAACTCCCTACCACACGTCCACTTCCAATGAAAATGCAGGGCAAAAGCTTAAGATACAAAATAACGAAATGTGTCTTAAAGAAAAAATACCCTCTTGCAACATAAAGAAGCTATCTTCAGTCATGGAGAGATACAAAATGTGAAGATATATAATTGCTGCATAAATTTATTAATGGAAGTGCTAATGCCATAAATCGTACATCTCTTTTTGACACACAATCTTTTATTTTCCTTTCAATGAGGAAGAAAAAATAAAGGAGCGGAACTGGTAATATTGCTTGCAACTAAATTAGATTTTCCACCAGAGAAAGCTGTTTAGAAAAAGCTATTTGAAAAAGCAAAATAGGACTCACAAAAGGGTATTAATGAGCCCAACCAGGAGGAAAAAGCCTCCAACAATACAAACAAATGTTTGCAAAACCTCTTTCAGGACTGAAAGCCAAACGGATGCTTTGAACTTTCTATCTCGGCAGAAACTCCTTCACCTGTCAGCTGAGTACGAGAGCCAGCTGAAATTTTAGAATAAGAACCCTTCACTTACACTACAAGTCTTACTGAGGATTCAAGAGACAAGACCTCAGCAGCTCTGGGTTTAGAAGAAAACCGATACAGCCTGCCCTCGAACTGTGAGGCATTATAGGAACAAGATATAGGCTACGCTGCGTGTTGGCTCCCACCTTGGCCGCCGTGAACATCATAATATAGAGTTAAAAGTCAATTCCAAGGCAAGGAAGGGTCAAGTCAACTCTGAGCCTTTAGCCTGGATAGCTCTTTCACTGCTTGTCCATGGAGTTTTTTATTTTTTGTTTTAATCTTATCCTTATTTATTTATTAACAAAAGAACAAGAAAATGGCAGGAAAATAGCAAAGAAAATTTGAGCTTTTTCCCCAGGAAGAAAAGTAAGTTAAGGCCACCTTTTTGCGGTTTCTCTGTAACACTAAATCAAATCCGTTACAGGAATATGCCTGCTACAGCTTAACGTGCCACATGAGACGGAGCAGTTGGTAAATGACATTCAGAATTCTCTTCATCACTTGAACAAGTCCAGGCCCATTTAAGCATTTTTTCAGAACTATCACCATGTTCCCCAAGCGCTTAGCCGGCCCACTACAGGACAGTGGAAAACCAGGGGCGGGGGGGGGGGGGATTTGGAGGGTTCTGATTAACTCAACTGTCACAGATTGTTTTCCCTGAAGAAGGGAAATCCCTTGTAGTGATTTAACACGAAAACCATCCCTTCCATGCGGTGTATCAGATTAAAGAAGGAAGCGAAAGGGACAAATGCTGCCTGCTATGAGCAAGAGGAGGGGTTTTTTTGGGTTTATTTATTTATTTATTTGACAGAGAGAGAGAAAGAGAGAGCAAGAGAGGGAACATAAGCACGGGCAGAGCGAGAGGGAGAAGCAGGCCTCCCGCCGAGCTGAGAGCCTGATGCGGGGCTCGAACCCAGGACCCTGGGATCATGACCCGAGCCGAAGGCAGACTCTTAATGACTGAGCTGTCCAGGCGCCCCAAGAGGAGGGTCTTAAGATAGAAACATTTCCCTTCCAGGGATGAGATGGTCATGTTGACGAGAAAGTAATTTTTCACCTTCAATTCCAATGGCACACTGGAAGGAATGCTAAATGTCAGTTCTCTCATCAACATGCCATTATATGATGAATAAACCCAAGGTCCCATACTATGCAGCCATATGGATAAATAAGTGGCATGCATGGTAAGTAGTATTTTCAATAGGATAATTTTTTTTTAACAAGTCAGGGATGAGGCGACAGTTTGAAGGTGGGGAAAAAATAAACATTTTCTAGCATTATCTAGTGAAAAATAAATATTGTACGTGAAAGGATCTGCAGTGTATTTAATATTTATCTTCTTAAATTACACTTGACCTTTCTGTTAGAATTTCACCTTTGTACAGTTCGCTAATATCACATACAGTCTCAGTAGCATTTTTTACTTAAAACCACAAATATCAGGTGGAAAAATGTGTTTAGGGAGGTTTACCAGACTGCTTACAGAGGGAAGGTAATCAGAGATGGCATGTGAATTGTTTGACAAGTCAGACCGCAGGGAAACTAATGACTGCATACCTCTCAGGGGCCCCAAAAAGATACATGAAATTAAGGGTTATCTTTTGCAGAATGAAGACCTTACGATTTTTCAGTCTGAGTTAAATCCCTTGCACAGAAAAGAAAGATGGGTTATTTAAGTATACTGTATTTTTATTTATTCTTGGGCATAGACTGTTTTAATAAAGTCGGAACCTGTTTCTTATAAAATAAACGTACCCATAACAAAATGAGCATAAACATGACCCTTACTTTATTCTGCTATCTCTTCTTCCCCCCTGCATTCATTAGCTGCTGTTCTCTGACCTTGGCCATGTAATCCTTACAGCAAGCTCTCTTCCACCACCAAGAAGAGGTTCCCTCCACTCTGGTCACGTTTTTGTTATAGTTGTTGACATGCCCGGTAAAATAATTCCCTTTGGACACTAAAACCCCTCTCAGAACCAATGCCTTCAAACAACTCACCCAATCAGATCTTAAAGGCATTCAGCCACTGCTGTGAGAGTTGGAATATGCTTATGTTGTTTCTTTGTCTCCTTCAGCCTTTTTCTCTTCCGTTTTCTGGCATCTAGGCATGAGGGTTTAGAAAGGACAGCTATGAAGATGGGTACCATCGACCCTAACTTCGCAGAGGCAGTCCTGCATGCAGCTCCTAATAAATCACTGGAGACAGGGCAGCATTGGATTTACTTTTCAACATGCCTTTTCAGGGTCCACATTGATGGGCTCTGCTGAAAACATAAATGCGTTTCTTCTACTGAGACGTCTTGAGAACTCCCACTCAGAGTATCACGTTCTTTGTCCCTTATAAGGACAAAGCACATGAAAAGAATAACACGTAGTATTTTAATCGCAGTGTATCTGCCACTCCAGCCAGGAGCCCCACGATACCTAGAGGAAGCTCACAGAGGACAGGGAGCCTGAGGATACTGTGGTGCTGTCACAGGGCAGTGAACATTTGCTGTTCTCCATAACCCTCTCCCCCTTCCTCCAGCAACACTGGCATCATCTGGGGACTCAATCCTGCTCTAGCTCCGTAAGCAAGGCTCCACCCTCAGGGTTGAAGAACGTGTCCGAGGCTGAGCCAAAAGACAGAGTCACACTCCCTTGGCCACTGAGATTTGTTGAGTGATAGGCACATGACCTACCCATTCCAATTAGAGCAACTCTGAGAAAGTGCATACAAGTTATCGTAAAAGAAGTGTCTTCTTCTCTGCCAGAGCTCATGCAGCCATATTGCTACCACTGGTGAGGCCAGAAGAAGTCTGGGGGCCTTCATCCACTTAACGGGATTGAGGAATACATACCGGGATCTCTCTTTGGGGATAAAATATATTGGAGTCAATCTCTGTTGTCCCTACACTAGGCAGAAGGTGGCAATATTTGAACCCCTTAGGGCGAACTGCAGAAATCTGCACCTCAGAATTTTATCTGGCTTTGATCATTCTCTGATAGAAATGGAATGTTTAATATATATATATTTTAAAAATCAGCATGAACTGATATTTACTACACAGTAGAATTAAAGCATAATAGGCTTACTATGGTAGCATCATGGTCCATCAGGCGCAATGTTGGATGCATTCATACTGGCATCTTCCTACTGTTTTAGTGGGGAAATCATGTATTGAAAGAACTCGGATGCAAGAGAGTAGACCTAAGAGTTATCACAGATTTGTATTTCTGGCCATCCCCTTCACCTCTAGTCAGATTTAAGAATAGTATGGTCCTACCTAACCAACGACAAGGGTCTAAAATCAGCATATAAATTATATCATCATGTGATATGACTTTATCACATTAGTTCTTATTCCTGGGTTATATAATATGGTCCATATCTTCAAGATATATCAAGATTCCAATCACTTCTCACCAGCTCCACCATCACATCCATCAGTTCTTTTCTGAATTATTCCCTAAGCCCCCTATCCAGTCTTTCTCCTTCCAAACTTACTCCCATATAATCTGTTCTCCACAGAACACCAGAAAACTCTTTTTTAAAAATACATGAGATCATATCAGGACTTAACACTCCCCACTGTCTTCCCATTGTAGACCCCTTATCATAGCCTGCAAGGTCCTCATGCCTCAGTTTGGCCATGCCTACCCATCCAACCTCCATGCCTACCACTCAAACAAAGCTCCAGCTCCACCGCTGCCCTTGTCCTTCCCTCAATATTCCATGCGCTGTCATTCCTCCACGCCTTTATTCCTATATTCTTCTGCCTGTAACATTGCCCCTTCATCTTTCCACACCCTCCCACCCCATTCCCACCCCTTGCTTCATTCCGGTCACAGCTCAAATGCCCTATCTTCAAAAAGTCGTCCCAGATACCCTATCAAAAATAGCATCCCTTCTCAACATTCACTATCCTCCTATTTTCTACAAAGCACCTGCAACTACATTATGTCCTTGTTGACCTGGTAATTATCTGTCTACTCCACTGGAATGTAACTGCCATGGCCACAAGGATGTCTGTCTGTCTTGCTGCTGAATCATAGCACAAGGAATATAACATGTACAAGTTACTTTATGAGTATTTAATGAATGAATGAATTAATTAATCAATTCTGCTATAACATGATCCAAAGGTAAACCAATGTTCAGATGTTACAAAATCTAATGACATAGTTAAAGAGGCAACTATTCTTGGTTCTGCTTAGTGAATATTCCATCAGCAGTGAAAGGCACACATATCTGCATATGTAAAAGTTTGTCGTCAAGGTGATTTTATTTTGAGGGTGTTTAATAGAATAAAAGCATATTTTTATTGGACGCATACCTACACATATAGACTCATACAAACTACAGTGCTTTCTGAAGTGTTTAATAATTTGAGCACATCCTTACCTGAAAACATTCCTTGGCCATGCCTCACCCAGAGAAAAGAGACATACTGAGCTCTCTCTAGGAAGGAGACCAAGTCACAGAGGTTTCCAAAGGGTCAAAAGATCAGGACATGTATAGATAGGATGTGTGTGTGGATTTTTTTCTGCCCACAGGCAGTTTTCACATAATGCAAAAATAGAGAATAAACATATTCCCAACTAAGAGAAGAAGAACCAACAAGTTTCCAAAAAATGCTTTGAACCTAAATGTAACAGAGCAGAAGACTGGAAAAGCTACAAAAGGCTGTTCTCTTACAAATCTGTCATGACTCCCCACCAAAGTAGTCTTTCACACATTGCTTTGCCTACAATCTCTACTGCATGGGTTTTCAATGTCCCATCAGCAGGAAGTAAGAATGCTCATTAATTTTCACCCTGTCCTATATGAGGCATTATGACTTTAAAAAATCATTTCCATATGGGCAGTTGAAAACACTGTATCTCACCACTTTAATTTGGATGTCTTTGAGCTGCTTAAGGCACAACCTCAATATTCACTCATGCTCACCTTTGAGTTCCAAAATAAGGGGCAGTGGATTTTTTAAAGCTCCACAGGAAGCCAGGTGAAACCTTGAATATCTAGCATAATGAAGAAATAAGAGCCACTGTTTCTAGTTAACTGGGAGTCGACCCAGGTGGCCTTTGTGAAGTTCTCTTCTGCTTCTGTTGATTTTCCTCCTCAGCCATCCAACAACAGTAATATTTTGCATTTGCCTTACAATTTATCAAGTACATTTGTTTGTCTTCCTCAACTATCTTTATAAAAATTCTATAAGCTGTACAAGGCAAATGTCACTATTTTCCAGATAAGATTCAGAAAACAGACTTTCCCTTGGTCTCTCAGTTATTACGTAATAAAGTCCAGACCAGGATCTGTGTTTCCTGATGGCCTTTTGAAAGCTCTTTCCAAAAACACCTGTGTGGCTCAATCGGTTAAGCGTCTGCCTTCAACTCAAGTCATGATCCCAGGGTCTTGGGATCAAGGCCCACAGCAGGCTCCTTGCTCAGCAGGAAGCCTGCTTTTCCCTCTCCCTTTACTCTTCCCCATGCTTGTGCTTTCTCTGTCAAAATAAATAAAATCTGAAAGAAAGAAAGAAAGAAAGAAAGAAAGAAAGAAAGAAAGAAAGAAAGAAAGAAAGAAAGAAAGAAAGAAAGAAAGAAAGAAAGAAAGAAGAAAGAAAAAGAAAGCTTTTTCCACCATGTTGTATTTCCTTAAGATATACCAAAAGAAAAGACACAATTTATCAGGAAAAAAAAAAAAGGAAGAAAGAGAGAAAGAAGAAAAAGAAAAAGAAGGCCCAGTACCCCCAGTGCATATTCTCTACCCCCACCCTCATGGGCTCTAAATTCCAACAAAAATCACCTTCTTATACCCTCAATGCTACACCCAGCTGAGGCTGCCTGTTTGGTTTCTATGAGCTTTAACAAAAGTGCCAATTATATTATATTGAAATTCTATTTCCAGGTTTATCATGAATGCTGGTGTCTACAAAATCCTTAATTAAGAAGAGTTAGAAAACACAGCTTTCAATCAATTGCCATGGGACATAATACCAAGGGACTCTTACTATTCCTTTTTTTTTTTTTTTTTTCCAGTTTCAGGGACACCAATCCAGACTGAGTTAAGTTCAACGGTATCCTAAGGCCAACTTTCTGGAATAGAAACACCAAGGGCACACAATTCGAGGGTACATTTGAAATCTGGCATTTTATCATTTTGTTCCAGACCCAAGAGTTAACCTCTGCACAGAAAGATTACGGTAGCTCAGTGGGAAGTCACCCTCCCTAGGTTCTTCCAGTTCAAGCCAGGATCCACTCATCCGTTCAACAACTACAGACATTGTGCCAGGTGCTGGAGATAGGATGAATACAACACATATTGTTCCTGTTCTCTAGAGATGTATACTAGTGACAAAGATGGACAAAAGACAAGTAAACATAGTTATGACTGATCATACGTAAAGAAAGAAACAGGGGCACTACAGGAGACTGACAAAGGCACCATCTTTGGTTAGGGTGGCCAAGCAAGGGCTCCCTGGAGAGGTGAGTCAGTGACAGAACAGCCGTCAATGAGCATTCTCTCCCTGACTCACACTTGCCTCATTCTACATTCTTTCCCTAAGTAGTTGGCTGACGAACAGGTAAAAAAACCAAACATTCTGTGGCAGGCATGGTACTGGACATACCAAAAGGTCTGCTTTAGAAATCA
Organism: Ursus americanus; assembly: GCF_024610735.1. NCBI lineage: Eukaryota > Metazoa > Chordata > Mammalia > Carnivora > Ursidae > Ursus > Ursus americanus. The sequence continues at coordinate 30,222,961 of NC_142140.1, read as the reverse complement.
GTCATGAAGGGGCGCTTGGGTGGCTCAGTTGGTTGGGCATCCAACTCTTGGTTTCAGTTCAATTCATGATCTTGGGATTCTGGGGTCCAGCCCTGCATTGGGCTCCACGCTCGGCAGAGAGTCTGCTTCTCCTCTCCCTGTCCTTCTGCCCCTCCCCCAGCTCACACACACTCTCTCTAAAATAAATAAATAAATCTTGAGAGGAAAAAAAAAAAAAAAAAGAAAGAAAGAAATCAGTCATGGAAATAAAATCAACATATAAGAGCCAGAAATGCCAACCAGTGCAAAAATGGCCTCTTTATATCCCATCAAGGAATCATTTCTCTAAGATGACAAGAGGTATATTGCCAATAAGTTCACAATTCTGTTTCCAATTAATGCAAACTTATAACATTCCAAACTGTTATTAGATTTCAATTAATAACCTGTGATGCCTCATTAATGCAAATATGCTCCTGGTGGTGCGAAACCTTCATTAGTGTAATGGGTCCAATGACATGACTGTTTCATATGATAATGGAACTATGATGAAAAGGCACAATTAATCATTTCTGCTTCTAAATGATCTCTATGACAGTTTACTTATGCCTATATGAAACATGTGCTTCGCGCAAAAGCCAATTTAAACTATTCAACGACAAAAAGAAAAGCAGAAATATCACACTGAAGTGTCTCTAAAAGTGGCAGAGAACCCAGAAGCACATTGGATTCTTCAAGAATAAGAAAGGCCACAGAGCTGGTACCATTCTCCATTTCACGTAGGGTGTCATGTTCAGATATGAAATGGAAAGCTGCGAATCTCAGCTTAAGCTGAATGACAGTGCTGTTAGGTTCTCCTCCAAGTACCCTCCCGTTACTTAAACCCTCAACTGCTCCCCCTTGCAAGTTCATGTCAACCACCGATCCTGAGAGAAACACGGCAAAAGCAAGATACCATCCCCACCATGCCCCACTCCCCCACCACTCAATGCAGTGAAGTTAGACATGAAACCAAACCACTTAGAACACTCTGTTACTGCTTCTTGTCCAGTCTTCTTTCCCAATTCTCCCCATTACACTGTCTTCCCTTTTCAGAACCGTCCCTCCTTCATACCTGTATGGTCTCGGTCAGGTAATCCAACACAAGCCTTCCCTCCAGCAGACAGAGGGGAGGGTCATGAGCCAGGCTGGGCCATTAAAATACTCCAGTGCTCAACAAAATAATGGATCCAGTGACTTGAACCCAGCAGAGTCTCTGGGTCTTTCCTGTGATTCCTTCACCACTACTAAAGAGTACCCTTTTGACTCCATGCTTTGGAGTTTGTTTGTTATTAATGATTTTTATAAAACCCCAGAACCGAAAAGCAAGCAATTTAGTAGGGCCACCGGTTCCACCCAAACCACCACCCAGGTCAAGTCCAACCCACTCTTATTCTCCCTCACTGTCAGCCCCCAGTGTCACTCATTGCCAAGAGACATAAACTATGCAAAAGCCACACATTTCTCCCTCTTAAGTAAAGAGTAGCTTTCAAAATCTATTGAGATTACTTCTTAATTGTTGCTTAGTAACCATCCCAAGATTAGAACTATTTTCTAGCTTAAAAAATAACACTATCAAAAAGATCACTTAGATATTTAAAAATTAAGAACCTGTCTTAAAATGGAGTTGTTTAAAAACTCAGTTATTACAGGAGCCTAACCTCAGACACACAATACTACAAATTTAAAGTAAAACAGAAGCTTTAGGGAGTCTATTATAAAAGCACACAAGTCAGTTCCTCTTCAATACTTCATAGAATAATGTACAAATTCTGACTCTATTCCCCATGTCAATAGAAGTAATTTTGGGTCTTAATTAATGTGCATTAATATCCTAGGAAAACTACACTTCTTTCATATATCATTATATATTAGATGCATAAGACAAAAGCATTAGATATGGAAGTTTTGATGACAACGGATCTTTATTTAAATAGCTAGCCCTCACTAAGAAATAAACATTAATTTATAGATGGCCCCGGACACTTGGTAGAAGGGAATGATTAGTTATGGCCGCCAAGGGTGCAGGACTCAGCGTGGCAGCAGATGCACCAAGAGTCTGTTCCCTCCCATGCAGCATGCCCAAGTCCAGTTTCTCTGCCAGCGGTTGCTTGACCTTTGAGAAGCTGCAATTCCCTGGGTCTCGGTCTACTCATCTTTAAAATGACAGTTTTGATGAGATGACCTCTAAGGTCCTTTCCAGTTAGAACATTCTATGATATTCCGAGGAAAGAATAATCATAGCTGTTGTGATTAGTGGCCAGAGCAGTATGCTGTGGGGCCAGCTAAATGCAGGTGGTGCAGTGAGCGTACATGGGAAAGCTTTGAAAGAAAGGGAGAGTGAAGGAGCGGGACCGTCTCAGAACTGTTCCACAGGAAACTTGGCTTGGAGAATAATGCCTCAAAAACAAATTAATATCCCATGAATAAACAGTCCATCATCTTCCCACTTCAGTATTTTGAAAAGTTCTTCACAGAGTTTAGCAAAAAAAAGTTACATGTTCATGATTTTTAAAAATACAATTTTCTTTACATATAACCCTTCAGAGATGTCTGCACCTCACAGATGGAAATGTGCAGGAGCCTTAGTCAAAATGTTTTCAGCTACAGAGCCCTGAAAGTCACTATGTCACAGAACGGGAAGTGCAGAGATCAGGCAGGCAGGCTCTGTGACTGGCAATGGCGGGGGGGGGGGGGGGGGGGGGGGGGGTTCTTCTCAGTTCCCTGCTCTTCAGACCTTGTGAAGGCTCTGTCCTAAGGCTCGTTCCCCACATGGTGATGAGATGACTGCCAGGAGCAATTGGTGCTCTGTGCTTCTTGTTCAATTCCTGAAAAAGACTGCTTTTCTTTCTTAGAAGCATGAGCAAGCTTCCCTTTGCTGCTCTGTGGCCCAGACTGGTTCAGACCAACTCATCTTTGAATCAGTATCTGGCAAGGTTGATGGAATTACTCTGAATGGAGGAGAGAAGGGAAGGGAGAGAGGAGGGAGGGGAGGAGGGAGAGAGGGAGGGTGGAGAGGTGTAGAAAGGGCCCCAGAGGCGCCTGGGTGGCTCAGTCATTAAGCGTCTGCCTTCAGGTCAGGTCATGATCCCAGGGTCCTGGGATCGAGTTCCACATTGGGCTCCCTGATCAGCGGGAAGCCTGCTTCTCCCTCTCCCACTCCCCCTGCTGGTGTTCCCTCTCTCGCTGTGTCTCTCTCTCTCTGTCCAATAAATAAATAAAATCTTAAAAAAAAAAAAAAAAAAAAAAAAAAAAAAAAGGGCCCCAGACAAAAGGACACTGGTCTGACACTTAGAGCTAGGGCCCAGCATTAGAAGCTGGCCTGGCACTCACAGCTAGGCCACACTGTTCTCCTGCAGGACATTAACAATCTCACAGAACACCAACAACTCAGGAAAGGTCACTCTGAGATTAAGATAAAGTAAGACAAGACAAGGCCACTTGACAAAATGTCTAAGCACCTGACAAAGACAAGGTTACAATACAACCCACACAATACCAATATCCTCCTCCTTTGGCTAATATGAGTGACTGATGTTTCTTCATGAATTACAGCATTAGCCTCACTCTACTCTGTCTTCCCCACAGAGAAGATTTATTGAGATACCCAATAGAATTGGCCCCCACTTTTTAATAGCACCCTGTCCAAAATGGACCTCACTTCAATGGACCTTTCCCAAATCACACAGTCCAAATTCTTTCTAACATGCTCTCACTTAGACGTCCCATGGATCTCCGTGGTGTGCGTTCTCCTCCCCTGGAATAAATAAGAAGCCCAATTTGTTCAATTCCAAGTATGTTCCTGGTGGCCTGTAGCTGGAGGGCATCAATACTAGTCTTACACTAATGTTTGCCAATCCTTTTTTTTTCCCCTTACTGCACCCCTCAAGGAGCCTCTTAACACATTTTTTCCCTAATCATCTCTAACCCATGAAATTTTAATATCAAAGATATACTGGATATCTACCTATTTACTGTACGCACATCCGTGCTTTTTATACATACAAAGAGTAAGATCTCCTTAACACATACACACATATACACACTCATAAACTAATTGTCATATTGTTTAGACTAAATCACGTAGGGGTAGAATAGATGTTGGCGAGTCTACCAGAATATGTTAAGAAGCACATAACTTCTTAGCAACATACATCTGTAGGAGAGTAATGACAATAATCATTAACATTTTAGTGCTTTCTATTAATTTTTAATTATAAACATTATAAAAATTGACATTTTAATGCATCTGTTACTTTTTACATATTTTAACTCATTTTATCCATCCAAAAACCTTTATGACTGGTACTAGAATTATCCCCATTTTAAAGATTTATTTGTTTGAGAGAGAGAGAGAAAGAGAGAGCACATGAGTAGGGGGAAGGGTAGAAGGAGAATCTCAAGCAGACACCACGCTGAGCCTGAGGCAGGGCTCAATCTCACAACCTTGAGATCACGACCCGAGCTGAACTGAAGAGTCAGATGCCCAGCCAACTGAGCCACCCAGGCGCCCCTAGAATTATCCCCATTCTAAAGTGGAGGAAACTGAAGCACAAAGCAGTTGAGTATCATGCCCCAAGCCACACAGTGCATAAACAGTGGAGACATTACCACATGACTGGACCTGTGACCCTAGGGGACATGCTTTTAACCTGGAGGATACACTGTCCCATACTCAACATCGATTCTATAAATACTTGCTAAAAGCATGAACAATCTTTTTAAGACTGTACTTCCAAACACTTATGAGCGAGGCAGTAAAAATTTATGAACGTGGGGATAAGACCTACAAATAAGATGTCCATTACACAGAAAACTGTTTTAGCAGAAATCTTTCGGGGGAATTTATACATTGTGCTGCCTGTCAGATATTTCAGAAAACTCATCCTGTTCTGTGTGTGTGTGCATGTGTTTGCCTAACTGGAAAATGCCTTGGTTAAGAAAGAGAGGGAGGGAGGGGGACGGGGTCAGAAGGATCTTTTTTTTTTCCCCCTCCCTAAAAATTAGCGATTAAGAAATGATGACCACATCACACTGCTAACAGAGTCGGCAAAGCTCTGGTTCGCCGTTGGCCCCCCTGGCTCATCTGTGCTCCATTTAGCCGCTGTACGCTTACAAAGCCAAGACTCCCTGTCCCCACATAAGACAACATTTTCCACATCTTCAGAGCACGCTCCTCCCAGAAGAAACCAGATTTGGCACTGTTCGTTTTTACAAGAATCTTTTTGTTTCTAGCGCTGGCCGAGAACTCCAAATCCTTAAAAGATGTGTCCTCTTCTGAAGTCAAGTGATCCACTCCCAGGACTTCTGCTCAAGTCAGAGCCTTCCCTTAAGCTGATTTTACACAATCGGAGAGGGAAGGAAAATGGCGCTTGTGATGAGCATCTGCTGTTTTGTTAAAAGTGTGGTTAAAGACATTAACAAAAGTGACATTACCAGCTGTTGTAATGTCAAGCAGCTTAGCTAAACAGTTTTTTATCAAATGACAACATATGACACCCAAATCAATTCCAAACCAATAACACATTGTTACTTGTAAAACAGAGCGGAGGGGGAGGGAGAGCAAGAGAGCGGGAGAAGTTAATTCAAACACAAATTCAAATTTCCCCTGAAGTAGGAACCACAAACAACACGAAATTGATCATTTGCACAAAATCTTTTAACTCTACTTCCAACAAAACAAAAGAGAACCATTATCCATCTTGCATTCTGACATAGAAACAACACAATTTCCCTCTAACATCCTTGGAATGGCAAAAAGACAGGACAGTGAATTTTTGGCCGTTAAAATCTGACTTGGCTTCTGCCCCCTTGAGCCACAAACCTCCTGAGGAATGTGACAATCGGGAGAGAAGACCAGTCTTGCGTGGCTATGTTCAGCTCCTTTATTTTTATCTGCCCATCATTTTTAATTATCAGGCCGTTAAAAGGCGGCAGATCAGCAGCATGGCCAACTGTGTTGTCCTTATGGCTAGAAAGTCTGTGGCAGTCGCTACAACCAACACCCTCCCCGTATTCATTGCAGAGCTTATAAAAAGCAGAACTACCTGCCAGACATGGCCACTCCTGAACAAGTGTTTCATTTCCATGACTGTGACACCAGGGTAGGGCCTGATTGGTACCGAGTGCTTAGAAATCTGTGGGCATATTCACATCATTAACAATGCAGTTCACAAATGCCAGGTCCACTGGCAAGGCCTGAGCCAAGTACTGCTTCTGTAAGAGTTGACGTGGTCCCGTCAACAGGGAAGAAGACACTTCCAAGGGCATCGCTCCTCCTGGAAGAAAAACACAGGGGCGTGCTTCGGGGAAAGGATGTTTGCCAGGAACAGAAGGTACACTGCACGTGGAGAGAGTTTTAAGATAGGTAACTCAGGAGGGACCTCCATTTGGTGGGGGGAAACACACCAGAACCAACAGAAGAGACAGAAATAAGCAAGCAGCTGTGTGGCCCTATTTCTCCGAAATGAAAGGAAGACAGGGCTGAAAGTCACTGTCAGCATATGGAAACTCACACAGAGGGGGCACCTGGGAAAATCAATGTGCATCAGGCTTGCTCGCACCTGCTTCCTCAGGGATCTTGCTGTGTCAGCACAGGGTGGATAAATTCACCCCTTTTCAGCACAGATAAATGCACCCCTTTTCTTGCATCTCTGCTCAGAATGGAATAAAGGCCAAGCTGGGGATAACACTGAGAAGAATGTAAGCCTGATGGTGGGAAGAACTTCCAACAGCAAAGCCGCAACAAGCAAAGCTTGCCAAGAGAAGTGTATTAGGGAGAATGGTAGGACAGTAGAATGTGAAATGTCAAGAGTCCATCTCTCTCAAGAGACAGGAAAGGGCAGAATGACCTCTTCAAGGTCATTCTAACCCTATTACTACAGGAAAGAAAAGCTCTCTTGAAGGCACTGGGTTTTAGATTTCCAATACAAGACAGACCATTTGCAGTACTTTTAAAAATTGTTTTGTCATTTCCTAGTAGCTTCCATGGCAGACCTTTTACTTTGGAAACTAGTTTTTACATTTTCTACAGCTGCCTGTCTAATTAAATCCTCTGTGACTGAAGGGCTAGAATTTGGACCAAACACTAGAAGCAGTACTCAGTTATGAATCTTCACATATGCATGTTTATTCCTGGATTCACTGATTCGCTCATTTACTTAACCAACTAATGCTTGCAGTTTAGATTCTGTTTCCATAAGTATTTAGAACACAGAATGACAAAGGATTCCTGGGGGGGATGTCCAGTTTTGATAGCATGACTCGTTGAGTGTTCCGTGTTTATCAGCTGCCCTCCTATAATGTTACTAGAGGATTTTATTTCATCCTAACACTAACTTTGTGAGCTGTGTTTCATCTCTACCCTCCGTATCAATGGCAAACTGACTAGAAAAGAAATGGCAATTAATAAGAGAGGTCAGGATTAGAACCCAGTACTGACTCCGGCGTCTGTGCTGTTAGCACTATGCTGTATTTCTCTCTACGATTTTCTAAAAACACTTTACCAATCGTGTTCACGAGTAAATCCTTAAACAGGAATGTTCTCCTGGGGCTTCCCTGGATATCAGGAGACCTGAATTATAAATGTAATTCTCCACTCAGTTAAGTATCTCAGCCACAAGGACCACTAGGATCTTTCCTATGGAGAAAGGACTCAGGCTCACAACAACCTGTCCTTATGGCAGGGTCCAGAACTTAAAAAAAAAAAAAAAAAAAATCTCATAAGGAGAATCCCAATTTCTTATGGAGTTCTTCTGGTTTTCGTTGAGATCCCTGTGGCCTAGGTCAAGACTGAAACCAAGAGGGAAAAGTTGTGCAGAAGACACAGTACCTGCATTATCTCCTTTACTCTCCATGCTGTCTCTACAAGGTGAGCAATATTGTCCCCATGTGGAAATGCAGGGCTGGCAGGTCAAGCCGCGTGACCAAACTCGCCCAGGTCATAAGAAACAGAGCTGGGATTCCAGCCCAGATATATGAGGCTCTGACACTTGTGTTCTTGTCCATGACGAACACATGCTACAATGTCACCTCCAAAGCTAGCCATCTGCCTTTACCGCCCCCAAGTTCTTGAACTCACCGTGGATCCCGTCCCCATGTGAGATGTCTTCATGGCTGCCTGCGACCCACAAGACCCCACAGAGACCACAGCCTCTTCCCCTCATGCCCATTTCAATCGTGCTTTCCATATCCCCTATTCTCCTGCCACACTGGCCTCTTTCAGTTCCTCCAAGACCCTGTGCCCTTTCCTTTGTCCATGTGTCCTCTCGTCTAGAACTCATCCCCACCTATCTCCACCACCTTGCTGACTCCCGTCCATCCTTCAGGACTTCCTCAAGGAAGCCTCACTAGGGTCCCATGTCACACAAACCCTCATGCTCCAGAGCAGAGCTTCCCAACCCCAGTTCTACTGCTATTTGGGGCCAGGTAATTCTTTGGTGTGGGGTCTATCTTGTGCCATGTGGAAAGTCAGCAACACTCATAGGCTGCAAGCATCTACCTCCCAGTCGTGACACGCAAGGAGGTCTCCAGGCATTGCCAAATGACCTGGGAAGGCAAAGGCACTCCTGGCTGAGAATCAATGGCCCACAGCCTTTCGGAACCACTTTCTGTACCTTCAGAGTGTTGGCCCCAGTGTTATCAACATGTGCTTGCGTGTGTCACTACTTGGCCATTTTGTCTACTTGACAGTGAGTGTGATGAAGGCGGGGATAGTGTGGGCTTCTTCTTGTCCCTGTACACCCGATATTCAGGGCGGTGCCTGGCTCAAAGCAGGATTCTAAGAAAAATGCACACTTTCTGGATTTGTACCTAAAAAGGGCTGGGTCAGATACCGCATACTCAAATCAGTAGCTGATGGAACATTGCTGAAGAGGTTGTGTTTTTTGGTTTTTTTTGGAACACAAAAATTATGCCACCATAGTTAGGGTCCAGGAAGATGATTCACTGGGCAGGATGAACACTGACCAAACACCCAGAACATCAGGAGAACTTCCTGCCAAAGGAGGAGGTGAGAGGTTATTAACAGTGCCCCTGATGGTACACGAGGATCACAGACTGACATCCCGCCACATGTCAGTGGGGCCCTAATTAAAAGGAGAACGTGTTCTTTGGCAAGTGTTGCCACACGACCGTGGCACCATGGGCAGGCGGCACGTGCCACCAGCCTGAAGACACACACCACGACGGGGCATCCGTGCCCAGCTGTGCCATCCCATGTTTCCCTGGTGGAAATCAGAAAACAACATAACCTCAGCTGATGGGTTTATTAAGACACAGAAGACATTACAGAGGCCCTTTTGACATTATAATCTCTAACACAGTCAGAGGGAGACGCCGACTTGCCATCATTATTGAAAGTAATTGGTAAAAAAAAAAAAAAAAAGAGAGAGAGAACGAGAGCCTTCCTATAAAGCTGTCATGTTAATTATTTGGCCTACAGGTGTGTTCAGCACTCCTGCCTCACTGCCTATGGTGGCTCCTGCCAGCGCTGGGTCGCTGTCCCCAGCCACCCCACTCCCGTCTCTCCTCTGGGGCAGCGGCATCTAAAGCGGCCGGAGTAAACATTAGGCAGAATGCTACCTCGGCCAGCTTTCCCTTTGCCCAGTTTCATTTTCATGCTGGCCCAGCTCTTGATACATCCCTATCGCTCTGGCACTCGGGCAAGCAAGAGTCCAATTTTCCAGGACAGACAGGCCAGATGAACACCAGCAACCTCGGTGACATCACACATAGTATCCCCACAACACAAAAGCGAGTTTTATTCAGACTGAACTGAGGTTCTCAGGAAGTGGAGACCAGCGATCAGAAGCCCAAATGTTTTCACAGGTCAGGCAGATCATGTAACAGAGTCAAGTAAGGCAAACAGGAGCAGAAAGGGAGGGGTGAGGACCCTGGAAAACAGGGCTGGCAGACGGTGGGCTCAGCATCACCAGAAAAGCCCACTGTGCCAGGGAAGCTGGTGATACCCACCACCAGAGCGGCAGCCACCACACACAGAGTGGACACTCCAGTTAGGTTTATGGGACGAATGAATTCCGATCCAGGAATCCACCCTGTTCTTTGTGGGCCCTGGGCTCCATCGCCAGAATACTTTTTAGGTGTTCAGTGACTCACCGAGAGCCTTAAATCTCTGGTGCTTTCAGCACAACTGCCATTTGGAAAGTGCTAAACTTATTCAGAAATTTAAAAATGGAAACGAAGGGTGAGCTGGAGCCACTGATGCATGTAGGGGACGCCATTTAATGTCACTTGGGGAAGCACAGACTCCACAGAGCTCATGGTCATAAGTGATTTTATTTCCAACTTGTTATGGGGGGCATTATTTAAAATAACTTGAGAGACCATAATATTTTACAAGAGGCTTAGTAACCTGTCAGGTCTCCAAAATGAAGACTAAGGATGTCAAATAAGATTATCGTGATATACCTCTATTTTCCAAAATAAGGGAAGGAAAAAAGCACTGCTCACACCGATTCTCCTCCAAGAAATGTACTTTTCCCAACTTAGCACACACGGAATATAAAAATATAATTATACACATAGGTATACACTCAGAAACCATAGAAAGTCTGTTGCTTGTAGAAAACACAAGCAGTTTGGAAGGGCGTAACACAAAAACACTGATTCCAGTATTCAGAGATATGCTCAGTGAACAATTTCAGGCAGGGAGGGAGGGAAGGAGAGAGGGAGGTGTAGGGGTGTGTGTGTATGTGTGTGTCACAAATGGGATCATATTGCCACAGAGCGCCTACTCTTTCCCTCAACAACTTGGGCATCTTATCGTCCATGAATAGATGTCTGCTTTGTACTTTTTATCAACTGCTCAGTAAAAACCCACCTTAAAAATACAGAAAGCTGACTCATCTCAACACTCATCATGGAAAAGTTTCTATAATGTGAGCTCTTTCTTATCTCTCCAATATTATTAGGCTTAAACAAATTACCAGAATCAACAGACGTGACTGACATGGGCTTCTGTTATGAGGATTCGGTTTTAATTTGGATGGGTTTAAAAAATTATTTAGAAAGGCCCGAGTATGAGGGAATGAGGAGAAAGCATCCCAGAGGAGTGTGAGGATGGAAAGTGTATTTTTGAGAAAGGATTTGGGAGACTAGTTACAAATCCTAAGGGTTCAGACTTATAGGCCAATTATTCCTTGGTGCGTATTGAATACTTTATATAAGTTACATTAAGAATTGGAAAGTAGATTCCTCTTTGGTTGTTATTTTCAACCTTCAGAAATACGTGTCCTCGGTGTAAACATACATCAGATATGTGATTAGTGCATACAACGTGGGAGGCAGTGTGCTGAGCCCTGCCGAGGGCCTATCTCATTTAATCTTCATACTCTCCCTGAGAATAAGGGACTATAATTATCAGCCTCTAGAACCCAGACTCTATGACCATCACTTATATCTTTAAAAATGCCAGAGATTGAGGGGCACCTGGGTGGCTCCGTGGGTTAAGTGTCTGCCTTCAGCTCAGGTCATGATCCCAGGGTCTTGGGATCAAGCCCCATATTGGGCTCCCTGCTCAGCAGGGAGTCTGCTTCTCCCTCTCCCTCTCCCTCTGCCTGCTGCCCACCCTGCTTGTGCTCTCTGTCAAATAAATAAATAAATAAATAAATAAATAAAATCCTTTTATTTTTAATGCCAGAGATTTAAGAACAGAAAAAAAATGTGTTGCCTCCTTCATGCTCTGGGTTTTTCCTCCAAATGGGGGGTAGGGGGATGGGGAGGGGAGTAAATGTTTGCATTCTCTTTGCCTAATTAGCTTTCTATTGTACTTGGGGGGGCTTAAGGCAGCACCCTGCCAACTTAAATTAACAAAGATTCAAAGATTTAGGCAGGAGAGGCAGAGAAGAAGAGCAGGAAGGACGGACCTTCAGAAACCATTTGTACCTATTTCCCAAGAGAAGAAAGGTTAACTTCCTCGGGTGGCCAAGAGTCCAGTTCCTCTAATGCTCCTTTGAGACCACTCGCCACTCCTCAAATACACCAAACATACCCCATACTTCGGTACTCTGAGCTAGTTCTTCTACCTGGGAAGCTCCCTCCCTCCCCAATTTCTCATGTGGGGGAGCCCTCACTTCCATCAGAGTTCTGCTCAAATTACACCTCCACCCCCAACACTCTCTTATCCCCTAACATGCTCTGTGTTATCTTCAGCACTTCAGAATACAAAGTAACATATAGAGTCCCGTGTTTTGTGACTGTCACCCTCACTATAAACTCCATAGGTATATACAGTCCCTGAAAAAGTATCAGTACCAGCTTAATAAGTATTTGTTGAATGAGAGAATTGTGTACTACATGAAAAGCATCCTTTTAGAGTGCTTGTAGGCAATCTCAAACCAAAGTGTCTGTGCGTGCATACAAACATATATGTATGCGTATATATAGAGACCCACACATACGTACATACTTGCATTCTGTAGTTTAGACTCTTAGATCATCGCCAATTGAGGAGACTCAGTGATAGCACATCGGTGATCCAACCAGTATAAGCCAATTGAATTAGAAGCACAGGACCCTTAGGGTAGTTAGGCATTGCAGTAATTGTGATGGAGGACAGCAAGTCAATGAGTAATGAGTAACAGTGTTGTGTTATTTGTGGATGAACCATGAAATCTTCATGAACTTTATACAAAATCCATTTTTCTCCTTTTCACTTTTTACAGCAAAAATTAAAATAAAAATGGATAACTGCTCCGAGTCCTATTCTAGCTATTAATACTTATAGAAATTTAAATGTATCAGGTCTTCCTGAGCTGATCAAATCCCTACAGTTAGCTAGGCATTTATTTCCTATTTTGATGATCATGGTTACAGAGGCTCCAAAGATTCCCAGTCAGTACTCGTGGGTGTTCAGATGGCCTGGTGATAAACACTTGAAAAAAGACCCTATGGGCGGAGGTGGCGGGGGACACACACCCGCGTGACTCTGTCAGTTAATCCTCTGATTCTTGATTTCAGCTCAGGTCATGAACTCAGCCTCCAGGGATGGAGACCCACATCCGAGCTCCCTGCTCAGCAGGGAGTCTTCTTGTTCCTCTCCCTCTGTCCCTCCCCCCACTCATGCTCTCTCTCAAATAAATAAAATCTTAAAAAAAAAAAAAATTAAATAAAGAAGCCCCTGTTGGAAGACAAAAGACTGATAGGTTTCATCCCTCCAGAGAATTATCTTCCACCCCTTCTCCATGACTGTTAGGCTGATGTAATTAATCTAACACATGGAACATATTTTATCCTTCATTTTCAAGTATGTGGTCTATTAACAGTTTTCACGAGCACTCTGATTATGCAGGGTGCTTGTTAATGGATCCCTGCCAATACCAGCCATCAAGCTAATGACCTGTGCTTGCCAGCTCCAAGACAGAGGACCCCTCTCGGGCATTTCTCCTCAGGACTCAAAGAAGAATCCCCTCCGCGAGTGATCTTGGAGTAGCAGGTATACACCGCATTTCTGCCAAAGGATTTCCCAGCTCGGTGTGAGGGCATCAAGAGAGGAGGAGAGAAAATCTAATTCATACTGGTTTAGATTATTGACTTCACTCTTAAGGAAGATAAAATAAAAGGAAGAGCCTTGCTTTTAAAGGTGAGATCGGGAATGTTTATCCTGCATTTCATCAATGTCGGCTTTTATATGTTGGGTGACAGTCTATATCCTGTGACTTGTCAATGGCACCACACAGTGTAGCTAAAAGGTTGAAGGTTATTTCTGTAACGATTGATATTCTTTCTGCGGTAGCAGGCAAGCCTCTGCAAATTCTTTTTTTTTTTTTCTCTGCTGCTCTGGAAAATCCTGTTTAAAGCTCTTAGGTGAAAGAGCTGCGGACCCCAGCAGCTTAACAAACCTTAAACACGGACTTGACACATCGGAATATGCGATGCTATTCACCACCCAGCTTCAAGCCCCTTCAGGAGCACCCGAAACACAGTTGGAAGTATCTCTGAACATGGGGTAAAAGTGCATGCATGACCTACGTGGTCACTGGCTTCTCTTCGGTCAAATAAGAAAAATGCTTTGGGTCAGCACACTTGCTCAGCTAATGGAAAGATTGCCCAAAATGATGAGGACGAGGGTCATGGAAAAAACGAGCAGATAAGTCAGCCCACAACTGACCCCATCCTTCCTAACTGACAAACCTTGATTCAATGACAAACGGGAATTCTAATGAAATAAACTGAGTATTTGAAAAAAATCTCATTAAAAGCTTCCTGAAATTCCCTTGAAAGCTACCCAACCCAATCACACAAATAAGGTGGACACAAATATGCATCACCTACAGGGCAGGAGAATAGAGAGCAGCTGCAAAAATGTTTGCTGTTTTGTTAGTTTCACATATAGTGTGCTTTGTTTCGGTGGGAGGGGAGACAAGTAACAAAAACCTTGAAAACTCTTTTGTGTGTGTGGTAAACACTCTTTTAAATTAACAAATGATAAGCCAAAGTGATCTCATCTTTGCAACTCCACAGAGAAACAGAAAAACATTAAAGTCCCTTAAAAATGTCATTGTCCATGTTTTTACATCAAAGGTTAGGATGTTCCTCAGTATGTTGCAGGGAAATGAGGTCTCAAGTGCACAAAGGGTCAATGACAGTGGGGGTTCTCACACATCTACAGGAGATGAAAGCCCCCCAGGGAAGAGAAACCTGACTGCCTGGTGACATTCAACAGAAACCTCTAGGCAGTGAGAAGAACATGGATCCACATGGCCACAAAAACTTCAGTGGAAGAATCTAACAAAGGAAGAATCCATCAACAAAGAATTCAACAAACAATCCTCGGGAGGGACGATATAAACTAAAAATGTGAACAGAGTAAACCACAGCGCTAATCTGTAATTTACTTCAACTGGCCAGGAAACAAATGAACAAACAAAAACAGTATAGTTGTATATATGCCAGAAATTATAACGATACATGGAATGGACATCCACTGTTTCTGATTACCCAGCATTCATTACTCCTATCTAGTTTTCCTTTGGAACAAACATTTTTTTACCTACTTTCAGTCCAGGTATTTTGAGAGAGGTCCTTTTAGGCACAAGCATGTGACCAAACTGAACAATCCATCCCCTGACCTCATCCTGCCTGGGAGAGTTGGTCTAAGGATTTTGCTGAATGTACTGGGAGAGATTCTCTTGACAGTGGCTTAATTAGATAGTTGGAGGCAGGCAGGGTGACGGGTAGGCAGGTAGGCAAGTGACCATCTTTGTCATTACACAAGAAAAACCTTCCAGAGAATAAAGGTATCATAAAAGAAAGCAGAATTAAGTGATGGATAGAGATTCCTAGCAATAGAAGAGTCTCTACGTGCAATCAGGAATGAAGCTAAGTTATGTGAGCCAATAACTTCTCTTGTTTGCATAAGTTGCTCTGATACATTTGTATCACTTGCAATGGCTAATCCATTCCACGTGTGATGCAAATGTGGCCTGATCTTTACAAGTATAAACTGCCTTAGCAAAAGGACCATATCTTGCTTACCAGTGTAACATCAGCACTTAGAACAACAACTGATGTGAGAAGACTTTGGGTAATTGTTCAATGAATAGATTAAAATTTTTTTAAATGGATCTTTGTTGACTCAAAAATTATCTCTAAAATTCAGAGCTTTTAAAAATGAAAGATAATCAAAACAGGTTTGTCCTTTTCGTCAAAATCCCGGCAAGATCAAACTGGGGAAAAATTCATGTTCTCCCATATCTATCTGACCCCAAACAAATTATTACCTCCACATGGTATTCAGTTTTGGGCAGATGTCTATGGAGCGATAACCTGCATACTGTATTTTTAATGAATAAGCCTATTATCTATTTTTCTCTCACAAACAGTAACACCAGTGCCAAAATATTAAGCTATTCTCCCAAGAAGGTGGCATGTGATCCCAAATCCCTGGTTTCTAGAGGTGGTTAGACAAGCAAACACGAGGACCCAACTTCATGGGTAGAACTAAAAACCTAGTTAGAAGGAAAACACCCAACTTCCTACCCCTAGCTGATACCAGGGTCCAGGTAAAATGAAACACTTTCCGTAGGCCTGTTTCTATTTCCATTAGAAAATTAAAACATTTGTATCTTTTAATGTAACTATATGACCACACTTTTCTTTCCTCATTTTCGATGTGGTATTTTTAAGGGATGCAATTTTTTTTTAAATACCTGCTTTCCTTCAGCTAATGCAAAAACAAATGT
Organism: Ursus americanus; assembly: GCF_024610735.1. Taxonomy (NCBI): domain Eukaryota; kingdom Metazoa; phylum Chordata; class Mammalia; order Carnivora; family Ursidae; genus Ursus; species Ursus americanus. Next base: position 30,206,741 of record NC_142140.1, on the reverse strand, counting down.
TTTGTTGTTGCTGTTGTTTTCCTGGAAATAACTTCACACTGTTGGTTACCATGCTACATTTTGCGGCAAATAAAATGTCTCTTCCTCTTCTACAAAAATCTCAGGTGACTACGAATGAGAGAAAAGTTTTGAGCACTTGGAACTCTCTGAGCTAGGTCTTATTTGGCTGTATGATATGGTACTCCAGTTACACCTGCCACACCTTTGTGACCCTGGTCACAAAGCAAACCTTTCACAGCAGAGACAGACTCCAAAGAAGACAACCAACTGCAGATGCCAACTGGATGCTGAATAGCTGAATGGTTTCCACTTGTTTTCCAAAGCAAATGTAAAAGTCCAGAGTAAAACTGCCACTTTCACCTTTTGTTGGGACCTACTGTTTGTTGACTTTTTGAGTTACAATCTCTCATTTTTGGAGTCATATATTTATTTCAAATTGATCCTTCCTTCTTTTCTTCATGCAATATTTTTTAAATGCCTTTGATTTGCTCGGTAGTGAGCCAGTGCTGGGAACATAATGATGTACAAAAAGTCCACACAGCCCTAGCTTTTCTGGAAAGTCCAGGCTAGTAGGGGAGAGAGAGATGATTTCAATAATCATTTAAGTAAACATATAACAGGAAAATCAAAGTGAGTTTGGGGGGGGGGGTGTCCAGAGAGGTCTCTTGAGGGAATGAAGATGTAAACTGAGAGGTGTGTATTCAACAGACCTAGAAGTTGCGTGTGTTGAATGGAATGAGGAAGACGGGTAGGGCACAAAGATATGGGAAAACAAAGGACAGCAAGAACAGAGACTCTGTGGGAAAAAGTGGCCAGTGGCTGGGCACCAAGACGAGGATGGCGTGTAAAGGAGAGGAAGGCCAAGGAAAGGCCACTCCAACAAGGAGCTTCCAAAGTGCTTCAGGATGGAGGCTGGTATCCTATGACTAATAAGAACCATCCGACTTACTTCATTAATAAAACAAAACTGGTTAAATTCAACACATTTTCTGTAGACTTCACTAACATCTCAGTAGAACTGATAGAGAAAATCCCACTGCACATTCCCCTTGCTTCACTTAAATATTACTGTATCACACTGGCATCTAATGAAACATATTTCCCCTACCTCCATTCTTCGTGTGTAAACCATATCTAAGATTCCTTCAACACTGTTTTCTTTGCTCTTCTGATCATCAAAGTAACAATCATGTAAAATAGCAATTATTATAATTCATGATGATAGCAGCCAAAATTTGCTGAAGACTCATTATGGACAAGATATTAAACCCACCACTTCCTGTGCAAGTCCACAATGAAATCAGCTTTAACCTTAAAAATTCTTCATTAACTGCACATTACAAACTGAGACTCAGAGAGAAAAGACTATTTGACCAAAATTGCGCAGGTAATGACTAGCCCAGTTGGTACATCATTACAACTCTATCTGTTTTCAAGGTCTACATTTAGTAACTGAGGTAAAATTCACGTAACATAAAATTAACCATTTTAAAAGGAACAATGCAGTGTCATTTAGGAATGTGTCATGTGGTGGAAACACCACCTCCTCCCACAGCATTGCAACATCCCAAAATAAAACCCATGCCCCCTAAGTAATTATTCCCTATTTTCTGTTTCCCCCGGCTCCTAGCAACCATCACCATTTTCTGTCTGTATGGATTCACCTACTTTAGGTCTCAGATAAATGGAATCATAAACTATGTGACCTTTTGTGTCTACCTTCTTTCACCTACCATAATGTTTTGGAGGTTCACCCACAAAGTAGCGTGTACCAATATTTCATTGCTTCTCTATGGTTGAATAGTATTCCACCAGTGTATTCCACAAATTACTCATCTGTTTATAAATATGTGGGTTATTTGCACATTTGGGCTATTCTGAAGAGTGCTGCTGTACATAAGTTTGTACAGTATTTCTTTAATCATCTCTTTTTGTTGTTGTTGTTCTTTTGCGTATACCCTGTGGGAAGAACTGCAGAGTCATAAGTGATTCTAACTTCCGAGGAGCCACCAAACTGTTTTCCACCATGGCCATACCATTTCCACCAGCCATGTAGCAAGGGTTCCAATTTCTCTATATCCTCACCAACATGTGTTTTTATCTGGTGTTTTGATTATAATCATTCAAGTGAATATAAAGTGATATTCTCATTGTGGCTTTGATTTGCATTTCTCTAATGACTAATGATGTTGAGCATCTTTTCATATGTTTGTTGGTCATTTGTATATCATCTTTGGAGACATTTCTCTTAAGTCCTTTGCCCATTTGGGTTGTTTGTCTTCTTATTTTTGTATATATTATGGATGCAAAATGATTTCCCCCTATGTTTTCCTCTAAGAGATTCATGGCTATAGCTGTTATATTTAGTTCATTGGCCCACTGTGAATTAATTTTTTGTATATGGTGCGAGGTATCAAGGTCCATGCTTTTAACAACCCACCTATGTAAGAGGCTTCTCCAAAGCCTGAAGTAAAGGTTATCTTTTAAAAATGAAAATGGGAAAAATGGGAGACCGGGAACTCCCGGAGCGCGCGCAGGGCGGCTGGCGGCTGGCGGGCCACCTGCACGGGGGAGCGGGCGGACTCGCGGTCGGCACCCGCGAAACAGCAGACTGAGACCCTGAACCGGGTGCGCGCGCCACCAGGCTTCTCCTGAAACTCCGGAACTGAGGTGTGCTCACCGGGCATAGACTGAGACCGGGAGACCCGGGAGCCTGCGGGGCGGCCGGTGGCTGGCGGCATTAGAAACACAAAGGACAGAGACAGGGCAGCCGGTGGCTGGCGGCATTAGAAACACAAAGGACAGAGACGCGCCGGCCCTGGAAGTGAGGGCAGGGACGCCGGGTGTGGGGCGCACATCCCGGGACGCCGCAGGGTTGAGCAGCACCAACAGTAACAGAGTTAAAGTGGCCAGAACATCAGTGGAGAACGGGCCGCAATCCCTCTGTTCTGCGACAATGCAGTCTCTGCTGCTCTGACCCTCAGAAGAGGCATAGCCGGCCGCCAGGGAAAGCCGCCAGAGAACAAAAGCCTGGAAATACCGGCTCAGAGAGTGCCCATCCCCATCCTCCCTCGCAGGGGACACGGAGACTCTACCCAAACAGGGTTGCCTGAGTATCGGCGCGGCAGGCCCCTCCCCCAGAACACAGAAGGCAGGCTGAAAAATCAAGAAGCCCACAACCCGGGCGCCTGGGTGGCGCAGTCATTGAGCTCCTGTCTCCGGCTTAGGGCGTGATCCCGGCGTTCCGGAAAGGAGTCCCTCATCGGGCTCCTCCGCTGGGAGCCTGCTTCTTCCTCTCTCACTCCCCTGCTTCTGTTTCATTCTTGCTGACTGTATGTCTCCCTCTCTCAGATAAGTAAATAAATAAAATCTTTAAAGAAGAAGCCCACATCTCTAAGATCCCTATAAAACAAGGGGCACGGCCTGGGACCCAGTCAACAATTTTGGGCTCTGGAAACCCCGCAACCTCTCTTCATCAGAATGACAAGAAGGAGAAGCCCCCCCCAGCAAAGAAAAGACAGTGAGTCAGTGGCCTCTGCCACAGAAGTAACGGATATGGATGTAACCAAATTATCAGAAATGGAATTCAGAGTAACAATGGTCAAGATAATGAGTAGACTTGAGAAAAGTATTCAGGAAAATATTACTGAGAATATAGAATCCCTAAGGGCGGAAATGAGAGCGAATTTGACAGAAATTAAAAATTCTATGAGCCAAATGCAGGCAAAACTAGAGGCTCTGACGGCCAGGGTCACGGAAGCGGAGGAAAGGGTTAGTGAATTGGAGGATGGGTTAATAGAGGAAAAAATAAAAATAGAAGATGGTCTTAAAAAAATCCACGCCCACGAATGTTGGCTACGGGAAATTACTGACTCAACAAAACGATCCAATGTTAGAATCATCGGCATCCCCGAGGGGGTGGAGAAAAACAGAGGCCTAGAAGAGATATTTGAACAAATTGTAGCTGAAAACTTCCCTAATCTAGCAAGGGAAACAAAAATTCGTGTCCAAGAGGCAGAGAGGACCCCTCCCAAGCTCAACCATGACAGACCTACACCACGTCACGTCATAGTACAATTCGCAAATATGAGATCCAAGGATACAGTATTGAAAGCGGCCAGGGCAAAGAAATTTCTCACGTACCAAGGCAAAGGCATCAGAATTACGTCAGACCTGTCTACACAGACCTGGAATGAGAGAAAGGGTTGGGGGAGCATTTTTAAAGCTCTTTCAGAGAAAAACATGCAGCCAAGGATCCTTTATCCAGCAAGGCTGTCATTCAGAATTGATGGAGAAATAAAGACATTTCAGAATCGACAGTCACTAGCCAATTTCGTAACCACGAAACCAGCCCTACAGGAGGTATTACGGGGGGTTCTATAAAAGTAAAAAGGCCCCAAGAGTGATACAGAACAGAAAGTCACAGCCAATACAAACAAAGACTTTACTGACAACATGGCAGAATTAAAAGCATATCTCTCAGTACTCAGCCTGAACATTAATGGTTTAAATTCTGGCTTCAAACGCCACAGGGTTGCAGATTGGATAAAAAGAAATGACCCATCCATTTGCTGTCTACAAGAGACTCATTTCGAACCCAAAGATGCATTCAGACTGAGAGTAAGGGGATGGAGTACCATCTTTCACGCAAATGGACCTCAAAAGAAAGCTGGGGTAGCAATTCTCATATCAGATAAATTGGATTTTAAACTACAGACTATAGTTAGAGATGCAGAAGGGCACTATATTATTCTTAAAGGAAGTATTCAACAAGTGGATATGACAATTATAAATATATATGCCCCCAACAGGGGAGCAGCAAGATACACAAGCCAACTCTTAACCAGAATAAAGAGACATATAGATAAAAATACATTAATAGTAGGGGACCTCAACACTCCACTCTCAGAAATAGACAGAACACCCTGGCAAAAACTAAGCAAAGAATCAAAGGCTTTGAATGCCATACTCGACGAGTTGGACCTCTTAGATATATATAGAACACTACACCCCAGAACCAAAGAATACTCATTCTATTCTAATGCCCATGGAACATTTTCAAGAATAGACCATGTTCTGGGACACAAAACAGGTCTCAGCCGATACCAAAAGATTGAAATTATCCCCTGCATATTCTCAGACCACAACGCTCTGAAATTGGAACTCAACCACAAGGAAAAATTTGGAAGAAACTCAAACACTTGGAGACTAAGAACCATCCTGCTCAGGAATGACTCGATAAACCAGGAAATCAAAAATCAAATTAAACAATTTATGGAGACCAATGAGAATGAAAATACAACAGTCCAAAACCTATGGGATACTGCAAAGGCAGTCCTAAAGGGGAAATACATAGCCATCCAAGCCTCACTCAAAAGAATAGAAAAATCTAAAATGCAGTTTTTATATTCTCACCTCAAGAAGCTGGAACAGCAACAGAGGGACAGGCCTAATCCACGCACAAGGAAGCAGTTGACCAAAATTAAAGCTGAAATCAATCAAGCAGAAACCAGAAGTACAGTAGAGCAGATCAACAGGACTAGAAGCTGGTTCTTGGAGAGAATCAATAAAATTGACAGACCACTGGCAAGACTTATCCAAAAGAAAAGAGAAAGGACCCAGATTATTAAAATTATGAATGAAAAAGGAGAGGTCACGACGAACACCATTGAAATTGGAAGGATTATTAGAAATTTTTATCAACAGCTATATGCCAATAAACTAAGCAATCTGGAAGAGATGGAATCCTTCCTGGAAACCTATAAACTACCAAGATTGAAACAGGAAGAAATTGATTTCTTAAACAGGCCAATTAATTATGAAGAAATTGAGTCAGTGATAAACAACCTTCCAAATAACAAAACTCCAGGCCCGGACGGTTTTCCTGGGGAATTCTACCAAACATTCAAAGAAGAAATAATACCTATTCTCCTAAAGCTATTTCAAAAAATAGAAGCAGAAGGAAAGCTACCAAACTCATTCTATGAGGCCAATATTACCTTGATCCCCAAACCAGGCAAAGACCCCCTCAAAAAGGAGAATTACAGACCGATTTCCCTAATGAATATGGACGCCAAAATCCTCAACAAGATACTTGCTAATAGAATCCAACAGTTCATTAAAAGGATTATCCACCACGATCAAGTGGGATTCATACCTGGGATGCAAGCGTGGTTCAATATTCGCAAATCAATCAGCGTGATACATCATATCAACAAGAAAAGACTCAAGAACCATATGATCCTCTCAATCGATGCCGAAAAAGCATTTGACAAAATACAGCATCCTTTCCTGATTAAAACCCTTCAGAGTGTAGGAATAGAAGGTACATTTCTCAATCTCATAAAAGCCATCTATGAAAAGCCTACTGCAAATATTATTCTCAATGGGGAAAAGCTGGAAGCCTTTCCCTTAAGATCAGGAACACGACAAGGATGCCCACTCTCGCCACTATTATTCAACATAGTACTAGAAGTCCTTGCAACAGCAATCAGACAACAAAAAGGGATCAAAGGTATTCAAATCGGCAAAGAAGAAGTCAAAATGTCTCTCTTCGCAGACGACATGATACTCTATATGGAAAACCCAAAAGAAGCCACTCCCAAACTATTAGAAGTTATAGAGCAATTCAGTAACGTGGCGGGATACAAAATCAATGCTCAGAAATCAGTTGCATTTCTGTACACGAATAACGAGAACGAAGAAAGAGAAATCAGGGAATCCATCCCATTTACAATAGCACCAAAAACCATACGTTACCTTGGAATTAACTTAACCAGAGACGTAAAGGACCTTTATTCTAGAAACTATAAATCACTCTTAAAAGACATTGAGGAAGACATAAAAAGATGGAAAGATATTCCATGCTCATGGATCGGAAGAATTAACATAGTTAAAATGTCCATGCTACCCAGAGCAATCTACACTTTCAATGCTATCCCAATCAAAATACAGAACGTTTTTCAAAGAACTGGAACAAATAGTCCTTAAATTTGTATGGAACCAGAAAAGACCCCGAATCTCCAAGGAACTGTTGAAAAGGAAAAACAAAGCTGGGGGCATCACAATGCCGGATTTCGAGCTGTACTACAAAGCTGTGATCACAAAGACAGCATGGTACTGGCACAAAAACAGACACATAGACCAATGGAACAGAATAGAGAGCCCAGAAATGGACCCTCAGCTCTTTGGGCAACTAATATTTGATAAAGCAGGAAAAAACATCCGGTGGGAAAAAGACAGTCTCTTCAATAAATGGTGCTGGGAAAATTGGACAGCTACATGCAAAAGAATGAAACTTGACCACTATCTCACACCATACACAAAAATAAACTCCAAATGGATGAAAGACCTCGATGTGAGACAGGAATCCATCAAAATTCTAGAGGAGAACATAGGCAGCAACCTCTACGAGATCGGCCAAAGCAACCTTTTTCATGACACATCCCCAAAGGCAAGAGAAACAAAAGATAAAATGAATTTATGGGACTTCATCAAGATTAAAAGTTTCTGCACATCCAAGGAAACAGTCAGAAAAACTAAGAGGCAGCCCACGGAATGGGAGAATATATTTGCAAATGACACTACAGATAAAGGACTGGTATCCAAGATCTACAAAGAACTTCTCAAACTCAATACACGAGAAACAAATAAACAAATCAAAAAATGGGCAGAAGATATGAACAGACACTTTTCCAATGAAGACATACAAATGGCTAACAGACACATGAAAAAATGTTCAAAATCATTAGCCATCAAGGAAATTCAAATCAAAACCACACTGAGATACCACCTTACGCCAGTTAGAATGGCAAAAATAGACAAGGCAAGAAACAACAATTGTTGGAGAGGATGTGGAGAAAGGGGATCCCTCCTACATTGTTGGTGGGAATGCAAGTTGGTACAGCCACTCTGGAAAACCGTGTGGAGGTCCCTTAAAAAGTTAAAAATTGAGCTACCCTATGATCCAGCCATTGCACTACTGGGTATTTACCCCAAAGATACAGACGTAGTGAAGAGAAGGGCCATATGCACCCCAATGTTCATAGCAGCAATGTCCACAATAGCTAAATCGTGGAAGGAGCCGAGATGCCCTGCAACAGATGACTGGATTAAGAAGTTGTGGTCCATATATACAATGGAATATTACTCAGCTATCAGAAAGAACGAGTTCTCAACATTTGCTACAACATGGACAGCACTAGAGGAGATAATGCTAAGTGAAATAAGTCAAGCAGAGAAAGACAACTATCATATGATTTCTCTCATCTATGGAACATAAGAACTAGGATGATCAGTAGGGGAAGAAAGGGATAAAGAAAGGGGGGGGTAATCAGAAGGGGGAATGAAGCATGAGAGACTATGGACTATGAGAAACAAACTGAGGACTTCAGAGGGGAGGGGGGTGGGGGAATGGGATAGACCGGTGATGGGTAGTAAGGAGGGCACGTATTGCATGGTGCACTGGGTGTTATACACAACTAATGAATCATCGAGCCTTACATTGGAAACCGGGGATGTACTGTATGGTGACTAACATAATATAATAAAAAATCATTAAAAAAAAAAAAAAAAAAAAAAAAAGAAAATGGGAAAAATGAAATCAGCCCTATGAAGAAAAAAAATCTACATTTTTGTAGATTTCTAGCTCCTCTGGGAAAGAAGGAGAAGTTCAGGATTTATATACTGGTGATGAGGGTTCTATGTAGCCAACAGACATGTTTTGTTTAGCCAATCATATGTATGAATGCTTTATATCATTTGCTAATATAACATGAAGAATTTTTACATAAAGATCCAGACTTCCCACTCTCTTTGGAAGTACTAGACATTTTAGCCACAGTTTGCTAGAGCAACAAGGGTGTGATGCTCTGAGCCCCTGAAGGAAGTCTCTCCAGCTTGTCTCAGACCTCAGCAGGCCCATCTCATTAATTTCCATTACCCAACAGGCTGTTGTCAACACGTGGGTGTTGCCTAAGAAGCAACCTCTGCCTCTGAAAAAAGTCAGATGTTACAGCCTGATGAATCTTACACGTTCCTGTCTAGACAAAGAAAATCATAGGGAAACAACAAAGGGCAAAAACGGACTGACCGTCCCTAAGGGTAGGCCCATGAGACAGGTACATTTTAAAGGTGAAGATGGAGGCATGATGGTTTAGGGACACTCACCACTGGGATTCTTGCTCTGTCTTGCCCCCCCTATAGTTTATAATGAGGTTTTTCTCCGCCACTCTCTTTGTCTGACCCGTTACTCCTCCTTCATGTCTCAATGTAGACTTCAGTTCCTCCAGGATGCCTCCCCAAATCCTCTGCCTCTAGAGTAAGTCAGCCTCCTATGCCTCAGTACAACATTGTTCCAGAACTGGTGACGTAATTTGCACAGCCCAACACAAAACGACAATGGGGGGCATCTTGTTCAAAATTAAGAATCTCGGGGCGCCTGGGTGGCACAGCGGTTAAGCGTCTGCCTTCGGCTCAGGGCGTGATCCCGGCGATCTGGGATCGAGCCCCACATCAGGCTCTTCTGCTATGAGCCTGCTTCTTCCTCTCCCACTCCCCCTGCTTGTGTTCCCTCTCTCGCTGGCTGTCTCTATGTCTGTCGAATAAATAAATAAAATCTTTAAAAAAAAAAAAAATTAAGAATCTCAACACAGCAACAGCAGAGCGTTTAGCCAAGTTGAGGGGTGGGGGGTAGCCTTCTGAGCCTGGAGCCCTGAGCAGCTGCACAGGTCACAAGCCCGTGGAGGAGACCCTGCCATTCTCTCTTCCATCGTCCTGGCTTCCCTTCGCTGCTGTTGCTTCTTCTTGCCTTTGAATCACCCCAGCGGAACACAGAGTGCCTGGCATGTAGTAAACTTTAAGAAATATGAGTTGACTGACTGAATGAAAGGATGGGGGTGGATAATGATTAAACTACCATAATATTCTGAGCTATTGTTCTAATATCCATTGTTAGCTGCTCCACAAATGCTCCTTCAAATTTTATCTTCTGTAACAATGACACTATGTCAGCCTATCCACAGAGCCAGCACTGTTAATGCTGCATGTTAATAAAACCCCTGTCTTTCCCCCACAGAGCTAGATATTTATTAACATGAAGCTTTAGAATCTAGATAATCAGGGCACAGTACACTGAAGAGCTACATACTAAAACGGGGCAAAGCTGAAGCGAGACACATTGTTACATAAACATGAAACTAATGCCATCTGAGCGCTTACAGAGGAGAATGTGCAATTTTGAGTAGGGTGAGCCTCCCCCCCCACCCCCCGCTATTAGCCTGGAAACGATCACCTGCTTGTGAGTCTGTGCTATGGGGCATCTGCGGGTCTGAAATAATGGCATAATTACATGTTAGCTCTTTCTAGTCATAATACCTTAGAAGCAAGAAGATGAGGGGAGAAGAGGAGAAAAGGCAAAAACCAAACCAAAAAAAAATAATAATAAACTATTTTTACTCAGTATAATGGCTCTTCGGAAGGTCTAAATGGCAACATTAGCAAAATTATGAAGTACACCTCAGAAGACAAAGGGCAGAGAGCAGACAAAAACTTTGTAGTTTATTTTATACAGTCCATAAAGGACAATAAAGATGAGAAATGGAGAGTTTTTCAGAGCAGCAGTAGGGTAAAAAAAAAACCCTCTCCCTCCTTTAAAAATTAAGGCATTGCTAAATGCTGAAGATCTTCAAGCTGGAATAAAAGGACATTAATAGCATGAAAATATATTCACACTGATAAAGTAAGTATACAGTAAAAATCAGAACACTCTAATAATACAATATGGTGATGTGTTAACCACTTTAATGAGAAGGTTAGATGACAAAAAGATTAATAGTAACTATAGCTACATTAATGTGTTAATGAATACACAATATAAAAAGAAGTAAATGGTGACTTCAAAACATAAAAAGGAGAGAGTAAAAGAATATAGAGTTTTTGTATGCAATCAAAGTTAAGCTGTTACCAGCATGAAATAGACTGTTAGATGTATAAGATGTTTTATGTAAGCCTTATGGTAACCACAAAGCAAAAACCTACAGGAGATACACAAAAAAACAAAGAGAAGGGAATCACGACATAGCACCAAAGAAAATCATCAACTCACAAAGGAAGACAGAAAGAGAGGAAGAAAGGAATATGAGAATTATAAAATAGCCAGAAAATAGTAAGATGGCATTAGTACAAACCAGTTTTTCGGAAAATTTAAGAAGGCTGAAATCATCCCAAGTACTTTCTTTTCCCCCACCACAATGGAACGAAATCAGAAATCAACAACAGGAAAGCTGGAAAATCTACAAGCTTATAGAAATTAAACAACACCATCCTCAACAAACAACGGGTCAAAGAGAAAGTTGAAAAAAAATCTGAAAACAAATGAAAATGGAAAAACAACACAACCACACGTATGGGATGCTGCAAGAACAATTGTTAGAGGGAAGTTTATAGTGATAAATACATATATTAAACAAACAAAAAGAGTGCAAATAAACAACCTAAATTGACCCCTGAAGGACCTAACAAAAGGAGAACAAAAGCAGCCCGAAGTTAGCAGAAGGAAATAAATAATAAAGATCAGAGCAGAAATAAATGAAATAGAATTCAGAAATGTAACAGAAAAGACCAAAACAAGTAAGAGCTGGGTTTTTTGAAAAGATAAAACTGACAAACCTTGAGCTAGACTAACCAAAAGAAGACTAGACATCAGACATGAAAGAGAAGACACTACAACTGATACTACAGAAACACATAGGATCCTAACAGTGTACTTTTAAAAATTATACGCCAAAAAATGGATAACCTGGAAGAAATGAACAAACATTTCTGGAGAAATGTACAACCTACCGAGGCTGAATCACAATGAAATCGAAAATTTGAACACACTAATAGTAAGGAAAGAGAGATTTTATCAGTAATCAAAAACTTCCCAACACAGAAAAGCCCAGGACAAGACGGCTTCACTGGTGAATTCTATAAAACATGTGAAGAAGAATTAACCCCCACCCTTCCCAAACTCTTCCAAAATATTGAAGAACAGGGAACATTTCCAAAATCATTTTACAAATCCAGCATAACCCTTACCAAAACCAGATAAGGATACCACAAGAAAACTACAGACCGGTATCTCTGATGAATGTTGATGCAAAAATTCTTGACAGAGTAATAGCAAATCAAACCCAACAGCACGTTAAAAAGATCAGGTACCGTAACTATGTGGGATTCAAGGGCGTTTCAGCACAGACAAATCTATAAATGTGATACTTCACATCAAATAGAACGAAAGACAAAAATCACATGATCATTTCAACAGATGTGAGAAAAGTGCTTAACAAAATACAACATATTTCATGTTAAAAACCACCAACAGGGGCGCCTGGGTGGCACAGCGGTTGGGCACCTGCCTTCGGCTCGGGGCGTGATCCCGGCGTTATGGGATCGAGCCCCACATCAGGCTCCTCTGCTGGGAGGCTGCTTCTTCCTCTCCCACTCCCCCTGCTTGTGTTCCCTCTCTCGCTGGCTGTCTCTATCTCTGTCGAATAAATAAATAAAATCTTTAAATAAATAAATAAATAAATAAATAAATAAATAAATAAATAACCACCAACAAATTGGGTACAGAAGGAACATACCTCAACAGAATAAAGACCATGTACAGTAAACTCACAGCTAACATGATACTCAATAATGAAAGATTAAAAGCTTTTCCCCTCAGATCAGGAACAAGACAATGGTGCCCACTGTCACCACTCTTAGTCACCACAGCACTAGAAGTCCCAACTAGAACAAGTAGGCAGGACAAAGAAATAAAAAGGATCCAAATTAAAAAGGAAGAAGTACAACTGTTGCTTATTACAAGCGATATGTTTTTATACTTAAAAATTCCAAAAGACTTGGGGCGCCTGGGTGGCTCAGCTGGTTAAGCAACTGCCTTCGGCTCAGGTCATGATCCTGGAGTCCCGGGATCGAGTCCCACATCGGGCTCCCTGCTCAGCAGGGAGTCTGCTTCTGTCTCTGACCCTCCCCCCTCTCGTGCCTCTCTCATTCTCTCTCAAATAAATGTATAAAAAAATCTTTAAAAAAAAAAAAGAAAATTCCAGAAGATTCAACCAAAATACTATCCAAACTAATCAACAAATTCAGTAAAGTTGTAGGACATAAAATCAACCTACAAAAATCAGTTGTGTTTCTATACACTAACAGCTAAATATCTGAAAGATAAAATTAAAAAAAAAAAAAACACTCCCATTTCCAATAGAATCAAAACCAATAAAATGCTTAGGAATAAATTTGACTGAGGTGAAAAATCTCTGAAAACTCTAAGACTTATAAAAGAAACTAAAGAAAACACAAACGAACAGATAGTCCATGTCAATGGATCAGAATATTGTTAAAATGTCCATACTACTCAAAACCATCTACAGATTCAAGGCAATGGTTATCAGAATTCCAATGGCAGGGGCGCCTGGGTGGCACATCGGTTAAGCGTCTGCCTTCGGCTCAGGGCGTGATCCCGGCGTTCTGGGATCGAGCCCCACATCAGGCTCCTCCGCTATGAGCCTGCTTCTTCCTCTCCCACTCTCCCTGCTTGTGTTCCCTCTCTCGCTGGCTGTCTCTATCTCTGTCGAATATATAAATAAAATCTTTTTAAAAAAAAAATTAGAATCCTATACAAGTGTATCACTGCAATTAAAAAAAAAAAAGAATTCCAATGGCATTTTTCACTGAAGTAAAAAAGAAACAATCTTAATATTTGTATGGAACAAAAAAAGACGCCAGATAGCCAAAATGATCCTAAGAAAGAATAAACCTGGAGGCATCATACTTCCTGATTTCAAAATATACTACAAAGCTATTGTAATTAAAGCAGGGTAGCAATGGCATAGACACATGGACCAGTAGAACAGAATAGAAAGCCCAGAAATAAACTCCCATAGATATGATCAACTAATATTTAGTAAGGGGACGAAAAACACTCAATGGGGAAAAAATAGTCTCTTCAACAAATGGTATAGGAACACTGGATAACCACATGAAGAAAAATGAAATTGGACCCCTGTCTTAGACCAACAAAAATGAACTCAAAATAGATTAAAGACTTATATCTAAGATCTGATACCATTAAAGTTTAAGGAGAAAGCATAGGGAAGAATACCCTTGACAGTGGTCTTGGCAATAATATTTTGGATGGGACGCTAAAAGCACGAGCAATAAAAGTAAAAATCAACAGGTGAGAACAGATCAAACTAAAAAACTCTGGACAGCAAAAGAAATAATCAACAAAATGAAAAGGCAACCTATGAAATGTGAGAAAACATTTGCAAATCATATATCAGATTAAGGACTAATATCCAAACTATAACATGACTTCAATCAAGAGGAAAAAAAGAAAATGTCTGATTTCTAAAAAAATGGGCAAAGGACTGGAATATTTTTTTTTTCCTTTGTAAACTGTAAAGTACTTTTTAAATTTTTCTTTTTTTTTTTTATTATGTTGGGTTAGCCAACATATAGTACATTAGTTTTTGATGTACTGTAACCAGGTGATGGGTATTGTGAAATAGACATTTTTTCCAAAGAACATATAGAGATGGCCAAAAGGTACATGAAAAGTTGCTCAACATCACTAGTCATGAGGGAAATGCAAACCAAAACCACAATGAGATATCACCTCATAGCTGTTAGAATGACTACTATCAGAAAGATAAGAGATGGTGGGGCGCCTGGGTGGCCCAGTCAGTTAAGCCTTCCACTCTTGATTTTGGCTCAGGTCATGATCTCAGGGTCGTGGGATCGAGCCCCACATCAGCTAGGCGTGGAGCCTGCTTAGGGTTCTGTCTCCTTCTCCCTCTGCCCTTCCCCCAGTGCTTACTCTTTCTCTCAAAAGAAAGGGGGGGGGGAGACAAGAGATGTTAAATGTTGGCAAGGATGTGGAGAAAAGCTAACCCTTATATACTGTTGGTAGGAATGTAAACTGGTAGAGCCACCATGGAAAACAGTATGGAGGTTCAGTGGAAAAATTAAAAATAGAATCACCATATGATCCACCAATCGTATCTCTGGGTATATATCCGAAGAAAATGAAATGAGGATCTCAGGAGGATAGCTACACGCCCATATTCTGTGCAGCATTACTCACAGCAGCCAAGATATGTACACTACCTAAGTGTCTACCTTTGGATGAATGATTAAGGAAGATATGGGGGGGGTATGTGTATGATTATTACTCATCCTTGAGGATGAAGAAAACCCTGCCATTTGTGACAACATGGATGGACCTTGAGGACACTATGCTAAATGAAGTCAGTCAGACAAAGACAAATACTGTAAGATATCACTTACATGTGGCATCTAAAGCAGCTGACCTTATAGAAACAGAAATTAGAATGGTGGTCACCAGGGGTTTGGGGGTGGGGGAGAGAGGGGGATGATGGCCAAAGAGGACAAACTTTCATTATAGTTAACAGTACTGTATTGTATACATGAAAGCTCCTGAGAGAAAATCTTAAATGTTTTCACCACACACATACATACACAAAGGTAATTATGTGAGGTGAGGGAGGTATTCACTACGCTATTGTGGTAATTATTCTATAATCTATACCTTTATCAAATCATCACACTGTATACCTTAAGCTTATGCAATGTTATATGTCAATTATACATTGCTAAAACTGGAGAGATATAATTAGGGTAATACCAACAAATCTTTCACCGGTTTAGAAGTCAAAGTATTGCAGGACTCAAAGCGTTAACAATAGCACACTTAAAACTAGCAGAAGCTGGTGGATATAATAAATGTTAACTATTGGTTCAACCCAGATAAATAGGACTCAGTTTTTAGCAGAGCATTCGAATGGAACTTTCTGTGACAACAGACACATTCTATATTTGTTCTGTCCAAAATGGTAGCCTACTAGCCACATTTACCTCTTGAGCATTTGAAATGGGGCTGGCATGACTGAAAAACAAATTTCTAAATACTACTTACTAGCAATTAATTCAGGTTTACATTTAAATAGCCACAGAGTCTAGTAGTGACTATACTGGACACAGACGCTCTGGAGAAACAGTGACGCAGACAAAACCCAAGAGAAGATACTTGCAGACTGGTCAGATATTAATCAGAATACAGAAATACTCTCAAGTAAAATTTACCTGCATTCCATAAAGGCCATCAAAATGGCCTTGTGCAATGTACTGAAATTAAAATTCCTCAAGTTTTGAGATTGTCTGATGTAGAAACAAACATCTGGCAACTGTCCTATGGAAATGGACAATCCCGTGGCTAGTCAACGTAGACAAGGAGTAGTGGGTAAGTCGAATAAACCAGAGCTCATGGTGAGGCTGGAGTGTCCCAAAGACTTGCAAAGACTGAGAGAATCAGGCTCCCCCACAAGGTTGCCATCTTACGAAGATGAGTTCAGGTAAATGCTCACAGGAAAGAGCAGAGACTTCACTTGCACAGGAAGCCTATTTACACAAAAGCGCGTATCAATCACGCTTCAGTGAAGTCCTGCCATGGCTTTCAATGTCAAGCCATAAAACTGTTCCCTGGAAAGGGGAACCTGTCTTGGCTACTGAGTGCCTTCTGTCCTCTAACTGGGGGAAGAAGGTCATGGAAAGAAACCGAGGAGGGCAAAGCAAGGAAGAAAGCAGGGGATCAAAGCAGGACCAGAAACAGGAAAGAGAAATAAGAGGTAAAATAGTAGAAGGAAATGAAATGCTCATAAGGAGATGCGATGCTCCCAGGGAGAAAATAATGAAAAATCAGAGCGGAGAGAGCATGCCCAGGCAGCTAGCAAGGGCCTTTGGGAACTTATGTACAAAATCACAAATTACACACATGTCCCCAAGGAACGAGAAATGCTACATATAAAACTAAATACCTGCTATTAAAATAGAAGGAGGGGAGAGGAAAAAGGAGTCAGGAAAACGATACAATAAGCCAAGGCCAAAAAACAAAGCTAGGGAAACTTGACCTAGAATTTAATAGGCACGAGTGACT
Source organism: Ursus americanus (assembly GCF_024610735.1). Lineage (NCBI taxonomy): Eukaryota > Metazoa > Chordata > Mammalia > Carnivora > Ursidae > Ursus > Ursus americanus. The sequence goes on along the minus strand of NC_142140.1, from coordinate 30,189,739 downwards.
AAATTCAGAAAGAAGGAAAGCACGAGACAAATGTACTAGCATCATCAGCGGAAGCAAAACGGGTAACGCAGATACTGGTAACTCAGAGGAATTTCTTTTTCTTTTTAAGATTTTATTTACTTATTTGACAGAGAGAGAGAGACAGAGCACAAGCAGGGGGAGCAGCAGGGAGCGGGAGAAGCAGGCTCCCGTTGAGCAGAGAGCCCAACGTGGGGCTTGATACCAGGACCCTGAGATCATGACCTGAGCCGAAGGCAGACACTTAACCAACTGAGCCACCCAGTGCCCCTCAGAGGGATTTCTTATAATCGATTTGTCTCTAATGCTATCGTTTCAAATTAAAACAAACAAACACACACCTGAAGTAAAGCTAAGCTTCTAAATGCATTCCCTTCACACGGCAGTTCAACACAGACAGGCTTACTGGGGCCACAAAATAGACAAATCCCATCTCGGAACACACCGTGGAGTAAGGTGTTTACTGAGAGTACCAGCCTTAGTGCCACTGTGTTGCACTTTAGAGATTAGGGATTTCTGCATCCCTTTCTAAGGTCTTACTCTTCCTGGACATTCAACGATGTCAGCTGAGATAGAATGATGCCAAACCAAGAGCCACTCAACCTTATCTCTCCCTCAGGGTCAGATAAAGAGTTCTCTCCCTGTCAAGATCTTCCCCCATCTCCCCAACCCCCCCACCACCACCTAAAAAGGATTCCCACAAAAACAGTTTCATTTCCTTTACTTGATCACAATCACGTTTTGGTATTAAGACTAGGTCAGAGCAGTGAATCTGAGAGAACAGGAGAAATGAAAACTCCCAAGCATGTTTAGTGGCCAGCGCTCTACACAAGATCAACACAAGAAAGCCACGTTCCTAGTGTGATCCAGTCACGTCTAGCCACGGAAAGGGATACTTAGAATTGCCTTCATTCAAAACTGGTAGCCTTGTGGCACCAGCCTTCTATTTAACATGAAGTGCCCTCAATGCTCTATTTTATGGAACAATGCAAGATGAGATTTCCGCTCAGGAAGAATATAAGAGAACTGAGGAAGAACACACGGCTCATTAGTGCCTGAAACACAGATGGACTTCCTCATCCCCGCCTGATTCTTCAGTGTACACGACCGGCAGGGAAGCCCACCTTCTTTTCATTTAAGAATTGGTAACTTCCCAAATGGATTATCAAGGGAAAACCACTGCTACTGTAAGAAAGCACGGATAGATCAAGGCGGACTTACTTCCTCAACCCTAAGTTTTAAATAACGCTTTATTTGCTATTTAAGTCTTCCCACCCACTCCACTCCTCAAAAAAAAAAAAAAAAAAAAATCTATTCCTAGGAAATCTGGTCTCACAAGATGTACCTTAAAGAAAGCCTTTCACAGATCAAACAAAGCAGGAACATTTCAAATACTAAATTCTCTTCTGGATATTTACCATGGCAGAAGCATATTAAAGGTTCTGAGAAGTTCTGCTGTAAAGAAATATGATTTGGCCCTAGCCTTCTCCCAAATGGTTTGGGCTTGGCTTGCTTTTCCTTTGTTCTCTTTATAAAACCCCCAATTGTCATATATCTTGAGTCCCATAAAATACACTTCAGGAAACACAGGAGCACCTGTAAGCTAGTTATACTCTAAAACTCTTAATACATAGGAGGCATAACACGTAGTAGGCGAAAAAGAAGAAAACACAAGTTCCTCAGAATTAGCTCTTCTTGAGCAGGAAAACAAAGAAAAAAGAACTAGCATTTATTGCCATCTGCTGTGCGGTGACATTCCTTTAGAAGGTTTTCAAACTCAGTAAATCAGCACAATTCTGTGGCAGGTGTCAATCTTCTCTTTCACGCCAAGGAGGACACTCAAGGGCAGGAAAGACATATGCCCCGCCCAGAGTCAAAAGGTCAAGAAATGACCAGGCAGGGACATGAAAGCCCAGGGCACTGTCCCCTCTACAATACAGGTGTCATCTTTTCACACTATGCAGATTTCTGTAAAACTAAAGCATGTTGAAATATGTGTCCTGTGTGACATCACAATATTGTTAATGTTTTCCCACTCTTTCCAACTGTCTGCTTAGGATAATGAAATTAAACCATTAAAATGGAAATTCAACTGGTTCTGTGACCTTGCCTTTATCGGAATATGCCAAAGTAAATCAGTGTGAGATTTTTGGAGGGCGTGCCATTTTTTTTTTTTAAAGAACAGGGCCTTTCTGCCAAGATAGAAGGCTCTATAGAAATTAAAATATATAGCTGCAGAACCTCAGATATCAGGTTGTAATACAGGTTTTTTGGGGTTACAAGAAACAGGCAACAGGTTGTTTTGTTTTGTTTTGTTTTTAATTTTAAGAAACTCAATGGCAGGAAAATAGGCAAGCCTGTGGGTCAAGACGCAACCAGGGTCTAGAACACTAAAGAAACCCCAACCCACCTTTCACCTCTTCCTGACATCTTAGTCGTTCCCTGGTTTCTTTGGTTTTCCTTGCTACATGAAAGGAAACAGCTACTAATAATTCTCCAGCAGATCTCTTTCCTGATCTATGAGACCAGGTAGATGTAAAAAATCTGAGCCACAATTCTAAATTTTTGAGGAACGGGCCTTGACCTTTGGTGCAGCCTTCCATGAGCACTCTACCACACACATGTGCCCGATGGAGATCTCTCAACAGTTCACCACATGGATTAGGGAAAAGTCATCTCCAGACATGACGATGGGTGATGCCACTGAGGCAGCCGACAGAATCTACAGACTTGCTAAGAGCACTTAAGCCCTTCAATAAAAAAAAAAAAAAAAAAAGAAAAGAAAAGGAAAAAAAAGAAAAAAAATCACAACATTCAAGTGATTTTTAACTAGGAAGATTAAAAGGGAGGGGGGACACTGAATCAAATTTTAAACAAAAATTAGAAAAATCTACCATGCTGTTGCAATAAAAATAACCCAACTTATGCTTATGAGGAGTTATAAAAAGGAGATAGGAAAAAACTTTTCACACCTGCAACAGAATCATTAAAACATGACAGGACAGTCTGGGTTTGCCAGAATTAAGGACCACCTGCTGTTCCACATTTCACCCTCATCCCAATCCCAGTCCTTGAAAGAAATGAAAGGAAAGCAGAAAGAATTTTCACCGAGACAAAATCAAGCAGAAACCGAATCTGCCAAAGACTGTTTTTCCATTCAGCAAGAAATATCCTGAAATAGGGTGTCTAATGGTTTCTTTATGATTTTTAACTTCTTTTTTTTTTTTTTGGTCTGAGGCATTCAAGATGATGTACATTTTAAATTCTAATTTTAATTAGAAAAAACAAGGCATATGTTGTAAAAAAGAAGAGAGGTCATTTCTGACTTGATGTTAATGCTCCTTCAGAAAAATTAATGAGAATTTACTTTTTCAGAACCAAAATAAAAGGCCAAATATAAATTCTAGAGTTCATATCTGCAGCCAGTGGACCAAGCATAATTTTCACAATTTCTCTTTAAATTACTAGACTGTAAGATTAAATGCAGAGAATCAAGTATCCTGATATTGCTTCACATGGCATTTATAAAATTTAAAATAGTCTACATATTTTAACCACAATATATATCTCCTATTTGGTTATCTTGAAATTTAACTTCCTATTTTTCTTTTTATTTATTTTTTTTTAAATTTTTGAATTTAAATTCAATTTAGTTAACAGATAATGTATTATAAGTTTCAGGGGTAGAATGTAGTGATTCATCAGTGCATATAACACCCCGCGCTCATTACATCAAGCGCCCTCCTTAATGCCCTTCACCCAATTACCTCATCCTCCACCCACCTCCCCTAATCTTTTTTAAAACATGATTTAGGAAGAAAAATTATAGTTCCTTTAAACTGCCATGAATTAAACCACCACACTGATGGGGCTTCTTATCAAGCATCTATGTGAAATGACAAAGAACTCTGAATGTCAGAACTCTTAATTTCTACAATGAGTCTACAGACTAACTTCATTTTAAAGATGGGGACACCGAGACTCAGAAAGGTAGGGGGACTCCTCAAGGACATATGAGGCCAAAATGCGGGGATCCAAACCTACTATAAAGTCAGGGCCGTCCCTGTTACCAGTGGCATTTATAGAAAAGAGGAGCAGAGTTTAGGTTACTGGTAAATGATGAGGGAATGGAAGGTAAACTGAGGACAAAGCAGAAGCTGACACCCTGTAACACCCACCCCCCCAACCCCTGGATGTATGCAACATTCCTCAGGCACTCCTGGCTGCCCTACAGGACAAAGAAACAGTTAATCTATAGATACCACAATCTTGCAACACTTGAGTCTCCCTCAGTTTACAATGTCTTAGCAGTTTACAAGAACAAAGCTATCAGTAACCTAGCTTCCAGAAGGGAATGTATGTAGACACAATTAAATTTCCTTACTACCTATAGCCCATTGACAAGTCCTTGAAACAGGCAAGGTGACATTCCTCTAGGAATTCAGCTGCCTTGATGTTAATACTTTGCTAAGGGCAAAGGCAGTCCTAGCCTGATCCCCTCCCCTCCACCAAGATCCTGTAAGTCTACTTTAACTTATAAAAATTCCTTTGGAAACTTCCTTTATCTCTAACCCCCCAAGATACCTATTGGCAATCATCCCCCAAGCATATGGCCCACCAATAGACATCTGAAGGGTCTCATAACTAAGGTTTCGTTAGACGGTAATAAATGACCTTTTCCCAACAATAGCTAGCCCCCTCAAGGTCCTGGAAACCTTGCTTCCAAAATTCCTTAGAGACTTGAGCTATCCCTAACCCCCTCCCCACTTGAGGGTATATAATGGGCCATTCCTCACAACCCCAGTGCAGCAGCTCTTTCTGCCCACGGGTCCTGTCCCCGTGCTTTAATAAACCACCATTTTGCACCGGTGTCTCAAGAATTCTTTCTCGGTCGTCGGCTCCGGACTCCACCCCACTGAACCTCACTTGTACCTCATCAGTAAAGACCTATTCATCAGTACAAAGCCTCTTCGTAATAATGAAAAGTAAAACTCAATACAGTTGCGATTTGGTCTTATATTGACAAGTTAAAATGGTCCAAAGCTTTTCTTCAGCATTTACTGACTTTAACTTCTATTCCCATAGCTCCTCAGAGCCTAAAATAATGATCACATTATCTCATTATGACACTATTACACACTTCATATTTTAATTGGTATTTATGAATTTATTCTATATCTCACTTCAAACGAAACTTGAGGTGTTTTCCATCCTTGGCACATAGCTCTCCATTGTTCCCTAATTGCTGTTACTCCCCTCGTGTGACTAGGTCTTAGCAACCCCACACATGGACACATTCAGATAGCAACCTTCCTCTCTCTGCTGCTGTGGAAACAAAAACAAACAAGACAAAACGAGACTATGTTGGGGTACACAGAGAAATGCAAATTCCCCGTAAAAGGGAAATGTGCAGTTGGGTTGGGTTCCTCCAGACTCAAGGCACACCAGCTGCTCCTGCGGTAAACACGGAGACAGCCCACGAGGAACCAGCTCCGTCAGGGCGCGCCCATTAGCGCCTTTAAATCGTGTAGGACCTGTCAGCACCTCGTTCGTGTGCATGGTTAGCTGCTTCAAGCCACAGGAGGAAAAATCTCGGCTGACTCTCCTTTTTAAAAACTTGCTCAGAAGACTATTAGGTCCTTCCTTTTGTTGTCCATGAATATGGACATGAGAGGGGGGATGAGAAGCAGAAAATTAAAATCAAAGACAATATTGAAGAGGGTTTCTCTCTTTTAAAAGAGATCCTACCTGGTTTCGTCTTGGTTCATTTTTCCCTCTCTTCCCCTATGGTCGTCTGCCTTGTTTCTCAAGTTCCATGCCAGAGAGGGAGACAAACCATAAGAGACTCTTCATCTCAGGAAACAAACTGAGGGTTGCTGGAGGGGAGAGGGGTGAGGGGATGGGGTGACTGTGTGATGGACACTGGGGAGGGTATGTGTTGTGGTGAGCGCTGTGTGTTGTGTAAGACTGATGAATCACAGACCTGTGCCCCCTGAAACAAATAATACATTTTATGTTAATAATTAAAAATGAAAAAATAAAAGAGATCCTACCAATTGATGAGGGAACAGAAGGCAAGCTGAGGACAAAGCAGAAATTGACACCCCGCCATCCCCCCCATGGGATACATATGACATTCCTCAGGCATTCCTGGCTGCCTTAAAGGAAAAATAGTTAACTTACAGAGATGACAATCCTGCAAGACAAGAGTCTCCCTCAGTTTACAAAAGTCTTAGCGATCTATGAGAACAAAGCATTTCTATCAATAACCTAGCTTCCAGAAGGAAATGTAGATACAATTAAATGTCCTTATAACCTTCAGCCCATTGACAGATACTTGTTCCTCCAGGAAGTTCCCAACTACCTTCCTGTTAATGTCTTGCTAGAGGGAAAAGCAACCTTAACTTGACAATGGCAAGGCCTCTGGAATCCTGCGTGTCTTCTTTAACATATGAAAATCCTTTTGAAACTTCCCTTTCCCTTACCTCCCCCATCCCCATAGTATATAATCAGCCACCCCAGCAGCTCTTTCTGCCCACCGGTCCTGTCCCTGTGCTTTGGTCCCTGTGCTTTATTAAACCACCATTTTGTACCAAAGACGGCTCAAGAATTCTTTCTTGGTGGTTGGCTTCGGACTCCACCCCACTGAACCTCACCTATATTCCAAAACCACATCACCAATGACTACTTTTTCCCCACTTAAAGGAAAAACAAGGATGTCCTCCTCTATCGCTCACAGCCTCTCATATAAAGTATCGCTTTCAACAGAACAAGGTGAAAAGGAAAATACCAAGAAAAATTGGAGGGGGGTGCTGTTATTCTGGAGGCGTGTGGTTTGCGGTCAACAACACCACTAACAAGTTTGGCCGATACCAGCCCTCAATCCTACCAGGCAGACCTAGAAACTCCACCGACTGGACCAGAGTCCACAGATTCCGGAGGGATTTACCAACAGTCACATCAAAGGCTCAAGTAAGTGCCCCAGGCCATATTCATTCTTTTCAAAACCTACCAGTGCCTGAGTTGCAAACACAACAGATTAAAGGATGCTAACACTCCCCTCCCTCCCAAGCCCCCTCAAATTCAAGCGACTTCATTCTATCACTTCAATTCAGAAAAAACAAAACAAAACAAAATAAACCTTTCCTTCTCGGCCCCAGATCCTGACCCTAATCCACTGGTTTGCTTTGTTGTTGTTGTTGTTGTTGTTGTTAAACTTTTATTGTAGAATAATTTTAAATCTACGCAAAATCTGTGACGATGATAGAGAGTTTCCATATACCCCACATTCAGTCTCTACTAGGACTGACATCTTCCAACTGTATGGTAGACTTGTCACAATTATTGAACCACCACTGATACATTATTACCTAAAATCAGTTCTTTATTCAAATGTCCCTAGCTTTTTTTTGTTGTTGTTGCTGTTTTTGTTTGTTTGTTTTTTACCTAATAGTCCTTCTTCTGCACCAGAATCCAATCCAAGATACCACATTTAACAACGACCTATCGGGTCCCCCAACGCTCCAACTGGCTGTGTTTCTGGAGGCCTTGATAGTTGAGGACTACCGATCAGGTATTTTGTACAACGTCCATCCATTGAGACTTGTCTGATTAACGTTCTCGTGTTAGGCTGGGATTCCAGTATTCTGGGAGGAACATCACGGAGCTAAAGTGCTGTTCTCATCCTATCCTATCGAGGGTACGTATCATCGAGATGACTTGCCACTCGTGGTGTTAATGCCGATCATCTGGCAGAGGCAGTATTTTAAAGGTTTCTGGACACTAACGCCACTACTTTTCCTTCTTTCCACACTGTTCTCTTTCAACAACCACACTGTGTGCAGCCCCCCCTGGAGGGGTGGGGAGTTGCGCTCCATTCCCTGGAGGGTGGATCATCTCCATAAATTATCTGGAATTCTTCCACACAGATTTGTCCTTGTCTCCCATTTGTTCCTTTTTTCAACCATTTATGTATTTCCATATCTACACATAGACTATTACTTTATGTTTTGGGTTATAATTCGATACTACTTCATCTTTTGCTCAGAGGATCCATCCTCGGCCATCGCGAGCTCTTTCAGTCATTTCTTCTGTCCTTTTGACACATCCCCATTATTGTGAATTTATTGTTTTGTTTCGCTTATTGAGTACTTTCTTACTTCCTGGCGCTACATGATACCCCACAGTAATTTCTGTATTTCTTGCCACCACCCTAAAATGAGCCATTTTTTTCAAGGAGCTCTGGTTCCTTTTATTGGAAAATGGTATTAGAAATCAAGATCTGGGAATCAGGTCTACTTGGCCCAGAATGCCATCGCTTCTAGGCCCTCTCAGCCGACAGTGCAAGGGGAAAATGGATGTCTTGTAACCCATGCATATACACGTTTCTTAATGTAATCATCAGTATCTATATTACACTAAATAGAGTTGGAAGTTCCCAATTCTAGTTAATCATCAAATGGATCATTCTAGCCTTCCCTCCTGGTTTATCTGTGACCTCCTATTCCAACAGTGAGAAACCTGGCTCCCATCATCCACCATCCATTTACCTAATTGTTCAATTACAATATGCATAGATAAAGGTTTCAGAATTTTTAACCCATAACCCTGTGAAAAATAATTTTATCCACTGGGGTATGGGACTCATGTACAGTTCATTTTACCTTTAGTCTTACAAACTCCATTCATTTCCGAAGTTCGTAAACACATTTCCTCTCATCTCCCTTTAGTAAGACTGTTTCAAACATTTATAATATAGTTAGATTCATTTGTGACATTCTATATTCCATCCTGGTATCCCCCAGACCTCTTAAATAATTTATTTTTAATTTAGATACATTAAGATTCACTCTTTGAGATGTAAAATATTATGGGTTTTGGCAAACGCGTAGTGTCCTATAACTACCATTACTATATCATACAGAATTGTTTGACCTCCCCCCCCCCAACAAAAAAAGAAAAGAGAAAAACCAAACCCTGTGCTTTACCTATTGAACCTCCCCCTCAAGCCCCTGGTAACCATGGGTCTGTTTACCATCCCCATGTTGTCTGGAGCAGAATTTCTTGTAAATGGATTCACACACCTTTTCAGACTGGCTTCTTTCCTTAGCAATAGGCATTTAACACAGATCCATGTTTGTTTGTTTTTTTAATTATTTTTTTTAATAGTTCATTCCTTGGTATTGTTGAAAAGAGTTCCATTCTACAGATGTGCCACAATGTGTTTATTCATTCACCTACTGAAGGGCATCCTGTTTGTTTCCAGTTTTCGCAATTACGAATACAGCTGTCATTAACATTGCTGTGCAGCTTTGAGGGGCAGCTGTCATTAACATTGCTGTGCAGCTTTGAGGGGTCGTAACTTTTCAAATCAGTTGGGCAAGTGCATAGGAGCACGCTTACTGAGTTATACGGTAAAACTCTTTGAGCTTTGTAATAAAGTGCAAAACCGTCTTCCAAAGTGGCTGTAACATTTTATATATTTCATAAGCAATGAGGGAGTTCTTTTTGCTCCACATCCTCTGTGGTAATGGTATTGCCAGGTTTTTTTTAGATTTTAGTCATTCTAATAGATTTGTGGTGGGATCTCATCATTGTTCTAATTTGCAATTCTGTTGACATATGATGTTGAATATCCTTTCATGTGCACATTTTTCTACCTCTGTATCTTTAGTGAGGTATCTATGCAGATCTTTCACTCATTTTTTAATTAACTTGTTTGTTTTCCTACTGCTGAGTTGTAAGGATTCTATGGATTCAAGTTCTTGATCAGATTTGTGTTTTCCATTATCCCGGTCTGTAGCTTATCTCTTCATTCTCTAAATAGTATCTTCTGCAGAGAAGTTTTTAATTTAAATAAAGTCCAACTTACCAAATTTTCTTTCATGGATTATGCTTTTGGTGTTGTTTCTACACACTTAGCACCAAATCTAAAAACATAAAAATTTTTCTGTTTTTTTTCTAGAAATTTTATGGTTTTGCATTTTATATTTATGTTTATCACCCATTCAGAATTATTTTAATAACATGTGCAAGGTCGATGTCTAGATTCATATTTTTGAATATGGCTGTACAAATGTTCTAGAATCATTTGTTGACAAGACTACCCTTTCTTCATTGAACCTCTATCAAAGATTCACTGACTGAATTTCTATGGGTTAGCTAACTGTTTTTAAGAAACGCTCAGCATTGGTGAAATCCAAGACGACAAGAAGATTCGACATTGAGTCAAGAGCAACATGATAATGGAAGGTTGGTGGCATCACCAGTGTATATTCAGGTCAGACCAAGAGTTCTTAACATGATCATAGAGGAGATAGGCCATGCACAGAATGTTCTGCATCTCCTAAATGAGTTATAATCACTAACTGATGCTCTGCCATTATAGGTGGGCCTCATGATCTCTGGTAGCAAGGAGAGAAGGTGTTAGAAGACAGAAGGTTAATGCTAAGTGTAGGGAAGGAAAACTACAATAGAAGAGCTGCAGAAATTGTCCACCCATGATTATAGATGGCCCATGGGATTGCTTTAATATGACTGTCTCTTCATTTCCTTTGTACATTCCACAGTGCCTCAAATTAGGAGGCATAAGATACTTAAATTCCTATGAGAGCTCTTTAACTCCTTCTAATGCGTATTTCTTATTAAAGCTGTATGATCTTTTTGTGTTTCACCCAGTTTACATTTATGTAGAAACCAGGCATATTTTATTTTTAAAAATGAAAGATTATGATTGGAGCTTGCTGAAAACATGCAAACCAAGACAAGGTCAAAGCCACCTTTCTGTCTTTCAGAGGGGTCTTTTGTCTTCCCGAGGGGACTGACGGGGGTCTGCTGGTGCAAACTATGCTTCCTTTTATTTCAGTCCTCTTCCTGCACATTCACCATGATATCCAGGGGAACACGAAACAAAAAGCCCCCTGCAGGACTCAGGCTGCACAATGTGAAACCCCCTAATGTCAATCGGAATCAACACATCCTAAGCCTATCAGTGAAGTTGCTTTTGTGAAGTACAGTGAGATGGATGAATTTACAACGGACAATACGGAACTAAAGTGGGTGGGGCTGAAGTTCAGGTGAGAGCTTTTACTCTGAAGATCCAAGTCTATAAGCATTTTTAAAATTAGGGCATGGAAGAAAAGACTTTTAGATCATTCCGTTGCTGGTGCCCTCAGAAGCCTTCACGGGTTTCCTGTGAATCCCTGCAAAGTAAAATAGTGAATGCGGAATGTGATCCCACCTCCATGTTCATCAGTCTTCCGTCTGTAGAGTGCGTGTGAGCACTTACAGAAATGGCAGGCACCCTGCTGCATCACCAGCCCTGCCTATTATATTCACCCTGCTCCTGCACGAAGCCAGAAAGACCTAACAGCAAGCAGCAAATAAATTTCAATAAACAGATTCATTGTCCTATTTCAATACAAATCACAGTCTATTAAGAATAATGCACTCTGGTCCAGGTTCTGACAGTCAAAAATGCTGATTTAGTTAGAGATTTGTGTTCCTAATTTAATTCATTCATTTGCATGTCTCTCCTCTTAAGTATGATATAATTCAGACTTGCTGATCATAGCTGGTAATCACACTTTCATTCTGTGTTTCAAATCCAGCTTTTTAAATCACGACTACTTATTTATTCAGGGATTTTTATATATTATGGCTCTTAGATGAATGATTATTAGATGATGATAAAAAGAGAGGTATTCAAAGTGACCTGTGAAATGTCCCATGTGTTTTTAAAATGCTGTATTTGTATTACAGGGAACATCACAGGATTCTCGCAACTAATGACATGACCAGATCCACTTGCACCTTTGGTCAGCACCATTTTTTGATTTCAACACAGCATAGCCCACCGAATGTCCGAACATAACAGGCATCTATGAAACTAAGGGGTCTTAGTTTTGTTTTCTATCACTATTACCTCAAAGGGAAACAAGATTCGGTTTCCTCAAGTTTAGACATTCCCACCTTGTTTCCTACCTCTCTCTCCTTCTACCTTACTTTTTTACTTGCTAAACTGAACACATTATACTAGAGATGCTAATGGGCTTCTATCACATATTTCATTTGGGTGGGGGTTTAGAGAATAGGGGGTAGAGGGAGAAGGAGGGAGAGAATCTTAAGCAGCCTGCACACCCAGCAAAGAGCCCGACAAGGGGCTCAATCTCATGATCCTGAGATCATGACCCTAGCCAAAATCAGGAGTCGGCCGCTTAACTGACTGAGCCACCCAGGAGCCCCTTGGGGGGGTATTTCTTATTGCAAGGTTGTATTTTGTAAAGTTAGATACGACAAGGAGTTCAAATTAGATTCAAAGTGTCTAGGTTTTCTTCGGAACGATTCCTTTTTTTTATGCCCCTCCCTTCCAACATAAAACTCTAATAAGCAGTGAAAATTTTGGACACAGACCTAGGTTTCACAAAGTTTCATACGGTGAGTTAAGTGATGCCTTCATCATTCTTTAAGTTTTGGCAGAAATCAAATTTTTATAAGGAAGTCGATTCAGCAACTACAAAGCATTTCTACATTATTCCACATACTCAGATGAAAAACACTGCATCTAATTCCACTAAAGACAAACACACATTTTTCACCTTAAATCTTGAGCAGAGATGCAAACTTCTCAGAAAAAGCATAATAAACCACTCTTAAGAACAAACCGTTCCAAAGAATGCACAATTTCAGAATGAGACTTTTCCAGGCTACCTCTCACAAAGCCATTTCTTTCTAGCTTCGGGGCACCCCAGTAGATGTTAAAACTAGAGTGCATTCCTATTCATCCAAAAGAAGGACACTAATGTGAGCGGTGTAGCTTTCTGCGTTTTGGTAAAAATCAGAAAGGATCTGTGCGCAGTGAATGAAGTTGATTCACTCACAGAAGACCAGCATATCTCTTCTAGCCTAGCTTTGAAAGCCAGTCTGAAACAGCCCTGCCTACAAAATTGCAGAGGAATTACTCTCAATTACAGCCTTCTGTCTGTTAAAAAGTAGAGTTGGTGATCACTTCTGACCTTTTTCCTGTGACAAGTCAAAGACATGAAAGGAAAAAGAAAAAGCTGACAGGTGTTCAATTTTCGAAGCTGAGCATAGGGGAAAGAAGGAGAAAAAATAAAGAAAAGCTTGTATTCCCCAACTAAATCTCAAGGGTTTCTTTTTTTTGTTTGTTTCTTTTGGGGGTTTCTTTTTTCTTATTCAATCTTACATTAAAAATTCTGTTTCAGTGAGTTAATTGCATGTTGCAATATAATTTTGCTTAAAGTCTCTCACTTTGTGTTTTCATGTGACTATCATTTACCAAAACCTTCCCACAATCAATCATTCCGGTCTTCAGTTTCATACTTTGGGGCAATTTTGCTGAATGTTACAACTCTGCCCCTGCCCCGTCTCTTCCTTCTTGCAAGTAGGTTACAAATAACTACACAAGGATGACCCTTCTGGACGCCCGCCATCTGATGTGTTAGCGGCCTCCACATTTTACCTCTTTCTGCAGTCACTACTGAGCTGACTAGATTTCGGTTAATTGACTATGACTGTTTCAGAAATAACATGAATGGTTTTCCAGCTTTCTGACATTTACCTACAATTATCCGTTTCAAAAGAATGACTATTTTTGCTAAGGAATGAAAAAGTTGCTCTGATGAAAATTAAACTCTGGAACCTTCTGTATTCTTGGGAGTTGGTGGGTTAAATTCTTGACGATCCAGCACTTGTGCGGTAAAACTGCTCACTAGAGGGGCAAGCCAACGAGCTGCCACCTCTCCCAGCTTCAAGGAGAAAAAAGGGCCAAAGGATATGCTCTTCCTTTGGGAATATTTAAGAATGACCCGTACTGAGGTCAGTTAATGATGGCTCCCACTCGGCTTTCAAAACATGGTTAAGTCAGCTGCTTTTCAGCGGGGAACAAACTATTTTGAGAAGAATTAATGATTCTCAAACATCATGCAGAAGCCAACCAGTCGAAACGCCACAATCCAAACAGAGCTGCAAACAACACTTGGAAATTCAGATTCTGATTGACTGATGACATCACAGGACTAAAATAACGTCCCACATTCTCTTCTTGCTCTGCTATTTTTGTTTCCTTTAGAACAGTCAGATCTGCTTTTCTGAGATGGGAGCAATAGTTGCTCAGAAGTGACACATTAAGTGGCTAATGGCCAGAAAGTGGAATTAAGCTAGAAAGAAAAAAAAATAAAACCACAAAACTTTAAGAACAAAGGTGGAAAGGGGTCAGAGATGATGCGTACATAACTCTAAAAGCAGGCATCTGACAGTTACAGTAGTAGTTTCTCTACTGGAAAGGGAAGGGGAAGTATTTCAAATCTCCTGACCTGAAATGAACGTACTATATGAACATAAGGACAATTTTTATGGCCTATTTACAAAAACATAAAGCTACAAAGGATAAACTCAAACACTTAGAAAAGTCGTATATGATAAAGATGGCATTTCAAATCTGTGGGGGTAAATGGATTAATGAACAAATGGGTATTTGGGACCGAGATACCACTGGAAAGAATAAATTTTTTAAGTACCTTACAACATACTCCAAATAAATATAAGGCATATCAAAGATTTAAATGTTACAAATGTTTTATTTAAAACATTAAAATAATAAAGCACTAGAAAAATAATTCTTTTTTTTTTTTTTTTTAAGATTTTATTTATTTATTTGACAGAGAGAGACAGCCAGCGAGAGAGGGAACACAGCAGGGGGAGTGGGAGAGGAAGAAGCAGGCTCCTAGCGGAGGAGCCCAATGTGGGACTCGATCCTGGTACGCCGGGATCATGCCCTGAGCCGAAGGCAGACACCTTAACGACTGCGCTACCCAGGCGCCCCTAGAAAAATAATTCTTAAACAGTCTATAGTAAAGGAGACCTAAACGAAAAGACCATCAAATCTAATTAACATTAAAAACACCCCACAAAAGTTCAATATAATTTAAAACAAATAAGTAGTAACAAGCGAACCAAAAAACCTGCCACAAATAAAGGTAAAAGACAAACAGGCAAACATTGAGTGGCCCTGAAGGACAGATGCTTAGTAAACAGAGTCCCACAGAAAGCCCCAAAGCAAGGCATGGCTATCTACCTCCCAGATGGGTATGGAGTTTGCATTCCGTGATTCTGCCTGTGTTCAGTGGGTAGGTAAGTGATGGGGGTAGAAACCTCACCCATGCATCATCAACACAGAGGCTGGTTGGGCCATATTCTCTACAGGACATCCAGAAGTGGAAAAGAGGGAGACTAAGTGGGGCAATGAGTAGAACCAACCGAGTAAGCAACTTTCTGTGTTCTTTCCTCCATACAGAAAAAGGCTGACACAACCTGTCTACACATGGAAAAAAAAAAAAAAAAAAACAAACAAGAAATCATGAGGGAGGGAGACAGAAAGAGAGACCAACAGACAGATAAACCAACCAACTCACTGACCAACCCAGAGGAGTTTTTCTCATACAAATGAACATATGAACAATCAAACAACAACAAGTTTCAATTTACTGGCCAGCTCTGATCACTTTAGAGGATGCTTCTGTTGAGACGATACTAGGGCCATGTATGTCATCAGCTAAGGGAATGAGCTTTCCACATTCAATCGGCCACGGGCAGCAGCACCCTGGGGTACATATTTGTCATCTTTACTCTATGCTGCTTACCTACCAAAGACCTCAGCATGGACATATTTATTTCAATTTCCATGCTCTTCTTCTGAGTCCTATCTTCCTACCTTCTCCCATGATTCTTCATTTGTGAAATTAAAACTAATAAAAACTACGAGATGTATGCTTATGACTTGTCTTGACTTCTCCTAAACACAGTCAACAAGAAGCTATTTCAAATAACTGAATGACTCGTCCATCGTTTCCAAGGCCGGTGACAGAATACTACATATGTACTTTTGAATTGTTCATTCTAATGACACTGGGGTAGGATGACCTCAAAGTAAGCGAATGACATTTTGCTTAAAAGGTAGCATCGTAAATATCAAAGCACATTCAATAATAAAATGAAGATTTCTGAAAGTTTAAAATCCTTCACCATGAGGAATATAATTAATACACTTCAAAAGTATGAAGGCTTCGAATATACTTAGAGACTTGACAAGAATTACCACAATCCTTTCCAAACCTACAGTCAGGCATGAGTATAATCAAGAGCAGCAAAGAGGTCACTACTGTGGAGCACAGACCTGCCTCAGGCCACATAGGGTGGAACAAAGCCGGTCTTGGTACTTCCAGGTCTCAGTGGATCTTGGACCCAGTGTTCATCCTACCAAGGCCTTGGGGCACGTTTCTGTTCAGTTCGACAGAGGAGTAGATAATGAAACTCCATATCAACGTCCTAGCAATATTCTGCAAAGTGACAACAAATTTCTAAAAGAAAACCAACTAAAATAAAAACATGAACACTATTTATGTAACTAAAGAACTCTCAAATGTCTGTTCCCAAGAGGGCTTCAGACAGTTTCAGGAAGTACACAGACAACCTTCAACCACACTGATATGGACAAGGTGGGGATAAAGCAGCATAGGTATCTGTGACCGCGTGCTTGACGGGCCACTTCATGAAAGTGTAAGATCGAGGTCTTGAGGCACACACTCAATACATCCAAAAACTTCTGGGGGCTGAAAGAGGGTTGGCTGTGGGATGCACTATCCTAGCCCAGGAAACTGCATCAGATAGATGTGACAGACGTGATGTTGGAGGCCAGCACCGAGAACAGCAGGGACGAGGAAGGAAAGGAGAGAGCCTTCATCTTGGCCAAGGTAGCCTGGGGAGCTCTCCCTGGGAAACAGCTGCTTGACTTGGGTGCCAAGGAACAGGCTCCTCTTCCTATCAAGGAAGTTGAAAGGGAGGAATTTGTAATCACCTGATTGTCCATGGTACAGGTATTGGGTCCGTGTAGCTGCTGTAACTAACGCATTGCCACAAACTCAGTGGCTTAAAACAACAAATTTATCTTACAGGTTTAGAGGTCAGAAGTCTGAGATGGGTCTCACTAGGCTAAGATCAGGATATCAACGTGTTTCTTCTGGAGGCTCTAGGGGAGAACGCATAATCTTGACTTGTCCAGCTTCTAAAAGCCACCAGCATTCCTTGGCTTAGGGCCCCATCCTCAAAGCCAGTGGCAGCACACTGAGTCCTCCTATGCCACATCACCCTGATTTCCATCGCCACACCTCCCCCACTTAGCTTTGACTCTCTTGCTTCCCTCATTCCTTCATAAGGACTCCTGTGATTACATCAGGCCTACCTGAGTAATCTGGGATAATCTTCCCATTTCAACATCCGTAACTTAAATCACACTGGCAAAGTACCCTTTGGCACATAAAGTACCTTCAGAAGTTCTGGGGACTAAGATGTGCACATCCTTGGGGTACCATAATTTTGTCTATCACAATGGGTTAGACATCCCACTACCCTAAGTACAAATGAAAGACACAATGGCCTGGGACATGCGAAGAGTCTCATTTCTCAGGCCAGGTGTTACAACTGGCTTCAGCTGTAAGGGGGATTAGGAGGATTTTAATCCCATTAACAGTTGTAGCACCGTGCACTGAATGTGCACACGTGTGCACAGACATATTATATGTGGTTTGTACATATAAGTACAGTATACAAACATTTTGTTTGTAAAAAATAAAGCATGATTACATTAGTCTCGTTCCCTTAAAGTCTGTCGTGCTTTCGTGTGAGAAAAAAAAAAAAAATGTGGTTTTGGCTTGTATGCCGGGGACCACAGAGAAGTACAAATACCCATGTAGAAGCCAATGCACATGAGGGACATCTATCCTCTATATTATCACCAAGCAAATGAACTGTTTATTAAGTCAGAATTTCTCAGAGTATGGTGCATATTTCATTCACTAAATTTAACTGATTTTTAAATTTGAAAAGCAATTTATTTATATAGTGTATATTTAAGAAAATATAACCAGGGGGGTGCCTGGGTGGCTCAGTTGGTCAAGCATCCAACTCTGGGTTTCAGTTCAAGTCCTGATCTCATGGATCCTGAGATGCAGCCAGGCTCCACACTCAGCGGGGAGTTTGCTTGAGGTTCTTTCCCTCTGCCCCTCCCCTGCTCCCGCTTGTGCACTCTCTCACTCTCTCTCTAAAATAAATAAACAAATCTTATTACCAAAAAAAAAAAAAAAAAGAAGAAAGAAAGTATAAGCTGTATATCGAAGTCATGATTCGATGAATGCCATACTTTAACACTACTCTGCCCAATACAGTAGCCACTAGTCACATAAGGCTCTTGAGCACTTAAACTGTGCCTAGTCCAAAAGGACATGTGCTGTATATATAAAACACAGGATTTCAAAGAGTAGTATGAAAAAAAGAATGTAATAAATCTCATCTTAAAAGGTTTTTATGCTGATTATATCTTGAAATGATAACAGCCAGGACACGATGGGTTAACTATATTATGATTAATTTCATCTGCTTATTTTTCCCTTCTTTAATGTGACTACCAGGAAATTTCTTATTTGCCTCTCACTGTATTTTTATTAAATAGTGCTGGCTTAGAACAATGCCAAAGTACTACATTAGTTAAAACAAAGCAAATTGAGCTAAAGTGAGTAATAGTAAATTTAGCATAAAGACATCACAGGTATCTTAAAACCTGAGAGTTAATAACTAAAATTTGGCAACACTACATAGCAATCCTGGAACATGGAACCCAGCTTTTGTATATTTTCTGGGAAAGAGATCTTAATACTTCTGAGGTTGTTTAGTCCAAGGCCAGGTGGGACCAAGCAATAAAAATTTTCCTTGTATTTACTAGAAATCTGTAAATCCTTTGTACATTTCTCTCCGCTGATCTTGGTTCTGGCTGATGAAGCAAAATACACAGCTATCCTCCATTACCCACATCTAGCTGGTCCTAGGCTTTTGCGCTTTTAGTTTCAAGGCAAAATGCTCTTATGAAACTAACACAGCATCTTTGTAACTTTGTAAACTTGAAAGACCACATTGTTGGAGGAAGATTCTTACTGCAGGCACTGGCATTTCCCATTGATGAGCTCGAGTCAGTTACTTTAAGGTTCTGTACACACTTTCTGATGATGGATAAAACAAATGGATACGCCTCACAGGCACAGTACAAATTAAAAATACATTAGTTCATTGCAACCTCAGATTTGGGATTGAGGAATGCTTGATTTTTTTTTTTTTTTTCAAATAAAGTTTAGATGAGGCAGGAATTCAGCAAAGAGTTCTGAGACTCCCTGGGTCCAGTTGAGTACTTGGAGGGAAATCAAATACATTTTATCTAAGGTATGGCACTAACTTTCATCAAAAAATTATCATATGCTCCGCCACAAATGGTTATTGTAAAATCTTTATTAACCTAAGTGCATATAAAAATTGTGAATTCCTAATACAAAGCAGTATTTGACTTTTAAATTTCATTTTAAGCTTGGCCCGTTCACTTGGAATGTGATTACAGAGTAAATTAAAAAGTAATCACATGTGAATTACATTTCCTCATGAATGTAATGACTTCAGGAGGCTGATTAATGTTAAGCAGTGCCTGTCCTACCGCATGCATACCTTCCCAGGTGAGATATGCAAGAAAGCTGTCGTGAGTTGATTTAATTTTCTTTTACTGGTATTCCAGAGAGAATGCCTGCACACATAACAGACACGGCACGTTCATTAGGACTGAGAATGTTCTTCCCTTTTGTCTATCTAAGAACCACCTGCAAAACACCATCCCTGTCAACTTATGGTTATGAGAAATACCAAGGGAGGAAGTCCAGCTCGGGTACCATTTTCTAACTAACCAAGTCTAAATTTCCCAATCTCTCTATCTTCTTGGCAAATTCTTCCTGTTTTGGTGGAATAATTCAAGAGATTCAGTGGAAAATGCATTTGCACTGGTGTAAAGGTAACAAATTGTCTCACAAAGAATGAAAACTTATTAATAATCTCTAGCAATATTACTGCAGAGAACAAAATTTCAACTATAAATTTAAACTATATGGAGCACAAGATCATTAACATATTTCCCTCACGGGTAATGGAGAATGTAGAAGTCTAAAATATTTACTTTTTTTTCCAGTATATTCAAGTTAAGGTATTGTTTTCTGAAGAAGTCATCAGAGGAACCCTGCTACTGTTAGCAGTAGGAAAGGCTTCATTATTTCTAGCCCGAAGAAGAATAAATTATGACAGTGGATTTGGTAGTGGGTCAAGTAAACCCACACACTGAGAGTTAACTTTTGGTTAAGAGTTAGTGTTCATTCCTGTAACTCACCACTCAGTTGGGTGGGATGATGGACAAGTGCCGTATCATTAAGAAGGACATTTTACTTCATAATCTAGGACACTTATGGAGAGATCATGTCATAAAATTGTTGTAAAACAATACTTATTCTTGCTCTGTGTGACACTCTCTGACATCACTTCATCTGTAGGGTTTTTTCTCTTAAGTTAGGTGAGACACATTACATTAAATGTATATTCTGTGAATGAGGCAACCAGCAAATGGAGACATTATGGCCCAGTGAACCTTGGAAATCACTGAAATTGGAAGACCACCATCACATCTCATTGTCATTTAATTGTGTGTCCTCAGAAGATGGTGTGCCAAATATCAGGGTTCCTGGCCTTGAATGGGAGGAAAATGGGTGGCAGGGAGAGAATTAATGTCAGGAAAATAAGATATAAAAGGCACACAGTTCTGTAGCTTCTCCTAAAACTAGCCTTTGGGACTCCTTTTAGTCTTTGTTTTTATGTTTTTGTTTTTGTTATATTTTTAGCTTGAGGTATGTAAATTACTGAAACATTCCATGTAATTTCAAGAACAGCAGAAAGAACAATTAAGTATAGATTTAAAAAAAAATTGAGGATTAAGAAGAAATCCAGGAGAACTCTGAAGAGGTCATGTATGCTTTCCTGAATTAGGAAGAGAGTAGAGATAATTATTCTTGTATTTTGTATTGAGGATGACAGACGTAGTTGACTAAAAATGTAAAACACTAAACTAAAAGACAATAATTCCACTGCCTTAATTTGAGAGAAGGATACTAATACTCTCTTATTGTACTAAATATTTTATGCCATGCTCAGTTGTTCCTAATCTAAGCATTTTGAACCCTGTAGTAATATGCTGTGTGATATCCAGAAGAAGGTAAGCAAGATAGTGAGTGTAACAGAAAACACCTCACAGGATAATGAATACAAGAAAAACTGACCCTATGTGCACAGACAAGGTAAGACCTGAACACTACAGAAAGGTTTAGGAACTTGGGGCCTCAATCCAGACCCCAGTGTTGGGCCCAGGCTATGAAGACAGAGATAGTGGGTTGAGGGTGCCCCTGAGGTACCAACGAGGGTTCTGTTGCCAACAGGACCAAGTTAATCAACTCCCCTTCTATGCATTTCCATCTGCAAAATGAGAAATGATAGCTAATTTTCTTTCCAATATTTCAGGGACTGATGTTTGACAGTGGCCTAATGGGTTACATGAGTTCTACAAATTCTGTTCTACCACGTTTGATTTTCTGTTGCAGATAATACTGAACAGAACACAATATTCCCTCACCTGTTGCAAGATAGTTTTATCTTCACCCTCTTCCAGGATCTACCATTGGAAATATGCCACAAGTTACCAAAATTGCTTTTACAGAATGGAATTGTGTATAAAATGGGCCCAAGAACAAGTAAATTTAATCATTACAATGCCAAAATGATCTTCTAACATAACAAGATCTTAACTGCTACCAAACAACTATAGTTTGGACTTGAAGGACAGCATTAAACTGAAGCACAAGTTCATTTTTTCTGAAATCAGAATCTTTTTGTTGCTTAAAAAAAAAAAAAAAAAAAAGCAAGAGAGAGAGATTGTCACTGAACTTTTAATTAGGTTCCAGAAATGTGACCTGAGACAATAATAGAATGGTCTATTTCAATGCTATACTGGTTTTCATGATATCTGCTTAAAAATGGGCCCGGCTTTGAACCACTCTGACATCACACTCTGACATCTAAAATGTTGAAGCTACTGATTCAGTTTTATTTCATAAGATGCTTTTCTTCACTCCTTTGTCCATCTACACATCTACACATCTATCCACCATCCTTTCAACAAATGTCAACAGTCATGGCCAGACATTAGACAAAGTCAACCAGCAGGAAGAGCATGGTCCCTGTCCTCAGAAGAGCTTATTAAAATCCACCTGGGAAGAGAACCACGTACCTAACTTAAAATGGAGCCTGTATGGATGGTACTCAGCCAAATTTGAAGAGACTCCAGTTTCTGTTTTGGTCTTTACCCTCTAACACAGATTTCACCTATGGTTTAGCCATTTATCCACTGTTATTTCAGAAACTGGGTACATTCTTCAAACATTCCCCTGCTGTTTCACCAACCCAGAAGTGTCCTGCCACACCATGGAAAAAATGGCTCCCTCTAGTGTCACCCACAGTGTATTCCAGTCATTACTCTACATTCTATCTTGTGGAATCACATTTCTGAGTGCTACCCTTAATTCTAATACCATTATGAAGCACTATCAAGAGACATGCAGAGAAAGGGAGATGTTACATCAGACAGCCAGATGGAAAGAACCATTTAACAACACTCCAGAACCTCTTCCCTGATAAGGAATAGAAGGGCTGTCTGAAAGGAAAGAGAATTATTCGTAGGAGCTCATTCTGAAACCAACATTGATCAACTTTGCAGTGTGGAATAACATGGCTTACATGGGAATTTATTAGACTGGTCACTTTTCTACTTTTGCAAATGTTTCAAATTTTCCATTATAACATTTTTTTTTTAATAGTAAGTGCTAAAGAACAGCTGAGTTAGTCCATGATATATTGGTTCTGAAGACTACCCAAACCTTCAGCAAAAACCCTAACTAGATCCTAATTAAACTTCTTTTGGATTCTTGGAGCACACACACACACAAAATCAACTTTACAAAACTTTAAACTATGTTATGTTGGCCTAGAATGAGCATGAGAACCCTCAGATTTACTCTTACCAGATCAGTTGCCCATTACAAGAGATGGGTACCTGCCACAGGAACTCCTATGTCCCTTTAGAATATTCTAGTAACAGAGATGAGAAAAATAACCCTGGAAAATTTTGTAGACTATTCACAGGATATTAGGATATTGATTTATTTCATCCATAAAATGATCTATAAAATTATTCAATCCATAAAAATGATCAGAGTACTAGTGTTATTGTGGAAAGAATGTCTTTCTGGAAAAATTCCTGAATTTTTTTTTTTTTAATTTTATTTATTTGAGAGAGGGAGAACGAGCAGAGGAAGAGGAACAAGCAGACTGCACTGAGTGTGGAGTCCACCACAGGGCTTGATCTCACGACCCCAAGATCAGGACCCAAGGCAAAATCAAGAGTCAGATGCTTAACCAACTGGACCAACCAGGAGCCTGGAAAATTCTTGAATTTTAGTCAAGACCTTGTCACTAATTATCTTTGTGCCTTTAAAAATGTCACTTTACTTTTCTGGAGCACGTTTACTTACTAAAAAAAAAAAAAAAAAAAAAAAAAAAATTCAGGCACTGAACCAATGAGCTATAATGGCAGATTTTTGACTCTTATGGCCCACAGTCCATGGATGCCATTAATATCAAAGTATTTCAAGGCTGCATTTCCAGTGGAGAAGCAGCAATACTCCCTTCACTTGGTCTGACTGTGAAAGCGGTAGAGATCCCCTAAGACAATTCATAAAGGGAAGGGAGGCGCTGCTGCCCAAGAACAGGTTCTTTGTCACAGCATGCGGTCAGAGGCTCCTTGGCACTAATTTACTTATTCGCAGTTGTACATGAGACATTACTTCGGAAGAGCAGCGATGGTTGCCTGATTGCGGAGATGTGATTAATTTAGGAAAAGGCTGTTATAAAATTACAATCCAAGCAATCTCAGCAGGTGTCACTGTAGTCAGGAGAACATACCTTCCCACAAATACTCATTACTTATTTATTTATTCTTTTTTTTTTTTTTTTAAGATTTTATTTATTTATTTGACAGAGAGAGAGACAGCCAGCGAGAGAGGGAACACAAGCAGGGCGAATGGGAGAGGAAGAAGCAGGCTCCCAGTGGAGGAGCCCGATGCGGGGCTTGATCCCAGAACACTGGGATCACGCCCTGAGCTGAATGCAGACGCTTAAGGACTGAGCCACCCAGATCCCCCAATTTATTTATTTATTCTTAAATGAGAGACGGTCCCTACTGGCGCAGTGTAAAAGTGCTGAACTCCGTTTCTCAGCAAAAGACCAAGAACGGGTAACTGTGGGACCTTTAGAGAGCATTTTATAGACATCCTGCCTTCCTGCAGGTCCAGATGGAGCTTTATTCACTTTGAGGAAGCCTTCCCAGTTTGTTTAAAGTTACTCACAGAATGGCATTCCACCGAATCAGTCAGAAAACTACTCCAATGCCCTACTGTTTTAATGATCTTAGTTCTACTTTTATTTATGAATCTGGAACTTAAAGTGTGAGTGATAGATGAATGGGTTTCATGTATTAGAGTGAAAAAAAAACCCCAAACAGAACCACACACACGCGCGCACACGTAAGTGGATGAAATCTGAATAAATTTGTATTACACCTATGACAATTTCCTCAATCGGTACCATACTATAATTACACAAGCTGACAAGATGTATGAAGTGTACATGGACCTCCCTGGGATTTTTTTTTTTTTTTTTTTGCAACTCTGTAAACCTATAATGATTTCAAAAGACAAAGTAAAAAAAAAAAAATAATAATAACCCCCAAACAATAAACACATACACCTAAAACTGAGATTCAAGGAGTAACTGGAAAAGTTCAGACACTGTATAATGAGAGGCTTCATCCTCACAGAAGACCTTTACTTCAGAAAAGATATTTTTGTCATAATAATACTATTAATATCCCTCAACAAAGGCAGAAAAGTCACCAATATTTGCTCCCGCCCCTGGAAATAAAGACTATCTCTTTTAAAACTATGGAAAGCACCTAGAATGAATTTCCTACCCCTAGATCACACCAAGAGTTTTTATTACTGAAAGCTCTTGAAACTAATAGTTCTGACGAATAACTTCTGTGATGTGCCTTCCTCTAGACGCAGTCCTCAGCAATTGTAAAATAACTCACTTTTTCAGCATATGTCTGCCCGTTCGAACTGACATGCAAGAAACATAAGAACATACGCGTGCATGCGGTGATGAGTAACAAATCACTTGCAAAACATTTGACTTCGAAAAAAAAATTCGGCGGAATGGACAAAGATCGATCTTGAAAGGTAGAGTGATCTTACAAAGAGACAAGAAGGGGACAAACAACCTAAAAATAGGTAAATAAATGAAGAGGCATTTTTTAAAAACAGCAATTATAAACTGCCAACAGGAATGAAAAGATGCTCAAACTTGCTAGAAGTCAGGAAATCTTAACTGAACAAAACAGTGAGATACCATTATACCTACCAGGCTGACAAAAATGAAAATTAACTGGGAATATCTGTTCCTGGGGAGAACTCAGAGAAATGGGTATTCTAATAGGTGGTAGGTTAAAATGTGAATTTTAAAGTTGGTTTTTTTTTTTTTTTTTTTTGGTGAGCTACAGTCTAGCAACATTTATTAAGATTAAAAATAGCACCATTTCTTAAACCAAGTACTCTCCTGCCTAATGATCTAACCCACCAAAAACATATTATGTGTCAATTATATCTTAATAGAAAATATCATCTATGCTTTTCTTGTAGTGATACAACAAAACAACACAATGCCTGGACACGAATGAAATACCACCAGCCAGAGAACCGTGGTACAATTATGCTCCGGCCACGCAAAATAATGAACTAGAGCTAGTCACTGGCTTTAAAGAGACGTCCACAAATAATTATTTTTTTAAAGATTTATTTACTAAGGGGTGCCTGTGTGGCTCAGTCCGTTAAGTGTCTGCCTTCGGCTCAGGTCATGATCTCGGGGTCTTGGGCTCGAGCCCCACATCGGGCTCCCTGCTCAGTGGAGTCTGCTTCTTCCTCTCCCTCCGTACTCTCACTCTCTCTCAAGTAATTAAATAAAATATTTTAAAAAGATATTTATTTATTTATTTATTTATTTATTTATTTATTTATTTATTTTCAAGAGAGTGAGCGAACACATGCATGGGGGGGCCGGCAGAGGGAGAGGGAGAGACAGTCTTAAGCAGACACTGTGCTGAGGACAAAGCCCAGCATGGGGCTTGATCTCAGGACCCTGAGATAAGGATGTGAGCCAAAACCAAGAGCTGGATGCTTGACTGACTGTGCCGCCCAGGCACCCCCACAAATAAGTATGAAAAGAATAAAATTTCATTTTTGTAAAAACAATGACCAAAAAAGCCTTCCAGATATGTATGTGCATACATACATGTATGTGTGTTATTATAGTGATATATGAGCATGTTGAAAACATGAAAGCATAATCATAGGTCAGGATTTCCCGACTGTTTTCACATCTCTGTGCAAATATGCAAAAAACAACTTTTATATGACACACCAGGGTAAAAGGATGGAGATGGTGCCAGAAATGACCAGCCCAAGGATTCAGCCACCTAAGAGTTAATATTTGAGTATAGGAGGTGAAAAGTTCTAAAGAGTTTGTTCCCTGTGGATAATCTGTGCCCAGAAGAGGTGGGAGGGATGGTTGTGGATGGCAAAGGTGGGGCAAATGGGCAGAGACTGAATGTACAGAAATACACACGCATTTACATATTTGTACGTGTGTATTTACATATGTGCGTGTGTATCCACGAACTTCATGATCATAGTTATGCATGTTTGGAGAAATTATGCTTTTAAAGCTTAATTTAGGTCTTAAACATAATACTTAAAAAAAGAGTCCAAATAGATGAACCTCCATGAATTTCTCTTAGATTTTCTTTTTCTTGCTCTTTTTTTTTTTTTTTTAAGATTTTTTTTATTATTTGACAGAGAGAGAGACAGCCAGAGAGAGACAGACCATAAGCAGGGGGAGTGGGAGAGGAAGAAGCAGGCTCCCAGCGGAGGAGCCTAATGTGGGGCTCGATCCCAGGACTCCGGGATCACGCCCTGAGCCGAAGGCAGATGCTTAATGACTGAGCCACCCAGGCGCCCCATCGTTTTCTTGGTCTTGTTCAAATCTAGAGGACACAGTATTTCTCCCTGCTTGCTTCTAGGACCCAGGGCCTGTGATTGATACAAAAACCACGCTCCAACACGTCTTCAGTACGTTGCACAGTGTAAGTAAGCTTCAGAGGGAAAGTGGATCTTTCAGATGGTAAGAGTTCCTCGACTTTGTAGATGGCCACCTGGCACATCTAGGTAGGGGTGGATTTTCCCAGCAGGCCATGATTTATTGCCAAAAGCAGAGTCTTTTTTTCCTTTTGTTTTGACTTAACATGCCAGAAAAACAACACATGACTGTAAGAATTAAACCTAATCCATTATAGCTAAGTTCTCTAAGGCATAAAGGAGGCAAAGCTGAAGTAAGATGAATTTATCAATCATGCAATGCGGAGCCCCTTGTATGATCAGCATAATTCTTTAAAAGAATGCAGAACAGGTAGGCAGTTCTGCCATTACATTATCCTGTTTAAGGAAAATGCAGACTCGGTATGCATTTCTAAGTGGACAGTCTGTTTCAATAGGGTACTTTACTGAACGTGTGTGTGTGTGTGTGTGTGTGTGTGTGTGTGTGTGTGTGTGTAGTAATGAAAAGAAGCTGCTCTTCAATAAACCCTCACACCAGACACTTCTGCTATTTTAATTTGGAGTCAACTGTATCTTTAATAGTTCACTTCCGTTGCAATTACTGTTCCAGTTTAATTTCACATATATTCTCATTATCTCACTGAAACTCTTACCTTCATAAAGAATAGATCCCCCCCCAATGGATCCACCTCAAAAGAGTACCTACATGTGCTTGCACACACACACACACACACACACACACACACGCACACGCACACATGCACATATATATACATAGCCACACCGTAAGTGGGCTGAAACTGAGCTTGAAGGATCTGGCAAAAATATTAAAACAAACAAAAAATACTCATCACATGCCTAGGAAAGCCAGATTTACTTCATTGTTCGGCAAAGTGATATCTCAAATATATTAGTTAAGCAAGAAGTGTGGGTGTGAGTTTGTATGTTTTCCGGGTGGGGGAGAGAGAGAATACCAGTAAATATCTAGGGGGGAAAAAAAGAGAAATCAATCTAACCCACTTTAGAAAATGTCAAAAAGCTATGGAATGTATCCATATGTATGTTCCACTCGCTGCCTCTTAAAAAAGAAAGTCTTTTTGATGTAATCTCTTTTGGCATTACAGGAAGAACGTGTGAAAAAAATGTTAGGCACACTAAATATGAACACTCAAATGTTGATTGGTGTGAGTACGGCGGGGGTAAGGTCTTCTTAAAATAGAGGCTGCACTCCTTTTGCAGACAAATTCAAACTTTTCTGGGCTGAATTGTGAACATATCTTACCAGAGCCAACTGCACACCCGGGGAAGGCTAGGAGCTGGTAAGAACACGGTGCGAGACCCAAGAGCATCGATGCCCACGAACACTGGGGCAACCAACCCAGATCCGGTAAGTACTTGACAATAACGAAATGCTTTACCTGTGTCGTTTTACTAGCAGCTCCTTTAGTATTAGGATACATTTAAATCTGTCATTTTAAATGTGTTTACACTTAATCTGTGTACCGGAATTGCTGACAAAGCCAAGCGTGACATGTCATACTGATGATGTGTTAAGCTGAGGAAATTCAAACTGCCACAGGAGAAACCCTAACCTTAAGAAACATTTTAATCACATTTTTATTGGAGAAGCTTATGAAGAGATGCGGGTTTTCAGAACTTGGCAAATTTTCTTTATCTTTTGCCAGGTCTGAGGTGAGCAGGGTGTACTCTAAAGTCACCTACCCCAAACTGTAAACTCATCTTCAGAAATTAGATACTGACATCTAAGCATTGTATAAAAGTCAAACTTTGCTAGGATGGTTGAGAAGTTGAAAGTCCTAAATGCCCATGTTAGGGGAAGAGAAGCTGAGACAGAGGCCAATATGGCAAATAATTCTAAAATTAAGTTTAGCTCCTTCTCTGTATTAGTCACGTGTTAAGAATAAACTCATTCTTTTATACAATATAGCTATTTTCAATCCCTGTTAAGGAATAGTCCTCTATCTTTTCAAACCATTGGTTATTATTTTCCACAAAAGCTTGCTTTCTCAATAGTATGATTCCATGTTTGTGGACTATAAAATTGTAGCTCTGAGAATATAAAAGAATATAATCGCTAGAGAAGGCAATGGATTTCTGTGTGTGCAAAAGTTTTAGACCTTTCTTTTTAGCTGAATGACATGGGAGAGCAATTTAGCTCTAAGTCTCCATGACTGGCTGTAAAAAGGAGATAGCATTCATTCATTCATTTGATAAATATTAAGAGAATGTCAGCAATATTTCAGGCACAGAGCTAGGTGTTATTGAGGTGACAGAGAACACACGGATTCTGTCTTTAAGAAAATGTGCAATCTACTGCTTCCCATCTACCACAACCCAGAGAAAAAGAATGTTGATAAATACAATAAAGTTCTCAGGAAAAAAAAAAAAGGGTACTCTATGTAGAGCATTCAAACTTCAAAAGAGGGCTTAAGAAGACAAATGCTGGGGCGCCTGGGTGGCACAGCGGTTAAGCGTCTGCCTTCAGGTCAGGGCATGATCCCGGCGTTCCAGGATCGAGCCCCACATCAGGCTCCTCCGCTATGAGCCTGCTTCTTCCTCTCCCACTCCCCCTGCTTGTGTTCCCTCTCTCACCAGCTGTCTCTATCTCTGTCGAATAAATAAATAAAATCTTAAAAAAAAAAAGAAAGAAAACAAATGCTAAATCATTTATCCAGCTTACCCAGGTCTTATGAACCTAGTGATTAATACACTTTTAAGTATCTTTATTTCAGCCATACTGTAGCTAGGTTGTCAAAAAAAAAAAAAAAAGTTGCTTTATTATAAAGCCACAGTTAATAGTACAATCTCAACTCAGTGCTCCTTAATAATAATGATCTCCAAACCTGTAATACGTCTGGGCACCATGCAAGTGGCTAGAGACATGGAGGCTCATCAGGACTCTGACCTCAAGAAGCTTATAATCCCCAAAGAAGACCTAATACATTGTGATTTACCTAATGTCTATCCCCCTCTCTCCATCCCTCCATCTCTCTTAACCTAACTACCTCTGATTTAGCCCAAGCAGCCTCCCTCACAAAGCCTTGGGCTTTGCTAAACCAAGGCCATTCCTTTTGCAAGGAATTGGTTTAGGCAAGGCAGATGACCTATTTTTGGGCAACGAGGAGAGTAAGGGGAAATCTATGAAATGGGACTTTTGAGGAAATTTTTTCACTTTTTAAAAAGAGGTAGAAGATAACCCCAGCTGAATGTTTAGCACATGATAAATATGGCGTCCTCCAATTACTAGAGGGAAAATGGAGTTTCTAATAGGCACTGATGGGATAAGCAGATAGTCACACAAGAGAAAATCAGATCCATTCCTTGGACTACAGACCAGGATAAATCTCAAATGGATCAAATATTTAACTACGAATAAATGAAATTAAGTACTAGAGGAAAATATAGGTGAATTCGTCAATAACCTAAGAATGAGGAAAACTTGCCCTACTATGACTTCAAATCCAGAGGCAATAAAGGAAAAGAAAGATATGTAATGTGATTACATTAAATATTTGAATGGTAAAGATTCCAAAGGCAGACTGGGAAACAGTATTTATAACTTACACTAGAGACAAAAGTCCCCAATATGTACAAAGCTTCAAAAATTAGGGGAAAAAGGATCAATAATCATATTTAAAAAATGAGTTAGAAGGGCACCTGGGTGGCATGGTCAGTTGAGCATTTGACTCTTGGTTTCAGCTCAGGTCAAGATCTAGTCCCACATCAGCCTCCACACTCAGCGCAGAGTCTGCTTGAAGTTCTCTCTCCCTCTGAGCCTCCACCCCCCTTGCACACTCTATCTCTCTCTCTCTCTCAAACAAATAATCTTTTTATAAAAAGAAAGTGGAGTTAGAAATATGAACTAATCAGTCACAGGAAAATAAATGCAAATATATATTGACCATATGAAAAAAATTCAACCTTGTTTTTAAGAAGAGATATGCAAATTAATAATGTACTAAGATACCATTTCTTACCTATCAGACAGGTATACCTTTCAGTTCGACCACGGGTATGTTGACCAAAGTTGGGGAAATAGAAAGTTTCCTACAGTGCTGGTGTGAATGCAAAATGGCACATATAAACCATATGGAAAGGAATTTATCACAACCCAGCAAAATGACATAGGCATTTATCCTTTGACACCAAAACCCCACTTCTGGGAATTTATCCAAAAGACATCTGACAAAGACAAAAATGATGTATGCACAAAGCTGTTCAGTGCAGCATTATTTATAGTAACAAAACACTGGAAACAATAAAAATATCTATAAGTAGGGGGTGGACTAAATAAAATAGGACATAATCCCGCAAGGGAATATTATGAGACTATAAAAAAGTACCTCTAGAAAGTGCAGCAGAGGGCTCTCCAGAGTATTTCACTAAGGAAAACAAGTCAGAGACAATTGTGTAGAGTACCCTAAACTTTGCAAAGAAAGGAGGGGCAAAGATGTGTGTGTGCATGGGTACACGCATGTATGTCTATATGTGCACGTAGACAATTGTATATATATATATTGTATATGTATATACATATACACACACACACACATATAACCTTATCTATGTGTATCTATGTATTTCTGCTTTTAAAACAGAATAAAAAGCTATTAAAAATGTGGGAGGAATAGATAGGATACAAGGAAAAGAGAAAAGTTAAAACAAAGTTAAATATAAAACAAGAAATCTCCATATACTGAGAGTGAAGTAAGACAAAGAAAGACAATTTCATATCCAGTCAGTGTCATAAGTTTTCACAGAGGAGCTATTGCAAATGACTTTATTTAAAAACATAGTAATTTGTAGAAAAAGTCTTAAACTGCTTACAGTAATTGTATTATTTGTGGAAAGACAGGCATTCTTTTTCTGAGAATCTTACGCTTGTCCTCTGATTTCTCAATCAAAGTAATTATAATGGTATCACTAAGAACTGAGTTATTTTTGATTTCTTTTGTTTCACGTGGTTGAAAAGAAATAAAGATACAAGATCAATGGGATTAGGGCATTCTAATCGGAGAAACCCACATTTCTAAAGACTATTCTATAAGTTGTCTTAGCTTCCTCCACAGACTTTCACATCCCTTGTTATTGCCATGATATCCGTCCTTGAGCTGTGGTTCACTTTGCATATGCTAAGGCCAGCGTATGTTGTCCTACTATAAAAGTGTGTTGAACATGTACACACACTCTTCAGAGAACACTGCTACGTTATTTAGGTAACATGCTCTCATGCATTCATGACATTTTTGATTTGAGGAGAGAGCACACTGGCTCTATTCTTGCAAACTGAGTGCCAAAGTCTGTCCATGCCCAGCTCTGGACCTCACATTCTTCCCCATCTCTGTCCCCTAAGCTGTTAGCTTCTTATAGTCACTAGGCAGAAAACCCTTCTCTTCAAGCATGTGCTGTCTTTCTGGATTGCACTCATCCACTTGGATTTGGGGGCTAGCAATGGAAACCAATTTAAGGTATAAGGTATATTTAAAACAAGCCCTACCTCCAGCCACAATTTCGTGCTCAGAAAAGAGACTCTGAGGCACTCCCAGCATCAGGACATGTAGCCAAAAAGCCACATGGTTTCCCACAGTAGGACGGACCAAAGGCATTTTACTGTAGAAACAATGTTTAGACAATTGTCTTGGATTTAAAAGGTTTAACATGTCTATCAGAAGACAGACTCTCAAGACCTCAGCGATAATAAAGCTTCAGACAGAAGACCAATATTTATTTCTAAAATAGCATAGAACATTTTCTCAAAAAAAAAAAAGTAACTCTTTAGCATAATGAGGTTGTGTAAGTAGAAATATCTCTGAAGCCAACTGAGTCTTTTAAGAAGTAAAAGAATAACAAACTAGTAAGAAGAGAAAAAAAAAAACACATCTACGTGGAAAGGAATTGTGATTATATAATTTGGAGAAAAATACAGTCTGCAACATACATGAAAGGGAATAGTACTGGGGCAGGGGGCTGAAAAGGATCACAAAGGAGAAACTAGGTTGAAATGGAAGATGTGTAAATTGAGAAGGAAAAGGAAAGTGGTAGAACAATCCTGAGCCCTCAAGTTTTTCTAAGAGACCAGGTAACAGTGGTTTCCTGGCAACTCTTCCGAATGGGGCAGCTGCCTATGTCAGGTGCTTTGCTAACCACACAAGCCCTTGGACTAGTGTTCGGGGAATGCCTGAGATGCTTCCACTGACCTGAAAGCAAAACAAAAGAGAGGAATCATTCTCTCTCTGAAAGTACATAGCACTTGAAGACACACCAGCTTTGTGTTCTTTGGTGGTTTCTTGTGTTTATTATTCAAGACTCCTTGTTGCAGATGCCAAAAAAGCAAATCACACTAGCTTCAGCAAGAGAGAGAATTCATTTTCTTATACAACTAGGCATTCTAAAGATAGAACATCAGGCAAATCGAATCAAGGTACATATCTTCTTGTTTTTCTCTCCCTTATCTGCTCTTTCCATCAACAAATTCTATTTGATTCCAATTACTTTTTATTTCTGGCCTCCTGCTTTTCTTCCACAAGCAGGTTCTGAAACCCAGATCAACAGTTTTCTATTTTAAGCTTCTCTCTTCATTTATCAAACCTCATAGAAGTGTTCTGATTGACCCTACTTAGGAAATGCATCAGCTCCATGGGTCAATCACAGGGGCGTATGCCCATGGCATCAGCCAGGTCCAGGTCAAGTGTTTACTTGCAGGCAGAACACTGGGCTTGCCAGTTCTACCAGGACAGCATGGGATGAGGAAGGAGCAGTTTTTCAATAGATCTCAACAACAGATGTTTCTCACTATCTTTCCCAAAAGACTGTTAGCCTTCAGAGAACAGGATTATCTCACTTTTGGCTTCTCTATACTTTACCATAGCACCTCCCTAACACATGTCTTGTAAGGACATGAACCAGAATTTTTACGGTATGCATCATCAAGGAATAATTCCTATTGACTGCAACCATATTCCTTCAAAATTCCATTAACTGACTGTGATCACCTAACTAGCATATGAAAACTGCTCAGAGTATCAGGAACATAAGAGGAACAACGACATGTCAGTTTGAAAATACAATCATTGGAAAGCACGTCTACCCATGTTCCTGATCTTAAAGTTATTAACTGAAAACATTTAAAATACAAAGATTTTCAGAGCTGAAGAATGGGATGGTTCACGTAATTCATGCATTTTGCAACTGTAGTGTGAGAAACACAGGTGTTGTGCACAATTATCTCATGATGTGAGAGGATTGTACATTGGTCATGGGTAGGGAGATGGGGAACAGACTAAGTAGTAAGATTCTAGGACCTAACCTCCCCACAAAAAGAGGGTCAAAGAGCGTGTGTCTATGTCTTTCCTACTTGACAGGTCCACATTAGGTTTGAAGAGGATTCTACTGAGAATTAATTAGTTAATTAAATCGATCAACCAAAAATTGTATTAGTCTAAACACCCAATTTTACTAAAGATGTTAATAGTGTCTACATTGTAGGCCTGGAGTAAATTGGAATCATCCAAATCTCAATCCAGCATTTCTTTGACTTTACTAGGAAGCCTTTCCTAATTTGATTCTGCAAAAATTAAAAAAGAAAAAAAAAAAGGCATAGTATCCTATACTTGAGTTCTTAAACTACATATAAATATTTGTGTTTACTAGAATTTTAGGATTTTGAAGAGCCTCCCTGAACTCTGAAAGCTTCTAAAAGCAACATCAATGTCAAATACGGACAAAGGAAGCAAGAAATATCTACCCATCCATCTACTAGGGTAAATATGGATCTATCTAGTAAATGACTGCAATAAGCTATTTAATTAAAATTACTAGTTCTAGCAATCATTCTGGTTGACAACATTTAGAATCCAGTGGAGAGAATATTTAAAGATTATTCCACAACACTTCTCTTCCATTTGCATACACATACAATGCCTGGACTTGGTAATGTAAAATCTCCAATAGTCTTTAAGAGAACATCTAAAAACTCTACAGTTAAAAAATAATAATTTTTGAAGTAATTTTGAATCTATTTTCTAAATCTAATGACTTTTTAAAGGTCTAATCAATTTCCATGATGAAGACATACACTGCAAGTACTTGGCACATGGAATCATAGCAAAATGAACACATACCCTATCAAGCACATCTCCATAAGTCAAAATGGCAAAAAGAAAATATTTTCCACGTGGGGTCCACAGGGACTGAAGGGAGATCCAGACGAAAACGATATTTCAGAATGCCAACTGAAAGCTTTGACCGAGAAAGGGAAGAAATACTGGCCAGGTGCCCATGAGATCACCTGCTATATTGGGTTTTAATACATTTTTAAAACCAAAAGAGATTTTATGCATCAACTGTGGCAAATATGAAGAGGTTTTAGAGTAATCTGAGAAGACATTTCTAAAGGACCTCTCTGAGACAGCTACATCCAATTCTTTGTAATGGTCAAATCTATTTACTTGTTAATCTTATAATTCAAAAACAGTAAGAATCAGACACTAAGCCAAATAAGAGTTAATACTCAAATACCAGTTCAAAGAAAAGCTAAAACCCTGAAGACCTATTTTGTCATTCCACGTGTCTCAAGTTCTTTTTAATAGTGATAGGTCAGGTTCCACACTCTCTTTGGGGGTAAGATACAGTATTTCAGTGTCCCATATGGGTTAGAGTCATAAGCAAAAACTTTCACAGACTCAACGTACTACCTGTCTATCTAACACCAGGCTAAAATACGGTGACTGATTAGAGCATGTCTACAGTCTACTAATCCTATGGCTTGTATTTAAACAAGACTGGTTGGATAGATAATCTACACAGATGCAGTATTCCATAACACAAAGCATTTTTGGATGTTGTAGGCTATCACCTAAGCCATGAGCAAAATTGATTTTTCCAGACATGTTCCAGTCTGCTCACCCTTTCCTGCTACCAACTGTCATCTTGCTCCCCTGATAAAACTCTTGACATGTTTTGCAGGATCCTCTACTCCTTTCCCATTCCAAACAGCTGTCTTCCCTTCCTGGCAGAAACTCCCTGACATCTGGATACTCAGGATGGCTACAGCTATGATGGACAGATTCCATTTTATCCAACTACCCAGCTCTGAGAATATAAAAGAGCAAAAGAGGGAAGAGTATAAAACCTTCGCCTGCTGAACAAATCCAAGTAATGGTTAAATCAAAACCTTAACATTCAGAATATGTTACAAGCAGTTTTGTGAGATCTGTGAGACGGTACAGAATACACAAATGCCATGATTCTGAAAGAATAAATGACGACAAGCGTCTAAGGTTCTACCCAGGTGGCGATAACAAACCCAGACCCCCTAACTCAAACACCGAATTTCTGCTTCATGGTCTAATTTGATGTTTTTTTCCCCCCGACTAGATTTAAGAACAAAAACACGTGTGTTAGATGAAAATGGATGAGTTGAAGAAAAATAAAACATAAATCACTTTCCTTGAGCTCACTGCCCATGCCAAATCAATCACCAGTTCTACTTTGTACCACTTCCTAAATACACACCATCTCTTGCATATTCTGCTACAGTTTTTTTTTTTTTTTTCCTAACTGTTTTCTCATATGCATGCCTCTCAGTATTTCAATCTAGTCTCCAAAAGCTGCTGGAGTGATATCTTTTTAAAAAATGAAAATTGGGCCATATCATCCCCTCTATTCCCTTCCTAGGAGAATAAAGCCCACACTTAACCATATGAACCCCAAAACCTTGCAGGACCCTGGCCCCAACTCCTCGCTCCAATCTCATCCTAAGTTTCTTGACCTCTCACTCAACCTATTCAAACCGCACTGGCCTGCCTTC
The DNA here is from genome assembly GCF_024610735.1 of Ursus americanus. Lineage (NCBI taxonomy): Eukaryota > Metazoa > Chordata > Mammalia > Carnivora > Ursidae > Ursus > Ursus americanus. Next base: position 30,152,689 of record NC_142140.1, on the reverse strand, counting down.
TATCAGCCCAATGAGTCACACTCCTCCCATGCCTAAAGTCTGTTTCCACTCTGTTCTCTCTGCCTGGCTGCCTCCAGCTCCTGTTCAGATCTCTATTTATGTGCCCCTTCCTAAGACAATTACTCCTCAATCCACTAGAATATGTTAAGTACCCTTTCAGATGTTTCATAGGATCATGTAATTTATCTTTGTGGCAGTCTTTACAATTGTATTTAATTAACATACTAAATCAGACATTAAAGAGATTTACGAAACTATAAAACAATGTCATTCTCATATTTGTTTTCTAAAATATAGTTTATTTCTTGTTATGTTAATGTGTAATGGCTTATGACTGTCATTTAAGTGTATATTTTTAAGATTTCTGTTTTAATTTCTATTACAGTAAATATCGATAGATATAATTTTTTTTTAAAGATTTTTTTTTTATTTGTTTATTTGACAGAGAGAGAGACAGCCAGCGAGAGAGGAAACACAAGCAGGGGGAGTGGGAGAGGAAGAAGCAGGCTCCCAGCGGAGGAGCCTGATGTGGGGTTCGATCCCAGAATGCTGGGATCACGTCCTGAGCCGAAGGCAGACGCTTAAGGACTGCGCCACCCAGGCGCCCCCAACAGATATAACTTTATAAACAAAAACACTCTGAGTCTTCAATAATTTTTGAGAGTATCAAGTGTCCTGAAAATAGTTTAAAAACCATTGTATAAATTACCATCTTACTTTAGAAAAACAGAGTATTACCTTACAGTTGATATTAAATCTTTGAGAAATACTTTAAATTTTATTTAAGTATACTTTACGGGAGAAAGAATACTTTCATGTATTATTGCTTACTTGGAAAGAAAATGCTCAAGTCTTATATACTGCTAAGTGAATTGTAATAGGATCGGTTAGGTTGGGTCGTAGGCAACGCACTCATTATAACAGAGTTGATAAGAAATTTCAACTCCCTGTGACAAACATAGTTTACAGCTTTAAATGAACAGTTTTCTCCTTTAAAAACATTCAAACACGTATGGCCTCAACCCTTTGAGGCAAAGGTACTTGAAAATCACAATTAAAACAAAACTTTTGATATTACAGAAAAGTTGTTAATGGAAGAAACAATTTTGTGATGACATGACAGAAAGAGGTGTTCAGAAGGAACTGCTGGATGTAACTACAATAACAACAAACCCATATATAGTACTGTCCTAAGAACGTCACAGTTTTCAACTTTTTAAAAACTGACAACCACCTTAGATACTATTTTCATCAGCGTTGGCATATGTAACTTGCCAGGTCCCAGGGCTGAGTGTAAGAAGTGGGATTCGAACGCAGGGTCTGGACTTTTAACACTGTTCTGCCTGTGTGTATATAGATGAACTAACCTTCCTTCTGCTTGTAAACAAAGACAAGCGGTAACCCCAGCAATGCTTTATGTTTTCCAAATACTCATTCCCACTGTGTCTTCCAAGGCTCTCTGAAGCACCACCAAAATTAGCTATCTCTGATCCTACTATAATTTTAACAAAAGCTAAATCAAAAAATTTGGAGCTTAATTTCATTGATTTACCTAGAATCTATCGATCCACTGTGCTGTCGTTTTGTTCAACAAAAAACTACCCGATTTTCTCATTACATCTGGTTTTCTTTTTTCAGGTTTTCACTGCTCCTGACAACGTTCCTGGCAATGTGAGGTAATGCCCATTCCTGACCCCTTCAGTGGGCATTCAGTATCAAAGACTGATGTTCCTTGGCCTTCAGATTATTGGGAGGCTAATATCATGATATCTTTGCTTCCTTAATGGTTCTATTCTTTGTTCACGACCTATTTCATGTGTTTGTGTAACAGATATTGTAAATAACCAGAGTTTGGAGTCTCTAGTAATTGGAAAAAAAATTCCATCCAAGGTCAATGTATTTATGTTAAACAGAAGGCAGTTTGTATTCCTGAAATTAATTATTTGGCACGACATCTTCCTGATTAAAACAGTAAACTCTGTATTGAGTAAGGAACCTTGAAAACAGTCAAAATTCTAGCAAAAATACCACTTTAAAAGATATAAACAGATAAAGGGCTTTAGCATCATGTGGCAGAATAGTTTCATTATCTCTGTTGAAATCTCAATGTAAGTGATACCTCCCTTGCTATTTGTCAGTGAAACTCTGGAAAACAAATGCTTTTCTCCTTCATTCCATTTCTTCTTGTTCTTACAGAGGCCAATGAAACTGAGACTTTAGAGTCCCTCACTTAAAGGCCCCTTGCAGGCATATGTACCTAGTTAACCACAAGGAAGCCTCCAAAAATGACATAAGCCTCAGATCCTACCTTAAACCTGGATCTGCCTTATCTAAGTTCTAAATATTTCAGTGAACTTATAGTTACTGAATTTATCTACTCATATCTTGGTCTCACTATACTTGCACCTGCGGAGTGACTCATGGACATCAGTCCCTTGGCCACAAAAGCATATTTTCACTAGGAAAGTGGCAAAGAATTACAAGTGAGAACAGGTGATAAACATGAATTTCAGATCTAAATGTCTATCACTAGGTGATTAGTTTCAAAATCAGGTAAATCCATATCAAAGATAGAGTGGATGCTCCTGGCCATGGCAAATTTTAAAAACATAATTTAAAAATTGGGGGATTTCACATAAAAATCCAGATGTCAAGCTTCTTTTGAAAAATCAAAAGGTCTGGCGAAACGGTATAAATGCTCTGGTCTGAACGTACTTCCTCCCTGTTGTTCTTTACTCATCAGCATTGCCTGGTTGTTCTCCTGTAAGTGGTTGGATTTGCCAACCTCAAATTATATGAATAATGTCCAAGAGAGGTACTACGAAGTTAAAAAAAATCTACACAACAGCACCTATAGTATATTCCAACTTATATTGTAAATGGTATCTATGATAAATTATAAGACATACTCAAGCCATACATAATTGTTCACATGGCATGCATTTTTAAACATTCAGAGAAAAAAAGTAAAAATACTCATTTTTTGGACTAGTGTTAGATTACTATTATTTTTTAAAGAAAACGTTTCCCACCACATATAAATACAATTTCAGTAGCACATGCTCTATTGATAGTTTGGTCAAATGGAGGACAAGGCAATAGGACTTGCTCCAATCCAGGGATTGTGGCATCAAAAATCTTGTTTTCCAGGCCAGAGCACACGGGAGAAACACAGATTAAACATTTAGAGCCAGCACTTTCTTCACAGCAGTATTAGAAAAGAAAGCCACAGTGGATGCCATTTCTCTCTAGCTGCATCCAAGCCTTTCTGGATCTCAAGTAATATCCAATTACCCAATACCACTAGAGCAACTTGTGTGAATTGTTTTAATATATATTCACAGCATGCGCCGTGATGGCTCCTGGCTGCTATTGAAAGGGTGGGCTAGCAACATGAATTAACAATAAGACATGCGGTACATTATGGCTGCAACCTGCCTAAAGCATTTAGCTGGTCTCCTTACTATTCTTAATGCACGCTTACAGCGCCTGAGGATCGTGTAGCTGTGAAGTCAACTGATCCCAAATGCCAAATGGAAAAATATATGCATTATATGCATGTATCTCCTAAAAGTAGTTTAGAGGAACTGCTACATCTACTGTTCTTCCTTTTTCATCACTGGTACATGGCATGACAAACCGATTGCTTCTGCTTGTCCCAAACAAAAACATTCTGAAAACAGAACATTCTTTTTTTTTTTTTTAATTATGTTATGTTAGTCACCATACAGTACTTCATTAGTTTTTGATATAATAGAAGAATTTTCAAGGAAAGAGAAGGCCATCAGGATTCCAGGTGGGAGAAAAGCAGCTTTTCCAGGAGGACAGAAGTTTAGTATAAATGGGAGACCGGAGAGTCTCCCCCCACTGTCACCTTTCAGGATGACCGCTAGGGGCCCCTGACAGGCACACCTGCCTCCCCCTGGGTTCCCTACAGTCCACTGTCCTCCCAACAGCTATAACTCTCTATGAAAGGAACACATCTTAGCACACCTTCTGTGCTTACAGTTTTCCAAGGGCTTCAATATCTATTTAGAATAAAAAGCCAATGTCTGCTCACTGCCAGCAAGGCTCCATTATGACCTGGATGCCTCCTTATCCCTGTAAGTTCTTGTGCCATTCTCATGAGTCAGCCTCAACGTGGCCAAATCATCGTTATTCCAAACTGTTGGTATTTGACGCCCCCCTCAACCGGAGCACCCTTCCCATAGATCTTCTAAAGGCTGGTCCCTCTTTCTCCTCCAGATTTGAGGTCAAACGTCTCCTCCTCTGAAACTATCCCGTCTAGAGCAGCACATCCATTTTCCCCGCTCACTGGGCACATGGCCCCTCATTAAGTGTCTTGCTTGCCCTTAGTGTGTGAAATCGCTTTCTTTTTTGTGTGTTTCTTATTGGCCATCTCTACGCAAATGTGTGCACGTGAACACACATATACACGCAGAAATCTGCATTTCCATCAGGACAGAGGCCTCACCTATCACGCCAAGTCTTACCTTCCCAGCACCTAGTGCAGAATCCAATGTGTGGTAAGTGCTCAGAACATAATCCAGCAGGAACAAAGGAACCAGCTGGGTTTGCAGCTCTACCCAGAGGATAACCGAGGGAGTTGACTCTGTGAATATGTGAGACTCAGCTGGCTGAAAATTAATCTAACAACACAAAAAATGATCGTCTTTTTTCCCAGAAAATAATCAGTCCTGGCACCTCATCCTAGGGTGGGAAAAATGCAAGCTCTACAGAATATATTCCTCCACACCCCCTTGCCTGTTCCCCAAACTCAATCATTCACATACTCCCCAGTAAGGTTTGTGCCATTTCGGAATACCAGATAATTACTCAGGTTCCACATAACATTTTTTACTCTGTCCTCACACTAAGTAGCAGTATTTGTGAAATCATGGATTTGGTGGGACTGTCACAATATATATTTTTCCAGATCACATGACAATCAGTCCTTGGCTGTTAACACACACACACACACACACACACACACACACACACACACACTTATATATGTATTTTCCCATGTAAAAATCTCTCTTCCTATACTTGGGGAAATAGTGCATTATAAACAAAGACAGACATTTATCCAGGGTTATAAGCTCCCCAAAGGCAAGCATGACACCGCAGAGCGTCCTGAGAAGAGCTGATAATTACTAAGCACTCACTCTGTGAAAGTCCCTGTGGATACACTTTATTCATTATAAGACCCCATTTGAGGAGCTACTCATAGTATCTGTTTTTCAAGGGAGGACCTAGGTATGGAGAACTTAAATATGGGCTCAAGGTCACTGCTTTGAACTAAATGTGTCCCTCCAAAGTCCCCATGTTGAAATAAGCCCTAGTCCCCAGTAAGACTATATTTGGAGGCTGGGCCTCAGGAGGTAATTCGGGTTATATGAGGTCACAAGGGTAGTACCCTCCTGATGGGATTAGTGTTCTTATAAAAAGAGAAAAAGACAGGAGACCCTGCTCTCCGCCATGTGAGGACACAGCAGGAAGGCGGCCATCTGCAAACCAGGAGGAGTGCTCTCACCAGAACCCAACTGTGCTGGTACCCTGATCTTGGACCTCCCCGACTCTGGAACTGTGAGAAATAAATGTCTGTTCCTGAAGCGCCCCATCCATACTGTGTTATTATAGCAGCCCAAACCGAGACACTCACACAGCAGAAGTAGTAAGTAGCAGGAGGAGTGTTCAGATTCAGGTCTGTTCAGCATGAGTGTCATTCTCTTAAACTCTGCCTCATCCAGCATCTAAGCGCTCCGTAATCAATCTGTGCTTCGTTTCACAGTAAAAACATTTCTTTCCTCAGGTCCTAATAGCTCTTCTTTGCCTATTTTATTTACGAATATAAAAGCTGCTCCTGTGCCGTTGACTTCCTTTGCCACGCTCCTAAGCAACAAGCTTGTTGAGAGAGTCTACTGAAAACGAGCTCAGCCTTCTTTCCACTATTCAGTGATTTTACGTGTTGCTAATCTAATCACGGTCTTTTATTCCAGTAGACTTCTATGTTCATAATTATACGCTGCCAGGGGCTTCTTCCAAAGCCCCCTGCCAAGCCTTCACCCCAGATCCAGGTGCAAATTGTTTTCTGACTACCGCTGGGTATTCTCTGAGAAATGACTGAACCTTTGGATCTCGCTACTTAGGAGAGACTTCTGGGATTTTCTCCCCATCAGCGGTCCTTAGCAGACAGAGCACCCCATTGTTGATTCGCGTCTGCTCCCCTCGAGACTCATCTCTTCACTCTCAAAGTGGAGTGGTCAGAGCTCAGCCCCTGTGCCGCCTGCCCTGCTTTCTTGACGCTCGCATGGTAGTCAGAACAACACTTCGAGCTCAGATTTGTAGAAGTGTGTCTTCCTGGCTTACATAGTGTGAACTGCATATTAAAAAAAAAAAAAAAAACAATAAAAAATTAACAGTAGCAGCTAATCTTTATTGCATTCCTATCAAATATCAAGTCAAGGCTTTTAAAATATTTATTTCTAAGAAAGAAAAGAAAATGAAATCCCTGTGGAGTAAGTACTTATTTTATCCCCATGTTAGAGACGGGGAAACTGAAGTTTATAGGGGTTGTATAATCTGCCTAAAGGCAAGCTGGGAGGAAAATCCAAGCCTCCTGATTCCAAAGCCCCTAGTCTGAAGAACCACTCTGCAGACTGTCAGTATGTTTATACATATACATATATACATACAGTGTGTATATATATACACACACATATATACATACACATATACACATACAGTACACACACACACTATTCAAGGTACGTCCTGACCTGACCTTTATGCAAAATTATAGCAAATAACAGGAGGTAGATCAATTCCTCTGTGAAAGAAAAGAGGGAACACGTATTGAAGAGAATTTGATTTTAAAGAACATGGATGCTTCCTTTTCCTTCAAGACCAATAATCCATCTCTGTCTTCATTTCCTCTTCCAGGATCTTCTGAATGCTCCTGTCACAAAGTCTCTCTTTGTATTTACACCCCTACTAGGCTATAATCAGGGCAAGTGCAAATTCCCAGTTTACTCACGTTGTTCTGTCGCACTTATTATCACTCTCCGAAGTGTCCTCTTTTTGTTTTTTTAATTGAAGGATAGTTGATGCACAATGTTACATTAGTTTCAGGCGCACGACATAGTGATTCAACATTTCTCTACGTTATGCTAGGCTCATCGCAAATGTAGCTACCATCCGTCACCATATAATCCTATTAAACACCACCCACTATATTCCCTATGCTGAACCTTTCATCTTTTGGAAGGTGAATTATAGGACTTCCATAGCCATAAACTCCATGAAGGCAGGTTATGCCTATTTCTCTTTGTATGTTTCACCAAGCTCTTCATGTGTTGTATCTATACAGAAGGCATGCTTGCTGAATCGTCCCTTCCCCTGGCTAGGTGCAGTATTTCCATGATCAGATCTTCTATAGCACTTTATGTCCCCCTTTCAGGAATTATTACATGGTGACTTTAACAGTTCCACTGCGGCAGGCCTGGGTCCCTACTCATCTTCCATCTGTGGGCCCAAGATGCTTTTACCATCAATGGGGTTGACAACATACTGACAAGCTGAACTCAGTATTCTTCTAATGTTCATTCTTTCATGCAAACACTGGCTAAGGACTTACCCTGTACAACCAGACACTAGGGAAACAAGATGGGAAGGCATGTGCCTCCTCATATATCACAAACAGCATAATGGAGTAACCGTAAATGGAACAGAAAAGGATAGTATTATGAGGTGAGTGGTGCATATGGTATCTGATGAAACAGGACAGCATACTCCGATGTTCGCCTGGGGAGCGGGAGGAAGTTCAAGTGGGTAAAGGACTAAGAGGTATTCTTCAGGGAGAAATGTCTTGAGAGCGGGAGGCTGGGTTTGGACAGGTGTAGGATAGGGTCAGAAAGGCCCTCCGAGGCAGAGAGAAAAGAAAGGACACATATAAGAAAGCATGCAGCTTGGGGCTAGTAGGTCACACAGCTCCCGATGGCTAGAGTTTAATGTCCCAAGCGAAATAAGCTGGAGCAGCAGACAGGACTACTTGCCCAAACACTGTTGTGTTAAATACCACAGAAATAATTAATAAGCAATGCAAAATTTGTTCTCCTTCAAGACCAGTGATTTTGGGATCATCAAAATCAAATTATAACTGGGGACAATTATAAGACAGAAGGAAGGGATAGATGACCCCTGAATAGCTTACTCAGGACTAAGAGAGACCAAAAATCTCTCTCTGCACTTTAGTATGTTCTTTAATAGGACTGGCAGAGGACAAAGCCCTACTTAGGAATTCGATCATGCTAAAGGAAAAACAGTCATTTCAATATTCCTGTGAGTCCCCTGTGCTGAAGAGACCCAGACAGGTGGGCTATTTAGAAGACATACTATTGGATTGGGGGATGAGACTGGTCAGCACAGAGGAGATGTAATGACTCCACAGCCAAAGTGAAGCTGGGAGAGGTATTAAAAACTGATCTCTGGGGAGTGCAGCCAGGGCCACCATCTGGGAAAAATGCCCCGTGTCAGGGAGTGAGCCACCAGTGGAATGGCACACTGGAGCTGACCTCTCTCCAGTTAAAAATTATTGCCTGCCCTGCACTAACACGTTCCGTGGTCCCCATCCTCTAACCTAGGGCTCTACTGTTTCTGCTACACTTAAGTATTGAAGTAAGAAATACTTTGGGGAAATGGAAAACTGTGTCCAGGATCCATATAGAAAGAAGCAAGGAGGAAAGCAACAGTAAGCTGTCACCAGAGTCCAGCCACAGGGGAAGGAAGAGCAGTCATAAAGGAGACTTGGGGGACCCTGCGTGTGTGCAGAGATCAGAAATGAGAACCAATAAGCATGCAAAAGCCCTTTTTCCTTGAGAAGCACTGGTTTCAGAAGAAGCTTCCCTCTGCAGACACTGAGGTCCCACCTCCTGTCTATTGTCACGCTTGTCCTCCAAGCAAGTGTGAGCCTTTATCTACTTCTTGGCAAGACCATCTATCTATGTAATGTGGTAATTGAATCAGGTTTAATTTAAAGAAAAATCAAAAGTCCTTCCCATGCAGCCACATAAGAAAGCACTTAATCTCAATGAGCTAGCAGTTAGGATGATAAGAAAATCTACAAGAGCCGAGAGTTACATAGCAAATCAAAATTCTCTCCATTTGGGTTAAGGAATAAAGCCAAAATAAGCTTTCTTTTCAGCCTAAACCACATAACGGAACACATATTAGAAATATGGGTTGGGGCTACGAGCTGTGACCATCGGTGATTCCGAGGAATCCCCAAACACTCCCTACCAGTTTCACAGAAGTGCATTGGCTCCGAAAGATGACATTTACTGAGATTCTTAATAAAATGAACATATTTGGCCGTTTCATACATTATTGGATTTTTTGGCATACATTTTAGAACTCCAATACTTTAACTCTGCCTGTGAGTGAGACGGGGATCCCCACAGGACCACCCTCCCACCCCTGGAAATATTTTCATTACCCAAGTCGGGGGAAGTGAGGAATGAAAATTTCATGACTCTTGCCATGTAGATAGCTTAATTCAAGTGTGCTATGCTTTCATTATTTGCATTTCCCTTGGAATGTGAGGACTGTCTTCAAATCTTCCAGCCCTTGTTTTTCGACTGCCTCTGCTCAGTGACTTCCTAAAATAAGGAAAAACATGGCTTTCACTGGACAAATATTGGGATTCTGCCCTACTATAGATCATATTTATGCCCAGTTAGGTTAACTATGGGTCATGGTTCAAAAATATGCTCATATGGCCCTTGAATAAAATAAGCATTATATACTATTTAATTCTCTGAGTTGCTGCGAGCCACTTCCGGTCTCTGTGCTTAAATCACATCATCTTCGGAATGAAGGAAGTGGACTTTCTACAATGGCATCCAATCCCGAGAGTCTGTGGCAGGGTGAAATGACACTCCTGCAGGGCTGCCTTTGCTTTAGTTAGTGCTCTGTATTTGTGCTTTCTCTTTTTCATTTTTTATTACTTTTAAAGATTTATTTATTTGAGAGAGAGCAAGAGGGAGAGAAAGAATGAGAGAGCACAAGCAGGAGGAGTGGCAGAGGGAGAGGGAGAAGCAAGTTCCCCACTAAGCAGGGAGCCCCATGCGGGACTCCATCCCAGGACCCTGGGATCATGAACTGAGCTGAAGGCAGACGCTTAACAGTCTGAGCCACCCAGGTGCCCCGTGCTTCCTCTTCTTGACAGTTTTTTTTTTCTTCCTGATATCGAAATGGGAACTGTTTTATAAATCATTTATTAAATGATTTTTAAGAACTATAGAGAGGGTAGAGATGGGTTGCAAGAGAGACCTGTTATTTTTTTCTGGTGGAAATTCATCCTCCATACCTCTTGCCTTACAATAAACAAGAAACAGATGGCCATGTCACTCCAGATTGTGCTTCCTAGTGGCAATAACAACAATACGTTACAAGCTTTTCATTTTCAAACTCCCACTATGTGGCAGACCTTTTTCCACATTATTGGAAGCAGCATAAAGTAAGGCTTGAAACCTATGTCCCTGACATAATATAGGATTCCATCTATGGGTAATGTTTTGAATAGACAAATCCATACAGACAGCAAGTACAGATTAGTGACTGCCAAGGGACAAGGGTAGCAAGGGGATGGGAAGTGACTGCTAGTGGATATGGGGTTTCTCTTGGGGATGCTGTAAATGTTCTGGAATTAGATAGTAGTGTGATGATGGTTGCACAATCCTGCCAACCTACTAAAAATCACAGATTTGTGTACTCTTAAAGGGTGAGTTTTTTCATATATGAATTGTATCTCAACAACAACAAATATGACAAACCAACCTACTGCCCTAGACACGGGCTTTCCAGGTTCAAATCCCAGCCCTAACACCACCTTTTCCAAACCTAAGTCCCCCCCACCAGTAAAATGAGGAAAATACCCACAGGGAGGTAGGGCTAAATGGAGGACTAAATGAGACCAGGGAGAAGGTGCCAAGACCAATCTACAGCATGGTGTGAACACTCTGCAAATTTTCCTCTTATTATTATTTAATTTTGACAATTCCATAAGGTGAGCAGAACATTCCTGATTTTAGAGATGAAGGAACATCTGACCTGTAAAGGGTGAGGACACTGACCTTGTTGCAGAGCCACCAAGTGACGGGGTGGGAGTGTCAGAACCTCTGGCTCTTTCATGATACATCACCACCTTTCGATGCGCCTATTACCAACCTAATGTGTACATGAACTGCTTACTGACTTCCCTACTATGCGCCAGACTCTTGAGGGCATAAACCTCAAGACAGCCATTATCTGCATTGGGAAAGAAAGGACAGTGCCCAGAGATTAAGGAAATAAGGAACAGGTGAAATGGTAAAGGCACAAAAGTAAGTGTTTTTGCCATGCAATTCAGAACCTTGAGGCCTCCTCCAACCTACAAGGGGATTTTCCCACCAGGAGCAGACCAGAGTAACTAGGCTGAGAAAAACATGATGTAGATGCACTTTCGAGATGTTCTATGAAAATAACTAAGTACAATCAGCCACCAACCTCAGTCTGAATACCATCTTTAATTTAGATTTCCAACCTCATGGTCCAACAGCTATAGCCACTGGCCAGATACGGCTATTTAAATTTAAATCAATTAAAATTAAATCCTATTAAAATTGTCATTCCTCGGTTTACTGGGCATATTTGAAGTGTGCAATAGCCACATGTGGCTGGTGCCTGCCATATTGGAAAGCACAGATAACTGAACATGTCCACCATTGCAGAAGGTCTTAATGGGCAGGGCCAATCTAAAACATAAAATCACATCATCAATTGTCAAATGCTAAGGGGAAACACAACATTTAATTTAACATCCTAAAAATGGGCTTTGGTATCCAAACAAATACCTAGAAATACAACTGCTTGCCTTGGTTGTAAAATACTATTGTAATCCCTCATTTACATATTTAAGATAATAGTCTCAGATCATATTACTCAGGTACAGATATATAGGATTTTTTTCTGGAAAAAAAATTGCTTTCCTAGACTCTTGTCTTATCATAAAAAAGAAAACGCAGGTAGCATAAAACAAACAGATAATGAGGCTGCAAGCTCATTGCAACTCTGTTTTGAAAGAAATACAATTTACTGGTCTTGCAAAGAAAAGTTTAGAACTTATGAGGAAACTCAATTGCTCTGGTCCCTGAGTTAATAGCCTTGTGAGTAGAATTGTCTTTTTCTCCCAAAGAATTCTCTACATGTTTTCATAACCAATCCAATTTCAATACAGGTGGTCACAGTAACTGTCCAGAAATAAAAAAAATCTTATGAGAAAGGGTCAAATATGCTAATGGAGACGCCTCCCATTTCCCCCCATGAGCCACTATCATATTTGTAATATGGGATGAAAAGATTTTCTATTCGTTATCCTATTCTGCAGTGATAAAGCTCACACATATACCACACAACACATAGAACAAGATTATCCATTCAGAATGTTGGTATCTATCACCTGAATGGATTTAAATTTTTAAAGTATAACCGACATACACATACGTATAGATTTCATGATTTTTTACAATCTGAACACTTCTTCGTAAACAACACCAAGAGTAAGAAGAAGAGTGTGATCAGCATCTCAGAGCTTGCCTCATGCCCCTTTCCAGACATCATCCCCCTCAAGGACAATGAACACCTTGACTTTCAACACCATTGGTGAATTTTGACTGTTTGGGTAGCTTATATGCATGATACTCTTTTGTGTCTAGCTTCCGTCATTCAATAACACACTATCTAGTTTTGACAGACCCTCTTTGCTGCCATAAGGTAGTGACTAAAGGCTTTCCCACTACACCATATAGAACCATTGCTTGCTGAGCAGGTATGATGTATCAAGTTCTGTTCTAAGCGCTTTATAAACCTAAACTCGTTTAATTACCAAAACAAGCTCATCAAGAAAATATTATTAAATAGATGAGGACCCTGATATATTAATCTGGCTATAGTCTCCAATTATTCAATTAAACACTAATCTTGCTGTTGCTGTGAAGGGCTTTTACAGATGTAATTCAAATCCCTCATCAATTGACTTTAAATTAGGGAGATTATCCTGGCTGGACCTGATTAGTCAATTGAAAGGCCTTAAAAGGGGCTGAGACTTTCAAGAGAGAAGGAAAGCAAAAGGAGGAGGGAGGACTTTTTCTGAAACAGGTCACAATGAGCAACTAACTTACACCTGCTAATAATAGATGGTGAATCAATTCAAAGTCAAGTGTGGGCAGATCATTCTTGAATTAGAACTAATGGCAGAAATGGTAGGCATCATGATTATGAAGGTTTTAGGTTTTTCTTTTCAAGCCAGCCCTGATATCCTCTGTTCTTGCATACTGTCCCTGGAGGTACACTCCGATTTTTCAAGTCTGTGGTCAGATTTTAGGTTGAGAAAGTAAGGTCACTGAGTTTGTGGTAAACTGGTAAAAGGAAGTGTTTTTTTGGACCTCTCAGACTTATTATTTCTCAAAGGAATCTCAGTGAAAGGCTTTCCCTGAGTGGACCTGAATAGATCAAGTAAACCTGTAAGTTTTTTAACAACAGAAACTGCTTCTTCCATCATCATCTTCCCCTTGACATATATCACTTAGCAGTAAATATGGACAAATAAATATGGATGAATACCATTTGTCTTCTGTTCATCAGGTTAAGGCTGATTTTAAAATAGTTTTCCATTTTCAGAAATGCAATTAAAACCAAAATGGAATTCCTAATTTTCCCTTCCCAAACTGTTTCTCCTCAAGTCCCCATCTCAAGGGTCCATCTCCCACCTTCACTCAATTTCTTAGGCCAAAATCATAGTAATGATCAACCCATAGACTCTGCCTCTTAAGCATCTTCCAAAGCTGGCTACTTCTCTTCATTTCTACCATAAGCACCTCTGTTCATGCCACGCTGATGCCAAACCCAGACAAGGAGTCCCCCAGTGATCCCAGCTTCCATGAAGCCCTACTATTAGATACAATACGGTACCCTCTTAAAATTATATATCAGGTACTGCTACTCCCCTGCTTAAAATTCCAACAGAGACTGGGTATTTGATGACATAAAGAATTGCTGAAAAGTTTACTAAGTGTGATAATGGCATCATGGCGATATTTTTTAAAAAGAGTTTTTGTGTTTTAGAGGTGTAGAGTGACATATTCACAAACAAAATGACGGGATGTTTCCTTCAAATAACGGTGTGGCTGGGGAGAGGGAATAGATGAAACAAGATTGGCCATGGGATGATAATTATTGAAGCTGGGTAACAGATACATGGGGAGTCATTACACTTTTCCATTTTGTGTATGTTTGAAATTTTTATAATAAAAAGTTTTAAAATTCCCAATGACTCCTGAATGTACATAGAGTGAAATTCCAAGAATGTGCCTTGGTCCAGAAGGCTCTGTAAGATCTAACTCCTGTTTACCGCTCTCAGATCTCCTCCAGGAACCGGCTCTGCCCATTAACTAGGGAAGAGCTACCAAGTAGGCTATCCTCGTGCCTTACTCATGTCAAGCTCTTTGACACTTTGGTGCCTTTACAAATGCCCTTCCCTCAGTCTGGACGGCTTCACCCCAGATGTTCTCAAGGGTGGTTCCTCCTCCTTCAGGTGCCATCGCTCCTCAGGAGAGCCTTGTCTGACCATGCTGTCTGAAGGTATTTTCTCTCCCTTCATCCTCCCACCCTCTGCACTCATCCTCCCTACTAGATCTCTTCTTTTATTCTTTTGCTGTATTTTCTTCATAATGCTTATCATTTTTGAAACCATCTTATGTCTCGAATACGTCATTTTAGAAATATGTCATTTTAGAAATAAGTCATTTGTTGTCAGTATCTCCTCTATTACCAGAATATGTGCTCAGACATGATTGGGACCTTGTCTGTCTGGTTCACATGCATAGTCCCTGTGTCTATCATAGTACCTAGCATGGTAGGATTCCAATGAAGATACATTAAATGAATTCTCCGTTAGACCTGACCTGTCAGGTTGCATACATATCACACGAATGCCAATAAGAATAACTGATGTCTTGAGGTGCCTGGGTAGCACAGCTGGTTGAGTGTCTGACCCTTGGTTTCAGCTCAGTTCGTGATCTCGGGGTTGTGAGACTGAGCCCCTCATGGGGCTCTACGCTCAGCTCAGAGTCTGCTTAAAACCTTCTCTCCCTCACCCTCTCTGTCCTGTCCCTAATCACTCCCCCACTCTCAAATAAATATTAAAAAAAAAAAAAAAAAAAAGAGTAACTGATGTCTTAGAAGGTTAAATTATCCTTACATGTATATATCTGGAGTATTAATGAATAGTTAATACCTATGGAATTCTTTTGAATTAAATATATATCAACATAATGAATAATTAAATACTTACATAAATTAATGCAATTAATGAATAATTAACACCTCTGGGTTTCTTTACAATTACATAAAACACATTCATATCCATGCATACACACATATAGTCATTATTCCAATACCAAATATATAATAAGATTATTGGTTAATGTAGAAAGAATAGGACAGTTTATGATTGCTATATTTTTATCAGAAAAATAACTTGTTAAATGTATTGTTGTCAGACCTTATACTTTAAAATTCATTTCTAAGATTCTTAGCTGGTGTTAAACCGTGTCAGCATAATAAGCAAGTTTTGATTTCCTTTCAGATGATCCTGGCTGCTGAAAGAATTGATTTTTAAGATTTTTTCCCATTGACCTATACGGCTGTGAAGAAGAGATAGCTCTTCTTAATCGCAAAGATCCAAGCTGAGCTTACATGCCCTGGCCATTGTTCAGATGTCACCTTCAGAGCTTGCTTCTTTATGTATCTTTAGAGAAACACACATGTATTAGTGATAGGACACTGCCTGGTAGGTTTAAACCCTCTTTGAAATGTTGTTTTAATACTGATAGCTCAACATCATTCATTTGAGGATAACTATACCCAGTTATCACAGATATAATAAAGTATATTTTTAATTTTAATATACCTACCTTCTCAAATATAAATTTCTTCTGTGGTTATATAGGGAACCCAAGATCACCAGAAGTGTTAAATAATATGTGGCTTTTTAGTTGCTAGAATGAAGGAATAGGAGAGAGATTCTAGCAATTAGGCTTTCTAACTGGTAAATACTAACAAGGCAGGAATAGTAACAGCGGAGACACAGCATCTCAAATCCATCTATTTCCCTAAAACCAAACTAGCCTAGATCCTAATTCAGTAAATTCAAAGGCCCTTTCCCCATCTTCCCGTCTCCCAAGACAAGGAGTTTCAAATTGTACTTGCTCTTAAATATTGTTTCCGTTCCCAGACATCTGAGAAACTCAAGACCAAAACTTTGTATAAAGACTTAATTCAAAAGCCAACACACATAGCAACACCTTTGAGAGTCTGCAAACAAGTGATTTAATGGCCATGTGGCCCAGTCTAATGCCACTTTTATAAAGAAGTCTACAAAATATCATAACTAGAAGTTTCACTTTTATTTGGACTAAAGAGGCTGTAGTTTGTTTCATGAACAGGTTGGTTCCAATGCAAAGGTACAAGTAATAGAAACAAAAAGCAAAACTCACTAGAGAGATCCTCCCAGTATTAGATTAAAAAAATTCTATCAATAGTGTTTCTAATTTGTTTCAATGCTCACAGAGCAGTGCTAGACTGGACATTCTTTTGTAGGAAAACCTAGAGACACTTTGCATTTTGTCTCCAGCAACCACAGTCTGAATATAATTCTCTGAACACACTCTTCCAATGCACACAGTTCTCCTCACACCCAGGAGGTTACTAAATTTCTAAATAATTCCTATTTATTTATTTTATTTACTTTTTTATTCATTTCAGAGGTAGAATTTAGTGATTCATCAGTTGCATATAACACCTAGTGTTCATTACATCAAGTGCCCTCTTTCACACCCACCACCCAATTACCCCATCCCCTACCCAACTCCCCTCCAGCAGTCCTCATTTTGTTTCCTGTAGTTAAGAGTCTCTTACGGTTTGCCTCCCTCTCTGTTTTTATCTTATTTTTCTTTCCCTTCCCCTATGTGCATATGTTTTGTTTCTTAAAATCCACACAAGTGAAATCATATGATATTTGTCTTTCTCTAATTTCATTTAGCATAATACCCTCTAGTTACATCCATGTCATTGAAAACGGTAAGAGTTCATTCTTTTTTACAGCTGAGTAATATTCCATCATATATAAATACCACTCTTTTTTATCCATCCAACTGTCGATGGACAACTGGGCGCTTTCCATAGTCTGGCTGTTGTGGACACTGCTGCTACAAAACATCAGGGTACAGGTGCCCCTTCAAATCACTATGCTCGTATCCTTTGGATAAATACCCAGTAGTGCAATTGCTGGGTCACAGGGTAGCTCCATTTTTAACTTTTTGAGGAACCTCCATACTGTGTTCCAGGGTGGCTGCACCAGTTTGCATTCCCACCAACAGTGTAAGAGGGCTCTCCTTTCTCCACATCCTTGGCAACATTTGTTGTTTCCTGTCTTGTGAATTTTAGCCATTCTGACTGGCGCGAGGTGGTAACTCCCTGTGATTTTGATTT
This sequence comes from Ursus americanus, assembly GCF_024610735.1. NCBI lineage: Eukaryota > Metazoa > Chordata > Mammalia > Carnivora > Ursidae > Ursus > Ursus americanus. Next base: position 30,135,100 of record NC_142140.1, on the reverse strand, counting down.
GTATTTCCCTGATGCCGAGTGATGTTGTGCATTTTGTCATGGGTCTGTTGGCCATTTGCACGTCTTCTTCGCTGAAATGTCTGTTCATGTCTTCTGCCCATTTCTTGACTGGATTTTTTTGTTTTTTTGGGTGTTGAGTTTGATAAGTTCTTTATAGATTTTGTATACTAGTCCTTTGTCTGATAAGACATTTGCAAATATCTTCTCCCATTCTGTAGGTTGCTTTTTATTTTTTTATTTATTTATTTTTTTAAGGATTTTATTTATTTACTCGACAGAGATAGAGACAGCCAGTGAGAGAGGGAACACAAGCAGGGGGAGTGGGAGAGGAAGAAGCAGGCTCATAGCGGAGGAGCCTGATGTGGGGCTCGATCCCATAACGCCGGGATCACGCCCTGAGCCGAAGGCAGATGCTTAACCGCTGTGCCACCCAGGTGCCCCTGTAGGTTGCTTTTTAGTTTTGTTGACTATTTCCTTTGCTGTGCCTGCTTATTTTAAAACCCAAATTGGAGGCTACCCTCCTTTAGAAAGCTGTCTTGACTAACCTTTCATTTTCAAGTCCATCCCACCCCTCCATATGCTCTGATCTTACTGACTTCATGCTTTAATTGCTGGCATTTTCACAATAAATTGTTATTCACTTTCTAAATGTTTACCACACATTACTAAATGGGACTCTTAAAGACAAAGATAACCCCTTACTTGGGTTTTTGTCCTCAGGGGCTTGCTTGGGGCCTTGCACAATGCCTTCTCAGAAGACACTGAATGGAAGAGTAAAAGAGCAAACAGACAAGTAAAGGAATGAAGGGGGCCAGTATCTCTCTAAATTTCTAGTTCCTATACAGTTCCCACCGCTAGGCTTCCACTTCATGCCCAAGAGAGTTTATCACCTACTTAACTTTTCAGTCCTAAACATTGTTAAACTTTGAAGTTCATTGTCACTAAAGTGTCCTGGATTTATGGATTTATGGCTAATTTATCATTGTGGCTTCCTTGAAGAGTGGCTCCTCATTAGTATTTTTTAATCAATACCTTCATCTTTGTGAATGGAGATGCTCATGGATCCATCATTAGATGCTACAGATTCTGCAAAGGGATTGTGGGCTTTATTTCCCTCTTTTTTAAGTTACATATATACAAGTAATACATGAAAATATCCTCACTGAAAAAAATTCAAACAATAAAAAAACTTGAAACCTCTCTATTATTATTTCACATAATCTATTTCCGTCCCCAGAGGCATTTTTGTTATCAACATCAGACCCTTTTCTTTTCATTTAGCTATTTGAATTATTTGGGTGAGAGTCTTGTACATAGGTCAGGTCTAAAGGTTTTGTAAACTTCCCTGTTCAATTAGAAACATGTCTCATAGATATTCCCGTGTCAGAATCATACCTCATGCTTTTTAACTACTAATATTCCATAACCATAGTTTAATCGTTCCCATATTGATCCAAATATATACTTTTCAATTTTTCTCTCTTAAAAATCCCTGAACATGTCTCTTTATATAAAGGTGCCGGGAATGACAGGGTTTAAGAGTATGCATGGATAAGCTTACGGGAAGATAAGCCTGTTTCTCCAAATCCTTACAAATAGAGTGAATATTAACAGTTTTTGTTTGTTTTTGGTTTTAGTCAATCTGATAATACCAGCTATTTCCACGTGACCTAATCCAGTCCAGAAATGCCTGTATTCATACCTACTATGCTGCACTGTGACTGGCACCCAGGTTCAATGGAAATACACCACAGAGACCCCAATGGGCTCCTAATCAACTCTTTTCAGTTCACATCCCAGTAACATCAACATGGATTCAGTTCATGTTTAGGCAACAGGAAGGAGGGACTATGAATAGTGTCTTCATAGAAATTATTTTTTATACCCTCTTACTACCTGATGAGGTAGAAACGTTCGTCCCTGTTTTATAGAGGACCACAACTGAAGATGATTCCTGCAGGGTCCCAAGCTCTGCTTCACACCAGAAAGTGCTAAACAGACTGAGAATTAGGGAATTGCACCAGAGTTCGACCCACTTTAACCTTCTTCCAGTTGTTATTCTTCTTTGGTGCCTAAGATATTGCTTTTGAGTATCAGGATCCACACCAAAGGTCAAAATGCCTCTACCCATCATTTTAACATATGCTATGGCCTTAGAAACACTGTTAGCATATAAATGCTAGAAGAAGACAAATATTTATATAGCTGCAACAGAAATGATCTTCACTGGGCACCCACCCTTTTTTTAAAGAGTTCCTCAGATTATTCCCCAGAACTAAGGTCTGAGACACGAAACAGCAGAGAATAAAGCCCTCAATGCTTGACATAAAGTATACAAGAATAAGTATCGCACTTGTTACATCTTGGCAATATTTAAGAATTAAATATTTAAAAGTTCGATCCTGGACAAAAAAAATCAATAAAATAAAAGAAGCCACAGTCACTCTGTTAATATTTTTTAAAGTTCCCTAATATTACCAACAAAAATCTATACTAAGGAAACAAATGAACTTTCATACCACTCAAGTTATCCTGAGGGAGAAAAAAAAAAAAGTACATCTTTTAGCACCAAATAAAATGAACAGAGAAATGCTTTCTAAAATGTTGAAAGGCATGAAATGAAAGGTTAAGATATTTCACTATGCACATGTTATGCTGGAACCTTGAAGCTATCGTCTACATGAGAATGGCACTTTAAACATTACTTGAATGAGCTTTCTCAAAGTATGCAATGATCAATTCATTTTTAAAAACCCTGAATGTAACAGTACTCTTACTTTGCCTGACAGATGACAAGGCTCAGGAAAGGCCAAGATCAGAACTGCAGGAACAAAAATAAAGTTGGCAGCAGGTCCACTTCCCCTTCATGCCAACCCTCTCTTCTCCCTTATCATACAACAAAGCAAAAAAGAAAAGTATTGAATATGAAAACCAGAAAGATTTCCCATGACTGAGCCTTGGCAAGTACAAATGCATTAGTAATGGAGTGGATTCCTGTGACCTTTTCAATTATGATAATCCCTCAAAGAAAATTAAAACCATTTTCTAAAACATGGTCCAAAGAGTTCCATGGATAATTGAAGAAAACATTTAGGACCATCCCTGGCATTTTTTTTAAGTATGTACATACTTAACACACATCTGTTCTACTCTACAGCCTTTCCCGGCATGATTTTCATGAGCAAAAGGTCAATCTAACTTGAAAGACATTTTTTCAAAGTCTATGTTTCCAGAAATTTTGCCCTTCATTTCTCTCTTAAACATATTTATGTTGTGAAATGGGAGAGGGGGACTATATACCGGTTTCTGCCTCCTGAGGATTTGTAGGTCGAATGACTAATATTTCATTTAAAAGGCATCCTTTTATTTGAGATATTTTAGATATGACAAATGTATAAAGTGATATTAGAGTTTCCAGGATTTCCAATGGATTTCTAGTGAGCAAACATTTCCTCAAAGCATGGAATCATGTATAGATATAACTTTATTTCAAGTAAAATTATTCACAATGCTCACGTGTGCCCAATTCCCACTTAAGGAATAAGCAGACAGTATTTAAGGAAATTAAAGATCACCTCATTGCTGGACTTGAATAAAAGGATTTCAGTTCAGAGCCCCAAAGGAAAGCCAAGTTTACAGATACAATATCCAAGAAGCTGAGGCCTTGGTCTTCTACTCTGTCCTCCCTCTTGGCTTTATGGCAATTAGCTGGGCAGTTAACCCATCAGAGCCTCAATTTCTCATGGGTAAAATGAGGACATTGGCATGACACAGTAGACTGGAACCACTGCTATCATGAAGATTAAGTAAACTAACAGATATGTAAAGGTTTCAAAAATTACATAATATTATGTAAACAAGCAAATGGTGTTAAAATTACTAGTTCTCATTTACAGAGTTCGATTTTCATCAGTATCAATAAGCATTTACCTACAGTAGCAGATCTGAGACAAGTTACACCGCTCTGGAAACTATAAAATGAATTCTGATCAACAGAGCCATTCTACTACATTCTGATTTTTCTAAGAGGAAATCAGAGCCTTAATTAGAGAGAATGGGAAAAAAAAAAAAAGGTCTCTGTTTCAAATTTATATTTCTGTTGCAGATACCTATTAAGAACCAGGCACAGAGCTATTAAGCTACACTGCAATTTATAAATAAATAAATAAGCCCTTTAAATTCCATCTTCAGAACAGAAGCTCAGCCTAAAACACCCACTACAAAGGATGTGAAATGGCTAACGAAGACTTCAATATCAGGATTGTGACCCTGAATTTCACCAGGAAGGTGTTCTATTGGTACAGCTCAAGCACACGGAGAGAAAACAGCACGGGAGCACAGTAACTATCCCGTAAAAGAATACTTTGCCTCGGCTCAAGCATAATTTCATTTTTACCCAATTCAAGTATCACAGAACAAAGAAGTGGAAGGAAGAGGGATGATCAAAACAGCAGCACTTGGGAGAGAAGCGGTTCTGCATTAAGGGAGACTGGGGAGGACAGGACACCCTGCACGCCTTTGTTTTTGGAAACAAAGTTCCCAACAGCCGGCGGGAAGCGGGAAGATGACGCCTTTGCAATTCGCCTCCACACCTATTAGCAACCCTCAGATCCAAGAGTTATAACTCCCTTGAAACAAACAGTGGGAAATGGGGAATAAGTCATTTCTTTTGGAGAAAAGAATAGTTTAAAACAGTGAAAATATGCCAGTGTTTTCGCACGGAGGAGGAACTGAGGAAACTAATTATTTCGGGACTTGCAGGGACCTCTTAGTACAAAGCCAACTTACTTGTAAGAGTCTAGAAGCAAACATCCCTTGATGCAAACTCACCACAGTGAGTACTTCTGAAACACTGAAGATACTTAGGCACTTGCAACATTTTAGGGAAATGAGGGAGGCAGAAGTCACGTCAGCAAAGAAGTTCAAACGCACATTTGTCTGTACATGCCATTTCTTAAAGGGCTCCCCAGCAACTTCTTAAATTCTGTGTGACCGTTCCCACAGGTAGTCTCAGTGGGATTCTCATCCTTTATTAGATGCCAAGGAAACATCACAGGGTTCACAGATACTAGAAAATGTATCAAATGGTAAGCCTGGATTCATAGCCCCAGTCTAAAGATCATTCCCTCTCCCAGCCATCTTCATTACTTTTGTCCAAGGATGATTCACAAATCATAAGCATAATAAAGCTATTTACTAGTCAGCTTTCCCCAAGAAGCAGCAAGCTCCAGGAGGCCTGTATTTTCCACTTACATCCCCAATGTCAGCACCACGCCTCATACACAGAAAAAAAGCTCCAGACACACTGGCTATTTTTGTTATTTTAATTATCACTGCCTAGGCATTATTCTAAATTATATTTATATTGAAAATCTTGCGTTTTACAGGAATTTTTAATTCCCACCTCAAAATTTTCCAGTAATTGGAGATGAATATATTTATATAAATATGTTTACATAATGGCTATATAAACAAAGACATTTACTTACATATATTTATTGCAGATGGGCCAAGAAAATATTTCTACATCAAGATACTATCTTCCTTCTCATCTATAGCATTTTCCCTTTACTGTAAAGGTTGAAAGAAAGAGGGAAGTGATAGATTACAGGTAGGAGAAGAAGCAAAAGAAAAGCTGGTAGAGAAGCAAGTTCCCAAATAGCAGAGAATCACCTGGAAAGACTTAAAAATGACAATTCTGTGGACGCATCCCCGGATAGGTACTCCATATTTCTGAACACGGATGGAAGAGAGGAGTTACAAAAATTCATGGCTAAATAGAATGTAGTAGTTTCTCTTGCTTTCTTTTTAAGTTTTATTTTCAGAACAAACTGGATTATAAAAGAGTAAGAAGTGGAGCTTACTGTCATTATATTTTATTACTCTCTTGATCACTATCACCTCCAGTAATTTTGTTCATTTTTGTTTTATACCTAAGTTTACAAAGAATTTAATATGTTTCTTAGCTTCTAGGTAGAGATGAATTTTGGTAACACAGTCACTGGTTAGGAAAATGGAAATCACCGTATAATCATTATAAAAGGAGACTATGTCATTCCACTGATGAGTAATATTAGGGAATAAAAATATAAATGTGCATGCATTTCATATTTTATTTCCCTTTTTTTTCTTCTCTTTGTCCCTAATATGAATCAGAATATATATGAGGATGTCACCAAAAAAACAAAGAAAACCTTGTAGCATCATGTGGTTGGTTTTCCCTATCGGTAATAGAGCATTTCTTTTTTTTTTTTTTTTTTTTTTAAGATTTTATTTATTTATTCGACAGAGATAGAGACAGCCAGCGAGAGAGGGAACACAAGCAGGGGGAGTGGGAGAGGAAGAAGCAGGCTCATTTCGGAGGAGCCTGATGTGGGGCTCCATCCCATAATGCCGGGATCACGCCCTGAGCCGAAGACAGACGCCTAACCGCTGTGCCACCCAGGCGCCCCAATAGAGCATTTCAAATAAAATAGATATTTTACTATTCTTCACAGCAAATTTATTTAAAATCTTACATTGTTACCTGTTGGCTTGAAACTTTGTGTTCCATTCCTAAATCACTTCTCACTACTTAAATGCTTTTTGCTTTGTTTTAATTTAAAATTTCTAAAACCTGTTTATGTTTATTTTTCTGCATCGAAGTACATATTACGTACCACCAGGAATGTCATATATCCATGTGTGTGTTTGCTTGCCTCTCCCCAACCCACATAAACTTGATAGAAGAAGAACATAACTTCCCCCACTGCTATAGTTTCAACTCCTAGAGGAAGGGCTAGCACAGGGCAGGTACTTGTGGCAGTGCTGGCTGTTAGAGAACCCCAACTGTTAGATAAACACCAATATCACTTTAGTGCTTTCTTAGTAAATGTGTTCTTAACTTTTAGTTGGGTGTATAGTTGCCTCAAATAGAGACCACAACCTCTAAACTTGAACTGACCCCTTTGGCCCCTTCTTTTTTCTTTCCTCCTATCTGCTGGTTAAAATGTGGTGGTAGTGGCCAAAACGTTCTATTGGACAGCATTAAATTAGATTGCTCCTCCTCCCATGTTCATATACACACATGTATACATGGGCCTGCCCATGCCCACACAACCACGCTTCCTCATGCTTCCCCTTTTTTCTCAATATATCAAAAGACTGGGAGAAAGGGACTTTTTTCTGTAAGCTGTTAGATCTCTCCTTGAATCAAGAAGCAACATTTTCAAGTGAACCACAATGGCCTCAAATCAGCTTTCTCAGGCCATCACTATGACATCAGACTTATTCAGAAACTAACAGATTTAGACTTGGGACACTCATATTTAACACTGCATGTGAAGCGAATGGATTATTTGCCTTTTCTTTTCTTTCTCTACTTTCAGCCACACAATCACTATTTTTCACACGGAAACACAGAGTTGTCTCTAGCATTGCCGTTTTGCCCACGTGGATAATTCACTGGTTAAGCAGTACCCATAAATTACTGGAAAGAGTGACACTGAAAGTTATTTAGTCATTCATTCCACAGCTGAACAAAAAGTGACTTGGACTCTGCCTTCATCATAGTAACATTCTACTGGGGGGAAACAAACAAACCAAAATACAATGCATTGTTTTCTTCATAGAGTTGGACTCCACTGGAAAATAAAATAGTTTGGCAGAGAACTACTTGTAGTGGGGGTAGTAGCGGTGGCGGAAGCTATGCTTAGAGCACTTGACTTCTAGTGTTTACACTGTGCACACCGAGGTTAAAATCACGTCTTTCTTTAAGCTCAGTAAATGGCTATGTCTTTTGACTTAGTTCTAGCTGATGCTCTAAGCTACTGAACTCCTTGAGAAATAGAGGTAACGTCTCTAATTTACAAACACAGTTCAATGGCAGAAACTGTTATCTTGAACAGGGTAACATCCCTAACACTGAAGAGTGATAACCACTCTCTCTATTCTCTGGAGATGTCGCCTTATATTAGCAGCAGGTGACGGTTTGCCTTCTTTGACAGTATTACTCCACCACCAAGTTTTATAATAAACTTTTACTTTTTTTTTTTTTTTTTAAGCCAGGAGAGGAGATAAAGAATCGATGAGATGTCAACACAGAGCAGACACACAGGACCGGACGTAGTCTCTAAATAATGTTCTACAGGAGCCAGCAGGGAAGGCAGAAATAATTTATTCTAGGAATCCCGACAGGTACCATCATCTACACTCTGTTAAGTGGTTTACATTGTTAAGAAAAAGACTGAAGATGGGTCTTAGACCATTCACCTTTACTTCCACCACTTAAGGAAATTCAATCAAAGGCTGAAGGTAAAGATACCAGTTCTTGTCAAATCGAGCTTTTCTGATCACTGCAATTCTCAGAAAGTTCAGATGTAGTGACAGTGCTAAAAATAAAATGTGATGTATTTTCTACTATTCATTCCAATATTCAACTTTTCAATTATTACACTTCATATTTCACTCCATAAAACAGCAAAGAGGAGATATCGTCTATAGGACATGCGCACACATATATACATATATATGTATGTGTGTACGCATATGTGAAAGTATACACACACATATATACATGTATAGATGTACATACAGACACACACATATACATATGGGGAGACAGGAAAAGAGATTGCTGTGTTTTTAAAAAAATAAAGAAATGAAGAAGGAAGATCACACCATTGTTACTTTCTAAATATAAATAATTTCCCAGGATCTATAATCTTCGAAGCTGTACTGAATTATTCATTTAATCTTATTAAAACTAGAAATTTAAGTAACACTTCTGAATATAACTCAGAATAATGTAACAAGATAATCATCGACCCATCACAAAAATTCATGTTGATTAACAGTAAATAGTTTTTGGACTGAATGGGTTCTCTTTATGAATGACAACACCACTTAACCTCTGTTGCCAAAAAACTACAAAATTCTAAAGCAACTAATTTCGGAAATGAGACCTCAACGAAAAGTTGAATCTTTCAGATCATCTCCAGTTTTCTGAACTGTGCAGCACGGTATTTACTACGTGTGCTGCCTGTTTGTGAGACAGACTACAAATAACATCTTGAATGGGAGTTTTATTTAAAATTCTGTGTATTTCACATTTTTTAAAGCGAAAGATCTTGTATTTGATCAGCTTGCCTTTTAATTTTAGTTATACTTATTTTAAAATATGCTAAGATATTCCTGACATCTCAAAAGAACAAATTATTACTGTCTGCCAACTCATTTTTAGGAAAGCTATATCATAAAAAATGTATAGCTTCATATAATTAAAAAAATTCAAGCAGTGTGCATTGACTAAAGTAATATGGACTATTAAATAATTCAAAATTGTGTTTAGCGGCAGCAGCTGTTTAATTAAAAGGTAAAAACTGAAACTAATCCACTACGGTTGACAGAAATACAGCCTTATCAGTAGTTAGATCCCCTAGGATAGAGAATATGGATATGAATTCAAGAAGTCATGAGCTTCATTTAATGAATATAATGAAAATAACCACAATAAATCTGTACAGAAACATATTTTACATCAAAGATTTTCTGGATGTTGCCTCACTTTTAATTTCCTTCAGGCTAATAATTTTGCATAAAAAAAGAACCCTTTAATGTACATATTGCTAACCATCGATGCATAAGCTTTTATAAGAGGGCCCACAGCTTAAGCTCGGCTCACAAAATGACTAGAAAAATTCTCAGAACCAGTTAATCCCTTCAAAGTTCTGAACTCCAGGCTCACTATCCAACATACTTTCTCATAATTATCCTTCAACCTAGAGAAACACACATGGCCAATAAACACACATGGCCAACATACTTTCTCATAATTATCCTTCAACCTAGAGAAACACACGTGGCCAAACCCACCTCACCCACAACTGATTAACTGAATTTCACAACTCCCTTGAGAATTTTTTTTTCACCTACCATATTGGGGGAAAAAAACTCCTTGGTAAGTGAAAAAAGAAGGTAGGGATAGTGAGGATGATATAAGCATTTATGAAGAATAATTAAGAAATATGCAGAGTGTTTCCATTCTTTGATCCAGGATTTCCAATCCCAGTCAATTTTCTTTTGAAACACTAACACATGTGAGCATAACTTTATATATAAATGAGCTTATTGCAGAAATGTTTTGAATATCAGGAAAAATTAGAAAATAATATAAATCTCATTACTGGAAATTTACCAAAAAATTATGTCTCAATCATACAGTGGACTTTTATAAGCCCGTTAAGAAGAATCAGACAAAACTATTCAAATGTATTACATTCTATGTGACAAAAACCAAATTATTGAAAAGTAAATGCATTTTTATGAAACAAATTACATGATCAGAAGACAAAAAAAGATAAAGATTATTTTCTTTGCTTGTTCTTATGCTAAAATAAATCACGTTAATTAGCGTTCTCATTATCCGCTAAAAAATGCTTATTTTTTTAAAGGCTTATTTTTATATTGGAAATTTCCCCAGGTTACCCTGGCTGTAATTCAGACAACAGATTGGAAAAGTATGGAACCAGGCAGACCAATGAAAGAGCACTCCAGTAACACAGGCAAGTGAGGTAGAAGTGAAAATGGAAAGCAGTAGGAAAATATAAAAGGTAGAGAAATGAATTATTTTTGAACAGTTACAGTAAAATGAAAAATGTGCCTTCACACACACAGAAATATATGTATATATTTGTATATATATAATGTACCTCCACATACACAAATACACACACACACACACACGTAACTCTCTCCCTCTACATCTCTCTCTCTACATATATAATGTAACTCTCTCTCTCCATCTCTCTCTATATACCTATAGATGTATATGACAGAGAGAGAATGTGTGTTACTTCCAGAAGATAAAAAGAAGATGATTCTATAGACTAACTTTACTTCCACAAAGGAAAGAAGAAAAAAAAAAAAAAAAAGACCTTCTAAAATGGCAGGGGAGAAAAAGGGGAAGGGTCCCTCTTATACTTCACAAATGAGAAAGATAAATAGTTCACAAGTTTTTTGCGTTCATCACAAATATCCTGTGGATTTTATTTATTTGCAAATTATGGGGCCTGCAGAGCAGAAAATAGGAGTCCTTAATTAGGGAGAACAGGTGGCAGAGAATCACAGGGTGAATTCTGGCCACAACTCTATCCTGTGCCAAAAATCACAGACTTGAACTATGGAAGGCATTTTCAGGGTGAGTTAACTGTCTCCAAGTAGTCATCTCTTGAGTGGAGTTCAAGCTCCGTGGCCATGTCTGTTAAATGATGTTTACTCTATTTAATGTGCGTCAATTGGAATTTACCAACATATAAATTATTGAAATTCCCCACACAACCTGCAGACTTCTTCCTGCAGTTGAGGCAAGATCTTTCTCTGCTAAACGGTCCTGTTTCTCTTACTGGGGTTTGGAGATGAATTCTCCTCAACGGTTTAATAAGTGTTACGACGTTAGAATGACTTCATACATGGCAGAAAAACACTTCTACGGGCTGAACGCTGAGGAATTTTAGGACACTGAAACTACCCTGTATGATACTGTAATGGTGGATACATGTGATTGTAACATTTGTCCAAATCCATAGAAGGTACAATACCAAAACTGAACCCTAAGTTAAACTACAGACTTTGGGTGAGAATGATGTGTCCGTGTAGGTTCATCGATTCTAACAAACGTACCACTCTAGTGGGGGATGTTGACAATGGAGGTCATGCATGTGTAGAGGCAGAAGATACATGGAAAATCTCTGGACCTTCTGCTCCATTTTGCTGTGAGCTTAACACCGCTTTTTAAAAAAATAAAGTCTGTTATAAAATATGTATATAGCAATAGAAATTCATTAAAATTTTTCTGCCATGAAAAACCTGAGTTCACAAAATGAAACATTTCAGCATGCATGTCCACAAATAGCAGTCATCTGATCTTCAAGCTCATGATAATCATTTGTATTTGGCCTCTGATTCTCAATTGTACAGCTCTGCACATACGGGCACATTTTTATGCACTTAAGTGCCATAACTTACCACGTATTTGGCCTTGGGCAAGTTGCATAAACTCCTATGCTTCAGTTCCCTCATCTATAAAATGGGGGAAATAAGGGTCCCTACTTCAGTGGGGGCTCAGTGAAGTGCTGAGCACATAGTAAGGACTTAAAAAAATACAAACTCCTTTTGTTATTATTGACCACAACTGAAGGCCAGTAAATCTCCTTTATTTTTATTAATATTGCATGGAGTGATCATAGAGGAAAACACGGCACCTTCAGAATAAATAGGCAATGCTTGAAATTCATTACTTCCGTGTAGAATTTTTACTGGGCTTTCGAATTGTAGTCAGACTTATTCAGCATAATAAACCACTAGATGAATGACTTACAACTGCATCTAGAAATTGTAATTCTTCAGTGTATGATTCTTCATCTACATTTGAGGCTACCTAGCTGCAAAAAGACCTCAAAATAAATAATTTCAGTTTCTCCCCCCCCCCCAAGAGTTTAAAATCTACTCCCTGGCTTATTCTTTGATACAGGAAACTTACAAAAGCTGATTTGCCGATGATAACAAATTTATTTTCAGGAATAATATTCCTGATCTAATATGACATAATAAATAATTCAGAAGTTTCACATTATCAGGGAATTACATTTAGGAGATCAACTGGGGATCTCTGTAATGAGAAGCATTCACCTTGCTAGAGAAATGCTACTCTGCATTTAATCTTATAATATTCCCTTCAGGGTGTACAAGACAGCTTGTTGGAAAATAGAATGATTCTTGGCTCTATTCAGAAACAAAGAAAGAGAGAGAAAGAGAGAGAAGGCAGGGAAAGGACACAGGACCATGGAAATGACATTTAGATTCCATTTGAATACTAAAGTATTGATTGAACTTTTAAAAATCTCCATTTGAAGAAATTCTGAAAATTTGTCACAAGTGGGTTTGAAATAGGATAGAGCTTGCTACTTAAGATAGGGTCAGGCTATATGGTTGTCAGTGTCAACGGTTGGCACTCAGGTGTTTCTTTCACCATTTTTGCAACTTTCCATATGTTTGAAAGTTTTCATAACAAAAAGCTGGAGGGAAAACCTGTTATGAAAAAGTTGGGGAAACAGAATTCTGTACAGTTTTCTCATTGGACACACCAGCTATCTAGTTACTCTTCTCTTGGGAAGAGCATGATCTCTTCCCCCACAAAACCCATGTACTCTGGAGGAGGCTGACTCCATCACTTGGACCTCTACAACTTTCCCATAGAACAATCAGCAGAATTTTGTGCCCTTGGCCATTTGATTGGCTCAGGGATGGGAAGAGACTAAAGTTGAACCAATCCGATTGAAGCTCAGGATTTTTGTTCAACAGTGGTAGAGCCTTTCCCTTTTCCTAAAGAGCGTGAGTGGAGGTAAGAGGGGGAAGGCCCATGGCTGAGAGTAACCATGTTAAAACCATGATCACAGAATCTGCTGGAGACTGAACTCAATATCAAGGAAATAGATTGGAGAGAAACAAAGAGAGAAATCTAAACAAAGCTACACCTAAAGCCAAATCTAGCATAGCATTTCTCAATGATTTGAGCCAATAAAGTCCACTGTTTGCTTAAACTAGAATGGCCTTGTGCTTTGCTGCTTACAAGTAAAATTATTCTAACATACCAGTAGGCAAGACAAAAATAGTCTGAGTCATGACTAAAGAAGCCCATTTTTTACCTCATATACAGACACTCTGAGAGCATTATTGTATCATTTGCTGCTGAATGGAGAGGAAAGTTGGTTCCTAAGGATCCCCTTGGCCAAAAAAAAAAAAAAAAAAAGAAAACCCCTGTTGAAGTCACGAGTGACTTGTCAGTGAAGTTCAGCAGCAGTAACGCCTTCTAAAAAACAGATTTTTTTCTCACCAGTGGGTATTTATATAATTAGGGTCAATTACAATTTAGAATTTCTGGGGCATGGGGCTAAATTACAGTGACATTTAAGAGCTCTGCTAAATTTCCCCATTCATCCTGAAGATTTCTGGAGTAACTATGTTGTAATTAAGTAATTCTTTTTCTTTTCATTTTTATTATAATTTTCTTCTTCAGGCTTGGTAATTACCCACTACTCCAGAGTACCTTCCTTTAGAGGGGAAAAAAATAAAAAGACCACCCGATTTTCAGCCAATATTTAGACGAGGTTTTGCTTCCTGCTGAGTGATGAATGCTGATGTGTACAGCAACCTCTAAATGAGGAGCTCCAGTGAGATTCTTTAAGTTCCTACCCCCCTCTTCCAAAACCCAGAGCCTCCCAGAAAATTATTACATTGCCTTAGTGGGTAACTGAAAACAAAACAAAAAGTGAAACCTGACACTATGATTATTCAGCATCTTTTACACAAGAGGTAATGTTTTAAGTAGCCCCTAGGAATTGTACAAGCAAAGCCTATTATACTTGCCTGTGGGTTTTACATATGCCTCACCAGTACAGATTTTATGAAGACATACCTTTTGAGCTTTATGCAATAGAGAGGAAAGATAGCTCTCATTGGATTAAGTTATCCCAACCACATTTACTTCTCGCGAAGAAGGACGTCATATTCATAAAAAACAGCCAGAGGCCTTTAAATTTTAGGTGACTAGCACTAGACTATTATATGTTCCTAAGAGAAGCTATAACAGGTTGTGTTGATATTATGGAATAGTAGCCTCTCTCCGTAGAAGGAGCAGGAAGGGAACAATGAGCACAATGACACCAACCATCATCAGCTACTGTTGAGTGAGGACTCAACTCCATCCAGGCACCTAACCCCCTCGAGGAAGGGTTTTAGCAGGGACACTTGAAAAAACAAATGAGAAAAGAGTGAAAAAGTTAGTGTCTGGCCTATAATCATCCAACTCATGAGTGTAAGAACCAAAATTGAAACCCCATCTTTCTGATTCCCAAAACCGCATTCAAAACTGTATTTTAAACGTTGAAAGCTGGACATGACAGTAGTTATTTGAGTTTCTGACTCCATAGATGATACAATTCATGTATGTTCCAGGTTCCTCTAAAACCATCTTTGATCAAGTCCAGACATATCTAGTTAGAGATTCCTTCAGTAATCTTACCCTTCTCTAGCTTTTGAGTAATTGTTCATGCCATTTCTTCTACATGGTATACATTTCCTTTCCTTCCTATTTCTACCTACGGAAAACTTCCTTCTATTTCAAAGCCCCGTTACTCCTTTATTTCACAAGTATTCGTTAGGTGCCAACCATGGGCAAGATATGACCAACACTGCAATAAGATAGACATGGCTCCTTCCCTGCATACCTCATAATAATACAGGACACATGACAGTGTTCCCGAGCTCATGAAGGCATTCCAGTGCATTCCAAGAACAACTACAATTCAAACTCACTCTAGAAAATGCATTCCATGGGGTGTCTTGGTGGCTCAGTCGTTAAGCATCTGCCTTCGGCTCAGGTCATGATCCCAGGGTCCTGGGATCAGAGCCCCACATCGGGCTCCATGCTCAGCGCGGGAAGCCTGCTTTTCCCTCTCCAACTACCCCTGCTGATGTTCCCTCTTTCACTGTGTCTCTGTCAAATAAATAAATAAAATCTAAAAAAAAAAAAAATGCATTCCAAAGGTGACCAACTAAAAGGGAGAAAACTTTCATTTCAGCCATAAAAATTCACATTTGGTGAAGTTTTGAGGCTCCCCGAGGACAGGATTTGGATGGCAGTGGACATCTTTATCTCAGCAGCTAGCTCTGTATCTGAGCAACAGCAGTTTCCTCAATAAGTAACTGAATAAAAGGTACTGACTGGGGCTTCATGGGCTCTCTAGTCTAGCATAGTGTTAAAGAACCACAGAATGCAGAAGTATTCAAACTACTTACATTCCTAAGTTTTTATTTCCATTCCACAATCAATTTAGCAAAGTAATACCTACTCCCAAAAAGCTAATACAAATTGTACTCACCCCTCATCAATTGTTCACATTTTGCCATATCCACTTTCTCTCTTCACACACACACACACACACACACACACACACACACACACACACACACACATATATGCACACCACACTATTGTTGCTGTTACCATTCACCTAAGCTGCTCCTTATGGCAGGATGGCTTGGGTATTCCAGGCAACAAAGACGAAAGGTTTTATCACTCCCATAGAACAGAGTGAGACCCAACCCTTGTGTGAGATGTATTTAGTATCTTGAGTAAAATAATCTCCCTCAAGCGAAGAGTTTAGTACCATGGACAGCGGGAAATATAACTGGAAAGACAAGTGGCAAAGACCCTAAGCATGTTATCCGATAGATGTTACCTAGGAGAAAATGAAGTATTGCCGAGCATTTTTGAGTGGGCTTGGGATGCAATAAATATGATATTTTTTCAAGATAATTTGGGGATGATATATTAAAGACAAGCAGACAAAAGAGATGAACAGTTCAAAATACAGAAAATATTACCCAGAACAGAATGAAACTGGGTCTGTTCTGTCCCTATAACAAAAGACAACTAAGGAGATTTAAAAAGTCATTGACCAACAATATTTAATATAAATATACTCAAACAGCATATATTTCAATTAATTAGGTTTCTAGAGGAGTAATGTGGTATTTAGACTTGGACACTAAATCAATATTGGCCTTATAGATACTCCCCATGTTCCTCAGTCCTCCACTCCAATCCCTTCCTCCCCTGCCAAATCAATACAAATACCTTTATATCAACCAAAACGTACAGTACTTTTTAATTGGGAAAGGCAATCTAAATTACAACTGTAAATGTCTCAAGCTTCTAGTCTGGGGATTTTCCTAATGGGAATATTTGATGTGACTTTTTGTTATTCTCATGGTTGTGTTCATAAGCACATCACAAGGGTGGTTTAAAGGCCTAAGTGACATAAATTAGATTTTCTTTAAGAAATCATGTCCTTGACATATTTTTTCATTATCTGAGAAGAATGAAACAGATTTTTCGGTTAATTAGTGCTAAGGCATGTATTTTGCATTAGCATTAAGTTTACCAAAATGGCTTTAAAAACTTGAACAGATGGTAGAATTATAATAACTTTTCCTTATGATTTAGGTTAAGAATAAAGTGTCGTGAGAATTCTCTTCCTGCCTAACTTTTCCATAAAGTTAATGCATTTAATAGATTCGATGTATTGTTTTTCTCACTGAGGTGTAAACAACTCTATCTCACCTTAGATGAATATAATGAGCTGTGGGAGTGCATGTCAGTACTATCTATCTAGAGGATAGGGATTTTCCAGGGTTTTAGCACCGAACCAATCACATACAAACAACTCCAAAATCCGGACAGTAACTGTGGAAGGATGGAGCAGGAGTTGCAAAGACAGATGTCCACAGTGGCCCAACAGGTATAAGCGAAGTGAGGCAAGCTGACTTGCTCTAAAGAAAACAGGGAATAGTGGGGATTCCAACAGGCTGGACAGGCAAACAGCACCGAGAGACTGCACACACCGGGTCTCTCACCAATTGCTCTCAAGCATAAAATGTACACCTTGTGCAGCCATCGTAGACAATTTTTCAAAAGAAATATAAAATCTAAATGTTGTAGGTGAACTCTCCCAGTTAAAATTTTGGCCGCCATTTCATATTTGCTTATAAATAAATAAATAGATAGATGATAGATAGATAGATAGATAGATAGATAGATAGATAGATAGATCGATCAAGCAAGCAAGCATGCAAGCCAGCCAACAAGACCAAGGAAAACAGTCTATGGCTTCCCTCCCATTGGCCTTGGGGACATCAATCTGCAAACCTGAATGGGGGAGGAGATTAACAATTAGAGTTCATGATCAGTGCTCAGGCTCATTTCATGCCCTACTCTTACAGAGAACTCAGCCTCCAAGTGAAACACTTGAAGTTAGTATACTAGCTAGGTTTTATAGCCTGGCTTTCAAAAATGAATTGTGGTGGTGGCTCCCTACTCAGCAGGGAGCCTGTTCCTTCCTCTCCTCCTTGCTCCTGTTACCTCTCACTATCTCTGTCATTATCTCTGTCACTATCTCAGACTCTCTCTCAAATAAATAAATAAATAAAATCTTTAAAAAAAAATGAATTGGGGTGGAAGAAGCATTAATCATCATGAGTAGACTATCACACCTACAGGATATGATTTTGAGCTGTGACCTTCAATGAGCTTGCCAGTGCTCATCAAGCTCTTACTCCATTTCCTTCTTCTTGAGTCCTAAATTCTCGATAGTGCCTATTGTAAACTTATCCCATGCTTCTAAAAAATCATTAGTAACTGAAATTAGCAAATTTTGAGAAGTGGTGCCTTTTCCCAGCTTTCACGTGCTTTAATTTCATGGCAGCATTGGATATCTCACCTTCCCATGTCTCTCATGAAGATCAAGTTCTTCAAATTTCCTTAATACCACTAAACTCACCCTTCTTTCTTAAACTCCTGACCTCAGTGATATTACTTCTTGGTTAACTTCCCATCTGACTCTTTCTAGATCAACTTCCTCCTTACCACGAGATGTGATAATAAAGGGTAATGAACATTACCCATCCAGTTTTTCACTCACATCCTCTTGCCTACTACATGGAATCTTCTAGTCTTAGGTCCTTTCTCTCAAGTAATAATTCTACTCATTCCTTTGGTTTTCACTCTTACTCTTTTGAGGATAACTCCCAAATCCCTCCATATATTAAAATTCAGATTTCCCAACTCTGGGCTTAACATCTGAAAGAACTGAATGAAGGAGGGTTTAAAAAAAAAAAAAGGAAAGAAAGAAGAAGTAGAGGTAGAATGATAGTAACAATACCAACTAACACTTGTTGACCTTTTACTATGAGCCAAGTCTACCTGATATGCCCTGTCTTACTTGATTTGCACAATACTAGAAGATAAAAAGTATTTTTATGCCATCTTAGAGATGAACAAACTCAGGCTGAGAGAGGTCACATCTCTCTCACAGTTGTGTGAGGTCACACAACTATGTAGATCCAGGATCCAAATACTGATCTAGTCTTAACCACGAGACTCTCCCCCTTACCTTCTACTTCTAATTAATTGGTAATTTTGGTAGATCCCACCTTGGTTTAGTAACTTGCTTGTCTCATTCTTCCACCCCAGCACAATTACCTTATTCACACCCCTCTGGATGCCCCTCTTTGGACACTGCCATAATCTCTCGACTGTTCTTTATGCTTCTAGTTTCTTTCTCTTCAATCCCAATTTTCACAATGTTATGATCTTACTCATGTCCAGCTTCTAACATATCTTATAGAAAAGAAAAAAGTACTTCAGTAGAAACTGACATTGCCTGTCTCTGTTCATTGAAATATCTTACAACTCTGAAAGTTACAAGTAATGATAATAATGCAAACTTCAAGACATGAACATTATTTTCTGTCTGGTAGAGGTTTAATGGACCACCCCTCCCTCCTAACCCACCCTTCCACCTCACCACTTACACAAAAAACAATTTTGAGTCCATTATTACATTCATCTCAATATTTCTATTCTATAAATGGGTTTTTTTTTTTGTACTCTCTTTTGAACCAGTTACCATACCTGCAGGTTTCTTCATGAATTAACTAAAATATTTAACACACTGTTCATTTATATATCTATACGAGAGTCATTGCTTGACTTATTACTGAAAATTGTTTTTCAACATGTCCAGCTCCCAAAAAGTCCATCCTCTGCTCAAAATCTTACAATGGGCATCACTTGCCAATGAATTAAGTCCAGAGACATCACCTTACGGTTGAAACCCAACATTATAACCTACTCTACTCTGTCAATTGTATATTCATTCCACTTTTCACCCATTCACATCCTACGTAGAGGCCAAAAGGAACTCCTCAGATCCCAGATACACATTTTACTCACCCAATTTTCTTCCTTTACTGATGCTAATCCTTCCCCCTGGACTGTGGCTATTCATATAGCATTCAATGTAAATAGCTACTGTGGATGCTTTAAGCCCATGCTTCTCAGACATTTACATGGAAATAACACAGGTAAAGAGAATTACTATTTGCTTCACCAGAGTGGAAGTAAGGGGAGGGGATGGAAATAGACTACAAGAAAAAAAATGTGTAAGGTCTCTTGTTTTATCTTAAAAATGTCTGCAGATGTTTTTATCCATTCTCTAATATATCATGGGTTTTCATTAAAAATAATATCTCTACCTTCAAATGTTATGGGAAAATCGATACTCCAAGAGGGTGACTTACCTAACCTGTGGCTTTGTACATCTCTTGCCTAAGCCCTGTACTCCCAGAAAAAAGGCAATGATTAAGAAATCTGCCTCTCCCCAACTCTTTTCCAAAAAATCCCACCTTCCATATTTCATAAAGATTCCTTTGTTTACCCACCTTGATAAAACTCCACAACCCCTTCCTTTTCTTTAGGATATTCTTCATTAATGAATATTCTATTACAATAGTCTGAATAAGATTATTTTCTTTAAATGTCCAGTACGTTGTTTTTGACACACAACATTTTGAAGTATACATCCTAACCTGAAAAGTGCATGACTTTATGTGATACTTTTCAAGATTATAATCATGAAATCTGGGACTTAAGGGTATATTAAATTGTCATACTAGAAAAAACAACACCCAGATTTTCTATGTCTCCAGTGAAATTAATAAAAATGAAATTGGATCATTATCTTATACCATACACAAAAATCAAGTCAAAATGGATTGAAGACTTAAATGTTATACCTGAAACTCTAAAAATTCCGGAATAAGACCTAGGGAAAAAGCTCAGTGAAGTAAGTCTTGGCAATAACTTTTTTGGATATGACTCCAAAAGCACAGGCAACAAAAGCAAAAATAAACAAGTGGGACTTCAAATTAAAAAGTTTCTGGGGGCGCCTGTGTGGCTCAGTTGGTTAAGCATCTGCCTTCGGCTCAAGTCATGATTCCGGGTTCCGGTATATGCAACAACATGGATGAACTTGGAGGACATTATGCTGAGTGAAATAAACCAGACACAGAAAGGCAAATATTGCATGATATCACTTAATATGTGGAATGTCAAACTCATAGACACAGACTACTGAAGGGTGGTTACTGGAGGAAAAGGAGGTGGGGGAGATAGGAGATACTGGCCTAAGGGTACAAAGTTTCAGTTATAAGATGACTAAGTTCTAGAGATCTAACATACATCAAGATGACTATAACTTAAAAATAATGTAGACTTGAAATCTACTAGGATTATCTTAAATATTCTCACCACATGCACAAACACAGATAATTTTGTGAGATAATGAATATATTAATTAGTTGGATTGTGGTAACCATCTCACGACATACATGTATATCAAAATATCATGTTGTATACCTAAAATATGTATAATTACACAATTTTTACTTGTCAATTAGATGTCTATAACGCAGGGGGCAAGGAGACTAGCAAGGTTACACCGATAAGAACTACATAAGAATCACTGTAGTAGGCCAGGCACTGCTGAGGCTGGGGAAGTAGGAAGAAATGGGCAGAAATTCTTCCTAACATCCTTAAGATTTCTGAAAATAAAACTGCCAGAAATGGGCACTAGTTCTCACTCCTTCTTCTTTCAACAAATATTGCTAGGACATAGATGATGAGGGGCGGGGTACTTGAGATAGAATTTGTTCAAGGGAAAGCTATGGAATCTTGATTAAAGCTTTGAAATTCAAACCAAAGATAAGGTTCAAAGGATGAAGATGAATGGGGGATGGGGGTGGGAGATGATTCAGGGTTGCCACAAAACATTCTGAGTACAGGATGGAAAGAGCTTAAGTTATGAAAACAGCAAATAATAATGGCCTGCCTTAAAAAAAAAAAAAGTAATAGCTTAAAATATGCAGGAACTAGCTAATTTACATTCATTACCTCACTAAATCCTTAAAGTAACTCCAGGAGCTAAGTACTATTATTATCTCCACTTAACATAAAAAGTAACACAGCCTCAGAGAGGTTAATTAACTTGCCCAGGGTCTTGCAGACAGTAAGTAGCAGGGCTGTCCAACTCAAAACCATATTGAAAGAATTCCTCCCAACTGCTGCCCCCAACGGGCTTCAGGGAAGGGTATCTAATACAAATCTAAATCTGGAGTGGACAGGAGGATAAAAAGTAAGCACAGGTCAGACCTCCTATGTCAAGCCATCCAGTCTGATCTTTACCTGGAGGCAACAGGAAGACAAGGAAACAAGAGAAAGCAAAGTATAAGGTGGAGACCTGGCAATGGACACTTCAGTACTGAGAGGTACTAACCCCAGGGTCCCCTCCAGAGCACCAAATGAATGAGAATAGAAAAGAATGCAACCACAGGCTAAAGTTCTTCAATAAACCTAAAGAAAGAAAGGATTTACTTTGAGAGATACCAGAATATGCAACCCCAAAATATGCTCCTTTAGCATGTGGACTATTTGGAGCTAAACTCCATTGAGAACCAACATACAGAAAAAGCTCTAAAAACAGGGAACAGATTTTCCCTTAGTAAAGGTAGCTCCCTCTCCCATAACCAAAAAGAAGAGGAGGACTTTTAACAGCCCTTATCAATGGAGAAAGCACAGACTTAAACTCATATAACATTACTTAACAAACTTTGTTGACTGTATTTTTCCTGGTCACCATCCCATAACTTGCCTTCCCTACCCAAATGTCCCAAATCCCTTTTTTCCGTATAACCCCAAGTTCTAAACATCTGAGTTACTCATCTCTGGGTACTCCCATGTGTTATGTGAGCAATGCACATGTTAATAAACGTGCTTGTTTTTCTCTTGTTAATCTGTCTTTGGCCAGCCTTAATTACATAGCCCTAGCTGAAGAAACTAAGAAACTGAGAGTAAAGGAGAAGATTTCCCACTCCCCCTTAACTTTAAGATAAGACAATTCTCGAAACATCTTTAGAAAAAACTCAAATCTGAATTCTGTGTATATAATTACTACATTTACTTGGGAAAAAGTAAAAAAAAAATATTAGTGCTCTTAGGGAAGACCTAGCAAAAACATCCTACCAGCTCTAAGGGCCACTCAGGTGTGGGAGGTTGGTTCACACTTCAGGGTGTGCCAATTAAATATGATGACTACCGCGAACTAGTGAGTAACACAGTGCGATATGTAAATACCTCGGTTACTGGATTACTGCCACTGCAGGAGACTTTTCTTTCCCTAAAAAAAATATAATGTGAAGTCAGGAGAGACAAACTATAAAATACAGAAGTTATTTTTCTTCCTCCAAGGTGTGAGTAATTTGGTGCATTAATTTTATTTACGAGTTTTAAAACTTTGAATAAATGAATAGAATACCAAAATGAAAACAGTTATTATGGCTATAGATGTAACACAATATTTTTTTTAAAAAATGCCTCTGGAACTCTAATGAATTCTTTTTTTTAAAGATTTATGTATTAGAGAGAGAGAGAGCACATGCATACAAACGCATGAGTGGGAGAGGGACAGAGAGAGAGGGAGAAAGAGAATCCTCGAGCAGACTCCACGCTGAGCATGGAACCTGATGCAGGGCTTGACCCAGGACCCTGAGATCATGACCTGAGTGGAAATCAAGAGTTGGCCACTTAACTGACTGAGCCACCCAGGTGCCCTGGAACTTTAACGAATTCTAATAAAATTATTTATTACATCACTTTTTTTTGTTATATCCATGACACAGGAGAAAAGGAACAAAAGATTTATATACCAAATTCCATCAAATCTAATAAAGCACCAACACAGAGATTTCGAAGAGGCTAAATAAGGAGAAACTATGCATCTTAGAATCAACAGAATATAATGATAATAGATATGACTCTTGCCGACAAGGAAGTTCTCACTGTCAAAAGTGCAGGAGTTTTCGGCAGTAGTCTGTTCCTATATAACAGATCTGGTTGATGTTTCAGGAGTCAAGCAAAAACAAACTCAGGACATACAGAAAAAAAAAAAAAACTAGTCTGATATCGCACACTCATCAGCATAAATACTGCCCTCCTGGTAAATTAACTTGAGGAGAAACTTCAAGGGACAAATATGCCTTTAAAAATGTGCCTACCTAACTAATATATATGGTACATGCCAAGGCCTAAGGCATGTCAAAGTATAATTTTTTAAAACACTGCTTTCATACAAATATAAAATGAGTGTGTGTCAAAAATGAATTTTACTAATGATGGAACCAAAAAGATGTTGAGGGATACCAGAATATGCCATCCCAAAATATACTTTTTTGGCACATGAATTATTTTGAGCTCAAGGCCATTGAGAACCAGCTGACTCAGGAAAATCTCTAGAAACAGGACACGAGATTTCCTTTCCTAAAGTAAATTTACATTTGTAAATTTGTCTCCCTCTCCCATACCAAGAAGAGGACTCTTAACAAGTCTTATCAATGGAAAAGGCACAGACTTCAATAGTATAGCAAACCTTACTAAACAAATCTTGTCTACCACGCTTTTCCTGGTTACCTTCCATAACTTGCCGCCCCTCCCCAGAAACCCAAAATGCCTTTTGGTGTAGCCAAAGATGGTGTATAAACCTAAGTTCTAACCACCCTCTTGGGTTGATTATCCCTGGGTCACAGGGTACTGTCCCATTTCTGTGCAATGCACAGGTTAATACATTTCTGTTTGTTCTTCTCTTGTTAATCTGTGTTTTACCATTCTCACTTACGGGGCTTGAGCTGAAGATCCTAAGAATGGTAGAGGAGATGATTTTTCTCCTCCCCTACAACGGTAATATTGCTTCAAAAAGAATTAAAGAGTCCACATGTAAATAGGCACTGAAAGTGTAGAATCTTACCTAAGCCCTGTTCTTGGAAAGCAGTGATGGTTAAAATACCCCTCAACTTTTTGTTTTCCAAAATCTCAACACACTTTTTGTCCTGGGAACTGGCTTACTGAAAGGAATTACCATGCTTCCTTGTATGACTTAGATAAAACTTGGTGATCTTACTCTCTCATAACACATGCATAAGATTGTGGATATTTATCTGTAATAAGGCCAGAGACAGACTCTTCCCCTTTTACCTCTAACCAACCTCCCATTATTTTCCTCGTAAGTAATCAGCTAGGATTAAAACTGTGTGTAATCCTCAAACTACCTAGACACAGAGATACACATTTCCTGTTCAGAGGACTGTAACTCCCTCTGATTGTAACAACAGCAGCAACAAATCTTAACTATTAATCCCCCACCAATGTTTAAGATTGTTAGGACTTTTTGATAAGTTGGCTGCTTTATTGCAATGAAATGATTCTCTTTATCTGTGCTAGTATTTCTTGTCTTGGCTTGTAAAATGGACTAATTATAAAATTTATATGTGAAACCACAAGAGGGTTTAAAATAGCCAAAACGATGTTGAAAAAGAACAAAGTTTGGGGGCACCTGGGTGGCTCAATTGGGTTAAGTGTCCAACTCATGATTTCAGCTCAGGTCATGATTTCATGAGTCATGAAATCAAGCCCTGACTCAGGCTTCATGTTCAGTGGGGAGTCTACTTGAGGTTCTCTCCCTCTGCCCCTTTCCCCACTCATGTGTGCACACACACTCTCCCTTTCAAAAATAAATTAATCTTAAAAAAAAAAAAAAAGAACAAAGTCTGGAAATATATACTACCTAGTTTCCTAACTTAATAAAAAGCTATGGTAATCAAGACACTGTGGTTATAGCTGTAGAGATAGCTATATAGCTCAACAAAACATATTAAAGAATCCAGAAACAGACCTATGCATTCATGGTCAGTAATTTCAGCACAAGTGGCAAGGTAATTCAACAAATAAAACACAGGGATGGGGCACCTGGGTGGCCCAGTTGGTTAAGTGTCTGCCTTTGGCTCAGGTTGTGATTCCAGGGTCCTGGGATCAAGACCTGCTTCAGACTCCCTGCTTAGCATGGAGCCTGCTTCTGCATCTGCCCCTCCCTCCACTCATGCTCCCTCTTTCTCTCAAATAAATAAATAAAATCTTTAAAACAGATGTGTGGTTTTTTTTTTTTTCAACAAATGGTCCTGGTATAAGTAGATATCCATAAGAAAAAGAAAAAAAAAATCAACCATCATTTCTTTCCATACACAAAAGATAACTCAAAATAAACTACAGATTCAAGCAATAAAAGCTAATTCTATAAAACTTTCAGAAAAAATTATAGGAGAAAATATTCACAACTTTGGATTAGACAAAAATCCTTAGCACATAAACAATGTAAATCAAAATATTTTTAAAAGGCTTGAATTTGATAAAAGTTAAAAACTTTAACTCTTTAAGCTTTTCCCCTACAGTCAGGAGGAAGACAAGGATGTCCACTCTCACCACTTTTATTCAACACAGTATTGGAAGTCCTAGCCACAACAATCAGACAAGAAAAAGGAATAAAAGTCATTAGATTGGTAGGAAAGAAGTAAAACTCACTATTTGCAGATGACAAGATTGTATATATAGAAAGCCCTAAAGATTCCACCAAAAAAACAACTAGAACTGACACATGAATTCGGGAAGGTTACAGGATACAAAATCAATATATAGAATTCACTGCATTTCTATAAACTAATAATGAAGTAGCAGAAAGACAAATTAAGAAAATAACCCCATTTACAATTGCACCAAAAATAATAAAATACCTGGGAATAAACTTGACCAGGAAGGTGGAAGACCCGTACTCTTAAGACTATAAAACACTGATGAAGCAAACTGAAGGCAACACAAACAAATGGAAAGATGTTCCATGCTCATGGATTGGAAGGACGAATATTGTTAAAATGTTCATACTACCCAAAGCACTGTACTGATTTAATGCAATCCCTACCAAAATATTAACAGCATTTTTCACAGAACTAGAACAAATAATTCTAAAATTTGTATGGAACCACAAAAGACCCCAAATAGTCAAAGCAATCTTGAAAAAAGAAGAACAAAGCTGGAGGAGGTATCACAATCCCAGATTTCAACATATAATATGATGCTGCAGTAATCAAAACAGAATGGTACTGGCACAAAATAGACACCTAGAGCAACAAAACAGAATAGAGAGCCCAGAAATAAACCCACAATTATAAGGTCAATTAGTTTTCAACAAAGTAGGCAAGAATATGCCATGGGAAAAAGTCTCCTCAGCAAACGGTGCTGGGAAAACTGGACAGCTATATGCAAAAGAATGAAAACTTTCTCACAGCATACACAAAAATAAACTCAAAATGGATTAAAGACCTAAAATAGAAGACTTAATACCAAAAAAGATCCTAGAAGAGAGCCCAGAAATAATTCCTTCGACATTGGCCACAGAAACATTTTTCTAGGGGTGCCTGGGTGGCACAGCAGTTAAGCATCTGCCTTCGGCTCAGGGCGTGATCCCGGCGTAATGGGATCGAGCCCCACATCAGGCTTCTCTGCTATGAGCCTGCTTCTTCCTCTCCCACTCCCCCTGCTTGTGTTCCCTCTCTCGCTGGCTGTCTCTATCTCTGTCAAATAAATAAATAAAATCTTCAAAAAAAAAAAAAAAAAAAGAAAGAAAGAAACATTCTTCTAGCTATGTCTCCTGAGGCAACAGAGACAAGAGCAAAACAAACTACTGGGACTACCTTAAAATAAAAAGTTTCTGCACAGCAAAGGAAACAATCAACAAAACTAAAAGACAACCTATAGAATGGGAGAAGATATTTGCAAATGACATAATCCAATAAAGGGTTAGTAACTGAAACATATAAAGAACTTACACAAGTCAACACCCAGAACACAAATAATCCAATTAAAATTGGGCAGAAGACATGAACTGACATTTCTCCAAAGAAGACATACATATGGCTAATAGCCACACGAAAAGATGATCAGCATCACTCATTATCAGGGAAATATAAATCAAAACTACAATGAGGTATCACCTCATGCCGATCAGAATGGCTAAAATCAAAAACACAAGAAACAACAAATATTGGAGAGATGGAGAGAAAAAGGAACCTTTGTACTGTTGGTGGGAATACAAATTGGTACATCCACTATGGAAAAGAGTAGAAGTTTCCTCTAAAAATTAAAAATAGGACTACCCTATGAGCCAGTAATTCCACTACTGGGCATTTACCCAAAACATACAAAAACACTAATTTGAAAAGATACATGCATTCTTGTGTTTATTGCAGTGTTATGTACGATAGCCAAATTATGGAAGCAACCCAAGCTTCCACTGATAGATGAATGGATAAAGAAGAATATTAGTCAACCATAAAAAAGATGAAATCTTGACATTTGCAACAATATACATGGATCTAGACAATATAATGCTAAGCAAAATGAGTCAGAGAAAGACAAATACCATATGACCTCATTCATACATAGAATTAAAGAAACGAAATAAAGAGAAAAAGAGACAAACCAAAAACAGACTCTTCACTGTAGAGAACAAACTGATGGTTACCAGAGGGGAAGTGGGTGGGGGTATGGGTGAAACAGATAAAGGGAATTAAGAGTATGCTTATCATCACAAGCACTGAGTAATATATAGAATTGTCGAATCACTATATCATACACCTGAAACTAATATAATACTGTATGTTAACTATACTGGAATTAAAATTAAAAATTTTAAATTAGTTTAATTAAAAAAAAAAACTTTAGCTCTTTAAATGCCACAGTTAAAATGTAAAAAGACAAGTCATGGGCTACAAGAAAATATTTCCAATATATATATCTAATAAAGGACTAACATTCAAAATAATAATTCTTACAACTCAATTGCAAGAAAGTCCAATTAAAAATGGGCAAAAGAATTGAAATGATATTGCACAGAAGAAAACAAAACAAAACATAATCACAAGATGTTTATCATTAGTCATTAGGGAAATGCAAATTAAAATCCAAATGAGACACCACTACCACCAATAGAACGGCTAAAATTAAAAAGTCCGGCAATATCAAGCACTGATGAAGACAGGCAGCAATTGGAACTTTCACACGTTGCTGATGAAATATAAATTGATACAGCCACTTTGAAAAACAATTGATTTCTTTTTATTTATTTATTTATTTATTTTTTATTTTAAGATTTTATTTTTATTTATTTGACAGAGAGAGAGACAGCCAGCGAGAGAGGGAACACAAGCAGGGGGAGTGGGAGAGGAAGAAGCAGGCTCATAGCGTAGGAGCCTGATGTGGGGCTCGATCCCATCACGCCGGGATCACACCCTGAGCCGAAGGCAGACGCTTAACCGCTGTGCCACCCAGGCGCCCCGAAAAACAATTGATGATTTCTAATAAAGTTATTCATAAATATATTATTTGACTCAATACTTCCACTTTTGGGAGTATTTACTTAATGAAATGCAAACATACTGTCCAAAAAGACATGTACATGAAAAATCATAACTTTCTTTATAAAAGCCATCAAGCAGAAACAACCCAAATGACCATTATCAGCTGAGTAAACAAATTATGGTATAATCATACAATACTATTCATCAATAAAAAGTAATGAATCACTTACTGATAGATGCAGTAACAAAAATAAGGAAAAAAGGTACATGTTGCATAATGTTATTAATACAAAATTCTGGAAGAGCCAAATCTAATATGAAATGGCAGAAAGCAAATTAGTGGATGCCTGAGGTCAGGGGTTGTAGGGAGGAGGTTGACTGCAAAGGGTATGGAGGAAATTTTTGATTCAGGAGAACTATTTTATTGCCTGTGTGATTACAAAAGTGCATACATTTATAAAAATTCAGTGCATGATGCACTTACAAAGGGTGTGCTTTATTATATATAAGTTACATTAAAATACAAAAATGAGGGGCACCTCGGTGGCTCAGCTGGCTCTGCCTTCAGCTCAGGTCACGATCCCAGGGTTCTGGGATCAAGGCCCATGTTGGTCCCCCTGCTCAGAGGGGAGCCTGCTACTCCCTCTTTCCCCTGTTGGTGCTCTCTCAAATAAATAAATAAATAATCTTAAAAAAAATGAAAGAAAAAAGAAAACAAAAACAAAAACGTTTGGCTTTAACATGTTTTTCAACATGTTCTTCCTTTACAATCTACCCGATCACCCTGGAATAGTTTGAAGCGTCCCTGGTAATAGGTCGGGGAGAAAGTGAAAGGTTTTTGTTGTTGTTGTTTTTGTTGTTTTGGAGATGTTTTAGATTTATGTTGGTAACTTTACCAATTATCTGAAATGCTTCTCTTTCAGAACATTTTGATGTCCTGAGGTGGTTGGCTAAGAATACCACCAACAAAATATGCATCATCATCTTCCATTGTATTCACCTAAGTAGGGAAGAAAAATAACAGAGATGGATCCAAAGAGAAAGCCTTCTACCGAAACACTCATTCGTCCTTACTTTTCCACATTTACATTCTCAGGGGGAATGTTCTCTAAAAATCACTCTGTAGGTAGCAGCACCCTATCCAGCAAATATAACACTCTTGTATACAGACACGATAAAGCAGCACGATCAAAAGCGTGGAAAGACAGACTCTAGTGGAAGAGATTTTCAATCCATTTAGCCGGTACGTTCACTAATAAAGCCTTTCTACCGATCACTTAGTCTCCATTGGACATACCAAAACCAGTGGGCAGAAAACTTTTGGCTTCTAAAGAAAGAAGACAGTATGACAGTAGAACGTTATCATAAGGGATATTCCATTTAAGAAAAGATTTGAAAACCCTCGGTGCCACACCACCTCTCCCTACTACAAAACGCAGGCTCTACTGTCTTATTTAGTCCTCATAAAACAAACAACAAATCTATTGCAAGATATTAAGTTAATAGATTGTTTATATAAAAGCACAAGAGAGCAAACATTTAGAATTCCCTAAAAAGCCTTTACTGGGGATGGCTTCAATACCCAGGAGTTGGATCAGATGCCCCTTTTCTGGTGTCCTTTATTTAGGTGGTTTTCAATACCCAAGTGCATGGCAATTACTGCACAGCGTGATATGCCAAAATCATGCATATACATCATAGGTCACTTATGGAAAGTTCAAGGAAATTTTGAAGTGGCATTTCACCTAACACTAACCTAGTGTTTCTCAAGTGGTTTTTTTTTTTTTTCACTACTATCTCCCTAATGAACCCTTTTATACACTTTCCTAATTGCTCCCCTGAAGTTTAATACCACAAATTTCCCATATATCTATGTGTATGTCTATGCTTCATGCCTGAAAAGAGTTAAGATTTTTACTTTTCCTAAGAACCAATTTTTACCCACTTGGGGGTACTATCACCCCTCCTGAGAAAACATGACCTAAACTGACCTCTAGCTTAATAGCTGCCTTCCTTGCATATTCTCCACAGCTTCTTTCAATGAAAAGTCTATTTCTAAGAGCCTTCTTGTTTGGGGTTATATCCATCGTAGTTTGTTTTCTTTATACTGATTCTTTTCAAACTTTTCAACGGAAGCACATAGAGATAGTGAAGAAAGAAAGCACACTCTGAAGATGAAAAACACAGAGGTACATAATTAACAAGGGGAAAGTGTATTTGAGCTTTGATATCTTTAAACATGATGTGGTTTGGGACAGAACAGTCGCGTTAACAATGGTTGTGGAAAAAGTGAAAAAAAAAATGAAGCTGGGCTCCTACCTCACACTGTATTCAAAAATTAACTCAAAATGGATCAAAGATCTAAATGCAAGAGTTCAAACTATAGAACTCAGAAGAAAACATAGGTGCAAATATTTATGACCACACATTAGGCACTGGTTTCTTAAAAATGACATCAAAAGCACAAGCAACAACAAAAATAGATACACTGGACTTCATCAAACGTAAAAAGTCTGTGCTTCAAAGATACCATCAAGAAAGTGAAAGGAAAATTAAAGAATGAGAGAAAATATTTGCAAATCATATATCTAATAAGGGGCCTCTATGTGGTATATATAAAACTCTTACAACTCAATAAATAGACAACCCAATTAAAAAAAAATGGGTAAAAGATCTAAACAAACATTTCTCCAAACACGATCCACAAATGGCCAGCAATCACACGGAAAGACACTCCACATCATCAGGTAGCAGAGAAACGCAGATCACAATGAGCTACCACCTCCCACCCACTACAATGGCTACCACCAAAGAGCACAGTCAATAACAAAGGATAACAGAAGGGAGAAATCAGAACGGTCCTATACTGCTGTTGGTAACATAAAACTGTGCATACACCTTGGGAGGCATTTGGGCGTCTCCTCAAAAGGTGAAAACCCAGTTACTATTTGACCCAGTAACTGCACTCCCACGTATATACTCAAGAGAAACTATAGCATCTGCCCACATGAAAAACTTCTATACATGAATGTTTATAACAGCATTATTCACAGTTGCTCAAAAGTGGAAAGAAGTCAAATATTCACCAATTGATAAAAAGATAAATGAAATGTATGAACAGTAACAAGAAATGAAGTTTCTGATCTACACTACAACTTGGATAAAGCTTGAAAACATAACGCTAACTGAAAGAAGCCAGTCACAGAAGAGTACATATCATCTGATTCCATTTAGATGAAATACCCAGAGTAGGACAAAATACAGAGGCAAAAAGTAGACTAATGGTGGCTGAGGGCTGGAGGAAATGGATAGTGAATGCTAATGAGTTTTGGGTTTCTTACTGGGATGATGAAAATGTTCTAAATTGACAGTGCTGATGGTTGCACAACTCTGAATAAACAAAAATCTATGGAATTATGTACTTAAAAAAAAAAAGATTTTATTTACTTATTTGAGAAAGAGAGAGAGAAAGAGCACAAAAGATGGGGAGGGGCAGAAGGAGAGGGAGGCTCGATCCCAGAACCCTGAGATCATGACCTGAGCTGAAGGCAGAGGCTTAACCGACTGAGCCACCCAGGCGCCCCTGGAATTATATACTTTAAGTAGACAAATGGTACGGTTCATGACTTATAGCTCAATCAAAGTGTTACCAAAAGAAACAACAAATCCACCGATCTCTTCCATTTCCCTACAGCCAGGCAACTGTCTTGCCTCTACCCTGGCCAATGATGCAAGCTTCATTCCTTAGATGGTCAAACAGAGGGTCTCTGGACATGGAGTACACCAGGCACAGCCGAGAGCCAGGCTCCAGGACAGGCTTCTTCAGGAAGAGAAAACTAATAGAAAACTGACCACATAAACATCTTGAGGAGGCATTGAGGCAAACTGAAGCGTTTAGGGGTGAGGTTGCTGTATTTAGGAAACAAAACTACTTTTAAAAAGAAGACAATTATTACTTCAGAGAAAACAACAGTGAGGTAAGGAACTCCGCCCCATGGTTCAGCTTTAGATGGTATTTATACAGTACACTAAAGTAAATATGGAACACTGATGTCATCAAAATTAGAGTCACACCATATGCAGAGGGGAAGAAGGGGAATCATGGGCAGTACAAATGGAAAGATGAAGGACAGTTACCTCCTCTGCGTCCATAGTGGAAAATCAATAGAAAAGGCTTAAAACTAAAAATAAAAGTAGCAGTATAAATATTATTTAGAGATATGGAGGTAAATACCAAAATAATTGGTTTAAAAGGAGGATGGGGAGTGAGGTTGAGGGAGGAAGGATATTGTAGAGTTTTGTTTTTTAATAAGAAAACTTATAGAGCTGCTTGATTTCACACACACATACATAATAGGAAACGCTTGTAAGTTGTATAATGCTATAAAATTTTTCAGATATTTGATAAAAATTAGAAAGAAGTAAATGCAGTTCTTAAAAATGTGAATTTTATTCCCAATAACGATTTTGCCACACTATAAAAATATTTTAAGTTACTCAGCACGTAAAATATTTAACTTAGTTCCCTCAAATATTTAAGTAAAATTCATTTTTAGGAAGATGCACAATTATCCTATGTATCCATGTGCCCTCCGCTAAGACAAAACCAATTAGCCCTAAAAATCCCAGTCTGAGAAGCACAAGAGCTTAACTATCTCGGGACTGTTCTTCTATACTTGGCGCTTTCACCTATACATCATTAATTCATTATTCAGCAAATATTTAAAGGCTTAGTAACAGCCAATTCAGGTAAAACGAAAACATCTGATCTAGGACTGCTCCTAATACATTATTTTTCTGGCATTATATTTTTTTCTAGATTGCTGACCACCACAAACACATGGGTGCAAACCCCTTTAGGAAGGCTGAGTTTGATATTTAGTCTAAGCCCGGTGAAGCTTGGACTCAGTATTCTATGAAGCTATTATGTGTGCACATATTTGAAGGACATTTTAAAAAGTGCTAAACTATAAATATCCTGATTCACTGCTCTTTCACACGTACTAAAAATGACTTTGCGCAATCACTAACCAGGAGGAAGGTTTTGTATCTCACTGAAAATGTCACTTAATAAATAACCTTCAAATTTAAATGCAAACTACGGATATCATTCATAGATCCTCAAACTTGTCCTTGAAGTCTAAATGGGCAAAGAAGGTAACTTAAAAAAAAAAAGAAAAAGATTTTTCTGCCATTAACACCTTATTGCTTTAACTCCTTGAAAATGAGTCCAAACTTAGTTTTTAGCATAATATTCTTATGTTTAAGAATCTGTGTCTCTTATAGCTATTTAGCCTGAGGATTTTAAATATAACTTAACTTTGAGATAATTTGCAATTTTAACTTCTCATTCTCAGATTAGATCACTAAGAGTTTTAGGGAAAATTATTTTATTTCATAATTTATTTATAATAACATATTCATTGTCTAGTCAAAAAGTGATATCTTGTTCATAGCAATATACCTTAGTATAATGACTATAAGTCTTGACACACATTAGATCCTCAATAGAGGCAACCCTATAATTATGGCCAGGAAACACAACCTGAGATAGGCACACAGATTGAGAGGCTGGACATTTAAGTAAGTGATGAGGAAATTTTGAGACAGAGAATTTGCCACTAGATAGATTTAGGTTATCTGGCACTGACTCCTTCATTAGACAATAGACTTCTTGATTATAATATATTGTTTACTCATATCCTCCGTAGTACCAGACTATGTTCACAATAGATATGATGGGCAGAATAATGGCCTCTTAAAAATGTCCCCTAATTTCTGGAAACCATGAATATGATACCTTACATTGCAAAGTGTCATTAAGTTTGCAGATGAAATTAAGGTTGCTAATCAGCTGGTTTTGAAGTAGGAAGATTATCCTGGATTATCTAGGCAGGTACAGAGTTACCATGAGGATCTGCAAAAATTGGAAGAGAGAGCCTGAAGAGGTCAGAGTGATGAGAAGTGAGAGGCACATGACCTGCCCTTTCTGGAATTGAAGATGGAGGAAAAGGCCATGAGCCAAAAATGCCACCAGTGCCTAGCAGCTAGAAAAGGCAAAGACATGAGTTCTCTCCTAGAGCTTCCAGAAAGGAACACAGCTCTGCCAAAACTTTGACTTTAGCCCAAGGAGACTTTAGCCCAAGGAGTCTAATTCAGACTTCCAACTTCCAGAACTACAAAATAAATTCTAGTTGCCTTAAGTCACTGTTTTGGATAATCTGTTATGACAGCCATAGAAAATTAATACCATTTTAATCAGTAAATACTTTCAAAATAAAAACTGAAAAATAGCATCTAAGGAAATAAGTATGGGCATTCAAGACATTTTCAGTTTTCCACGTCTTCTACTTATTTGAAAACTTAACTTGGTATATTCGATCCCTGGGATTTACTGTCCACTCATTTGAAATCTAGAATTTTTTAGAATCAGAAATAGTTTTCTTCCACTGACCAGCAGGTGCACTTACTTGGGATCACCCAGTGGCTGGTACTGCAAGGAATCCTGGTGTTTTCCTAATGCACTGTGACTACGTCACATGAGCAGTACATCTCGACAACATAAAAGTTGATTTTACTCATCACTTTAAGAAGTTATTTTGGTCATTTATGATTTAAACGCAAAATAGAGTCACAAAGAGGTAACTTTTGACACAATCTTTTATGTGTTTCTTCATTTGACCAGCATCTACCGAACACTTACACATGCTAGCACTGTGCCGGCACTGAGAACCTGAAGAGTGACTACCACATGGTCACTGTCCACCAGAAGCTCACAGCCTAATGAAGGAGTGACAGAAAGACCTGTTTAAAACAAAGGGAGGGATTAAGAGAAGAAACCACAAAGTGTTATGGCAACTCAGGAGAAAAAAAAAAAAAAACACTAACTTCACTAAAACAACTTACTCCAAATCATTAAAAAAAAAAAAAAAAATGAGCTCTGCATGTATGGATGAACATATCCTAAACCTGCAATTAGTTGTCAATGCGTGAGTTGGTTAGAAGACTCCTTTCAGTGCCTCTCCTGGCCCATATAACCTGTCTCTGAAAGCCTTCCACTAGCCCCCATACACAGCCGGATCTGAAATGACGAAGGGCATACACTTAAACCACACTGGGCCAGCCAATCAGATTACATCCACCTAGAGAATTATAGCTACAATTCAAAGGATGAGTCTGTCTTTACTAATCCGGTGAAGTCTGGTGATAGAGACTCAGTACCCTGGGAAGCCGAGTCATGCAGGAATGTAGGACCCCAGGCAAAGACAAACAAAGCAGGCTGGCAAGCAGAGAAAAATGGTAGTGAAGCAGAGACTCAGACCTGCCCTGCCTTTCCTTACGAGGCCCGGCTGGGAAGTTAGTTTCTCCTGCTTACACAGTGAGGTAGGTGTGTCTTCATGAAACAGATTTCACCTTTTCACTAGCCCAGGCGTTGGCCTCAATGACCTCACCTGTAGTATGGGGAGAGGAAAGTGGTTTCCCTTTTCAGAAAATGGGCGGAATTCGTAATGGATGTGCAAGCATAAAAGTACTTGGACTATAGATTATCATACAAATGCAAAACTTTGACAACTATAACTGTTACGAAATACTGTTCATACAATGACCCCTATTAAAAGCCAAATGGAAGGATTTTTCTGAAAAAATGAGGTAGGAAAAAGCTCAAATTAAAATGGGCCACGATTCAAAGCAGTGCTCTATATTCGACTTCAGAGATTAGTTCATCTTTGGCCACTTCAAAGTGTGGAGGAGAGACAGAAGGAGGTAATGGTAGAAAGAAAAAGAATTCACACAGAAGCATGGGATGAATGCTGGAGGGGATTTTATCTTCTCAAAGAAATCCTATCTTGCCATTAAACCACTTTGCACAGCAGACTGCAAAAACGATGTTCTTCTTTCGACAGGAGATAGAAAGGGCATCAAAAGATAACTTTCAAAGGTCCCCAACTAGACAAAGAATTGTGTTCTACCACAATCAACAGAACAAGACCCATGTCTGACTGCTGGGGCATTTTCTTCGTGTTGTCTGTTACCAAGAATCTACAGAAAGATATAGTAAATAGTTGCAGTTTCGGGGCTACCTTTTGCTGCCCATCTTTGAGGTCCGTGATAGCTTGTTAGCAATGAAAAACTAGCATAGACAAAAAGACAAGCACAGCTTTCATTCATTCATTCCGTATTAGCATCTCTGACGATGGGCTTATTCATCAATGAGTTAGAAATTAGCTAAACTAGAAAGTAGGAATGATTTCAAAATAATTTTACTTATTGATGTTAGAATCCAGGTCCATACATATTATCAGAGCTTAGTAAATATGAGATCAGATGATACTCACTTTATGGTACATATGACCTCCTTTACCATATAATTCACTTGTCCACATCATTGCCTCGTACACACAAAAGTCCCATGCTAACCCACACTGAGCTTTTGTTGCTGGTATTGTTTCTTCCTCTTCCATGTTACAAAGATATTTAACATTCACTTTTGTAGTTTCAACACCTAGCGTACTGCCTAGCAGAGAGTGGAGGCTCAGAGATCATCTGCAAATGCATAAAAAAGTCAACAGCAGGGGTGCCTGGGTGGCTCAGTCGTTAAGCGTCTGCCCTTGGCTGAGGGCATGATCCCAGGTTCCTGGGATCGAGCCCCACGTCAGGCTCCTCCACTGGGAGCCTGGTTCTTCCTCTCCCACTCCCCCTGCCTGTGTTCCCTCTCTCACTGGCTGTCTCTGTCAAATAAATAAATAAAATCTTTAAAAAAAAGTCAATAGCAATGATGAGGCTTCAGGCACATTCTGAATTCCCGTCCATCATGCTTGTTAATGTTTTGTGAGCACGTACTCATCTCCAGGTATAGCACTAGATGTTTTATGTGCTGTGTTTCATTAAGTCCTCATGACAACCCAATAAGGAAACGAAGGTACAGAAACTAGTTCAAGGTAATAAAGGCTACTAGTTAACATCTAGTTAACATCTAGATCCAGTCAGCCCACCTCTGGAGCTCGAGCTCAACACCACCCTGCAGGAATGCCTTCATATTCTAGGCAACTCAAGAATGCCTTGCTGATGAGCTGGCAGATTTTCAGTGCTCTGACGTATGCAAACACAAATAAGATTGTAAACTGGCTCTCAAGAAATTAAAGTGATGTTTATATATTTATTCCAATAAGGCAGAATCTGCCAAGTACTTCTAGAAATGAGGCTCAAGGTACAGAAGATACAAACAACGCTTAGCTAGGGTAGGAGAATTAAGGAGGGCTGTGTAGATGAGAAACACATGGGCTCAGCCTTAAACAGAAGATTTGCCTAAATTTGAAGAGATACAGGACCCAGAGGCTATTCAGGAAGACTATCACATATCAGGAAAAGCAGTGTGTTTGGGACAATGTGCATCAGAGGGCACCTGTAGCAAGTGGTAATGATAAGTTTTTTACTTATTCTCTACCAATTCCCTCAAAGCGCTCTTAGCAAATCCTGAGGTTGACTGATGAGGACTCCCAAAAGTAATCAAATATTCTGAAGTACTGAACTTTAGTAAGGATGAGCACATTATTAGAATGGTTACTTTTGTACAAACTTAGGCTGATGTCATAAAGACAAATGTTAGAACTATAATCCCTGAGCTCAGTAGAGGGGCAGGTGGACAGACCTACCAAGGAAGGCAGGAAAAATTCCCAACTGCATATGATTCAACAGACGTGTGTAGGCTCTTCCTTCCACTACGTGAGGTGCAAACCGTGATTTTGAAAATGGAACTCTAGAGTTCCATGCATTCACTGATAACAAAACCAGATGACTGATAATGGTAAATCAAGGAGTATCCTTTGAATTGGGTCTCAGAGACACTATCAAAATAACCAGTGACTAACTCAGTTTGAATTTATCTGACTCATCTCTATGTAGTTAATCTGCCCACTATTTAACAGGGTAAACAATGGATTGATGTAAAAACCACAAATACCAGATCTGAGAAGCCATTCTATTCAAAATGTAAGATTTACATAAAGAGAACTTCTAAGGTAAGAGATAATTTGCTTACACAGGCATTTTATGACTGCCTTTCAGTCAGTTGGAAAATAAAGATTAAGAGATTTGGGGATTTCTCTAATGTTCTGCATAAGCACAGGATAAAATAAAAACTTCATTTTTCTTTTAATTAATATCCAATTCTTTTTTAAGCGAAACTTTATTAAATTAGAAGCATAATTCTCTGTTTAAAAGAAAAACCTCTTTATTCTTTATGATGATTATACTGCTGGCATGATTCTAGTCACTGTCAATAAACAAAAAAGACAGTAAACAACTATTTTGAGGCAGCAATTATCATTATGGTACCTCCTAAATTCTAGGTTTGTTTACTTCAGGTGAAACTACTATTTCCGTTGGCAAGTATGCAGATGAGAACTCAGTCTTGAAGAAGGACATGTTAAAAGATCTTTCAAAAAAGTTTAAAATTACAAAAAAATGTAATGTTCTGAAACTTATAGAGAAATTAATAAAAGCATTTCATGTTTACATAAATATTAAAAATCACATATCACTTTCACTAAAATAGCTTTTTTAAAAAAATAATCAACATTTAAAGAAAACAATACCACAATGATAAATTCCTTTCAGCAATCCTGATAGGTACTTGAGTTCTAGTCCTTTCTTCATTGGGGTTCCTGCACGATTGTTCTCTCTACGTAGACCACTCTTTGCCTCATGGTCTCCTTTCATTCTCCTTATCCTCCTTTCACTCTCAGGTCAGCTTTTATAACAACAGATCATTCTTTCACACCCCTTATCAGGACTCCAATACTACATGCAGGTATCTCATTCATGGATCAACATCTTTCTCCCTTACTCAATTATAAGCTCCCTGAGGGCAGGCATTGGTTCCATTCTGTTCCCCAATGAATCCCCAGCTCCAAACACCCAGCACCTCGGATACATATTATGAACTACTTATCAGTCATTCAATACATATGTGAGGAAGGATGGACAAAAAATTTGACCTGAGGGGCGCCTGTGTGGCACAGCGGTTAAGCGTCTGCCTTCGGCTCAGGGCGTGATCCCGGCGTTATGTGATCGAGCCCCACATCAGGCTCTTCCGCTATGAGCCTGCTTCTTCCTCTCCCATTCCCCCTGCTTGTGTTCCCTCTCTCGCTGGCTGTCTCTATCTCTGTCGAATGAATAAATAAATAAAATCTTTAAAAAAAAAATTTGACCTGAATACTTGCTTTAGAATATACCTTATATATGGGATGAGCAAAATAAATTTAACATTTATTATGTGGGTATATCCATTTAACTGTTATATTTCCCTTTGCACTTTTGAGAATAGTTGTTATCAGCTATGATTGATGAATGAATGAATGAATGAATAAATAAATAAATTTTAAAAATGGTTGGATTTTATGAAAATAAAATATATAACAAAAACATACCCATAACAACAAGTATTTCCAAAATTAAGGCAATAGCCTATTTCACATAACTCAAGAAAAAGCACAAAACTATTAATACAAAGAACAGGCAATCTCTTGGAGTCTACTGGACTGAGTTCAGGAATTTTAGATCCAGCAGAAACAAGTGAGAGTGCTATTAGAAGTATGCATACAGGGGCG
This sequence comes from Ursus americanus, assembly GCF_024610735.1. Lineage (NCBI taxonomy): Eukaryota > Metazoa > Chordata > Mammalia > Carnivora > Ursidae > Ursus > Ursus americanus. Next base: position 30,094,319 of record NC_142140.1, on the reverse strand, counting down.
CCTGGGTGGCACAGCAGTTAAGCGTCTGCCTTCGGCTCAGGGCGTGATCCCAGTGTTATGGGATCGAGCCCCACATCAGGCTCCTCCACTATGAGCCTGCTTCTTCTTCTCCCACTCCCCCTGCTTGTGTTCCCTCTCTCGCTGGCTGTCTCTATCTCTGTCAAATAAATAAATAAAAATAAAATCTTTAAAAAAATTAAAAAAAAAAAAAAAAGAAGTATGCATACAGCAGGCCTGAGAGCCCAGCCAGCAGATGTGGCCCAGCCCAGCCTAGCCCAACTATTAAAGACCTAAATGAAAACACTCATGTCTTCAAATTGAGCATGGATGATTGTAACTGCAATAGGCTTAAAAACTGCTTTCATAAGAAAAGTCCATAACTTTACTTTAGGAAAGAAAATACTTTAATTCTCATCCCCAAATAGAATTATATTAATATAACAAAAGAGTTTTCCCAAATTCATCTAATTATTTTTTTTTTTAAATGAGAATAGCAAGGAAGAGAAAGATCCTTTTCTTTCATTTAACAGGATAAGAATTTTGCCTTTTACTTAAATCCTCCTTATGGCTACACTTTAAGGATTTCAGTTCATCAACTTGTGATAACTGAAACTAACAATTTCATGTCCCTTTGTGAAAATTCTGGAACTAAGCATATTCTTATTCCTCTGTTCATTATTACGAACAACGAATAAGAACAACTTAGCTACCTGCTGTAGGAAATACATGTTCCTGGAACAAAAATCTATGAACTAAAATAGTTTATTTAACAAGCAATCAGTTTATTCATCAAGGCTACTTCAAGACCCTCAACTTTCTATAGCATCAACACAAAGCTATTATGTCCCAAACTCTGCTCAACTCCAATCAGTTTCTTGACTTGCAATACTTGCTTTAAAATAACCAAGTTCAAACCCTAAACTTCATAAATACACTACCTTAATTTCCCTATTTTGAGAATCTACTCACATTCTTTCAAAGTGGCATACCCCTTACTGTGTTAGGTCTAAAAGCATAACTTTGCTCTATCAATATAGGTTTTTCTGGCAGTCTTGTGCAAAACTGACAGTCAACATTTGTCTTATGCCCCACTAAAAAGAAAGTTCTTTGAGTTCACAGATGGTATCTTGGTCACTATCATATAGCTGTGACTAGCATGGTTGCTGGCATATAGTATGCGACCCTTAAATTCACAGTTAGGAAGGGAGGTTAAATCTTGTCCTGATGGATTATAGAGAGTAACCTTGTCCTGATGGATTATAGAGAGTCCCCAAGTGCTTATACAGGAAAGTCAGTAACCCAAACTAAACCAACATATTCTATTCACATGTGGTATCTCAGTATCCATCTTAAGGTTACCGTGTACAAAAGCTTGCAATCTGTGGTTTTGAAACTGGACACATATTTACATGTGCACACATTTAGTTCCTACATATTAAAGAGCAAGGCAGTAGTTATTGCTCTTTTCCTAGATGACCATCAGGGTAGGCTTAAGCAACAATCTGGAGAATTTTTATGTTTTATACTCCAATATCCCCTTATAGATATAGAAGCAGCCTGAGAGATGCATGCTAAAACATCTTGCTTATGTTGTGAACAGACCACTCATTTGCACAAATATTTTTTTTCAGAACTGAGAAAAAGGATAATAATGGTGCAAAGTATATTGGGATACTCGGAGTCCACCATGTCTGAGAGTCTACAAGATGTAAAACTGGTGAGAAAACCTGTCTCAATAAATGGAGATGTTCCAGTAGTGTTTATGTAACAACTAAACAAGGTGAATCACAAAATATGTTTTTATTTTTCCCCACAAAATATTTTTTAAATTCCTATTTCAAATGTACAAAAGGTTCAGCACCTAAACTTGTATTTACTTTAAAAATCTTAGTGGCATCTTAATCCTCTGCTGAAGTAGTGTTGGTGGGCAAGAAATTAGTGGAAACATAAGAAAATATCAATTTATAAATTAATATGATTGTACAAATTTCTGGGTTTATCTATCAACCATTTGCATGAAAATTTCTTGGGCTGGACATGTCAGGAGGTTGGAAGCCATCATTCTCATCCTCACCAAAACAAAAAGTCAACCAACAGAAGAAAAAAAAAATTTTTTTCAGAACCATCAGAAAATTGAGGTTATGGGGCAAGTCACCACCCCACATTTTGCAGAGATAGGAGAATACAAAGAATCATAGCCAAGATCAGCTTACCTGAAGCTAAAACAGAAGGAGCTAGTAATGGTTGGAAACACATAAATGGTAATTTTAGCAAATTGCTGGAGGCTTAATGAGAACTAACTTGAGAGTTAAAAACTCCTAAGCGCCCAGTCTTTGGACAGACTCCACACTTTTGGTGGCTTTAACTCTAGGAAGCCCACCATGTTTTCATAATGAAGACTGGAGGAAACATCCCTTCAGGAGAGGGAAAAAGTAACTGTTTTGAAAGTTTCCCAGATTGTTCTCATACTAAAAGCATGTCATCCTAGGGAATCTATTTAACCAGAGTTTTATCTGACTTTGGGGAAGGGGAATTAACCAATTCCAACCCCTTCTACTTTTTCTGACTCACAATAGGAGACAAAAAAATTAAAGAAAAAGACTATGAAATGCTTCTAAAATCACAGCCCAGGGAATCAGACCCCCTAACAAATGAGATTTGATTATAACATTATAGAATTGTAACTATGAGATTTGATTATAACATTATAGAATTGTAACTATGACCAATACATCTCACCACTAGATGAACAGTTAGTATAACAATGGATTACAACTGATAGATGAAAGACACAGACTTTATTTACAGACGATTTCTTAAGGAAACCCACAGAAAGCAGGGGAGGAAAAGGTATTTATAACTACAACAAACATTAAACACAGTCCAGTTCTTAGATGTATTAAATATAACATCTCACAATAAAAGCCTAATAATCTAAGTTCTTATGACCTGACATAACATTTCCTGCTTTCTACAATAACAAAATCGCAAGACACACTAAAAGGCAAGGAAAAAACACAATCTAAAGAGACAAAGCATCAGAAGTGGGCTCAGATATGACAGATTTTGGAATTATCAGGGAAGGAATTAAACTTTGGATGTTAAGGGCTCCACTAGAAAAGTAGACAACATGCAGTAACAGGCAATGTAAGCACAGAGATGTAAACTCAAAGAGAGAATCAAATGGAAATTCTAAGGAAAAAAAAAAAAAAAAAACTTTAACAGAAGTGAAAAATGCCTTTGATGGGCTTATTGGTGAACAAAACATGACCAAGGAAAGAATGGGTGAACTTTAACACATTTCAAGAGAGGAGCACCTGGGTGGCTCAGTCAGTTAAGCATCTGCCTTCAGCTCGAGTCATGATCTCAGGGTCCTGGGATCAAGCCCCACACCAGGCTTCCTGCTCAGCAGGGAGTCTGCTCATCCCTCTCACTTTGCCCCTCCCTCCTGCTTGTGCACTCTCTCGCTCTCACAAATAAATAAAACCTTAAAAAAAAAAAAAGACATGTCAACAGAACCATCTCCAAACTAAAAAGCAAAAAGCAAAAAAAAACAACCAACCAACCAACCAACCAACCAAACAAACAAAACAGAACATTCAGAAATTGTGGGACAATTTTTAAAAACTGTAATGGGAATACCAAAAGAGAAGAAAGAGAGAGAATGACAGGGAGAGAGAAAAATTTGATGTAATGATTGCTGAAAAATTTTCAAAACTAATGACAGATAGCAAACCACAGATCCAGGAAGCCTAGAGATCACCAAGCATAATAAATCCTGAAATATCTACATCTAAGCATAATATATTCAACCTGCAAAAAACAAAACAAACAAAAAAACATAGACAAAGAGAAAACCATGAAAACATTTAAAGGAAAAATATTACTTATCTGTGGAGGACATGTCTGATTTCTTGCTGTAAATGATTCAAGCAAAATGGGAATGGAGTGAAACATTTTAAGTACCAACCCCCCCCCCCCCCCCGCCCAAATCACCTACCTATAATTATGCACTCAGCAAAACTGTCATCCAAAAGTCAAGGAGAAATAAACAGTTTCTGAGACAAACAAGAAATAAAGGATTTTTCACCAGTAGACTCACCTGGCAAATGTTAAAAGATCTTCACAGAGATGGAAAATGACACGGAAATCTTAACTACATAAAGAAAGGAAAAGCATGAGAGATAAAAAATAAAAATAAAAGCTTTTGTGTCTCTTATTCTGAGTTGTTTGAATAAGGGACTGCTCAAAGTAATAAAACCTTCTATTGGGTGATTATAGCATGTAAATAAAAGAAGCAGGGAAGAACAATTTCATAAAGGGTCAGAGAGAAAAATAGAGGACACACTGTTATAAAGGACCTGTACTACCATGAAGCAGTAGGTTATTTGAAAGTGGACTAAAATTAGTTGCAAGTGTTTACTGAAAACACAAGGGCAAACAATGAAACATTTTCAAAGTATAACTGATATGCTAATTACATGATAGAAAATGGAATCATGCAAAAATCCTTATTTAAGACCAGGGAAGATTTAAAAAGAAATGAAGAACAGGTGCAAGGAATAGAGAACAGTTACAACCTGGAAGTATTAATCTAACAGCATCAATAATCATTTTAAATACAAATGTTCAAAAACACAAATAAAAAACAGACTGCCAGAGTGGATTAAAGAAAAAAAAAAAAACAAGACTCAACCATAAGGTGTCTACAAGTAATCCACTTCAAATATGATGACGTAGATATATTAAAAGTAAAGAAATGTAGAAAGATATACTACACCAACACCAATCACAAGAAATTTCAGACAAAGCTGACTTCAAAACAAAGACAATTATCAGGGATAAAGAGGGGAACTACTTAATGATAAAGAGGTTGTTCTCCAAAAAAACAAACAATGAAATGGTCCTTACTGTGTGCATCTAAAAACAAAGCCTCAAAATATGTAAGGCAAAAACTAATAGAAATGCAAAGAGAAATAAAAAATCCACTTATGGGTGGAGACTTTTATAACCCCCTATTAATAATTGAAAGATGCAGCAGGTAGAAAGTAAGTATATGGTTGAATTGAACAGTGCCATCAATCGACTGGATCTTACAGACATATACAGAATACTTCATTCAACAACAGCTGAATTACACATTCTTCTCAAGCTCACAGAGAATATTCACCAACACAGATCACATCCTAAGCCATAAAACACAGCTTAACAAAATTAAAAGAACTGTAATTATACAATGTCTACTCTTATACTACACTGGAATTAAAGTAGAAATCAATAGTGGAAAGATGGATGGAACGTGCCACAATAATTGGAGATAAAACTTCACATTTCTAAATTATATATGAGTCGAACAGTCTCAAGAGACATTTTCAAATATTTTGAACTAAATGAAAATTAAAATACAACTTAGCAAATTCTGTGGGATACAAGGATAGTAGTATTTAGTAAGAAATATATAGCACTGATTACATATATTTGAAAAGAAGAAAGATCCAAAAATTAATAATCCAAACTAACACTTTAGAGAACCAGAGAGAGAAAAGCAATTGAAACCTAAAGCACTCAGAAGAAAATATATAAAAATCTGAGCAGAAATCAGTTAAATTGAAAACAAGATATCAATTAGAGAAAATTAATAAAACCAAAAGCTGGTCCTTTAAAAAGTTCAATAAAATTAATAAACCTTTAGCCAAACCAAGAAAAAAAGAGAGAGAAGATATATATTACTAATATTAGAAATAACAGATATCATTACTACTAATCTCATGGACATTAAAAAGATAATACAAGAACATTATGAAAAGCTCTATGATCTCAAACTTGGTAGCCTAGATAAACAGGACCAGCTTCTTAAAAGAATCAAAGTCCCAACACTCACATAAAAAGAAACACAGTGTCTGAATAGGTCTGTATTCATTAAAGAAATTCAGTCAATAAATAATGACCTTCTAAAAGAGGAAGCATCAGGCCCAGAAAGTTCCACTGGGGAATTCTACCATAAATTTAAAGAGAGAAATGATACCAATTTTCTACAGTCTCTCTTAGAAAAAAGAAAGAGAGGGAATGCTTCCTAAGTCATTCTGCAACGCTAGAGTTACCCTAATACCTAAATCAGATAAAGACAGGTAAACTAGAAATCAGTATCACTCATGAGCACAGATGTAAAAATTTTCAGTAGTGTTAGGAAATCAAATCCATAAGGTATCAAAATAATTATAGAACACGACTAAGTAAAATTTATTCCAGGTACACATGGCTGTCAAACATTCAAACATCAATTAATGTAATCCAGCCTATCAACCAGTTAAAAAAGAAAAATCCTATGGTATCAATAGATATAGAAAAAAAAAAAAAAAACTTGAGAAAATGTTTTATTCATGATAAAAACTCTCAGGAAACAAGGAACAGAATTAATTTCCTCAACTGTAGATAAAGAAAATCTACAAAAACATACAGCTAAAACAACATCATACCTACTGGTGAGAACCTGGATGCTTTCCTCTTAACTTCAGTGTAAGAGGTTGAGTAATTGCCACTCAAAGATATCAAGCCTTAATTCTTATAAATATTACTTGGGGAAAAAACAAGAGACAGATGGACAGACAGACTTTGGAGCCATAAATAAAGATTTAGAAATTAGGAGTTTATCCTGGATTATTTGAGTGGGTCCTAAATGCCATTCAAAATATCCTTATATCCCTTCAAATTAGCATTTTTGTATTTTTTGGGTAAATACCTAATAGTGCAATTCCTGAGTCATAGGGTAGCTATATTTTCAACTTTTAGAGGAAACTCCATACTGTTTTCCAGAGTGGCTGCTCCAGTTTATAGCCCCACCAACAGTGTAAGAGGGTTCCCCTTTCTCTGCAACCTTGCCAACACCTGTTGTTTCTAGGTATTTACCCAAAGAATACAAAAATACTAATTCAAAGGGATACATATGCCCTTATGTTTATAACAACATTATCAGCAATAGCCAAATTATGGAAAGAGCCCAAATGTCCAATGACTGATGAATGGATAAAAAAGATGTGGTATAGATATACAGAAGAGAATACTACTCAGCCATAAAAGGAATGAAACCTTGTCATTTGCAACAACACGGATGGGGCTAGAGAGTATTACGCTAAGTGAAAGAAGAGAAAGACAAATACCATGATTCCATTCATATGTGGAATTTAAGAAAAAAAAAAAACCAATCATATGGGAAAAAGAGAGGGGAAGACCAAGAGACAGACTCTTTTTTATTTTTTTAAAAAGATTTTATTCTTTATTCGTCAGAGAGAAAGAGAGCACGAGCAGGGTGGAGGGGGAGAAGCAAGCTCCCTGCTGAGCAAGGAGCCCAATGCAGGACTCGATCCCAGGACTCTGGGATCATGACCTGAGCTTAAAGCAAATGCTTTACTGACTGAGCCACCTAGGCACCCTTAGAAACTGGCTCTTTTAACTATAAAGAACAAACACAGATACACGTAGGAGAAACCAGTGTGACCGAGACACAGAGACTGAAATGATGCAGTCACAATCTAAGACATGCCTGGAGTCACCAGGAGTTGGAAGAGACAAAAAATGGATTTTCCCGTAGAGTTCTGATGGGAGTGCAGACCAGCTGACACCTTGATTATGGACCTCTGGTCACCAGAACTGTGAGACAACAAACTGCTGCTGTCTTAAGACAACACTCTCCCTTTGCCCCTCCCCCGCTCAAGCTCACTCTCTCTCTCTCAAAAATAAATAAAATAAAATCCCTTTTTAAAAAACACAATGACATCTATATTTGTATAAATAAATCAAATATTTAGGTATAAATCCAACAAAATACACACACATGTAGGATCTTTATGACACAGAAGGCAAAATTCTGAAGAAAGAAATAAAAGATCTAAATAAATGGATATTGTATGGACAGGAAAAGTTCACTAATTTTTAAGGAAAGAAGGAAAGGAAAGGGAACAAAACACAAAGAAAAGGGCATCTAAAAACTTACTCGGGATGCTCCCTGGGAACAGGATCTAGAAACCAGAAACCCCCAATTCAAGCAGCTAGGAACATTCTCAGAGCTGTTTTAGACCATGGCTTTAAGTCTACGGAGCCCCAAGGTAGATACAACAGACAGCTGGAAATGGGTTAAGTTCCAAGAATAGGGCTTGCATTCAAAACAGAGAATAACCGGCAGTTCAGATGTGATAGATGGCTGAGCCAAACTCCCTCATAATCGAAACATCCTAATGAAGGATGACTTTAGGAAGTGCACGCTGGTGTAAACATGGCTTCGGATTAGGTTCTTTAGTGACAGACCGATGTCAGATCCATTTCCCACGCACAACAAAATCCCTTTCACTGGGGATATGGAAAGAGTCCATTTACTAGAGTGAATAAAAGGGAGAATGTGTGTGTGTTTATCATGTCAGGAGATGCTCGGCTTTGCTCCTTCAACTCATTCAGTCCCAATATTTTTATTGAGATACACACACACACACACACACACACACACACACGCACGCACGCACGCATACACATACATACACATAATTCACATGTCATAAAATTTGCCTTTTCAAAGTACTAAATTCAATGGTTTTTAGTATATTCCCAAAGTTATGTATCCATCACTACTACCTAATTCTAAAACCCAAATTTTGTTTTTAAACGCATGCCTCAAATTCAGAGTACACAAAAATACCAATCAGCTAGAGATATGTCCGATAAGAATCCTTGATTCCTTTTTCAAGTATTTACCTTGCACATTAATACATCTATATTCTTTCTGTATTTAGAAAGGTTTCCTTTCTCTCCAGCAATCATGTGGGCTGATACTTATTAAAGTTTCCACACAGAAGACTGTCATCCTGACCTGGAAAAAAATTAAGTGTAAAAATGTATACATTTGGACTAAATAATGAAAAAGAGGTTGAGCAAAAGTGCATTGGAAAAGGCAAAAAAGAAGACTATGGGCCAAAGGTATACAATACGGAATATAAAAAAGTTTCTAGGGCACTGCAGAAAGACAATGTATTCTAGTGATTACCTTTATTAGACTCTATTGGATCAGGAGCCAATTCATTAAACATTAATGGCAGGGGAATGCCATCCATATATTATAAAGAGTCATTAAGTTGAGATAGACAGCTCTGCACAGGGTCAGTATGAATTAATAAAAAAACTGAAGCTGGCATTTTAGAATCATAAAAAGACAGATTTAGTAGAAAATATTCAATAAGAATAAGGAAGAACAATATATATTACACTATTTGTCTGAAGAACAAACTAAAAATGAGAACAAATTTACCATAAACCTAAAAATACCCTTCATGACGAAACCCTTATTTCTTGAAAATGGGTGTCAATTACATTTAAGAATCTTAGTTCAGTGTGTGACATTGGCAAATGGTAAATGCAAAGGCAAGTGAAAAGTAGATGTTCGGGTGGAAATTAGACAAAATGTTAATGAAACCAGAATAACCTCACGGAATGCAGTCTCAAGTATACTCGATAACTGCAGACTGAAAGTATTAGCAGATAAGGTCTAATCTTGAATTTCTCTATTGGGTTAATTCTAGAGGCTATCCCACTTGATTGTATTTACAGGTTAGGTTATCTAGAAAGTACCCATAATTCGTTAGTTTTACCATCTGTTTTCCCAATTTAGAGAGTGGAACCGTATGATAAAAATCATGGTATTAGGGGATAACTACATTTTCACAACTTCTTTTTCTCACCTTCTTTGCTAATTTACACTTATTGTTTCAGAATAATCTCAGAAAAATTCAGAAAAAATTAAGAGATTCATATACTTTTTTTAATATCTTAATGTTTCTAAGATACTAACACATGGACTATTTAAAGAATTTCATTGTGGCAGCTATTATGACACAAAAATGAAGGCCCTTGTTAAAAAGTTATCATGAAATCAGAAACAAGGGGAGGATAGTGGTGGTGATACATAGTATGTCCTTTCAATATCGTACCAGCATATTTTTCCGAAGCCCACCTATGGATTTAATTATCTAAGAGAATATACCTGATTATAAATTTGCTAGGCATTTTTTGATTATTTTACACCTACTAAGAAGTTACAGGTCATCTTGCAAAATTTTGTCTAATACAAAAGATAATCACAAAGATTATGATTTGATTGTTCTGTAGGATATTTACCAGTCTTGTATCTAATCTAGCAATCTCATTCACATGTTCTGCCCTCTCCTTTTTAACAAAATGCCTATAAATACGCAAATACCCAGTGTCTCAGATTATTCCTGCACTGCATTGCCTTCCTCATTAAAGACTTATTAAAACTTGGTACATATTTATTCTACATCTGTAATAAAGTCATATTTTTAACTCTTTAAAAATAATACTTTGCCCTCCATCAAGCACCTGTGTAAGATTTTTTTTTAAATAAATAAACCAATACCTGTCTCATGAATATGAACAAGCCAAGACAACATAAATTGCCTTGTGACAGTCAAGTTAATATAGACAAATCAAAAGCCTTTTAACTTTAAGGACTTCCACTGAAAATATAATTTTAAACATGCAGAATATCAAATGTCACAACTTGAACAAACTCTACTTTGTTTTTGCCAATGTTCTGAGAGAGAAATTAACAAAAGTAAGGTATCATTAACAATGTCAAAGAAGTTTTATAACTCGTGAGTTATCATTACAGAGGTCTGCCACCCCACCCTTCTTAGAATTATACCTCTGAGTTACATCACAGAATGAGAAGTATATACCTAATTCAAGGAGTGTGTGTATATTTACAAATATATATGATATATATTTATATAGGATACATTTATATATACAGATATATCTATGTTTATATATATATATTTATAAATCAGGACATCTTCATGATGCCTGTGATGGCTTTTTAATGTGTTAACTTGGCTAGGCTGAACTATAGTCCCAAGTCATTCAGTCAAACACTAATCAAGGTGTTGTTGTGAACAGATTTTGCAGATATAACTGAAGTGTCTAATGAGTTGAGTTTCATTTTGGGAGATTATTGTGGGTAGGCCTGATTTAACCATCTTTTAAGACAGGACTTAGGACATCCCATATTTGATGCTGACTCTGAGCTGAGACCCTGGTTGGGGTTGTCAGCTGGAACATTTATGTCACATGGCCATCCTCTTCACATGGTTAGGGTTCCTTCGTCACACGGTGATTGGATTTCAGAGGACTGTATCCCAAGATGGGGAGAGGATAGGACAGAGGGACAGAGAGTATGTGCCCAGAGGGACAGTATTCTATGCACAGAGGCAGTAACAAAGTCCTACCTAGGTACAAGAGAAAGACAAACAGACTCCATATCTTAACAGAACCTAGCAAGATTCTGATAGAACACAGATGTTCTACCAGCTTCTACCAGATTCTGGAAATATAATTGTGGCCATTTCTGGAAAACATAACATGCCACAATGTTCTGTGTCTATTTTTTCTGTGGGGCCACTGATCATCTTCTTAATGACTTCTAGAAGCTTTGAAATAAAACTAGGTAAATTAACTTATATGAATGTGAGAGGAGTTGTGAATAGTTTTTCTCTCAAATGCATTTTTGTTATTATTTTTATGTATCTGTCTCTTTTCCAAGTCCCTTGATGGTATGCACATTTTATTGAGTGGAAATAAATTTTTAAATGAAGTATCTATAAAGGATATTTTCAATATTAGTGTATATCAGCTAAGTAATTTACTGTAATTCTCACAGCACCCAATCTTTCTCTCAAATAAAAAGATATTTACAGGTTTAAATGTATTTTGTTTTGAGTTTTCCTTCTAACTAGCAGGCTAATCTACTATAGAAACAATAATGAAAATGTTATTTAAAAATCAGACAGAAGAGCAACAGGGAAAGTTGGTGTTTGGTATTTAAATTACATTTTATATCAGTAGGCTTAGAATGCTGCGGAGATATATCATTTCGTTTAGTTTTCTTTCATTTGAATGTCACCAAAAGGTCAAGGGATAATCCAGAGATCAATTCACCATCCAATGCACATTGCTTCCCCCCCTCAAATTGGGAATATAAATTCAAATGTTAAGATGGTCTTTACCCAAGTTCTTCCAAAGAAATGTACAGACTTCAGATATTTTCATATCTACACAGAGAAGGCATTACTTCAAATAAATGCTGTACAAATTAGCCTAGTGACTCTTCTTTTATCTTTTAATACATTCGTATCAGCGGGATAGGAGATTAACTCCAATCAGGGGAAGCAGGTTCTACTCTTGCTTCTAACACAGAAAAACCATATTGCTTTAGCAAGTCCTTTTAACACTAAACTCAGCCAAGTCATCTATAAAATGGGGACGTGTCACCTGCCTACCCACCTGACAAGGTTATTGCGAAGATCAAGGGAAATTTCATTTACTTCCTGTCACATTAGGGTGATAAGAGTGTAACATACGTGACTCTTTTTGGGATTGATTTCAACTCCTAGAAACCTGTTTAGAACATATTAATTGCTTAATAAATTTTATCAAGTGTTTTTGTTACACTGCCTAATTTCCTTCAAGAAGTTAAGGGGATCAAGTAGGAAATAGATGACCCACTACTTAATCAACTGTCAAGTACTACATGTCTATGGCGTGTGAGAGGGAGAGAGAAAAAGGAGTAATGAAGGAAAAGGAGGAGAACGGATATAGGGTTCTCTCTCAGAACACTGCTGTCTTGCTAAGTGGAGGAGAATAGAGCTCTTTATCAACACAGCTGGGTCCCCATCCTACCTCTGTCATTTACTAGTCCTCCAACCCTGGGAAAGTTATGTAAGCCCTGGGTATCAGGTATCTACTGATATTTAATAAACCATACCCCAAACCCAGGGGCTTAAAACAATCATAAACAATTATCTCACACATATTCTGTGGGTCAAGAATTTTGGAAGTAGCTGAGATCAGTGGTTCTGGCTCAGGGTGTCTCTGGAGGGAGGAGTCCAAATGTCCACTGTGTCTGGAACAACCTGTAGGCCTGACTGGAGCTGGAAGATCCACCTTAAAGATGACTCACTTAGAAGGCTGTGAAGGTGGTACTAGCTGTTAGAAGGAGACCTCATTCTTTGCCACGTGGACCTCTCCATAGGGCTGCTTAAATGTTCTCACAATATGGTAACTAGAGTCCCCCCAAGTGAGCAATCTTTTTTATGATCTAGTATCAGAAGTTACACAATGTTGCTCTCACTGTATTACAATGGTCAAAGAGGTCAACCTGATACACTGTGGGCAGGGACTCTACAAGGGGAGAGGGGATAGAAAAAAGGCAAGGATCATTGGAGGCCATTTTGGAGGCTGGTTACTGCTGTAAGCCTTAATTGCCAATGATAATGACCTCTCCTCACAAAGTTGGTGGAGACGAAAGGACACCATCCAATCGAAGTGCCTAATATCCAACATTTGATCAATTAATGCTAGGTTTTCTCATTCATTCTACATGCTTTCTTGGTTCCAGCACAATGTGAGCATGTATATATATGTACATGTGTGTGTACCTGGACACCTTTGGATACCTGATGAAGCCTATGCATTACCTCTAAGAATAATATTTTTTAAAATTAATAAGTACATAGTAAGGGGTGCCTGAGTGGCTCAGTTTGTTAAGCAACTGACTCTTGATCTCAGCTTAGGTCTGAATTTCAGAGTCGTGAGTTCAAGCCCCATGTTGGGCTCCATGCTGGATGTGGAGACTACTTTATATATATACACATCGTATTACAAAGAATACAAATTAAACTGAAGTATAGCTATCAGAATATTTTAAAACATATTTGTGATATAGTAACAAGTGCTTTTTTTTAGGACACTAAATAATGAAACTCAATAGCAGGTCTAATAAATACTTTATTTTTAAAGGAGTAATAAACCAAATGCTATTTTGAGGTATTTGCAATAACTCTAATATGATTAAGCAATATCTATGATTTCTTTTGGTCACAATGTCACAAACAGTACCAATGTTACTCTGGTCTTATGCCTATATTCATGTTTGAAAGAAATGCTAAATTCCAGTGAGAGGTTAGTATAAATGAAGATGTAATTTTTTTTTTTTTTTCCTATTCAAGTTCACAGATTTCATGAACACTCTCCATGGACCCAAAGGTGGTCACTGGACCCTGGACTAAACTTCTAACTACCCTTATACATTAAAAGAAAGGGGGAAAAATAGGAAAAGAAAGGTAGTTCTAATATTTAATATTCTCTAAAAATAAAAATTTTGTTCCTATTAAATGTCCTACTGTATGTAGGAATATCCAATGTCTTCTGCAGCATTCTCCTTTCAAAATGAGCACCCCTTGAATTGGACACATACCTATATGATGCTTTCATTTAAATGGATTTTAATGAATCTTTAGACCTAGATAAATGGATTTACAGAAGTGGTACATTAAAAGGCCATTTTAAGTTCGGGATCCAAAGGACCTTTAATTTATAGCTCCAGAAAATATCCATTCTATGGCTCAAAGATCCTTGTGGATTATAAAAGAGGAAACGACTAACAGAAAAGGAATTATTCACCACATTATTAAACATGACAAAAAGCTTCTGAATTGGAGCTTAAAATGGGCTATTTAAGATTCCAGCAATCCCTGGGACTTTGGCAACAAAAATGTTCAAAAGCCTTTTATAGCTGCTGTCAGATTTCTGTAAAGCATTTGAGATTCCTGTGAACTTATTTATATAACAAGCTAAAACCTGAAGCCGACTTGAAAGTCTTTCTATTCTAATTATGTAGAATTGGAAATGCCTAGAAATGATGTTCAGTGTTCTCCCAAGAATATCCTCCTGGAATGGTGGTTTCGGAACCGGGTGTTTAGAACAGGCAATGAGAGTGTAGCTGCTATGGTTTATTATAAGGAGCGGTTACAGCAGATATACAAACTATAGTTTGGTAAAGTGGTTTCAAAGAACTGCCATTTAGCGACTCTCTCTGCAGCGGCACATTCTAAATGACTGCTCATATTGTTCCCTCCTGGCCTGCTATAGCGGTTTATTTCTGAAGCTCAATAGTTCATGTGTAATCATGTAGCAAAATAATTCAGGAGATAATGACCCACCAGGATATCAGCTGATAGAGGTTCTTATCACAGTACTTTTCCTGATGCTCTGTGTGGCTGTCCCCGCTAACTCTTTAACCTCTTATGTGTCAGTATACCAATTTATAGCTGCTCCTCTGTGCTCAGAAGATGCGGCAGGAGCAAAAAGGCAGCACATACCCCAAGCTAGAGATAGTTAGGAGATACTCCAAAACAAAATAATATAGGTTTGGGGGGAGAGCCCTACCCTTGGCAGTTTCCAAAATGGCACCTCAGGATTGCACCTTCCGGGATTCACACTCTGTGTAGTCCCCTCACCTTCTGAGTGTGGGCTTCCCAGGCAGAGGAGATACAGGGGTGAGAAGAAGGGATGGGGCATCAAAAAAGACTCCTGCACTAAGAAGATCTGAGTCTAAGTCTGCTCCAGGGCACTGCTGGATGGTGGAGGGATGCACACAGATATAAACGCCTGGAGAAACGGAGAAAATCAAGTGGCCTCATTCCATGCTTTCTGATATGAAGTTAGCTCTGACTTGATCCTGGGGTCTTCACCGATGTAATTAATTAAAAATACCAAGACGAAATCATCCAGGATTGAGGATGAGCCTTGAATCTGATGACTGATGTTTTCAGAAGAGAAAAGGGGGTGGGGTTGTGGACACAGGAACAAGGAAGGGAAGACAGAGGTAATGACGAGATAGGGTGTCACAAGCCCAGGAAGAGCAGGAGCCATCAGGACCTGGAAGAAGCAAAGAAGTACTCTCCCCTCAAGCCTTTAGAGGGCATGTGGCCCAGCTCACACCTAAGTCTGGCCTCGAGAACTATGAGAGAGTCAAGTCCTCTTGTTTTAAGCCACTAAGTTTGTGGTCATTTTGGCAGCCCTAGGAAACGAATACAAGTCCCACACGATGTCAATGCCCAGCCAGAGAGGACAGCCTCTACTTGAAGCTGCCATGCCTGTCTCTCCAGGTCAACCACTCTCTTGGTCAAGTTAGCACCCAGGTGGTCATGAGTGGCAGTAAGAACAACAGCTGCAACAATGATCAAAACACTAACTTCACCTCTAAAATAAAATACTTAAAAATCAGTGTTACCCTGGGACACCTGGGTGGCTCAGTCAGTTGAGCATCCAACTCTTGGTTCCAGCTCAGGTCATGATCTCAGGGTCAGGGCATCAAGCCCCAAGTCAGCTCTGTGCTCACAGGAATCTGCTTCTTCCTCTCCCCCACTCTCCCTTGGGCACTCACCTCATGTGCACTCACTCCAAAATAACATAAATATTAAAAAAAAAAAAAAAGTCAGTGCTGCCCAAACAAAACCAACAATGTTTTGTCTCTAATGTGATTGTGAAAAATTGAATTAGAAATAATAAGAAGGGCACATATTGCATGGAGCACTGGGTGTTATACGCAAATAATGAATCATGGAACACTACATCAAAAACTAAGGACGTACTGTATGGTGACTAACATAACATAATAAAAAATTATTATTAAAAAATTAAATAAATTGAGTTAAAAAAAAAATAAATAGTAAGTATAAACCCAGATGTATATGATACCATAGTTGAATACCATCTCCAGATGAGCAGAGCGCCAGGCATGAGGCAGATCCTCAACAAATGGGAGTTTCCCTTCCCCTGCAGACATAAAAGTTGGGAAGTCTGAGAAAATCAGGGGGCGCATCCTAATTTAGATGTTAGCTGCTGTTCATTACTCTTGAGCTTGCTTTCTTCCTTTTTTTTTTTTTCTTTTAACTTTTAAAACCAAACCTAAATAATAGGTTCTGCTCTAAGAAAGCCTTAGAAGATAGTATAAGGGCATATCATACTTGGGACAAAACGGTGTGACTACAGCAAGGTCGTTCTACCTGTGACTTGATAATTAGACATAGTTAAGATGCTGGCCACGATACCTCACACACAGCAATTATAAATACTAACTGATGAAGGCAGGATATCAAAGGATGAATACTGAATGATATCAGTAGACATATCAAAAAACCTCATGAAAATCTTTCACTGCAGAACAAAAAAGTGTGCAATCTGTTAAACTGCCTTCTCTTAAGGAGTTGTAAAATAAAATTGAAAGTGTATTTTTTTTTTTTGCTTATTGGTTTTTTTCCCCAAATGGCTATTATTACATCTTGATAGTCAATTAAAATACATTCACCAAACTAGAAGTCTGCTCAAGTATATATGTATAAACAAGCATAAATATATTATAAACTATTGAATGGAAACATTAAAATATTCTCCATAGCAACCCTAAATCAAACTGATATTTCATTTTGGTTCCCCTGATGCCAATACATATAGTACATTAAACCCAGAGCTTTCAAAGCATAAAAATGCCTTTGAAAACATAAGTAATCAAGAGATGATATTCAAATATACTATAATATACATCTTGTTTTACAGGTATTATTTCTTCCCCGAGATTATTTTTCTATGAGAATATAACAGTGTAAATACTATATTAGATCATTAGTTGTAATAGTGGAAAAATTTGGGCTTTGGAAATTCTGACCATTGGTGTTACTATACTCATAGTAATAGATAACTTATGTCTAATTTGCACTTTTCCCAAAAATCTCAAGTCAAAGACCAGAGAACTTATAAACCACAAAAGTTAAGGAGGAAGGACACTGGTGCTACCCAAGATGATAAAAACGGTAAAGATCCTACTCTTTAACTTCAAAGCCACCGGTCTCTATAGAAATTAAGCAAGCACACATTCTACCCACCTTCCCTGACAGCAGACAATGTTTAATCAATGTCCGTTAGTTCAGAAAGAGGTGAGGTATAGACCTCAAGGTCACGTAACTATACGTTTTCTTCCCAATATTATAGGGCATAAGGGAAGGCACTAAAATATACCTGCTATTTGGCATTGGAAAGGAGGGAATCCCATGTTTAACGTCATGAAAACCATCCTGAGAAAGTGTACTTCTTAGCTCTCTTCCCAGGACTTAGGGAAAATCAACAGGGAGCACTCGACTGAGCCACTTTAGATGAAGAGTGATGGTGATGTAAGGGTTTCCAAGATATACTAAGAAGTTCAGAAAATGGGTTTTCAGATCACAAAATTTCACATGAATAAGACCTATTGCAGGTTAAGTTTCATCAACATGTGATGCAAACCCTGCCCCAGATTAGTTCAGAATGTGAACTATGCCTTAGATGATACCAAAGAATTCATGAGAAGGTAAAACCATGGCAAATTATAAAAAGCAATCTCAGCAATATGTTCTACCCCAAAACCTCCAATTCCCTTTTAACCAACATTCACTGTGAGTCCTTTTCAACAGCTTTCCATAAGCAAAGCCAAGCTATGTCTTCAGAGGCACAAGTAGTAATCAAAAGTACTTAAAGAACTGCAAGGAGGAGGATTGGGGGTCTCTGACTTTGTCACTGTGGACAAGAAATGCTGTTATGTTCCATGCATTAAAACAACCCATGCAAAACGTGCTTGATGAAATAGGATAAATAACCTAACAGATGCACTCTTGCATGTCTGAGTATACTTTAGAGATGCTGAAGTGCATTCGATGTACTGAAACATGAAACTATCAAATTCTACAGCTGGAAGGAACCTCTGAGCTTCATCACCACAGAACCCTCCAGAGGAACCTAAGTTCCAGCAGACATGAAGAACATACTCAAGGTGACAAGTTAGTTGGCAAGAGAAGTCAGATCAGAATACGTTATCTAATTTCATGATACCATACTTTTATTTTCTAAACACCAATGGGCATGAATACAGAAACAATGACTACAGTCATATGCTGTGCCTAAAATAACAATTACAAAAATAAACAAACTGCCCCAGTTAAAGTGTTTAACCTTTGTGTGTTTTCTCCCCAAGAACATTTTCATTACCACAGATGCCTCATGTTGCCCATTTGTAGCCACACCCATTCCCCTTCTGCCCCATTTCCCTACCCACCCTCAACCACCGGCAACCATCAATCTATTCTCCTTTTCTATACTATTGTCATTTTAAAAATGTTATATAAACAGAATTGTACAACACGTAACCTTATGAAATTGGCTTTTTTTTCCCACTCAGCATAACTTCTATGGAGATTTATGCAAGGGTTTTTGTGTACCAATAGATCTTTCAAATCTTAAATAATCTCCATGATGTAATGTACCACATTTCATATAATCATTCACCTGCTGAAGGACATCTAGGTTTTTGATTTTTGCTATGATGAATAAAGCTGCTATGAATATTTATGTATAGGTTTCTGTGTAGATCTAAGTTTACATTTCTCTGGGTTAAAGGTCCCAGAATGCAAAGGTACAGTTGTATGGTAGTTGTATATTTAGCTTTTAAAAAGCTACTAAACTGTTTTCCAGAGTGACTGTACCAGGTCACATTCTCATTAGCAAAGGTGCAAAAATTAATTCAACAGAGGAAAAGTAGATTTTTCAACACATTATGCTGAAGCAACTGGACATTCAAAGCCCCCCTCCCCAAAAGAACCTTGGCTTACACCTCAAAACTTGTAAAAAAATTAACTCAAAATGGATGAGAGGAGTCATTTTCTCCATATCCTTGCCAGCATTCCATGTTGTCACTTTTTACCGTAGTCATTCTGATAGGTGTGTTGACATATTTCCTTGTGGTTTTAATTTGCATTTTCTTTTTGGCAAATAATGTAAAACACCTTTTCATGTGATTATTTGAAGAAATGTCTATCCAAATGTCTATCCATACCTTTTGCTCATTTTCCGATTGGATTGTTTGCCATTTTTTCCTATTACATTTTGAGAGTTCATTATAAATTTGTAGTAATAGTCCTCTATTGGATATGTGGTTTGCAAATATTTTCTCCCAGTTTGTGGCTCATCTTTTCAGCCTCTTAACAGAGTGTTTCACAGAGCAGAAGTTTTTAATTTTGTTCAAGTACAGTTTAACGATTTTTCCTTTATGGCATTTCTTGTCTAAGAACTCTTTATCTAGACACAGATCCCAGGGATTTTCTCTTTTTTTCTAAAAGTTTTAGAGTTTTATATTTAAGTTCTTGATACACTGGAATTAATTTTTGTTCAATATGTGAGATTTAGGTCAAGATTTTAAAGTTTTTGCCTATAGATATCCAAATGCTCCAGCACCATTTGTTGAAAAGGCCATCCTTCCTCTATGAATTACTTTTGCATCTTTGTAAAAAAAAAAAATCAGTTGGACATATTTGTACAGGTTTGTTTCTGAGTTCTCCATTCTGTTGTGCCTACACGACAGATCTATGTATCTACACTTCTGTCAATTAACACGGTCATAATTTTTGGATCTATATAATAAGTTTTAGAATTAGATAGAATGATCCCTACCACTTTATTCTTCTTTTTAAAATTTGTTTTAGCTATCTTATTTCCTTTGCCTTTACATTAAATTTTAGAATAATCTTATCTATATCTACAAAAAAAGTCTTGGGATTTTTATAGGAATTACATTAAATCTGTGTATCACTTTGGAAGAATTGATATCTTTACTATAATGAACCTTCTAATATGTGAAAACAGTAGGTCTTTCCATTTATCTAGATCTTTGATTTCTTTCATCAGCCTTTTATAGTTTTCAACATGTAAGTCCTATACATGTTTTGATAGATTCACTTCTAAGCATTTCATTTTTTTGAGTGCTTGTTAATTGTAGTATATTTTTAATTTGGTGGCCACAGGCCCATTGCTAGTATCAAGAAATGTAACTTATTTGTATATGCTGATCTTGTATTTTGCAGCATTACTGAACTCATCTGTTATTTCTGGCAATTTTTTTTTTTTTTTTGAGGGGTCTTAGGGTAAATTCCTTAGGGCTTTCTATGTGGACAATCAAGTCATCTGCAAATAAGGACATTTTCATTCCTTCTTTTTCAATTTGTATATCCTTTTAATTTCCTTTTTTTGACTTACTGTGCTGTTTAGATGCTCCAATACTATGTTGAAATAGTGGGAGACTGGCTATTGTCTTATTCCAGTCTTAAGGAGAAGGCAGTCCATCTTTCACTATTAAGTATGATGTTATCTGTAGGTTTTTTTGTAGATGTTCTTTATAAAATTAAGGTAGTTCCCCCTTTTTTGAGTATTGTGAGGGTTTTTATCATGAATGGGTGAATTTTGCCATATGCTTTTTCTGTAGGAATTGATAGGATCATGTGATTTTTCTTCCTCAGCCTATTAATATGGTGAATTACATCATTTTGTTTTCAAATAAACGCCACTTGGTCACTGATCATAATTATTTTTCTTTTTAAATCTGTTGAATTCTATCTGCTAACAATTCATTAAAAATCTTTACAGCTACATTTATGAAGGATGTTAGTCCACAGTTTTTTTCTCTATTGTTTGGTATTGAACTTCATAAATGAAGAAATAAGTGAATAGTTTTCCTTCATCTGAGAATGTTTTCCTTGCCCCCTATTCCTGCAGAATATTTTCACTAGACATAGAATTCCGGTTTGGTAATTCTTTCAGCATTTGAAATACATGGTGCCATTTCCGCATGACTGGGAAAATGTGGCCTTGTTACAGCTAAGCAGCGGTGAGGGTCCTAACTGTCCATTAGGCCTCCTCTGATGCCACTCCCTCAAGGAACAGAGGAGCATTTTTTTATTGCTGGTGGGTAGAAATGCAGGCTCCCCATTTGGAGTCATTACTACAAGTGGCTATGAAAGTCCGGGCTCCATATTTGGCCTTCTCTGACACTAACCTGGTAAGGAAGTTGGGGTGCTTCAGTAGAGCCCAGTAAGGGTAAAAGTTTAGGCTCCCCACCTGACCCTTACTGCTGGAAGTGGGGCAACACTACAGCATGGGTTTGTTTGTCTGGTGGTGTACGGCTGGAGTAGAGCAGATATTGTCTAGAAGTTTCCTATATTGCTAGACTGCCCCTTTCTTAATCCTTCAGCTAGAGAGAACACACTTTTGTTAGGAGTTTTTTTGTTTTGGTTTTTTTGTTTTGTTTTGGTTTTTTTGTCTAGGCCTTCGGTGTTTGAGGGTTGCTGGCTTCTTTAGTTCTAGGGCTGTGATATCTAAGGCAAAAATAAAAGCTAAGGAATTCACTAGTGTATTGTTTCTTCTGTCTCCAGGTCCCTGACTAGTTGACTTCCTCTCTGCACCTTTCAGAATCTTTTTATGTTAGTTTTATGTAATACCCGGGGTTTTTAGTTGGAGTTAATAAGAGGAAAAGAGAAACTATTCCATCTTCCCAGATGTGCAAGTCCCTTTACTTCTGTTTTTTAATAACTGTTTTTGCTCTTCACTGTTAAAGCACCAGATCCTATCATGCCAGAGGATTCAAGACAAAGGAGAGGAAGCAAGAGGCTATCATAGCTTTACTGGAGAAAAGGCAAAGGAAGGGATAAAAAACAAAGAGAGATACAATCAAAAGACTCAAGTTCTAATGGTAGGATTGTCACTTAATAGTCTTGTGACTCAATCTGTCACTTGAACATTCAGTCAATCCTGATTTCTTTCTATAAGATGGAAATGATACTCGCCTAGAAGCCCCTCCACAGTTGCTGTCAGGACAAGACCACAGAGGATACGGAAAGATATTTTGTCCATTTTCAGTTAAGGTACAAACAAAAGGCACATTATTTCATTGCGATGATGAACTCTCCACCTACCCTCATCCTGCTTCAATAAAACCCGGTCCTTTCCAGTTTTTCCCATTTTCCAGCATGGATTCAGCCATTATTAATACACCAGTGCATGTTAGAAACATGTGAGGCATTCCCCACTGGTCTAGTAAGAGTATCAAAGTCTTGCTATGGTACTTCTGGATCTCTCTTAAATCTGTCCACTTCACTCCAGCAGCCCCAGACCCAGCCCCATTCTCTATAACCTCTATCTTAATAGTCACCATGCTGATTTCCCTGGTTTTTAAGCTCTTCTCTAAACAGCAGCCAGAATCCCCTTTCCAGTACCCAGATCAGATTTCCCAAACCCAAGCTAGATTCTCCAGCGTTCCTTAGATCCCTGGATCCCATTCAGGCTTCCCCTCTGTCAAGAATATAATTTATTCATTCATTCAAAACACTGAAATGGTTTTTCCTTCAATGATTTATACTAAAATAAAAATCTACTCTAAAAGCATCACTCTAACTCTTTTTAATAGCTTTATGATCAATAAAATAAAACTAACATCAGTGCTTTAAAATAGGAAAGTTAACTCTGACATCTGGCATCAGCATTGCTTCAAAAAGACAAGGAGAAAAATTTGAAATATATACATGTAGCATGTTTCACCAGTTGTCTTACATATGTATTACTTGGGAGTGGTAGTATCAACCATAACTTACAAACCTGCACTATGACTCACGGAACAGGTAAGCTGTACCTAACCAAGCCTTTTTTACAGACAAAGCTTAAACTCTTACTCGTTTATTCAGTGTCACGTGTTCTCCTCACAGACTAATCAACTGTGTTGCAGAAACTGCTTAGCTGACATTTTCAGCAATACCTAAACTATCCCATGACTGATTCCAGCCCTCGATAACTTCTAGTACCCCTTTTCACGTCTGTCCTTTTGAGACACCCACGTTTCTCGTGGTATGTGCTCACCATTGCCATAGTGGGCTAACAAATCTACCCCGGAATTCGACTGTGTTCCTGATGGTCTATAATCAGTAGGCTTTAGCAAAATAAATACCTAGGAAAAGGTAGCAAAGAATTCACACCTAAGTTTGAACAGCTGGAGGAGAAGGGCTGAAGGGAAAGTGGAGGTGGGATGGGGTGCTGAGTACAGTTTTTCTCCAGTGCCTGGATTTTAAACAATGAAAACGCATTTGTACATTAACCTCTGTGGTTTGAAAACCATACATTAAATGCTAAATATAGGTCCTGTCAATTAGAAACTATGAGTAATCTTAGAAAACAAAATGCTTGCTCTCAGGAGATCCTTAAATACCTACATTGACTAAATGTATTTAAAGTGGCTATGATTCAACGTCAGATTGATATGTTTTTGCATCTATTTTAATTGCTTTTTAAAAGAAGTATCAGGAGGTTGCAATTAGAAATTAACTGAAGGCCATTTTAAATCAATATGCTGTGGGAATTAAATTATGTTTTGTGTTTTACTTTATGTCATTTTTTTTCCCCCTAATCACTAAGAGTTCAAGAAAAGCTTGCTATTTATTGAAAGGGGCAAAAAAACCAGCTTCTGACTAAATGTCTATGACTTCAGTGTGGGGTGCTCTTCATCTTCTCTCCCCTCCGGCCACATTTAATCAACAGAGAATTCACTGACCTTTTATCTCCTACAAACCTTCACTCTGACCTTGAGTGATTTCTCCTGCCTTAGCTCCTCTGACTTTGTAATCCTGAAAAGCATACCCAAGTATTTGATTATAGACCATACTTCTCTCTTTCAAGTCTCAGGTTTTATGTTTAGAAAACACCACCATTATAACTTGATATTCATCAGTGTCTATCATAGGGTCTTGAACTAAATAGCTATTTAAAAGAAAAAAAATTTTGTTGATTAGGACTGACATAAGCAACCAACCACATGGCAGGACAATTTTGGATTTAAAAGGATTCCTTTACTATTCTCCAGTCTTCCAACAGTCATATTTCACTGCCATCTAACTCCTATCTCTGACTTGAGAACATTCTGTCACTATGTCCCTCCACCAAAGTTAATTGGGAGAAAGTGTCACCCACCAGAAAATTCCATCTAAGTGAAACTAAACTGAAATGGCCAGGCACAATTGGGGGCTGATCTGAATTTCTCAACAAGTAGCATTTTAAGGTATCACCGACAAGATTGCTTTGTGCTAGAAAAAGCTTTGATGCCATCGGTTTTACGCCAGGATCAAAAAACAATTTTCAACTTTTATTGCAGTTAATAAGTTTCTCCCCCTCTTTGTCACAGCTATGAAAAACTTCTAATATTTTTGTTGCATGGGAATAAAGCTAGGGAGGAGTTCAATTTCAGGTAAATTGGAAAAACATTTTTAAAATATAATCATCAAGACTGATAAATTGGCATACCTGAAAACTACCTTTGCCCACATCACACAGAGCCTGGAGTGATGGTAATTCAAATCAATATATACGTGCCTGTGATAGAAACTGTCATAAGAACCTATTTCCACTCATTTCTAAAGCACTAATCATTATGCATGAATCAAAATTCCTACCACAATAGGTGTTTTCACTGGCTTATGAGAGAGGTACAGTTGATGGCTAATGGGTTTCAATTCTCTTGCCAGCTTTGTTTGCCAACTACTGCCTGCCACACAGTGGAGAATATTCTGACATTGCTTCTGGGCTCTGGGGAAAGAAATAGCACAATCATCAGCTATATTTGCTAGTGTGACAAACCAGTACAAACCATTCTGGGTCCTCTCCTAAAAGGTGTGTGTTGCTGGACACATGGAAGGCTGTGTTTCTGAACCCCCTTTGCTGCTGCACAAGGACACAGAACCAGTTCAGGGTTAGAGGCTGTGACCAGTGGTAATGTGTCCATGCCTCTCTCCTGCAGTTATGGTAAACTTTGAAGTCTTCAGATAAAGTTGCCACGAGACAGTGGTGGACAAAAGGGTGAGTCACTCTATGGAGGAGAGCAGCCCTGGAGAGTCACCTGGACCACTGTGGGCCTTGCAAGGATGAGAAATAATCACGGTTGGTAAAGCCAAAGAGATCTTGATATCATTTGTTCCTGCATTATAATCCAGCCTACTCGGAATTCTACATGGACTTTCAGAGCAAGGATAGGGGGTGCCCAGTACTTGGTATTTCTTAGGGGATAACAAATTAATAATTAGGAACACTTGCTGATGTTACCTTTAAAGCATCCACCACCACCATGGTAAATTTCTATCTGGTGTAATGTACTCTTGTACTCTCACATTGCTTACCTTTGTTTTGATTATTATCAACCGTGACTAGCACCTTAGCTGTTATCTGTCTCCTTTATCCTTTCTATACTTCTACACTAAAACACATATATGTTCCAGAGCAGACTTGACATATCATAATAAGTATTAAAAAAGTCTCTACAAAATGCAAAGGCTGAAGTCATTGCTGTGGCTCTTTTCAATGCCTGTGAACACTCAAACACTTTAAACTTTTAACCATTTCGGTCAAGGGTCACTTGGGCCAAACTGTATGTTGGCATAGTTTCTGTCAACTGCACTGGGAAGATTCTTTTACATCTTAACAGATCTGTATCAGTAGGATACCAGAAAAGGTGTGTAACACTGGAACAAATGGCAACCACCTTAGGGACAAAAACTTATGCTTCCACAGTGCTTGCTAAGTGCCAGGAATGGTTCCAGAAGCTTTACTCATATCAGTGTGTTGAATCCTTCCAACAGTCTTGGGAGATCACTATTTTACCACCACTTTACAGCTGAGACAACCAGTGTATGAGTTTATATGCTCATAGAAAGCACTGATCTATCTTCATAAGCTAGAGTTCCCAGATAAAACACAGGATGAGCTGCTGAATTTCAGGTAATAAAAAACTTTTGGTATATCAGGTACCACATATCACATGAGACATATTTATACTAAAACATTTTTCATGTTTGCCTGAGAGACTCAGATTTAACTGGGCCTCTATATTCTTATTTGCTAAATCTGGCAACTCTAAATTAGAAGCAATATTTGAAATTTTTCACTGATACCCTATTGAGCAACGAAGCTAAGCTGATTGTTATGTGTCTCTATCAAAGAAAGTTAAAAGAGATATGGGGGTGGGGGTAGAATCTTTAGTCTACAATTAAAAAATTTCAAAATTCCAGCTATAAAGTAAGTCAAGGAGATGAAAAGTACAGTACCAGGATATATAGTCATAAATAAATAAATAAATAAATAAATAAATAAATAAATGGCACAAAATATTTCATTACCAAAAAAACTTGCCTTTCCTTCCCTACTACACAACCTGTGGCATTTGACAACGATCCATATGTTGATGTATCAGGTCTGTCAGGTGTCACATATTGTATCTAAATTGGTGAAAAACGTACCTGTGAGTCTCTACGGCATTCACTTTGTTAGGATTTGAGGATGGGGAGTTGCTAGAAAACACAGAATATGCCTTTTTAAAAAATTATTATTATTACTTTTACAACATGAAGCCCGTTATAACAGCTGCATGAATATTCTAGCTCAGGCACAGATGAAAGGACATAATAAATAGGAAATACTGCTCTACCAATGTATTCCTGAAAAAGTCCTTGTCAATCACATTCAGTAAAGGGAATCTAAAATAATGCTTACCACGGCAGGAGCAGGCACTGTGTTTAGCATGCCTGGGACAAATAATGAAATAGATGTAGGGTGAGGCTAATAAAACTTCCAAATCTGAGGTGCCTTGGAATAAAGTGCTTCCAGAGACTCTTAATAATGTTTAAACTCTTCGTCTCTCTTCTAGGATCTGTTGCATGAGTTATTGCCCACGAACTAATATCTACTCTCAGCCCAAGCACAGTATGTCCCCAATCGCCATTCATCAAGAGCTTCAAAACAATGTGTTTATCTTTTGACTTGTTGTGAATATTAATAAATTAAGATCTTTAAACCGTCTAGAAAGAAATAAGAAATAACTGCCATGAGCTTGGGTGCAGATGATGTATTTACATACATTAGAGAAGTACCATTAACAGTAATTAATGGTGCTTTTACATCTCAAAATGCACTGCAATTGAGTGTCAATTTGTTTTGGAGGTGTCTGCAATCATAAAATAAATCTCATTCTAAATGGATACTTAGTAATATTTAATAATTCTAAACTCTGATGTGCTACTTAATGCTTTGGCAATAACACACTGTTTTATGAAGACAGTATTTTAAATTTAGAATTTTTATCGAACTTTATTAAAGCTAATGAGACTGCATTGCTTCCATTCTACCTTAACTTAGAATGTTTATAAAGGTCAGGAAGGCTAATTTAAAAATTTGTATTTTGGAAAAAGCAAATTTAGTCAGTTAATGACTATGCAATTAAAACATAATTCCACTACTTTCTAAAGGAGCCCACATTTAACGCTGTAGTATGTCTTCATGAGAGGTTTTAAAAATTAAAAGTTTAGGATCTATCACTGTTATGAAGCTGAATAGACACAAATGTACAGGGAATTTCATTAACTCCTGATTCCCTTCTTGACTTAGTCTGACTTTTGATTAGAACGAAAATACAGGGCATCTGTCAAGCTACAGTAAAGGATACATCAACTGAACTTCCAAAGAACTTAAAAGTAGAAAACGTATCTCCCCTAAGTTAATACATTCTGCAATATTTCACTGGTGACTTAAGTCCTATTTTGTTGAGAAAACTAAGAGTAAAAGAGAAAATATATTTGCTTTCAGGGTGTCAAGGCTACGTGGAATAGAAATTTGGAGCTAACCTACTTAAGCCTGTCTACAGCCTTGCTGTGAAGGAGACACATTGTAAAAGCATTTTGGGGGAATCCTGACATGAGTTAACAAGGTGTCATTTGTATGCCCCTTAAATGTCCCTAGACTGAGAGGTTCCCCAGCTCCCTTTTCTTCCAACCCACTTTATTGCCGCTAGGAACAACCGTTCAACCCTTTGATAGTAGATCTTCATAACAATTCCTCACAATAATTTTTGTGCAAAACTAAACTGAGTTTCTTTGTACTGTTCACAGTATGGCAAGAGAGTTTATAAGGCAATAATTCTAAATATAAAACAAAAAATGTTACATTTTACAAATTTAAGGAAATACGTAGGAGGAGTACTAAACACATTTGGCATGTTTAAAAATATACTTGGTGCTTGTCAGCTCTCAGAGAGTACAGACATATTGTTTGTATTATCAATAATAACAAGCAAATTGTGGAGAATTGATCACTAGAGTATCTGCCTTCCTCCTAATCACAACAGTAAATGCTTACATGCTGCGTATGTTTTGTGATTGGGCAAAAATCTGACACATGAATCCTGAGAAGACAAAGTTAGTCATTTGTATGTGTTCTTAAAGAATTCCACATCAAGAAACCATACTCCCCTCTGGACGTGAATACTTCCTTCTTTCCCACATAACAAAGAAAAGAGCATAAAGAGAAATTATTGGTATACCTGAGTAATTAAATACAGACATGCTGACTTCAGTAAGGCTCTCTCTCAGAGATAAGGATCCAGTGTAGAACTGCCTCCAGTGAAGTATCTACTCAAAAAATTCCAACTTCCACAACAGGATGTCTTATTTTTAAAATCAGTAAATTCACCAACCACACACCATTTTGTCATCTGACTTTTGATTTCTATTGTTTAGCAGTCCCTAATTCCAAAAGACAAATTCATAAGAATGCCTTAACACCTCATCTGCTCAAAGCTGGACAATACGATAATACCCAAACACAGGGAAGGTGAGTGGGGGGATGGGTGAAATAGGTGACGGGGATTAAGGAGCACACTTGTGATGAGTACCAGGTGTGGTATGGAAGTGTTCAATCTATATGTTGTACACCTGAAACTAAAATTACACTGTATGTAACTAAATGGAATTTAAATAAAAACTTTAAAAATAAGTCCTCAACATTTAAAATTCATTCTCAGTGATACAGAGGAATATGAGCTCCAGGAAGGACTGAATGCCATGCTTGGATTTTTGCCATCGAGGAAAATCTACTCTGGCTTATGTTGTATGACACTTATTTTTACTTTGAGGATATTTTAAAATTGACACTGGTGGGCACCTGGGTGGCTCAGTCAGTTAAGTGTCTGCTTTCGGCTCAGGTCGTGATCCCAGGGTCCCGAGATCAAGTCCCACGTCGGGCTCCCTCCTTGGTGGGGAGTCTGCTACTCCCTCTGACCCTCTGCCCCACTTGTGCTCACCTTCTCTCTCTCTCTCTCTCTCCCCCCCCCCAAAATAAATAAAATCTTTACAAAAAAATAATAAAAAATAAAGTTGACACTGGCTACAAGAATCATGGACCTATGCATCTGTAAAGTCAGGCAGTTTATAAAATAGCAGGGGCAAATATATTATGAGACATAGTATACTGTTGTTTTGTTCCCAGGGGAAGGGGCATTCTTCCAAGTACTCCACCATCAACCTACTCTTAGTGTCAGCTGAAACTGATCATGGTTCTGGACCAACATCATGACACAGCTGGTTTCCTGTCATGTTGATTCCTGGAGCTTATATGGTGGCTGTGCTCAGATTCTTAGGCAATAAAGGCCAATCCAGGTAGAGCAGATGGAGACACTGCTATTTTCAAGACACATGTAGGTCCAGCATATGGAGATTGTACATGGTCATACGATCATTACTAACGATGACAAGAGCTGCCATTTACTAAGGGAGTACTATGTGGTAAATACTATGCTTTAACATGTCACCTCACTGTATCCTTATAACACCATTCTGAGTTAAAAGTATTATTAGCAACACTGCTTCACAGATGACAAAACTAAGGCACAATAATTACCTTACCTGGGGCACCTGGCTGGCGCAGTCAGTTGGGTGGCCAACTCTTGGTTTCAGGGGTCAGAATTAAGCTCTGCTATGGCTCAGCACTCAGCAGGAGTCTCCTCAAGTTTCTTTACCCTCCTTCTCCCCCCCCCCCCCCGTTTCTCCCCCTGTTTGCATATGCACTCTCTCTGATATATAAATCTTTTAAAAAATTATAGTAATTACCTTGCCCAAGGTCATTGGGAGTTGAACCCGAATCCATGTTTACTAAACTCGTTCATCACCGCAGTGCCAGCTGTGTAAGGAGTCACACTTGAGTTAGTCTGAGCTCAAACTCTTACTATAACCTTGGGCAAGATACTTAACTTCACAAAGCTTCAGTTTCTTCATTGGTAATGTGTGGTTTATAACATTACCTACCTTTCCAGGCCTCTGAAAAATCACCTTAAACTTGGAAATACGCAAATGAGATTGCTGCGTTCCCTCAGTGTAGTGCTCCCACTGCCAGGGTTTGCTTTCTGTTTACAGGGCTGTTTTACAGTCCTGATGGGAGATAGTAACTTCTGTGAGCTATTATGGACCAGCAGGACACTATCCTGCTCTGTATCTAACCCAACAACCTATCAAATTGCATGTATATATAAAATCTCATATGATCTTTAGACTGACTTTAACATCTTACTAGGTCCCTCATCAATTAGTGAGCTAAATAAGATATTGAACCATATTTATTTTATATTTGTACAAGAGCCATTAATTTACCTTTCCACACATTGTTTTTTTTTTTTTAAACACTGGATTATTTTGAGAATTAAATGAGATAATACATATTGAATGTTGAGTATAGGACCTGTCACCTATAATTCAATAAATGTCACCCATTACATTATATCATTGCTATGAACATCACACTAATTATCACCATTATCATACCATTTAAAATTTTTAATGTTAGCAATTGTTTGTTTACTCGCGTTCAAATATTAACAAGGAAGAGTTAATCACTAGTTCTGAAAATAGTTCCAAATTCCACACTGCTACCCACAGCTGATACCACTTTAACATCTGGCCTTGAAAATGGTTATCTTGCAAATCACACGCTCAGCACAGGAATGGAGTTTTTAAGGGATCCACTTTGCACGCACAGAAGCATGTGCATCAGCTGGGCTGCCATCACGTCTGCTAAACAGGATTCATTAGAGTGATAATTGACAGTTGTTTCCCTTTCTAAGTGATTGCTCTGTAGTTCCATTATGTTCTGTCAAGGAAGTGCTAGTAATTAATTAACAATAAACACTAACTTTGCTAGCAGTGAAGGTTTGAAACCATTTATCTTGGGGGTGCAGAGATGTGGCAGGGAGAGAGGAAATCCACCTCCCAGGTGCATGAAACACACTGTAAGATGTTATTAAAGGGATGGATGGGGATGGATGGAGTCTGGGAAGATGAGAGACCACCAAGTCCACTTTTGAATTCCTTGGTATACTGAAAAAAATAAAGGAATAAAATCTCAAACCAATAGTCCCAAAAGTATAGTCTATTTTTTTTTTAGAAAGACTACTTTAAGCACCATGAAACAAAATCAGAATAATTAAGATATTCATAAGGTAATGGAAATGAACTTTTTTTTTTTTTTTTAATTTCAAAGTGAATGGCCAGTGAACGGTGAGGTAGGTTGACAGAGTCCTCTTTGCATTCCTACCAGAACATTTCTGTAACTCTCCTCTTTTAGAAATAAAATCTAAAGTCTAAATTGAGGCTTTTTGTGAAAATGCAGCTTGAGGCCAAGGGATGAGCCCTCTCCCCTTACTCCTGAGACTCTGAGATCTGATTTTTCAGTAAATCATCTGATATTCTATGCCTCAGTTGCTGGTCTCCTTTCCTGTCTTTTTTTTTTTTTTTTTTTTTCTTTCCCCTTTCATGATAGAGCCATTAGGGGGCTCTTTCTTTTTCTTTTTTTTTTTAAAGATTTTATTTATTTATTCGACAGAGATAGAGACAGCCAGCGAGAGAGGGAACACAAGCAGGGGGAGTGGGAGAGGAAGAAGCAGGCTCATAGCGGAAGAGCCCAATGTGGGGCTCAATCCCATAACGCTGGGATCACGCCCTGAGCCGAAGGCAGACGCTTAACCGCTGTGCCACTCAGGCGCCCCAGGGGGCTCTTTCTATAGATCCTGGGAGACACATCCCTACTGCTCTCCACCTTCTTCCATCAGCTCAAGCTGCCCCTAAAGCCACAATGGTCTCTTGGTCTCCCACATTCCTACCATGCGTTACTTACTATAATTTTTTTGAATGTACTTAATCACATAAGCTTTTAGTTGGCTTCACATTCAAGTGTCTCACCTCATCAATAAGACTGCAACTCTTTGAGGACAAGGGCATGTCTTCAAAGATAATTAACAATTACAGAATGCCACTGCTTTGGAATCTGGTCATGCAGGCACTTGGTAGAGCAGATAGGCAAGCAACACCTTTGTTTACTCTCCCAGCATTCCCCTGCCATGGGAAAAGACCATAATTTTTAAATTTTTTAGGTGTTTTGTGGGTAAAGCCCAAAACCTATACTTAAAGTCTCTAGACTCCCTGATATGTCCAAACATCTATTAGTATCTGAGTCCCTATTCTACAGTGGTTTTTAAAAGAGGGTCCTGAAGTAGTCTGCAAAATCTAAAAAAGAGTGATGTTCTCTCAAACAGATTGGTGCTCAAAGATGTAAGGATTTAGTTAACTCAGACAAGAACTGGGTAGAAGTCAGAGTCAGCTACAGGCCAAGTGAGAAAGACAAATGGAACCAAAGGAGCCAGTTAATCAATAATACATTTGGGCACTGGATCAGGAGTATGTAGATGGAAGGGGCAAAGACCAAAATGTCCCAGGGACAAGGGTAGGAGCAGGAGGGACTTCAGGTCCCTCCTGTCAGCTCCTGAGAGAGCTAAGAGTTCTTTGAAAACTAGAGAATATTGGAGCTTCCGGTTCCACCGAACTTGGCCTTCCATGAGCACAACCTCCAAGGCAAAACCACTCTAAGCATCCTTGAAACACATAGGAACACAATTAAATAGAAAAAAATTAATTTGGAATTAATTTCAAACTTATTCACGAGCCCCAAGAACAAAAAAAAAGTACCGGGAACACCTGTGCACACCCCCAGATTCACTTGTATTTTCTCCACCTGCTTATCATTTGCACTCTCTCATTCTCCTTATACACATTATTAATTTCCTGCCCTTATTTTAAAATAAATTGCATTCAATATCTATTTCTTTAGAAAAAGATATTCTGGAGGTGGTCTAAGATGGTAGCACAGGAAGACCCCAAACTCTTCTCTTCCCAGAGCCACATTGAATCTCCAACTGTATATACAGGAATCTCCCCTGAAGAACTGAGGGCTGAATGAACACCTTCCACAGGAGAGAAAGGCAGGACAGTCAGAGATGTGGTAATGGAAAGAACCCCACCTGGGACCTTATGACCTAAAGTAGGGATGTCTCTGAGGGGCCTATATGCAGACTCACCTGCCCTGGGCACAGAAAAAAATCAATCGGTGGGTTAAAAGGCAGCTAGACTAGAGGTGAAGAAAACCCATTTACTATCCCTACAGTGTCCAAAGATGGGGGGAGCTGCTGGAACTCTCTCCTGGGTCATAGGGACTGGTGAGTGCCACTGTTTACATTCCTCTCCACCTTGGCAGTATAGAGGAGGGTCTAGGCACTCTTGCTGGCCTCCTAGGACCACGAGGTCTAGGCACTCTTGCTAGCCCCTAGCCCACTCCAGCTCCAACCATCCTTCCAAGGTGACATGGAGCACCCTAACACCCCTGGCCCATGCCTTCTCCCTCCAGCTCTGGCCATCCCATCAGACTTAATGATTTCACTTATACGTGGAATCTAAAAACAAAATCAAACTGAAACAGACTGGTATATACAGGGTAAATGGATACTGGTTACCAGAGGGGAAGGGTTGGTGGGGGGGCGGGGCAGGCAATATACCTGAAGGGGATTAAGATGTACAAACTTCCACTTATAAAATAAGTAAGTCATAGGGATGTAATGTGCAGCAAAGAGAATATAGTCAATAATATTTTAATAACTGTATGGTGGCACATGGTAACTACACTTATCATGGGGATCATTTTGTAAGGTATGTAAGACATTCTATGTCAATTATACTTAAAAAACAAAAAGATACTCTGTCGTCACCACATAGTATCTAACTTCAATAAATGTAACATTTGTCCAGTATTTTATCTAATCTACCATCTTCTGTTCTCCAATTTTATCAATTAACCCAATGATGTCCCTGATGGCATTTCTCCCTCCAGTTTAAGATCCAGTGTAAGAGGAAATAATCAACAAAACTAAAAGGCAACCTATAGAATGGGAGAAGATATTTGCAAATGACATATCTGATAAAGGATAAGTATCCAAACTATATAATGAACTTATAAAATGCAACACTTAAAAAGCAAATACTCCAATTAAAAAATGGGCAAAAGACATGAACAGACAAACCATAAGAGACTCTTAACCATAGGAAACAAACTGAGGGTTGCCGAAAGGGAGGGGTGTGGGCAGATGGGGTAACTGGGTGCTGGACCCTAAGAAGGGCACGTGATATAATAAGCAGTGAGTATTATATAAGACTGATGAGTTACTGACCTCTACCTCTGAAATCAATAATACATTATATGTTAACTAATTGAATTTAAATTTTAAAAATTTGGGGGGTAAAAAAGAATGTGCATACGTGTGTATAAATGTATGATACCTATGCACATGTGTTATGATAACAATATGTTGAAGGCCAACATAACTAGTGGATAGGTAGGAGGAAACAAATTGGAGGAAACAAAATGCAGTCTTTTGGTGGCTATTAAAGCAATAAATAAAAATTTTTTCTTAAGTGATAGAAACACTTGAGATGGATACATGCAAATGTATCCTCCATCTTCCTGGCTGACTGTCGTGGAATTGAGTTACTATACGCACTCTTCAGCATGAGTTCCTGACCACAGTTTCCCTGACAACCCACTTTAGATAGGTAAAAGGAGTGAGAAATGTTTTAAGCCACACACAAAAAGACATGAACAGACATTTCTCCAAAGAAGACATACAGATGGCCAACAGACACATGAAAAGATGCTCATCATCACTCATCATCAGAGAAATACAGATCAAAACCGGGATGAGATACCACCTCCCACCTGTCAGAATGGCCAAAGCGCAAAACACAAGAAACAAAAGGTGTTGGGGAGCATGTGGAGAAAAGGAATCCTCATGCACTCTTGGTAGGAATGCAAACTGGTGCATCCATTGTGGAAGACAGTATGGAGGTCCCTCAAAAAGTTAAAAATAGAACTACCCAGCAACTGCACTACAGGGTATTTACCAAAAGAATACAAGAACACAAATTCAAAAGGATACATGCACCTCTGTGTTTACAGTAGCATTATTTACAGTAGCAAAGATATGGAAACAGCCATGTGCCTATCAACTGATGAATGGACAAAGAAGAAGTGGGGTGTGTGCGTGTATGTGTGTGTATGTATACACACACACACTGGAATATTCAACGATAAAAAAGAATGACATTTTGCCATTTGCAACAACATGGATGGAGGTAGAGAGTATAATGCTAAGTGCAATAAGTCAGAAAAGGCAAATTTCACCCTTATGTGGAATTTAAGAAACAAGACAAATAAGCAAAGGAAAACAAATTTCCGAAAGAGACAGACAAATCAAGAAACAGACTCTTAATTATAAAGAACAAACTGCTGGTTAGCAGAGGGGAGGTAGGTGGGGGGGATGAATTACACGGATGATGGGGATGAAGGAGGGCACTTGTGATGAGCACCAGGGGATGTAGGGAAGTGCTGAATCACTGTATTTGTACACCTGAAACTACTAATATTGCATGTTAATGAGAAGAAAAATTTTTTAAAAATGTAAAAAGAAAAAAAAGATCCAGTATAAGAGCTTATTTAGTGTCCGTATCTCCTTAGTATCCTTTAATCTCCAACATCTGTCTTTTGAGTTTTTCTGTATAACAATGCATTTCCATCTTCACTCCCACCCCCCACCCACATGCTTGTTTTTAAATAGAACTAGTCCTTATTTGGGTGCATTTCAGTGATTAGGTTCATGTTATGTATTTCTGCCCAAACACCATATTTTTTTTTTAAAGATTTTATTTATTTATTTGACAGAGATAGAGACAGCCAGCAAGAGAGGAAACACAAGCAGGGGGAGTGGGAGAGGAAGAAGCAGGCTCATAGCACAGGAGCCTGATGTGGGGCTCGATCCCATAACGCCGGGATCATGCCCTGAGCCAAAGGCAGACGCTTAACCTCTGTGCCACCCAGGCGCCCCCTGCCCAAACACCATATTGATCGAGTCTTGGCCTTCCCAGAACATCACTCTGGGAGGCACACAATATCCATTGCTCCTCATCGGTAAAGTCAATTCTGATCCCTGGTCAAGGTCTGGCAGGTTTCTCCACCATACAGGTACCACTTTTTGTAAAGAGAAGACTGCTTGATATTCTCGTTGTGTATTAGACAGGAAAAAGTTAGCTCATCATGTTTTCGCTACATACTGACAAAGTATGCACATTTTTAAAAGCTTACAGTGTGTTTTGTTTGCTTTAAATAATAACACATGTTTAGGATCTGCACGCAATTTTTTACTTCCTGTTGTCTACCACTCCGGGAGGTGAGCTTTTGTTATGCAAAAGCTGTGGTGTGGGAGCCATCATTGTCTGTGTTCCGCAGACCCTCTCAATGAAACAACACAACACATACAATAACCAACCAACAAGCCCTTTTTTTTTTTTTAATTTATTTATTTGACAGAGAGAGACAGCCAGTGAGAGAAGGAACACAAGCAGGAGGAGTGGGAGAGAAAGAAGCAGGCTCCCAGCAGAGGAGCCCGATGTGGGGCTCGATCCCAGGCATCTGGGATCACGCCCTGAGCCGAAGGCAGATGCTTAACGACTGAGCCACCCAGGTGCCCCAACAAGCCCTTTCTTAAATGCGGTCCTGGGGTGGATTTTCACATTTCAAAGAGCATCTCAGGCTGTTCAAGCTGACAGACATTTGAAATCAATTGGCCCAACCCACTCGTTTTTTACAGTGGAGAAAACCAAGGCCTAGGGAGGAAAAAATGACTTGCCCAAGGTCACATAAGCACAACACTTTTTTACAAACAATTATAAAATCAATTCAGAGAGCCATGACTGCTGAGTTTAAAATTGAAATACAATAAAAAATATCTGAGTGCTTAGCATATAGCAAGGATAAATATTGCTCGGTGAAACTTTTGTTTTAATTACAAGTGTTTATGAGTGTGTATGCTCCCCTCTACTGGGTAATGACATAAAATATATTTCTTACTGAAGGTCATGGTTAAAAACCATCAGAACCTAGGTCTGTCAACTCAAAAACCAGTGGTCATTCTATTAGAAAGGTGCTGCTTATACTTTAGTGTGAAAACAAAGGTTGAGGGGCGCCTGAGTGGCTCAGTTGGTTAAACGTTCGCCTTCAGCTCAGGTCATAATCCCAGGGTCCTGGGATCAAGCCCCACATCAGGCTCCCTGCTCAGTGGGGAGTCTGTTTCTCCCTCCCCCACTCACCTTGCTTGTGCGTGCTCACTCGCATGCACCACCCCCACCCCGTGAAATAAATAAATAAAATCTTAAAAAAAAACAAACAAAACAAAAACAAGGGTTGGAATGCAGTTTCTGATTCAACAGGTCTGGGATGGGATCTGAGATTGCACTTTTTTTTTTTTTTAAGATTTTATTTATTTATTTGACAGAGAGAGAGACACAGCCAGTAAGAGAGGGAACACAAGCAGGGGGAGTGGGAGAGGAAGAAGCAGGCTCCCAGTGGAACAGGGAGCCTGATGTGGGGCTCAATCCCAGGACCCCAGGATCACACCCTGAGCTGAAGGCAGACGCTTAATGACTGAGCCACCCAGGTGCCCCTGAGATTGCACTTTTTGAACAAGCTTGTGCGAGTTAAACTGTGGGCATCTTTGAGAGCCTGATTCAAAGACTGTACATTAAGGACCTAGTTTACTGGGAAGGATATCGACATAAAATACACATCAAATATATATTTGTTTTCATTTGTTAACAATTTGATATGAACTAATTCTTGAAAATGTTTCAATTAAAGCAAACAAGCAAACCAAAACGTTCCACAGAGAATCAGCTCAAGTCATAGCAGGAAAAAAAAAAAAAGTGCTAACGGTGATAGTTATTAGAACATTGGGATTTCCTGGTATTCATGAAATGCCACCCAAGGCACCCTACCGATAATCATGCACATTGGGATTCTTTCCCCCAAATTACAGAGGAGCAACCAGATTCAAACATCTTACTTTGCCCACGGTCATACTGCTTGTGAGTAGAGGGCCAAAAACTAGAATCCAGCTGATTCCTAAGATCATGCTTCTATCATACTCACTGACTCACACATGTAGATTACTCACACCCACACACAGGCTTTAGCTATTCCATTTATATAAATACATAAGTAGATACGTACATTGACACCTCCCTTAAATGCCATTTTTACAAACAGCCTACAATAGTCATGAGTCAGGGATCAGCGAGAGAGAACTAATGTGTCAAAAGCGAACTCTCTAGAACTATGTGCCTTCCAAGGTGGCTGAAGCAACATTCATATTGTATTAATTAATAGGATCTGTTAAAAACAGTCACATTAGATTAGGGAGACCGAGTGTGAAGGCTGATGGGAACGAGTGTGAGAGGCCAAGAGTGGGTACTACAAGCGAGATTCCATCATCTGTGTCTCAGACTTCATGGGGTATATTTAGTTCAAACCCCGGTACTTTATACAAATAGGTTGTCACATAAAGTGCAAACAACTCTCTTTTGACAAAGTGATACTGCCACAGTACTGGGTTGACGGCTTTATATACTGCAAAGCTCTTTAAGTGACAAATGAAAGCAGCGACTTGAAATTATGGTGATATGGAATTACTGCATAAATCCTTTCTGGTTCTCAGGGGGAGCAAAAGGATAGCGTTTTGCAATTAATTAAAAAGAAAATCTGAGAGGACGAGGTTAGATCTTTCTAGTCTTGACTCTGTAAAACAGACTTTGAAGTTACTGGCACAAAATTGGGAAATGGCCCTGAAAACTTCTTCAAATGAGATGTACCATGTTGTTTAAAGATCTGGCTGAAGTGCTGCTCTTGACCCAGATTATGCCAGGCACGGGTGCAGTAATTATCTTTGCTAGAGACATTCGGTGCACTGATGTGGAGACCTTTTGATATGTTTGATAATGTGGCTTTCTGTGTACACACACTGCTTGTCCAAGCTGTCTCCATCAGTGGCACGTTCGAAGGAAGCCCAATGGTTTAAAAGGCTCTGCTTTCTTGCCAGCTTCATTTAGCTTGAATAAACATCTCCAGTCAATCGTACATAAAACCTTCCTGATAAATTCAGTTGACCTTCTCTCATCAACTAATAAAGATTTTTACAAAGAGGTCTGTTGGGCAACATATTTCCGATAGATGATTAATAAGAGATATGGGATTTCTTTTTTTAAAAAATCACACTTTGACTATAAGAGGGCAAATTCATTATCCATACATCAAAAGAACCAAAGGATTTCAGTTGTATCAAAAGCTTTATCTGACTTCACTCTGACAGTTAAGTATAGGCTGTAAATGATTAAATAAAAGTCTAAGTTCACCCAAGCCTGGAGAAAAAAAAAAAAAAAAGTCAAAAACTCAAAGCCCAGAAACTTGAAATAAAATAAGAAAAAAAATCACAGAATTTTCAACCTCAAAAAGAAAGAGAAGATACATTATCTATTGGAAATGGATTTCAGATGGAGGGTTTCTTTGGTTGTTTGTGATTTTCAGAACTAGAATCACATTTTACGATACCCTCCAAAGAAGAAAGTTTTGAGAGTACTGCTACTGATTTTTTCTTTAAAAAAAGTTTTAATTCACACACACACACACACACACACACAATATAACAAAACACAGATGGCTACAACATCTTTAATAACCCTTCCACTGAGAGATGGGGTCTGGGTCCCTCTCTCCTCGAGTCTGGTGAGCTAAGTACTTTTTTTAAAAAGATTATTTACTTGTTTATTTGAGAGTGAGAGAGAAAGAGCACGCACAAGCATGAGTAGGAAGAGGGGCAGAGGAAGAAGCAGGCTTCCCGCTGAGCAGGGAGTCCAACATGGGGCTCAATCCCAGGACCCCAGGATCATGACCTGAGCTGAAGGGAGACGCTTACTGACTGAGCCACCCAGGTGCCCCTCAGTAAGTATTTTTACCAACAGAATTCTGTAGAACCTACTATGCCCAGGTCTTAAGAAATTGGAGTTTCCACCTACTCTCTTAAAACACTTGCTCCTAAAGCCATGATTTCTCTAAGGTAAGAAATCTGACTACCTAGAAACAATTTACGAGGAAACCCAAGCGAGCCATGTGTGGAAGGAGAGAGACGTTCAACCCACTTCTAGTCATCTGAGTCAACTAAGCTGAGGCTCCAGACATTATTGAACTGAGATAAGCCAGTCTTCCCTGCAATGCCCTGTGTGAGTCTCTGACCCACAACCACCTGAGATCTAATAATGACAAATTGTTTCTAGCTGTTATGTTTTTGAGTGGTTTATTACACAATAAGTACTCCGAATATATAAATGGGATAATCTTAAGTGTACCACACTCTGCATTTTTGCATATGTATACACATATATAACCACAGCACACAAAACACACACACACATACACAGAGGCAGCTACCACTATTCTACCTGCTATCATCATAGGTCAGTTTTGCCAATTC
Organism: Ursus americanus; assembly: GCF_024610735.1. Lineage (NCBI taxonomy): Eukaryota > Metazoa > Chordata > Mammalia > Carnivora > Ursidae > Ursus > Ursus americanus. Next base: position 30,053,035 of record NC_142140.1, on the reverse strand, counting down.
CTGAGTTTTATAATAGTGTGCATCACACAGCATGTACTCTTTAATATCTAGCTGCTTCCACTCAACTATCACTGCGATTCATTAATGTTGCTGCACAAGTCAGTAGATGGTATATATTTATTGCTGTGAAGGATCCATTTTATGTCTATTACATTAAGTCATTAGTTAATGGGCATTTGGGTTGCTTCTAGCTTGGGGCTTTAATAAGTAAAGCTCTCAGGAACATTCTTATACAGTCTGCTGGTGGATAAATGCACTCATTGCTCTTGGGCATAAACCTAAGAGTGGGGTTGCTGGATCACAGGAGAGGGCATGTGTTGACCCAAACATGAGCTCAGATTCTGGCTACTTATGGAACTGTTCTCAGGGTTATGTCGCACATAGGTTTCTCTCCATATATATCTAACAAATACTGAGAAACAATCATGCCAAGCATTAAATTAAGCTATTTATGATTTGTCCTTCCATATTTGACCTTTCCTGACTAACTGCACAATAGTATTGTTCTTGACAATGCCTAGTGTCATGAAAATGACACTGTTCTGGAAAAATCCTATCAGGCAAAGTCAACCTCTAAAATAGTACTGTAATAAATATGCAGAAATGTCACTTTTTGCATTAGCCCAAAGGTTTTGTATAGCTTAAGGATATGTGCAGTAAGCTAACTATAAAAATAGAAACTTGACAGTGGGGATGTATGTGTGTGTCAAAATAATATTACTCTTTCTGGGAGTATGGCAGAAAAAATGACACTACATCCACCAGCATGATTTTTATAGATCTGCCTCTTTGCCAGATGTCACCTTTTATAAACTGCTTTATAAAAACATGACAGTGTAAGTGCAATAGTGTGTTTATTGCTTGATAAACTTTAGTAATAAACTTAGGATTGGTTGAAAATTAAAGCCTTAGAGCCTATTCATTAAGCATTTAGGACAAGTGAATAAGCAAAAAACACAAACTATTAAATGTTCAATGTATGCAGATCAAGCTACTGGCAGCAAGCACTATTTCTCCGTTGGTACGTCTTCTGGAAATATCTGCCAGTTTCCTTGTCATTGAGCTAAATGCATTACAGCCACATCTAAAGGATGTCGTTTGCATTGCTACAAATTTGAGTGAAATCCAGAAGCTCACAATTGCCACAGGCTCACTGAGTGAGAATAAGCCTTTTTCAAAAGTGTACTGTAATTTAGCACAGCATAGTTACATATGGCAAGCAGTGGTTCCAACAACTATTTTTCTGGAAAGACTTGAAAGGACTTTAAGGAATGTCTTAAGATAATTTCATAGCACACAGTCACTACTGTCATTATTGATGGACTGCCTTACATATAGCAATGTTTCTTGAAGTATAGCCTGAAGGTTTGTGGATTATCCGTAGTGCTTGCAAAAAGTAGGGGTTCCAGAGTCCACTCTTAATTGATTAAAACAAAATCTCTGGGGGAAGGGGCCCAAGAACTAATATTTTATTATGTAACTCTGAATGATTCTTATTCACAATGAAATCTGTAGACCAGCTGTACAGGAATCTAATAATAATAAATTTCAGGGCAAAGTATATTGCCCAGCAGTGTGCCAATTTTAAGTGGATAATGTATAATCTTATATCCTAGGGTTCAATTTGTTACTGAACTTTGTATTTAAGAAAACCAAATAATCGATACAGATTTTATTTTTATTTATTTTTTTTTTTGGTTACAGGTATGAATGAAGACCCACAAAACAAAGTCTAGTTAAGGACTTTTAAAAATCAATCCCCATAACAAATGCATACACAACTAAACTTTCCTGAGGATTCTATTTAACGTGGGGCTGACATTTGTAATCTTTGTAACTGATAAACTGAAAAACAGCAATTATCAGAGTGAAGCAATCCCTTTACCTGATTGCCTGTTAGAAATCCTCTACTGCTCATTAGATTTTTCTACTGCTCACTATTCTCAATGAATCCCATCCACACTCAAATGTCATGGAATATTGCAGTAGTTAACTATCACAAAGCTACCAACATGCAGTTTGCGTGGGGTGAAAACTCATAAAAACGCCAATTAATATATCAAAATAATGATATGCTCTCATTAACAAATTAGTGTACCAATGTGACAACTAATACCTAGGAGAAACTGTCAAAGTCTCCTGGGTGCTATAGGAACATTTGTACTGAGAATTACCAGTCCAAGATTCCATTTCAGGCAACTAAAAAATCTTATCAAGTCATGGGGTGCCTGGGTGGCTCCTTTGATTAAGCATCTGACTCCTGATTTCGGCTCAGGTCATGATCTCAGGGTCATTAGATAAAGCCCTGTGTTAGGCCTCAGGCTGAGCAAGGAATCTGCTTGTCCCTTTCCCTCTGCTCTGTACTCCCACCCCTCATTCATTCTCGCACGTGCGCAGATGCTCTCTCTCTAAAATAAATAAATATAAATAAATAAATACATAAAATCATAAAAAAAAAGCTTAACAAGTCATGTTACAATGCAGTGATAAAGCAATGTAGGATTTTTGGGACATGAAACACATTGAAAATAAGCTCCCTTCCCACCCCCAACCCCCCCAGTCACAATAAGGACAAAGAGTGCAGGCAGTTTTCCTTGTAAGTTAAAGGAAAGAACTTGCAAAAACAAAGTCAGGTTCAATTCTGGGTAGTTTTATTTCCCTTCTCTGAAAGAAATAGCACTGAACCAAGATTGAAATAGAAATCAGAAAAAGTATGGGGAAAGTTGCAGAGAAAGGTATAGAGACAGGAGAAGGAAATGTTCCTTCTCTGAAATAATTAAGTTGTTTTTGTTTTGTTTTGTTTTGTTGTGAAACACCTTAAGGAAACAGAGAAATAGGTTAAGCTAATTCTATCCAAGTCCCTGGTCCTCTGAGCCTTGTCACTGCACGTACATCACATCAGAAGGGCCAAGACCACAATTATGGGCACCCTGACCATGTGATGGGAAGAGCATGAGACTCCCGGTCATACAGCTGTTGACTTGTTTGACTTCAGGGCCCATTAACTGACATTTTCAAAGTTTATGAATCTCTGTATTAATTTCCTATCACTCTTGTAACAAGTTACTATAACCTTATTGCCTAAAATAATGCAGATTTATCCTCTTATAGTTTTGGAGACCAGAAGTCTGAAGTCTGTTTCAATGAGCTAACGTCAAGGCGTCGGCCAAGCTGGTTCCTCCTGGAGGCTCTAAAGGGAGAAATGTGTCTCCGTGTCTTTTTCAGCTTTTAGTGGCTGCCTGTATTCCTCGGTTTGTGTCCCCTTCCCCAATCTGCAAAGGGCACCGCTCCAATCTCCGCTCGCTGTCACATTGCCTTCTTTCTGGTGCCGACTCCTCCTGCCTCCCTCTTACCAAAACCATTGTGATTACTTTGCATCCACCCAAATAATCCAGGATAATTTCCCCATCTCAAGATTCTTAATTTAATCACATCTGCAAAGATCTTTTGCCCCACAAGGTAACAGGAATTAGGACAGCTTTCTAGAAATTAGGATGTAGACACATCTGGGGACCACCCTTCAGCCTACTACAATCTCTCCAAGTTTTCTTTCTAAAACTAATTCATTCATGTGCTTATTTACCCATTTACCCACCAACCCACTCACCCCCTTCACTCTACAGGAGTTGGCTGGGGGTTCCCAACCACTATGGCAGAGCAAACTGGTATGCTATGAATCTCCAAAGGTTGTGCTGACAAATTCTGATCAATATGTACAATTGATTTTTGCTGCAACTGAGTATACATTCTGACAAGGTGATGTTTCTCGGGGCTGGGGGGAGGAGACACTGAGCAGAGTGGGTAATGGAGTAGTATATAGATTGGGATAACTAGCTGCCAGTAAAAGGGCAGTCAGTGCTTCACATTAAAGTGGTACTAGAGAAATGTATCTGATTTTCTGGAACGTGCAGAACTGGATTTACAGGAAGATACAGGAACTTGTCTTGTGAATGTACAGAAGACCATGGCAAGGACAGCAAATGGCCCCACCTGAAATGCAACACACCACAGTGAGACTGAATGAATAAAGTGGTAATGGTGAGAAGCTTCTAGAGAGGCTGTGCAAAGCTGTTTCTGCTAATGATTGCACTGTAATTATCAGAAATTGTTTTGGGTTGCTGACTTTTGGTCTTTTCATGCCAGGATGGACCCCTAGTCCTGGGGATGGAGTCACCTTCCTATAATCCTGTGAGGAAGGGGTGGACACCTACATAAAGTAAGATTCTGTTAGGAAGGAATTAGGGAAGCTTTCAGGTGATTCACTAAGAAGGTACACCATAGCATCTTTCCCATAAAAACATAGGCTCTGGGAGCTCTTCTGATAACTCGGTTTCAAGGTGCTCCACAGGTTGACAACTTACGTCTCAATTTCTCCCGCACAAGGTCTCTCTAAAGTGACTTTTTTTTTTTTTTAAGATTTTTTTATTTATTCATTTGACAGAGATAGAGACAGCCAGCAAGAGAGGGAACACAAGCAGGGGGAGTGGGAGAGGAAGAAGCAGGCTTCCAGCGGAGGAGCCTGATGTGGGGCTCGATCCCAGAACTCTGGGATCATGCCCTGAGCCGAAGGCAGCTGCTTAACGACTGAGCCACCCAGGAGCCCCTAAGTGACTTTCTGTATACACCCTCCCCCAGTCCATATTTTAAGTTAAACCACTTAAAATCAACTTTTCAAATTCAGTTAAAAATCGTCCAGCCGCTTTTCATATTTTTATGTTGTTTAGATGAAAACAATTAAACTTTAAGTTTGCCCTTAATTTTAATTTTGTTTATCCTTGTATAAAATTCCAGAAGCAAGCATGTTCACTAAAGGCAAAGAAAGGCTGGCGGTGAAAGGGAGTCGGGGAGACAGTGGCAGTGTTAGTATGACTGGGTGGGGGGTTAAGAAAATATTTTCAGGACAAAACCTTAAAATAAGATTTGAGTGCCACAAATTACAAATAAATTCAGAGGAAGCAACAACAAGTGACAAAAATGGTTAACTGGAGAGAAAAAAATTTTTTTTTCTAGAATTTTCATCAGGGCATAAATAGTCTCCAGTAATGACGTGTTTTAACAGGTACACACAAAAAAACCTGATGCTTTTTACTCTGATTTAAATTCAAATGTTAAACCTTGTCCAATCACTATAATGGGAATAATGGCTATATATTCTGAATGGTACATTTGAAATAGGTGGCAATTATCTTCTGGGTATCTATTTCAGACATTCATATAAATCTTAAAACAAAACAAAAAAAAAAGACAAAGTTACTGACCTAAACACATCCAATCAAATAAAAAGAAATATACATTTTTATAAATCTTGTGCTATAAATTTGAAATTACAAGTAACATAAAAGGAAAGATGATAATTATAATTAGGGAGATATAAATTTGAAATAGAGGAACATAATAATATTTTAATCTTTATGATAATTCTTCAAAATTGCCTATAGTTTTATATTAGCAAATATTACCTCAAGGACTCAACTGAAACCCAAATCATAATGATCACCCATTTAACTCATTTATTAAATAAAACGTGTTCAATTATACACTAGGTCTAATGATACGGCCGGAATTAAGGCAGAGCTATAAAGTTCAGTGAAAATTGGGGAAAATTAGTAAAGGTCATTTACTTGTTTCCTGTGTGATCAGGGGAACCCAACACATGCTTGGTTCTCTCCTTTTCGCAGGCTCAGGGCTTCCCCAAACTAAAAATAAGAGTTACTGTATCATTTGCTATTGTGGTACTCTCCTTGCAAAGGATGGACAGCCAATATCTCATTTAATTCTTACAGCAATTTGAAAGAGAGGTTTCACAATCCCCACTTTAGAGATGAGGAATCAAGCCGTGACAGATCCATTAACTTGGCCAAGAGTATACAACTAGTAAGTGACAGAAGAACTCCCAAGCCTACAGGGAAATTGCTAGAATCCAAGGACTTCCTATAGATAAAAGGAATCCATCTAAACGCTGATTGCACATCCACAGAATTTTTTAGAAACATACTTGTCAAAACACAGTCCACAGAAATACTGTGGCCCCAACAGCTTTCTTTAATTACACATTTCCAGATAATGATGATGCCTCCTAGTCTCTACATTGCGAGAGATCTTGGAGTAGAGTAAGACTGAAATTCCTGTGTTTTTTATGTTGTTTTGTTTTGGTGTTTTGTTTTGTGTTCCATGACAGGACTTCACACTAGTATTTTAAGTACTAAAACCAGTGGCATGCCTACAATGTTAAAGGTGCATTCACACATGTTACTGCGTGTGACATTACATTCACTTGGCAAGAGTGACAGGGAAAGAGTGGTTATTATACTCACTTAAGGTTTTCACCAACAGGCACAAAGGAAGCCCCAACTTCCTGAAACTTGGAGGCAACTCAGACATGCTATTACCCAATCCTTGTGTTTGATTAACAAGCGGTTAAGGTCCAGAGAGGTACACTGCCTTTTCCAAGATCACTCAGCTAGAAAACAAGGGTGCTAATGGGAATCTGGCTCCCACGGTTCCAGATGCAATGCATTACTTCTGCCACCCCACTTGGCCTGCCTCCAGCGTTCTTAACTGATGGCCAGCCATGTTTTACCTTTATCTTCACTTTACCAATCACACGGATAATAAAAGAGAATGAGAATTTTGGAGCCTAAAGATTCCCACTGGGTAATTTTGAGTACTTCTGAAGGCAAGATACAGGTTATCTTGCTAGAGAGACTTCGTAAGTCCCAGAAGATGCAGAAAATGAAGCTCAGAGAGGTTACGTGATTTGCCCCAGGTCACACTGCAGGCTGGAAACAAGGCCTGAACCCTGAGGTCCCCAAACTCCACCTGGGAGGCTGCGCTCCCTTGGAGTAGTTCCCCACCCACAGTCAAGTACATAGTTCTGGTCTCATTCTGTGCTTCCTGTGCTATCATTGGCCATCTATTTTCTTTACATCTGCTCAGTTTATCCTTAAATGACTTTGATTTAAATGGAAATGTTCTCTCTCCACCATAACTAGAAAACCAGTATCATCTCCCAGAGACAGACAGTTAACCCTGTTAACTTTGAAACAAAGGAGATGTTAAACTCTGCTGGAAGGGATCCCTGCCTGAGGCTCGGAGCCTGGGGCCTGTGCACAGCTCAGTTAAAAGGAAGTTTAGTAAGCCTTAGAAAACTTCCCCTTGGCTAATGAGAAGGGCTTAAAGACAGGTAGAGAAGAACTTCCCAAACTTGCCAGAAATGCCCCTTAGAAGAGTGGTTTCCAAGCTTGCTTTGAGACATAGAACCCTTTGTTCAGATAAAATCTAACAACGACAATGCTGCTGCTGACAATAGTTATCTGTATCAGGATACTCAGGCATCCAAATACTGCTCGCTATTTACAAACATGAAATCATTCAGTCTTCCTAACAAACCTGTGATGCCCAGAGAGGCTAAGTGACGTGGCCCAAAGTCTCACTGCTACTGAGGGAAGACCTGGGATTGGATCCCTGGAGGGTTCCTGCTCCTAGTGAGGACCCAGACAGCCTCCCAGAATCTCAGTGACCAGCAGTCAACAACACAGCTGCTCTAGGTGAAAGAGGATAAAGGAGGGGCACCTGGTGGCTCAGTTGTTAAACGTCTGCCATTGGCTCAGCGCCTGATACCAGGGTTCTGGGATTGAGCCGCGCATCAGGCTCCTCCGCCGGGAGCCTGCTTCTTCCTCTTCCACTCCCCCTGCTTGTGTTCCCTCTCTCGCTGGCTGTCTCTCTCTGTCAAATAAATAAATAAAAACTTAAAAAAAAAGGGGGGATTAAGGGGCTGAAAATTGCCTCTTACCCCTTCCCAAAGAGGCTCTGCTAAACACAGTTAGAAATGAATGGCAAAGGAAGGGCAAATGGGTCCACTCTATGGCTTGATTTGATTCCTCGATGATAATTCATACTTTACTTCTAACCTTTGTGCTTCAAGGTTATCACTTTTAACCCTGGCTAATGACAACTTGCTGCACTCTTGTCTTTATTCATAAACATGGGTTACCGTGCCAGTACCTCAACACATTAGAAATCCCCTGGAGAGCAAGGTTTTCCCCTTTTTCTTTGAATACAAGGCATCAGTGAAGCGCATTTGACGATAGCGAGCATTTTAGGTATTTATGAATTCACATCATATCAAGGTCACTGGACTGTTCCCACTGTGTTACGTATATCCCCCTGATTCTTATTCTTAATACTTGACAAAGAATACACCACAGTTTATATCCAGAGTGAAATAGCAAACTGTCTTTTTTCATATTATTCATATATGTATTTTCATAGATGATTAAAGAAAGAAAAACACACTCTGGACATGTAGATAGATGAAGGTATATTGCATATTTTATAATTATTTTTAATTGCATTCTGTTAAGTGGCCAGAGAGGGTTTTTAGAGGGCAAAGATGTTTCCAAATTAAATTATTATTAAACCCCTTAAGCCTCATATTCGGTTTAGACTGTCACTAGAAATGTTTGATAAATTAAATAACATGCAGTGTATACGCATTAGATGTAGTTTAATATACTTAAAATAGATCCTTTACACCATCTGTAAGTGCAAACTAAGACCTGGAAAGTTTGAAATACATTTTTCCTTTAGTTAAAGTGTTTTGTTTTAAATTTTGTTTTTTCGAAATCTAATTAATGGAAGCTACAGAGCAATAATCTAGCATAAAGCAATGCCTTGAGAGTTGGGTTTAATGCTTACCTCTCTTAATTTATTCTGTTGCTAAAAATGCTTTTTTTTTAAATTTTTGAGTCTAATAGGATTTGGTGAATAATAATGTAGATATGTAGCTAAATTTCCAACAGTAGAAGAAATTTCAAATGTAATAAACCAAACCAAAGGGGAATTAATAAAACAGAGTCAAACTACAATGGTTACTTCAGAACAAAATTGAATCACTGTCCCTCGTCCACTGAGGGAGGGCATTTTATCGGAGCAGGGGGGACCAGGAGGAAGATGTGTCTTACAGGATAATCAGGTTATGTTACACTTTTATTGGATGTACTTACATTCTGGACTATACAATTTCTCTTGAAATGTTTCCAAATATATGTAATCATCAACCATTTCTACCTAAATTTTGCCATGAAAGGGGAACAGGATGCGAATATATCTAGTGTGGGCACTTCCTCTCACTTAAAACAGATAAGAACTTGATGATCAGCTAGCAATACACTCAGCAACATCCTAAATCTTACATGTACCGCCCCTCCAGCTCAGTAATTGGTAATTACTACATATTGAAAAAATGCACAGTGTCACTCCCCAGAAGTCTCTGCCTTTCCCAAGAGCTAACAGGAATAGTGAACACCAGCTGAGGGAGGGAGCTGGAGTAAAACGTGTTCCTGCTCTGTGGCCCACATCTCCCCTTGGGTGAAGAGGAGGAATGTGAAAAATGCTTCCTAGGGTAAGACTTGTCCAATGCCAAAGGATCATCTCCATGTTGTCCGCCAACTTTCTATTACTGATGGACCCCCGTACTTGAAAACTAACTCTCTACTTTCCACAGTAAGATTTGATAGAATCTGGCAATGTTGATTATAGAAGTGGAAGAAGACATGAAGTGGAAGATACAGGAAAAAAATACCAGGAAAATGAGGCTGAGGTTTTCCTCTCCATGGAGGACTCGTGGCCATCCCCCCACAACATAGCACCCTCCACTCAGCAGTGCTTGTCCTCTCTCCTGGCTTTATTTTTCTCCCTAAAATTTACCACTCTGTAACATATTATCCATCTCAAACCTCATCTTCTTTACAGCCTTCTGTATTCCCAATAAGATGTGTTTCACGAGGGAAGGGTTTGGGGTCGTCTTTGCCACTGCTGTGTCCCCAGCGATGGATGACGGATGATGCCTACCTTATTTACAATGTATTCCGAGGATCTAGTCCATGGCTCTGTCACCTTTCTAAGTGTCAGGGGTAGATATTTCAGGATTCGTAAGCCATACGTTTCTCTATTTTGCTATTAATTCTGCCAACGTAGGACAAGAGCAGCCATAGATGATATGCAAATAAACAGACACGGCTGTTTTCCAATGAATCTTTATGTGCTAAACAGGTCCAAGGGTCGATTTGGCCCAGAGCTGTGGTTTGACAACCCTGATGCACACCATGTCTTACATATGGTAGGTGCTAAATAAATGTGTAAGTAAATAAATACAATGTGATATCCCCAAGCCAGCCAGCTCTCCTGTTTACTGCCCAGATCAAAGGAGACCCTTACAAAGGGCAACTGCAAATAGTCTTTAGGGTAACAGGTATTAAGTGACATTAAAAACAGAGCAGGTGTGTAAAATATACAATTGGTCCTGAATGATGAGGGATGGTCTCTACTGAAAGAGAAACAGTTACCTGTCACCATTTGGTCTAAGTTTGATTTTGGATGAGAATATCCTGTTTGCATGTGACATGTGACCATGAAGAAAGAGGAACAAAGAAGAGGAACATTTTGCCCCAATTCCAATTAGGAGTACATTTGCACAGCTTTGTAGGCATCAGTCTTAAGTACTCAATATACCTTCTTCAGAGGCCAGAGCTCCTCAAAATATTAGAACTATCTGAGAACTTCTATAAAATGCAGAATCTTGGGACTCAGAGTTGCCCCAGGAATCTCCCAAGGGGTAGAGATCCCAAGAATATGGATTTTTAAGCACACTGAAGTCTGAGACTCACTACTATATACTCAGTGAATGACCTGTCACTATTATATTACAGTGTCAGAAGAAACAGAATCCAACTCAGATCGTTCAAATGAAGAAACTACAACAAAAGGATTATTAACAGAAGGGCAGGCGGGGAAAGGAACAAACAAGGAAGGTGGATGCACTCAGAGAGTAGCCACAGCAGGAGGCCATGGCACCCCTACACCTCACAGGGTAAAGGAGACAATGGTGATACGAGGGCCCAGTGAAGGCTGGAGCATGGGGCACGGGGCATGGAGCAAGGGCCACTAGATGGGGTAGCCATTGCCAACTGCAATGCTCCATCAGGGAAAAAGTAGGAGAACCCCCAAATGCTTTCAAGCTCAGTCTTCTGATTCCCTGCCTAACCATCCTATTAATCAGGTCCAGATCCAATCTGTAAAGGAGCCACAAATCCACAGGACAGAAATGGAAGAGACTAGACACAGAGGAAAGCAGAAGGGAGAAAGACAAGGATATGGGCGAGAGTGGCAAATAACCAACACATCGATCAATTACCATGCAAAAAACCAACACATTGATCAATTACCATCAAAATTACAATCATCCTTGCTGAGTACAGATATGAAAATCTCAAGTTCCATACATTCTACAAAGGAGATTACAAAAAGACCACCAGTAATCAGGACGTTCCCTGTAGGTGCACAATAACTTATCCCAAACCAAAATTTTGTCTTGATTTATGCTGTGGTCTTGTCTAGGGGCAGCTTCCTCACCCAGGTCACAGTCTTCAAAAATTGGAACCAACATTACCCATGGCGTCAGCAATAAATGAAAATGGTACCTTTAACTTCAAATTATAAGGTAACACAGTGATGAATAACCATGGCATGATTAGTCGATTCAGGACCTCGGTGTGCAATGGAAGAATCCATCCATTATCTGCTCCACGTAATTCTTTCATCCCAGCAACTTTAAAAACAATGGAGGAAAATTACTGTCCCTTAGTAAAGCCTTTTGAATTTCATATGCATTTAATTAGGTAACTGCCAGCTCAAGGACAAGAACCATGACAAATAGTTGTTCTTTTCAAATGAGAAGAATAGACTGTTCAAAGAGCAATATTGATGTTACCCACACCTACTTATACAGGAGTTTCCTGTTCTTTTTTTTTTTTTATTTTTTAAGTTTAGCTAACTATTTTAAAATTTAACAAAGCTTTTGTGACCACTATTCTCTTAGAGTTCTAGCCATTAGCTTTTAAAAAATAGTCAAGAGCAGCCTCCCTGGGTGCAGAAAGTACCTTGTTCCTCGCCAGAGGCCCTTGGCCATCCCCACACTAGAGTATTTTAACAAGGCCCTCTTTATAAGCAAACAGAAAAGCAAATAGAGAATATGGATCACCAGGCAATCCCTCTACTAATCCTTACAGCGCTCTAACTTAAACCTACAGTAAGGACCCTCACGCAGCTGCTCAGAGCAAGCAAAGCTCATTTCTTTTTGACTAAGGAACCAACTGAAGGGCAGTACACGGGTTAGGCCTTGGGGAAGGGGTCTGAGGGGTAGCCAGCAGCACGGAGTACAGAACCTCAAGACTCTACAGTTATTCTATCTCCCTTCTTGCCTTTTCTCCAGGGTCATCCAAGGAAAGCAGAGCACTAAGGGCAAAGTTGTCCAGCCCTATCTGCTGTGCCTCCTATCCTAGCCCTGCTTCCCCTCCTCTGCCGACCCTGCCCCTCCACACATAGTTGAACAAATTCAGCACACCAGACACACGTTCTGTAGCTATTTATAAGCAATATATGTGTTTTTACCTTTCTACAGATCTCTAGAAATTTTTGAATCACATTTGGTAAGTAAACATTCCTACCACAGACAAGAAACAAAAGGGCGAAACTTACAAAACCCTTTTATTTGGTATGATCAAAATTAAAACTTCATTGCCTCGTAATTTCAAATAATAATTTATAGCTGAATGCAGTAAGCCGACATCCTCGACACGGGCTCCGGTGTTCTCATCAATATACTTAGCAAACACGGCTGTGGAATGTGACAATAAAATATTTCCAATCTCTAGGTCTTTTTGATAATTCACTCTGTGTTTTACAAACAATCAGGCTCCCAGGTTTCAAAGGGATTCTAAGCACATCGCTCAGACTGACAGAGCAAGTATTCCAGACAATTGGTTCCCTGAGGGTCAAGACAGTGATGCTCGATCAGGATTCAAACGGGTCATAAACCCTTCATGGATCTCTCTCAAGTGGGTGGTGATGTCTCCCTAGGGCCGCTCATCATTTGCTGCTACAGTCAAGCACTTGTCATTATAGACAAACACCCCGTCAGTCTTAGGTACTCATCCAATCAAGTCTTCCTGCAACCAGGGAAGAGAACCAGTGGTATAAAGAAGTCCAAAGAGAAAAATTAGGCATGCGTGCCTACCCAGGCATGACTGCTCGCTGCACACTCCATTTCTATATTTGTGCTCTCAGCATTGCCACAGAACTCTGCACCTGTTTATCTACCATGATCACAGGCAACCAAATTGTCCCGGGACCATATACGTCAAAAGCCCAAAAACACCAAACCCACTTCTAGAAATTTATCCTAAGGAAGTAATTGGACAAGTGCCTAAAAGATGTATGTACAGGGTTGTTCACTGCTGTGTTCTTTACAGAAGTGCAAGATTGGAAAGCCATCAGTCTCGGTTTTGTTGTCTGCCGAGTTGGATTGCAAAATCTTATTTACACCTGCTACAATTACATCTTGCCACCTAACACCAGGAGCCGACTAAATGTGGCTTTTAGCTAAGGGAACATGACAGTCCTCAGTGCCTTAGAAAACAGAAAGCCAGTGTGGTATGTGTCTTAAAGCAGAAGCTCCAGCCCCCAGATCTGCTCACTTCCCTTCTCTGAACGGCAGCCAGACCTAAATTTTATTGTATAAACATGACCCCCAACTCTCCTTACTCCAAGCTCTTCTGAGGCTTCCTATTACTACCAGGACCCTCGGAATACCTTAGCATGGATCTGAAGGCCTCCACATGATTCCAATCTTCTTACTTCTCAACTCACCTATGGCTTCTCCTTACCTCACCTACACCATGTTCCGGCCACACTGGATTTCAGGAAGTACCCAGACTTCCTTAGGCCTTTGCACATACTCTTCGTCCATTCTGCCTAGACTGCCCTTCCTTGATGGCCCAGCTGGCTCCTACTTGTCTTGCATCCCTCAGAGGCCTGTCCAGATTTCTCTCCCACTATTTCCACCTCTGGCTTCCAGCACCCCTCCCCCATGGCTGTTGGTACCTTACACACTCTGTTGTAACTGCCCATTTTCTTATCTGTTAAGCACCTTGGAGGCATGGGTTATGGCTAGTTCATTTTTTTTTAGAAGACCAAGGATACATTTTCGGGCAACCTCCAACTTCTACTCCCATGCCTGCCCTGGGTTGCTAGGCCTCCATGGTTTCTTCCTCACTCTGGTTCCTTAATAAAGAAACCTACTCTACTGAAGTCCGTCCATACAAGCTGTGCCTCATGATCCTACCACATTATTAAAGCACAACTGTCCTGAATACACATGTCCTTTGTCACAATTCTGTATATAATGTACCCCCCAAATGAGGAGTGGGCCCAACAAGGGAGATGTAAAGGAGGACGTGTGCCATTCGGTTATAGGATGGTTCTTAATGCTTATGAAGCATTATACATACGTGTGTGTATGTGTGTATACACATATCTATACTATACACCACTCTAAGTACTTTTTTTAAAAAATATTTTATTTATGTATTCGACAGAGACAGAGACAGCCAGGGAGAGAGGGAACACAAGCAGGGGGAGTGGGAGAAGAAGAAGCAGGCTCATAGCGGAGGAGCCTGATGTGGGGCTCGATCCCATAACGCCGGGATCACGCCCTGAGCCGAAGGCAGACGCTTAACCGCTGTGCCATCCAGACGCCCCGTACTTTACGTATATTAAAGCAGGTAGTCTTCACAGCTACCCCAGGAGGATGGTCTATTATCTTAATGTTAGCATGAGAGGTTAAAAAACAATCACCTACAATCTCAAAGCTACTAAATGGCAAAGACAGACTTGGAACCAGGGTAGCTGCCCTGTTTGTGCCCTGAAACACAGAGCATTGCTGCCTTCCCAATATACCTGGGGTGACTTAGCCCCTGGGCGTGGGGAAAGGCCATGGTTAGCTGAGCCTATCTGGGCAGCGGAGGGAAATGTGAGCACATGCCATCATCAGAGAGAACACAGGCGGGGTATCAAACAGACACAGTGGAACAGGAAGTCACGAAGATGCCAGGGACTCATGAGCTGAACAGCGGCCCTGCTCTCCTCCCCGGAGCGGCTGCCCAAGCTGAGAATGGGTGTTAGTAATCACACCACCTCCAAAGCTCAGGTAGGCGGCAGAGCCTGTGGGAGCCCACAAGAGGCTGAAAGGATGGCAAGGTCACTTGCTGGCCGATTCTCCTCTTATTGCTATCATTTTGGGGGCTCCCTGGTGTGAAAAGGCAATTGTTTTGGGGAGAACTGCTTTTATCACTGTAAGACTTTAAATCTCTAACTTCTATCCCTCGTCCACTCCTGGACTCCCTCCACCTCTAACACAACCAGGAATTTGCTCTGCAGAAACGAAGATAACAGAAATAAAGTCAGAGACTTAGAGATGCTATCACAGCTGACTCAGAGAAACATTTTACCCAACCTGATCTCAAAACCTGGCTTCGCCCACACTGTGTCTGCTCCTAGATGCCACTTAACAAAAGACTTTAAATAAATTGTTCCTAAAGTTTTTAAAGAAATCTTCATTTCCAGGATCCTATGACTGTATTCCAAGGTAATAAAATATAAATGAGAATAAAGAACAAGCTAATACACTGAATTGAAGGCTGCATTACAATAATAAGGTTTGAGAACCATTTACTAACCATGTGTATCTCACTCTCATGACTTATAACATTGGCCGCATTACTTAACAGAAATGAGAGCTCCTATTGCTTTTGTGATCCAATGCAGATGCTTTTTGGAGCTGAACAATGTGACATTTGCTTTAGAGCACTTGTATCTAATCAATACGTAATGCTAAATGTGATTTAAAATCAATGTAATTGTACGCCTGCTCTCTCATGAGTCAAGGGGGAAACAAAGGTAACATTTGAGATATGAAACCATTCAGCTATTTCCCGAAGAAGCCATAGGTCCCTTGCTTCTAATGGAGTCGAAGAGGTAAACACAGTTGTTCGTACTACAGACTTCACATCTGAAAAAGAATCGTGCTGGATATTGCGTCCTGCGAGATGTATTTGAACTGTGGTTCTTTTATTTCAAACCATTTAAATACTAAAAGCTTTTTCACTTATTATAAAAATTTTCCAAATTACAGGAAATTTGAATAGAAAAAAACATATAAAAATTAATGCATGAAATACATACATTTAACTTCCTATAACATCAGACATTTCTTAAATAGTTTCTACTTCATGTATATTGTAGCAATATCACACACACACACACACACTCAGAGCTAACCTTGAGTGTCTACAATGCTCTGGACTCTGTGCTTACCTATGTCATTCATTCCCCTCTGACCAGTAGTGACTGAATCCCAACTCTGTGCCAGCTTATATTATTTACACTTCAAGGAAAATTAGGCTCAGGGAGATTTTAAAAGCATAAAATTCAGGATTCAAATATCTGTTGATGCAATAGAATCTAGAAACCATACTATACTTTATACAGAGATACATAAACAATTCCAAAACAGCCAGTGAGTTTCACCTAAGTTTTCATATCCTAAGTCTTCTAAAAAATACGTATTAATTAAACCAATTGACTATTTGTGGTTAACAAAGATGTAGCCTCTGAGTGATAGTCACTATTGCTTTTTTCTGTCTGCATTCAAGTAACTGTGCAGTTGCAGGATATAAGGAACAGAATTTTTTATAATGCCCTTTCTAACATCAACTGAAAATAGCCCTTTACAACACAACTAGGCAGAATCCATGTTTTTAAAAACTTGGATTTGATTTATATAATTGTGACATAATAAAGCTGTATTAGAAAAACATCTTAAGTACTAATTGAAGTTAATTAGGATAGAAATATTTTTGTTTTATTAGGTTAAAACAAAAGATTGAGTTATGCCCATAAAATAATCTCCGATTTGTAAATTTTTTTTAAAAAGTCATTTCCAAGAAAATCCCCAGTTTTACGGCTTCTGTGTTAGAGACAAAATGACAAAACTTCCACAAACTTAGAATTAAAAATATCTTCAGATGTTGTCACAATTTGAGCAAGAAAAACTGGATGCACCAAAAATGTCAAGAGAAATTTTAAGCCATAACTGTATTCATAAACATGGCCCCAATATTACTGTATCTTTGTCTTTCCTCTTGATCAAAATTTCAGAGTAAATTCCTTGATGACCAGCCATGTAGTAGGTTCACTGATGATCTCTGCTGGGTAAATGATAATTCCTCATTTATTTTCAGCAAATCACCCTCAGAAGTTCAAACACAGGGGCATGTGGGTAGCCCCGTGGGTTGGGCATCTGCCTTCGGCTCAGGTTATGATCCTAAGGTCCTGGGATTGAGCCCCATATTGGGCTTCCTGCTCAGTGGGGAGGCTTCTCCTCCTCCCCCTGCTCCTGCTCTCTCTCTCTCAAATAAATAAAATCTTAAAAAAAAAAAAAGTTCAAACACAGTTCACTATGTCTTGAGTAAGGACTGAGAGCTGCACTGTCCAATTGGGTATAGCCTAGCCATTAACCATGTGTCACTAGGGAGCGCCTGAGATGTGGCTAGCCATATCACGCACTGTAAGTATAAAACACACACTAGATTTCAGAATCATCACAGGGAAATGTAATACAAAGTATCTCATTAACTTTTTATACTGATTACATATTTAAATATTTTAGATATATTGGGTTAAGTAAACTCTATTAAAATTAATTTTTACCTATTTCCTTTTACTTTTTTTTTTAATGTGGTTACTAGAAAATTAAAAAAAATCACATTTGTGGCTTGTACTTTCTTTCTATTGGGCAGTGCTGACATAGAGGATAGAGAAAAAGCATGACATGCTCCCATTTCTGGTTCAGAACTTTTTTTTTAAATATGCTAAATTTCCAATTACTTTTTTTCAGATGAAACATACACATTCTACCATAGAACATATTCTGACAGATCTGACAGAAGACATGAAAAACGTGTGCTTTCTATCATAATGATTATTTTTCTAATAACAACAGCTGTTTGCCTGTACAAGCAAGAGACTGTTTTTCCACATACCAGCAAGTACTAGCATTCAATCATGAAAGAAAAATAATTCTCCAAGGCCTTTCCCCACATGCTTAACACCAGCAGCAAGCTGTGCATTCTTATGTACTCTGAAAATCTCAACCAAGTCGGGCCTGCTTCCCGGCTGACTACTTTGCTACTTTCTTCTTGTTATGGCAAATACAAAGTGCTCACATTGGGCTGATTCAGAAGCAAGTGCATCATTCAAGCTTGTACAAAATCCAAGCACAAGGAAACGGAGACAGGTGAGCGCCTTTTTCGCTCTTGCTTAGTTATGAAGGACATTAGAAGACAGTCATCTCTTAAAGGACTAGAGAGAAAAAGTGATTAAAACTCAACTGTTAAAGAACATATTCTTGTTTGACGACACTTGAGAACACCTTGAAATTCTCTCACAAAATTTAATTTCTCTCATTTCTTACATTGTGCGGTCCAGAAGCACCTTACTTGTCAAAAGCTAATTAGATCTGTGTTGTCCAAAATGGAAGCCAACAGCCACATGTGGCTATTCCAATTTAAGTTAACTAAAATTAGAAATTCCGTTCCTCATGAGAGACTATGGACTCTGGGAAACAAACTGAGGGCTTCAGAGGGGAGGGGGGTGGGGGATTGGGATAGACCGGTGATGGGTAGTAAGGAGGGCACGTATTGCATGGAGCACTGGGTGTTATACGCAAATAATGAATCATGGAACTTTACATCAAAAACTAAGGATGTACTGTATGGTGACTAACATAATAAACAATTAAAAAGAAAGAAAAAGAAATTCGGTTCCTCTGTTGCAAGAATCATATGTCAAGGGCTCAATCACCATGTGTGGCTAGTGGCTTCTACAAGGTATAGAACGTTTTCATCATTGCAGGAAGTTCTGTTGGAGAGCATCGTGTTAGATAATAGCAAGCACTACATGAGCAATCTGGAAAACTTGTAAAAAACAAAACAAAACAAAACAAAACAAGAGAATTGAGTAGGGGAGGGAAAAGCATATATTTGGAAAGCAAACTAAGGGATGGCTTTAAAACAAAACAAATCACATCCTTGCAGTTCCAGTCTGTCAAACCAAACAAAAGGAACTTTTCATTGTTAGTTACGCTTAGAGATGTAGACAGAAAGTAAAATAAGTGGAAAGTTGATTTATATATAAAGTTTGCTCCTTTCCTTGGCCACACACAGACGAAAACTCAGGCAAAAATTTAGCCATTCTTAAGTGATAGTTTCGCTTTTCTACAACAGGAAGCTAGGCTCACTGACATACTTCTGGGGTTAAGTTTACATCAGTGACACTGGCTCTTGCTTTAATGTGATAAAATATTGTGTTCTATATTAGAGAATCCTTTTTTTTATTTTTTTTTAAGCATTTTATTCATTCATTTGAGAGAGAGACACAGTGAGTTAGAGAGAGCATAAGTTGGGGAGGGGAGACAGAGGGAGAAGCAAGGCTCCCCACTGAGCAGGGAACCCCCGGCGCGGGGCTCGATCCCAGAACTCTGGGATCATGACTTGAGCTGAAGGCAGATGGTTAACCAACTGAGCCACCCGGGCGCCCAAGAATCCTTTATTATTTATTTTTTTAAATTAAAGTATAGTTGACAAGAGAATAAATATTGTTTTATCTAAGGGTAGAAAAAAATCACAATATATGCATCTTCTATTTCGTCTCACCCACTTGGAAGAGATGAAGTAATACTGGGGGAGTTTCAATACTCAAACAATGGTTAAAAGCCTACCTCTGCAATCCAAAAAACTGTGGCTTCACTGCTTTCTAGTTATATGCTCATATACTCTGCCTCAATATCGTCCTCTGAAAAGCCTGAATGAGATAATGCCTGAAGAATTCTCAGTGCACTCATTTTTTTTTTTAAAGTAGGCTCCACGTCCACCATGGAGCCCAATGAGCCCAACGTAGGGCTCTAACTCATGACCCTGAGATCAAGACCTAGACGCTTAATCAACTGAGCCACCCAGGTGCCACTTGGTGCACACAATGTTTGACTAAAGGAATACTTGACTCATGCAACCATTCTTCTTTTGCTGCTAATCATGAATTTAAAAAGAATGCATAGCACATTTTGTCGTAGCGAATACAAGAACAACTTAAATGACAATACTACAAAACCATGGCAAAAACAAACAAACAACAACCACCACAAAAACTGCCCACATCTCCCACAGGCCACTTTCCTGGTGCAGAAGTTCCTCATATTGTGCTGTCCACAGCACAGGCAGTGCTCGAAAAACCCTGGGTCATGGTGCTGAAAAAGAGCGCTGAAATGAGACAGACATGCTCAAAGCATCCTTGGGAAGCCACACAAGAAAGGGGATCACTTGGGATTCCCAGAGTCCAGGGATAGCAGGAAGGGAATGAGGAGAGAGCATTACGAGACTGGAATGTCTGAAGGCTCCCTAATGAAAACAGTCTGCTTTCCTGGTCACCAAGTACAACCAAACTCAGGGAGCTCTTTGTAAGGACACTGGCGTGTACCCTGAAATATGTAATCGCACATGACTGTCAAGCCTGAGCACTTCGTACAATTTGAAATATCATATGTGCAAGTTGCCATTTGTAAAAAATTGTTTTTCCAAAAGTTATTTTTTTCCCACTTGCGTAGACACCTTGAGAAAAGCGTCAGATCTGAGATGTAGCAGGAGGCATGATGGAACGAGTTTTCTAAACAGCAACATAAATATGCTCTGCATCGATAAGACGAATCCTAGGAAACTGCCCACATGCTACCACATTCCACTTTAAGTCTAGCTTCTCCATTAATCGCTACTACCCGGAAGACTTGCTGACACTGTCACAATACATGACAGACCATATGTGTTTGATTTTCCACAAGTCTGTACCACGAAAATTTTCATCTTACTCTCTCTATAAATTACCAAATTATTCAAAAACTCCAATAGTTTAACATCCAAAGTATATATACCAAATTGTTTCTTGTACCTGGAACTGATAGAAAAATCCTTCATCACACTGTCTTCCAAAACTGAGTTCGGGAAAGACAGTAAAGATTTCCAATTGCTAGCCTCCTTGGATGGTGCTAAGGAAAGATCTGACACATGTTGTTTTTCACGATATGACGAATCTGAACAGCTCCAGCGAATATGGAAAACCACGAAACATAACGGTGGCACTGCCGTGGGGATTGCACAGTGTATTTCTTTATTAGAGCATATAAGTCACCAACAGGTATATGAAGGACCAGCTGCAAAGTCAGCCTTCCTTCAGAACTAGATAAGGCTTGGGGCAGTGGAAAGAGAACGTAGTTTGGGGAGGGGAGAGGATCGGAAGGGGCTGACTCAAACCTCAGCACACTACTCAACAGCTGTATGTATGACTGCCATGTCCTTAACCCTCAAACAGAGATAACAAAGCCCCCTTTCCAGACTGCTTGTGGGGATTGAAGGAAGTGACCAAGAAGAGAGGACACCATCTAGACTGTAGCCTGTATGGCCCGTGTCCGCAGTAGATATCATCTATCAACATCCACATTTGCTATTTCTCTTACGTGTGAGTGAATATATACACTTACAGACAACTATTACGAAAGACAAAGATTACTATATACATGCATATACAAATGTGTGTTTATGCATCTGTGTGTTTATATATAAAATGAGTGATTTGGCTCTTTGATCTTCAAATATTTTCCTTGGATGTAACTTTTCTTTCTTTCTTTTTTTTCCCCCCTGGATTTAGATCTCAGAATCCAAAAATAACCCAACTTCCCCAAATCTCCTATTTGTTAAATGAACAGTGATTCATTGGGAGTCCACATGCTCTATTTCTTATCCATATAAAACAATGAAGGTCTGAAAATAATACTCCTCTTCCCAATTCTCACTAATACATCCGCAGAAGATAAGAAGATTAGCTTATCAGATACCAGTAACACCAGATACAGTGCAACACACACAGCTTTTCTGATGACAATCAGCTCTCAACACTTCATATACCTGTGAGAGGGACTCTGGCCCATCCACTTACCCCAGCTCCTTACCTCTTCTCATTTACCCTCTTGGATTTTATTTCCTCCCTCAGAAAGAAGAATCTCATCTGCTTGAAAGAAATATTTGTAGCCAATATGACAAAAGTGGAATCCCTACTTCATAACAGCTGTGAATCAAAACACGACTGACTGAAATTAACTACATTGTGCTGCTGAGCAGATGTGCGCACAGAAACCAACTCGAGCTCTTTTGTTCCCAGGCACCATGTGTAAAACAGCCCCAGACCACACGGTGGGCCGTGGTCTCACCTCATTGCTATTCGTGTTAATTCTTAATGTTCCCCTGAACTACTGCAGACTGTGCAATCGGAAAAAAAAAAAAAAAAAAAAAAAAGGAAAAGAAAAGGAGAAAACCTTGGGATCCTTCTTTTTTCCCCAAAAGAGTAGATTCTGAAAGTTGTCAATCACTCCCTAGAAGCCCTGACGAAACAGATGGATTGTGATACCTCTGGTTTGATTTTAAATGCAAACATGTCAATTTAGGCTCTAGCATAGGTTTTCTGTCTCAAAATCTTTTTTGGGTGGATTTTTTTTTTTTCTTAAGTTTTGTTCTCTCAACTCCATTTTTCCACATTAGCAGTTATGCCAATAGAGACCTTATCACAGAAATAGTTACTTAACTGCGATATTTTAACCCAATAGTCTTAAGTAATTTTACTAAAAAACCCTACAAAAATAAATTCCAAGTGAAAAGAGACAACTGCAATTGAAGTTGCATATTTCTAGGTAATAAAAGAATTTAAAAAACAATTGGGGCTTTTTTCCCTGCTGACTCATCCCATAATGAAAACATGTATTATGTCCCAATAGAACTAACAAATACGTGGCACATGAGCTCCAAAGTTTGTTCTTGTGCCCATAATAGACACTGATAATACACTTCAGGACTTCTGTCATCCTTGCCCCTCAGATGCTAAAGGCTGCATCAGCTGCTCTTGAGAGACATAAACCAAGGACAAACCTTAACATCAACGAGTTAATTATCTAGTTAGAAAGATGAACTATACACACATGAAATGACCTAAATTTTTTAAGCAAAATATGCAAGATGACTGCAAGATAATTCCTCAATTATTGAGAAAGAATGTTTATTGTATTCTACCATGAAGTTGGGTTGTTTTGAGCTGCTACGTCCATACTGCACAGTTCACAAGGGTAGTTCTGTTTCAAGCCTTTTTGGAGGGAGGCAATACTATGCTGAATTTATTATTTTATTTCAAAGGATTAAATAGGCAGTTTAACTTTACATGGTGAACTTAAAATCTGTCCAATTACAGCACTGCATTTTAAATTCACAGATGTGTGAACTCTGCAGAAACCTGAAGAATCCACATGAAAACAAAGGCAGCAGAGAATGGAAAGAACACCTGATCACAAGTCATAAGTACTTGTATGAAATCTTCTTTACTGCACCCCAAACTCTGTGTTAAGAGCCATACCTTGAAAATAACACACTATCTATTGCTTCCCCCCTCTTTCTCTCAAACATCTTTCATAGACTGAAGGTAGGTGATGCTATGTGCTTATCTCTGAGAAGACACCTCTAGCCAGCTCTCTGCTTTATCATGAGGATCATTCTTTCCCAAATTCTATAGTGAGACTGACTTTCCATCTTTATTACGGGTGTTGTGGCTTCTTTTTTCTTTCTGTGTCTTCATGGGTATTTTAGCGAGAGCTAGGCAAAGGCTGCGTGCTGGGCTGCCAGGGAAATGCTCACAGAACCTGGATCAGTGCCCCCTGTGCACATCACGAGCTTAGGAAGTAGTTGCTGAATGAACAACTGCATGAAAAAAAGTTCAAAAGCACGATAGCTCTTTGCATGGAAGAGCAGGCAGCCGATCACCGGGCACGATTTGAAAGGCACTGGAAAGACTGCATTGGTCCCTTAATCTAATAGATAAAATAAGGACCTATGTAATATTCCACTGTATATATACACCCCATCATCTTTTTCCACTCATCTGTTGATGGACACTTGGGTTGCCTTCATATCTTGGCTATTGTAAAAATGCTGCAATAAACATAGGGGTGCATGTGTCTTTCCAAATGAGTGTTTTTGTTTTTGTTGGGTAAATACACGGGAGCAAAATTACTGGATCATGTGGTATTTCGATTTTTAATTTTTTAAGGAACCTCCACATCATTTTCCACAGTAGCTGTATCAATAAATAAATATATATTTTTTAAAAAATAGAGTGCCTGGAATTCTGACATTATCAATATTTTGTGTTTAGGCACTGAATGCCTTTGAAAAACTTTGTATTGTGGTCAACTACCTGTAATACCAAATTTCCCACTCTTAACCATTTTTAAGGATACAGTTCTGTAGCATTATTTATATATTCACATTAGTGTGAAGCCTCAAAAAAAAAAAAAAAAGATGGAGTATCCTTTTCTTCTGACATCAGCAAGATGAGTTTATATAATCTTATAAACACTGAGCTGCCCTCTTCCCTCAAATAAAGGTTTAAAATTAACTTGAAACACAGTAAGAAAAGAACTTCAAGACTGACAAGATTTTGGCTTTGAATGAGGAGCCAAAAATTTAACTCAGACTCAGAGGAGGTAAAAATATTTTCTGGAGGCACTGAAAGCTGAGAATTACACAGAGTGGTTAGAAATGAAGAAGTTAAACAGATTGAGGGGAAAATGGAATAAGCTTATACTTGTTGGCTTTTTAAGTAAATGCTGTCATACAAGTTCCCTCATTCAGTCTCCTCAAGGAATTCATCATCAGCACCATTTTCCAGCTAATTTTGACGGAGAAAAGTTACACTACATGCCCGAGTGATTAACTAGGGGAACCCAAATTCAAGCTCATTTTGGTAGAAATTCAACGTCTATGCCTGTTGAACTCTATCATCTTCTCCTATGAAGACAAGACTGATATCCTCTCACTAAAAAATGAGTGTCGATAGAAGCGTGTTTCCAGGGGCACCTGGGTGGCACAGCGGTTAAGTGTCTGCCTTCAGCTCAGGGCGTGATCCCGGCGTTGTGGGATCGAGCCCCACATCAGGCTCCTCCACTATGAGCCTGCTTCTTCCTCTCCCACTCCCCCTGCTTGTGTTCCCTCTCTCGCTGGCTGTCTCTATCTCTGTCGAATAAATAAATAAAAAATCTTAAAAAAAAAAAAAAAAAAAAAAAGAAGCATGTTTCCAATATCACTTGACAGTTACTCCCAGGACTCTTCTTTCCTCACCTGTCCTACTCCTTATTCAGGTAGCTAGACAATCCATACTCATTTTCTCTGGAGAGGAACATGACAAAGCAGAAAGCTGAGAAAAAATGGAAGGTCTCTCTGGCTTTTGTGTCAGAATACCTAGGACTTAAGGAAAGAAATCGAGTCACAGAAAACAAAACAAACAAACAAAAAACAAAAAACAAAAAACCAAGAAAACATCATGATTAAGAACATGGCCTCTCCTTGCCCCAACTCTAAACATCATTCCCTCCATCCAGACGACCTGGGCTCGAAGTAAGGAGAAGTGTAGAGAAAAAACAATGAAGATAAAGACGCAGAACTTGCTGCTCCTGGGCCAAGCCTGGGAGATGGCTCAACCTCCAGCGAGCTTTGGGGAATCCTGGAGTCCAGTGAGACCCTTCCCTCCTCCCACAAGGGAGAACCCTACGAGAATAACAAGGCTCTTGTTTGTGACTTTTCCTTTCAGGATTTTATACACCTCACATTCTACCCAAAGTTCCTGGTGCTCAAACACCATGTGAAAGATAAAGGGCCCTGTGCCCCCATGAATGCCATGGACAGAACAGAAACTCCATGACCCAGATTCTTTGTAGACAGCAGCAATATGCAGACCCCAGTGATGACACAGACTGCACAGGAAGGATCACGTAGGACAATGGGTGTCTCCTCAGACACGAGAGTAAACAGATGACAGCAGGGACCTGCTCCATCCCCAGAACATGGACATATCCAGGAAAAAGAGAAAGACTATCCCTAACATACTTACATCATTCTTCCCATCAATCTGATAGAATGGATATTTGAAAGAGAAATCAAATTAAGTTATAGAATTATTATATTGTTGCATGTTAGTTTGTGCAATAAAATTGATCTTCTCTATAATTATTTAAAATGTAACTCACATCATGTGCCCTCCTTAATGCTGAGCACGGGGTGTTATATGCAACTGATGAATTATTGAACACTACATCTGAAACTAATGATGTACTCTATGTTGGCTAATTGAATTTAAATAAAAAATTAAATAAAATAAAAAATGTAACTCAATATACTAAAAAACTACAGAATAACTCAGCATAAATTGTTAGGTGTACAGATGCCTCGTAGACCAACACTAATATTTCAAGAAAAGGTATTTACTTTGCACGATCTATTGAGATACAGAATGTTGTCTGTAATTTTGTTAGTGTGGGGAATAGAGGTAAAGGCACAGAGAGATAGGGCAAGGTACTTATCTAATCATAATGCTGATCAAAATAGACACATTCTCTAGCGATCTAAGGTAGAACTACAGAAAAACAGCATGCAATAAAAGGGAAAAGTTATAGCTCTGTAGCTAGAGCTCCAGCTACTGACTCTGCTGTGTGTCTAGAGTAAGTCTATGTACACATGGTAGAGAAGAGGGGTAGTGATTAATTCTAATGTCACCTCCCCATGGTCCCCCCAGATATGTCACAGATACCACCCCAAATTTCCCAACACGACTTGACACACAATCCTCTGTGGCCCTATGCATAATATTTTCTTTTTTTTTTTTTTTCCTGCTGGTCTACGCTGCAATTTACAATTAGTGAGAGTAGAATCTCTTTCTTCCCCCCATCTACATTCTAATACACCATGGATAGAACTGTCTACAACAATAGAAAAACTTTCCTTTTGTTTTAATGTCTCCTTTAAAAGCCCTGGATTCTGTTAATTTCTGCCAGAAAATAACTTGTAGCCTAACAATGGTAGACAACGAGAATTCCAATGAGACTGCTTTTGGTGACTCGTGTTTATAAAAATCATGTATCACTTTCTCTTGTGATCGGTCATCAAATGTGACATAATTTAACGTGACAGCTCCAATTTTAAGGATGGCATTTTGCACGTTGCTTTCAAACTCTACAACTACAGTTATCCAACAGAAGCAGGCTGACCTCCGTGGAGCAGACGGGGAACTGTTCACAGGTTGCCAACTTTAAATTACTGCTGAGTAGCTTAGCATATCTTTAGAATAGTTCCTTTAAAAAGCAATTAATCATCATTTCAAAAAGGTCCTCAGTCAAGTTTATTTTCTGTCTTTTACTTATGGGAGGCATTTGGCTGAAAACTGCCTTTTCAAGCTCAGAGGGAAAGAGAAATCACGAAGATTTCTAGGACCCAAGCAAAGTGGAAAACTGGAATTTGTAGATTAGACAATGATGAAGGAGTCACAAAATCATGCTTGAGATGAAAAGAGAGCACCGTTCCCTTCGTCAAACTCATAAAGCTACCTTTGTTTAAAGACAGTAACACTCCCTTTACCTCCCACTACCCCCCTATCTTTAAAAGGAATGAAGCAATTAAATCCCAAACTAAGAGTTTACTGAATCTTAGATGACATCATTATGAAGGCCTACCACTATTTTATGTAATTTAAGAAAATAAACATTTTTAAAAACTATGACATGCCATCAGTTATAAAAAGGACTGAATTCACAAGCGTTGCGACACATAAATGTGTTCAATTAATTAATTTTTTTAAGGTAACATTTGCTATTTCAAGTTGCACCAGTAACTTCTTGAGAGGAAAAATCACTCCCAAAGCTGAAACCAGTTTTTCAAGTTCTGTTGCTGTGCAAAGCGTGATCGTACATCTTCTCCCTTTTACATTTCATTTCTACCAAATCAACCCCCAGGGCACTGGGTTTAAAGCAAAGGCAAAGGGCTGGCTAGAGAAGAAATGGCTGTTCTCTGCCAACATTTGCCTTTGTCTGTGCCCAAACCCACAGAAACTCCTTTGAGAGGACCCCAGAAAACGCTCATCAATTCATAGTTCTGTTCTTCGAGGCTGGTATCCTTGACAACTGTAAAGATTTAGAAATTCTGCCAGTTCAGCCAGGCTAAGCTATCCATAAGAGTGGCAGAAAAATAACCAGTTGGCAATGCCATCTTGTTTTCACCGATCAAAACAGCCATAAGCCTACAAAACTATCCCATTATGAATGTGAAAATAATAACAATAATAATAATGGCTCTCACCAATTAAATATTGAGAAGTAAAGGCTTATAAAATTTTACTGCAACAATGAAGAAACTTGGGAGCCCAAGGTAAAATTGGGGAGCCCAAGGTAAAATTGGTCGTTCCAGTAAAGCAACACCTGCAAAATCATTTTTGACACCTCTATCTCCTTTTGAAAAAGCAGAAAACCAAGTCCATAAAAAAGGGCAAATTGCAAAGGACCTGAATTTAGTTTTTTGGTGTGATCCATTGTACTGATGTTGTTTTCTTAGAAAAAAATTTTAAGTATTTTTTTTTCTTTTCTATTTACAGAGAAGCATTTTTTCTTCTATGAATCATATAATACTTAATTTGTTCTACAAGGCATTCCATCTTGAAATAGAATGCCTGCACTGAAAATACATTGTCTTATGATTCGATAAAAAACAAAAGTTGGAGTTGCAAGTATGCTTTTATGATTTTTTTTTTTTTTTTTAAATGGAAAGATTCCCAATCCGCCTACCAACTGAACTGTTTTGGTCATGAAACATTACCTTCTCAGCATGTGGCATGCCCATCAGCAGAAAAGTAGTAAAGAAGAACAGACTAACTTTATTTATTACATTTGCATTGCCTACAAAGCCATTTACTTAATGGATGAGTCTCATTAGCAGTCCAACCACAATATAAAGAATACAATGATGTGTTTCATAGGTTCATTAAAATAATATTTCAAAGGAGTCATTAGAAAAAAAAGAAGCTAAACATTCAACAGACAGTAAGTTGTCTGCAAATAAATGAGATGGAACCAACATGTTTTCAAGTAAGTTAAGAAACATGTTTACAAATATATTACGGCCATTAAAAAAGGAAGCATCAACTTAGCAAGTGCTAGGGGGACAATTACTCATGCAATTTACTAAAACAAAACTGTAACACGTTCACATCAATGTTTATTGTGGATGTGGATGGCTGTAGGTATACAAAAATGTGTCTTAAGAAGGAAAATTTGTTCTATAGCCTGGAGATGATTCTCTTGTTTGAAGCAAAATTTAAAACATTCAATCCTCTTTTCAGATCCACTTTTTTTCACACGTACTTCTATGCTATTACCCCAAATCTGCCTATCCTTCTTTTTAAAAAAGAAAATCACAATAAATTAGCAAAATGAATCGTCCTGCAAAGACAGAATTTACACCAAGTCTATTCAAAATACAAAGTTCTATGAAGTCCTTGCTCTTTCACCACACCTGAGGGTTGACAAATGTTTGTTCCGCAAATGAATGGATAAATAACTGAAAGAACAGAACAATTACTTACCAAGGGGAGTTTTTCGGTTAGGCTGTTAATTACTGTTGCTTTTTTAACCCAGTATTTCCACCTTTAAGCAAAATTAGCAGTTTTATACAGTATATTCCCAATAATGTTGGAGGTTTTTTACATTTAATAGTGTCAAATTTTTACTAAATCATAGAGCATTTATTAAAACCAAGAATCTCATAGAGATTCATTTTTGAATTTTTTTTTCCCCACAAAGAAAACTAACGTATACACTAAAAGCCACTAAAGAGGGGCGCCTGAGTGGCTCAGTCAGTTAAGCGTCTGCCTTCAGCTCTGGTCAGGATTCCAGGGTCCTGGGATGGAACCCTGCCTCGGGCTCCCTGCTCAGCAGGGAGTGTGCTTCTCCCTCTGCCCCTGCCCCCTGCTCCTGCGTGCTCTTTCAAATAAATAAATAAATAAATAAAATCTTTAAGAAATCATAAAAATAAAAGCTACTAAAGAAAAAAAGATTGCAAAGGTCAGCCACACATACAGTATAAGTACACCCAGGATTTTGAAATAAGTCATGGGCATGGAAAACACAGCATGTGTGGCAGGGAGAGAGCGCAAGGACGACCCCGTGTAAGTCTGCAAGGACCTCCTGTCTACACACTGGACCTCACCTTTAGATGCTCAGCTGAGCCACATGACTTGATTTGATCAATGGAATACCAGCAAATGGGACTCAGAAATAGGTCTGAAAAGCACTTGTGTATTTCTGTTTGTTTCACACTCTCCCCACCCACCCACCTCCGGCCATCAGGATGAGAACATGCCTAGGCTAAATTGCTGGAGAATAAGAAATATCTGAAGCAAAGTTGAGTCACTCTAGTCAAAGACCATCTAGATGAACCTAGATCATCCCACAGCCAGCCCAACCCCCCCTTTGTGAGTGAATATAGCCAAGATCAGCCAAGTTGCCTACGTAACCCCAGCTGACACCAGATGCATGAGCAATCTACACTAGTGCAGTGTGCTATTACTTCACATCCAACACACTCATGCATAGGCTTTCTACTAAGATTCACCCTCCTAATGGAGAAACCAGTTTTCATAAAGTCAAACCAGTGTTGTGTTTTATTAAAACAAACGATAAATCATTATTTTTTTTAAAGAGAAAAGAAAAATTAACACTTGTATGCAAAGTTTCAACTTTAAAGTGTTGGAAGCTAATTCAACCAAACACATCACCTGCTGAATTCAACCCACACATCACTAAAGGTCAACTTCTGTTCCAGGTACCAAGAATGCCCCTGATGTCAACTCATTTGTAAATGTTATGGGCTGGATAAAGAAGGCATTACAAGAAAGAAATTAAAATGGTCATATCTTGGGGCCCCTGGTGGCTGAGTCAGTTAAGGGGCCAACTGTTGATTTTGGCTCAGGTCATGATCTTAGAGGTCGTGGGACTGAGCCCCAGGTCTGGCTCTGCTCTTGGGCGGGGCGGGGGGGGGGGCTCTGCTTCAGGATTCTCTCTCTCCCTCTTCCTCTTCCCCTCCCTGCACTTGTGAGCATGTACTCACTGTCTCTCTTTAAAATAAATACATAAAAATCTTTAAAATGGTCATATCTTAATGGTTACCATGTAAACAAATATAACGACTACAGATTTCTAAATGCCTGTTGGAATGCTTGCCTAGGAGATTATAAAACTGACCACTCCCTACAATTAAGGGATTTAATACCTGTTTTAGAAATATGTAAGTGATAGGCAAACATAGCCCAAGGGATTAATCACAAGTCTACCTTTTCCTGGGGACTCTAACAAAACAAAAATATAAATGTCTCTGGATCAACAGTCTGTTCATTAAAAACTTCAGCAAATACAGCTTCTTGAGAAAAAAGCAAAACACAACGATTCAAAAATCAATTTTTTTCTTTTAAACTTCATCACAACTTGGTCAATGTTTCCAAAGAAATAGCAGTAAAAAAATATATCAAATATATAAATCCATAAATTTATAAAAAAAATACGTATTGGAAAGTAAATCTAATTGCTAAATGCATAAGATAATATGTTGCAAATTATACATTACTGATATATTTATGCATAATGTCATATACTCCTTTCTAGATTATCAGCTCCCTGAGGATAAGACCTGGTTATGTAGACATCTGTTCTCCCAAGTATTTACAATTCCCTAGTTCATTCTGTCTATTCATGTGGCTGCAGTGGCTGAAACTAAGGTACTGGAAACCATCGTTCAGATAAAAGGACAGGAGAGAGTTGGTTTTGGTGTTGTAGCCACTCACCCAAAAATGCTATAAAGTAACGTTTATGTTCTACAGAAGTAGAATGAATAGATCATTATAGTACATGCTACTGTAACTACAGCCGGGGGATGAAGGACACAGTAAAAACAACAATGCCATTTGGGACTGGGTAACCAATGGTGCTGAGGATGTCTATCTCAAGTGCCTGAAGAAACCAGAGCAGGAAAAATAAATGAGTAGAAACAGCCAGATCTCTGGGTAAGTGTGCATTTGGTAACTGAGTAGTAGCGATTTCAGTAAACCCAACTATCCAATCTGGGTTTCTCCTACTAAGCCTTAGCCAGTTTCTCTATGCAGGAAGTTAGAATCCCAAGCTACTAGAGCTTTCTATTTTTTAAAATGGAACCACAGATAAACATTTTTACTTATTACTCCAAAACTGTAAATGATGTCACAACTTAAAAAAAAAAAATCACTGTGTAGAGCAAGTGAAACATATGTTTAATCATCTGGGTGCTGCAAAAGATGGTGTCACCTTTGTTCCTATCAAGGAAGCTAAAAGGAAACAAGAAATGTTTCTTCATCTTCTTCCCTCCTCACTGGATTCCACCAGTAGCGCTACGTAAGGTATGGCTGAGAAATACTGCTGTTCTCCCTCTATTTATTCTTGGCTTCAAAACAGGTAAGAAATGTGGTAGACAGATAACATCCATGACCTTGCCTGCTAGTATTCACACCCTTGTATAACCCCCTCCCTTGTGTGATGGAAGGACCTGTGACTTGCTTCTAGAAAACATGCAGAGGTGTTGGGCTGTTAGATCCGTGATTACCATATGTTATGTAAGACACTGCCTTGTTACCAGAAAGCTTTGTCTCTCTCCCCATTACTGGCTCTGAAAAAGTGAGCTGCCCCAAATCCTAGAGCCACAAGGGAACGGATTCTGTCCATAACCTGATGAAATTTGGAAGTGGATCCTTCCCTAGTCCAGCTGCCGATGAGACCACAGCCCTGGCTGAAACCTGTATCACAGCCTGGTAAAACTCAGAAGCCCGAACCCACCTAAGCCCTGCCTGGACTTAGGACTCACATCAACTGAGAAACAGCGTGTGCTGTTTTACACCAACAAGTTTGGCATAATTTGTTACAAAGTAGTAGGTACTTAATAAAAGGAGTTTGCATGGAACTGTAAATCATCTATCTCACAAGGAACACTGTTTAGTTTGGCTGATGCTTACTTTTCATAGTAAGACTTTACTCTTCAAAATGAAAGAAGAAATGCATTCAATTCCATTCTGGTGCAAGCTCCTTATCTCACATGGAAAGCCAATACTTTGAGTAGCTCTGGTCTCCATTTTCTTTGCACAGTGGAAAGACAGGTCTGGTCTAACTGTATATGCAGAAAAGGAGAAAGGTGGTATTATTAATTTGACTTAGAATTTTGTCTAATGATATGTGAAGCGGGTGGAGAAGGGCAGAGTCTAGGCAACAGGGACTATGGAAAAGCAGTTTTTACCATCTATCATCCTTCAAAGTCACATCATAAACATTTTTATACCACAGTTAAAAGCAATGGGCGAGCTAACTGATATTACCTGTAATAAACTGATAACAACAACATGATATGGTGAGGATAGCAAGACAAAAAAATCCTATCGAATGGTCATACTACTACTCTTCCTGGGGCATCTGAAAATCTACAGAATTTAATAGTGTCTACATTTGGCAAGGAAACTGATCAATCATCTTTGTCATTCCCTGCTCACAAAAAAATCATTTTTAGACCCTCGTTAAAACCACACATTTTTTTTTGCCTCTCATTCCTAGCTCTGGCTAGCCCCTATGACCTCTAAAGATTTAACTAGGTAGCCCTTATTCCAAGAAGCCTTCCTTGATAACTCTTCCTCCTCGGTGTTTCCCTAAAAATCCTGTGCCCCCTCTATTATCACATTTCCATGCATTACAGTATAATTACCTCTTTAAGTGACAGTCTTACTGACAGGAGTAATTGCTGTTTGAGATCAGGGATTATAGCTCACGTTTTTGTATTTTCAGGATGTGGGGGAGTACCCTGTGCATAGTAGGTGCTTAGTAAGTACTAAGCAAAGAGTAAATGAATGAATATTGTTACCCAAAGCTGTACAAGAGCTAAGAGAAGCACTTTAACCATGATGAGGTAATGGTAAGTTTCAACAATGCAGGTAAAACATGCTAAGAGCTCTGAAACACTGAATTTGTTGGTAGTAAGCCTAAGGCAGGGGTCTTCGAAGGTAAAAGGTTTATACAGAACAATAGGAAAACTTCTTAGTTTTACAATCCAACACATGTTAAAAATGGAAGAAATATTCTGGGTACCCAGTATACCCAGATGTTAACTTTTTCTCTATTTTGCTTCAAGCAGTTTATGCATATTATTAACTCCTATCACACATCGTGGGCTATGTTTTTCCAAAAGCATTTCTTCTTAGGTTCCTACTCAGCTGGTTTTGTCAAGTACCAGGAAATAAGAGTGTTCCCTCTGCTTGGAATAGCCTTGCCACTCTGTGAGGAAGATACAGTCCGCTACCCGCACCTCCCTTGGAGACCAATTCCATAAATGCAACAGATGGTTTGCCAGACAGCCTTAATTTTCAGTAGAATAACTTTGATTTGTACAGAGGCCAGTTCTTCACATTCATTTCAATGGTTTAACAAGATAAACTTGAAATCATTCCTCCTGAAGAAACTTCAAGGTGTTCTTAATATTATTCCACAACTCTCATTATGAGTACTTCCTTCAGAGACTTGACTTTTTTTATATATAATATTTTTTATTATGTTATGTTAGTCACCATACAGCATATCCTTAGTTTTTGATGTAATGTTCCATGATTCATTATTTGCGTATAACACCCAGTGCACCATACAAGGGAGGGGGGTGAGGGACTGGGATAGGCCGGTGATGGGTATTAAGAAGAGACTTGACTTCTGAAGAACATTGGAAATTCTGATGCACTAAGAAACTGAATCCTTTCCCCCTGTCTCCACCCATTCCTCCATCATCAGCTCCTCAACACCAAATAAGCCAGTGTTGGGTTCTCTTTTTCTTTTCTTTCTTTCCAGATGCTCAGGCCTAGTCAGTAAAAGACTAATTGTTTGAGTGGCTATTAGGAACTATCCAAAGTACACTGCAAGTTAAATGCTTGACCAAATACAGGCTATTGAAAGGCTTAGTTCAAAAAGCGCCAAGCAGAATTCTTTGCCTTCCCCCCACATCTCACAGGACCCACACCATTAGTGACAGACACTTCTTCCACCTCTTTGTGCCGGTGAGTCTAAATCTGAATTATTCTTCATCTAATCAATTTAGAAAATAAATTATTAAGCATGAATTTTTGCCTGGCATAATAGCTTTAATCAAACAAAAAGGAAGTGAGCTTTTTCTGTCTTGCAGATATATGACATTCTGCAAAATAAAAGCTTTAATATAAAAAGAGTTTACAAATTATTAATAATAAAGTCACCTCTTTAGAAATGAGATGGGCAAAGGAGAAAAAAGCACTTCTGTTTAAGCAGCTGAGAAACAAATGAAAAAAGGACAATGTCTGTAAACAAAATTCCAAATTAAAATAAGACATTATATTCACTGTTATAACTGCAAAGATTTTTTTTTATTATTATAATAAGAAGCATACAAAGAAATAGACATTCATACAGTGATGATGGGCCTGAGAGCTTTCTGGAGAGAAATCTGGTAGTATGCAGCAAAAGCCTTAACAAGTTTTATACATTTAACCTAACTATTCTACTCCTTGGAATTCTAAAGAAACTCAGATTACCTAGGGATTTTTGTGCCAGAATTTTTCTGTCTTGACGATACGCTGGGGCAATCTAAATGCCTCACAATAAAGAACTGGTAATATCAAATATAGTAAATGATTCAAGCACTACCAAGTTCTGAATAATAAGTTTCGGGTTTCTTTCATTGACCTGTGACATGCTCACAATATATTAAGTGGAAAGGAAGCAGGTACCAAATATTGTTTAAAATATATGACCATTTTACTTCTAAAATGTAGATAAATACAGAGCAAAATATACACATTGAAGAGGTATTAGTAAATCTCTGTGAAAGGTAGTATTATCAGTGAGTTATTTTCCTTTTTGTATTTTTAAACTTTTTCTACCCATGTCAATGTGGCCCATCAGATCCATAAAAATGATGAAAAATCTAAGGCTTAATACTGGAAGGCATAAAGTTCCCACACCCTGCTAAGCACAGACTCAGTTTTAACAACATCTCCTTAGGTTCTAATCTAGGGCGATTCTCCACAAAGCCCCAAGCCAAACCAATCTCACAGCATTTTATGTTATTAGTATCAATTAAGATGTTTCTGCATGGGATGTGAAGAATCAGAGAAAGAAGAGTTATCAGAACAAGAATCCAATACCAGCTAAGTCACTTTTACTAAATTTAATTTTAACAGAAAGCCCACATTAAAGAGCAAAGGTTCAAGTCATTTAGTATTACTGAGAAAATTAGCTCATTGAGAGAATGAAAAACAATTATAAATTAAAACCAACTAATTCATTCTGGTTTTTAAATGTCAGCAGATACAGGTTCCCTCAAATTAAGCAGGTTCAACTGTTTGTACCTGATTCTGTTTAACTCTACTAAATATATTTCATTATTGTAAGAGAATCTGCATTCCCTTTTATTCCTGTTATTCTTTGGTTTTCTGTTAGTGACCATCAAATTGGATTCAACTTTGATGACGGCATTGGCAAAGAAAGGACAGAAGGCCCTATGGTCCTTTTCAGTCCTAGGGGTCTATGATTGTTTATTCTTAAAACATATCCACTAAATTTATGTTTTAATTATAAATCACTCATCTGTGGACTAGGACTTTAAAGAATCTTGAAGTATAAATCTTCTTAATCTGCAATGAATTAGGCTCTCTACATTTGTTAATAATTCAGCCAAACTAAATAATGCTAAATTAGTCATTTTGTGTGTCAGAAGCAACAACATGCATACACAGAATAATTATTTGTTCTCAAAGGATTTTGTTATAATCTCGATTCACTTGTCATGTAACACTGGAACAAAATGGTTACACTAATTATCCAAAATCAAGTTTCACTTCTCGATTTATAAGCATTCCATTTTATTCTATAAATTCTTAGCTGTCATGGAGTCAGAAAATTATTACTGTCATCAATAGGAAGACTGTTTTAGTGGTGCAGATGGCTGTCCTTTTATAGGCCAACTTAATGACTTGTTCTTATCTAATCTGTCATCTGTTATTTAGTTGTCATTATGAACTTTTTGGGTTTCATATCAATCAATTTTCCATGTTTACTAAACAGATGGCTTTATTAAAAAAAAATGGAAAGCAAGAAAATGACATTAAGTGATTTCAAAAAACTCCAAAGGCTACATACACTTTTTAGTGTATCTAAATGAAATAAAAAAATTGTTATTAAAAAAGTGAATTTGAAGCCAAACTGAAATAGATCTTAAAACTCAATGGACGTGCAAAGAAACAATCAGTAGCAGCTATCCACAAGTAGAATGAATTACTTGAAAATAGGGGAAGCTTTTTCTTCCAATTTTTAATGCAAAATTTAAAAAAAATCTACCCTGACAAATAGAGTTGACAAATGTCAACTGATATAAATCATTGGTTCAGAAGCTCTTTATGTTGTAATTCGCAGGTATATACATCCTTTGTTGTAATCCATTTTAGAAAGCAGGTAATCACATACTTTCACTGAGTGAAAATGGTTGTCTTTGTCATCCTGAAGACATCTTTGTTTAATCACTGAGTTATTATCAAATGGACACTTCGACTCAAGAAACAAAATGGAAAATTTAAATGGCTTACATGAATGGGATTCAAGTTCCAGAAATACATGGCATTGCATCACAGAAGGGCACTGTGGTTCACACTGTACTAGAGAAAGAACTTAACAGGTAGAAGAAACTAAAATATATTTTTGTAAAATTGACATTTCATTCATGACAGTGTATTTAAGATTGTGTGTTTGATTATTTAGGAGGGATATAGACCCACAAACTTGAGATTTGCTTCATCAGTCCCTAATAATGCTGCAGAGGTTACAGAGCAGAGCTTTCTGATGCATGTACAAAAATACTTCTGGAAGTTTCCCAGTGTCATGTCAACCACGACTTCCACTGTTGAATGAACTGAGTTCAGCAGTGGTTTTACTTGCCTAACTTCAAGTTTCTTTACCAGTACAAAATTGACAATGAGGAAGACTGTGGAGGGTTAATACTTTAAGTCCTTCAGACAAAGTAGAAGACCTTCAGATGGCAAGGCAACTTTTTATAAAAACACAAATCTGTCTTGGTTTATTTCCTTATATGATAACCACAGTAAAATACAAAGCTAGTATAGACAGCCATCATGCCATTCCAAGATATTCAGAGGCTTTGACAGGATTAAACACACACACACACACACACACACACACACACACACACACACACACCCCAAATGAAAACTTAATACCAGATACTCGATTTGAGACTCACAGAAGTTTTCTATTGCCTTTTATGAAACAGAAAAATAAAAAAGGGCTATTGTAGATCAGAAAGCCAGAGACTTTAAATCAAAAGACAGACTTAAATCCTACCAACACCTTTACCAAAACTTGGAGAGAGACTGTGTACCTTAAAGGCTTCTCATAGGTCTTCAACTCAAATCCCGTTGGCAGAGAGCGCATGTTTGACGTCAGACGTGTGCCTGGAACTGAGCCAGGTGCTCTATATGTGCTAGAGAGATTCCAAACAGCTAGTGAATACAGTCCAAATTCAGCAAAGGAACCTTTTAAACAAAGCAGTAAGGTGAAAAACCATACTGGTGAGGAAAGTCATAGAACACAGTCAAGCTCTGGCTGAAGATGGATTTCTTATCTCCAAGTCTACCGGTTCTTGTTAGGTTTTTGATCTACCCAAAATACTTTACAGGCATTCTCAAGTTATCAAAAAACTTGGGACTGCTTCAGATGATCAGGTCTCCTGCAGGCAAACACCAGCCAAGATCGCTTTCACCGGGTTCCAACACACAAATGGTCATTTGTCAACAAAGCTGTACACACTATTTAAGGATCGGCTGGCATAAATCCTCACTCAAAGCCAGAAAGTTCAGTACAATGGGGTAATATTCGTGGATGTTATACTTAGGCATATTATCCTCTGCAGTGAATATTTTCATACTAATTACATATTTACTGTATTTCAAAAGCTTTGTACTATGGTCTGTTGGTGCCTTTCAGAGAAGCAAATCACACTGCCATCACAGTCCTTGAGTAAGACTACTCCTTGTTTTGAGAACGCTTTCAGTACTCCGTGCCTTTGACTCAGTGGCTCGGATGTAAGCACTGGCCTTCTTCCACTAGACGAGTGGCTCTCAAAGTGTGCTCCAGGAATAGCAGCATTTTTGACACCTGGCAACATGTTAGAAATACAACGTATAGATCCCCAACCCAGACCTGAATCAAAAACTCTGGAGGTGGGGTTTAGCAAAATCTATGTTTATCCACATGTTTTACACCACTGAAGTTTTGAGAGCCACCGTACTGAAACCTTCAGGACAAAGAGTCATTCAACTTAGTATCCTCAGTTCACCAAGCAGCACCCTGGACATGATAACCCTATTTTTTAGGTGTACATATGTATGTACATATTTATTAAGAGAGAGAGAGAGGAGAGAAAGAGTTTAAGCATGTGAGCAGTGGGGGAGGTGGGGAGGGAAAGAGGGAATCCCAAGCTCTTGAGCCAGATTAACTGAGTTTTATCTGTCTTGGGTCCTTACTAGTAGGTCCTTGGGGAAATTCATCATCTCCTTCATGTCTGAGTGTCCTCATCTGTAAAATGGAATAGTAACAATTAACTCATAGAAGTGATGAAAGATTTAACTAGTGTAATGTGTGTTGTAAATGCCGAACAATCCTTCGTTGTATATTTGACTTTTGCAAACCCTTACAAAAACACCAGCCACTACATTGAAGGGGTTTGTAGTCTACTTGACCAAGTTACAGGGTGTAAAAGGTCATTAGGTCAGGGGTAGAAACTGTCAGTGCTTACCCAGCATTGGGGACCTAGTATCTGTTGAGTAAGTGCAGGCCAAATCAGATAGATTGTACCACAGTACTAAGAACCCTCCCCCACAAGTTATAGTTGAGATTCACAGAGCAGAGACTTTGCCGCTTCACAGAACCATGGAGACTGGCTTGACTTCATGATACAAAACTAAGAAAAGTTTCCCAAATATGTGATTGTTTTAAGTATTAAGTTATCTTTTCCAATGGCTCCCAATGATCCCTGCCTTCTGATTTTCAAGCCCTTTTGTAATCCCCACCTTCTGAGTGTGGCCTGGACCTAGTGACTCACTTCTAAAGAATAAAAGGCAGGAAGAATGATGATATGTTACTTCCAAAATTAGGTTACAAAAAGCCTGTGACTTCTGTTCTCTCTCCAAGTAAGTTGTCATATTGCTGTAGCCCTAGATAGAGGTTCATAGGACAAGGACTGATGGGTCCAGCCAGCAAGGACCTAAGGTCTTACAGGATGCAACTACCAGATGCAATGTGGTCCTTGATTGGATACTGATGAAAATACACCAGCTGTGAAAGACATTTTGGAGTCAGTTCAGGAGATATGAACATTGATTAGTATCAGATAAAATCAGAATTAATGAAACAGAAAGGTAGAGACTGTTGACTGGGAAAAAAAATAGCAGGTTCAGAATAGCAAGCTCATTATGATCTCATTTTGCTAAAAACAAAACAAAAACCAAAAAATAAAAAAAAATTCATTTGTGTGCACATGCCCACCTCATCACCCCACAATTTCATTTCTAAGTGTGCATGTCTGTACCCATACACATTTCCAAAGACAAATGAGTTCCTAGGTTGACCAAGAGGCTTTTTCAAGAATGTTCATAGCAATTTTATTCACTGTAGAAAAAAATTGGAATCATCCCAAATGTTCATCAACAGGAGAATGGATAAATTATAAACAAACTATGTATATTCTAACAATGGAATACTACGCAGCAATTAAAAGGCCAAATTATTGACAAGTGCAATAAGGGTGAATCTCAAAAATATAATGCTGCGGGAAAGAAGCCAGATACAAAAAAGTACACGCTGTACAATCCTTTTTTATATGAAGTTCAAGAACAGGCAATCTAATATACAGTGATAAGAGTCAACAGCTATAACCATGAGCGGCTGAATATGGACTGTGAAGAGGGAGGAGGAAAACCGGGGTGAGGATAACCCAGAGCTTCAATGAGATGTGGTTACACAGCTATCAAGATACAGATGTACATGCAAAAAATTATCAAGGTGTACATTTAATATTTGTGCATTTTATATTGAATTATATTGAATTATACCTCAATGTTTTCTTAAATTTTAAAGAAAAAAATCCATAAGGATTACATCCAAAGTGTTAAAAGTGGCAATTTCGGGGGGGGGGGCAGGAATATGATGTTTTGATATTTTTTGTGTTGCTTATCTGTATTTTCTAATTTTCTACAATACATAAGTATTATTTCTATAATAAAAGATTATGTTTAAATTGAAAAAAATAAAATAGATTTTCCTAATTCTGTTACAACCTCACCTGCTTTCACTATAACAACCCACACATACCACTTGTCTTTAACCAAGGAGGCAGGAGTAAAAGGTTCTGGTTTTCATCACCCGGAACTTATCTTTTTCCTGAAAGATTATGGAATTTAAGAATCCTCTAGACAAATTCAGTTCCATAGTCGACTGTTCCCATCCCCCAAAGTGCAGCAGAGTGATGGAAAGTACAGCATGAAAAAAAAGTAAGGAAGGAAGAGAGGGAGGGAGGGAGGAAAAGGGAAAGGAAGGGAAGGAAGAGAAAAAGGGAAAGGAAAGGAGGGAGGGAAATATAGAATTTAATAGAGATCTCTTAACAATTAGCAAAGAGCAGGATGAAAGGCAATTATACAAACACTAGGATGTTCAAGGTTCTTTCACTCTGAGGAAATGGCAGATCCCTGCTTTGGACAAAGAATACGAATGGGAAGCTTTCAAAGTTTTCCACTATTAGCATCCACCTCTTCAATTCTATTTGAATATTGAGCTTTTATGGTTTATACTATACTTTGCAGCCTCCCTATCCGTGACTACTCTTTAGCATATTAAATAAGTCAATATACTAAATGGTAGAAGAGTGGAAGGGCTGGGTAGAGGTGAGGCAAAAAGCAGTGATAGAGGCCTTCTTGAGAAGGTAGGACTGGGCTGGGCCCATAAGAGACTAATGGAATTTCACCAGGTTGAAAGGAAAAGGGGAAAAACATGCTAAGAAGAGGGCAGCGTGATAGAAGACACTGGGGACAATAATGACCAGAGTTTAGATACTGAACCTGAATGGGCAAGTGATTAATTTGGTCTAAAAGACCATTGTGGTAGAAGAGAAAAAGCCAGGTCTTTTCAGTGCGGAAGCCCTGAGTTTTAATTCTGTTTCTTTGCAACATTTGGCAAGACATATAATCCCAATGAGATTTATTTTGAGCACAAAATGAGGTCAAAAACACCTATCAAATGAAATAGGTCAAAGAATAACAGCAATTTCTAGCA
Source organism: Ursus americanus (assembly GCF_024610735.1). NCBI lineage: Eukaryota > Metazoa > Chordata > Mammalia > Carnivora > Ursidae > Ursus > Ursus americanus. Next base: position 30,010,755 of record NC_142140.1, on the reverse strand, counting down.
GGCGTGCAAACTCATTCTTTTCTCTTCCCTTAGAACAATATGCCTGCTGTTTTCTTCAAAATCAACATAGCCAAAACCAAATGCACAACTTCTTACAAGCTTCCCTTCTCAATCACTCTATCTTATCAGTAAGGCCACTTCATCTCCATTGACCCAAACTTAGACTATATGACTGATCGCTGCCCCAACTCTCTCCTCCAAAATGAGTGTCCATCATACTCCCCAAAACTATTCATTTCCATTTCTTTATCTCTATTGTGTCAGCCAAAATTCAAATCTAAGTCTCAATGACTTCAAAGACCTTCCAGCTGACCCTCTTGATTATTAGTTTTCCTCCCACCAATTCATCCTACATTGCACTGCCTAGAAGATTAAAAAAAAAAAAAAATACAGACATACTGCACCCCCTCCAATGGTTCCTTGTTTCTTTTGACTCAGTGATTCATTCATTTATTCACCCAATAGACACTTACTGAATACCCATCAAACACTAAGTACTGTGCTATGTCCCCCAGTTGAAAAAATGAATAAATTATGCCCTTAAGAGTCCACTGGGGAGAAGTAAACAGATTACAATATAATACTACAAACAAGAAATGGAAATGTAGAAACTCATCCCATAGGATGAAGAAGATAAAATCTCATAGACATGATGCCTTATCCGGCAGCACCTCCAGAGTAAAACGTACTTGTTAAGGAACAAAGAGGAGAAAGGTGTCCTTTTCCTCTTAGGGGACAAACCAAAAAAACCAACCAACCAACCAACCAAACTAACCCTGTATTTCATACATAAAAGACCCTCCTCCCTGGGGAGGTCAAATAGAATCACTGGGGAAGTGTGTCACTGAGTAACTGCCCAGGATGCAAAGATAATGACAAAGCAACTGAAACAAAAAACCAGGTTCTTCACAGAAGATGCAGTGGCGATGGTGAGGCGCTCCTCTGGGCGGCTATGGGGTCTGCGATCAAAGTTGAAAAGGTACAGAGATTTGGGGAGCCAATATGAAGGCGTCGAAAGCAACACAGTATTACAGACATTGGCGCTCCTCCGGCGAAAGAACAGAGGGGAGAGTTTGAAACCTCAGTGACAATGAACACAGAACTTAACTACTTTTCAAAGAACTACTCTCATCAGAACCTCTTCTGACCCTCATGAAGAGCAGGAGAACAATGAGGTTTCATGTTACCTCATACCCAATCTCGCATGGATCCATCCATAGGAAAGTCAAATCCTGGGGCCTATTTTATTCCACACTTCGTTAAAAAAAAAAAACGGAAAAAATGTCCTCCGTCCATTCTAAAAGCAAGGGACACAGGTCCACTCGAGACCTGCAGCATTGCACAGTGGTGTTCAGCCAGCGTGTACGCAAGACTTCCGACACAGGTGTCCCGAGTCTGGGACTGATATGGAGATTTACTATTTTAAAGCTCAATACACGTCACATACGAAAGCTTTTATGTTTGAATTTGGGGGGGGGCAGGGAAGGGGGAGGACAAAATATTTTCTTTTAATTTCACTTTCAGATCAAATTAATCTCTTCCACCATACTTTGTGTGTGCGCGCACGCACACGTGAGTGTGTGTGTGTGTGTGCGCGTGTGTTTCTATTACTAATGATCCTACCAGATGTGTGCTGTGCGCTCATCACAGATAAAAACAGGGCCTTCCTTACCTGTGTTACCCTGTCACCTGCAGTGCCTGGCATTTAAGTGTTCAATTAATCATGGCAGAGTAAATGACATGTATATTCCACACAAACGTATTGTCATTGCACAGGTAAATGAGGCTGAACACCTTACCTACTCAATAATACATCCAGTTTTATTAACTCTTCTGAGACTCAGTTTCTTCATCAATGAAAGTATAAATCATACTGCCTTCCCGACAAGGCAGTAAGAAGGGATAAACAGGGTGAGTTATACAAAAAGCTTAATGAGCCTTTAATAAAGGACCATAAAATTTTGAACAAGAGCAAAAAGCAAAACAAACAACCCATTTTTGAGAAATCAGAAGTTACACAACAGTGACTGACTATAAATACCAGAGCCTCAGGAAGCCTCCCTCCAACCCCCAGCCTCACAGGAAACTCCTTCAACTTCCTCGAGGTGGGTATATCTAGGAATTGTAAGGAAAAGATTCTGTTTTGTCAAAATGTAGATGATGGCTAGGGAAGCAAGGTGGGTGGCAGGCAGAAGTCTTCAGGGAAAGTGATGCAAAAGAAATGGGTGGGAATCCCAAATTCTACCTGCCCAAGAGAAAAGGCTATTTTCTTCTCTAAAATAATGGTGCCCCCTTCCAAACCAGCAACCACACAATGATCCTTAGATCCTTACCACTGTTTTTCCCCTTCAATCTACACCCCCCTGAATTGTTCACCTGGTCCAAGTGATGTGTGTCTATATGTGTCTATATATAAGGAAAATCTATATATAATTTTGTGTTCTTGCTCATGAATCTACATAGCGACATGGAAAACTGCTTAACGTTTTCAAACAAATCTAATTATGCTACTATTCTGCTTATATATATGGTAATGAGTAAAATTTATTGAACGTTATATGCCTGGCACTTTCTTACCTACTTTATATGGGTCTCATTTATTTCCTACAACTCTAAGACATATATTCTTCTTATGCCTGTGAGTAAACTTGAAGACAGGATGAGTAAACTTGAAGACATAAAAGAGTTAAGTAAGTCTACTTACTTAACTCTACTTCCCAAGTTATATGGCTAGAAAATAAGGGGCAACTGGGATTTGATCCCACTGGGTTTTAACTAGGTCACTAAAAAGCCCAGACCCACCCCTCCACACCCTTCTCCATCTTCCTCTGCGCCCCTGAAGGCTGACGTCTGTGGATACAAAGTTTCCCTGGCCCTCTCGACTTCAGGTTGCGTTTGGAATCTCCTTCAACTTACTCATGTTGGGTAAGTCCAGAAATTGAAAGGGAAAAATTCTGTTTCTTCCAAATGTAGATGGTGATTAGAGAAGCAAGGTGGGTGACAGATACAAGTCTTCAAGGAAGGCGATGCAGGAGAAAGAGGTAGGAATCCCAGATTCCACTTGCATAAGAAAAAAAGCTATTTTCCTGGACAGGGTACAGGCAGGAAATGGGAAGAAGGGGACAGAGGTTAGGATACTGATTGCTCTGTTTCCTCCTGCCAGGTCACCTGCGTCTGGCTTCCTCAAATGAAGGTCACTGCCCTCTCAAGACCTCTCTCCTTTGTGGTTCCAATAGCAGCTGCCTCTTCTTGTCCTTTTAGGTCAAGGGACAGTAACAGCTGTACTAGTACTAATCTCACTTTCTTTCATATTTTCCTTGGTTCCCCTCCATTCAGCCCACAACTTGGTATAGAGTCACATTGGAAAGAAACTCTTGGACTCAGTGTGGTTTGAATGTGCCATCTGTTTCCTGTTGAGACGCAGACTAGTATAGCCTTCCAGATAATGCTTTGGTCTAAGAGCACCGTAATGCCTCCGTTCGTCAAACAACCCATGCTCTTGTACAACTCTGCCTGTACGCTCCGTGCTGCTACTAAATGGAAGGCTCTCCCACTATTCCTGCCAGGGAATTCCTACTTAGCCTTTCTAACTTCTCAAGGCAGCTCTTTCGATCCCACCAGAGAATTAGGGGCTTCTTCTGCCACACTCTATAGGCATCTACCACTTTGAGAACACATTACATTGTATACATATGAGCAATAGCCAAATCTCAAGATCTACCACCAAGTACCCATAGATAAAAACAAATGAGCACAGAATGCTTGAATGAGTCTATTACTGTGTTACATACAGTCTTTATTCAGTTCCTCCCAACGAATCCATCAAATTACTGGCATTTCACTTAGCAATGTGGAGGAAGGACCATGCACCTCTAACCAAAGCATGAAATACTGAGAGCTCTGAAACTGGGATTACTCTGGGAAACCAAAATCCAACATAAAGCTTTATTTAAAAACATATGAGGGGAGACAAATAAGAAGATACCCTTTGAATCCCAGCCGGCAAGTAACATGTTTTCTTTAATAACTTGATTTACTGAAAAAGTCCACGTCAAACTTTTGAAAAATAAAGGTAATTTTCAGTAGTTCAGTATATAGTTACTGAGTTTTAAATTCTAACACAATTCACTTTCCAAAATTAGATCTTTAGACTACGCTTATATAATACATTAAAATAATAACTGATTTAAATTCACCTAAACAGCCTAATGACTCATTAAACAACTTTCTTTTTTTGCTAATAATATAGTTCTTCTCTCACACATAATTCACTTTTCATCTAGTTATTTCCAAAGAAGGCTGCATTACTGCTGCAGACCCCCTTCTGTTCTGAGAATTCAAGAGGTCATCTCTTGCAGAGCAAGACACCTCATACTTAACGTGTAGGCTTTCAAAGATTTAACAACATTCTTTGCTCTTAAGATCTATTCTTATGATATGGTTGCTCAGAAAGTTAACTGCTCATCAAGGATTTCTAAATGATTTTATTCTTTGGATGTTTAGTGGCTTGAACTCTCAATTGCCATAACTACAGAACTTACTTCCTTCTCTTACAGAAATACGTAACAATAAAATACACTGGATTAACAGTTTAGTCCATGAAGCATGCAACATTCATAGATGCTAAATGCCTCTTTAAAGGGTACTTGGTATTTACAAATCATTTCTCCTCCCTTTAATGACCAAAACATTGGTGTTCTAAATAAAACACATATAATAATATGGCAACTATTTATTTGCCAATGAATGGCTATGGCTTTCTGTTATTTATTTTTCATTTCTGAAAATGAATCAAGAAACCCTACCAATCATTTTTTATGTGCTAGAGCTGAATTTTTGGAGAGGAAGGGGTTGCATTTAGTTAATATCCCACAGGCTGAGCACTTTGCATGTGATGTCTCATTTTATCCTACAGACCCTAATGAGACAAGGTCAGAAAGGCTAAGAAATTAGCTGAAGGTCACACAGTAACACAGTTAGCACCTGAGTCTCTGATGCCCAGTCTCAGGCTTTTGCCATTATATCATGTTCTCTACCCACATAGGCTGAGGCTACACCTATGTCAAGTGAAAATATACACGTGATGGATTCAACTTGCCATTCTTCTTTGCCCCATTATGTTTGTTCTCTAAGGAAAGTGAGGGAGGAGGAGAGATTTTTGTGTTAGTTCATTATCACTGATCCTCATCACCAAAGAACTATTCCGTAAAATGAACTCACTCTTTCCCCAACAATGCCACATACTAGCAGACCCTCGACTGGCCCCTTAGTTTTCATTCTCAGAGGATCGGGTTCTCAACGTTGTATCATCAATTCCTTTCAATTAAGTCAGGTCCTATTCCTGCCTGGACATTCAGCTCCTAGACAAATGGTTTCAATTATCCAGGGTCTGTTTCTCAATCAGTAGCCAATTCCCTGGGATAAAATAGCTTACGTTCCTCAATGTCCCTCCAGAGTATTTTTTGAAAAGATTTAAAAGAATATCCCATTTCAGTGAATTGTCTAGTGAAAAAATTGTTTTCATTGGAGGGAAATTTTGCTAGGTCTGCCCCTATCTAAAGACAGCAGAGATTCTAAGCAAACCCTTATCTTAAAAATCCATGAGAGGTAGAAAAAATCCAAACAAATCAGAAAATATATAAACCCTCATAGATTACATTCTTGGCCAGAACACATTTGATGAATTTGAAACAACTGATACATTTATTAACAAATTTACCTTGATTTATTATGCAAAGTCATAATCAGCAATTTGAATTATTTCATTGCTTATGTTTTGGTTAAAAAAAATCTAATCTTTATAAATAACTGAAGTATGCAGATTTTTATAATGGACAAGTTTTGACAAATGTTTATGCACATGAAATCAAGACCCTAATCAAGTTACAGAACATTTCCATCACCCTAGAAAGCTCTCCAGTGCTGCCTTCCAGCCAAGCCCCATCATTTCTACAAGGAACCACTTGTCTGATTTGCATCGTCATAGATAAGTTTTGCCTGAAAATAAAGCAAATGTAATCTTATAATACGTACTCTTCTGTGTCTGACTTCTTTCAACTCTTAAGATTCATCCATGCTTTTGCATTTATCAGTAAATTTTTTATGGGTGAAGAGCATTCCATTGTACAAATGAATACCCAACAATTTATTTGTTCACTTGAGGGACTTTTGAATTGTTTCCAGTGTAGGGCCTTATGAATGAAGCTATTATAAAACATTTGTGTAGAAATATTTTTTGTGGATATATATTTTCACTTTGCTTGGATACATACCAGGGATATATAACACTGCTGGGTAATAAAGTATATGTTTAACTGTACAAGAAACTGAACAACTACTTTCCAAAGTGATTATATCATCTTCAATTCCTATCAGCAATGTGCAAGAGTTTCAAGTATTCCACATCCTTACTCCCCATAGATTTTTTAATTGTGGCCATTCAAGTAGGTATCTTTTTTTTTTTTTTTCATTTTCTTGCTAACTAATGATACTGAGACTTTTAATGATAATATTGATTATACATAAAAATATATGTTTATCTTTATATATTTTGGTAATAACAATTCAAATATTTTGCTTTTAACACAAATTGGTTTGTTTCTTTGTTGAAGAATAGGAGTATTTGAAGTATAGGAGTTTGTTGGGTTTTTTAAAATATATATATTCTGGATACATGTTCATTGTTATATGTATGTAGAAGTATTTTCTTCCAGAGAGTAGCTAGTCTTTTCATTTTCTTAACTGAGTCTTCTGATAAGCAGCTTTTAATTTTAATGAAGTCCAATTTATAAATTTTTTTCTATAGTTAGTGGTTTTGTTCACTAAGAAATCTATCCCAAAGTGTTTCTACATTTTGTTCTGATAGCTTTACACTTTTAGTTTTTATATTTAAGACTATGACTCACCCCAAAATAATTCTTTTTTTTTTTTTCATTCTTTTTCTCACTGTTACTTAGCTTGGGTAATTTCTATTTATATGGTGTTAAGTGCATTAACCTCTTATCACACAGAGTCTGTGGCTTTTAATTCCAGCTATGACTTTTTTTTATTTCAGCCACTGCACTTTTCACATCTAGCACCTTCATTTTCTAGTTACCATTTCTTCGCCAAAATTCCCCATCTGTTCATGCACTGTCCAATTTTTCCTTTATGTTCTTGAACATTGTTACAGTTGCTATGCTAACTCTAATATCTTGTCATCTTGGCACCCATTTTCAGTGACTGCTTGTGTTTTTGATTACGTATCACATCTTCCTGCTTCTTATAGACCATAATTACACATGATACACAGCAGGGTGTCTGGATTATCTTTTCTTCTCATACAGGTATTAAGAATTATTTTGGAAGTCATTAAGATGTTGGCAGATCCTTTTGATCCTGTCAGACTAGTTTTTATACTCTATTAGAGTGGGTCTATTTGGTTTTATTCTTAGTTCTAAGGACATGGCCCTCATTCTAGATTGTGATTCTTACTCCTCAGGTGTGACTTTTCTATATTCTCAGCTGAGTTTCTGGGCTATTCAACAAGACCCTCCCACTCTAGCCAAGCGAGGACTCCAACATCTCACAGCGTGCTATGACCTGCAGTATCTCTGTTAAACATTCAGCCCTATGGAAGCCTTCTTCGAGGTCCTATAGAGTTCTACTCTGTGCACGTGCATCACAGTCCTTGGCCAACAACATACACGGAACCCCCTTGAGTCCCACTCCTGCATTCTGCATAGCTTCCTTCTCCCTAGTACCCTGACCATCTCATTTTAGCAACTTCAGCAGCTCTGAACATCAAACTCAAATGAACACCTTAGCTAAATGAAACCATCGCCCTCTGCTCTGGCCTCTCCTCATGGATATCAGTAAACCTTGTGTATTTCCCTCCTTCTGAGGATCATATCTACACTGTCTTCCAACGCCTAAAATCAGTTGCCATAGAACTTTGTCCAGTTTTACGTGTCGGTTACTGCGGTATGGTAAATTGTGCCAGTTATTCTATCATGGTTGAAAAAGAAGTTGATATTCAATCTTAACATTAAATTGATAGGCAGTAGACCAACTACACATGGAAATTTCAATTGATGACCTTAGAATACTTCTCAAGTGAAGTCCTAATCAAGGTACCCAATACAAAGACAGAGTCAAGAGTAGTTTATAAAACATCTCTAACCCACAAAGAAAAACAGGATCAACCATGTGGCCAATAATTTCTAAACTACATTTAGAAGATGTTTGTAACATATCTGTATGATCCTAATAAAGAAAAATGTCTGCAATAGCAGTAAGTGATTCACTGTCTATGTCAGAGAGCTTTGGAACCTTCATTCACACACAGTGTCATTTTTTTCATAATATATAAAAGGAAGAGCCATTAGAAAAACTTATGTCATAAGCATTAAGTTTATGGATACATGCTTGAATTAACAACATATCTGGCCAAGATTCAAAATGACTTCATGTTTTCTGAGGCCCAATTCAGTTACAACTTGAGGTCAAGCAAAGGAATTAAGTCTAAAAGCTGACATAAAAATAGATTTTCTCTCCATACTCTTTCAGGTACACATTAATAATGTTTGGAGTGCTCTTCTCTTCAAACCCCAGACCCTTTCCCCCAGTGAACTCCTCCCAGGGCTTCTGTAAATTTGCTAAGGATGCCCAAATCAACCATTCCAAAGTCAAACCTCCCCCCAAGTTTAAATGGGCACCCAGCTATCCACTTTGAACTCAATATCCCCAAAACAGAATTCCTTTTCCCACAAAAATCTTCTCATGAATGTCCATTCTGGTTGCTCTATGCACCTAGATACCTAAAAGTGGATGCCTCTCTCTCTTCCATCAACCCTTTCATCTGTCCAATCCATCACAAAGCCCCAATAGTTCCTGCCCTTAATTACATCTCAGTGTCAGCCCCTTGTTTAGATCACTGCTCTACTGCTAACTTTTCCCATTATTCACTTAATCTATTTCCACAGCTTTCAAACTGGTCTCCCCTCCAATCTATCCACATCATAGCTCTTGAGTCACCAACTTGACCACATCATCCTCGTGTTTTAAAATCCACCAAATACTCGCCCCAAATCTCCAGAATAAAGTTTATACTACTTCTACTGCATCCCATCTTTCCTGCCTTAAGTTCAATGACTCCTCCTTGAAAATTTACATTGTAGCCACACCAAACTGATTGAAGGTGAATGGGTGATATTGCTTCAAGACCTCAACCCTTTTCACAAGCCAGAGACCACCTGCCTGAGACTAAATTCCTGCTCATCTTTGGGACTAAGATCAAATATCTCCTCCTCCAAGCTCCTGAGGTAGAGCAACCTGATTCCTTGAGCCTCTCTTATGTCCTAACCCATTTCTTTTATTATGCTACCTCTGAAATGACCTGTTGGTTCCCTACTAGATTGTAAATGCCTTATGGAAAGGAAGTGTAACAAATACATCTTTACTCAACCACGATCTAGTATAACGCTTCACCCAAAGTGTACCTCCAAAAAACACTGGATGACAGATGAGTTACAGAAAAAAATGTCCACTTCAATTAAAGTACGAGGGAACACCGCAAGTGCAATAAATGTCAGTTCTGAAGTGTGGGGTGCTGCCCGTGGCTGTGACGGAGGCTACTGAAAGCAACAACAGTATGACAACCGGCTCTTAAAAATATTTTTAAAAAGTGTCTAGTTATTTTGATGACCAGTCACTACCTGTATTTTCTTTCTTTAACATATGAACAGACACAGTTTCACATTTATCTGCTCCTTAGCTCACCACATATATCGTATAGTGTGTGCGTGTATATAGTATATCTCATATAATTGACCCTAGGACAACACAGGTTTGAACCACCTGGGTCCACTGATACGCAGACTTTCTCAGTAAATATACTGGAAAAGTTTTTGGATATGTGCAACAATTTGAAAGAACGTTTTGAAGATTTGCAACATTTTGATAGGAAGACAACTCACAGACAAACCACATAGCTTAGAAATACAAAGGTGCCTGGGTGGCTCAGTCAGTTAAGCGTCTGCCTTCGGCTCAGTTCATGATCCCAGAGTCCCAGGATCAAGTACCGTATCCGGCTCCTTGCTCAGGGGGAGTCTGCTTCTCCCTCTGCCCCTTATCCTACTCTCATGCTCTTTCTCTCACTCTGTCTCTCTTAAATAAATAAAAACTTAAAAAAAATAAATACCAAAAAAAAGTTAAGAAAAACATCTATTATAAGACTACAGTATATAATAATATGCAAAATATGTGTTAATTGATGGTCTACGTTATTTGCAAGGATTTTGGTCAACAGTAGGCTATTAGTGGTTACGTTTTTGGGCAGTCAAAAGTTCTACGTGGATTTTCAACTGCATGGAGGGGGGTCAGTGCCTCTCACTGTTCAGGAGTCAACTCACTGTATATATAACTATATAACTGTAACTATATGAAATATATATGAGTTAACTGTACACTGTTAACTGTACATTTTTTTTAATTCAGAGACAAGAGGTGTTAGATGTTTTCCTCTTATTTTGTGATAATCCTTTGGCAAGTAATTTAAAAATTTTCTGTAATCATTCTAAAATATTTTAATTGGCAACCTAAGAGCATGGATCTACCCTAATGAGTATCTTTAGCAAATCTGGACTTTCCAAATCCTCAACCATTTCTAACCTCAAGCTTCTCTCTCAGCCTTATACTTGCTTGATAAAGGAACAAGCCAGGGAAGGTACTGTCCGAGCGGACTGCCCCACTATACCCTGCTCGTGGAGATCTGGTACCAGGGAGAGCTTAGGGTGGGTCCACACCATTAGGACAGATGCCTTTTCAAAGCCTGTGGTAGATGCTCCGTTAACATTTGAATGGCCAATAATATTAGCGGTATCAATTTTAGTTCCTCCTTCCTGAGCACGTATTATATGTGAAGCAGTGTCATGGCTGTTTCACCTGTATAGTCTCATTTAGTCTCAGGACAATGCTATGAGGTACATGTTATTGTTTCTTTAGACAGAAGAGGCAACCTAGAGGTGGAGAGGAAGAAAAAGCACCGTGAAACTCCAGAAAAAAGACCCAGGCTCCACTCCTGCCTCTGACCCTAGCTTCCTGTTCACAGAATAAAACTAGACAACCTCTAATGCTCCTTCCAGCTTTAACATGGCCGGGTTTGAATCAAAATGGTATTAGAATCATTTGTGAGAGAAACAGAGGTCATGCTTTATAATAAAATCTCTATTAAAAATGCATTTTTTAGCGGAGTAAACCTTCTCAGAGGAAATGAGGAGGATTAAATCAAAGCAGTCCAACGTAACTAGAAGTACATGAAGTGTGCCCTTGTCAGCAGTCACGTTTAGCTAAGATGATGCAGCAATTGCTACAGAGCCTTTTATTTTTCAATATTATTGGAATGAGAAGCAATAATAATTTCTAATATTAAAGTTATCATTCTTTTCTACGATTTAATTTAGAAAATACAATAAAATTGCAACACTATTTCTGAAATACATTGTAAAAAATACACCCAGATAGATGTTCATTAGGTTATTTGATGGTCATTTGCAGAGGTGGGAGCAGGATACAGGAGGAAAAGGAGAAGAGGAGCAATGGTTACTTGAGAACTTAATCTGGATGCGGTGGATTTTTTTTTTTTTTTAACTCAAAATGTTTATCTAACAGGTAAGTGAAAGGGAGGTTTCTTTAACTATCCCATTAATATTCTACTTTCTTTTCACAATGGGATCCTCATGATTATGTAGAAATTGTCAAGGTCCTGCTAGTGATAACGCGTCTATTTTTATACCATCAGACCTTTGAGCTTACGAGTTGCCAAGAGGGCATGACATAATTGCTGCCTGGTGGAGGTTCCGGAACGGTTTAAATGCTTCATCTAACTTTGCCCGAATGGTATCTGAGGTATTCCTAGAGCTGTCAGTGCTTGGGACCTGGAAATGCTGTTTCCAGCCCAGCAAGACTGGGAAATGCTAAATATTCTTTCTCCGAGAAGTCATAAAAATGAAGAGACCTGTTAAACTTTATTTAAACCAACCCTCCAAACTTACCTGAACAGAGACCACCACCCCTTCACCACCACCTTTTTCTTTCCCTGAGAAATACTTAACATTCTGGGAATTCTGCGGGAACATTAGTGGGGGATTAATCTAGGGTTGTGGTGCCTCCATAACTTGCCTATTTGGAACATTATGTCCGAGGACAGACTTAACGTCATTAGTCCCTTTGCTTATCTCCATTTCATTTTATTTTTTACTTCTCTTCTTCGTCTCCTTTCTCTCCTCCACCTCCAACACATGCCCACACATGGATTCTAAATTCTTGGTCCAAGACCAAGAGAGTCATAAGGACAAATTCTGGTCCATCTACTTCAATGAACAAAGCTATTGACTTCCTGACAGCAAAATTATATGAAATTAGTGACATCTACTTCAATATGCATTAACCTCTTTTTAATAAGCTGCCTCTTTTATCTTCAGTACTCAATATGTTTTAGGATGTCTTTTATGTCTTTCTTATCTGGGACTCCTACTTGCCCACAGACTTAAAAAAAATGTCTGGTGGCTGATATGATCAGTGCACTTCTTCTGAAATTAAAGTTTCTTTTGATATTGAGTTCAGTACATTTAGAGTGGAAATCAAATGACTTAGGCTGGTGATAAAGATTTAAGTCAATAGTGAGGAATTTAATTTGCTGGTGTTGGGTTTCATAATCAAATAGAGAGGATTTATCAAATCAAAATTTCAAAGTGTCTCCAAAATTGTATTAAGTTTATTTATTCCACTAATAGTTAATAAATGGCTTTTATGTGCCAGACACAGCTTTGGGTGCTGGGGATACTAACATAACCTGTCTAAACCTTGTCCTTGCCTTCAAGAGGTTTTAGTCTAGCAGAGAAGGGAGATATTCCTTTTATCATTAAGTCTGTAGTGCTCTGATTACAATTGTGATCATTACGATGAGGGAGATGATTGAGCTGACCTAGCATAGTCTGTGGGTGGGGAGAATGTGTGAGGATCGAATCAGAGCAGAATGACCTGAGAAAGTCACATTTAAGCTAAGACCCAAAGAATCAGGAGGACTGGATGAACTTCCAGATGGACAGCAGCATCAAATGGGAAGAAGCTTGTCATGTATGAGGAGAGAGAGAACCAGTGTGTTTGCAGTACAGAGAACAAGGCAGAATGGTGTGGGAGTAGGTCAAAGAATACGCAGGCCACCATCACAGGAGCTCAGAGAACATCTTCACTTAGAACTCTATGCTGAAAGCAATGGGAAGACATCAAAGGTTTTAGAAGCAGAAAATGGTCGTGATCACTTGTTTTAACAGATCTCCCTGGCTCAATGCACAGATCCAGCAATTCTTGGTGACAGTGAGGAGGGCAGTGGTTATCCCCATAATGCCCATTAATTACTGGAAAAAACCACCACAAATAATAAGCCATCTAAGGAAAGCAGAGTGCACATTTGATGGAACTCCCCCAGCTTCCAATGTATAACTAAACTGTCATTCTTTAAATCTCGATTTCAAATTCCTCATGCAAACAGACTTGGAAGCATGTGAGAATTGGTTCAAGGCAGCAGAACTGAAGACAGAGAGGCTAATAAGGAGATTATTGCCTAGGCAAGTGATCCCACGACTGAGGAAGAAAAGTGAAAGGATATGAGCCGCACAGAAAGTAGAATCTACAGCACATGGCAATTCTCATATTAGGATTATTACATTTGTGGGGTTTTAGTTTTTTTTAAGATTTCATTTATTTGAGGAAGATAGTGTGAGCAAGACAGAGTGAGAAGGAGAAAGAAGCAGCAGGGGGAGGGGGAGGGAGAAGCTGATTCCCCTCTGAGCAGGGAGCCAGACTCCACCCTGGGACTCCTGGATCACAACTGAGCCCAAGACAGCCACTTAACCAACTGAGCCACCCAGGCGCCCCAGGATTATTACATACGGTTTTTGCAAAATTAATGGTTTTGGTTCTTCTTGGTATGTATGCAATACTGGAATATGTTCATGAATCCCAATTATTTTTTCATACGTAAAACATAATTAAGATTTGACCCTGCCAGACGTTTAAAACAAAGGAATTAAGCCAACAAGTCAATCTCAAACCTTTAGTAACTTAACAAAAGGACAACTCAAAGGTTTAATTATAAACAATTCTCACCTAATCATTTCAAAAGACCTATTAAAAATAGGTGCTGAGCAACAAAGTCTATATTTGGTTTTTGCAACTGAAAATAATAAATCCCTATATTTCAATGATACTTAATCACTTGGACTTCCACTGATTCAAAATCAACTTCCTCCCACGCAAATCCAATTCTGTAAGATTTTACTCTGAACTGGACTAAAAGTGCTAAATTTAGTGACAGCATATCTTTACCAAAAAACCATGACCCTTGGAGTTATAATAACAGAGTTTGGAAACTCAAAGTTATGGTCAGTGGAGTCTTCCATCCTAGCTTTCTTGCCTCCAGTGTGCTAAGCAAACGAAAAATCAGACAAACCCACGCACTAGATTTTCTACAATAGAGTCGCTTGGGCAAAGTAATGACATTTACATGAAAGGAATTCCAGCATGGGACTGAAAAATACCCATACTGAAGTAACAACTTGATTCTAAAACCTGCAGAGCTCAAAGTCAAGACCAAATAGCATAATCAATTTTCCCATAAGCATTTGGAATGTTTCTTTCATATTGGGACGGGATAATAGCTGTGTGGCAGTGTCTTTTTGAAAAAGTCTGTTTAGGACAAGAGACCGCTACTCACTGAACCAGTTCTTACAGTTTTCTTTGTTGTCCAACAGCCAATTAATGGGATATGAGGGGGGGGAAATGAAAAAAAAAAAAATCAGGAACAGGACAAGTTAATGCATGTAATGAAGAGCTGAGAGCTGAGTTAGAGAAGATTTGTAAGACATGTGGGATTCTGGAAGAAGCAAGGAGACTTTAAGAGTAACAGTGGTGAGTGGTAGTAAGACAAGGGAGAGAAAAATGTTAAATGATATCACTTTATAATACAAAAGAATTCTTCCTTTGTTCTTATTTGAAGCAAAAATTAAAGAGTTTAAAATGCTTTTCAGTGACTTTGGATGTCATATTCATTAGTCTTCGAACATAATGCCATCCTTAAGCAGAAGCCCAATCGGACTTGCTTTTGCACGGTTGCAGTAATATTGAGAGTAGTGATACTATTATATCCCCTTAAGACAGGGATGCAGGGAATAGGAGTAATGCCACTCTGCAAACACAACAGCACAAGTTTAATGCAGGTTACTTCCATGCACTGGAGCTTTCCTCTGCCAGGCCTTTTCCCTCTTCCATCCCAAGTTTTCATAGGGTCGCTGCCTACTTAGATATCATATGTAAGCCTAAAGATCTGCTCTGCAGACAGAGCCTCTCAGAACCTTAGCTGTAATGCATGCAACATGACTGTCCACAATGGTGGAAGTGTTTTAGGTCTGTATTGTCCAACATGGTGGCCACATGGGACCCCTGAGTGTTTGAAATGTGATAGTATGACTGAAGGAGGGAATTTTAAGTTTCATTTTATTTTAATTTAATTAAATAAATTTAAATTTTATGTTGAAATAAAAAAATAAAATGAATTGGAATTAAATTGATCTAGCCATATGTGGCTAGTGGTTACCATACAAAATCCCAGCAAGACAAAGCCTCCAGTCTTGTACTTCATGCGTATTCTGTGTCTCCGTGGCAGCACTGGGTGGCATTCGCAGTTATCAAGTGTTAATAGTTATTTGTTTAATGACCCTCTTCCCCACGAAACTATCAGAACTGTCTCGATCCCACCATGATAGTTCATGCCTGAAACATAGCGGCAATGCAAAGAGCTGTTGACTGAGTGACTTACCGTTTAAATAAAACCTTTCCTTATTTTAATCATATATTATCAGATGCTAATCTGTTGGATACGTGAATACCGAAGGTGGAAGGAAGAAAATCAGAAGATTAGCTGTTTACAAGGTGTGAACTTTCTGATAAAGTCCATAAAGTGGTACCAAAAATTATCAAAATCTGTGGGAAATGTGTTTGCCACAGATTTTTCCTAAACACACACGTACACACAACACACACATACAAACACAGCTGCCTTCGGAAAAGAGTCTTCTATTTTACTCTAAAATCTGTTCTGGCTGTGAAAACGATGACACTCCTCTGCAGAAGAAAAAATGCAATGCAAAACAAATCCACAATTTAGCTCAGGATGTAGGAGAGAGTTGACACAGAGAAGCTGTCCCTCCCTACTTGTTGAAATGAACACTTTATCTTTAGATCATGGTAGCTAATTTTCTTAAATCCTCTTAAATATGTTAACTTCTCCAGACACAAATGCTCGTTATTCTTTGTCAACGCTGAACATGCAAAGAAAATGTATTAGCGTGATACAGTATGTAATGTCGATATTTTAAATATGGAGGCCATCATTATTAAAACCCACCGTATCAACCAAAGAGCCTCATTATGAAGAGTGATGGGAAATCATCCAATCATAACTTGTGTCACCATGTTCTTCTTCCAGTGCGTACCTCTCTCTTCAGAAGGCCGACCAGGGAAAGCTTACACGCCGAGACCATCAGGGTACGCGTGGCACTTTCACGTCTCTTCTTGAGATGGGTATGGACATTTAAATTGATCATTCGGAGGCTGAAACCCTAAGAAATTTCTGCCAAGTCCTATCATCCTTCAGCAATAATTTAAGCAAGGGAAGTTATTTGTCAAAAGTACAGAACAACCTACAGAGGTTTAACATGTCAAACTGATATGATAAAATTATTTTACTATTAAGGTAATTTTAGGATGGGTGTGACATTTGGCTTTTCTTTTTGGCTTCTAAAAAATGAAAAATGTCTTTGGATATCCTTAGCAATGCCTGACCTTCAGACTCACGGACTCTGCAAGTAATACGGAGATCATGGTGATTGCTACAAGAATCTGGGCCTCGAGGCCCAGACTGGGAAGTTCATTTCATTATCACAAAATAACTTGAAGGTAGATTCAGCATGGAGTCATAAAAAATAAAGCACCAACAGGAAGGAGAAGATTACCTATTGAAAGCACTACAAATCAAGTAAGTGGTATACATCCCCATCCTTGAAGAATCGCAAATGTGCTCTGGCTAAAACTGGTCTTGCAGAGTTTGACTTTTGTCTGGTCTTATAATGATAAAGAATCCATTTAATCCCACAGCAATGAAAACGAGAGCATGCTACGGCTATGGGGTGAACTGTTAAAGGTTAATTGAGTTTTAGATACTTACCCCTAATTGTTTAAGATTTTATCCTAATATCAATTCCTGCATTAATTCACAGGCTCCCTGAGTCCATAAGGAATAGATTTCATTTTAAAATTAAATGTGTCCTTCTGCCCAAAAGAAAAGCATTTTTCCCAGATAATTCTTAACAATCAGACTCCAACCTCCTAGATGAAATAGGTCAAATTAATCAAAATTCCCCTAAAATGTCACTTTAAGGAAGTGAATAACTAAAAGAGTTACCTAGTTAATTCAAACACTATTGATACTCAATGCAGAAAATTTGGGGCACTAATTGAATATGAAAATACACAGCATGCCATTTTTCTGAGGGAACTGTATTTTCATAATACTAAAACTTCAACTTAAGTTAGTGGTAACACTTCAACTGTTCTCTTTTCGTAACTGGAAAACTGAGTACTGTTGGCTCAAGAGGGAAAAGCATGCTATTTCCATGGCATGCTATTTATTCCAGCATTCAGAGCAGCTCATCAATAAAAGAAATGGCATAAGTATTTTTAAGTTATTAGAGCATGATTATGTATAATCGGACAATAGCTTTGAAGAGACGCCTATTTGTTGTTACAATAAACCATCTGGTAGGTTTCGGAGAGCCATTTCGGAGAGGTAGGGATGGGCCCAGCTTTTAGAACACCTGGTAGAGGAATCTCTTAATTTACAAAACAAATGAAATTAAGGGAGATTGATTTGCATTACAAAAGAATGGGAAAAGAAAAGAAACACCTACCCCAGTATCCCTTTACCAAGAGCATTTCTAGGTCTTTTTGTGTTTGGATTTACAATACTGTGTCTTATTTAATATATAACCTTTAAGATACATCTATAACAATAGCTATAATTTATGAAGCAATTTTTGCGGTCTACACATGATGCTGAATCTATGCATTTATTATCTACGTAAGTCTCAGAGTACCCGTAAGGGTTCAGTGGTCTCCTTTTCATTCTATAGTGAGAACACTGAGACTCAAGGTAACTTCTCAAGATTTTGCAACTTCCTTGTAAAAAAAGAATAAAGTGAAAATCTTTTCTTAATTTTAAAAAGGCTTTTAGAGGAGTGCTACTGTGAGGGGTGCCTGGGTGGTTAAGCATCCAACTCTTGATTTCAACTCAGGTCATGAGCTCAGGGTCACAGGATGGAGCCCAGTGGTGGGGCTCCCTGCTCTGTGGGGAGTCTGCTTGAGATTCTCTCTCTCTCTCTCTCCCTCTGCCCCTCCCCCTGCTCGCTCGCTCTCTCAAATAAATCTTAAAAAAAAAAAAAGAGTGCTACTGTGAGTATCTTCAATGCTTTCATACATGTCAAAGCTTAACTGTCTTGCAATATAAATATTTTCCACCTTTTCAGACACATATTAGAAAAACAAACCAAACATCAATTATTATCACTACCAGTTTCCAAGCACTATAAGCCTTTTCACCTGGTAAGGCAGATGTGGAAGGAGGTCTCTTAGGTGATTTTGTTCAATACATGTTACCCACCGGAGAACAGGGGACTTGCAATGTCTTGGTCCAAGCATGAGCAGGACTGGAAGCTTTATAAACTCAAAGGCATTTATAAACTTAAGTCATTTCCCAGGGCCACCAGGATGACAACTACATATCAAAAGAGCCACACAGAGTGGTTCCTGGTAATGTAGTTTTTGAATATATAGGTGAGGTTGGTGGGGTCCAGAGCCAACGGCCAAGAAAGAATTCTTGAGAGGTCTTCAGTGCAAAATGGTGGTTTTATTAAAGCAGAAGGACAGGACCCATGGGCAGAAAGAGCTGCTGCTAACCCCTGCTGCCTTCTGCTGCCCCAGGATTATGAGGGGCAACTGATGATATACTTTGGGATGGGGGGAAGTAAAGATAAGGGAAGTTCCAAAAGGATTTTCATATGCCAAAGAAGATTCACTGGATACAGGAGACCTTGTTATTGTCAAACTAAGGTTGTTTTTCCCTCTAGCAAGGCATTAACATTAATACAGTTAGGAGCTTCCTGGAGGTACATTATAACTACCTCAAGTTTTTTCAATGGGCTGCAGGTTATATGGACATTTAATTTTATCTACATTTCCTTCTGCCTTTGTTTCCCACATTACTGGTACTTACTGTCATGACCAAAGACCTAGCATCTTTTGAAACTCCGTGATTTATCCTATAACCAAATAGTTCATAGATAACACCTTGCTCTTTCATGTCATACACAAAAGATTCTATACTACCCAAAATTCGGTTCCTGTGATCGGCCCCAAAGATTCCTCCCCAGTTTAGCAGAGGTGTGCTAAATTGTTTAGCAGATAATATGAGGGGGAAAATAGTATACACAAAACATCAAAAACCCATAGAGGTATTCCACTTCATAGACATAATTTCAAAGAATTGGTAAGAGAGTAGATTTAAAAATATTTGTATGCATTGACTCCCCTTCTCCCTTTCAGTATCAGAGATGCCTCTGTTTAATATTAGGC
The DNA here is from genome assembly GCF_024610735.1 of Ursus americanus. NCBI lineage: Eukaryota > Metazoa > Chordata > Mammalia > Carnivora > Ursidae > Ursus > Ursus americanus. The sequence goes on along the minus strand of NC_142140.1, from coordinate 29,991,030 downwards.
CTCTAGAAATCAGACTTCTGCAATTGTAACTCACTAGGATTGCTCACACATACAATCATTCTCCTGCCTCTGTCCAGGTGGCTAGCCTAAGGGCTCATGGCTGTGATAATTGTGACAAGTGCTCTGTCACTGTCGGTGTGGTCTGTTTGGAAGACCCAGAGTAACCACAATCTTGGGTTCAAAACAGTGTCTCAGTAAATTTTCTCAATGACAAGAGCTGTGCTGTCCAACATCATACCTGGTAGCTACAAGAGTCTATTTACATTTAATCAATTGTTAAATGTAATTAATTAATTAAATGCATATTTCCATTCTGTAGTCAACTCACCATATTTCAAGTTTTCAATGGCCGCACGTAGCCACATGTCATCAGCTACCATACTGGGCCGTGCAAATATAGTTCAGCTCCGGCCTAGAGTAACATTTCCCAACGTGTAACCTCGACCAGGGTTTAAATCAAGACCAACCCATCATATGCCAACAATGGTCAATTTGGACTGGCTTCCTGGAGTAAAGTGCAGGGAAAAAGTGCAGTGACTGGAACAGTGCTGTCTCTCTGGGATAAAGAAATGAGGAGTGGTAGCCACATATGACAAGTACACTTCCTAAGACCTTCGACTAGCATCAATATTAAACGGTCAAAGATCTAAAACCAAAGAGCACCAAATCTTAGAAATAACCCATGTTTTTTCACATGACATTTCAAACAAGTTGTGGAAGAAGTAATTCCCCCCCAGGCACTCAGAGTTAAATAAGGATTTGATAACACCCCTGACCAAAATCTAGATCCTAGTCCAAAACAGACCAGTCTTATTACTTAAATCAGAAAATACTCTACAAATTGGTGATACAGATAATACCAAAGTGATTTTTAAAATGCCTATTTATCTACATAAAAAACGTATCCATCTCTCTCTCTCTTTTTTTTTTTTTTTGTTACGTAAACAACTGAGCCATTGTTAATGGCTTCAATCTAGAGTCCATATTCTTCCCTGATGGAACTCAATCTAATCAGAGATTTTCCCCCTCACTTAGAAATCATTTTTGGATACTGTGACTTCAACAGGCCTTTGGTAAACCAAACAGTACTGTGTACAAGATTTCAAACGCAGCATCTGGTCTAGTCTAAATTTCTAAATGACAAGCACATCAAGCAAACACAACATGCATTTGGAATGAGGCAGAGAATGAGAAAGCAGGCCTCTAGCTATCATTAGCAATCATCTTCCCCGGACGCTGCCTCTGCTCCCTACTACACCACCTTTACCTTCCACAGACCTCTTGCTGATGTCATGATTAGCTTGTCAAATCAAATTCAGTGGTGCCCAGGCATCTAGAGCGGCGTTTCTCATTTTGCATTTTCATTCACTAGGAAGAAATGAACTCTGCCTAGTAGGTAGATTATCCATTACCTACTGCAATTCTAAACCATTTGGGTTGCATTACTAAAATGAATTGGCACTGAAAACAGAGGAGTAAGAACGTATACTGCTGGAAAAATTAGTAGGGACAAAGAGTGTCTTTTGTGCTTACTTTCCAGTGAATTCCTAGAGCTTCCATGAGGCCAAAGAGATGTAGTTTATTTTGGCTATGACCACTGGGTTAGAGCTCAGCTTATAATGCCCTTAATGACTTGCCAGTCATAGTTGTGATTGATAATAAAAGAGAAAACACTGAAAACTCGAATTAGATATTCCTGTCCCCATCTCTAGAGCAGTGTTTCTCAACCCAGGGACATTTTTGCCCCTTTCTCACTTCTTGGGGTCTTGGGCAATGTCTATTCATACTTTCAGTGTTCACATTTGGGGGTGAGGATGCTACTAGCATCTAGTGGGAGCACATTAGGGATGCTGCTGGACAGCCCAATGCACAGGTCAGTCCTGTCACAACAAAGAATTAGCTAGCCCCAAGTGTCAATAATTCTGAGATTGAAAATCATTCCCTAAATCTATGTGTGATCACTATCACTTACTTATTTAAAGACTTAAAAATCTGCATGGACATGAGCTGCTGAAAAAAAAAAACAAAATAATAATAAAAAGTCTGCTGTCTGTTCACAGATTTCAAGCTTAAATGAAGGCACAATTGGGGGCGTCTGGATGGCACAGCGGTTAAGCGTCTGCCTTTGGCTCAGGGCGTGATCCCGGCGTTGTGGGATCGAGCCCCACGTCAGGCTCCTCCGCTATGAGCCTGCTTCTTCCTCTCCCACTCCCCCTGCTTGTGTTCCCTCTCTCGCTGGCTGTCTCTAGCTCTGTCGAATAAATAAATAAAATCTTTAAAAAAAATAAATAAATGAAGGCACAATTGACATTTAGAGAGTGAAGAGATATATCTATTAGTAAAAATAATGTTTTTCAACATTGGCTATTTTGTTATTTGTTCAGTCCTCATTCATTTTGTCTCCCAGATGAATAGAGTTCATTTTCTTTATAATCTATCTTCAGCATAAATATTATTGGATCAAGTTCTTACTGTTTAAAAGACATTAATTACAAAAAATAAGTAGAAGGTGACCATCTTTACAGTGCTCAGTATTTTCTGGAAAATGCTTATGTCAAAATTGCCTTACAATTCTGGAGATAGTTTTTTTCTTTTAATTCCATAGGCATTATTACTTATTTAATAATAACAACTTTCATACTTCTTAAAAGATAGAGTTTATATCAGACATCTTAGCATAGAGTGGAATTAGATGGTGTTAAGTTGTTCACTGTCTTTGAGAGAATCGAATTCTAATTTGAGGGTTTGGTACCCTTGTGCACAAATGAGAGCATGGTAACACTGTTTTCTTTCCCACATACTACAGAAAAGAAAAAGCAAACGCAATGAGTTAACCTCTCATAGTGTATTAGTCCCTGTCTTGCTTTGTCTCTTCATTACCAGGAACTGCTCAGTCATGGGCATACACATATGCACGCAGGCTGAGAGTCAATATTTCTCAGCATTTTCTACAATTAAATTCTAAAACCTGAAAAAATGCTGTGTCCACCAGTTCCAACCATCTTTTCCTTACCTCTTGAACATTAAAAAAAAAAAAAAAAAAAGGTCAAGTATCACGCCTTCAATTGAGGAAGAAAACACATGTACTTTGAAGGTAGGTCTCACACTTTAGTAATAGTTGAATACAATAATCTGAAGTACTACTGACAAAATAAATGACAGCATGCAAGTATTGTAATCTCTAACAATTCACTTTGCTTCTGAGTTTTCAAGTCAATTATTTCATAAAATACTAGCCTTGATTGAATAAATAAAAATGTTCCAAAACAGTCACTATCTGGCACAGAAGTTGTGATGTCTATGACATGATAGTTCTAGCTTAAAAATATGAATTAAATGTTTCAGAAGGAATCTCAAGCTTTGCATTTGGGAAAGAAAAAAGGACCAATGTTTGATGCCTGCACGTTGATATTGTAGCGGGAAGTGACAAAATGTGCAAGGGTAAAGCGGGCTTTTACTTACACAGAAACGGCCAAGGGCTAGCTCCGTGTTGAATCACTACAGAACATAATTACGAAATCTAAAAATAAAAAAATGAAAACCACAACTCTGAGCCACAGTAGCCCCTCAGCACACTCAACAGATACACAATTGTTTTAAAATGGAACAAATCTGTTGTTCAAATGTGGGGAACAAGCACACACAGGCTTTAAGATAAACACTGTGAGAGATGAACAAAGCTAGCAGGTATTTATACGCTAGCAAAAAAATAAAATCATTTAAATGAAAACCTATTGTCAGAAGTCTAATTATGCTCAATGCCATCCCCTCCTTCTACTCTCCAAAGCTTTTAAATATGTTCATCTTGCTCTAATTGCTCAGTAATGGACAGAGCCTTCTAAGCAAAAACCTATTATTAGAGCAAAGAAAAATGAACAGGTAAGTCGCTAACAGAACAGAACCTGGGTACAATTTAAAAAATGCCTGCAAAATAACATTTGCTGTATACCCACCACGCCACCCAATCCTGGTGTGCTACACTGGGTTCTACTTCACTCCACAATTTAAGATACAACAGAAGTAAGAAACACCTACTCAAGCTGATCAAAAAATACAAGGCAGCAGTAAGTTTTGAGACCACCAGCCAACCCACCCATGGTGGAGAAGCTCTCGAGGCCTCGGTAACTGTGGACAATGCCTTAAATCAATCACCCACGAAGTATAGCATACGTAGCTTTGGGTATTCAATTCTTAAGTGTAATAAAGCTACACCGTCAGACATAGGAAGTAAAAAGGATCCCATGTGAAAGCTTCATTTTATGGTAATTTATTACTACAAATGAGAGAAAAAATGCAGAAGAAGGAAAAAAAGACAACAGAAACTCTGAACAGTCGTATGAATGATTATATGTAACATGTAAGTTGGTTATCCTTAGAGTACGTATAGAATTCTTAGGAGTTAAATATTCATATAATATGATTTTATAGTACTGCTTTCAGGAGGTCAACCTTGTAGGCCACCTGGTGGCTCAGTTGGCTGAGCACCCTCCTCTTGGTTTCAGCACAGGTCATGATCTCAAGGTTGTGAGATCGAGGCCTGCATCCGGCTCCATGCTCAGCAGGGACTCTGCTGAAGATTCTTGCTCTTCTCCCCATGGCCTCCCCACCCACACACTCTTGCCCTCTCTCTAAAACAAATAAATAAATCTTTTAAAAAAAGGGAGGGGGGTGTCAACCTTGCATTTATTCAGTGCCCTAGGGGATCTGTCAGAAGTTGCGAATATCCTTAGGTGAAATAACAGGAATATTAAGTAACCCTTCAGGGGTAACTAGCTAGCAGGCAATGCTCTGAATGCCAGACACAAACTAACTCAACCAAGTGTTACATATGAGGAAACTGAGGCACATAGTGAGCAAGTGGCCCAGCCAATATCCAGGCCCAGGCAGTGTACCTCCAGAGACCATGGTCACTGGTCTCTTTTGTCTCCAGGAGATTCCCTCCTTCTCACCCCGCTACGATCCCATCGTCTGATTACCATCAAATAGCCATGATCTGAAACTACAGATCCACAACTACCAGGTGTGAGCTGTGTATTTGTGAGCAATCACTTTTCTGGCATTCAAGGACTAAGGATACCATGAAACAATTCAGCAATAATGATAGGGCAATGACTACGACAGAGCAACCTTACCATACAGTGTCTATAAAAGCACCCATTGGGGCACCTAAGTGGCTCAGTCACCTTGGGCATCTGACTCTTAATTTCGGCTTGAGTCATGATCTTGGGGTCATGGGATCAGGTCCCTAGTCAGGCTCCCTTCCCTTTGTGGACTTGGCTTGAGATTCTCTCTATCCGTCTGTCCCTCCCCGTGCTCATGCTTTTTCTCTCTTTCTCAAAATAAATAAATAAAATCCTTAAAAAAAAAAAAAAAAGCCACCCACGGTTATTATACCCATCACTTGTTCCTCTTTCTGCACTCTGTCATTGTTTCTATAGAAACCCATGGACTGCCCTGCCAGTTCTCTCATATACCCAGAGAAGGTGGTTTGCACATCTTCTGGTAAAGAGAAATGTTCCTTCAATCTGGTTTGACCTCACACTCTACTTCTTGATTCTTCTCTTACCAGTTTCTTCTGTTCCACTATAATCACAGTAGACATGGGTGAAAACCCAAGCCTAAAAGCCACCACCCTAGCTGCAAAAGAATAGCACCCAACAGACCAAGGAGCCCATGCTTTCATTAATGAAGGGCCTACTATGTGAGCCATGCAATAAATGGCACATACTGAGTCCTTTACATGCACCAACAGCTCTTTAAAGCAGAAGCACCTCCATTCTATCCATGAAAACATTGAAGAGTCATGGAGAACAACCAACGTGTCCAAGATCTCATGGCTAAATAGGCTTGAAGGCAGGATTCTAACTAGGTCTGTTCTAGAAAGTCCATACTTGGTAATGTTATTTTTCCCCCTCGTTTGCATAAGGATATCTTATTTATTCTTCAATTCCTCTTCCAGTAGTTTGCACTCTCCCTGGGAGCAGGAACTATGTGTTGGTCACCCCCATTTCCATTATACTTCCTACGAAAGGGACACTCAGAATTTCTTGAACTACTCAAAATATGAGAGGACAGCACCTACCACTCAGTAGGCACCTAACTGCTGATGGTACAGATGGATGCATACACATTAGAAGCCTTAAAAGACTCCATTTAACCTAACTTGAAAGCATTTTGATACGATAGCCCTGAATTCCTAGTTCTCTCTCACCTTCCTGTCTCTGACCTCCCCTTTCTTCATCTCTTAATTCTCCATCTTTCTATTTCTCCCCTCTCTCCATTTGTCTATAGGTCCATCTCTCCCACAGACCACCACTGTCCCCACCGGTCACGGCAGCTACTGCCTCCATTAATGCACTGTATACACGGTCAACAATCTCATGAAATATCCCTGACCACATCTGAGATCAAACTCTAAATAAGCACACTAACAGCACTGACATGACAACGAACTCTACTTCAGGTAGCTTTGTGCACAAGATAAACCTCCTAAACTAAGGAGCCCCAAACCTGACACCTGGATCTCAGAAAACAAATGATAACCTCTGAATCTCTCCCACATGTATTGCTGTGGTCAGAGTGTGTGCCCACAACGTTGCCATGTTGGAATCTGTACATGCAGATTCCGATGATGTTAAAAAGTGAAGCCTTTGGCAAGTGATTTGATCATGAGGGGGGAGCCCTAATGAAACGGATGAATGCTCTTATATACAAGATCCCACAGAACTCCCTAGCCCCTGCCACCACGTGAGGATACAATGAGAAGTTTGCAACCCAGAAGAGGGCCCTTACCCAACCATGTTGCCACTTGATCTCAGACTGCAAGTCTCCAGAAACTGTGAGAAATAAATTTCTGTTGTTGATAAGCTACCTCATCTGCAATATTTTGTTATAGCAGGCCAAACAGACGAAGGCATAAATGCACCCACATGTAATGACTTCCCTTTGGCATATTATGGACATCGTCATGTAATGAGACAGGCCTCCCCACATGCCAACTCCTGAGCTTGAAGTTCTTCCTGTGCCCTTCCCTGGAAGCCCCCAAACAATTCCATGGTACAGACTACTGACATCTGCATTTGACAGATGAGGAGGCCGAGGCACAGAGGGTCTCAGTAACATGCTTAATGTCACAAAGTTACCAAGTGGAAAATATTCATTCCTAGAACCCTAGAAAATATTCATTCTCTGAACACAAAGCCTACCTTCCCCACAATACCACTCTGGCTGCTTTCTGTGAGCTTGGCGTTCTTTGTGTGGCAGGAATTTCCTGAGAATTACCCCAATTTCTCTTGCACCAGAATGGTATATTCCTCACGAAGGCACTCACTTGAGTAATTCATTTGCATTCACTAATTGGTCTTCTATATAAATGGTGAGCAAAGTGTGGTCTCTAGACCAGCAGCATAGGCCCCCCTTGGGAGCGTGTTCGAAATATTCATACTCAGGTATTCAAACTCTGGGGCTAGGGCCCACCCAACTGCCTGGGATTTTCTAAGCTTTTTGAGCTAAGTCTGATCTATGTTAAAAGTTTGAGAATTACCACTCTGATATTTACTGCAAATTTTAGGTAATGATCCCTTTGAAGATTCACGGTCAGAAATGAAGACAGAAATTGCATCATGAGGCATCTTGCTTCAGTAACACCCAGGGGCACATTCTGTCTATAATTCCTCACACTGTCATCTGTCCTCACACATCGGCTTTCTGCTCATAATTTCTAAATGGCAACCACCTAACAGTTTCTAAAACGAGTGTCTGGCCCGGCAGATTTTAAAATGCGAGGAGAGGAAGCATCTTCAGTTTTTGGATTGGACTTGTCCAATGCAGGTGACCAAATCACTCCACCTGAGAGCAAATTAATTACCCCTTGACATAAGTTTATTTACATGCCAAGTATGGTCTATAATGAGGTCTTCACCATGCGAGCAAATTTCAAACAATCATTCACTTAAGTAACCATATTTTAATGACCGCCACTTCTTTATGTATTCTCTATATACAATACACCTGCCAGAAGAACATCTCTTGTTGGACAGATTGTCAGCTCCTTCTATTTTTCCTGGGTCCTGTGTTGTCCACCACCACCCCATCAACATGTCTTTTTTTTCCCCCTTAACTAAAGTCAAGCACTGCACAAGATCTTGGGGACTCGGAGGCAAGTGGGATGGTTGACCAGCCCTAACAGTTGGCAGAGCCTTTCATCTGCCGTTCTCACGGTGTAACTGTCTGCTGCAATTAGGGTGTCGTAAAGCTGCTGTTGATCAAGTGCCATTTGCTTTAAGCATTGTCACTTTGAAGAATACCCAAGAAGGAAAATGAAAATCGATGTAATTACAAGTCATCAACTGCAAATTTCATTCACTTACTTGCTTCAGAACTGAAAAATGAAAATAATTTCAGTTTACCTTAATAACAATACATGGATATCCAATTTTTTTGAAAAGCTTATTTTCAATCTGCATTTCTAATATTAAAAAGAGGAAAGCACTCAGTCCAATTTTCTCTAGTTAGAGAACCCTAACTCTTCACAAAACACGTGCAATTGAGAGGTTGCCTGATAATTGACTTTAATAAGTATTGAAATGTGTGTTTTAAGCCAAATGCTTTTGAAACTTTTGACTGCTGTCTTACCTGAATAGCTATTTTTTTTTAATTCTAATCGCTTTTTGTGAAAGAAGGTGGCACCCAAACAAGGTATCATGTATGATCGATGTGCTACAATGAATATTTTGATTACATGACATTATCATTCTAAAATTTTCTGTACTAATTACTGTGGGGGAAAAAAAGATAATTTACAAAAGAAACAACTGAGGGTCAGTTTCTTCCAAACAACTTTGGAAACTCTGAACAAATAAAAAGAGAATTCCGTCTAGCAGACAGTACGAGCAACTTTCAATTGGTAAATGGGGACAACATACTCCTTAGCGGAAGTCCAAACCAGGTGGCTGCCCCCAAACAAACTTTGTTTGCCCCCTGGAAATTCTGTTTTCATTTTATTGTCAGCTTTAAAAATATATGAGATTGCACTTAAATATTTAGATTTCTATTACCTCTCAAAAAACCGGGCCACCTGGCAACGGTGGGTTGTTTAACCCCCATGGCAATGATGGGCTAGCTTCACTAGGGGCTCCTGTGGGCTACTGAGTGGGCACCTCTGTTTCGTGTTCTGTGGCAGTTAGAGGAAAAGTCCTCTCATTACCAACCTGGAGTCATCTACGAAGATATCAAAAGGAGGTGGGACAAAGGGTAAACTTTGGAGAACAGACAGGAAAGAAAATGGGGAGGGGGATGTCAGGCCTTCTTAGGATCTGGTAATGGTGGTGAACCTTCAAGAGTGAAGGTGGGGGAGGGATGTATAAAGCAAGAGGAACAGTAAATGGACACGTCTGACTGGGACAGAGGTGTAGGACGGGGGATATTGTGAGAAAGCCTAGAAAGAACTGACTGCGGAATAACTGAAAGAGAGCCTTGAATGCCAACTCAAGGAGCTTCTGGGACATTATCCAAGATACAGCTCTTAGTTTCCTTTTGAGAAACAAATCAACCCACCCCATATGTAATTTCAGCATATTTGTATGCCCACTTAAGCTTGAGTAACATGCCCTACCTCCAACCTCCAATCCTCTCAGTCAAGGAACTGCACTTATTAGTAATACGGGAATCTGGCAGCAATTCTCAAAACTCAAGAGGACTGGCACTGGAAGCAGGGAGAGCAACTGGCAAGGAAGGGGGAAGGCTAAGGAAGCAGTGGAGGGTCATTAAGTACACAAGCACCTGAGTCATATGGGCTGGGTTCCAAGTCTAAGTACCAATGGCCTTCCGCAGGCTTTTTTAAACATCTTTGAGCGTGAGTTTTTTCTGCTCTGATGGAGGTAATAGTACCTATGTCAGAAAGCTTTTGTGAGGATTTAATAAAGTGATACATGTTATATACACTTGGAAGAGTTTCTGGCACAAAGTTAGAGCTTAATAAACATGAACTGTGATGCTATCATCATCATCATCACTTAAACTGTCCTGAGTCCTGAAGGGGGTGTCTCAGATTTGATTTGTGGTCCTGGACATAGAAATGGAAGTAAACAGATGATGATGAGCTTGTGAGAACATACAGGACTTGGTTATTTTAGAAATGTGGGAAGTTGACCTCTTCACAAGTATTCAAAGATCACTGCATGAACCTGAAGGTGGGTGATGCTTTAAGACAACAGAGATGGAGAAGGTCAAAAACACAATCTGCTCTTCGGAGAAGTCGCATTTATGTGAGGGGTAGAACTATTCAGAAAGACGTTAAAAAGGCAGAAGTTGAATTCAAAAGAAAGGTCTGAGCCAAGATGCACTTTTAAAAACAGCTAATAATATTTGAGATTAAATTCAACCAAGGAAAGGAATTAGGAGGCTAGATAAGCCACACCATCATGAGCGTCATCATTAGATAACATTGACCATGTGCCAGAAACTGTCCTAAGCATTTTACATGGTTCATCTCCTTAAGTCCTCAGCATAACTACCTCCCCATTTCATAGATGAAGACACTGAAGCTTAGAGAGGTTAAAACCCTTGCTCAGAGGCACCCAGTGTTCGACAGCATGGATTAAGAGTAGAATCCAGTGTCCTCACTCTTAATCATTTGCCGCACTCCTTCCTATAAAAGGAAAGAGAACTCCATGTGTTTTTATAAGGAATGAGAAAGAGGGACATAAAAGATACTAAGAGGCAAAAGTCAATGAGTCATGCCTCTAAAGAAGAGAAAGGTAATGGGTTTACGAGCTGGGCAGAGAGCCATCACAAGGCTAAACTGGGCTCTGAACACAGAGAAAAGCATTTAAAAATTAAGAAGGATTGGGGAACCTAGGTGACTCAGTTGGTTAAGCGTCTGACTCTTGATTTCAGCTCAGGCCATCATCTCCTGGTCATGAGATCGAGCCCTGCGTGGGTCTCCATGCTGGGTGTGGAGCATGCTTAAGATTCTCTCTCTCCTTTCCCTCTGCCCCTCCCGTTCATGCATGCATGTGCGTGCACCTGCTTTCTCTCTCTCCCTCAAATGAATAAATCTTAAAAAAAATTTAGAGGGAGGAGGCTAAAAGACTAACATAGATACACTCGATAAGTCAAATATCAGGTAAGAAAGCAAATCATCGCAAGATCAAGACCCATTTTCAGTTACAATGTCTGACAAGCAGCAGGATTCCATTGCTTAGTTTCACCAAAGAAATGAACAACAGAATTCTGCCTTCAAATTCATTTACAATAGAATTTTGGAATTATCTGTTGTACTTTTGTCCAGCTTGAGTGGAGTTGTTATTTTTTGCTTGGGAGGCTGCCAGGACTTATGAAGACCTTGACTTCAGAGACACACGTGCTCTGGTAGTAAATAACATCAACTCCACAACTGCTGCAAGCCCCCTATACCACAACCACACCACAGCCCACCCCACAGCACCACGGACCACAACGATGGCTAACATACGAGAACGGCTAGCACAAAAAGCTTACTACCTTGCAGGGACCACACTAACTGGGGCCAATATCCCATTTCATTTAATATTCAGAACCATTCCCCTACGTGATTGGTCCCAACATCAGCCACAGTCACAGATGATGACCTAAGGTTTAGTCCACAATTGTCAAGGGGCCAAGCCAAGTTAATCTTTAAAACCAGTCCAGGCTCCTGCTACCCACAGTCTGAACTTCTTGGTATCTGGGTAAATCCCTTAGAACTAGAAACATCTATTTATTCCCTCAGAAAGTTAAGCACTAATGTCTTCTGACAGCCATTACAGCATATAAAGTTCATGGTCACTCTTGTACAAGGATCTAGAGAAACAGCTATCTGATGTGGGGGAAGAAGTAAGCCCCACAACTTTTTGGCAAAGTTTGTGAGGGAGGGACAAGAAGGAAAAACAGGAAAAAAACAACAAACAAACAAAAAACCACAACAAAGATTCTTTGTAGACTTTGAGGAAGATGGAGCTGGGGAAAAAAAAAAAAAAAAAAAAGAAGAAGAAATTCAACCCTAAACAGGGTGAGATCACTAGTGCCAAGGACATTTTTGATTAGGAAGTAAACAAAAGATACAATTATAGGTGCTAAGTCAAAGAAAGCAGACAACGGGTATGTATGTATGAGTATATATTTGTACACCTATTGTAGGAGTTCCTTTATATGAAATAACCAGAATTGGTAAATTCATAGAGATGGCACACAGATTAATGGTTACTAAGGGCTGGGGGGGCAGGGGAGAAACTGCTTCACAGGTAAGGGGTTTACTCTGGGAGGATGGAAACGTTTTGAAACCAGAGGGAGCTGGAGGTGCACAACCTCCATTAGTACATTTAGAATGTACCACATGCAACTGCACTGTTCACTTCATAATGGTTACTTTATTATGACCATCATATCAACAAATTATTTTTAAAATGAAAAAAATTAAATTTTAGGATATAGACTAACAAAGGACTCTTCTATTTTTCCCCTAGAATATTTTAAAAAATCACTATGAAAGTTGAAAACATTATTATTCTTATGTTTGGGTTTAATTTGGAAGGGGGAGGCTTTTTTGTTCTCTTTTTTCCCCCTCTTTATTACCCCACAAGATCACATACAAAAATGTGCCACAGCAACAATGAAACTTCTGTATATGTTGTAGTCACTACAGAAGATAAAGAAAATGAACCACATGGATAAACACATTTTCTGACTACGAAGATAGTTCTCTCCTCCACCAAAGTGTTCAAAGATTAATTTCGATTACAGAAGAGAAAAGTAACTTTTAAATTCATTTAGAGGCAGAGCTCAGTGCTATTTGTGTGAGTTCAGGTTCTCAGATCAGCAGACCTTGTGTTAGGATTAGACATGCAAGAGAAGTCTTGTGGGGGATGGTGGGTAGAGGGAAGGAAGAGTAGCAGGCAGGAAGAGCTAGCTGCCAGACCACGATGTAGGTCTGACTCTGCTAAAGGACAGGGCAGAAAGTTTTGGGTGGGAAGAGTCTTGGGCTCCAGGGTAATTCCATGAAAGGTTTGGCCAGGCCCAGAAGGAGACTTTGAGCCAGTCTTCCAATGAAAGAACCACACATATCACAGGTATGGGTGTGTACTACTAGCCCATTTGCCTTCATTTGTTGGCTATGGGAAGCGCACCCTCAGCATGACACAATGTTGGGTTCACGGAAGCAGTGACTGCGTTCTTCAGTCAATTTCGTTCCTGCCACAAAAGATCTGAGTGGCACATTTTCACAGAACCACCTGGATATATTTTCAAAGTCCTCATTATATGTATTTGGCAGGGAGTTAGTGCTCTAACTCCCGTAATAGTGAGGAACAGCCGAGTGTGATTCATTGAAATCTGCAAACAATACCCAATTTTAAGTAAAAGTTTCTGTAACCTCTCTCCCCTAAATCTATCAGATATATTGCTAGGGAGGGAGGGAGAAAGGAAACTCACAACACTGACACTGCAAGTGTTCACATTAAGTGAAAGTCCAGCCAGCAAAGAAACTAACCAAACGAGCAAGTCAACACCAAGGCTACAATCTACAAATGGCAAGTCAGATCCTGCACATCAAGTGTGACAATTAATTAACGTTAATTGGAAATGTTAGAAAGAAATACAGATTTTTGTCTGTTTAACCATATGGGGAACAGGGTCACTCACATAAGTATTCATATAAGTGTTAGCACTTCCCTCCTCCTATGAGTAACAAACCTGTTCTTTTAGACTAATATGAACATTTTATAACACATATCCACAAGTTTTATATTTATTATTTTTGTCTAAAATCTAGAGATATACTTAGTAAACTATATATTTGATACATTAAAAATTTGAAGGCTACTATGTGATCCAATAAATCAGATTACATGGGAGGAGTAAGGTCCATGGAATCAATCTATGTGATTTCATTGGAACCAAATAAAAACATTATTTGTATACCACAGTGGTAGAAACAAAATCTGTTTTTGGAAAAAGCAATAAAGTCCAGTTGTGTTACAAGAAAAGGCTTTAAAAATAAAATAATATGAATAATAAAAGCATCTGTATATGTATGAACATCTGTGTCCTCTTGTCATTTCCATTAATCTATGATTATTAAACTTATGCACTTCTGTAAATATCTATAGATATATAGATATAGATATAAATGTAATTTTAAAAATAAGAATTAAAAGAGGGAAAGCCTATGGATAAGAATGAAACTGTATTATATTCTGAGACGTAACTATGCTCAGCAGAGAGTTTTTAAAAAGCCAATGTTAGTATCATTTACTTTGTGCCAGATAATCAGCCCCTTTTAGAATATGATGCACTTCCTGTCAGCTTTCCAGTCCTTGCAGCAACACTCTGCTAACCAAGAACTAAATAAACCACCTAAAAGTTGAAGTACATCTTAAGGTATTTCATTCAAAGCCCGGGAAATGTTTCTTCTCACTGTAGTACTGGGTTATTTAAAAGTTTTTGAGTAAAATTTCTCTAATTTTTTTTTTTTTCCACAATGGGAATTCCCCCTAGTTCTATGGTGACTATACCACTTCCTCCCAAACTTAACCCTCAGGATGGAGGAAGTAGTATCCTCCAACATCTTGTGAAAACAGACCAATCTCCCCAAAAGTTACACTCAACGAGACAGATACCGAGTGTTGGCTGCCTGCGGCGTTCACGGTCTCCCGTGATGACCACCGAGGGAAGGTCAGGCTGCTAATTGCAATCTGATCATGTATTTTTACATCACACCCCAGCTTGGGCTGGTTTCGTGTGGGATCTGGAGGACAGAAACATGGATTTCATAATCAGTAGGAGTCACACACACAATGGTGCAATCAAAAAGGTAAACAGGTGAATATTCCCTTTCAGAGGATAAATTACCTTTTCCTGGAAAATGATTATTGGCTGACAACGAGGTGGTAATTTACTTCTCTCCAGCCTATCATAAACAAAAATACAAAGTAGGACACCATTTGCAATAACTGTGTGGGTGATTATAATCACCTTTTAGCCTTGAAACCAGTCCCCATCTCATCAGCTATGATACATAAATATTGTTTTAGATTTTCCTGCCTTCTAAAAGAAAAGCTTTTGTGTGCTCCTATCAGATACTTTCTTTCTTTTTTTTTTTTTTTTTTTTTTTTTTTAAGATTTCCATGCCTTCCAAAAGAAAAGCTTTTGTGGGTCTCAGCTTGGCAAGCCATCCCTAATGTCCCCTACTACCAAACTTAACAGAATTTGAGATTTCTTTTGAAGTAAACCCTGTTTCTTAATTCAGCCTATGCTCTTGCTTCCCACCTTCAGGAAGGAGTCTGAGGCAGGCAGTTCTATGAAGCAAAGAGGACAGAAGGGCCGTGGTATCAAAGTCAACAATGACTGAGCTGATTGCTCTGGAAGGACAGCAGCATTCTGGAGCATTCTGGAGCATTCTGGATGGAGTAATGAATGTTCCTTAGGTAAGACTGCTTCTTTCAGTGGGTCTTTTGATTATCTAGGGGCCTAACCTGAAGTAGAGGTTGCGACAAAAAGCAGTAGCGGCAACTGGGATATACAGCGTAGGGATTCTTGAGTTGCCTCTAGGTGCTATTTTAAGGCAGGGGCCGGGGCTGGGGGAGAGCGGGGGCACGGTGCAGGGAACAGCACAACTTGAGGACCTGGAGAAGAGAGGAGATGGGAGACACACTGGAATGGAGGACCCTGACGGTAGCTTGCCGAGAAGAAGGAAAGAGCTTGAGGAGAAGCTCCACCTGAGAGGGAGGGCAAGCTTGCAGCAAGAGGCTTTGTATTGGAAGTGGATCCCTGCTTTGTCATATAATTACCTTCTGTTATGTCCACACCTCCAGATAAAGTCTGTTACAATCACCTTGGGTCAGCTGTGCTCTGGGGCCTGGAGGGTAGGCAAAGAGGTCTGCTGGTCCCCAAAGGTGAGAGGCTGAGTGGAGACACCAGCACGCATGCACAGCAGGAGGCCAGAGCAAGGGATGGCAGAACATCACAGAACCTCCCAAATGTCTGGAAAGCACTCGGGATGGGAAGCTGGTCTCCCCACAGCAGGTAGGATGAGGTTGTTTCCTTTGGAACAGTACATAGAGGAGCTCAAAAGACCAAAGAACTTAAAGGCTACCAGCTCTCAATGAGAGGTGTTTGTTAATCTAAACTACAGGTCTTTAAAAAGGAAATTGAATTAGCTGTCAACATTCAAAAATGAAACTTTTTTTTCCCCCTAGCTATACGGTTTCTTTGGTTAAAAAAAAAAAAAAAAGAGACAGTCTGAAAATGTCAGGCTTGAATTCCCGGGCACTGCATGCCAACCGATGCTTTCAGAGATAGCAGGGTTACCGAGTTCTTCACAGACATGACTCCCCATTACCTACCACCTAGACCAGTTCACCCATTTATATGTCCCACCTGTGTCTGGAGGCACTAGTTGTGCAAACCCTGATAGTACAGAATCTGAGGGGTCCACACATGACAAATGATACAGCCTAGGCATTTGCACTGGTCATTTTTGCCTTGCCCATAGTAGCGGCTCCATGTAATTGTGGTGAATTCCTCGGTTCTGCACTATAAGGTGAAAGGCAAATTAATCTGCCAGTATACATGGGATCTTCCTGTTGGTTTATGTTAGTGAAAGGCATGTGTGCTGGTTATTCTCCATTTGCCCCCAGATCCATTCTCTGCTCTTCCTGTCCTGTGTCCCAGCAATTTATTTTCTACGCATCTGCCAGACTCATTTCTCCTCTGACTTCTGGTAGGTTTGGCCAATGACAATCATGAGCCAAAGACTGGTGGTGGCGAAGGGAGAGAAGATGCAGTACTTACTCCCTCTGATTCTTATCATGCTTCTATAATCTCCATGGAGCCCCCTTGTACAGGATCAGCTCTTGTGTGGCTCTCCTACTTGCCGTCCAGGCTTCCCTCCATTGCTACGCTCTGGTGCTGCTCCACTCCCTTTTACTTCCCTCCACCCTGCTCATACCTTATAAACAGTCCCTTTACTAAAACCCCCTTCCATTCAATCCTCTGATGGTGCCATCTGTTTCCTGCTGGCACTTGAGAGATCAGATATGAACATTCCAAATTTGGGCACAAAAGTATTTGGACAGAAAAAAAAAAAAAGGAGGTAGAAGAAAAAAAGAGTAGATTTCAAATGAGTCTAAAAAAAAAAAAACAAAACACAACTGGACTAGTGCGATCTTGCAGTTTGCTCTTTACAAGGCTTACGTGCCTTAATCAGATACTTAAATGGTTGAGTGTTCTGGGTCATTTCTTCTCTGAAGCCTTTCATTTCATGTGTAATTAGAAACACGCCAGTCTGCAATGATGGCAGCCTTCAAAATGGTCAGTCCATCACTTTCACATCTCTAATGCAAAACACAAAAGCCTGCCTGATTACTAGGAGTCTTATTAAGGGGCCATTGTTTTCCTTTTTCTGCCAACTCCTCCCATCTCCTGATCTTTATCATCGTGCATTCTACTTAAAGAAGGGTCTAAAAGAAAAAAGATAATCCCACAGATACCCACATCAGACTGTATTCATAACCGAGGTAAAGTGCATCTGGTCTTGTCACTCAGTTTTTGTTTCCCTGTCTGAATCTAAGAATAACCTGCAGTCGGTTGCAAAATAGGGAGGAAGTTTTTCCAAGGAGCATGAGGGTGGCAGAAGTTAGCCATGACAGAAAATCCAGTATCAAGAGTCTGGATGGATTTCACTGTGGCTGCCGCTTGACTTTACTTTTTTTGGTCATGATATTTAGTGTCATTAATTTTAGGTATAGCTATTATCTTTTGTAAAACTAATCCGATCTGGCAGATAGTGTCCTTTTAAAGAGGACACTAATCCTGAAAACTGCTTAGTTTCTCTGTTGGCTGAGATAAAGAAAAATAATCTTTATTTTTTACAAGTGATTAATTCTATTCATTTTTTAAAAACCTATTACTGCAACATTATGCACCAGGTTTTTCACAGACACCTGTTTTCAAATTATCTAAATTTCAGAGAAGTCTGGCAGGGGTTTAGAAAATACAGTATTTTACCCATAATAAAGGAGTACTAGCACTGAGGGCTAGAAAGAGTCCAAAGATGGAACGGATCAGCTTTTTAGCTCCTGGAGGGTGGAGAGTAGCAGTCACTGTATCTTCACTAATGAACACAGAACCTGGCACAAGGTAAATGCTCAATTAATGTTTATTGAAAGAAAGGAATGCCTTTGTGGCCAACCACCTTGGCAGACTTCACCCACACTTAGTCCAACACTTAGAGTAAGTACCTATTTTCAAGGACCACCATTTTGGGGCAATGCTCACACTCAGAACACAATCCTTATTCAGCAGAGAAATCTCCAGGACCATAGAAAGGTTCTGACTGGTTCTCTGTGTTAGCATACAAAGCCTATGTTTTTGCCTACAGAGAGGATAATGGGAGTCAACAGTCCCCGCCATCTTCAAGCGGCACTTAACTTCCTCTGAAAATAAAAGCCCAGGGACACAAAGACAGAAAAAACAGCACTGAATCGACGAGTGGGAGCAAGCAGAATTGCAATGATGGAGTCAATTAGTAGGTTTGTCTTCATGCCACTTCAAAAGTGCTGGTGGGGGACACCTGGCTGGCTCAGTTGGTAGAGCATGTGACTCTTGATCTCAGGGTCATGAGTTCAAGCCCCACATTGCGCATGGAGCCTACTTAATTAAAAAAAAATTTTTTTTAAGTATCCTGGGGGCGCCTGGGTGGCTCAGTTGGTTACGCATCTGCCTTCAGCTCAGAACATGATCCCAGGGTGCTGGGATCAAGCCCCACATCAGGCTCCCTGCTCAGCGGGGAGTCTGCTTCTCCCTTTGCCCCTCCTCCCCATTCATTCTCTCTCTGTCAAATAAATAAAATCTTAAAAAAAAGGGGGGGGTATTCTGTGAATGCTGGTTGGGGGTGCCTGGCTGGATCCTTCAGTAGAGCACAAGACTCTTGATCTTGGGGTCATGAGTTTGAACCCCATGTGGGGCACAGAGTATTAAAAAAAAAAGTGCTTATTGGTAAAATTGTCTCAGGATCTGGTGGTGCTTGGATCTCTTTCCATGGACTTTTGGGAAAAGGAAAGGTGGTTTGACCACCTTTCTGGAGAACCACCCAGTAACATTCAAATGGAGTAATCTTTGCCTAGGTCACTGAAATCAACCATTTGTTCATTCCCAAGCTTTCTTTACTAGCACAACAAATACAGTGCTGAAAAGGGGGAGCTAGGGGAGGTGTGTGGGCAGTACAAACTCGCCCTTGGATAGTAAGGACGAAGATCGTGTCCACAGATCTGTTTGGTGGTACTGAATCCTTTAAGAGAAAGTTATACTTGAAAATTTGTATGGAATATCTACCCCATGAGGAAAGTATATATGTATGTATGTCATCAATCAGAGTGAATTAAAATGATCTTCCAATAGCCTAATATGCCAATTAAGAATAATGTGCCGTTTAGTAAAGATTTCTCCTAATTATATCAAAGAGGGAGAGGCTCATTTAGGTACTAAGCTTCAACACCTATATGTCTCTAAGTTGTTAGCCTCCCTTTAAAAGAGGAAGGTTTACATTACTTAGAGCTCCCTCAACAGCATCAAGGAACCCTGTGGCAATGAAGCTAAGACAGCCCCAAGAGCAAAAATACTCTCTGCACAGGGCAAACCATCAAAACTGTGAAAAGAATGCAAAATCTCCCATCTTAAACCTAACACTGTAGAGGCTATTCATCACTTAACAAAACAAGAAAGTGCATTTTAAACTGAAGCCCACAAAATGAGAATCCATCATTTCAGGCCACTGAGTCTATACTAGTGGTTGAACCCAGCTATGGCAATAACCACCAAGATCCTCTTCCCAACTTGGGGGAAAATCATTCATTCTTTTTTTTTTCCCCCTTACACACATGATAGGGGTAGGGGAAGGGCAGAGGGAGAGAGAATCTCAAGCAGGCTCCATGCTCTGCACAGAGTCCAACGCAGGGCTGGATCTCAAGACCCCAGGATCATGACCTGAGCCAAAATCAAGAGTCAGAATGCTCCACAAACTGAGCTACCCAGGCTCCCTGAAAAATCATTCATTCTTTAGGACAAGGTTGAAAGTCACCTCCTTTGGATGTACTCCCTGAGCTCAGGCGGGCATTCCTTTCTCTGGATAGACAGGTAGCTCCCAGTCCCTCTTTCTATTGCAGCACTGGTATTGCCCTGCCACTGTAGTTCTAATGAGACTGTAGGTTCTAGAAGAGCTAGTACCATATCTGTCTTCTGAATTCCCAGGACGTGTAACTACACATGGCAGAAGCACTCACTTTCCCAGACTCCTACTCAGTGAGGACACAGTCATAGGACTCCGGCCTCACTAAGACAGACTCAGAAAACAACAGGAAGCAGCAGGAGCTGCCACAGAAATCCAGTTTCTGAAGGAGGGTGACAGAAGGATATCTAGCTTTCAGTGGCGCAATAGCAGAGTCCCTGTAGTATATTTTTCCCCTCAAACTAGCTATACCAGTAATTCTCAAGTAAGTTTTGATTTTAGGATCTTGCTCCCTTTCCTCCCTGCCCCCCAGCCCTAGGGCTTTGGGCAATTTTTGGAGATACTTTAGGCCATTATGACTAGAAGCTCCTACTGGCATTTGGTAAGTTAAGGTCAAGGATGGTGCTACACGTGGTGCAGTGCACAGAACGGAGCCCCTCAAAAATGTCGATAGTACAGAGGTTCCGAAATGGAGCAAGAATGATTTTTGTTGTCTGCCACCAAGATCACTATCTTTGCCTCTCTAAGCCTCAATGTCCTCATCACTATCAGGGAATAAAAATCAACTTCATAAGTGCTAAGTGGTAAGTCCTGGCATATAACACACGTTTAATTATTATCAGGTATTTGTAGTAATTATTATCCTAACAAAAGCCAACATTGATTTTGCACTGATTATGAGTGTGTCAGGTACTGTGCTAAATCTCTGAAAAGTTGATATTATAATGTCATACCCTCCAGGCCTCAAAACACACTTGGTAAAATGAGAAACATTAACGGAGGAGTGTTTATTAAATGGTCATATGCACAGGTCCATACAGAAGACATAAAACTCCCTTTATCAGGTCACAATGCTGAAAACAGTAAATTGAATTCCTCCTATTCCATTAAGAATGCTTTCCTCTAGAAAGTTCCTGATCTTAAGAACCAGGCAATCTGACAGGTAAAAACAAAGCTGTTTTATCCTTCTCTTCAGACAAAACACAATCAAACTTGGCGTGGCTAAGACCCATTACTGCT
Source organism: Ursus americanus (assembly GCF_024610735.1). Classification (NCBI taxonomy): domain Eukaryota; kingdom Metazoa; phylum Chordata; class Mammalia; order Carnivora; family Ursidae; genus Ursus; species Ursus americanus. The sequence goes on along the minus strand of NC_142140.1, from coordinate 29,969,771 downwards.
GGTCTGGCAGACCACTGGAGCCAAGACTGCCGCTAATTCTGTCCTGCTATATGCAGCAAAGTGAAAGAGACACACGGCACTTCGAATAAATCAATTTCTTTTATTAGCTTCCTTTCTTTATCGCTTGTTTTTACTGTATGTTTTGTGGATCAAGTTAATCGTTTTCATGTAAAGATCAATCTCAATATGTGCTTTCACTTGAAAATTGTTGTCCGATTTTGTGGTGAAGCCCAATTCTAGAGAAAGATGGGAAATTATACACTAGACTTTCGTTGTTTCCAGTGGCCCAACTGTTCCATGGCTTTTTGATAATAGCACCCCAAAATCATCTTCACTCTCAGCAACTGCTGGTGAAGATAGGCCGTTGCCATGACTGGGCACATTTTCCAATTTAGCCAATTGGATACTCTTTCTTTGAAATCTGAATCTCGATTATAGTAACCAGAAGACTCAACAAAAGTCCTGGAAATTGTTTTTGTTTTTTTTTTTTTTCCAATGGTGGAGTCCTCAAAAGACTACTGGGTAGCACTTACTGTCTCTAACCCCAAATCTAAGCTGCTTCCTGTTCACGTCCAAGTGTCATTCTCCCATCTCCTGTAATCTGTACAGTGAACTCAAGAGATTGCCAATAAATTCCTTTTTTGCTTAAGCTAACTAGAATCTACCTCTGTTTGCTTATAATCAGGACAACACTAACTGTTACTGGTAAAGATACTGTAAAACGTAGGACGTTACAAAACTCTACTGATATGACTGAACCAGGAGTTGGGATGTACTTCGCTTCTTCCTCTGCTTACTCTCTTAGATGCCTTGTTCCTCAGTTCCTAAGTCTATGGGGTAAAAAAGGTTGAGGAAGTCTTATAATCAGGGATGCTTAGTAAGCCAAGAGAGTTGCTACCACAAAGTTTCCTAAAGATCAGGTTATCTGAAAACGTAAGCAAGTGATTACATCTTTTTTAATCTCTTGAAATTTAAATACATCACATACTTATTAAGGATGACTCAGGCAACTTCTGAGTTAAGAAAAATCTCCAAGTTTACACAACATTCAAGCATTCCATAAATATCGGCATATATGTATAAATAAACACTTAGCCATATATATATATATATATATATATATATATATTTTTTAATAATAGCCCTACATTTCTTTTCTGTTTGACGAATTATTGATCCATAATGAGAAGAGTTTCATACAACCATTACTAGGACCTGTGGAAGTCACTAACAGGGAAGGACATATTTCCATTTTCATATATCAATTATACACTAAACAAAGGCTAAACCTTATGATAACACATGGCCCATTTTTGAAGGTATTTAAGAGAACTTTCTTCAAGTTTCTTTAATAAGCACCTATTACATATCCTTCTGAAAACAGAGGAACAATTTATGTGAGCACATGTATGGATACACACAGGCACATTTATTCTGCAGACACTCATTTCAAATAAGGTGCACCGTCACCATCCTAGCCCATAATGTTCAAGCACTCTGAACATGATGTCAAGTTTCAACATACTCCTTCAACTGAGACTGGAGCTAAAAATTAAGGGTGAATTGGGCTTCCAGACCCAGACCTGAACTTTTTGTTCTAAATAAAGCCCATCCTGGGCCCCTTCCCATAGCTCTCAACCCACATCTACCTATGGGGCATCCTCTAGAATAGCAACCTCCAATCCGTAATATTGAAAAGAATATGGATATCCCAGAAGTTCACTACACATAAAATACAGTGTGGCGAGAAAATGCAGTCAAAAGAAGTGAGCAAAAAGAATAAGATTTGCAGATCTTTAAAGACAGGTAAGAGAAAAGGCGGGGGAACAAGAAGACTGTGAAAAAAATTCATGGGAAGACTGAAATGAGGGAGACAAAGAAAGACAAGTTAGGGAGAGAAAAGGGATGGTGAGTGTTAAGACTAGGAACAACTGATGATAGAAAAGGAAGGTCAATAATTTGGACCAAGAGTATCATCTACTTATCAATGTGGTATTTCCTAGGATCTAATGGAAATTGGAAAAAATAGGACTTCAACAATGATTCAGTTCTATCCCAACACCTGCCTTTGAAGAAAAGATCAATTCCTATTACTGGGGATGGACTTTTTTTCTTTTCTTTTTTTTTTTTTTTAATGATCCCAAATGACTTTCCTGAGAGTGTTTAGAAGAGTTACTTGCCATAGATTAAAGAACTCATATTCGTTAGCTGATGATAACAAGGAGCTTCATATCACAAGGTTAAGGCCATGGTCTCCAAGTCTGATGTCAGATTCTCGAGGCTCAGAACACTGCACTGCAGCTTATTTAAGAATTAGGTGACTTCTCCAATCCCTTAGTATGTCACTGAGCCTCAGTTTCCTCCTCTGCGAAACAGAGTAATACCTACTTATTGGATTCTTATTAAGATTACATATGATAGTATATATTGTAAAACTAAATCATAAGACCCAAGTTTTTGTTTTGTTTGTTTGCCTTGATTAAAATTATAATTAAAAATATTGGCCATTAATTTCAGAGCAATTAGTGAAAACTTCTAGGTAAAGATAAAGATATTGTTGACTCAAATGTTATTGCAAATTTAAGTCTTAGACTTATAACCCTTTGTTTAGAGACAAAGGAGTCTAAAGTCAAATGTGAGACAAACTTCTAATTTTGAAGTTCTTATAAAATTGAGTATTTGTATAATTCAGTCAACCAAAGGTGGCAATGACCTATGTACAAATTAAAAGACTTGCTTTAATAAACAACAGCAGTCAATCTGTAACCTTGGACTGTGAATGTTTATAAGAAACTACATTTATTGGAATATTTATTTCTTTTTTCACAGTTTTGTTATTTAATCTTGTAATAACCACTAAGACCCCAGTGGTCTAGTTGTAATTTACTCAAGCTGCATAAAAAACAGCACATTTTCTTGCTGTTAGTAAAACATCTAAAGTTATCCTTCCTTAGAATAACAACTTATTTTGCAATTAAAATAAGTAAGAAAGGAAAAGATTATCATCAAAACAATGAAAGCCTCCCTTTTTCACAATGATGCAATTCAATTAACAATCCTAAATACTCCTGTGCAACACTCAACTACTGTAGGCTTTCCGTTGGATATATCTTTGAAGTATGAGAAATATTTACTAGGTTTGAAAAAGCAAATGGATATGCATGCCATATAGGGATAGGCACTACAAACAAAGTTTAAAAGGCTTTTACCTTTAATAATAAAGCATTCAACTTTAAATAATGGGAAAATTGAGCAAAAACAACACCTTAAGAACAAAAATGCCATTTTAATGCCTAAAAATTCTAATGATAAGTGTGAAGTTAAGGGAACAGCAGCAAATATAGGATAATCCAGAATACTAAGAATCTGTTATTATTTAGCTGAGTGCTCAGATAAAATGTGATGTGAAGTTTTGATATGGCTGCTCACCAGCTGCATCTAGAGAAAAAGGCAAGGAGATTTTGGGCATTTCTGGTCTATTTAGGTGAGGTTATTCACCACCAAGAAGAAAACAGGAATAAGTGGTTACCCAGAGAGTATAAAATGGCAGATAATTTTGAATAATTGTAAGCCTCTCTGGAGTTTAACAGAATACTGAAGAGAAAGTCTACATCTGAAGAGGAGAAAGGAAGACAAAGCACCTGATCATGCTGGGCATTTTTAGTTACAACACTGACGCAGGTTAAGCCATTATCAATAGATTCTTATAAGATATTACTGTGGCAAATAGCACTGCAAGAAATTATTTAAAATATGTTAACTGGCAAAAGATAAATTCATAAAGAGTTCAAATCATTTTGTTTTACTTTAGAAACGATTGACATGAACAGATAACACCTTATAGATAGTTACTTAAAATGCATATAAGTAACTTTTCACAAAATTGCATTAAAAGACAGAGTTGAATTTCCATTGTAGGATAAACAATATATCCTTCATTTTGTTTTAAAAATTCAAGCTAAGTTAAATAATTTTCCTGGAAAACTATTGAGTAGGATATAAGATTCAAGATCCTAATATTAATTTTTCAAATGTTATTTAAGAGGCTTATATAAATGAACTCAACAATACATTAAAAGGATTATACACCACGATCAAGTATGATTTATTCTAGGGATACAGGGATGGTTCAATACCCATGAATCAGTCAACATGATATGCCACATTAACAAAAGAAAGGATAAAAATTTTATGATCATCTCAATAAATGCAGAAAAATCATTTCACAAAATTCAACATCCATTTATGATAAAAACTCTCAACAAAGCAGGTATAGAAGACACATGCCTAAACATAATCAAGGCCATACATGACAAGCCCACGGCTAACATCATACTCAATGATGAAAAGCTAAAAGCTTTTCCTCTGAGATCAGGAACAAGACAAGGATGTCCACTCTTGCCCCTTTATTTCAGCAAATTAATAGAAGTTCTAATCAGAACAATTAATCAAGAAAAAGAAATGAAAAGCATTCAAATTGAAAAGGAAAATGTTAAACTGCCATTCTTTGCAGATGACAGAATGGTTCTGGCATAAAAGACAGACACATGGATCAGTGGAATAGAATACAGAACCTAGAAATAAACCCACACAAATATGGTCAATTAATTTATGACAATCTAGAAATAAACCCCCATATATATGGTCAATTAATTTATGACAAAGAAGCCAAGAATATACAATGTGGAAAGCCCCTCCAATAAATGGTGCTGGGAAAATTGGATAGCCACATGCAAAATAATGGAACTGGACCACTATCTTACAACATACACAAGAATTAACTGTTAATGGATTAAAGACCTGAACATAAGACCTGAAACCATTAAACTCTCAGAAGAAAAACATAGGCTACAAGTTCCTTGACATAGGTCTTGGAGATGATTTTTTAAATCTGGCAACAAAAGAAAAGGCAACAACAGCAAAAATAAACAAATGGGACTACATGAAACTAAAAAGCTTCTGCACAGCAAAGAAAACCATCATGAAGGGGCACATAGCTGGCTCAATCAGTAGAACATGAGACTCTCAATCTTGGCATTATGAGTTTGAGAGTTCGAGCCCCAAAATGGGTAGGAAGCCTACTTAGAAAAAAAAAAAAAAAAAAGAAAAGAAAGAAAGAAAGAGAAAAAGAAAAAGAAAAAAAATAAAGAAGAAAACCATCATCGAAATGAAAAGACAATCTATTGAATGGGATACAATATTTGCAAATCATATATCTCACTAGGGGCTAATATTCAAAATATATAAAGAACTCAAAAAGCAAATGACCCAATTAAAAAACAGGCAGAAGATGTGAATAGACATTTTTCCAGAGAAGACATACAGATGGCTCCCAGGTATATGAAAAGATGCTCAACATCGTTAATCAGGGAAATGTACGTCAAAACACAATGAGCTAGCACTTCACGTTTGTTAAAGCGGCTACTATCAAAAAGAGAAGTATTGCCAAGGACATGGATAAAAGGGAATGCTCATGCACTGCCGTTGAGAATATTAGGTGGTGCAGCCACTTTGGAAAATATGCAGTTTCCTCGAAAAATCAAAAAAGAACTACCATAGGATCCAGCAATTCCACTTCTGTGTACTTACTCAAAGAAAACAAAAACACTCGATGAGATCGGGCGCAGTCAGGGTGGTGTGGACGTAGACTCACTTACTCGAAATGATACATGCACCTCCATGTTCATTGCAGCGATACTGACAACAGCCAGAATATGGCAACAATCTAAGTATCCACTGATGGATGAATGGATAAAGAAGACGTGGTATCCATATATATACAACGGAATATTATTCAGCTCTAAAAAAATGAGGAAATTCTACCATTTGTGACAACATAAATGAACCTTAAGGGCATTGTGCTAAGTAAAATAAGTCAGACAAACAAAGACTAATACTCCCTCATCTCTCTGATATGTGGGATTGAAAAACAAAAACAAGCTCAGAAACCAATACAGAGAACAGATTGGGGGCTGCCAGTGGTTAATGATGTTGGGTTATGGTAAAGGGGTCAAAAAGTAAAAAAGATAAGAAAAAACAGAAAAAAGAGGTTGATATATACAGGTTGGTTTCTCTTCTCATAAGCATCCTGCTTATTTAGTGACTTTCTCCAAATACACACACTGCAACCCAAGATCTTTCTTTTTTCCTACACGGAGTAAAAAGACAAAGTTTTGTTTTAGCAAAATACAGCTACGCTCCTGTCAAGCTCTGATTCTAGGATCCTGAGGCAGGCGGGAAAACTTAGGTAGTGTGCCAAAGGTCCCTGAGAGGGAGAAACATTTGAGAGAAGTCAGGGAAGCATTAACTTCTCCTATGTGTACCTAAGATGTAATGTCATTTACATAAACATAATGGATTTCTATCTACACCAGTGTGTAAGGATGTGAGCTCCCAAGTACTCTAAATTATAAGATACTGATGCCAATATTCTTTACAAATCAGAAAAGTCTGAAACTAGTTCTTAAATCTGATGAATTGGTTTTCCCCAGTCTATTCAGTAAGACATTTTGCCTCCTGTTAAGAAGGAAAGCTATTCTTTTTCTCATTTCAACTTGGAAATTATCAAAGAAACCAGCATCTGCTACAAGGGGAAAAAATGGCACATTATTTTTCATGGCTTCTCCTCCTCTAACAAAATAATCCACTTAATGTGTCCAGAAGGACAATAATCCTACTACAATGCTAGGGGAGTACAGACTCCCAGGAACACAGACATTTACAAAATCTCTGAGCAAGTGCCAAGTGCTGTAGGGTTCACACAGCCACCGCTAATTACTATGTATATTGTATTCCTGGACCTAATGGTGATGCATTGGCTGAACTTTCTGGATTATGTCCTTCCAGCTGACTGTTGTTTACTTGCCACATAATGCGAGTGACTGGGAGGAGGCTGGCCTATTTTGTGATTGGCAAGGTAAGAACTTAAAATCATGTTTCAGATCAGGTCAGGAAAAAAATGTGTCAGATGGTGGTTACAAAAAAGAAAATGCTTTCAACAAACCTCATACATTGTATAATTTGAGGTAAAATAGGAAAGATCTAAAAGTCCCGCCATTAATATACTTGAGCTGGATCCACTGGACCACACTCAAATCTCTAGTGGAAGTCATTTCCAAGGAGGTATGAATCTGACTTTTCCCTCTGGAAAACTGCAGGATGACTCCTTAGGAGAGTTATGTTGGAACACATGTTTTAAACATTTCACAAACAGATCTTTGTATTTATTATTTGGGGGGAAAATTTTTTTTACCCGTGTTATCTTCACTTTCAGGAATTTAGCATGGAATGATCATTAAAGTAAAATGCAGCAAGTTTATCATCATTTATTTAAGAAGAATCCTGAGGATGGCGGGGGCGGGGGAGGGGGGAAGGACATGTATTAGCTTGCACTCCTCACAACCCATTAGCAGGTAACTTTTCTCAACAGTGTGCAAAGACAAAAAAGAAAGACCAGTTTCACATTTAGTTCCTTAAGAGATTCAGTCTCTACCTCTCTTCTTTCTGCCAAGATTTAAATTTGATTTTTAATGTGGCCTCTGTTACAAATATCTCTCCCTCTGCAGTGCTCCTAGTCCGAGATCCCGGGGATTGTTCCTGATATTTGTCCACTGTAAGTGCCATACCCTGAGCACCAAGGAGGAATGAGCTCCTCCGCAAAGTTCCTCCATCCTCATAGTTGTGCCAGAAGGTAGCTATTATCTCCATTTTACAGACAGGCGAATTCTGGCCCCCGGAAGCGAAGGACCTGGCTCAAGTCCTCTCACCTAAGAAGGGGTTGAGCAGAGATTCAAATCCCTACCTAACCTCTCAAACCTGTGTTGTTGCTGTTGCTGCTGCAAGCGAAAAGACTTGATTTCTAGGAGGCAGGAAGTTCTTTTACATCCATGCAGCAAATAATTTTCACCAGCTCTTCAGAGAATATCTGAAGCATGAACCAGAGGGATAACACCTGTTCAATAGAAGGGATGGCCATCAAAGAGTTAATAAATCTAAAACTGTTAAATGAGCCGGGCATTGGGGAGAAGGTGAGATGTGGGGCTGTGGGAGGCAGGAGGGAAAAGGGGAGAAAGGCTGAGGAAGACAAAGGCAGACCTATAGAACAGCTTCCCTGAGTTTAACTCTAGCAATAGGCATAGCTCAGGACACCGGAGTTACTAGGTCAACAAAGCTAAGGGTCTTGGTCGAGAAGTATCCTGCCAATTCCATTCCTAGCTGCCAGAACCAGATGGCTACATGTTAACTCCTTACTGAGTGCACGCTAAGTGCATGCTTTGAACACAGTCTCTGTCCTGAAACGGAAATATCTATAATGGTAAAGATAATGCCACTGCATTTGAAAGTTGCAGAGCAAGTTGATCACGGGGAGCCGTGTGTGTTTCTTGTAAACTGTTTACAAATTAGTTACGAAACTGATAGTGTGTGGCTGTCTATATCAATAACAAAAAAGCAAACAAGCAAAAAAGAGCAGATCAGAAGAAATATAACCTCAGTCACTTCATATTAACTGATCGTTCACTCATCTCATTGGATTCAATATTTTTTTAATGTCTACCACATGCCAGGCACTGTGCTCCATGCTGGGGGATATATTGGTGAATAAAATAGGTATGGTTTTAGCGATTACAAAGCTTATGATCTAGTTAAGAGAACAGAAATAAATATGTAACTACAAATGGTGATAGAGCATGAAAGAAACAAAGTGGGTGCAGTGATAAGGACGAGCAAGACAGGTGAGAGGCCAGGGAGGGAGATACTTAGTTCAGGTGGGCAGAAGAGGCCTATGAGCTGGAACTCAAGAATCCAGCTGGTGCTCAAACTTGAGCATGCATCAGAATCACACGGAAGACCTGTTAAACGGATTGCTGAGTCTCACCCCCAAATTTCTGATTCAACAGCTCTGGAGTCATGCAGAGAATCGGCATTTCTAATGAGTTCCCAGATGTCCTGATTCTGATGCCTCTAGACCAGGACACGTACTTTGAGAACTCGTCTAGAGCATGCACAGGACGGTGAGTTACATGAACCGAGTCTGGAAGATGAGGCACGGAAGTCTAGACGTCCTCACAAATGAAACGTGATGGTATCAGTGCCACTTCAAAACCTGTCTAGGACGTGGAGTCAGTCGAGAGAGTCAGGCCTGTTTCTCTTCCTAAAGGAAGAACTTCTATTACCCTCTTCTAAGCTGAGAACCTGTAAGAAATCCCATCAAGGAATGCAAAGAATCAACTTCAAAATCAAAGTGTTTTACAAGGTGTTCCTAAGTTAACGCAGCCTCTATCATCCAAAGAACTCGATGTTATCACAGCACATTTAATAGAAAAGATAAAAGAGTCCAAAGAGCGACAGCTGCCTTTAAACATGGGACATTGTAACGATTATGGCAAAGGCAGCTTTTTCGCTGACAGGATATGTGCTTATAATTACTGTAAAAGGAATTCAGATCATATGTAAAGAAGAGATACTTGATCTTACATGGTTTGAAATATTTTACTGGCTTCCAAAAACAAACAAACAAACAAACAAACAAACAAACAAACAAAAAGACAGTATTTTTTAGTATTTTCAATAAAAGAAAGCCATCAGAATTTTGAGGGTTTGGTGGTTGGTTCTGATTTAGCCCAAAACTCATCTGGGAACTTGCTGGAAGGATAGATTTCCAAGAACCTCCCTCAGAGCTCCTGACTCAATCAGATGACATGGAACCCAACAATCTGTGTTTTGGTAGACATCCTCAGGCATTCTGCTATTGGTAGAGTGAGGAGTACATTTTGAGAAAGGTGTAGATAAGGCCTGGTTCCTTGTCAAGGGCAAAATTATCTCAAAATAATGCCTTATGCCTTTGATAGACATGCAATATTGTCAATCATATTTAAGCAAGCAGTGAAAAAAGAATAGAACCTAGCAAGGCAAAATCACTTGGCCAAAGTCACGTGGCAAATAAGTCAGAGAGCCAGAATGTGAACAGAAGGTTTTTGCCTCCAATAATAGATCTGCTTTGACTACACTGAGCTCATGATTGCCAGCCTCTGTGAAGCCACAACAATCATTAAGTGATTCTGGCAATTACAGGTTCTCCTAAAGTATTAGATGATACAAACTTCTAAGTTAAAGAGAAGCAAGGTTTAACTATGACTTGAGACTTTGAAAGATCCTTGGCTACCTGAAAATATTCATAGGTGCTGGACAAGCAAGGGCATGGATCGAAAACAAAGTTCCTAACTTAAAATTTTTTCTACTAATCGTATGCTTGACGTATTTATCCTACACTGCTCACAGAAGTGTAAGAAGTCACCTACAATTTAAAAAAAAAAAAAACAGGGGCACCTGGGTGGCACAGCGGTTAAGCGTCTGCCTTTGGCTCAGGGCGTGATCCTGGCGTTATGGGATCGAGCCCCACATCAGGCTCTTCTGTTATGAGCCTGCTTCTTTCTCTCCCACTCCCCCTGCTTGTGTTCCCTCTCTCGCTGGCTGTCTCTATCTCTGTCGAATAAATAAATAAAATCTTTAAAAAAAATAAAATAAAAAATAAAAAATAAAAACAAAAAAACTGTCCCTATCGTAAATGAGCTGTGTGACCATGGGTAAGTGATTAACCTCTCTGAGCCTCACTTTTCTCATAACATGAGACGATATTAATACTTACCTCAGGGGTTGCTGTAGTGCTCATATAAAATAGCATCTGTGAAGCACTCAGCATAGTACCTGGCACAGACAAGTTCTGTAAATGGTATTCTTACTTCTTAGTTTTTAAGTTATTACCTCTAAGAGGCATGTGTTATAATTACAAAAATAGAGAAAACCCACAAAAGACCAAGAAATACGAAAAGATGAGACAAACCATGTTAGAAGTAGGAAAAAGCAAAACTAACTAGATAGCAAGATGCCATTATTTCCCCACAAGAGAAGGTGAGAGGCAACTTTTATAATGTATTTTTTTAAAGCAATGATGTAAAGAAATAAGTATTCTCTCCTACACACTGCAAATGTATACAACCACTTAAAGGAGCATTTGGCAGTTTATTACATTTTTTCTAATGCTGTGATATAGAAATTCTCTTTCTTCTTATTGACCTTAGACCAGAAATCAGTAAACATTTTCTGTAAAAGGACAAATAGTAAATATTTTAGGCTTTGCAAGCCTTCTAGTCTCTGTGGAAACAACTCAAATTAGCCCATGTAAGTACAGAAGCAGCCACAGATGATGCATAAATGAATGAGTATGGCTGGGTTCCAATAAAATTTTATTTAAAGACACTGATATTTGAATTTCATATAATCTTCCCATGTCAAGAAATAATATTCATCTTTTGATTCTTTTTCCCACCATTTAAAAATTGAAAATATGTGTTAGCTTGTGGGCCACACAAAAACAGCCGTGGGCTGGCTTTGGCTGAGTGACCAGTCTAGCTGTGAACGTGAAAACCTAGAAACAGCCATCAGCTCGTCAACAGGGCAATGGCTAAATAAATTCGGGTATACCTGTAGTCTGAAATGCAATGCTAGTGAAAAAGAATAAAATAATTTTAAAGATATGAATATAAAAGACAAACTATTCACTGGATAAGTTGCAGCTCCACAGTATGGCTCCAGTAACTAAAAACAAAAGCAAAGAAAAAAAAATTCCAATTTAGCAATGCTTTATGTTTTCTACAGAACATTTTTCTGGCAAGCAATTGCCTTTCTTTCAGAAGTTTGGAAGAATTAGCACAAACTGTTTGCCAGGGGAGGGGAGGGGAGGAGGGACCAGGAGGAGGGTTAGTGGTATAAAAAGGTATGTTTTATCTGTATTATTTCCATTTTGTTCCAGGAGACTGGATTCACGAAAAGAGCTGAAAGGAGACTCGGCACAGAGGTTTTCACTCTTACACTATTGAAGCAGTGAGGACACGTGTAAAAGGAGGAAATGGGTCGCTTTTGGTCTGACACTTTCTGACCCCAGAGACAGAAGCAGCCCATTTGCTGAGATGGAGTTACCTGCCATTCACAGAAGTTTGGATTTGTCTCTCAATAACCGACAGACAAATCAGATACAGGCTTGAATGAGAAAAGAGGCAAAGAAAATAGAATAAAGCCAAGGAGCACGCATTCATTAAGAGCTCTCCTGGGGACCTTCAGACAGATTCCTTGTGGGTTTTTTATTGTGAATGTCACCATTCTCAACAATCAAGAGACCGATGACAACATGGAGAAAATACAATGCAGAGTCACATTTCAGAGCGTGTGCGTGGGATGGGGGTGGGTTCCGACGGCAGTAGGTCCCCTAACCAAAGCAGAGAAGAAAGTGGTCACAGCAGATACCTTGTCTCAGTTCATTTCTCAACACCTGTTAAATGTGATTAACAGCCCTGGCTAATTATGTGTTAAGAGCATCTCGGGCTGTAACGGATCCCAGAGGTCTGTGAAGTTGACTTCATTTCCATGTCAGTCTCCTTCCACAAGGTCTCAAACATCACCAAAACCTACGGAGTATTTTATGAACTCCCCGTGAGTCACTCAAAGCTTCAAATACACCAGCATCTTCTACAATGGCTAACGAGTGCCTAAGATGTACATTTGTTCAATAAATAAAGCAGGCAGGCTTGTATTTTATGGGGCACAAATGGGCCTCTGGTTGCAATTAATATTATAAAAGGCTGCTAACCTGTGTGCATTAAATTAATCACTACATTTTGTGATCTTAGCTGAAAGACGAAACAGCATTCCGGTGACAGAATGCACCCAAAACCCTCCTCTATCTCACCTTAAATAAAGCAAAACTGCAAAAATCAAAAATGAAGAAGCATCAAGAGAAGATTTATTTGTTTTAAATATATATTAAACTATTAGCACATTAGGTTATAAAATTATATGATATGCATTTTATGTAATGTCATCTTATATTAATATATATCCCCTATTAAATACATACACACATATACACAGGCTATTAGCACAGTTATCAGGGTATACTTTTTACTTCTCTTAAATGGTACTGAACCTTAAATTTTCAACTGAGATTTCAACTGGACCTCAAATTATTCTTGTAATTAAAAGTCAGCTAATTAACCCTCCTTTTCTGGCAGGTGGTACAGTTGGAGGCAGAAATGAATTCCTTCTTTGTTTCTATTTGCTTAGTCCAACAAGAGGTAACTCCATCAGCAAGTGCACATGATGGAATACTACACAGCAGTGACAAATACTGAAGAAGATCCATATCTACTGACAGAGAAAGTGGTCTGTGATAGACCAAGTTCAAGAGAGTAAGTTGCTGGACATATAGCATATGGTCATCTAAATTTTGTAAAACTAACAGCCAAAATTCAGATCCGTACATCTTTAGATTTGTATACACACAAAAAGGCTCTGAAACATATACAAGGTTTTTTTGTTTGTTTTGTTTTGTTTTGTTTTGTTTTGTTTTTTAAGATTTATTTATTAGAGAGCAAGAGGGAGAAAGGGAGAATGCTCAAACAGGGGGGAAAGACCGAAGGAGAGAGAAAGAGAAAGAGAAGCAGACTCCATGCTGAGTGTGGAGCCTGAGTCAGGGCTCAATCTGATGATCCTGAGATCTTGACCTGAGCTGAAATCAAGAGTTGGGGGCTTAACCAAGTGAGCACCTAGGTGCCCCTCCAACTATAAGGTCTTAGAAGTAAATTTATTCTATCTCCTTTAATCCCAATGGAAAGTATGAGTCCAAAGTGGCCTGAATGGTTTCGATAGTCACTTCTTAACCAGCAACAGCAGAGCACAGCCCTTCAGATCACGTGCCCCGGAGTCAAGCAGCCCAACCACAAATCTCACATCCACCGCTTACTAGCCAGGTCATCTTGGACAAGTTAGTACATTTTGCTCCACACCATTCCCTCGTGTGCACAGTGGAGCTAATGGTGCCTACCTCATCAAATTGTCGTGAGGGTTAAATGATTTAATAACTGTGAAGCAGCATTAGCTCAGATCCTCATCTTGTCTCAGCCATAATGCGAACTTCCCTAATTCACTGCCTTTCCTAATTTGCCAAATGTGAAACAGGGGCAAGAAACAGCACAGCCTCTGTGCCTCACCCCCCCTCCTCCACCACCATTTTGAGCCCCCAAATAAAATCTTTGGTTTTTACATTCCTGAAATTTTTCTCACTCTGTTATAGATCAAGGTCATCAAACACCACCTTGTTTCTAACCTGAGTTAATTCTCAGCTGTGGTCTGAAGGTGATGGGGGTGAGGTGGGCTTTTCCTGGTGGCTGACAGTTCCATTAGCACATTTGTGGTTTGTTTTTTCCTTCAATATTTTTTGCTGAAATTGTTCCTTCTCTGATTTCTTACTTGTAATTGTCTTTCCATATTGGTCTATAATTTTCTGTCATTTTGGTGAAACCTAATCATATCTCCACTGTGTACGATCTGGAGCCCTGGAGAGGTACAGTTACCAGTGAGGGTCAGTTTTCTTATGGGTAAGATCGAGATAATAAGCATTAACATTTTCCCCTTAGTTTTGAAATAAATTTGATTTTTTCCAATTATAGAATTCATCCCATTTTATTAAAAATATAAAAAATAAGTAACAAGATAATTAAAACCACCCATAATTCCACTACTAACCTCAAAAGTCTATTATATTACCTTCTAATCCTTGGAAATGTATAGATATAAAGGTTTGGGATAAAGTGGTTTAGAGAATTCTGAATCTTGCTTTTCTTTTCTTTTTTTTTTTGGCTTTTATTCTTTCTTCTCAGACCACTTTCAATGTTAACTTCCAGTCTGATATGTTTTTCACTGTGCCTAACTATTACCCATAATCACAAATATAAGGGTTTGGTTTTGGTTTAACCAGAGTTAAAAAAAAAAAAAAAGAAGAAGAAGAAGAAGAAGAAAAGGCATCATGCTTTACACATTACCTGTAACTTCCTTTGCTAATTTTATAATATATCATGTGCAGTCCTCCACATCAAATATATATTCTCATTTTAATCTAATAATCTATAGTACAGACATATCACAGTCTATTCAACTCATCTCCTATTGATAAAAATTCATTTTGTTCAAATTTTTGCCACTATGGACAATGTTGCAATGAATAATCTTGTAATTTTTTATATAGAATAAATTTATAAAGATTAGACTGTTGTGTCAAAGGTATATTTTTAATTCAAAATGATATGGCCAAACTGCTAAGCAATGTATACTGCCCCCAACATTGCTCTGCATTCTAACTAACCTGTTGTATATTTTTTTAGTTTTGCCCAATTTGTGGGTAAAAATCTTGTTATTTGACTTGGCAATTCTGAGATTAATCCCTTCCTTTTATACTGGTCATTTGAATTTTTTTGTTCTGTAATTGCCCATCCACATTCATTGCCCACTTCACCTGGTTGACTTTTTTAAAAAACATTTCTTACAAGGATCTCGGCATTTAAGTGGCTTAAATACTGGTCTGTCGGGTTATACTTTTTTTTTTTTAACCTGGTTATTGGTTGCATTTGAATTTGCATATACACTGAAGTTCTGTTCAGGGGAACATATGCTTTAAAGATTTTATTTATCTATTTCAGAGAGAAAGAGAGAGAGCGCACAAGCACAAATGGGGGAGCAGCAGGCAGAGGGAGAAAGAGGCTCCCCACTGAGCATGGAGCCCGATGCAGGACTTGATCCCAGGACCCTGGGATCATGACCTGAGCAGCCCCTTAACTGACTGAGCCACCCAGGCGTCCCTGAGGAACATGTGCTTTAACACATCTTTGTTTCCAAGTTGTCTTATACTGCCCTGCTTTGCACATGAGGATTCATTCCCCCATCCTGTGCTTTATCACCACCATCTCTCTTCCTTGCCCCTCTTGCTTTGGAAGCTCTATCTTCCTCTTCTCTCTTTCCTGCTCTCCTGCCATCACAATTACCTCCATAAAGAACTAAGATTTCTCCCTCTCCCTAGCTCCCCTCCTCTTTTTTTTTCTTTCTTTTTTTTTTTCTTTCCAAAGGGAGAATAAAGCTTTGACCAATGACAGTTTTGATGAGATGGCTAGAAAAACTGCTTTCTTTCATCGGCATTTAGGAAATATTGCTCGGTGGTTTGGGACCCATTTGTTTCTACCACCTCAATCTATCTTTGCTTTATGGCTTTTGACTTCTGCTGCTTTAACTCCACATTCTGTTTTGCTCTACTTCTACTGTTTAGCTGCCAGGTTTGGTCTGGTTTCACTGATTTACTATATCTAGCCTCATTCCCTCTCTGGATTCTGAATCCCATCCTCGAAAAGGCTGCTTCTGGCTCCTAGATTCACTCACTTATTGACTGAAGTTCAGTTCAATCAATAAACATTGTAGCATAAGTGGGTTCAGATGCAGGAGCATAGATGTTTTCAGATAGCTTCAGATGGTAAAACCCAGAAATTTTAATTATTTTTGCAAAACACTATTAAATAGTGATATTCAATTTCATCCTGTGAACTGGAAATGTTTCAACTTAAGGAGAAAATCATGATACAAATATATGTAATTATGTAATAAAGCATTATTTTATTTATTTTTATATTATTCTATTTATTCTTATAGAGGGGTTACAGTATTTATTTTCCAGTATCATTAACTCACAATGTTATTTATTACTATCAAAGCACTATTATCATAAAATACCAGACACAGTCCGGATAAATCAGGTTTTTTCGACTTAACTTTCTCTATTTTCCTATTGATATCAATTTGCTACGTCTTGCTTATTTGGGAGCTATTACCCAATAGTTTTAGGATATTAAGGTTGAATAACTAGAATTGGAGGACATTCTGTTAAATTGTTTCCCCCTAAGAATCAGGGAAGCACCGCTCCTGTTCACCATGGGTGTCAGAATCCCAGAGGAAGCAGAGGGACCAGTTCAGAGGCCGTGGCAGAACACCTTACTGGTAAGGTGCTTTCAGGCTGGAGCAGTAAGGTAAGATATCAGAGATCCCTTTTAAAGGGTGCACTAACAGGCGTGGCTGCAAAGTTTTTAGGCAGCACAAGGGCCTATTTTGACCCCTTCAAATCTGCATTTTCAAATTTCTGACCTATTATCAGACTTGCCCATCGAAATCTCAGCCTCCTAACCTTGCTTATATGTGGCATCACATTTCTTTGATTTGAGTGTCCAAATACAACAAGTTTTCTGGTTTTCAGTAGTTCTCATTCTTTATTATATGTCCCAGAGTCCAAACACTGGCAGTGTGAAAATATCCCAGTGAGTACATGCGGAAGCCTGGCATATGAGGAGAGAACAGGCAATGGATTTGTTAACTCTGAGTGGTTTTGCAAAAGAATCAATTTTGTAAGCCAGCACTGCGATGCTTGGGATCAAGCAGTGTTCAGGTAAGGTGTCTGTGTGTCCCCACACAGAACACATCCTCTAAAGCTGCTCCCTTTCCTAACTGCCCTATGGTTTTCGAAGCTCTTCTCACATCTTATCCCATTTTAAATATCTAAAAGAATCAATATTCGTTCTTTACAACATTCTAATTTTTTGTTGTTGCTATTGCTGAAGGACAATCAATTGTGATTTGCATAAACTCAAGGGCAATTTAAAAGACAATTGCAATAACTAAGACTGAAACTGGCATGTCTTTCCCTGGTGAGGTGTTAGACATAGAAATGGCTTTCTCTCATAACAGAGAGAAGGATTCACGTCTCCAGAACACACTAGTGTTATCCTCTCATCTTTTCCCCAAACAGCAGCCTGGGTGCCTTTTTTTTTTTTTTTAAACAATGAAAGTCCCAATCCCATCATGTAATTTAACATATTGAAGCTTTTCCATGATTTTCCACCAAGCAAAGGATACAATCCAAATTCCTCAACGTGGCTGATAAGAATCAAAGTCAGGACTGTCAGTCCCAGCAGATCCAGCCCAATTTTAATACAAATATTGTGTGATGCCCTCTCTTTTGTCTCCTGGAATGAGATCTAACACTAAAATGATCTACTTACTCTCCTAGGGTAGTGTCATTATCATGCCTCATCTTTACTATAAAGAAGAAATCTTAGAGTGGAATAAAGTGGGTTAACAACCCTCATTCTGCTAAACTTACACAAGGAAACATGTAGCCTCAGTTGCCCCCAACAGGCATCCCATGATTAGGAGACAAGCCAGCCTGAAATGAGGCAAACACCACAGGTGGCACAGCAGAGACACAGAGAACCCAGGTTCATGGTGACTTCATACAGCTGCTGGATCAACCCATCCTAAAGCCCATACTTTCAATGATCCAAACCAATAAACTCCTTTATGGTTAAACTTTCTGCATTGGGTTATCTGCCTATGACATAAAACATCATTACCAATACAGCTAACTAAACACAGAGCATGAGGAACAGTGCCAACTCTCTCTCTCATCAGACTGTCTAAAGCGTGCTTATTACGCACCCAGAGAAAATAGGAAAAGTAGTGTTTTTCTCTGATTTATAAGTATGGGATATTATGAACTTCATAGAAATGATGTGTTACCAGAACAGCCTAATCTAGGTGTTTAGGAACACGTTTCCACTTGATAATCCCTAAAGATTAAGATCCAACTTTCCTGATTTCTTATGTGCTTTAACTTACTGTATAAAATAGGCCTCAAATCTTTAAGGCAATGGTGCAAATATTAATTAAAACTTATCTATTCCTGCCTCTCATAGGAGGGCTGCTGCAGCTAAGCTGACCATCAGCGTATCAGTCCCACACTCCCGTCGGTTTTCACGGGCAAGTTGGGAAAACTAAAAGCCCATAGTTAACTTCTTATAACTGAATAACTATGTCCCTTTTTAAGTATAATTTCCCTAATATCATAAGAAAATAATTTCCCCTGTCCTTTTCTCCTCATTCTTTCCAAAAAGTAAAATAGATACTAAAATAAATTGGCGATGTAGACATTCACATTATACTCCTCCCTGCTTTTCCTCTTAGGTTTTCTTTTGTTTTTAAAGATTTTATTTATTTGAGAGAGAGAGAGAGAGAAAGAGAGAGAGCAGGAGCAGAGATAGAGGGAGAGGGAGAAGCAGACTCCTGCTGAGCAGGGGGCCTGATGCGGGGCTTGATCCCAGGACCCCAAGATCACGACCTAAGCTGAAGGCAGCCGCTTAACTGACTGAGCCCCCCAGGTGCCCCTCCTCTTAGGTTATAATCATATTACAATAACTATAGCAGTAAGAGCCAACACTTGTATGGAATCATTTGTATACCAGGCTTCTATGCTAAACACTCTGAAAACAGTAACTCCTTTAATCCTATAATAACCCTAGAAGCATAATTACAATTTTATAGTCCTATCTTCCTGAAGAGAACATTGAAGCACAAAGAGGTTAGGCCACTTGGCCAAAGTCACACAGCTGTAAGCCAAGATTTGAATGCAAGGTCAGTTCTCTTAATCATTAGTCTCTCAATACAGGACATGGTGGGGAAAAGATTGGTTGATACTGGAAAATATTAGAAAATGAATCTGCAGGAATCGCACAGCTTTCAGATGCAGGAAGATAAATACTATCTCACAAAGAGAACAAAGGGAAACAAAAAGTATTTTTTAAAATTTTTTTAATTTTTATTTTTTAAAGATTCAGGGAGAGAGAGAGCACAAGCAGGAGGACCAGAAGAGAGACAGGGAGAAGCAGGCTCCCCGCTGAGCAGGGAGCTCAATGTGGGCTCGATCCCAGGACCCCAGGAGCATGACCTGAGCCGAAGGCAGACACTTAACTGACTGAACCACCCCGGTGCCCACAAAAAATATTCCCTGAAGAGCTTGCGAAGCTTGTTAGAAACTCATCACTCGACTGTCCCATCCGGTCATCTTTAACCATCTACATCCTGAAACTTTGGTTTCACATCAGTCATAATCTCTTGTTCTCTGATGCACTAACATGTGCATATCTGTCCATCTGCACATACACAACACTCAAGCACAAATATGTCCCAAATACATAGGAGAAAAATGAAATCAGCCTTCTTCTCTTTGTTGATCAAATGTAGCTGCACAGTCAGCAGGAGCTAAATATCTTGATGCTTACTTCATGTACGAGTGCTTTGAAGAAGAACACAGAGAAGTAGCTTTCTATGCACCATTCTGGAAAAAAAAAAAATGCCATAAAACCCCACTTGCCTGGTGAGCGTCATCTCCAGCAGTGAGGTTTGCTTTTCTTTATTTGCAGTGCATCTAGGTGATCAAAAATAACTGATCCACGGGTTCTGAAGTTTTCATTAGTAATCACCTTTTGCATTCATAAATAAATCAAAAAGCAATTTTAATCCTGTCTTCCCTCTAACATCAGAGCAAATATTTTGTAATAGGCAAGGGGCAAAGTAGAGGATGTTCTCAGATAAAGGTGGGCCAGGATGAAGCCACCTCGCTGCATTTGCCTGCCTGGGTCGCAGAAGCACACGGATAAAGTCAGAATGACCTTCCCACGTCTCTCTCAGGGCCAAGGGCAGCTATCTGAAGCACCCACATAAACCCGGGGATGGAAAATACTGTCCTGCAGTGAAGGTGAATATAGGGCTAAGCATGTAGACGAACATGGTCATTCAGCTCAATTACAAATAGTGGTTGACAATAATAGAAAAGCAACTCTTTTGTTTAATTCCTTACCGGCAGACAAGAAAATACTACAAAGAGGATAAAATAATGTCAAGACCTCAGCCAAGGATGAATGAGCCTCCTCTCCAAGGTTCAGTCACATCCCACTCTGTGGCTCCAGAGCTCCAAGATTCAAACACAACCCAAGAGCCAACAGGCAATCATCTTTTCTCTTACTGAAAATAGTTCTCAGAATTATAATATATTCATTCCTTTTTTTTTAATTAGGTGAAATCTATTTAATAAAGCAAGAAAGTCCTCAAAGAGGTCACAGATTTATCATGATGTTCGAAGTCATAAAATTATAGTTACAGGCTAAGTAGTTAAATCCAAATTACACACCACCCCATTAATTTTATAATCAATAGAGATTAAAGGAAATGAAGAAATAAAGTAAATGATAGGATCCTAGCTTAAATCAAATCAATACATATTTATTGACATCTATTATGTTTAAAATGCCACCAGGAAGGCAAGGCAGTGTGCAGAGTCATGTTCTGTGCCTTCGAGGGGCTTACTATCTGGCTGGGGAATCTGTACATAGCATGTTTCCCCATACAGCAGTAACAATGCCAGGGTGTCCTAAGACCTCATACAAATATAGACCAACAGACTCGTGCAGAAGAGTGCTTGCAATGGTGCAGTGGTTAAGAGTGTGGTCTCCAGAGTCAAGCTTCCTGAGTCTGTCAAGCTCATTGACCTTGGACAAGGAATTAGTCTTTCAGTGCCTCAGATTCCCATGATGAAGAGGAGATAGTACCCATGATGGTGGTAAAAAATTAGATGAGTCAGTACTTGCCAAATGCTTCCAAAATACTCTGGGCACACAGTAAGTGCTCTGTAATGGTTAAATAACGAGAGAAGGAAAAGATCTGTCTGAAGTTTCCTAATGTGCTGGTAGAATTTAAATGGGGAGGAAGGACATCATGTTAATTTTCTCCTTACCACTGAATCTTTCCCCACCGCTACAAACATCCTAAGGTCTCAACCATTCTAAAACCTACAACTGATGAATGGCCCTCTACTTCATTAACTCCCTGTTAAAATCTCTGTCCTTCCCCTCGTTGATAAACATTTTAAGACTCGGCTACACGTTCACCTATTACTTACTTGTTCATGATCATTCATTCCTCTGCCACTCCAAATCTGACTCTAGCCCCCACCATCTTGCCCAGAGCATGATAATAGCCTAACGCCTAAATCCAACATTCCCTTTTTATCCATCACCATCCTCCCATCAAGAACATTACAAATTTTTCACCATTCCATTATCCCAACTTTCTCCTCTGTAGGCTCTGCCTGCCAGTAGAATTTGACTTCTAGCAACAAGGGACTTTATTCCTCACATCTACATGTCCTGGTGCTCAGTAGTGTATCCAAACTGAAATTGCTCTGCTAGACTCTTCTCTCCACCAATGTGGTAAGGAGACTTCTGCGATGCCCCCCAAGATTTCCACACCTGGTGGATATACTTATCTAATTCCTTCCTCTTAATCCTGGGCAGGACTTTGACATGATAGAGTTCACTCCCGTGATTAGGTTATGTTATATGACAAAGAGGGATCTCATAGGTGTCATTAAGAACCACCTTCTGCCCCGCCCAATCAGGTGACTTTGAGTTAATCAAAGGGGAGGTTATCTCGGGTGGGCCTTACCTAACCAGTTGAGCTCTTAAAAGAAACTTGGCCTTTCCAGACAGAACCAGCTCAAAACCTAAAAGAAATTCTGCTGGAACCCAAGTCAAAGTAAGTTACCAGGTTGTGAGAAGGCTTACGGAGGAAGTCATGTGGCAAAGACCTGAGCACATCTTCTAGGAGTTAAAATGGTCACTGTCCAACAGCTAACAAAATGTTGTGGAAGTCAATCCTACAATCACAAGGAAATAAATTATGCCAACAGGAGGGAGTTTAGAAGTTGATCTTTCCCTTGTCATGCTCCTAGATAAGAACACAGACAGCTGATAGTTTGATGTCAACCTTAAGCAGTACTTAGCAGAGAACCCAGGTAATACATGCCAGGTTCCAGCCCAAGGAAATGGAGATAGCAAACTTGGGTTTTTTAAGCTACAATAGCCTCCTCTTACCCATGGGTGATATGTTCCAAGACCTTCAGTGGATGCTTGAAACTTCAGAGAGTACTCTACCCTATATATGCTATTTTTCCTATATATAACATACCTATAATAAAGTTTAACTTATAAATTAAGCATAGTAATAATTATTATAATATATTGTAGCTAAAGTTATGTGAAAGTGCTCTCTCTCTCTCTCTCTCTCTCTAATTACACTGTAATGTATTCACCCTTCTTGGGATGGTATGAGAGGATAAAATGCCTATGTGATGAGATGAAGTGAGGGGACTATCATAGGCATTGTGACACAGTGTTAGGCTACTAGTAACCTTCAGCTAATATGACAGGAGGAGGATAATCTGCTTCCAGACCATGGTTGACTATGGGAACTAAAACCATGTCAGGTAAAACTGCGGATAAGGGGACTACCTTACTAGGTTTCTGGCCATTTGTTACCTGGCAACAGAAATGTAATATACCACTTCCCTATGCCCCACTGCCTTCCACAGCCTTCTCTGGCTCTGTTGTCCTCACCTTACACTTCAGTGTATGCTGTTTTCCTTTTGTCTCCGGCCTCTCAAAGTGATTATGTCTGTTTGAGTCACTTTAATAAGCATCTGTATGTGCTTCTCTCTAGATCTCGCCATTCCTCTTCCCACTTAAATCCATGTCCTATTTTTCCTATTGCTTCATGGCCCATTCCATGTGAACACCAAACTCCTATTTGATGGGCCCAAAATCTACCTTGTTTTTGCCCCCTCTACCTTATGCTCAAAGTACCCCCTCCTTCTAACTGGGCCAGTCCTATTCATGGCATTTCTATTTTCCCAGCATTTAATCTATAGGCATCACTAGGAAATCCACTCTCTTCCCTTTCTATGATTAGAACAAACAACTGGCCAAAACCTGATGGCTTTTAACAATTAATTCACCTTCAACCCTCTTTTCTATTGCCAATGGAATTTAGACCCTTATTACTACTGATCCAGGTTTTTTCCTAATTTATCAAAATCCTATTTCAAAATCTACATATTTACGTATGTGTAGGTCTTACAAAAGGCAACTGACGGTGGAATGACACCAGCAACAGAACGAGTTTCCTTGCTAACCAGGCTGGAAACCTTACCAAGGCCTCCTGTTCTTCTTTCTCTACCCAATTACTGAACCCACAGGGTGACCATGACCAACGTCTTGCATGATAAGTTCATCAGATCTTGGTAGGAGTCTCCATTCAGCTTGTAAAATATTGGAGAATGTCAACAACACTGCTTGCTTATCCTTGTCATCCTGAATGCTGGCTACCAAATCCATGATAAATAATGAAGAAACTGAGAAGCAGTTCAACGGGCATTTGATAGGAGAGGAGGAGGACAGAGAAGATAGCAGAAGTGGTAAACGTGACAGGTAAGTTTCATCTCACCTAAAAAACCAAATGAAGCAAAGATGCCCCTACATGCGGGGGTTACTCATAATGAGCACATGGGCCGCTTGGGACACATGGGCTGCTACTGAAATCAGATCTTCTTTGGGATCATTACGATTTTCCCATGGGAGGAGGGAGGCTGATTCAACTCCTCATCACATGCAATCCAGAGAGGGCAATACCAACAGAATATTTTTGTAATTAAGTAATTGGATACACCTGACAATTTTCTGTTAGTTCATTTACCCCAAAGGTGTAAAGGGTTGAAAATCTTTTTTTTTTTTCCTTCTGCAGCTGAAAATCTCTCTATAAAATGGGGAAACTTCAAACCATGTTGCCAAAGAGATGACAGCCCTGAGGTCTAGAGATGGTGTCTCTCATAAACCCAGCAGGCTCTTACTCTGAGCACCCAACAGTGACACAACTTTGTTTTCTGCCAAACATTCAAAAATATTCTGGTTCTAATTTATGACAAATAAACCAGAAGGCATCGGTTTAAAATTTTATAAATACCTTCTTTTAAGAGGCTTAAAAAGCTTTCACTGATTTCTTCCAACCATCATTGTCAGAGAATCAGAAAAAGAAAAAAAATCTCTAAAAGTAGATATGTTCTAGTCAACATGTGAGGAGGAAGGGAGTCTCAGAGAGCAGGAGGAACAGAATATGCAGACAGAATGAAAAGAAACACAAGCAGGAAGGAGGTAGGGAGTCAGGAGAACTTTCACAAACAGGTGTAACAACGTCAGGTCCAACAGGGAATGCAGAAATAAGAGAAGGGAAGCTTCTAAGGGGCTTTGCCAGACAGACCTAGCAGAGAGAACAAGCGAGGTCCAACAAGAGCATCTCCAGTGGGGGATTCTGTTAATGGGATGGATAATACTGTGGTAATGTTCCCAGGGTAGTGGGGAGGGCTAGAGAGAACCCACAGACAGATGTGCTGGGTATGAGCATGAGATGGTCAAGAAGAGGATAAAAACGTTACTGTTTGTTGAAAACACTTAAGTGTGATTTCATACATAAGATCCCCACTATTAAGGTAACCATTATTATACCCATTGTACAGGTATGGAAATAGAGGCCCCAAGAGGCTAAGGGAGAAAAAGTAGGTTACTATTGAGCAAACATACCCTTCCTTTCCCCAGCATCGCAGAAGAATCCCTCCCTTTGCCTTTGATGTTAGACTTGGTCACGTGACTTGCACACAGCAGGAAAGGAAGACAGTGAACCTTTCTAAGCCTATGCCTGAAGAGGTTTGTGCTTTGTCCCCCTTGGAGCTTCTGAGGACCTGAGAAGAACGTGCTCCAGGTAGGCACTAAGCCTCACCCTGGGCACCAACGTGAGACAAGGAGCAGAGCGCACGCCCCGCCCCCGCGCAGGTTTGCGGTATAAACAGGCAGAGTACAACGCTAGTGCTGCATCCCACGGATACAGAAGTCACCAGTTTACCCAGGTGTCTAAAAATGATTTTTTGCTGCTTATGAGCACTAGGTCCCCTAGCTGAAACACAGAAGCCATTTTCTGAACGAATGTTCCTTCTCCCGCTCAGAAAGGAGGAGTGGGTGGAGTTTAATATAGAAATCTATTTTCTTTTCTTTTCTTTTTTTTTTTTAAGATTTTATTTATTTATTTGACAGAGATAGAGACAGCCAGCGAGAGAGGGAAGACAAGCAGGGGGAGTGGGAGAGGAAGAAGCAGGCTCACAGAGGAGGAGCCTGATGTGGGGCTCGACCCCATAACGCCGGGATCAGGCCCTGAGCCGAAGGCAGATGCTCAACCGCTGTGCCACCCAGGCGCCCCAGAAATCTATTTTCTTGTTTCCACCTCACAAATTCTAAATATAGCACGCCTCCTACTTGGTACTCTTGCCTCCGAGTAAACCCCATTCTTACAGACTGGACCTCATTTTGCTGTGCTTTCTCGTGGCTGTCTTAACAGGCTGCTTTTGATATTCCCCTCCCTTAAGCTGCCTTCCTGCACTGTGATTTTTACAAACCACATTAACTGAAAAGATTGCATTATATTCTTTTACATCATTATCTCCCCAAACAGAGCACTTTACTCTTCTTCACCGTATTTTTCTGTATCTCATCTGTTTTTTTTTTTTTTTTTTTTTCCTGTTTCTGTTTCCTTCACTTACCTCCATCAAGTTTACGTAATAGTCACCGGCTCTTTGACAACGCGAAGCTTTTACTGAACATTGTGGGGATTACATCCATAAAAGGCTTGATGTGCTCTCCTGATCAAAGATCTCTTTCTACCACTTCCAGAAGTTTTCATCCTTTGAGATGGAGCCAATAGTTTCAAGGGCAGTGAGTTTTTGGCAGCGATAATCCTTGATTACTTTAAAGTACGATTGCACCTTTGTCTCAGCCTTGGTTTTCCTGAATATACTTACCCCCCCCCCAAAAAAAGAGATCTATATCTATACTCTATCTATATCTCCATTCACTTCCTTCCACCCCTGCATCCAACATTCTTGGCTTCATAATTTCCTTTTATGATATAGGCTTGATAATTTAGTATTTTAACTTTTCCCAACAAGGTGATGAAAAACAAATTACAGAAGGGCGGAAGCTCTCTCAACTCACAGACCTCTGCAGGCCCACCCTTAACTACTGAGTTGCTTCAGAACGCCCTGGCATGGCACGCCGGCGCTCCCCGCCTGCCAGACAGGCCCGCCTTTTGCCACGGGCTCTCGCCAGCTCATTCCCCCACTTCCCACACACACTTTCTTAAAAATGAGCCAACAGCTATGTTTTTGGTATATATTTTAGTTGTTGTAAATGACTTATTATTTTGCGAGTGAAGGAAGAAGCCTCAACAAAGTAAAATATCCTGTCTGCGGCCACACACCTAGCCAGGGGCACAGCTGTCACACCAAAGTCACTAGTCTCCGTCTCCTAAGCACTCCACTCCCACCAAGTGTCTTTGCTGACATCCTTCCTTCTGCCCAAAACGCCCTGCAAACTGGCCCTTGCAGTGAGCACTTCCTGAGTCTCTAATGCCAACTCAATCTTCTCTTGCCAGCTTTCGTGACCGGCCTGAAATAAAATTAACTGTGGCGTTAATGTGCGTACCCCTCACCCCTTGCCTACTTTTATTAGGGAGGAAATAAAACACTATTTATACCTCTGTTTGCCCCACTGCCCTGAAGTTCCTTGAAGGCAAGGGCCTCATTTTTAATCCTCAGAGCTGAACTGAGCTGCTGGCACATTGCATGTACCCAGTGACTGAGGGTTGAACCTAACCTAGGTAACAGAGGAAACTCAGGAGACTTATTACAATCACTCAAGAAAAGGAAAGAGTGGGTGAAAATGTGTACGAACATGTATCCATGTTGGCATATAATATATATGGGCTATCTATGATAAAATAGGTCAATAGGGTACTATCTAGATAACCCATATAAATTACCTGCAATGTGCTGATGGAATAATGATAAAAACTGAGTACAAAGTAAGATAGTGGCCAAATACCTATGGAATTTTTATCTAAACAGAGACTCTTTTAAAAGCCTCTGAAGATGGCCTATCAATACTCGATAAGCAGGAGACAACCAGAGGTCACTTGTCAAATGAAGGTAACTTCTAATTTTCACAGCAAGCAATTGAGAAGCGTCATGGGATCCTTATGAAATGTCTTTGGAAGAACAAGGGCTCCTAGTACATAAAACTCACACAGGTCTTTTGGAGTGGAACTTACCAAAATAACAAAGTTAATGTGTTGTCACACAAGACAACATGCCTTCCTGGATTTTGTCACCTACCAACATCACTTTACATATCATTTATTTTTGGTGATTAAAAAAAACAAACAAACATGTTTGACATTTGTTTTTTACTTATAAGATCAAGAGAGATCAAAACACTTGCTGGAAGACTGTCACCCCTGGCAGCTGTTGGTTACTGGCCACCTCATCCGCAACCACTATTTCTCTCAACATTTGCTCTTCCCTTTGGGAATCTTTCAAATTTGCATCCCACTGTCCAGCCCTCAGCATTTGAATATTTATTCTTCCAAATCTCTACCGATGGCAAAGTCTCAAAGAACATCTCTATGCTATAGTCACTTTGAAAGAATGAGCAAATTAAATCCTCAGCAAGAACCAAAGGTCCCTATGATTAGGTCTTTGCCTTTCAGACATTCTTTCTTTCCTCCTCCTCCAGCCTGTGGGGCGAGAGATGGGGGTGGTGCAAATGGGATAATTCCAGGTGTGTATCAATTTGACCCACCAGAATGAAAATAACCATGCCATCCTGGTTTTCCACGAGGACCTCTGGAGTAATACTGTTGCATTTCTCTGCCACTGAAAATGCTGCCTGATGTACATTACCTTGTCTCCATTTCAGGTTTTAATAATAAATTCAAACTGTCTTTTCAAGCCATTTTCTTTAATGCCTTGACAGACTTGTACTAGCGCTACTCTAGATAAATGCTTGCTTCATCCCAAAGAGATATCAGAAAGAGTAATTTCTCTTCAATTTACTCCTGCATTTTGCCTGTTAATTATTTTGAAACATTTTTGCAGTCAAATGCTCCCTCCCATTAAAATAAAAAATCTCCCCTAAATTTCTGAACCACTCCCACCCACCCCCCAATCATAGTTTTTACACTCTGCGGTTGTCAGTTTTGAAGTAACATTTTACTAACTACAACATTCATAGTTAAACCAAAGCAAAGAGGTATCATTTGTTACAATGTTTTTCTCATCTGTAACACAGCTCAGAGGTTTTCTTTTTCCCTTTGTTTTACATTGCCTCCAAGCAAATACATCTGGGGGAAATATGGTAGTCCTTGCAATGAAAAGGGTAACATACACAGTGCATGACTCAACTGTACTGGCCAGACAGGATCAATGGCACGAAAGGACAGCCGTAACTCATCACAACACCACCCGTGATCCATCAGTCGGTGGCAAGGATGATGGTGTGTGCCAGTGGCAAGCTGTCAGCATGCACGTTTTCCTCTGTGCCTGGTGCTAAAACATAGGCTGTCCAGGGCACACCGCTCTTTGGCCAAAGCCCGGTGGTGAGTAACTGCCAGCCATAAACTCGCAATCCTTTAAAAACATTCCTAATGGATGAAGTATGCAAATACGTCCACCAACACTTCCAGAGACTCTAACTTATAAATGACGCAGTGTTATTGGAGTTGATTTTTAAATGAAAAATTCAGATGTGATGTCAAGGCAGTTTTTCACAGTCCCCCATGTGATCCGGGAGTTGATACAGTATTGAGGAATTATGTACTTCACGATGTAATTTAAAAAAAAAAAACATGAATTTTTTACCACCAACTAGGTTTATGAAGAATGGTGCATACGCCTGCTAAAATATCAAAGTAAACATTTCATTTCCACAGGTGAGGTAGCAAGACGAATGCTTCATGGGTGGGCCCATGAAAGCCTAGGCCTTCTTTTGGTTCCTTTACACAGACAGGCAAATGCCAGATTGAGTTACTTCTATTCCAAAATCTAATTGACACGTCTACGTTTTATATCTGTTCTACTGCAGGCACTGTCCAAGGTTCTGGGAACCCAGAAGTGAACAAAATAGACCCAATAACTCTGCCCTCATGGCGTCCATTCTAATCCATGCATTTTTCTCATCTTCGTAGATCTGAACCGAAAGATGTATATTTTCATTTTTGAAGTATTTTATGTTAAACTTAACACAGTTCAAATTGTATTCATTTTCCTAGAGGGTATGGATTTTAAAAAGCCAATCGTCTTCACAGGATACTACCCTGATGTATAGGAAAAGGATTTTTAATCTGAGATTCTTTTAACTCCTCATCTGTTTTGCAGAATGAGAGGCTGTGAATGAAACCACATAGACTATAGGAAAAGTAAAAACTGTTTTCCAAGTAGAAATAAAGTAGGCCATCTAACACGTACCTCCTATTTTGTACTTTCCTACTTGATATATATATATATATATATATTTTATGACATCCATCTCTGGCTCAAATTCACAGATAAGATCCATTAAAACCGCAAGTTCAGTACAGCTTTCTTGAAAATTTTCAAAGTGGCAAGCAAATTGAGGAGAACATCTACCTTAAAAACCCATCACTGATGCTCTTGATCAATAGCTGGCATCAATAAATCTTAGATAGACATGTGGGCAAGACTGTTGGAGCCAGGCAAGGATTTTTCTTAATACGGATACTGATGTCATTTAGGCAGAGAGAAGCTGGGCAGATTTGCAATAAGAGGGAAGTGATTATATAATACATCCAAACCATAAATAAACACTCCATTAAGTTATAAAATTCTGTATGTCCTTAGGAGGGCTTCCTGTGAGCCACTTAACTTAGAAAAAATAAAAAATAAAAGGAAAGCTCTATTAATCATTCATTTGGCCCAAACCTACTGAATCCTTGCTCTATTTCCAGCACAACACATCATCATCATCATGACCATCATTATCATCATCACTGCGTTGAATTTACTGTGTCCCAAATACTGAGCTGGTTGATGGCATGTCCCATCTCATTTAATCAGTGAGCAACCCTAGAAGTTGGGTAGAATTGTTATCCTCATTTTAGATGAGCAGATGAAGTAAATAATATCAAAGAAGTTATGTTATCTGCTTGTGGTCCCACAGCAAATTAAATAATCAGGCACCAAATGAGCATCTATCAGTCTCCTACGACCATGGTCTTTTACCACCCCTTGCTCCAGCTTTGAGATATAATTGGCATATAACACTGTGTGAGTTTAATGTATAAAATGTGTTAATTTGATACACATACATACTGCAAAACTATTACCACCGTAGCTTTAACTAACACATCACTTCATATAATAACGATTTCTTTTTTGTGATGAGAACATTTAAGATCTACTCTTAGCAACTTCCAAATACATAATGAAGTATTATTAACTATAAGCACCACAATGTACATCAGAGTCCAACTTATTCATCTTGTAATTGGAAGTGTGTACTCTTGGACCAACATCTATTTTCCCCCATCCCAGGCCCTAGTAATCAACATTCTCACTTCAGTTTCTAAAAGTTTGGCTTTGTTAGATTACAAATATAACTAATACACAGTTATTTGTTTTTCTCAGAGTTATTTCACTTAGCATAATGCCCTCAGGTCCATCCATGTTGTCTCAAATAACATGATTTCCTCCTTTCCTCCTTCCTCATGGCTGAACAATATTTCATTGCGTATAGATACATATATACACCCCACACTTCTTTATTCACTTATCCAATGACCAATACTTAACTTGGTTCTATATCTTGGTTACTATAAATAATGCTGCAATAAACACAGGTGTATAGATACTTCTTTGAGATCCTGTCTTCATTTCCTTTGGATAGATTTCCAAAAGTAGGATTCTACGGCTCTTTTAAAAAATTTTTTGAGGAATTTGCATGGTCTTTTCCACGGTGGCTGACCAATTTACATTCCCACTAACAGGTGCACAAGGGTCCCCTTTTCTCCACATCCTCACCAACACTTGTTGTCACTTGTCTTTTTGATTTTAACCATTCTGACAGGTGTGAAGTGATATCTCATTGCAGTTTTGATTTGCATTTCCCTGACAATTACTGATGTCAAGCACCTTTTCATGTACCTATTGACCACGTGTATGCCTTCTTCAGAAAAATGTCTATTCAGTTCCTTTGCTCATTTTTTAGTCAGTTCTTCTACTGAGTTGTAGGAGTTTTTAATATCTTTTCAATATTAACTTATCAGATATATAATTGCAAATATTTTCTCTCATTCTATAGGCTGCCTTTACATTTTGTTGGTGATTTCCTTTGCTGTACAAAAGCTTTTTAGTCTAACGTAGTTCTGCTTCATGATTTTTTCTTTTGTTTGTACGTTTGGTGTCAAATACAAAAACACATTGCCAGGACCAATGTCAAGGGGCTTATCCCCTATGTTTTCTTCTAAGAGTATTATGGTTTCAGATCTTATGTTCAAGTCTTTGATCCACTGAGTTGATTTTCATGCACAGTATAAGATGGGAGTAAGCCCATGGTCTTAACTACTCCATTTTATTATTCCCGTATCAGTTGCTGAATTGTGGGTTCATTTGCATCACCAGCTTTGTGTCTGAGTTGAAACAGACTTTAAACATTACCTAATGAATGATGAACTTCAGAAGTTAGTCCATTTCCCATGATCACCTAACTTGTTAGAGGCAGAGATGAATCAGAATTTACGTTCTACCACAAGCTTGATTCTTCCATTCCATATGCAATTGTGAATAAATCATAATAATAAGGATAATAGCAGCTAACATTTGTGGAATCTAGTATGTTTCAAAACTTTAAGCACTATAAATGTGAAAACTCCTTTAATCTTCACAACACAGGAAATGGATCCCAACATCCCCATATAACAGGTGAACAACCGTGACAAAGAACGGTGTCTTTTCCAAGGGTACATACGTACTAAGTGGTGGAGCAGATCTGAATTCACACCTGCACAGCTCTCAAGCCCAGCTTTAACTACTATACTATTCGGCTCTTAATAGCAAAAATCGAATTTTCTCAATATATCAAACTTTAAAAAGAAAAAAACCCATCAGTTTCTCTATGATGCTACTTTGACCACTCCAATCCAAATTTATACCCTTTTCTCAACCATGCTTTGAGATTTTGACTCCTATTAGCCTGATTCTGTGAACACACACCATCTCCCAATGATCATTGCTTCTGAGATCAGAGATTTTGTCTTTAATTCTATATGCTCTTCCCCCAGTACCTCATTCTCACAGTATACTGACAGCAGTAGACAGTCAGCAAAAACTTTCAGAAGTGGACATAAAAGAATGTAGCAGGTAATTGACAAAGATAGTTTAAATTCACGTTACTAAAATTGACAGGGTTGCTCACGCAAAACAATCCATATCCAAAGTCAGGGAAAATCCACATCTAAATATATTTCACAAACAAGCATTTAACTAATAGCTGTTTGCCTGATTTCATTAAAGGTATTTCCTACCCTATGCACCAAAA
Source organism: Ursus americanus (assembly GCF_024610735.1). Classification (NCBI taxonomy): domain Eukaryota; kingdom Metazoa; phylum Chordata; class Mammalia; order Carnivora; family Ursidae; genus Ursus; species Ursus americanus. The sequence goes on along the minus strand of NC_142140.1, from coordinate 29,936,748 downwards.
TCACAATTAATCACTTGAATTAATAAATAACCACACACTTTAAGTTCAGTAATAGCTGCCTGGAATAATGTATTACAGTATTATGGAAATTTTTAAGAAGTTAAGAAAAACCCAACGGATTTACCATAGCCTAACTATATACTAACTTGGGAAACTCTGCAATTCAAATTTAAAAGAAATTGTGTTTGATCATCAACTCCTTTTTACTAGGACAGTAGGAAAATAGAAACATTTTTGCTGATAACCAATTAATCACACAGTTGGATTAACCCAAACTCTCCATTTCCTTTTCAATCAGAATGAGTGATGTCCTTAACGCCCAGAACATTGGTTGCCTAAGCTTCTTCCCACCACACTATACAAGCTAGTTCCATCAGCTCAGTTGTATGTTTAACCAGGAATCTATAAACCCATTCTCAAGCCTATCCTACTTGTGGTTGTATTCACGTGATATAAGCGTAGTATAAATTAATGAAATACGAGTGCAGAAAAGAGATCTGTTGCTTCCATTGCTTCCTTGGGAAGACAAGTCCAACTCATGAGAATAAGTGGCTTTATATTAGATATAGGAAACTTTACAAGGTGGGGAGAAACATGGAAAAATTCCAAAAGAATCAATGCCTTACATTGCTCTGCAAGTATCCGTGGTTTTCCTCCACTTTGAAGGAAATGTAAGCAGTGCATTAGGACTATCATTTATATAACAAAGTAGAGGTGAAACTCCAAATAGCGAATTCATAAACAGAGTCTAGATTCAACAAAGGATTGGCCAACAGATGCACATTTCAATGTCCTAAGTTAAAATAAAATTTTTATGTAGCATTTTATTTTTTTTTCTATTTTTAAAGCAACTTTTTGTTGCTTTGGCCAAATGTTTCCATCAATTGACCCAATAGAAGCCGTAACTGATCTGAGTAGAAGGGCTTCTGTAGTACTATATGAAAGCCATGGGTGAGTAGAGGGAAGATGGGCTCTGGTCCTGAGCTTGGCTTCCAGAATTGTCCTCATTCTGTACATTCTTAGCCTATTTTCACCTGTGCTAGCTCCGAGAGCCTCATGGCACCTCCTCATGTCCTCTGTTCTAGTCTTCTATGCACAAGTTTTTCCTCCCTCAAATCCTTCCTGTAAGGCCCCCAAGCACTGTGGATGTCCATTCCTTCCTGCCTGTGCATTTGCTGCTTCTCCTACACTTCACTCCACCTCTTCTGCACCTGGTTACAGACATCATCTCCTCCCCTTTTCCTGAGTCTTTAGTTTTATTCACATCAGCTCCTCTGTTGCCCCTTATCACCGAATGCATGCCGGCCCCACTTTATGTTTAACCTGGCTGTGTTCATCCTTGGCTGTAAGCACCACGAGGAACAAGATTCACATTGTTTTCATTAATTACAGGATCCCTAGCATCCAGCATTTCACCTGGCAGAAAATAAGTACTCAAATAGTTAATCAATTTATGGATACACTCATTAATGCACTAATTTAGATAACTGTTCCTTTAAAATTCCCAAAGACAGAAATTCTTCCTTTTCGCACTTTTGTACTTTCTATATGGCACCCTGCATGAAGCTATGTCGGGTTGTTTCCCTGTGCTGAAAGACTTTAAGTAGGACCTTTTACATCCATTTCTGAACTCTGCTCTTTATGTTTTAGATAGGGGGCTATAAGGACCAATGTCAGGTGACAGGTGTTCAGAGGGATCCTACCCTGAGTCACACGGTCTGAGTGATTTCCCTGGGTGCATCTTCTGTTATTCTTAACCACCAGAACCAACACCGAGCAGCCTGATAGGATGCCAAATGCCATCCTCTTCTCTCCAGGCATCTTATGTCTCCCAACACATGCATGTCAAGAACCTCTTCTTTAAAATTTTTAGACTCCCAGGGGGTGCCTGGGTGGCTCAGTCAGTTAAGTGTCTGCCTTCAGCTCAGGTCATGATCCCGGGGTCCTGGGATCGAGCCCCTCATTGGGCTCCCTGATCAGCAGGGAGTCTGCTTCTCCCACTCCCTCCTGCTTGTGCCCTTTCTCTCTCTCTCTCTCTCTCAAATAAATAAAATTAAAAAAAAAATTCTTGGACTTCTGGAAGGGTTGAAGGGCATAGATTGTCTTTTAGAATGGAAAGAGTGTGACACAGTATCCGAAAAAACTGGCTATTCCAGAGACAGCAGGGTTTGTTCAAAACTACTCCCCTTCTCCCATTGCTTTGTGAGCAAGAGATTCACATGCTGGTCTTAATGCACTGAAGCCATGTTCATATTCACACTGCCTGCCATCATTTAAATCCTTTATTCTTCCCTGTCACTCACTAAGATACTCTCACTCCTGCTTTATACCTACAGCCCCACTACTGTTCATACTCAGTCACAGTTCTGAAAGTTCCAACTTCATCTTGCCTCTTGAGTCTCATTTTATAGAAGCAACACAGTTAAGAGCATTATCCATTAACCAGTCAAAAATTTCTTAAATAACCAAATGGTTCCTAAGATTCTCCGAGTGACAACTAACTCACTGCCCTGGGTCTGCTTCTCCTCCCCATTTAAATTCCAGACTAGGAATTCATATCTACCCAGCCATAAGCTCCCAAGATTGGATTTTCTACCAATCAGGGGGAAATTGGGCTTGTTTCATTTCTATTTTTTTGTTTTGTTTTGTTTTTAAGATTTTTAAAAAATATTTTATTTATTTATTTTACAGAGAGAGAAGGCACAAGCAGGGGAAGTGGCAGGCAGAGGGAGAAGCAGGCTCCCCACTGAGCAAGGAGGCTGATGTGGGATGCGATCCCAGGACCCTGGTATCATGACCGGCCGAAGGCAGACGCTTAACTGACTGAGCCACCCAGGCGTCCATGGGCTTGCTTCATTTCTGTCATTTCATTCCAAATGTCCTGCTGCCTGTCTCTACTTGGAAGACGACATATAAATGCCACCTTTTATACAAGTATCATTCTAATTTTTACAAGAAATTTTAGACATATCAAATTGAGCGTATACCAAATAACACAATATCCTAAATAATAAGAGACCATATACTGACCATTTACTGTGCACCAAGCCCTATACCCAGAACTTTACCTGCATTATCATTTCATTCTCTCAGCAATCCTACAACAAATGTGCTACTTCTATCCTGTCACAAGAAAGCTAAGCATAAAAAACTCGCCCACAGTCATAGGGAATGTAAATTCATTTATGTCAAATTCCTAGTTCAAACTTCACAGCTCAAAGGATCTCCCAACACAACTGAATAAACAAAATTCATACAGATCTATAGTTCTTCTCTGGATATTCTTTTTTCTTTTTTAAACAATATTCAATGAGGCAACAAATACCTAGAATTTCTCATTTCAGGATGTTTTCACCAGAGGTAATTCTCTCACACAAACACGATCTGGGATCTCTTCCTAGTTGGTCAACTGGGAACTGAGCTTAAGTACAAATAATGTAGGACCATACTATACATTACATGTAGCACTTAAGATACTTTGGTGTTTTCACTGGGATACTATTCTGTTACTTTAATAAATTGCAACATAGCAAAAGCAACATTCCGTGAACCTCTTAGACATAATACCCAATTCCAGGAAGTCATCCTTTCTTGAAAATATACAGGTGCATTTCTTCTGTTTCTGTTGTTTTGTTCTCAAAATTATTTCAAAGGCCAATAAGGTAGAACCAGATGGAATCATTGTCTTTTTTTCCAGAGCAGGAAGAAGAACAGTGGGGGAAAAGGCGATTTTACACATAAAAAAAACCCTAACTGAATATTTTACTAATGTTTGATGAATCACTGATGAGCTTTAGCTTTTCCCTCTTTGGATTCCTTCTTGACTGTACTACCGGTACCTCTGACCACATCACTTGCCTGCTAATAAGTGTCAACAGAGGGAACATATTCACAAAAATGTACATTACTAAAAATGACCAGCAATTCTTAAACAGTAGATATAGATATTCTTCTTGAAGGTATTTTCTTGGGAGCAAGAGGAGTCTCTACTCACTTCACCAAATCATTTAACGAGTGGGCTGAAGAAAACAATAAGATCTTTAAAACCATTTATCATCTCAAACTTCTCCTTGAAAAACCTCTTTCATTGTTCTTTAACCTTACAGGACAGGCACCAGAAAAAAAAAAAAATCACTTAACCTATGGAGATCACGACACAGATGCATTTTTTAATATAGCCATATATTAACTGGTTAATATAAGCAGACCATTTTCAGTGGATGTTGGAAGTCTCAGACCAAGAATTTCTGTAACAGTTAATATCTGAAATAGATATAGAGAAATAGAGATCTATATATAATAGTATTAAATTAAAAAGAAAATAATTTTATGATGCACACGGAGATGTTTTTTAAAATTCCACTTTCTGTTCCATGTATCTTCTTTCTGAAAGTTGATTCTTTTTTCCAAGTACCATTATTCTGGTCTGTCATTTTAGGTTATTTTTCCTTCCAGTCACTCTTAAAGGGACATGATTTGCTCTTTGTTCAAAGAGAAGGGATTTCTTCTCAATGCCTGATTGCTTCATCATCTAGCTGAGGCTCTCGATTCATCTTCGATTAACAAAGACCTTGTATATAGTGTCAAGAGAACTTCTGGTGGTGGGAGGAGGAAAGGTCTATAGAAAAGGCAAGATCTTCCCAACTGTCTTTAAAAAAAAAAAAAAAAAATTCCCTCTAACACGCAAGTTAGATCACAATTTTCTAGCCAAAGAAAGACTGTTCAAAGACCCTAACTACATTAGATTTGAAGATGTTTAAGTGAACAGTGCAATGTCTTCTTGATGTGGCCCCAAGATCCTCACCACAGGCATGGCTTAAATAGCTTGGCACTGCCTGGTGACGCTATATGAATTACCATCCATACAGTAGAGCAGTGGTTGTCAAATACTAATGTACTAAAGTATCACTTCGATAGGTTGTTAAAACATAGTTTCCTAAGCCCCTACCTCCAGAGATTCTGATTCACCAAGTCTGGGTGGAGCCCATGAATTTGCATTCCGAACAAGCTCACAGGTGTTGCCAAATGCTGGTCTGAGCACCACACTTTGAATATTGCTCTAGAGCAATGTGATTCCAAAGCACTTGGGATAAATTGTATCACTCACTCTGCATTTAAAATTCTGTTCTTGGATTATTTCAGTCTGCAGTCTTAAGAAGCATTTGGTCTTCAAAGAAACCATACTGCTACAATGGGAGGCTATCCTTTTCCGGAAGGAAGGGGAGGGGAGGGGGAGAGGAAGGAAGGAAGGAAGGAGGGAAGGGAGGGAGGGAGGGAGGGAGGGGTCAGAGCAAGCTGACTCTGGTTTACAAAGGCCTATCTCATTCCTGATCCTTTGTCATTTGAGAGAGATGTGAGCAGTCTATATCAAAAATGCACACTGCAGGGTCCCAGGAAGCCACTCACAGGGCCAATTGTAATTTTATTTAAGCCTGCCTGAACTTGCTTTTCTTATTTTTCCCCTATAGGCGCTCATGAGGTTTCATTTTTGGGTTTTTTTTTTTTTCCCTTTGCAAGAAAGAACTCAAAGACAAAGACACAGATTTGACTTCATCAAAACTAGCAAACTTTAAAACAAAAAATAAAATAAATAAAAATCAAGCATTCTGTTTATATCAAGATTTACCCCACAACCCCTCTACTCATCCTTCTATACAAAGAGAAAACTTAAGACCATAATAGCCAGTCTTCAAAAATGATTAAATGTAAATCATCCAAAAGTCAGATTACTGGAAACATGTCTAAGCCCTTTGTGTGCAAATTCATCTGGTGGCGGTTGGAACACAAAACATCTAAGAAAAAAACAGACATACTCCTTACTATAAACCAGGGTTGCAAATCCAAATGCCTATAGCCTATGTAAGGTAATTTAATGAATGAAGCCGGGAGTAAGGGCAGAGAGAGCACCAGGGACGATGGAGAACCTGAGAGTCCTGGCCTTATCAGCTGTTCCTAATTAGCTGAAGGCTGATTCTGATAACATCAGAAATACATTTTCTGTTATTCCTTCCACTCCTCTTTCTTGGATTTAAGTTGAGTTATAGAGACTATGTTTGAAAAGTCACAGGGAAACTGGATGAAGGTTAACTTCCCCCAGAAATAGGTTCATCCTAGGCTGTGGTAGGCAGCCTGGGATGGGTCAGGTCGCCATTATCCAACCCGGGATTGAGCTGACTCAAAGTTGGCTGACATTTTGAAAGATTTGGTCTGCCTCTTGCTCACATTCTTGGATATAGTTTGAAAGCCTATAGTGTTTACCAGACTCCCTTGTCCTTCATGGATGTTCAACTCCAATAGTTTTATCCTTAGCAATGGGAGACTGTCACATTGAACACTTTGCCTTTTCAGTGATTTGCTTCCTAGCTCCACACCCTACATAGCACAAAAATTAGGCAAATGCCTCCAGGGATGCGACTGCCCAAGATCTGGCTAATCTCTAGCACCTGCCTTCTTTCTGAGTTCTCATGCCCTCAAGTCCCCGCTGCTTTAGTATCCCTAAACTTTGATGTTTGTCTCTTCTGCCTTATAAGATGGCCAAAGAATCTTCTGCCTTCTCTGCTCCAGGCACAATCTTTTGTCTGATTTCTCAGCTTTCATCCCAAACCAGAAATTGGAGAGATCCCTTAAGGGAAAAGCAGCTTGAGGAACGCTGACTTACCACTTTATCGTTCCCTATGCTCTAGGAGTCTTGGTTTTCTTAGCAACTCTTTAATGTCTTCAAATTAGGTACATTTCAGATTTTGTTTAATTTAGCTTCTCTACTGTTTTTGAAGAAGTGTTGGTTTTTCATAGACCACCTCAATTTAGCCAGAGGCAAAAGTCCCCAGATAGGTAGGTAGGTAGGTAAATAGGTAAGTTGGTTGACTGATTGATTGATTTTTTGGAGATTACAACCCAACACATACTTTATTTACTTGACTGAAGGCCTTATGGTACATACAGGGTTTAAAAGGGTCGACCTCGGTTTTGTTCACACTAACCCCAGTGAGTTGTCTTTGGGTTTTCTATGCTTGAGACTGCCCGACTGCTGCTGTTGCCATAGGTCTGCCTTCCATCAGGATCAAGGTGGGTACTTTCATGTAAGATCCTTTTTTTAAATTCCTTCTCTGGCAATTCTTTCCTAGAGTTTTACCCTTGCATAAGTATACCTACAATGGAACCAGCATTCTTGAGTCTCTAAGATAAATTCTCCAACATCGTATGATCTTCTCATTCTACTGGTTAACAAAAATGTCCAAGGCCAACCACAATAGATCCTCATGAAGCATACAGCATCGAATCCTGCGCACAGGGAATGTTTCTGTCATCTAGAATTCCTCGGAGCTTCAAGGGCTTCCCCTCAGTGGAGTCACCAGGCTCTGCAGCAGGCATGGGCTCCAGTCCCAGGTTAATTTAATATAGTACTATAACTACTTCCCCAGGAAATAATGTATTTATTCTAAAATTTAGGAGTTAACTTCATATCCAAACACTTAATCCACATGAGTATGTAGCAATAATTTGGTAAAAATTGACCACAAATGTTTATGCATGTATATATAAACATTTGTAGTCAATTCCAAACAAGACATCAAACTAATACTTTTGGTTCAGTGATCTTTTCTAAGACAGATATGTCAAGCAATTTTTGTATTTTGTCAGCAGCCTTAAAAGAAATTTCAAATAACCACAAATCATTGTTATACTTTAGAGTACTTGAGACACTCCAGATAAATATTTGATGATAGATGGACAGGAGGCAGAGGAATGGTTTCATCTTATGTGTAATAGAAGAAAGTGACAAGACACCCACCCTCATGCTTATCAGGGAACAAGATGGGAATGCTTTGGTAGTATGCCACTCTCATAGTTGCCAGTAATTGGCCCCACTTGAAGCAAAGAGGAGGGATTTAAATAGAGACACGGTCTGACTTAAGCCTTTCTGTATAATGCAGTGTCCTGGATACAGACGGACAGTACACATGGTAAAATAGCCAAATTATTCCCATTATCATGTGCCATCTCCGACTGTGGCTTCCTGGGAATTCATCGGCAGAAGTACAACAACAACACTCTCTTTATGAAAAATGTTGAAAGCTCTTTGAGATTACTGCCCTGTTAGGACATGTAGCCTAAAGGGCAGGCACATAGCTCTCCACCATGAGGGTAGCTGGAGAATGTGGCAGTCGGCTCGGGATAGGACTGTCCACAGTGAATGCAGACTTCAGTTCCTCTAGGACCATAACAGACCCCATGGCAGGTCCCTGCTGACACAGCTCTTGTCTCTTCTGTAACATGCCTAGATAATATTAAGTGAAAATACTGAAGCACCCAAACGGTGGGGATGTGGAAAGACATCAGGACATGGCACGTATCCTAAACTAACTCCTTGATTTTTAGTTTAGTTTACCTAGTTTAAATTACCTAGTTTTTAAGACTGAGTGACAAATAAATTAAAAAAATAAAACCTTAGGCCTATAAGCAAACAAGAAGGAAATAAAAATGACTAACATGGAGTACAGTATCAGAAGGTATCAACTAGTGGCCAAAAAAAAAAAAAAAAAGAACCAAACAAGCACATTATCTGTATACGGCAGGCATTGTGCCAAGGATATTACGTGAAATCTGTTCATCTTCACGACAACTCTTCAAGGTAAATACTCTCATAATCCTCTTTCTGATAGATGAGAAAAATGAAGCACAGAGCGGTTTATTCATTTACTCCAAGTAGTAAGCAGTAGAGAGTCAACCCGAAGTAGGTCTCGGGGTGCCGTATCACAGACCCTTAACCACATCCCTTTACAGGCCTCCTGGGCTGCACTGATCATCTTAATGTCTCACCGAGTAGTCCCTATACGTTAATAATGTGACTATGGATTATGGACATGTGCCTTTCCTAGCTGTCCTTAAATTCGGAGTTAAATATAAAATTAATGACATCTTGGGAGCTGTGATTCTTCCCTAACACATTTTGCTAAGAACATGGCTTATGAAATCTTTATATCTAGTTGAAATGTGTTTACTAAGCCTTGCCAGGAAGTTCATTCTAGGGGGATATTACACATGGGCAATGTAAATTGCCGTAAGGGCTAAGAAGCCTTCATTTCAACTAGATTTTTGCCGCCAAGTAATAAGTAATTTAATAGATTTGGAAAATGAAGCACCTGGTCTACCCCTTTCACAAGTTACTAGGACTGCGTAAAGATCAGTCACTCTACACAGAGTTGGAAAATTCGCTATGGGACACATGGAGTTGCCTCCCTCAATGTTGTTGCAAACTGCACATTAGTGTTTAGACCAAGTATCTCTGAGGAGGCACAAACCTGTTCCGATAGCCTAGAAACTCCACACTGCAAATATGCATTTTGATGAGCCTTTCAGAGCACTGGAGAGGAAGGAGAACTAGGATCGCAACCTGCAGGCCAACATTCTGTTCCTGGCTTTTCTGGCTCATAGCTGCGCCACCACGAGCAAGTCACACTGTGAGCTGCAGTTTCATCCTCAATAAAAGATGCCAACCTGCCTCATGATGTTCTTGTAAAGGTGGTACCTGTGAAAGCACTTTGAAAAACTATTCAAACCGAAGATCAGATATGTGACATATATACACATATATACTTATACGCGGCACCAAGGGCTAAGTCATGCATACCAACCAGATGCCAATGGCTAGATGATTAGCCAGGTAGAAGACAGAAGTCCACTAAGACACCCCCAAGAGGAAGTGAGCCTGTGAGGAGATGCTGGTTGCCATGGTGATGGGAAAGGACAGAGCAGTCCAAGCAGACGGACAGGAGGGAAAGGAGGACAGAGGTTGGCTACAGAAGTAAGTTCTAGAGAGCTTTCCTAATGAGCAATGGGTAAGTGTGGAATTCTGGACACAGCAGCAGATAAGAATTCACTCATTAACAGAAAATAACCTGATATAGAAAGGCTGTGTGTCAGGCACCATAAACCAAAAATACCAACATGCAGGATCCTGCTTGATCCTAACAACAACCCAGTGAAGGTATAGCCCCTGCTTACTGATTAGGTATCAGAGACTTTGAGCAATTTATTGTCAGGTCCATATAGAGAGTAAGTGGTAGAGGCCAGGTTCAAACAGGGTCTGTAGAACTTGTGCTCCTTGACCATCTTGCTATGCTGCCTCTCTAAACCATTGTCCGGATACAAACCAGTACATCTGTCAAGCTGTATTTCTGTAGAACAACTTTGTGTTTAAATACATGGGGAAAAAGTCAGGTATGGTATACACTCAAATGCTCACAGCAGTCTCTCTGTGCAGTGGAATCACAGGTGACTTTCTCAATACCCTTAAGTATTATCTGACTTTTGTAATCCAAAAGAGAAAGCAATTCAAGATTAAAATGCATCTTTATTTTTCCTTAAGGACAACTCTTATTTCCAAATGCCTTAGATCAGTTGTGTAAAAAATTTTTAAAAATGAGGAAGTCAAAGGGATGGTTTGTTAAGGGTTAAATATTATAAATTTGATTAATAGCTTAAGTATCTGTGGGATAGCTGGAAGCCACTGAAAACCTTGGAGTGAACCTAGTCTAGTGAGGGAGGCTGGGCTGGGGGTTCATGATGGCAGGGGTGGGGTACCCTCACAGGGATGGGGGTCAGTGTAGAGTGCTTTACAAAGTAGTCCCCACTCCAAGACTTTCAGAGAGAACTCTGGGAAGAATCACTAGCCTAAGATCCACTGTGCTGGTGGGAATCAGCAGTTCTACTTCTAATACGTTGGGTGGGAGAAAGGGTAAGAGTCACTGATACACGAAGAGATAATCAGTAGAGAGCTATGCAATTAGGGAAGATAGTAATGGGAGAAGGTCAAAGAAAAGCAGAAAGGTTAGATGTAGGGAAACTCCATACTTAGAAACTAGAAAGAAGATAAAGGGAAATGAAGTGCAGGGAGGGGGGAGTAAGCAGAGGTGTGGGTGGGAGGGTATTAATAAGAATATTCTAAAATAAATCCTTGTTTCTTATAATGGAAGAAGGCTTTAAAATGTAAAACTACCTGTTTCAAAAGAAAATTTTCATACAACAGGTAAATCCTTACCTAGATTAATATAGAAAATGAAAAAGCTGGTTTCCATTTAGTATGTAATATGTGGAACACTGTAATCTCTTATATTTTGGGTAAAAGACCACATAGGCTATTGCAAGGAGATTTATAAACATATAAAACTTCTTTCAAATCAACTGTTTCCAATAGTTTAGAGTTAAAATGGGTACTTGTTACTTGTATAATGAAAACTTGTTTCTAGTTCTTAAGCCAACTAAGGCCATCACAATATTGAAATGCTTTAAATTAAACATTAGCAAAAGAGCAATTAATGAAAAGCCCAATAACCTTTTATCACTATTCAAAAAAAATCATTTTCACCAAGTTTTATCTATCCAGTAATGTTGAACTTAACCTGAACCCTGGGTTCCCAGGAAATAACCAAGGTCAAGAAATTCTAACCCTTTTGTGTTTTGGGAAACATCCCAAAGTACAAGGACCAATCTGCCCTTGGATATTCTGAGACCCACATCCACCCTTCCTCATAACACTCTTATTTCATAAAACCTCAAAATTTTTACCTCATCTTTTTTTTTTTTTTTTAAGATTTCATTCATTTATTTTTTTGACACAGAGAGAGACAGTCAGCAAGAGAGGGAACACAAGAGAGGGAGTGGGAGAGGAAGAAGCAGGCTCGCAGCGGAGCAGGGAGCCCAATGTGGGGCTCGATTCCAGGACCCTGGAATCATGACCTGAGCCAAAGGCAGATGCTTAATGACTGAGCCACCCAGGCACCCCTTACCTCATCTTTGACAACAGTTGCATAGAAAACATGCCACTATAAGTGCTACAATTGACATAAACTGTCCTCTGTTGTTGGACATTTAGGATGTTTCCAATTTTTTACAACTACAAACAAAACTACACCAGCCATCTTTGTACAAACAACCAGCCAACCTCAACTCTTCTCCTCCTTCTCTGAGACTTTGCTCATGAGTGAGCATTCCTCCTGTTGTAAGAGACTGGATAAAATCATCTCTTTAATGGTCTAGTACATCTTGTCTTTGACATATTCAGCTTTTAAGAGGTTTCCAGAAAAATAAAGCAGGAAATAAATGAGACCATATCACAAATACTTGCTCCATGCTCTTTTTCAGAAAACATATAAATGCAAAACAAAAAATTTCACAAAGGGTATTTAATATCAATTGATAAGGCTGGTGAAAGGACTCCAAGAAAGGAAACAAGATTCCATGAACAATCTCACTTTGCCTGAAGATAAATTAGTACAACTGAAAAATATTTCAAATTTCTTATTTGAATGACAAGGAAAATAATATTAAGGAAGAAAGCTGGACTCGCTACAAGCGGGAAACACTCCCAATTTAGCAAACCACGCAGGTAGCATGGGGCATTTCACAAGGGCGAAAATGTTTGACCAATTGTAGCAATGTGAGAAGAGAGAAAATCACAGCTTTGGCAAAGGAACAAAGTCCTAACCACGAGGATGACTTAAAGACACAGGCTTCAGGCCCGTGTGGGATTCAGAAACAACCTAGTACCAAATTTCAGCAGGTTCATGACTCACAAATCCTAGGCACAATTCAGTGGGGCAACTCTACTTGATGTTTCAAACTTGTGATTTTCTACAAGTTTATTTTGCTTGGGAGTAAAATCATTAAATACATCACATTTTATTTCTACACTTCTGTAGGACTACTTGCATAAATGCCCAAATCTGGGGGAGGAGGGGTTGGACGGGGTGGAAGATTCTAACCACCGGTCATTTTAGGTTTTGCATTAGTGAAACCATGCTGCAACTCCAAGGCGGGAAATTTACAGCGGAAGCAGCTCCACTTGGTAACGAAACTGCCCTAATTGGGACTATGAATTAGCAACCTATTTCCTGAGCACCGCAACAAATGAGGCATACACTTTATCTCATTTAAATCTTGGAAAACTCTTCAAGGTTCCATTTGACAGATGCAAAGTGAGACTCGAAAAGGCTTTATTGTGTGCCTAGGATAACAAAGTTGGTGGAAAGTGGTAAACAGTGATTATTGAGGAAGGATTCAACATGTAGCAGTGTTAGAGTCAACGACATTCAATTTTGTATGAGACCAACAGAATATAGCCAAATAAAAGTATTTAATGTGACCAGTTTAATGAGTTCAAAACAATGATTAGTAATTAACACATCAGTCTTCTGAATGTCAATGGATAGCTCTAAACTGCTGGGGAAAAAATTTTTTTTTAAATAGTGCTGGAGCTTGCTTGCAAAGTTTCTTCTCTGGAGTTGATTAAATATTCCCTCCAAAATCTTGTTTACATTATTAATTTGCTCAGTAACCCCTGTCTTCAGAGAAGTGTAAATTTCCACCTGGTCCCTGAAGAGTTAGCACATATTTTTAATTAAAACGGTCTTGAATAAATTGAGTTGTTTTTCTTACAGGCTGTAATACTAACAGTATTAACTCCAAATAAGACAGAAGGTTAAAAAAAAAAACAGGGTACATTAAAAGTATGCACATATAGGGGACTTGAACACTGAAAGATTTATCGACATAGAATGATCTGACTCCAAATTATGAAAAGGGGACAGTGAGTCATTTCTATAGTTTTCATGAATGATTCACAACAGTAAAGAATGTAAAGATGTGTCAAAAGTTTACAAGTTCAAAGTACAAACTGAATGCTTCCTTTAGGAAAAGCTAAGACAAAATTAAACACCATGAGAAGGACTTTAACACTTTTCTCTCTTATGATCTAAATGACAGTAACAGAGTTATGTGCATAATGATACAATTATATGCTGTCATGAACAGTTCAATTATTATATGCCCAAGCAGTTTTTTTTTTCTTAAAAAAAAAAAATCAAGTGCCCTAAAGAACTTCCACAACTGAATGCTTCTAACCTAACTTTGCCATTCTTTCACTATATTCACTTTTCTATGGACACAGAGGAGTGGTCTGTCACTTAAAATGATGCTATTAAAATTCTCTCACTTTTTGTTTAAGCTCTTAAAGGCTAGGCAGCATTTTTGTCAGTATCCACCATGCAGAGAGGCTGAACTCATTCGTTCTTTCTACTGCTTAAATGCCTCCTTCATGCCAGGTACCAGACTAGGATATGAGACATACACAGGAGGCCATGGGATCTTACCGGCAAATAAGGAGACTGGAAACAAGCAGGAAACCAGACAACAGAGAGGCAGCTTTGGGTCAGTGGTGTCCATGCACTCAGACTGCACAGTCAGCCCTGGTTTAAATCTTAGATGTGACTTTAGGTACATCACTCAAGGTCTCTAACTCAACCTCTTCCTCATCTGAAAAATGGAAGCAATGAAAATCCCTACCTCGCAGATTTGTGAGGATTAAATGAGAGGATGCAATGCTTTTCATCTAATTCCATGGCACATAGTATATGCTCAATGAATATTAGCTGCCATAAGGATGCTAATTATATTATTATTACTTTTTGCATTATAACAAGTGCCATGAAGAGCTATGTAAAGGAGGCTAATAAGAGCACCAGGAAGAGCAATCAATCTCCCTGGAGTAGCTCAGTATGAACAGACGGACTACGGAGGACAGCATGCCAAGTTACGAGCCTTCGATATCTAGGAGGAAAAAATAAATAAACTGAGTGTTGTTCAAGAAGAACTCTCAGAGAAGATGTCGTGCTCGTTTAAATGACTATTTCATCTTAAGAAAGCAGTCTTCGGCTACTGATCAAACCAGAACCCTGGCCATGTTGACGATAATTATCATAAGTTCATTTGCTGCATCACATCTTGGCATGTGAACGCTCATTTGTTACAATTATCCCTTCAGTTTGACATGGAGAGAAAGCAACCATAAAGCAACTTCTATTACCCTGGGAAGCTCCCCCAAATAATTAAAATTCTGAAGCACTCCTCAAGCTGAAAGCGGATCAGCCCCTCACTGAGGGCACGTTCTATTAAATAAGCAGGCTCGTGTTTGTTGTTCTTGCAACCCAAGTCCTTGAGCTCACAAATCCCACAGCACCAAAAGTCATTATTTTTTACCTAATTTAATTTTTTAAGTCCCAAATCTATCTTCGGGGGGAAAAAAAAGGCCGCCATTTCTTACACACATCTTGGGCCCTTTCTAGGTACTCGTTATTGAGCTAAGCTTGTAACACACATGATCTCACCTTCCATAGTTTGCCAGGGTGATGCTACTATTACTCAGAGTTTTATTTTTTTTATTTTTATTTTTTAAGATTTTATTTATTTATTCGACAGAGATAGAGACAGCCAGCGAGAGAGGGAACACAAGCAGGGGGAGTGGGAGAGGAAGAAGCAGGCTCCTAGCGGAAGAGCCTGATGTGGGGCTCGATCCCAGATCGCCGGGATCACGCCCTGAGCTGAAGGCAGACGCTTAACCGCTGTACCACCCAGGCGCCCCTATTACTCAGAGTTTTAAAGGAAACGGAGGCACAGCAAGGTTCAAATCCTCACCCAAGTTAGCTCAGACGTAGAGCTATGATTTGAACCCAATTTTCAAGTTGATGTCCATATCCACTGTATTATAGCATATGCACCTTGAGAATATATTTTCTTTTCTTTTTAAAAGCAATACTTATATTCCAAATGTAAATGAAGTTTTACATTTACACTGATGGTGGGGGTGAGGTGTCAGGCGAGGATGGGGGGTAAATAGGTGGGAACAGAAAAAGGAAGGTAAGTGACTCAGCCACTGTGGGGAGATACTTAATTAGAATTCACATAGGCTCCAACTCAGATTAGGTTTTCATGGAGATCAGAGAGGTTCTCTTTTTTACCAAAGACTAAACTCTATTTTAAGTCAGGGTCTTAGACAACAAGTGCCACTCACTTCCTATCAGACTTTGAGGACTGTTTTTCCCCCCCATTACTGAGCTTCAGACCTGCCATCTTCTCGTGAGCCTTTACAAGGTGACAGTCTACTCCTCCTCATGAAATAGGATGAAAGCAACTTATCTACATGCAAGTCTCTAGAACCAACAAGTGAACCAATTACAAATGAAGACAGTCTTGTTGTAAGCATTAATTAAAATGAGGTAACATTTTGCTTAATCAGTGCAGTGCCAGGCACACAGTAGGCATTCAATATATATTTTCTCCATTACTAATAACTTTTATGGGTATTATCATGATTCCTTGAAAGAGTCCTTTAACTCATACAGGAGCAATATCCTATACCAGATGCTCTTCTCTCAAGATTACGCAACCTAAACAATGAATCATGGAACACTACATCAAAAACTAATGATATACTAGATGCTGACTAACATAATAAATTATTTTTAAAAAGATTATGCAACCTAATAGAAATAATTAAAACAAATGATTAGCTTTCACAAATAGGAGGAATCCTGCAAATGACTACTCTGTTTGACTTGTAACAGCCACATGCTCGACTGGAGGAAAATTTATTTTGATAAATGTTTGTCAATAGAGGAAAATGGGCTAGAATAAGGCTGGCATCAGAAAAAGGAAATTCATAAAGAGGAAAACAATAATTTTATTTTAAAGGATCAAAATCCATTTTTAAACAAACCAGCTTACCAAAAGCAGCTTAAGTTAAATACCACTAACAACCAGGTAAACTGAGTCCAGCAGTGGTTGGACTCTCATGCAATGAAATGATTAATTTAACTAGTCAATTAATCCAAAAGACATCCAGTCCATGTGCATGAAGACCGTGGCCATGAGCCAGACTAAGAGAAAGAGGGCCACCAGACTCAATTAATTCACATTTGATCAGATGCCCTGGATAATGATGGCTCACAGCTAGACTTGTACAGCACAAAACACACAGAGTTGCATTTAAATATTAATAAGTATAAATATTTGAAAAAGTGTATCTTTTTTTACTTATCACATAGCCCAGGGGGAAAAAAATTTGCATAATTCCAGGATACTTCAAACGAGGGAGGCTCCCAGTCTTCATTAAAGTTCAAGAGCATTTACTTCACACCTACTCTGTCACACTCACCCCTGCCCGCCTCCCAAGACCAGACCTGACTTGCTACTTATCTTTTGTGCTGCCTTTAGACACAGCTATCAGTTTTGCTAAGTCGCACTGTGGGGGACACTACGTCCCTTCTTAAAGACAACACGAATTATGGAACTAACCTACTTAATCTCTTGCCCCAAAGATTTCAGTGTTTAACTCACCTTCCCCATAATTCACTGAATGCAGCAATTAAATTAATGGCCTCAGAGGCAGCATGGAATCCTTTAAGCCCCTATGGGCTTGTTCCTTTGATTAGACCAGATCAAGGAAGCTGCAGCTATTTGCAGGCAGATTAGAGGGGCTCCCTTTTTTTATTGCCATCAGAGCTGAAGACTGAAAGGTCAGGTGTGTTGACATCTTACTCATCTCCATCTGTGACAGTTTACATTGAGGTTATTCTTAAAGAAGGTTTTTAATACAGTAAGAGGACCAAATGGATCAGGAGGCATGAAAGCGCTGTCACACATTTCAGGCAAAGGTACCAAGTGGATTTATGCCTATCTGCTTCCTCAACATACCCTGAGTGCCACCTCCAGGTGCCAATAATGGATGCAGGAAATCAGCGAGCCAATGCTCTGTGAGATAGGATGGGGGCCTTTGGGGCCATACAACATTTCATGATGCTCTTCGTGGTTTGGGGACTATGTTGTATTTTATTACATTTTAACCTTGGGTGGAAAGAAAAACACTTCTTATTATGTGTTCATCAGTCATTCCCAAATCGAGCTCAATCAAAATCGCTTGACTTTTTTTTATATTAAAAAACAAAAAAACAAAACAAAGTTGAAAACCAGCTTCTCAAGTCTCACCCCAGAGCTAAGTATCTCTTGGGGATGGGGCCCAGGAATCTCTAGTTTCCAAGAGCCCCCAGGGGGTTCTAGTAAAGATCCAGCTCAAGGACTCACTGGTACATGTCACAATGCCAAAGTATAGGAAAGTTTACCTGAAAAGAATAAATAACAATGCTCAGTGAGGTTAAACAATGAGTAGGTTGGGATAGGCAGGCTGCCTGGGATTAAAATCTCCTTCGCCCACAGCAAGTACAGTATACAAATTATTAAATCTCTCTGGGTCTCATTTTCCCTCACATTTAAAATGGAGTTAATACCACCTACCACAGGTACCTCTACGGAAAGCACTTAGCATGGGCCACAACTATATTAAGCTAACCAAAACTATGAGTGAGATTTATTTTTTAACCAGATCCCAGACATTCTAGAAAACAAAGCTCATAGTAGCATAGTAAATGAATTTTTCCACAAAACAGAATAGTCTTTTTCCTCTCATTTAGTTCTTTATACTTAATACTATACTTCCTGTGGGATAGGCTGAACACAATGACTAAATTCTAATTTAAATCTGCATTACTTAATAATTTACTTAATTCAAAGGCACCATCAATTCACTAATAGCTTTGTTGGAATTAAAGGAAAACCAGTATGTGATGATTGTAAACTGCATCCCAATTTCAGAAATGTTAAAATGTACTGGAGTGAAGTAGGACAGGAGAGTCCGATGCTGTCAAGCACCCAGGAAATTCAGTATTAACAAGCCTACAAGTCCCCAGTCACACATAAAGTTCCCCCGAGCTGTCATCAGCAGAACTAGAGTCCTACAAAATATTCTAGAGTCAAATCATCTGGAAATCACTGCCTATCATTGCACTCCTTCCAACACCCTCTTTTCATAGATTCATGATGCATATTCACATATTAAAACATCTGAAGGTTGAGAAGTCTTCCAACAGATATGCCAGTTGAACTTGCCTTGAACTTTTCTACTGACCCTTTGGGGAATGAACTTTCTCAGTACACATTTTGAGAAATGTTAAAATAAAGCCAAATCTCTTGGCTATAGTAATTATGAATATCTCTGTCCAAATATCTTGTCTTGTCAGAGTACAAGGCCTACAGGGAAAGAGGTCCCATGTCTTTAGACTAACCACAGGATTCATAGCTTCCTTCCAAGGATAATAAGACCCTTTCTTGTTATTTATTAGATGGTAAAAAATGAACCATGAGAAAACAGGGAAAGCCATTACTTTTTCTGAGCAACCTTATAAGTTGAGAACATTATTGAGCATTTATATTGCATGATAATTTGACAAAAAGACATTTTTACGGTTTTTAATTATCCCAATGATAAGATTAAAAATACAGGAACTGTTTATTCAGATTCATCTTGGTAAAATAACTACGTTCAATAAACACAGAATACAGACAGCTTTAATTTTACATGTGGGCCAGGAGGATCCGTTTCTCCCAAAACATGTACCATCCCATATGTGCTGTGATTTACAATCCCCAAAGCATTAAAGTTTGAATTGTGAGTCTTCTGTTTAGGATTCATTGGAATTCTGATCCTATAGTCACACTAAAATAGATGAAGCCTAAAAGAAAATTCTCCACATTTTAAAGCCAGATGGCCTATATAAGCTAAATATTTTTTCATTGCTTGTTCAGAAGAAAATTCACGTTGGAAGTAGTGAATTAATTTAAGTAGACATGAATTTAAGGGATCCTTAGTCATCAGTCCCAAACTTAGGGCTCTACTTAAAGAAAATGTATTTTTTAATTAAGTTTAAAAAATAACAAAAAAAGAATATATATAACAACCCTGGCATAGAAAACTTTTCTTTCAAAAAAATCCCCTAGTGTTAAGAAAAAAAGGAAAAAAAAAAACTAAACTAAAACAATTCTCCATCCCGCAGTGTGACCAAATTTTTTTTCTTCAAATTGAAAAATAGATCTTTATTTGAACTATTTCTGGAATCACAAAAAAGGTCTGATTATTTCAAATTGCCTGGTAGTAAATATGTTATTGAAGAGTGAGCCTTAATCACGATTTTCCTTTTGATTAAAAAACAACAAATATCCAATTCTACCATTTCTTTTTCTCTTTTTTAAAATAGATTTATTTAAAGAGAGAGCGAGTACAGATGCATGTGAATGGGGAGAGGGGCAGAGGGAGAGGGAGGGAGAGACTCCCCAAGCAGACTCTCCACTGAGCATGGATCCTGACACAGGGCTCAATATCCCAGGACCCTGAGATCAGGACCTGAGCTGAAATCAAGAGTTGGAAGCCTAACTG
Source organism: Ursus americanus (assembly GCF_024610735.1). Classification (NCBI taxonomy): domain Eukaryota; kingdom Metazoa; phylum Chordata; class Mammalia; order Carnivora; family Ursidae; genus Ursus; species Ursus americanus. The sequence continues at coordinate 29,916,647 of NC_142140.1, read as the reverse complement.
CCTGAGCCATCCTGATGTCCTCAGTTCTCCCATTTCTAGTCTTAGACTGATAGAAACCCAGCACTTGGACTGTATTATGCAACATTCTTACACATTCTACACTTATGCTTCTCTTCTATTCATACAAATATATATAGATATACATGGAAGACTCCCCAGCAGTTCTGGGAGACATTACCATACTGAATGGTATAGTTAAACGAAATCAAGAAACTAATTAAAAGGATAGCAACATTCTTCTCTCCATCATATTTAACATCTCTGTTCTTTAAAATGAAAGGAGGCAGCTATACAGCAGCCTTAAAAATGCCAAATAGTGGGATCTTCTCTCTAGCACTCTAAGAACTGTTCAGAGTTCTTCAAAGCATAGTTGACTCCTGAACAACATGACGATTAGGGGCACTGATTGCCTAGGGCAATCAAAATTCCATGTGCAACTTTTGACTCCCAAAAACCTCACTTCTAATAGCCTACTATTGACCGGAAGCCTTACCTGAAACCTAAAGTCAATTAACACAAATTTTGCATATGTATTATCTACTGTATTCTTACAATAAAGGAAGCTAGAGAAAAGGCAGTGTTAAGAAAATCATGAGAAAAAATACATTTACAGGCCTGTATTGAATTTACTGAAAAAAACTCCATATATAGGGGCACCTGGCTGGCTCCATCAGTAAAGCACGAGGCTTTTGATGTCAGGGCTGAGAGTTCGAGCCCCACATTGGATGTAGATATTACTTAAAAAATAAAGTCTTAAAAAAAATCCATGTATAAGTGGACACGTAGAGTTCAAACCCATGTTGTTCAAAGGTCAACTGTATTCCCTACTTGGGATAAAAAGGTTGGAGGCTTTATTCTTCTGCACATTACCTGCATATTGGTCCACTAGGCATTCAAAGTCAGTTTCTCAGCAAACAACCGTAGAAAACAGATCACTATTTTGTTTAAGGCAAAGGTCTTCAAAGGCGGTCAGAGGCAGGCTGAGGATGGGAAGCCCCAAACAAGCCAAGCTCTGTCCTAACTAGAGCACCTTACTGGAATCAGTTTGATAAACTGAGTTTCCATGCAAGATTATAAATAACTTTCAAAAAAAAAAAAAAAGAAATGTGCAGTTTAAAATAAAAATCTGAAAACCACTAGTTTCATGGAAGTGGGACACACATGCAAGATAAGCCTCACCCCTGCATCAGTGTCAGGATCCTGGGTCAGATGAGCCATTTCCTGAGACAGTCCTTGTACCCAAAGGCCCAGAGCAAAGGTCCACATTATAGAAAGTGTCCCGACTGCCAGGGAAGAACTAGCAACCTCTGTGTGCCAGGAGCACATCTCTAAATCCTATCACAGACTTGAGTACTGATTCAAACAGAGGTTGAAGCATTCACAGCCCGCCTAACACAGGGCCGGCCCGCAGTAAACACACACACTGAAGGGGTGCCTATGATGGGCCAGGCATCGTGCCAGGAGCAGAAGGACGGTGTTGAACACAAACAGCACAGCCCCTGCCACCTAGAGGTCAAGTCTAATGGAAGAATGGTCATTAATCAAAAATTAAAAAGAAGTGCCACATAACGAGCCCCTTCTGGGCACCAGGCACTGTTCTAACATCAGCTCATCTAATTGTCACCATACCTCTAAGAATGAGGTGTTGTGACATCTCCACATCACAGAAGAGGCACTGAGGCACAGAGAGCTCACGGGACTGCTAAGAGGCCAAGTTTGGTTTGAGGTGCAGTTGAATGGCTTGAAATTTCAGGCTTTCAATCATCAGACCCTCTCCCCTCCCACACATTGTCATCAAACACCCAACGTACAGCTGAGGCAGGCCCTCAAAGAACAGACACGGCTGCTAAAAGTCTGTGATCTCCTCGGGGTTTGACCTAGGCAGGGAGAACGGACCACCACTGCAGAAATGACATCTGAGCTGAGAGCTTAAGGAATGATGAGAAAAGGGAAGAGGCCAAAGCACCTGCAAAGGACCTGGGGGGGTGGGGGAAAGGGCCTGGTGGGCACAAGGACTAACACCCAGCCCATCAGACAGAGAGCACAGAGAGGTGGCGAGCGCTGGGGACAGTGGTGGCAGGAGATAAGAGGTGAGAGGCATGTCAGAACTGTGCTGAACAGGGCCCTGCAGACCACTGGAAGCAGACTACTAGGAAATCACTGCAGGGAGGTCCCTCAGAGGAACAGGTGTTTCAAAAGTCCCCCCTGGATGCATCCACACACGAACCATGAGAAGCTTCTGACCCTGTCAGGACTGACACAGCACAATCTTCCCCCACAGACTGACCAAGACAAAACCAACCCTGCTCTGGATCATTCTGTACGTTCCTGAAGCATGCCTGCAGCCCACTGTGGACCAACCACCTGAGCACTGTGTGGGGAGGGGGTGGTGTGTAACCACTGCAGCTAATCTCTCCCTGAGCTTCATCAGCGGGACAATACATCATCTCCTCAGACTTCAGCATGGAAGGACAAAGTTCAGAATACCAACATTTAAAAATGACGCTATTCTCCCCAAAATCTTTTCTTCATTTTGTGGGTGGTACATACTCACATTACTGAATACCATGGGACATTTGTTCACACTTAAAAGTATTTAGGTGTTATTTCATGTAAATGTTGAGAAGAAAAAAAAAACACCTTGTTTTTCTTATCTCTTGGGAATCAGGTTTAGTTCCAAAAAAAAAAAAAAAATCTCCAAATTGACAGAAAATGATGTATCTGTACTTATTTTGGTATATATGGATTTTTTTTTTAAGATTTTATTTATTTATTTGACAGAGAGCACAAGCAGGGGGGAGCAGCAGAGGGAGAGGGAGAAGCTGGCTCCCCACCAAGCACAGAGCCTGTTGTGGGGCTCAATCCCAGGACCCTGAGATCATGACCTGAGCTGGAGGCAGATGCTTAACCGACTGAGCCACCCAGGCATCCCTTGGTGTATGTGGCTTTAATTACCTAAGACTTACCACTGAACCCTGACCAAGGGCAGAACTTTGTGGAACTCAGTCTTTCAATCAGAAGTACTGGCCCTAAAAACTGTAATTCTACCAATAGTGATTCAATACACATCACTCTGCTCTCCCCACCATCCTTTCCTCTATTCCTCCTTTACCGAAGAGACGTAGGAAAAGTCTTACTAAATCCAACATTTCTCAGGGGGAAATAAAGCATAAAATCTTGAATCCTAATAACCATGATCTTGCAAAGCCATCCAGCCAGGAGAGATTACAGCATGTCCAGAGGGATGGCATGGTTATGGACATGGCTTTAACCCAAAGCACACAGACTCTGCCAAAGCTCTGGCTTTGAGCAGTTGACCCTTCTGGGCTTCAGCATCCACATCTGTAAAACACATAATGTAATGATATCGACCTTACACTTAGGGTAAGATTAAATATTTAGCACAGGATCTAGCACAAAAAAGGGGTGTGAGAGGGGTTTTTAATTTTTTTTTACTATTTTCCACAAATCAGTGTAACTTTACCTAAGAAAATAATATCCACATTGGGTTGGACTCATGTCCCTTCTAGCAAGACTGTTGCAAAAAGAGATGTCAGAAGTTTCTTTTGTGGGAGATCATATTATTAGCCCTTTATCTACAGAGTGTGGGTGTGTCACCAGACATATTAACTTCCCCCGAAATCCTTTGAAAGTGTAGAAAGAAACGGTCGTCAAACTACCTACTTAATACCCAACACCATGGCAGAACTCAGCCTACTAAAAGGTCCTCTTGTCTCTTGCTCAAAAAAGCATGACCCGAGGAGAAGAAATCTTTACTGGTTCCCTGAATTTTTTTTTTTTTTAAAGTAGGCTCCATGCTTAATGTGGGGCTTGAACTCACGACTCCGACCCTGGGATCAAGAGTCATATGCTACATTCCCGACATGACTTTAAAGGCTCAGGTTAAGTCCATGCCATCAAATCTTCCCCTATCATAAAAAAGTGTGGGCAGGGGGAGGGAGGCAGAGGGGGAGAGAGATCCCAAGCAGACTCCATGCTCAGTGTAGAGCCCAGCACAAGGTTCGATCTCACAACCCTGAGATCCCGACCTGAGCCGAAACCAAGGGTTGGACGCTTAACCCACTGAGCCACCCAGGTGCCCCAAGAAGAGCCATGTTTTAAATAAAGGGGATAGTTTGGGATTAATCTTATTTTTATTAACTTACTAAACTAATTTTATACCAAGATGGTATTGTAAGACTTCCCCTTTTAAACAAGTCCTTCTTAGGCCCATTTATTTCTTCAAACCAAATTCCCACTCTTTCCATGCTACAAAGTTTTATAAAATGCTCTGCTTTAAAAGCAGTCTAGTCTTTGCAGCCTTTCAACTATACGTTCTTTGTTTTTCACGGAGAACAGAAAACCACTGATAATCCCTCAAGAAACTTCTGACAGGATAGGAAAATGCCTGATGCGTCCAAAAGCCCCCAATCCCCAAGGCATAGAAGCAAGAGAAGTTGGGGGGGGGGAATTTAAATACCAGTAATTATCATATCTCAAATTGCAAGAAAAACAAATGCCTCAAATACCATTATTCATTTAAGTTTTCTGACAACCCGACATTTATCTCCTTTGGTCTTATATTATAGAAATGTCTCTTATTATATTCATTTTACAGAGACTGAGTACTTCTAATACTAATGAGATGCATGTTCCAGAGTTGATCCTTTTCTTAAAAAAAAAAAAAAGTTGAAAAAGCTAAAGCTATTATGTTGATTGCACACCAAAGTATGTTACAGTAAATGATGCAAAGTACATTTCACAAACAGGTAAATGCACTTGAAAGTGGTACCTCTTTGCTCTCGAGGTGCTGGTCACAAGATATGCACCAAGGCTAAAAAAAATCCATCCCCACACAGATAGCCAGTTTCTTTGGTAAAGTTCAATTGAAATCAAACAGTAATTAAAGCACTTAATTTGTATGAGCACTGTTCCAAGATTAACTAAAGGGCTGAGGGGAGCTGGAGGCGGGGAGATCAATTAGGAACCCATTAAAATATTATAGGAAGAGAGAGAGAGAGAGACAGCGACAACTCTGAGCTCCGGGATACAGAGTGGAAATGGAGAAGACGGGTGTGAGAGAATGAATCCAGAGAGACCCTGTGGAGAAGAATATTTCAAGGCTTGAAAAAATCCAACAGTGGGAAGACCATTAACCCATTAACCGACAGAAGAAGTGGAAGAAGTAGCAGTTTGGTGGGAATGAATTCTCCCTGGGAAACACAGAGCTGAAGGCACTCACACCTGCCTCCTAACCACACAGGGAATTGTGAGTAACAACACGGGAGCCGTATCAGAGGCAGACACATCGTTTTGGGAGATGGTTATGGAACCTTATACTCATCAGAACAGGAAAAAGTCATCTCCACCAATTCCAATGCATTTTTCTCCCTAAGCCGGCAGTGACACAATCTGGACAGGCACTGTGTCTGTTTACCCAGCACTCAAGAGAAAGGAAGGTAGACAAGGCTGACAGAGGGCCGTGAGGGTCAACCCTGACCATACCAACACCAAAGGCGGGGCTTTCTTCTGATATAGAAAGCCGAAATAATTTTCATCATTAAGCTTATTTTTACATCCAGGGGGAAATGAACATGTATTCACATTATAGCAATTTGAAAAATTCAGAATTAATGAAAAAAATAAGCCTCAGAATCTTAAATCAAGTGAATATAGCAACCTAGGATGGATGAAGCCCCAAAGAGCTTCTGTCACACTCACATGTAATAAAAAAAATAATTAAAAAAAACCCACCGGTTATGTTTATAGACCAATTTTATAGGGCTAAATTAATGAATAGTTTTGGAATGTCCTGGAAATTCCACAATGTTCATCTTTATATTACAATTTTTGCATTGATTAATGATTAAATAAGAAAATCATTAAATCATCAAAACAGTACAAGTGAGGCATGGGAGGCTCAATTTCACAGGTGCAACACTATCAACAAAATACAATTTCAATTTTTAAATAGCATTATTTAAAGAGCAAACAGTGACTGTTACAAGAGCCAAGTTACCTGCCATTTCCCATCTCTAGAACTGGGCTCATGCTGGAAAAAAGACACTATACACTTTGATATAAACCAATCGCTTGGGGAGAAAAGGCAAATAATAATAGTAAAATAACAGAAGCAACTGAGGAGGTATTTATTGTATGCCAGGTACTGGGCCAGGGACTCTGTGTTCATTAATCTTTCAAACTTCACAGCATCTCTATCAGTTAGGTATCTTGTGATGCCCATTCAACAGATGAAGGAATTAAAGGTCAGGGAAGGTTAAGTAACTCAGTTACTTAAATATATTCCTCCTTGGCTACAATGACATATGCCAGAGGGTCTGAAAAGCCTTATCTTCCTAATCAATCATTTATTTATGTGCAAAACAGCAAATAAACATTAAACTCAACATAAAGAGAGGATAGATTTAATACTGTGGTTACTACTTTGAAACCTAAGCTATACAGCCTCACCAGAAAAACCACACCTGCAAAGCACCCAAGGGCTGAATTGGAGAAGCAAGTGTGTGCTCAGAACGGCAACAGGCAGTGGAGGAAGTGGGTGGGCTGTATCCCGGAACCCGGGTGGTCTGTAAATCGTGACAAGGTGAAAGATACCAGTTTTGTGGTCATTTACATACACACTTGGATACTAACTTCATGGGCTTGTCCCAAACAGCTTATCTGCCCAAAACCCCATGTTCTTCATGGGAGTATTAATGGGAGTATTAATGTCATCAGCCTCCCCGCTCTGTGGTCAGTATTATGTAGGGACGTACACCATAAGCACTTAGCATAAGAACTAGCATGCAGGGATGCCTGGGTGGCTCAGTTGGTTAAGTGTCTGCCTTTGGCTCAGGTCATGATCCTGGGTTCCCTGGATTGAGCCCCGTGTTGGGCTCCCCACCCAATGGGGAGTCTGCTTCTCCCTCTCCCTCTGCCCTTCCCCTCACTTGTGTTCTTGCTCTCAAATAAATAAAATCATATATATATATATATATATATATATATATACTATCATCAATTCACTCAACAGTACACCTGTCATCATCAGTATCGTTTGCAGTAGTAACCATGATCTCAAGGAGTTCATAGTGGCAGGTATAGAAAACAACAACAAAACAGAGTTATGACGTCAGTCACAGCAATCTTCAAACTCCAAGCCTCTCATTTAGGCAGTATGGCACCATTTGAAAAGTTATTTAACTTACCTTGAACTTTATTGTTCTTGGGGGTAAAGTATAAATAAAATACTCCCCTTGCAGGAGACAGAGGAGTAGAGTCAATGTGTCAGAAGTACCATACCCTAGGCCCTAGAACATAGGAAGTTCTATTATTGTTAGCAAAGGTAATTGCAGAGGGGGACTATGGTAATAGGAAGAGGGAGACGGCAGTAGGAAGAGAGCTCTTGTCTTCAAGGTCAGGCAAGAAGGAATTTTCTTTTGTAGGAAGGGGCAAACAAATCTAGAAAGACCCAGGCTTAGGGAAATGGGAGGAGCATGCAGCATGACTAAACAACCAGGTAAAGGGTTTCCCTGATGTCAGCCAGTTCTCAGGAGCTATAATGCATGGCAGAGGTCAAGGATGGGGCAAAGTTCATGGGAAGGTGAGAAGCTTGGCTACAGTGTGGCCATCGATTTAAGTCAACAAGTATTTGGACAAAGGGTAGGAACATTTCAGACAAAAGAGGAGGATGTGGGAGGGGTCTGTGTCTGGCCTCAGCACAGGTACCTGAGAGGGGCACCCATTGGACTTTTGTAAGTCCTCTGGGCAAGAGTAGTCCTTTGCAAGCCTTTTTCCTGAACACAAGGGTAGCAGATTCCTTTATTTGTTGCTGTTTTCCAGGAACAAAGAGTTCAGGTAAAGATAAGCATTACCAAAGACAAAACTATGCCTATAGAGTTCAGTGTTTTTAAGGAAAGAATCTACTGTGATGCCAAATTCAAACAATCACCTTCCTTTTGCCTATAAAAGTAAGAAATATGAAGAAGGTTAAAAGAAAGTCTGTCATTAACCCATAAAGAGGGGAAAGACAATTTTAACTGCTTGAGGATTATGGATTTTTTTTTTCATTTCTTCGAATGCAACTTCATTGCTTAGGATGTTTCACACACAATCTCAAACATAACAAAAATCAGAAAAATGGCTGGTGCACAAAATGAAGACTACAAAGAGAATTGGCAAATATTTCACTCCCTTCCTGCCATTATCTACTCCTTTGCTTTGAAGAGAGATGCAGAAAGGGAAGTGGAATGTTCATGCTCGTCTTTGAGTTTGTAAGAGAGGTCTTCCATTAAATCTTCTTTGATATCGTTAGCTTATGCCTCCTGAATGTGTACAATCTTGTGAGGTGTTACCCTAACACATTATGTCGTCGTTAACAGAGGTCTCTCTGCAGAGCCCAATGAGGGCAGTACTGTTAAAATAGTTCATAAAAATTTTGCGATCTACAACTACTACAAAGAATAATTATTCTGATACATAGATTTCAGGCCAAAGACTAACTGATGTTTTATATCTACAATAATCAGTATAGGTAAGCAAATATAAACACGCAGAGAATATAACCACACCTGTTTCAGGAATCAAGTAGAAGACATACTAATCATTTTTATCTCGGTGGGTAGGAGGCTCAAAGTTGGATGTAATGATCAGTCTACAACATAAAATGATTTAATCCGAACTTCCCTAACAAAAGCACAGCACAAGGGTCTTCTACTCTGTTCATGACATGAAGGAAAGGTGAATGATCTTGGTTGGGTTTGAGTTCTGTATACTCACTTCAGAAAGTTGAAATTACACACAGCACACAGAAGGACAGAGGTTCTTGGTCGGATAACAGGTTGGAATTTGGACCTCATTGTAGAAATAAAAACAGCAACAAAGTAATAACAAATAATAGTAATAACAACAATTAGAGCAACTATAAAAATTATGGCCCTGAGGTAGTGACTGCTCATGACCTACCAGGCACTGGGTGGCCACTTATTTTACTACCAAATTTAATCCTTCCAACATGCATTAATCTTCTGATCGCCATTTAGACATGAAGAAATAAGATGGAGAGTGAAGGTTACATAGCTACCGAGAATGGGAACCAGGAATTGACCCCAGTCAGTGTGAATGCACAGCCGGCACCATTCACAATAATTGGGTTTAATGACCTGGGTCCTGTCCTGGTCGATATATCAGAGAATAATCTTAGTCAACAAATTCAAGAGTAAGGGAGTCAAGCAGATTAGACTGAACTTCGTTTATTGAAAACATAGTAGGCTTTTATATGATGCTCTCACCACCAATGCATGAGGCCTAACCATGATTATCACAGTTCTTAATGCCTCTTTCAGCAAAGAAATAACACTCTATAAAAACAGTGGAATGATATCTGACAAAAGTATTAGAAAGATGATGATTATGATCATAGTTACAGAAGCAGAAACAGCAACGAGAATGCCATTAAAACCACTACCATTTATACCAGGCCCTATACTATTACATGTAAGGCATATAAAAGGCATTACATAAAGCCTTCCTCCCTACCTTGTTACATGTTCCTTCTTTCATCCTGCAAAATGTTTTACATACAACAGGCACTCCATTTTTTTTTTGGATTGGTAAATAAATGAATAAAACAATAGAGTATATTGAAGGTATAGAGAAATTATTCATAAGTCATGCTCAAAATTCCCAATGACACAGAGAATATAACCACACCACATATCAAATCCAAGCCACATGCCATGCAGTGCGCTATTGAAATAAAATGTAACTATTGTTTTGGGAATAATGCTCAGGATCCAGTAAAAGATACTGTATTAATTATATTGTTTTCCATAGAACTTTTCTAAGGTTGCCCAGGACAACAAGACTGTAGAGCATTCATGATGAAACTGTCAAAGAGGACTAGACTTGAGGGACCTTTGGGAGAAGAGAGATTTGAAAATAATGTACTGCCTGCCCATGGTGCAGACGTGCCTGTCTCTGCAAGTACGACCACATTATTGATTCTCTAAGGAAGAAAGGAAATATGACTTTGTCCCTTAACTGACATCAAAGTTATAGTGCTATGCAACAGTGCCCAAAAGCATTTGCAAATATTTTTATTCCGATACAGAACCTGAGTGTCCTAGAAGACATAAAGCTAATTGATCCAAAATGCAGGGGTCAGGAGGCACTGAAACTCTGTGGTGGGAGGTTGGGGGGGGGCAGTAAATATTTGAAAGAGACAAGTCACCAGAATCAAAGGCCTAAAATTCTCTGAAAAAAAAATGAGGGACTCAAAGATATTTTACCTTTTTGTACACAGACACCAAACTGTGATCAGTAATGGCAGTGAGAGCACAGAAAAAATAAATACAAAGTCTATGTCTAAGCTGAAGACATAACTATTCCAAAGAATAGTTTCCCTATCATTAGTCATTTGTCTAAGACTTTTTGACCAGCATGAAGTAGCACAGTAGAGGATATATTTCTGTGTACCCATCAGGGAATATTCTTGTTATAATGGCTATCTCTATAAACTAATATATGCTGTGAACTCTAATGGGAACTGAAAAAGGTGCAATTTCTCAACTACAATAGAAGGTACAATAAATATTTACAGAATACTTAAAATGAGAGTGTATCTAGTCAAAAATAAAAAGTAGATGATTCAAAGCTGGAATGTCCAATAGGAAATTTTATTTGGTCTTGTTTGGTAATTAGAGAAAGAAAGATCAAGCCATATGTCAGATGCAATTTAGTTTTTTTAAAGCATAATCTAATCATAAACTAGAGGGTCACAAAGAGTTAGAGCTGAACAGATCATAAAAAAGCATACATTTCCATGCACTACAAACAATCACAATCCCTTGAACAATTCCCCCAAAGCTGCCTAACATCAAACATCAGTTGCTTTAGAATCCATCAGCAAATTTAGGGTGCCTCCAAAGGGGCCTGACAGGTTAGGCAAAGAAAGCACTGTACACCATCAGTTCTTTCAGCGCTGTCTAAAGATCTATAGGTCAGAGTGGGGCAGGCTCTGATGTTTCCTCCATTAATTATTTAAGGTAATATTCTGGATGCCAGCAAATCCTAACAACTTCAAATATAAACCCTTTTATGCTTCAAAGATATGCTTTCAATAAACAAATCAAAACACTTCTCCAAAAAAAAAAAAATCTGATGATGCATATTTTATCTTTCAATGGACCTCCTTTTACCAATAAATTTAGACTTAATCATACACTTTGAGTCAACTTACAACAACAAATGAGAGCCTGTCATGTTTTGCACACACTTCACCTCTATCACCCATCAGCCAACCTATCTACCCTAGTGACCTAGTTTTAGCTGATGAAAGCTTCGATAAATATGTTTACCATAACTAGTAATAATGACTGAGTTTAAAGGTTCTTTAACCTAGTTTTGTTATTTTACTTTTACTATAGTTAATTTCAAGCATATACAGAAGTAGACCAATAAAACCAATCTTGGCATACCTACAACCTTGCCAAAATGACCACTTCATGGCCAATCTTGTGCCATAGCCAATCTTACCCTAATTCACTCCCCAGTCTCATTTGTAAACAAATCACAGTCATCACATAATTTCATCTTACATATTTCTATATGTATCGCTCTAAAAAAACAAGGACTTAAAAACATTTTTAAAAAGAACCTAAAAATCAACATTTTAACAATATCAATATGTTTTAAGGGTCTTTTAAAATACCTAAAACTAACAATGACAAAACAATATTAACTGTGTAGCGTTTAAATTTCCAAATTTCTCATAAACATCTTAAGTACAATCTTAGTTCTTTAAAAAGTCATTAGTATTGCTAGTTATTTTTTAAGCTACAACTTCTCAAAAAGTTAATTCAAATGTGAGTTAATTGAAATCACTGTTCTATTGCTCTTTCAGAGAGATCACGAAAATCAACTATGGATTGTCAGGTTCCGGAAACATTAGGAGGGACTGACTGAGACAGTCAAATGATTTCTAACCAAGTAACTGGACCACAAGCAAATTAGGTCACCATAAACACCATGTAAATGACAATAAGAGTTAATATTTGCTAAGGATTTGTGTGTCAGATCCTCGGGCCAATCTCGCTCAACTCAACTTCAGTGAATCCTCACAACCACCCCCGGAAAGGTTTGATGGCTTGAACAACGGGCACCCAGTGAGGAAGGGGCAGAGTAAGGGACTTAAGGAAGCAAGTCAAACCACCTGATTTCCTGTCACTGACACTGTACCCAAAACCTGGGGGGACACCAACCTGAGAGCTCCATGAAGAGAAGCAAATTCAGGAAGAACATTCTGAGCAGGTTGCAGAAGGTACTTAAAGCAGAATGAGAAACCGATGCTCATGGCTGCTGCAATTTTATAATTACCTTTCTTTTCTTTTTAAGTTTAATTACTGCTCAGAGTTGGAAACATAAAAGGTGAAGTACTGTGCTAGTAGGGGATCCATGCACAAAAACAGCAGTGAAGAAGTCTAGGTTCTGCTTACCTCCTCTGTCACATTCCTTCAAGAGGGTTCTGAAGACAATGCAGATCTGAAGTGTAGCAATTAATAAGTACAGTTACATACTTCTACAAGCTACACATAATCTATTTTGAATTCACCACTCAATTATTTCATGCCTGGGGTTTTCTGTGATGCCTGCCTATCTCAAACTTGCTAATGGAGAGAAGTAAGCCTATTGTAAAGTCAAAACACTTCATCATCACATTTTATAGTACAAAAGAGTGAGTCCCGAGTTTAACTCGTTCTCTGACAATTCGGAGATGATCAAGTCTTAATGCCAAGCCATTTATACAGCAATCCTGACTCCTATTTCCATCTCCCCTTTTCTGTCATCCTAAAGGTATAACACCAGGTAACAAAGTTCAAGTTAATTACCCAGAAAATCCATTTCTGCAGCCAAAGAAAAGGGAATGTGGATGGACATTCTAAGTGCCTGTTAAAAATACCAAGTAATTAGAGGCTCTTTATTCAGATATTTACAAGACCCTCTGTGAAGCCAACATTCTGTAATCCAAATGCAAACATTCTGTGAAGGAAGGAAAGGCTAGAAAGAAAACCCAGACAAGACCCCTGGAACTGCTCAAAACATAAAGATGACAGCAGGTTCATTTGATTTAAATATAAAGCTTCGCTAAGTGATCAGGAAACCAAAGCAATGCTGGGGGGGGGGGGAGAGGGGGGAGGCGGCAGGCTTGCTTCACAAGTACTTAGTTCCTCTGATTGAATTAAAAGGTTCTATTTGAGATGCTCAGTCTATCAACATACTTACTAAGTCCCAGTTATGTTTTCCAGCAGTGTTTTAGGCACAGTAGCTCAGTCCCAGCCCTAGGACATGTTTTGCTGCTACTTGTTTTCTTTCACTTACGGATTTTAGGGAACCTCATACCAAGACTGAAAGATACTTTTCTCTTGTATCTTATTATTCCAAATAACCTTTTATTTATTCAACATTTATGGTAGAGCCATTCAGAGGTCACATCTACTGAAGGGTAGGACATCTAGAAGCTTGCCATATTGGGGGAATGGAGTCTTGCAGGCCCTCTGCAGAGCAGGGGGTGAATACGATGATTGCTGGATCACAGGAAGGTCTAGGGGAGGACCCAGGACAGCTAGAACAACAGGTTTGGGAGCATTCCTGGGAACTCAGGGCAACAGCTACGTACAACAGAAGTATTTCAATATTTTAGTAACCAGTATGACTAAATCAGCATTTATGACTACACAGAATCTTGGCAGCCCTGGGTTGTCTAGTACTGTATAGATAAACAAGTCCAAGAGCAGGCAGCTCTCTAAACAATATGGTACATAACAAATAAATACCATGTAAGTTTTATATAAACAGAACAGGTTATCTTGGACTTTTCAAAAGTTCTTGTGGAAAATATAGCAAATAGCTCATGTGCAAAGATTCTAGAAAAAAGCTTTTCCAATTTACATTCTCCAGTACCTCAAGCATTACTGTTCCATATATGATGGTTGTTTTGTTGATCACAAATACCTAACGATATTTAACTCTCATTCAAGTTCAAAAGATCAAAAGATCTAAAGAAAGACCAGGTAGAAGAGCTATAAGTAAAATCAAGGTAGAAACTTTGTGTCAACTTTTTGTGTCAAACATGAAACTATAAAGATTCCCTTGAATAATTTGAGTGACTGCACATAAAGTCTAATCCACCTTCAGTAGTCCCTCTGTTTTAACTCATGGATCCCACACTCCTGCTACACAGAGTCCAGGGTTGGACTAGTTGATGTGAAATGGCTTGGGATCTCAGAAAGAGAGCAAGAACGGTGCTGAGAGGCGTTAGGAAGAAAATAAACATGTTGTCAGAATGCATAATATACAACAAATAACATTGGATAGAAAAAAAAATAATCTTATTATCTTCCTCTAGTAAATATCATTATTAATCATTTCCCTCCAGAACATGTACAGAGTTCTAACATAATGCTACCTATTCATTTCCACCTCTTTTTCTCAAGAGGGACGGGTCCTGATTGGAAAATCTGAAAAATCAAGCTCAAGATACAACTGAGTTAGGTAGCAAATTACCCTTAGAAGGCACAGAAAGCACATGCAATCTCATTAGAAAGTGTGTGCTCGCACTTTCCATTTCCTAGAAAGCAATCAAAGCCCTGACTTGCAACACTGTCCAATTTAATGGAGCATTAGTTAAACTCTCTCTATCAATGTTTGAATTTTGAAAAACACACGGAATTAAACAAGGACACCAAGACTATGATCAAATTGGAGCTTTCTTGAATCTAGCTTATACCCTTTTGGCCCAGACAATATGTAGCATTGACCCCACATACATTAAATAAAGCCACCTATGCCCACTCACTAATCACTCACACCTGCTTCTACCATTCTACTGCTCAGATACTGACCAGAACATCTGCTCACTTCAGATAAAGATTCAGCGCACATCTAAATCACATAACGGGCTTTTAAACCATTATTGTGAAAGGAGAAGCAGTCAATATGCTAATTTTTGAGGCTTTCTGCCTAATTTTCATTAGCTTACCCTAATTTCTTTTTCATCTTTGGGAAAGGGGCCTGTGCCTATTTTCATTGCCAAAAGATGTCCATGCTTGCAGACAGCCAGAAAGTATGACAACTCCTTCTACTTCAAATTTCCCAGACACAAAACAAGGGGCATCAAACTGAAGTCAGCTCCTTGCAGTTTATATTACTCTTAGCAGTCTCTCTCAATCTCTCTCCTCCCCCTCCTCCCCCTCCTCCTCCTCCACCTCCACCACCACCACCACCACCTCTCTCTCTCTATATATATATATATATATACACTATATATAAATATATATATATACTGGGTCTCAGTGTTCTTCAAATTTAAATAAGAGGTGGAAAGTAACCCTTCCAGCTTTCACATTTACTAAGTTTACTTTTAACCAAATGGTCAATGAATTTCAAAATATAAAGACATGGCCAAATTCTAACGCCATGAAACAAATCAAGGCAAAGGACGATATTGTACTAGCAATTAGGCAATCACAGGCTAAGATGATCAATATTCACAATGCTTTTGTGAACACAGATACGGTTTTAGTCAATCTTACTTGGTTGTATGTATTAAGCCCCCCAAAATAGTAAGTTACTATTTTCATAATATCTGGTAGTTAAAATGTTACATGAGACACCACTACTGTCCCCTCCCCCCCCACACACAAACCTCTCACTTTCAGCAAGTAACAAAAATGTGATGCAGGTATCATAAATGAGCCAATAACTACTGAATTCAAATTGTGTACCAAATGTGTATTTTATTCTCAGATAAAAAGTTACATTTATCCCTAACAACCCATCACTGATTTACCACAATTATCCCCATTTTAGGAAAAACAAACAAACAAACAAACAACAAAAAACCTGAGGCTGAGAGAGTTACATTTATTTCCCCAATGTCACAACCCGAAGTACTCAAGCCCAGAATACTCAAAACCTCTCATTCTCACCCGACTTGAACAGGGGAGGAATTCAGGCGGGGACTTCAACCATGTGTCACTTGATTTGCAGAAAGTACTTCTGTGCTCATATGGGTATTAATAACAGCTAGCATTTACTGAGCACTTTCTTCGCTCTAAGCCCTCCACATGATTTAACTAGTTCTCAAAACAACCCTATAGGGTAGATACTATTGTTACATTATTTCACAGGTGGGCCTACAGGTACCAAGATGGTAAGTACCTTGCACAGGCAGCAACTTCAGGCCTCTCATCAAGGCATGCTGGCTCTGGGGTCCATGCTTTGACCCCTGCACTACATTATCCTCAACCTCTGAAAACAGAAGATAAGTACGAAGCAAAGGAGGAGAAGTAAAAGACGCTGAGAAGCAACAAGCTAGATCTCCAAACCTGAAAAGCACACCTTGTACCCAAGCCCTCCTTGCATTTCCAATCTCAGGATTCCCTAATGATTTCTAAGTGGAAAGCAATCTGGTGGGTCAACAGTAAGAGGACAAAATCAAATGGTGTCAAGTTGTTCTCTAGAAAACACGTTAAAAGATGTATGAAAGCAGCATAGATCTGAAAGGCAAACCATAATCTACTGAAATAGCATCTTAAAATTAGGCAACAGCGAAGGAGAGTGCATTTACCTTTCAGGAAAGAAATAGAAATAATTCACTAATGAGACAATAGAGTCAGCCAAATTGACACATAGTTTCTTGCCTCTACGTACATACTCCCTTCTCTCAACCAGAAGCCCTACAGAAAGCAAGATTATAATAGAAATGCTGACACAACTAACCTCATAATGTTTCATACCCAAAGCCATAATTATATTTTCTAATTGTATACTGGGCAAAAGAAATGCCAACCAGAACAAAAACATAACTAGCTAGAAACAGTCTATCAGAATTCTCGCATTATAGAAAATGCCTATGAAACACTATTATCTTCAGCCACAGCCAGAAGATGTCAGACAATCAATTCATATAACATGCCAGCTTAATAAAATCTGCATACAATATTTATGAATGCAGTAATATTCCTTTTTATCACAAGTTATTAATGGTCAATTTAATGAACATCTACAGCTGGAATGCTTTGGTTCTGTATGATATTTTAATCATCTTTAGCCATGGATTTAAATGCACTTCATTTTATAACCATCGGCTATTCAATAGGATAAGAAAGCCCTTTCATAAGTACTGAGATATTTGGGGTAGGTAACCAATTTCATCTTTATCATTCTTGATTTCCCTAACATTTTAAAACTAGAAGCAAAACTACATGGTCCATTACAATCATATTTACGTTAAAGTCTACGTTAGGACACAGAAGTTTTCCTAAAGCTGTACTGCATGTTCAGTTAGCTTCGAACCTCCTTCCATTCCCTTTCCAATAAAGAACTTCCCAATCTTGTTTACACAAAACAATCTTCTTCGAAGCCATTTGGACTTTAGAGGAGTGGAGGAAATAGGGATATTTTTAAGTAAAGAGAACAATATGAAATTTTGACTTAAGGACAACAGGCACAAGGACAAAAAGTACCTAAGCTGTGACTTTTAGATTTGAAATACTGACTTTCGACAATACATAAATCTGTAGATGGCAGGCATTTTCCAAACTTCTCTAATAAGTAGGATCTGAATATATCCAGGAAGATCATGACTCATTAAATTTCATTTTAAGCTTCTTGAATCTGCCTAAATTTTCTCATCTTATCAGACAAGCCAATATATGCTTACACTGTGAGGTTAAAGCAATGAACTTATGAAGAGAACCTGTCAAATCAAATTATCAACAAGCAATAGTCCCACTATTGGGGAGTATCTAAGCTTCAATGTCAATTTTAAAGAAATGTGCTTACATTTGCATTTTAATTAGATCACACCTTCAACATCATACTAATTTTGGTTTAATGCTCTATTTTATTACCATTTCCAAAATGACATTTTTAAATGTGTGTATCAAGAAAAAAACCTGTACTTTTATTTTGACAAAACTCATAAATATTGAACTTTAATTAGTATGAACAGAAATCTAAAATTCTAAATATTTAGAACTGGATTTAAGAAAACCTTCCAAGAGCAAATTATTCCAGTCTTACTGAAGAACATAATGAAAGGTTGTATGGAATATGAAATTTAGGTTCTTCTGAGTGACCAAAAGCTAGATATTCATGCTTTAAGAAAAAAAAAAAGTAAAGGTCATTTTGGTTAAGCTTTTCATTAAAATGGGCACCTGTATGGCTCAGTCTGTTAAAGCGACCAACTCTTGATTTTGGCTTAGGTCATGATCTCAGGGTCTGCACGGAGTCCGCTTGAGATTCTCTCCTTCCTCCTCTCCCCCATCTCCCACCCCCCCCCAGTTCGCACTAACTAAATAAAGTTTAAAGACTTTCTTTATAATTTAGACATGATCTATGTTGTTTCTTTGGAGGAAGTAGGAGGAACCAGACAGATTAAGTTTGCTTTCTCTCCATTTAAAAAGATATGTACACTTAAATACATTAACTGTGAGAAAATTCATCAATGTAACCTTTCTGAAGTGAAAAGTCCTGTGTTATTTAATACATTCATGATGTTGTGTTACCTTTATCACTATGTTCTCATCACTGATGAAAACACTGATAGTGTTTTATCACTATCAGAATGTTTTCATCTGATAAGAAAACCCAGTAACCATTAAGCAGCGATTCCACCCCTACCACCAGCCCACAGCAAGCACTAATCTCCATGAATTTGCCTATCCTGAATATTTTATATAAACAGAATAATAAGAGTGGCCTTTAGTGTCTTTCATATCTGAAGTAAAAATATTGATAAAGAAGAAATAGCCAAGTTCTTCATTTTTCAATTTTTTTCCACTTTTTTTGTTCAAAAATTATTCCAAAAAGTGTTGAGGTTTTGTGTTCACTTTTTTATGAGATAAAGTAATATAAGTTTCCATGCCCTAATTTTTCCAAGCAAAAGTCAATGACAAATACCCATTTAAAAATCCCAGCCATTATGGGCATCAGAAGTAGATTCCATAAAAGCACAAAAGAAAACCTAAAAATATGGAGATCTACATTGTGTTCATGGCTGTGGAAACCCAATATCACCAATATGTTAAATTTCCCTAAATTAATCTAATTATTCAATGTCATGCCTTTAAAAAACCTCAATGGATTTCTTCCGTAGAACTTGAAAGTATGGGGAAAATTCACTTGGAAGAGTCGGTGAAGATCAGCCATAAAAAGGGATGAAAACTAAGGAATGACTCATGCTTCTAGATACAAAGGTACCCTTTTTAACCACAGTAATCAGAGAACTATGTAACTGCAATTCAGAGAAAACAATTGAACTTGGACAGGCAAAAAGGATGTTCACGCATATATGTTAAAACCGTGGGCAAAGAATGGACTGGAACACTGGTTATTCACCTAGGAAATATGAATTCATAATTCATACCACATATAAAAAATATCTAGATGGTATCAAGGCATTTATGAAAAACAAAACTTTAGAAAAAATTATAGGAAAATACTGTTATGAGCTCAGGATTGGGAAAGATTCCTTGAACTGGATCCAAATGTACTGGTCATAAATGAAAATATAATCAAAAATTAAAAATTTTTGATTATCAAAACATGCACCCCCAACTAAAAATCTAAACTAAAATTCAGATATTTTTAAATGCATATAATCACAAAGAAATAAAAAAAAATATGAAAACATAAATTAATAGAAAATAATGACCCAATTGAAAAGTAGGCAAAAGCATACACATAGGTAAGTGACAAAAAGGGACATCCAGAGAACAAATGAAAAAAATGAGGGAAATGGAAATTAAAACAATACTTTATACCCACCAGAGCAGCAAACACTTAAAAAAAATATACCAATATTATTAGAGGAATCTGGGTAGCTCAGTCAGTTAAGCATCTGACTATTGATTTCAACTCAGATCTTGATCTCAGGGTCATGAGTTCAAGCCCCACTATGACCAGCATAGAGCCTACTTAAAAAAAAATACTAATATGATGAAGTATGAAGACATGGAAAACAGGAATTCTCACATCTTGCTATGGAAATTTACTGATAGAAATCACTTAATTGGGATAGCAAAACTACTCTCCAGAAGTTGAAGAAATGGATTCCTTCCAACAAGGGATTTCCACTGGTAGGTAAATATTCTACAGAGGTCCACTCACTAATGCACCAGGAAACACATACAAGAATATGCATTTTACATTGTCTTAATGGAAAAAAAAATAGCAATAATCTAAATAAAGGGAATAGGAAATTAACTTGTCATATATTTAGAGAACGGAATACAATACAGCAAGTAGAAGTGAAAAAATGAGGTCTTCATTCACCAATGTGACTATATCTCAAAAACAATGCTGAGTGAAAGAAATTCATGATGTACAGAATAACACTGTCTATAAAAAAAAACATTAACAACCTATGCTCTTTTCTTTGTAGAGACGCAGACACATGTAAGAAACACAAAAACTTCAGCAGGTAGGAAGCATACCAACTTCAGGTTAGTAGATACTTCTAAAGCAGTAGTTCTCAAAAGGGGATGGTTTTGCTTCTCAAGGATATTAGGCTGTATGTAGAGATATTTGGGCTGTCACAAGTAGGAAAGGGCATGTTACTGCATCTAGCAGGGAGAAGCCAGCATTGCAGTTAAATATCCTATAATGCACAGGACGGCCCTTCACAAGAAAGAAATACCTGGTCCCTAATCTCAATGGCATCATCTTATCTCAATGAGTTGAGAAACCCAGCTCTAAAAAGAGAGGAAAGACGGAGCATCTGGGGGGCTCAGTGGACTAAGTATCAGACTCTTGATTTCGGCTCAGGTCATGATCTCAGGGTCCTGAGATTGAGCCCTGTGTTCGACTCCGTGCTCAGCATGGAGTCTGCATGAGATTCTCTCTCTTCCTCTCCCCCTGCCACTCCCCCTGCTCTCTCTTGCAAATAAATAAGTAATCTTGGGGTGCGTGAGTGGCTAAGTAACTGCCTTCAGCTCAGGTCATGATCCTGGGGTCCTGGGATCAAGTCCCACATTGGGCTCCCTGCTCAATGGAGAGTCTGCTGCTCCCTGTCCCTCTGTGTTCTCTCTCTCTCTCTCTCCCTCTCTCTCTTTCACAAATAAATAAATCTTTTTAAAAAATAAATAAATCCTTAAAAAATAAAAAATAAAAAGAGGAAGAAGAATTAAGATCAGAGTTAGGAACATGTTAGGAACATTTTATTTTAAAAAAGATCTGAAGTACATACGCAGGTATGTTAATTTTTAAAAATCTGTGTAGCACATTATTTCCTGTACATTTTTATATTTGAAATATCTCTCAAATTAAAAAAAATTAATAGTTCAACAAATAAACAATTTCTAAATATGATGGAGTTTACGTAGTTCTTTCATTGGCATATTTCTGGAAATATATTTTTGGAAAAATATTCTCACACTCATGATCAAATTTTATTTGCACATTTTTTTTTTCTTGGTGTTTGTTCTATACAGAGCTATGTAAGTAAGGTTGTGGAGGAACTCGGGATTTATCTATTCTATCACAGTTTCAGGCAAGAACATTCTAAAACCATACCAGAGAAAGCTAATTTAGGCTTTCCTGTATACAGCATACTATAATGATTCCTGTCAATTTTTTCAAGAGGCTGATGGTCTAACTGGTACACCTGCATCATACCTGCCATCACACTTCCTTAACAAGATGGCTCCTGATGCGAATTTCTCCCAGCCTTATGGATTCTGGGAGTTCCTTGAAACTGCTTTGAAATTAATCAGTGCTCAATCTTATTTTTTCATTTATTTCCTTAGTGCAGGGGTTGGCAAACGTGTTCTATAAAGGGCCAGGTAGTCAATGTTTCAGGTTTTGAGGGCCATAGTGTGTCTGTCATAACTACCGAACTCTGCCAATGGGGAGGAGAAGCAGCCATAGACACACATAAAGGAATGAGGGTGGCTGTGTTCCGAGAAAACTTTAGTTACAAAAACAGACAAGGGATGGGATTTGGCTCCGTGCCATGGTTTGTGCACACCTGGAGGGTCAGCAAAAAAGATCCTACCTTAAAATGCTACTTTAAATTGAAGGCATCTCTCAAATCTTCTCTGGAAGCATAAGGTTGCACATATTTTCATTTTTACAGAAATTTTTACACAGTTAAACAGGATGTCATAAATATGAAACAATCCCATAAATGACAAAAATGTTCATTTTTTAGATTCACAGTGTACGAACTTCTTTCTGGAACTATGTTTTATGATCTGATTTACTAAATTACTAATTATAATTGGTTCCATTTGTTTAAATTATGCTATTAATGATTCTTTGTGGCAAAATAAATACATATATCTTATCTTCAATTTGACTACAGGGTTGGAATGACAAGGACAGTAAAACTATACTCACTGCACAAATAATAGTTTTCTATTAGGTTTGCCATTTCACCTGAATAATTCCTTATAATCATGAATAATGATGTTATTCAACAACCTAATGATATCATGGTATGTAGCTTCAATCCATCTGTCTTTGTCAAGAAGGTCAAATATTTGTATTCCACTGCACTAGGCAAAGTTGAACCAACAGTTAAACAATATCATGCCCCTTAATTATTTCTCCAAATGAAACCAGCAAGTACCTTTCTACATTCTAGGATCTATGAACTACACATCTGCTTCAAAGAAATTTAACACCTACTCATTCTTTAACAAAGTTTAAGTTCAACTTAAAAAAAAATGGTTTAAACTCAAAGAAAAATCTGCAAGATCATTTAAGGATATTCTTAAATGGTTGTTGCCAGAAATTTACTCCACAATAGAGGTTTGTAACAATCAAAATATTCCAGGAACTTTCATATTACATAAGAATCTGAAACATGCAGTGTGAGATCTTGAAATTGGTATTGAAGGTAAGAACAAAGCAAAACAAAAACAGACAAAAAACCAAGCAACACATGACAGATCTGAAATACGGCATCAATAAAGAAATGCTTGACAGTCTTTAATGCTTACAGAATCTATAAATGATTATACATATTAAGTTACTTTATATATTAAATAACTGTAAATAAAGGCCAAATAGCTGATGTAGGTCAGCATGCCTCATTCACTGTTCCTACAGGGCCTCCGCAGACCTAGGCCCTTGCAGATGGAGGATGGTGAACACAGCAAGGTATGATGTGGGGACACCTAAGTGACACTGCAGAAGAATCCATGTGCATGTCTCCTTCCTTCTTTAAATTTCACCAAAGATTTCTCACTGCCCTAAAATCAAGTCCCTAAAGAGTCTTATTAATCTGGTTGTAGGCTCCCAGGATTTTCCCTCTTCTTCACTAGGCTTCACCTTCACAGACTCTGTCTCTGTTTTTTCAAACAATCTTGAGCATGAAAAAACTTGTTTCTGCCCCAGGGTCTTTGTTAATTCCCTCCACCCGGAATTCCCTGCCACTGTTCTTCATGGGGCTGCTATCTCCTTGTTAGTTCCTAGATCACATGTTACATCCAAAGAAAAGCCACCATCCCCAGCAGATAGCACAGGACTGGGCACCCAGCAGGTAACATTCAAGATCTGCTGAACTGAAAATAAAGTGAACTAGACTCTTTGAGCCAGAGGCACTAACAGGTCAATTTGCAGAATTAGTGGGCAGAAAACTTACTCATCTGAGAACAAGCCATTCTGAGAAACAAGCTGGTCCCTAAAAGAAACCACTTCTCATCACCCTTTACAAAGGATGGCAAACCAGGGGCGCCTGGGTGGCACAGCGGTTAAGCGTCTGCCTTCGGCTCAGGGCGTGATCCCAGCGTTATGGGATCGAGCCCCGCATCAGGCTCCTCCGCTATGAGCCTGCTTCTTCCTCTCCCACTCCCCCTGCTTATGTTCCCTTTCTCGCTGGCTGTCTCTATCTGTGTTAAATAAATAAATAAAATCTTAAAAAAAAAAAAAAGGATGGCAAACCAATATGATCCAAGGAGCCAGATTTCAATACACATTTAACATTTTTTGATAACTTGTTATAGACAGCCACTGTTTATCTGATTTGAGTTATAAAGATGTATAAACAAAATATAAACAATGCAAGCTTTTCAATAATTCAAGATACCATACTATCCTATAACACTCAGTTCTATAGATATTTATAATTAAGAATTCCCAACTAACCCACATTTTTACCACCTCTCTCAGTCATGATTAATTTCTGCATTTTGTTTCACTAAACTTTATATGTCCAGGCCACTGCCTCACTGTCCCAAATATCAGGGATGATTTGGTTTTTTTAAATTCCAATTCCTGGTTCTTACATTCAACTTTCTAATTTAGGGTAGAGAAGTCAGGGCACAGTCCAGAAATCTGCTTTTTAACCAACACTTCAGGTGATTTTTAATACTGGAATCTCAGTTATTTTATTTATTTATTTATTTATTTATTTGTTTGTTTGTTTGTTTGTTTATTTATTTATTTTTAAGTAGGCTCCATGCCCAGTATGGAGCCCAATGCAGGGCTCGAACTCACAACCCTGAGATCAAGACCTGAGCTGAGATCAAGAGTCGGATATGTAACCAACTGAGCCACCCAGGCACCACATCAGTTATTTTAGATCAAGACTTTGTATATCCATAATAGGAAGAAATACAAAGCAGTTAAATACTTTTAGAATCAATTTTTTTTAAAGTCATATACGCTTTACCCACACTTATTCATATGGCTGTATATTACATGTATACACACACCGTACTTGTAGGTACAAAACATTCAAAGAAATGTAAGACGTAGCTCCTTTGCCACAAGGAGCTTCTTGGATGAAGTGTGTACGTATAATGTTATGTAAACAAACATAAACAATGTTACGATGTAACAAATGTTATGATGATACATGATTGAGAGCTCAGTGAGTGGAGGGTAATAAGATTTCAGAGGAGGAAGCAATCAAGCTAGTCTAGGTTGCCAGTAATGTAAAAAATGGCTGCCTTTGGATCAGGCAGGAAAAAAGTGACAGTAGATGTTAAACTCAGTGTGTTTTCCAAGACCTTGTTCTTCTCTCAAAAGGTTCAATTTTAGAACACAAAAAGGCTAAAGCAACAACTACAGCCTTTCTAGTTATTAACCCAAGCAGCCTGGCAAAGATTACTAAGGCTTCACAAGGTAGCCAGAAGTACAGCTAACTTCTCAGCAACACAGGTCCATTTATATGTAGGGTTTTTTCTATTACAGTACCGTAAGTGTGTTTTCTCTTCATTACAATTTTTTTTTATTTTTTTCAGATTTTATTTATTTGTCAGAGAGAGAAAGAGAGAGCACAAGCAGGGGGAGCGGCAGGCAGAGGAAGAAGCAGACTCCCCGCCGATTAGGGAGCCCAATGTGGGACTGGATCCCATGACCCCAGGATCATGCCCTGAGCGGAAGACAGATACTTAACCGACTGAGCCCCCCAGGCATCCCTTCTTACAATTGTCTTAATCACATTTTCTTTTCTCTAGCTTACTTTATTGTAAGAATACAGTACATAATACAACATTCAAAATACAGGTTCATCACTTGTTTGGGTTATTGGTAAGGCTTCCAGTCAACAGTAAGCTATTAGTAGTTAATTTGGGGACAGGGGGCAGAATCAAAAGTTCTATGCATATTTTCAACTGCATAGGGGGTTGGTACCCTGAATCCGCCCCCCCCCCCTTTTCACAGATGCGTGTGAGCGGTCACCGAGGAATGACAATGTGGGATACCATGCACTGAGCCATCATGCAGCCCCTACAGCTAAGAAGCTGCTCCTGGAAGACCCTGCATGGCGCAGAATGCCCTTGTCTTCCCCTGGCATCTGTCATGAAAAACCACTGGCTGGTCTCCTCACTTGACATCAAATACTTCATCCTGGAGTTACTTTTCTCATGGTTCAGGTCTTACTCTTTCAATGATCCTGCAGAGTTCTGGAGACACGTGGGATGCGTCTTATTTCTTGGCACCCCAGCTGCAGGTGCCTAGCACAATAATGTCATGCATCAAAGAAAGATCTTGAACTGACCATTTAGGAAACCCTTATGTAGCACCTACAACATACCAGACTCTGAGTTGGGTATGCAACAGAACAGACAGCTAGGTCACTGCCAGCAGCACTGACAAAAGTCTCATGGTAGCTGAAGATAGCCCCGGGATGTAGGAAAACCCATGGAATGGTACACTTCAAATTAATGAACTGTATAACACATGATTTACCAATAAAGTTATAATAAAAAACAAATAATGGCAGAAAAGCATGGCCACTCATTAGCAGTCCACTGGGTGAAAGCTGAGGGGGGAAAATACACCTAGAGTTTAGTCATTCCTATTTAGACAGATGGTCTAAATCAAATTACTTAGCCTATCTGAGCCTCAGGTTCCTCACCAGTAAAACTGGAGTGAACAAAAAATGCTGCTAATAATCAAATAAATGTAAATTAGCAGGATACCATTTTCACTTCTAAAGCCAGCACCTACGCGGAGTACTATTACCGTTACTACTGGCAATGGCAAATTGTTTTTCTACTCTGCTTATGGTTACATGAATTGTACAATGTTTGCAGCATGACTTGCAATAGTCAAAATTCAGCAACATTCAAAACCAGATGAAGTAAATCAATTATGGAAAATCAAGTCAATGGAATATTATGGAGCCACTGAAAATGCAGTTATACACTGTTGGAATAATAAAGAAAATGTGTGTATTAGAAATGAAGGAATAGGGCATTATACACAGAGTCTTATCCTAGTTTTACTTAAAACTATTTAGGAGAGGATGAGAAGGAAACATTTTAACAGAATAACAAGATTATCCCTGGGTGTGGGATTATCTGGTCTTTTCTTTACCTTTTTCATGATTTTGTGAATTAAAAAAAAAAAAGAATAGCTTAAACTTTTGCTCATTTTATTCATAACAAATACATGCAGTATTCATTTGTAAGAAGTGGAAAATACGCCCTATTCTATATGGTGCCACATTTATATCATAAAATGAAATTAATTTTACTATACAGATAAATAGTTACATGGCACAGATGCTCAAAATAAGAAGTGTGAGTTATATTCTCAAAATATAAAATACCTGCTATCCAACCATATTCACAGCCACCAATGTGAAGGGTTACACTTCAAAAAAAAAAAAAAAAAAAAAAAAAAAAAAGACTTGTTCAATAAAACTGCTGAGTAAGTAATTTGAACTTCTTTATTACCCTAACCCAAACATTTCACATCACAGCCATTTGTTAATTATAAAATAATTATTTAATACAGTTGATAAAAGAACTGCCAAACACAATATTGATCTGAGGGGTCTCCTGAAGTTTTCAGAGCTTCAGGAACAGTACATAATTTCTGTATTCAACCATGACTCCAAATGTGAAAGTAATTAACAAAATGAAGAAAAATAATTTGAAAGAGAAGATATATTTTAGAAAGATTCTTTTTAAAACAATTGGTGAGAAAAAAAATGAATGTTTTCCCTAAAATCCTCTAACTGTTAGCTACACGGCCAGGTAGCCTTTTCTGCCCTGTGGTAAACCCAATCACAGAAATTCAATCTAGCAGTGATTTAATTTACAATTATTTCTCAAAGTTTGAAGAAAAGGAATAACCGCATTATGGTCAATGGGCTGAGCAAATTCTGATCCTTGAGTTCAGGGTGGATATCAAAGTGCTGTATGCCAGGATGACCTCATGGGGATAAGCAAACAGGTACCAAGGGGTCTGTCTGCCCTACTCCCCTACTTCCCTTCCTTACCCCCCATCACCCCAAGAAGTTTACAGTTCTAGTAATCCTTAGATATTTGTCAAAGATATTTTCTCCCTACCTATTTAGATCATGGGCTGTATAAGCCAGGGAGGGAAAAAAAACAAAGACTACCAGACAGAAAGCCATCTGAAACCCACTATATATATGTATATACACATATATTATATATACATATATGTGTGTCTGTATGTGCATATACATATGTTTTTTAAGTAAATAAAGTGGTAAAGCAGGTCAGCTACCTAGAACCAGGCTTGTTCCAGTCCTGTGATATGGTCAAGTGGTTAAGGAAATTATTTTTGCAATCTGACTGGCCTCATTCGTATCAAAACTCCCCTACTTACTAGCTGGGTGAATTTGTTCCCGTTACTTCCCTACTGCTAGGGGTTATTTCCTGAATGTGAGTAAAGTCCAGTGAACTAAATAAGTCCGTTTTCAATAAGCGGTAGCTGCTAGGGTTACTGAATATGAAAGTTTCATAGAAAAGATACGTGTCCGTAAATGTTAGTGTCTAGAAATAAAATTTTTCCTAAAACCCATTTTAAAATGTTTTACGTCAAAGTCACGAAAAATGTTTTTGATTGTTTCTAACTAATCTAGGTCCACATTCTCCCTCACATTGACACTTTTCACCTTCAGTTCTCTCTTATGAATGAGATCATCTCTCAAGGTTTCCTCCAGCTCTATCATTCTATGACAATCAGACTGGATGGGGAAAACATATTATCCGGGCTCTGGTTTTGATTGCTATCTTTCCTGTGGTAAATCTCAGATTGCTGCCCAAATCCCCTGCTGATTGTCCTGGCCAAGATGGTGATAAACTTAGATTTCTGCTGCCCAGTGGCATTCACCTGCATGGACAAAGGGCTCTTCAAATTTTGAAAACTTCTATATCATTTTCTTTCTTCTAATGTTAATAAACTTTAATTTGGTGATATTAACCCCAAGGTTACCAAGTGTGGCTTCTTCTTGCCAACCCATATCAGCTCTTTATAGAGGAGGCCATTAGGCCATGTGCTAAAGTCAGATTTGATCACTTCTTATTCTCAGCCAATTTCATAACTATGACCAATTTCATCCTTAGTCTTTTTTTCTTTTTTTTTTTTTTTTTAGAATTAATCAACAAAGCCATGAGACAAATGTGAAAGCTTGATGGTATTTTCTAATCATACTCTTCCCAAGCAATAGAATTGAGCTTTCATGCTCAATTCAACAGCTTCTTTTTATATAGTGAGAGCTAATGAAGTAGTCCTTAAATCCTTGTCACATGACACACATGACCGATGTCTTTTTTCCCCCCATGGTATTTTTTTTAGGCATGGTGGGTAAGTGGGAAGGGATGGATCTATTTCATGGGATCTACAACAAGTCTGAAGCTCATTTTACTTTGTGAACATCCACTCTTCAACACTAGTCATCTAGAAGAATTTATGATGTATTTTCTATATCAGAGGTGTCCTTTGTGTTGAGCAAAACCATAGCTTTCGAGTCAGTATTGGAGGCAGACATTCCTTTGTCTTAAAATCTTGAATTAGTTTATTTACCATCTATGGTAGATGACAGTATTTACAAATATTCATTCTCTCTTCCTTCCACACTGTGGGGGGGGGGGAGTATATCTCTCTGTTCCACTTATAATAGGATGGCCATGTGACCAGTTTGGGTCAACAGAGATGACCAGATGTAACCTATGGCTATTCTCAGCAAAAACGTTAGATACGTACATGTAGTCTGGGTTGAGCTCTTAAGATCCTGCCTTCTACCATGAGAGTGATAAGTTCCAGACAGTGGCTCCTTCTTTTAGCTGGGACAGAGAGAATAATACAACAGGTAGAACACACCAGACCTGGCCAAGTCCAGCCAAGCCTAGCAGAGCCACAGCTGATCTACAGAACTGTGATCAAAACATTAATGACGATATCATTGTAAACCACCAAGATTCTAGGGTTGCTTGCTACTGTAAAGGCTGACTGATCACTATCTCTAAATTTTAATCACTTCATTCAATAAGTAGCTATTGAGGGCTTACATGGAGTGCAAAACACTGAGCTAAAGTTACATAATGAAAAAAGAACATACACTGTCCCTGCTCTCATAGCCTAGAGGAAACAGAAATTACCTGATCATCTCAGCACATGTATAATTACTAAACAGGTGAATGTTAAGAACAAAAGGAACAGAGTTCCGTTAGAGTATATAATAAAGGAAGGTGGTCTAGACCAGTGTGTCAGAAAAGCCTTTCTAGAAGAAGGGATACATGGGTTGACACTGGTTGAAGAAATCATTCAATTTTACATTCCCTGCAGTCAGATGTTCATACAGCGCAAGTGTTATCATGGGGAAGAGTCAGTGGAAGAACATTCCAGTCAAGGAAGATAAAAGTATAAAGGCCTCATGGCTGAAGTAAAGATGATTTGGTAGAGGAGCAGAAGAGGCTGGTATGGCTGGGGCATGGAAGGTACAGAGAGGACTGACAGGAGGCAAGATTAGAGAAAAAGGTGGAAGTAGGACCGGAGATCTTGGAAGGCCATGTTTTAAAAGTGAGTCCGTATCCCGAGTGCAAATAAGAGCCATCCAAGGCTGTTCAATGGGGGATGACGTGGGGGATTCTGTGATCAGATTCGTGTCTTGCAAAGCTCTCTCTGGTACATGGAGAGTGGACTGAGGAGAAGGTAGAGTGAATGCAACAGAACAGTCCAGGTGAGAAATGCTGGTAGCTTAGTGAGGGCGCTGGCATTGAAAATTAGAAAAACAGATTCATTTTTGAAATTCAGGTAGTAAAGCTAGGAAGACCAGCTCTGTGAAAGATAATACCGGACAGGAGTGGAGGGGTATTCTGTAACATCACCATCTATGAAGAGACACATCTTACCCTAAAAAGGAAATGTAAGAAATAATGTCTGGGACTGTGAGTTTGATTTAGTTTATCAATTAATTTTGATTAATTGAAAATACCCCATAATGGTAGTTAAATTAAACTCCCTGCCACCACAGTTACAGATGGAAAATTTTATGACTGGTGAATACATAAAACACATTTGTGAAACTTGTCAATCTCAGGAAGAAACTTCGGATAAGTAGATGAATTTCAGTATAAATTAATTTAGGAATTCAAGTTCAAATTTCTCCTTTCTTATTACTTGGATCATTTTTTTTTAGAAAACATGAAAACATAAACATAACTATATAATTATAATAATCAACTTGATAGTACTATAAAGTATCTCCATAGTGCTATAAAGTACCTCAAAGACTACCGCCTGAGTTAGCACAAATTCTATTTCCGTTATGTGAGATTTGGAAAGTAATTATGAGGCTTTTTTCTTGGGTGTCCTAAAAGCTCAAGGAGCAGTTCCAACAGTCTTTGGAGTAACGGCTCGTGGAAACACAATTTAGCTTCTGAAATAGACAACTATACAGCGCACCTGTCATCCTGCCTAAATCCTAGTTTTTGTTTTTTTTTTAATCTTAATTCCACAAATGGATCTGAAAGTAGTGACGGGTATTATGATATAGCAAAGATGGGCGCGTGTGCCCATGTACATACACACACACACACACACACACACACACACACACACACACCCTCTATTTCAGGTTTCCCTCCCCAGACCCACAGAGGAGACATTTGTAGTATTCACCAGTGAAGCTTCTATTCCACCCCATTTTTTTTAGGATACCCATCCTCACCCAGAGCAAGCAGTCCTGGTAGGCTGTCACCTGCCCCGGGCAAGAGACCCAGGCTAGGCCAAACAGACGGTCTGCTCTGGGAATTTGACTCCTGGTAGTTCCTCGTGACAGGGAAACACTTGGCGGAGGCTGGGTCATTGCAATGGCAGCATCCTGAGGAGACGGTCATCTCTGCAACCAGGATGCCCAGAGCTGCCCTAATTTCATTTATTTTTGAGGCCTGCGACTTTTCAGCTTTCTCTTTTCATTCTGTGATCTGCTTCTCACAGCTTTCCAACATACTGCTTTTATACAAGTGGGAAACAACTCTCAGAGAGGACAATTAAACCGCCCAAAGTCACACAGGTAAGAAATGGCTGCATTGGGATTCACAATTCTGTTGGTCGAATCCCAGATCTGTGATCTCATGCATTCACGCTACTCCTTCCTACTATCATATTTCAAATAGATTGAAAATGTGGCATTTGTTTACTGCCCCAGTGCACCAGTTAGGACTTAGTATGAAATGTAAACCACATCTGCTATCTTGCTATTTACAAGTGACAGATGACTTAAAAAGCATGTCCATTTTAACTAGTCCTCTAAACATATTTACATTTTCCTACTACCTTCAGATGACTTTTCAGTGGCTATCCTACTAATCCAGAATGAGCTCCCATTGTCTGTTAACAATGATCAATTTCATTTCCAGAGAAAACTGCCCAATGAGCCCCTTTAACATTTGGATGGAGTTTTCCTTTGGAGACAGGGATGGAGAGTTGTATTTGTTTCATTTTCTTATAGATTCTTCTTTCATTGAATATTCCAAGGTTAGGAGGCCTTGCTACCAATTAAACCCTTAGCCACATTACATTCAGAGTGATGTCAATGAGTGAAACCAACCCCAACAGCGTCAGGCTATAGGTTGGTGAGTCTGGCAACAAAGAACACCCATCCCCAGAGTCACCAGTACTCTTATTCTGCCCCTTTTATGTCTTTGTCTCCTGACAGTGAATGCAATGACAAGTCTGGTAGCAAACATATGATGAAACTCCTAAAATCAAGGCCAGGAATGAAGAATGCAAAAGACTGAGGGTAGCAAAGGGAAACCAGGTGCCTGAGCAGGCATCTTCTTGGGAAGAGGGAAAACCTGAGTCAGCACTAAAATCCAAACATGGTTAAGCCAGGATTTATGGGCAATGTCGGCAATACATAATTCATCTGAAATCCAAATCCAATTTCACATATTCTGTAAGCCCAAAGTATTCCAAGTGTTATGAAGCTTCTATAAGAGTTTGATTAGAACAGCCATGCTTCATTTTTGTTTTCTTTGCAGGGATTTCAGGACCCCAAGAAGAACATCTCTCTTCTACACATTGTTTTTATTCCCTGAATTTGGATAGAGTATCTCCTCAGGATAATGGCACTGTCTTGGCCTTTTACCTCTCTCACTTTTTGTAAAGCTAGTCAAATACCCACCCTTCTAGTGGTGTCAGTACCAGTGATGTGGACTGGGAAGAATTTCATACGAAGGAAGGAAGGGAGGGAGGGATGGACCGACCGACCTCATGGGGGACACTCAAGAACAGACTTCTGAGACAATGATACCTGAGTTCAAGTATCAACTCTCGTATTTACCAGGTAAAAGGCTCTGGGCAATCACATTATCTTTCTGAATGTGTTTCTCTCACAATATGGATAGTAATACCTACTGAGAATGATTGCTTTAAGAATTCAAAACAATACATTTAAGGTTTTAGCACGATGGCCCACAGGACTCATGACTATACTTCCATTACTAATAACTCACTGAGAACATCCATGTACATTCAATAGTGAAACAATAGAATCATGATCTCTAACCTCTCAGATTTTACATTTTATGTGATAGACACAGTGAGAAGTAATTCCAATAAGGGATGAAAAATGTTCTGATAGGAAAGTTAAAGGTTGCTACCAGTAACTATTTTTTATTATTAAATTTTTAAAACATATGTAGAACATAGAGGTTAAGAATTTAAGAACCTGGACTCTATCATCAGACTGTCTAGGTGGGAGTCCCAGGTCTTCCCATTATTTTAG
This sequence comes from Ursus americanus, assembly GCF_024610735.1. NCBI lineage: Eukaryota > Metazoa > Chordata > Mammalia > Carnivora > Ursidae > Ursus > Ursus americanus. The sequence continues at coordinate 29,883,142 of NC_142140.1, read as the reverse complement.
TATGATTTTGCATGAGATTTTTTTCATCAGTGAAATAAAAAAAAAATAATAGTAACTATCTTGAAGCATTATTTTGGGAGCATCAACGGAGAAAACATGCAAAGTCCAGGGCCAGACACATAGCACTACCAGAACACCACCAGTACTGAGCTTTACAGAAATGGCTGTGACCCTTCAGAATGTCTTCTTCTGAGCGTACAAACATTGTTTTGTGTGTTTTGAGCTACTCATGTCGTAACTAAACCAAAATCTAAGGTATCTCTAAATATACTTTGTACTCAGACCACTCAACTTTGGATCAGAAGCGTACAAATACTGGCATTGCAATTCTGAAGTTATTTTGAGTGTATTGGAAGATTGCAGAGTAAATGAGACAGAAAATACAAACATGAAAAGGAGGAATGTAAGGAGGAACCCCCATAATGCTGGATTTTAATGGCGGTATCAGGATGCACACATGGTTTAAATTATATGCATATATACATACACATTTTCTAATCATTTCCACAAAACGGCCTAATAACAATGATATCCCAGTAGCGATGAGCACACCTGGTACCTAGACCCTGGTTTCTAAATATCGTTCTTTCCTAAAATGAGCCACGTCTCTTTGGAAATAGCTAATTCCAGGGCTGAAGAAAGGAAAATATAAAATGAACTTGGAACATCTTATAGCAGAAAATAAGGAAGTGCTCAGAGACTAGGAGAGTCATGTCAGAAGGACGTAGGGACCTATTCAAGGGGCATTTGCTGCCAAATCTGGTAAACTTGTACATCAAAATTCTGTAGTAGCAATACATTATAACACCCTGAAAAAGACAGCCTGACTAAACTAGCTGAGAGAGGACAGAGACAGACAGAAGGAGTTAACAAAACAAAAAAGTCAAGTTCTTCTCTATAGAAGAATGCCAAGTAACAAACGTAGGAAAAAAAATGATAGAATTAGATAGCCAACATTTTGTAAGCCCCATATTATAAGTGACTCATACAAAGATCAGCAATAGATGCTAAAACTAAACCACTGCAACACATTTTATTGAGGGATGAGATATTCAGATGAGAATTAAAGTTGTCATAAGCCTAAGAAAGATCGTTCTGTAGCCATGACAAGTAGCCTCTAGAAACAGGACGAAGCCTATTCAATTGACACTTTTGCTAGTCAACAGCCCTTTGGTGCTTTTAGTCAACCAATCAGTAACAAACTCAACACATCTCCAAGTACCAACTAATAAACTGACCAGCACAATTCTCCCTTACAAGAAACTCAGCTTTGTCTTTTTATTTCAGACAATGAGTGATGGCCTGCAGTATTACCCTACTGCATTCTAATTAAAAAGAAAAAAAAAAACTTACAACAGGATGATCTGACAATCACCACCTAACCAAGTGGTCAAGCCCGGCAGTGCCAATAGGACTTCGGATAGCTTGATGTGACGCGCCCAAGTATGAGGCAGTGCTGAGCAGACAACAGCGCCAACTTAGTGTCCTTGCCAAAAATGTCTGACCTCATGTGAATCATGAGACAATAGTCAGATGGCTCAAGGAAGTGGAATGTTACATGGGACAACTGACCTGGAATCTTCAAATGACTTAATGCCATGAAGAACCAAGGGAGATGGGGAAGCATTATAGATCACAGCTATTAAGGGAGTTTAATAACCAATTAAAATGTATGAGCTTTGACTGAATCTTGTATCATGGAGGAAAGAAGCCAAGTGAGGAAATCCAAGTACAATAAGTACGAAGAGATCACTGAACTGATTTGGATTTTCTTGGATGCAGCAGAGTGGTGCAGTTGTGCAGGAGAATGCCCTTATTCTTGGGAGATGCATGCTGAATTATTTCGTAGTGGAACGTCTTGATGACCGCAGTAGTACACTGTTGGACGGTTTGGCCAAAGGGAAAGATCTGACTGTGGAAAAACATGGCATGTGTAGACCAAGAAGTTCAAGCTGATGAATCTTGGTGAGAGAGAAACAGGTGATCACTGAACTTTTCAACTTTTCTGTAAGTTTGAAATCATTTGATTTATTTTTATTTTGAAAACTACATTAATATAGTACATTTGGAGCATGCCAGATATTTTCCCACTGCCCCAATTTCTCAATTACAATCAAAATAAATCTGTTGTCCTATAAGTATTTTTGTAAATCAGCTCTTTGTTGGCAGAAAGGGCCCAAATAAGCCAACAAAGTTCAAAATATATAATTTCTAAAATGATTTTCCTCCAACGTTAAAAAAAAAAAAAAGACAAAAGTTTTTCAGTTAAGAATAGCCAAGATAAGATTCCCTTTGGAGTGGAAAGATCCTCCAATCTTTATCACAAGGCCTTTTATCTCCAATGTCAACAAGACAGCCCAGAAGTCTGTGAGAGGAGAAGAATCTTCCTCGGATCCATCAGGAGACACGGAGGTCATCTCGGTGCATTCATAAAGACACACCAAGATGCTGAGGGCTTCGTGGACGCTGGGCGTTCTCCCTGTCTTCCATACTGACACTAGTCTTTGATATGTCATCTGAGGAGTCTCTTGTGGGAAGACAAGACGTTAGCTGTCAGAAGACCATATGAACAGAGGCTGCCTGGCTGGATAAAATGCAGCTGGTTACACGTCCCTAAGGGGACAGCGCACAAGGTGGAACGAGGCAGACAAGACAGTGGGCACTACAGATGAACAGGCAGACCAGTGGTACCTGCAGAAAAACCTTTGACCTGGAGCAGAGCATTGCAGTTTGAGAAACATGCCATTAGGCAAGGGTAATAGGATCCTAGTGCATCCAGCTGAAAGTTGAAGAGAGCCAACATGGTCCCTGGAGCAGGAGGCGTGCTGACGACGGCTGCAGAGCCCCTGCCTGTCCAGGAAGCCCCATCCCCTCCCCAGCACAAAATACAAACAGCCACCCCTGACATGGTGGGGAAAGGAGGAAAGGAAAATCTATACATTTACGGGACATGAATCGCAAACAGTTGAGGGAATTCAGCGAAGGGAGGAGGGCGGAGAGCTTTAGTATTTATGGATTTACAGGAAGAGAAATGCATTATGATAGCTAGCAACCCCAGCCCAAAGGGAACTCACCACACAATTTAAAAAAAAAGGTCCACATTCATAGATCTGGCCCTGTGAAAGAAAACAAACTAGAAAAGGAAATTTGAGCTTTAATAATAAAAATGTTCACAAAGGGCAGGAGAGAAAATTCAATAAAACTTGCGGAACACAGAATCACATTTGACTCCTCTAGACTCTCATAAGTGCACGGAAACTTCACAACAGAGCTAAGCTTTGACCCCTTCACACGGGCCGGGGCCGTCTATGCACTTTACAGCTGTTAACGCTTGTGATGCCCGTCATGAGCTCACGATACAGACACCCTTACCCCATTTTAAGCATGAGGCAACTAGAGGAGAAACGTATTAAATAAATCCTGCGCATGCTCCCAGTGAGGAACGGAGCTAGGATTCACACCCGAGGCCTGCGCTGCCAAGGGGACAGTCCTCAGCCCCGTGGCTACGGCTTCACAGCGTTCCAAATCACCTCCGTCTTTAGGAAATAAAGCCCACATTTTTGGTCTGTCTTTGAGAATTAAAAGAGAAATAGTAGAAAAGAAGGGAGAAGCTATAGCTGAGGCAGAGGAGGGGGAGAGCACAATTACAGGGTTCAGAGGAGCGGTCCATACAATGTTTGGTCTCCATACCCCTTTAACTGTTGGAAAGTATTGATGTCATAAGATAAGTAAGTCATAAGGATGAAAAGCATAGCATAGGCAATATAGTCAGTAATACTGTAGTAACACTACATGGTGACAGATGGTAACCCACTTACTGTAGTGAGCACAGTGCCATGTATAGAATTTTCAGCTCGCTCTGTCATACGCTGGAAACTAATACAACATTGTTTGTCAACCATACTTCAATTAAATATATATATATATATTGATGACACCAAAGAGCTCATGTTTTGTGGATTATATCTATTGATATCTAGTTAGAAATTAGAACTGGGAAAGTTTAAAAATATTTAATGGTCTAATTAAAATAATAAACCTACGACATGCTAACATAAATCATATTTTATGATAATCATATTTTCCAAAACAAAAAATATTAGTGTAAAGAGCAGCAGTGTTTTACAGTTTTGCAAAGCTCTTATGAATGTCTTGATGAAAGACAAGTGCATTTGCATTTCCACTTCTATTTTCAATCTGCCCTGATATGTCCTTTGGTCAAAGCTTAGGAAGAAAAGCCTGTTCTCATACACATAATGTAGTTGAAGAAGGAAAGACCTCACAGATTTCCTGAAGGGCCCCAGGGATGCTAGGGAGCCCAGGACTATTGGTTTAGACCACTGATGCTGGAGTTGGACCACGTGGATTTAAAACTTAGCTTTGCCATTTAATGCATGTTTGATCTGGATTAATTCAGCTTTGAGTATCGTACTCCTTTATCTATAAAATGGAGGTACTAATAGTACCTGCCTCATAGGATTGCTTAAGGTATTAACACTTAGCAAATGCTTAGAAAAATCTTCACGGCACATATCAATGTTATGAGTAACGTTAAATAAGTAAATAAGACAATCACTTGGTTTTGCAAGCAGAATCTCTGTCATGGGCTGACATCTTTATGCTGAATTTTATAGTCTCATAGCTGGGACAACAACAAAGATTTCTTGAGCAGGAGTGAAGACTCATGAAATAACATCCATGTCATTACAGAGGTCCCAGTAAATTGAGAACTGAGTACAGATGTGTATTTTGACAACCTGAGAGGAGGAAAAAAACAAAACAAAAACACACTGTAATCTCCGCTTTGTGGAGGATGGGTAGCAGCATCCTACCTTCAAAACTCTTCCACGCTCAACACACCAGACAGTGGGAACTCTGTCCTGTAATTCGTGCTGAGTTTTGGTTATACAAACATGTCAGGAAGTCACTAAGCTGACCCATTCGGACATCTTTTAATGACAAACAAGCAGGTGAACAGTTATGAATAGTCAAGAGTTAAAACTAAAGAGAGATCTGAAAAGTTCTCATCATAGGAAAAAAAAAAGGTCGTCACTACGTGTAGTGAAGGATGTAAACTAATCTTATGTGGGAATCATTTTGTAATGTAGACATATATCAAGTCATTATGTTCTACACTTGAAACTAATACAGTGCTTTATGTCAATTATACCTCATCTTAAAGACCAACACTATGCCAGGTTTAGGTTAAATATATTTCTATCTGGACAAATTTCTATTATTTTATTTCTGAAAACTGATAAAGGTCCTTCAGGAGATGGTCTAAGAACTGAACACAGAATGAAGAATTTATTATAAATATCTTTTCCTACCACTATTTCTTCTCTACATGATGTAATTTTGACTAAATGTATAATTCTTCCATTCAATCCCACCAAACCTCCCATATATTCTTAGACTTTGCTCTCCTCTCCATTAAATATCCTGTTTTCTTCCAGAGACCATCAGAATCCTAGAAAAGGGGCTATTTCCCCTGCTTCTCTACATTCGCCCCCCTAAGGCCACAGGCAGATGACGGACTTGTAGAACTATAGGGTGTTTTGTTGTTGCTGCCGTTAGCAATAGTCAAAGGATGGTCTTCAGCTTAAGGAAATAATCTGGCTGACTAGGAATTGCCATGTACGATGCATCATTTTTAAGGAACTACATTATCATAGAATGCATTTTATATAATCACATGAAGCATAACCTAGAATGTAAAACAACATTGTAATATATTGGATATATTATCTTTGATGATTCAGAAGACACATTACAAAAGTGTCACATTTCCCAAGATCTACCTTTTCAATATTACCTTTATGCAGGAAATGCGTAGAACTGGCAGTTAGTAATAGAAAGACCAATTTGAAAGTTCAATAGAGAAGCGTACACTTATTATTATTTTAAGAATGCAGAAGCACAGCTCTGCTTCCAGAACACAGCTGCCTGCTTCACCACAACTACCCCCCCCCGCCCCCCCCCCCCAGTCTCTTCATTTATAATTTGGGAAAAGCATTCTCTGCCTCCTTCAAAGGGCTGTCAGGAAGATAAAGTGAATTTTTAAAGCATGTCTATGAAGTGCTAGGAACTTGATGACAGTCGACCAAAGAAAAAGAAAAATCTTAAAAACAAAACCACACATACACACACAGACAAGAAAATAAATATTTAACTGATCTCAGGATAGAAAGACTTTGTAAGCATAAATGAACTGGGAAAACTCAAATGATAAAGTAACAAGTTGATAAGCTTAACTACAAAAAAGATTAAAATTCTTATATGTTAATAACATCATAAGCAAACTAAAGAGGAGATCAAAATAGGAATAATACTTGCCACAAATGTAATAGGCAGAGGGTTAATTCCTAGAAGACCTCAAACTCCAATAGAAAAAGGAGCAAAGGACATTAACAAATAATTAACCGATAAAAATAATTCATAAATGCATTTAAAAGTTCACCCTGCTATTGATTAGGTAGAAACAATGACACAGATAAATCTATCAACTTGGCAAAGGTTAGAACACACTCAAAAATCTTAAATTTTTAAAGTTGATGAGTCTATAGTAAGATGTATGCTACTTGTGCATTGCTCACATAAAACAAATTTGGTAATATTTGTCAATTGAAACAATGCATAACATTTTATCAAGAGGTTTCAATTTAAGAAATTTATCAGGAATAGGAGCAAAACTCCTTTCTCAAAATATTCATGATATAGGCTGAACAGTGAATACCAAATTATAGGAGATCCATACAGTGCAATATTACTTCAACATTAGAAGAAAATGTTTCTCTTTTCTAGAGAAATGAAAAAAAAAAAACAGGAAAAAAAGTAGCAAGAAATCAATTGAAATTTTAGCAGGGTTATACCTGGATAATGAGATTATAGATGGTTTTTATTTTGTATAATGGGCAAATATTCTTATAATTAGAAAAAAATAAATGCAGGATTTAAGAACTTGTTACACTTGATATAAACTAGATTGCTTTTACATAGACATAATTTAGACCAAACATTTAGTCAAGCAATTCATTAGCTGGTTACTAAAAGATTGCATTAAGACCACCAGATGCTTCAAATCTGAGCAACTCCTCTCCTAACATTTCAGTGGTACTAGAACTACATTAGTGCTGAGCACCTACTGTGCGCTGATTATATCAGGAGGGAAAGATGATGGGGGAGAAGATGATGAAAGGGGAAAAAAAAAAAAAAAGGAATAGTTTCGTTTGAAATTGAATAAAAGAGAAGCCTACAGTCCAGAAAGCCGGTCAACCCAGGCCCAAACCTTTCCCGCATGTGTAGGTTGAGCACTGCAAAATGAAGGCCTCTTGCTTATCAGCAAATTGTTAACAATCTCATCACCCTGAGGATTGCATAGAGATGCTACACTTAAAAAAAAGAAAAAATCCATTAAAATTAGTTCAAAGAGCAAGACACAAAGGTGGTGTGAGAGGGTCATTTTTCAGTGCTATGTGCTGAGAAGAGACACATGTACAGTAATTTCCACGACGGTTAATGAGCGTTGAGCATCTAGACTAATCTAACCCCCCTGAGAATTTAATTTAAAACCACCACGGCAAAACCACTCTCAGCCATGAATGAACTCCGGGACTGTTCACTTACCTACTCTTCCCCAGGCACTAAACACAGTAGAAAATAATACCTATATTTTTCATCACACCTCACAGAAAAAGTAAAAGGCTCCCAGAACATCAAAATCCCATCAGCTTAAAGGTTTATTTTAAATCCTGGGTACTATTTTAATGCCATTTTTAATTAAGCAGTTTAAAATTAGGTCTGGGCTATTTCAGTTGCCATGTGATATTCTTATATCCAGGAATCCAGAAAGTTTCCTTCAGTTTAAACTTCAGTTGACAAATATTGGGCCACAAATAAATGGTGCCCTTCACCCAGACCTAAACCCTGGACCAGCCTTCAAAAGTACAGGAGAGTGAAAAAGTGTAATTATCATGCCAGGCTTCCACAAGCCAAATCTATCCATTCATTTTCTGCCTTTCACATCATCTGAATTTAGTCTTCAAACTAGTCCAGGAGGCGGTTAGGGTAGTAACTTTATTTTCACATGACGAAACAAAATCAAAAAGGTTACATGACTTGACTAGGTTTCCCCAAATTGAACTGAAATCGAGTTCACCAACTCCTCCTCCAAAGCTCGGTGGCAGTCTGCACCCAAAGAGGGAAAGGAAGCAACAGACCCAGTGCCCAACCCCTGCTTCTCCCCATTCAGTGCTGGAGATCGCAGGACAAGAGCCTCGCTAACCATCACTAGTTATCATTGCCACAGTCTGAGTTCTGTGGCAGGTCAGGGAAGCCGTCTATGTGGAGTTGAGGACACCGGTACGTAAAGGACAGAAGGAGCTATAACTCCTGATGGAGACAACAGCTGGTTCAAAGACCTAGTGGGAAGAAAAGTTCATGGAAACAGGGGCCAGAAATCCGGGAGGTCCTGGTGAAAACTGGAGGTTGTATTTCGTTTGAAGGGAACAACCACTTAAAGCCCGTGAAAGAATAACCTGGCCTAATGCCTACATCAAAAGACCATGTCCACTGCTATGTGGTGGTATGTGAGGGCAGGGGAGGGAGGCGGTTGGAAGGCTTTGTGAACAAGTTAACTGGAGATGATGGCCGTCTAGGCAGGACTTGGCAAGAGCAGTGGAGACGGTGAGTAGATGCAGGATGTATTTCTGAGGCAAAACCTCCATGTACGTTGCAAGGACGTTGTGAGAACGATGTCAGTTACGTATTCCCGCATCATCTCCCTGAGGAAGGATCTGAAGAAAATAGGACTCTGATCTCTGATGTTATGCAAATATCTGCATTTCCTGAGCAATCAACCTATTTTACCTCAAGACAGAGACTCTTTCCTTTCTCTACGTTGGTGCCAGAAAGCTCAGGGCCAACGTTATGACCCATCTCTAAGAAGCATGTGGACATTTGTTATCTATTTCATGCACTAATTTCACTTTTGGCTTCACCTGACTTTCCTTATTTTCTTCTTGACTTTTGATTGCTCTTATTTTTAAAGCACTTAATCTTGCTCTACTGGATTAGTCAACTGAAGTCTTTTTTTAAACATTCCAGGAAATAAACGAGGAGACAACCAATGTGTTGGTTGCTATACAAATAATAATAAACTTAAAGGTCTTCTCAAAGGGATTCATCAGAGATTTATAAAGAAGTACATGTGTTAGAGAACCTGTGTGTGTGTGTGTGTGTGTGTGTGTGTGTGTGTGTGTGTGTGTGTGTGTGAAGCCAAGGAGACAGGTCCATAAAGACTTGCCTGGAGGGATAAGGAAATGGCACACAGACTTACTCTAGACCCCCTGAGAAGGCAACACAGTAACAAATCTTGGAAATCAAAGCTTACCAGCTGATGAGTTATCAAATCCTATGTTAATTTCTGACATTTAGGAGGATGTAAAATATCACCTCAGACAGAAGGCTCAGCCAAGAAAGAACTGATTTTATCAGCCTGGCTGGAATCTACATGGAAATCTAGGAAAACTGCTGGGTGGGGGGAGGGTGGTCAGGGGAGGTGGGTGGGGCATTTTTTCATGTTCATAACATCTGTTACTTCTCTCTCTTCCAGGGCAAGCCACTCAGGAATGATTAAGTAATTTTGTGTCCAAGTGTGAGTGTACACATGTGTGCAGGTGAGTATAAAATCCAGGTCAACACTCTTAACCATTACACAGCACTGCCTGCCTGGTGTGACAATTTATCACATCGTTCCACTTGTTAAATGAGAACTCTGGTCCCTCCCTCCCTCTCTTTTTGTTTATTAGCTTTAAAGCTAAAAATTCCAGATAATCAATAATCAGTGTTACTCATTTGATAAGTATTTACCAAAGGCCTGCCATGCACCAGGGACGGTCCCGGGCTGTGAGGATGTAGTCTTGAACAAACCAGACAGCAATCCCTGCCCTTGCGGGTCTCACACTTCCCACCTGCCTGTGACACCAATAATAAGTTATTCAGCAAGTTACAATATTCATGCTACAAAGAACAATAAAGCCTGAAAGGTACTGCAATTTTCCCTAAGAGCAAAGGGAAGCCCATCCTGACTAGGTGACGTTTGCACACAACTCGAACAAAGGTCTGAAGGAAATGAAAGAGCTCGGTGAACGTACATGAGGGGGGAGAGCATCCCGAGAAGAACAGTTGCATCAAGAGCTGTGAGGCAGGACAGTGCTTAGAATGCTCAAGGAACAACAAGGACATGGGTGTGGGAGGAGCAGAGTGAGTGTGGAAAGCGTATCCGTCTCCTGTGGCTACTGTAACACATTACCGCAAACTGGTAGCTTAAAACAACAGAAATTGACACTCTCCCCATTTTGCAAGTCAGAAGTCCAAAATCAAGGTCTTGCCAGGGCCGCACTCCCTCTCTTGAGGTTCTGGGGGAGAACCTGTTCTTTGCCTCTCCCAGCGTCTGGTGGCTGCCAACCGTCCTTGATCTGTGACCACACCTCTCTCACCTCTATCTCCCTGGTCACGTTAATGCTTCTGCTCTGTGTAATCCCCCCCCCCTGCATCACTCTCACAGGGACACTTGCTAGTGGATTTGCAGTCCACCACAAATGACCCCACTTCAAGATTCTTAATTTCATCTGCAAAGACCCTTTTCCAAGTAAGGTAATATTTACCAGTTTGAGAGGTTTAGACAGATGTATCTTTTGAGAGTCACCATTCAAATCACTAAGGGATGATGAGTAGACCAAATCAGAGCGTAATGGGTGGTGGTGGGCAACAGAAAGAAGAGTTTATATAGGAATCTTGTAGATCATTGTGATAGCTTCGGCTTTAGTTAGAGACAAACAGGAAGCCATTGCGGGGACATAAGCAGAGACTGACATGGATTTAACATCTTTAATAGGATCGCTTCGACTGCTGTCATGCAAAAAAGTCCAATAGCATTCAACCCTTAGATCGGTACTTCAACTCAGAAGTGTGCCATATTATGATTAGACATGAAAAGCAGGATAAGTAGAACCTGGCACATGGCTACTATAGGCTACCCTGAAAATCCTCTACGAATCCCATCAGACATATCTGTTGAATAAAAGAATGTTCTTCTACCTAACTAAATTTTTCCCCATAAATATTTCTCAATCATCCACTATACTCAAGATTCTGTTCCTAGGAATTAAGGCAATCAACAAATCACATACTGCTATCTAACATGGTATTAAGTGACAAATCACTTTTTTTTTTTTAAAGATTTATGTCATCACTTTACTTGTGTCAACAGTGATTGAAGAATCTCAACTCCGTGGGGGCACAGGTATGCTGCACTCCTATTCTTTGCTATTGCTTTTCCAGTCCTGCTAATGTAGACGCCCTTCCCAGCCCCTTTGCAACTTCTTTGACAGAATCTGTAAATTCTCACTTGCTTTTCATAATTAAAAGTATCTGTCCAGCCTCAGATTAAAATTTCATGTCCTACCTAAGCACAGGCTTGAGATACAACCCTAACCACTTAGAGCTCTCTTCCAACTTCTTCCCTACCCTGGGGCTGAGATACTCTGACTTTAGAGGCAGAGTGGACTTAGATAACTGGTTGTCAGCAGGTGAAAGGCTGGTGTTCCTGGTCTAGCTCTGTTGGGATCTCCTGCAAATATGGTGGTCTCGGCAGAGTTCAAAGCTGATGGACATGCTTTTTTCTCTGGGAAGGTATTCAAGTTCCACCCTCACTCTGCTTCTGAGGGTCCATTCACAGGAGGACAGCCATGTCTCCCTTCATAACTGTCAGTGACATATGACCCAATCACATTTCTGAATAGGCCAATGCCTCAGTTATACCAATGTCTACCCGAGCAGCCCCGTGGCACCTGCCCACTACTTTGACATTTATGGTTCTGTGCAGAACCAAGGGACCTGCTGAATTGCTTATGTTTCCTCCAAAGGCTACAGAAAACTGGGATGCGGTAGAAAAGTTGTTCCCTTCTTCTTCCCAGGACTATTACTTCTCAATCCCTTTTTCCCCTGCTACTATAGCCCACTCCACAAAGCCTCTTCCCATCCTTGCCCTATTCAGAAGCAAATGAGAGGGAGGTACTGATCTGTGCTCATGTGCGATCCCAAACTCTACAGAGGAAATGGGAGGCCCTCTTCAGGAGCCTGTACTATGCCTGTACCATACTCCTATCTGAGAGCAGTGCCTATCGAGCTGGCAGGTTCCACAGCTCAGCATCCTTTTGTTGAAATCATGCAGCTCTGGGCTTCTGCTACATTCTGCTCATGACTTTCGCTCCAGAAAGAGGGAGGAAAAGAGTCTCTTGGAATCCTTCATTCCAACTGGCTGTATCTTTGCCCTCACCAATTCTCCTCTTACAGAGTCTGTGAGCATGGAAGTGTGGTTCAACATGGTGGGTCTGGTTCTGCTGCTACCTCTTCGTAATGTGAGTGTGGGTCTCTCTCATATACGGGTAGCTCTCCAGGAATATGGTCAGCCTTTCTGTTTGGGCCCTAGTGGCTCATATTCTAGGGCAATGTGAGAAGTCCCACTGAACCTTTGTTCTACTCCTGAATTCCAACGACTTTACTGGAGATACGGCTCCAGGAGAAAAAGCTTCTAGGGGTCATTTGGTCTCCAAACAGGACAGAAAAAACTAACTAGTATTCTACACGTCTGCGGGAGAAACACTCTGAAGATTCTAATGTAATTTCTGTTGATTTATTTTATCCTGACATATCTTATTTAACAAATTTTAAAGCAATCATCTTTGCTGAATGGAAAGGGATCGTGGTTTACTGTTAAAGTATTAGCACTCAACAGATAATTCTTAGTTCCAACAAATCTGTTGAACTGGAAATAAATCTTAAGGATGAAAAGATCTCTTGATAACTACAGCCATTTCAAAACCTATTAGAAAACAGAAAAATTAGAGAGCCAGATGAATTTCGCTCCTCCTGGACTCATTTTCCCTAGGAGCGAATTACACTGCTAGACAAGCTAAACTGCCGGTCCCCACACCAGCACCACACAGTCAGGCTGAAGACTTTTCCATTCCCAGAAGTCACCAGGGTTAGTCCTGTTCTGAAATGATAATGATAATTACCCATGAACATCACAGCCACCAAAATGTCAGTGAGAAATATCAAGTGGCAGAGTACACATCCACAACAATATTGCCCCAGAAAGTATGAGTAATAGGAAAGGTTTAAGACTCTGGGGAAAATACCTCCTTAGAACACCTAAGCAATGATACAAAAAGGTTTGCTGCTCATGGGATGGCAGCTAGAGGGGGTGGAAAGAAGGATGGAATGAGGATTAAGAGTCCTGGGTAAGGAAGTCCTGACTCCCATGAATGAGGACCACCGTTGGCTGAGACTCAACCTTCCCATTTCAACTGCTCCCAAGGACAAAGCAAAGCAGGGACTCCAACAATGCATCACTCATCCTAAAGTACTATTTAACATTTATTTCTAAAATACTTTTAACAAAAGATATTAACATATGTGTATATATACACTCTTCACCACCACCACACAGAAACACACACACACAAGAAAGAGGACACTGCCTCAGTCTCCTGCTACAGCTACGCTTTCCCCTAAATCGTTGTGTGACAGCTACCAGTTCGTGTCAGAAAGGTGGTCATTTGAAACAAAGAATGCTGCTGTTTTTAATTCATTGGTGAATCTATTATCCTGCTAGACTCAATGGTATTGAAGAACACACACCAGGTTTAAGCCCAAGGGTCTCACGGCAGCTTCTCCCTATCAGTCTTCATCTGTCTACCACCAGGGCTGTCACCGAGATGTCCACTGACACGTCTGTTCCTGTTGTTAAACTACCAAAATACTTCGTAGGTACCGCTCCCTGAGTACTGCTTCTTCCTCTTTGCCTCCTCCCCTGGGGCTCTCCAAACCTCTCCACCACGCAGAAATTAATAGGTTGGTGTCTGACACAGCAGAGAGCTTTCAGGAACTACCTTAACATTGGTCAGTGCCATGTGTCCTGCTAATTGTTTGCATATAAAAATAACTCCTCTGCCTAAGACATATCCACCCACATCCTGAGCCCCCACTGTGGGTACATCTATGCCAAACCAAGACTTCAGAAGCACATTTGAAGCCTGCAGCAGAAATCCCAGGAAAATAATTTAGAACACAAAACTAGTTCAGATATCTAGTATTGTAGAGCATTCTTAGGATAAGGCCCATTTAGAATTTGTGCCCAAGAGCTATTTGCAAATTTATAGTTATTTTTTTCAGTCAATTAGTTTGAGACAAGAAATGGAAGCTAAGTAAATAAATTAGATCATTAATTTGCAATAAATATAAATTATGCTAATTCTAAAAACTGAACATATATACAAACTATGTATATATAATAAATGAGGAATATACATAAGACTCTATTAGCAAAAGAAAGCTATCTTGACTTATTGTGTTGTAGAAAATCCATGTTTATTCATTCAATAGATTGTAACAGTTTTGGTATGTGTATGAAAATATAAGATAAACATTAACTGCCTACTGATGTTCTAACAAATCTATTTTCATTCCAAATGGAAATTAGAATATATTTTGCATTATTTAAGTTAATTACATGACATTTCTTATGAATAATGATGTATTATTTCATTCGTTACTTCTAATTATGTTCTGTTACAAGTGCAAGGCTGGCAACACCAGGACTAGCCTTTCCCTATTCCTCACAATCTGATGACTTGCATGGGAAGCAGGTCAAAAATATGCCCAGAATATAATGAACAGAGTTCAGTAATTGTTAACCATGATAGTTTAAAATTACCTGAGGAAAGTTTCACACAGAAATAAATAGAAATGGGGAATGGCTTGCCATGTTATAGGATATTCCTTCTTGCACCTAATAGGAGAAATATTCCACTTGTTATTTTAATACACTTAATTATCATCCTACCATTTCCTACAGCTGGAGAGAAAGCACCCCTAATACTGCCCTCCCTGGTCTCCACACTCACACACCAACAGTTATATTTTATATAGACAGTCAGATTGTAAAGTTATCTTTTTCCTGTTGTGAAAGTGATTCTATAGGGTTTTGTGCAATTTGGAGAAAATGCGGGAACTTCCTAAATACTAAAAAGCCAGTTGAATTCCATATTTCCCTCCTTTAATGCATGACCATGGACAGACCAGCCCATCTCACTCCATTCACAGCAGGGCCTGAAGCTAGAAGGTAAATCCTATTCGAAGAACAGGTCAAGGTCAAGGAAAATCAGCTAGAACTCAGTAATTAAGAACAGGGGCCAAGTGAACCACAAGG
This sequence comes from Ursus americanus, assembly GCF_024610735.1. NCBI lineage: Eukaryota > Metazoa > Chordata > Mammalia > Carnivora > Ursidae > Ursus > Ursus americanus. The sequence continues at coordinate 29,867,865 of NC_142140.1, read as the reverse complement.
CCACTGCACGCATATCCTCATCAGCCAGAGTCAGCAAGGAGCCAGGGAGAGACAGTGGACAGTGGGAAGAGGCCAGGATGAGGTCTGGAGACCAATATGCACATGCTTTATGCACCCTGTTTCACGGGTGAGTCACCTTTATTTGAATGGGTCAGGACAAAGTATATAAAATCCGCACATTTTTCTCCATCCAATTTCAAACATTCCCTGCACACATCCAAAGCATCTATTAATTCCTTCAGTGTCAGGTGCCAACAATCCATCATTCTGTCTACTATAAAAACAAAGATGCCAGTCTCAGCTCCAAGAACAAAAAATAAACCTAGGAGAGGAAGAGCTCAGCCAGGAGGGCTCCTCCTTCTCCTCTGGTACCCATGACAGTGACTGCCCACTGACCCTGCATGCGGCCTCAGAATCCTCCTTAACACTGTGAGCTCACTACCAACTGCAGAAGAGGTGTTTGCGATAAAATGTATTTGCTCTCTGTGCACTAATTCCTCAGATGACAAGTCGAGACGGATGAGGGTCACACAAGGTTTGTCTTGCAATGGGGGTTGCCAGGATCATCTCTGGCAGGTTCTAGACACTGAAAAAAGAGGTCAGTCAACTTAGTGAATGATAAAAGCATCCAAGAGCTTCTTCTGTTCCTGCTGACCAATGCCATTGAAAACCGTTTCTAACTACAGACCCAAGGGTAAGCAAACATTTATATGGAAGCCTTCCCCACAGAAACAGGAAAAAGAATGCTCTAACTGAAACATCACTGCTACATGCAGAACTCTTGAACGCAATAACCCGCCAAATAAAGGGAAGAAAAATATGACCATAAGAAAACCAACTTACCCCACTGCAGCTCAGGACAAAGGACAGCAAGATTGTCCTTGAACATCTCGTCAAGCATATTTGAAGCTATACAACAGGCATGCACAGGGTGGAGGGAAAGACACGCTTAGGGAAATGTTAAGAAAGAAAAACTATCTTTAGTAATAAGGATATTAATATAGTGCTTGTGCTCATTTTATTTGCACAGGAAGGTTTAAAAAGAAACTCTTTTCAGAAATGAAAGATCATCAGATCACTAATAACTGCAGTTTCCTGAACAATTAAAGAAATTCACAAGATTACAACCTACACAGGAAATGACAAATATTTCTGATTTTTATGGAAGAACTAAAAGGGCACTTTTATCTATAGCATCCAGTCCATAAGCAGCACTGTTAAGTAATGAGGCTATTTTTATTATTTGTTCATTCACTTCAGGAGTACTCAACATGGCAATGGTCTAAAAACAGCAAACTTGCTCTTTCAGAAAGGTAAAATTGTATATTGGAAGGCATTTGCCAGAGTTTTCTTTTTTATGTATTAAAGTGGGACCTTAGAGCACAATTCCCATTGTGCCAAACTTTTGTTTCTAATATTCAGCAGAAATGTCTTTCAAGTTACATAGTCAAATTCTTCACAAATACACTTCATAAGGCTGTCCTCAACGCATCTTCCGAACACTGTCTGGACTTGATAACATTCGGTGTGCGATGCTCCTGTTTGGAAAAGTCTGCTTTTTTTAATAACCGATTCAATAAACTGTTGACAAATGATTTGTATAATATAGTATGGCCAGCAAGCCAGGTTTATCTCTGTCATTACATGCCGCATTCAACCCGTTCACAAATGTTGCCATGTTCCCCTTACGTTAGAGCTCCTTATGCCATTCTGAAGAGCAATCCAAAGATCAATACACAGTCTGCTGAAAACAACAGGACATAACAAATGAATAATTTTATTTACAATAAAAGCCCCAGTCCCTAAATGGATTCCACTAATGCTCAAATTCATTTTTCATGCTCAAGATGGGACATAGCATAATGCAAGGGAATGGGGTTCGGTAAAGTATTAACCATACTGGTTCGAATTTATTTAAGCCACGGACAATAGCTGGACCGCACTGAGGTACATGAATAAAACGTCCACTGCAGAATTCTGAAGATGCAATCTCCAAAATGCTTCTGTTCTCTCACCAAGACACTCTGAAAAGCATTTTCCAGTAACAAGAAATTAATGGATTAAAGACGTTCTGACATATCCTTCTGGAGTGTTGCACCACAGAGGCCAAAGCCTATTCAATCAGCTTTAAACACTGTTTGCAACGAACAGAAGTATTTGCTTTAGGTGGGGACAAGGAGGGATTGAAGTGGGTCTTTTGAGAATGAAGCAAATAGTCTTGCTTCAAAAGCTTATCTTTGGCCCCTGATCTGACAGTTCTTTTCCTCCTCTGAAAGGTATGAAAAAGTCAGTGAGCAAAGTCATAAGAAAAAAAAGGGTTGGGGAGAAGGAGCAAAATGTTGGAGAGCACACAAGTTGAAAGATGACATTTACAAGTCTCATGAATGGCACATTCCCCAAAGGCCACCTAAATACTCTGTTTTTAAAAGAAATCATCATAAATACAAAATAAATTTTTCCCATTCACATAAAATGCCAATATCCAGCCCTTAAGATGCAGACATGTCCACTGAAAATTAACATGCCAAAAAAAAAAAAAAAAAATAGAATCTTTCCCCATCTGCCATCAATTCATTCACCACTTTTACACTTAACTCTGTACACCTGTAACACAGAAATGTAAACAAGATTGCAACTGGCAAAGCAGGAAGGGAAAGTTTAAAAAATTCAGCTTGAATAGGATACTAAAAAACCTGGAATAAAATGGAACAAGATTTGGCTGGTGTTTGGGAATACTGAAAAGGCAGGATTTCCACAGACCCTTGTTGCCCCCCTCCGCTGAAATGATCCATTTGATCCTGATGTTTATCGTTTCATTTTAAATTCAGTCAAGATAGGACTTTGGATGCTGAGGAAAAAGAGCTGTGCAAGAGCAGGTCCTGCCCCACCCCTTTCCAGGAACTAAGGACTCAGCACAGAGTCAAACAAGAATGCACATAGTTCTGAGATGCGGCAGACTGGTTAAGTGTTTGCCCCTGTGCCTGGAACAGAGTAGGGGCTCAGGAATAAACTACTGCATGAATCAACATGCAAATAAGGAGCCAAGGGTCACAGAAAGGACTCTATTTTTTCCTGAGAGGGCAAGGCAGGTATCAAAACATCTTAGCTCAAACAAAAAAGTATAGGAAGGATCTCCCCATGCACAGACAGGCAGGGTCAAGGGTGGGGGGAACATGGTGAAGGGAAAGGCAACATCTCTTTAGGAAATAGTTGGAAAGGGGGAAGGCTGAGTCAAAATAATGAAAATCTTTTAAGACTATGCTAAAGAGTTTGGACTTTATCCTAAAAACAAAAACAAAACCCAAAACCAAAACCAAAAACAAGATTATATTCATTAGTAGTTTGTTCGCAAGGGAATAGGAAGGAGAGAGAGGATGGGAGCCGAGATCTAGAATGAGGTATGGGACCCAGTGAAGTCCGGGAGCGGGCAGGGTACAGGGAGCTGGAAGACCTGGGAGACCCACACAAAGGGGCTGATCTAGGGCAGACAGAAGAGATCACTGGGGGAAGATTAAAGCCTGCTGCTTCTCACCATTTATTTTATGAAATGTTAGTGGGCAGAGCCAGCCACAGCTTCAATTCCCAAATCACAAAAGAATATCGCTTTCTGCAGGCAAATGAGTAATGTATTAAGATTCTTCTCACAGTTACCACCTAACCAAGTTTACAAAGGTAAAGTAAAATTTTAGAAAAAAAAAAAATCACAAAATCATCATATAAAAAGGATTGTCTGAATATATTATCTACTGGCCCTGAGACCCCTTTAAACCATGCAGATATGAAATAGCCTCACAGAGTATACAAATTATAAAAATGTCCTGGTTCTGTTATCCCCAGAAAAGGTTGGCTCCTTCTTGCTACTTTCCAAACAAACTTAGGTTTGTTCATTTTAATACAATATCCCCCGTGTCCCTGGCATTTACTCAAAGATATGAGAACTGACCAGGCCCCATTTCCAAAATGGCAATTCCAGTGCTGTCTGGAACAAAACCAGTTATCAGTCATTAACCGCTCACTGTTCAGAATAGGCATTTCCCTAGAAGCGGAAACATGCATATGACCCACGTCTTGTATCACACATGCCAGATGGGTTCAAAAAGACCATGAAAAGTCAAGTTTCTTACTATCAGTATATAAATATGTTAAAAAAAAAATCACAAAGCTAAATTCAATCCATTATTAACCATTAAAAAGCCAGTACATCTCGGCAGCCTCACACTTTTCCAGGTCAAGGTATTAAAATGCATTTCATTCCAGGTCCCCTCTTTGATAGAAGATAGAAGTCAATGAAAGCTGGCACTAAAACAGGTGTCTATGGCATTTCAACCATATTCTTCTGACACCGGAATTCTCAAGCATTTTCTTAAAAAAAAAAAAATTCCTCAGAGGAAAAAGACAACCACAAACTTGCAGCAAGATCAAATGAAAAAATAAAACACTTCTGTTATTTTAAGAACTTCACAGTCTTTTAGAAGAACTCAATATAAAATTGGTATACGACTTGGAAATTGTTCTTTCTCAGAGGACCTTCCTCTAAAACCTCTGAACCATTCTATTTTTTATTTTTACTTCAATAGAGGAATATTTTCTAATATTGAGTGTTTATAATGTAGACTATTTTTTATACATTTAAAAGAAGAGTTAAATATCAAGTAGTCATTCATATATCATTTAGTTTACTGCTGTGATCATTAGTTTTATAAATTAACAATTTATTTAGCTAAAATTAAATTCGAGGAATTTGGGCATCTATCATAAAACCACAATTATCTTTTGGTGTATGTTTTATTACTATTATTTCCGATGTACAACAGTTACACGGCCAAGAAAGACGATTATTCCTAAAGTTCTCAAACACCTTGAAAATTCCCACGGTGGGTAAATGTATATATATTACTCCAGAAAAAAAATCTTGACATATTTACAGATTCAGAATTATGGAAACATTTATTTCAAAGTGAAATCATGTTATAGTATGGAAAATATTTATTATCTTAAAATATGAAATTTTATACTTTGTTGCACTCTGCATAATAAATTAGAGGGAAAACAGAAAAAAAAACTCTGAAGAGTCAGTGCAAAAGTCATATGCACACAGTCACGAGTGATACTTTCAGCAACATAAAAATAACTCCAGATTATTTCACCAGTTCCTGCTGCTCCCACAGCAAAGAATAAACCTTCCACTGAAGAGGAGGAAAGACTACAACTCGATAGTCAGAGGGAAATAAAAGAGCTCTACCATCAGTGACACTGGACAACGATCTAGAAGTTGCGATGCTCTCCAAGAAAAAAAAAAAAAGGATATTTCAGATCCTAAAACGAAAACAACTGTTTTGAAGTTATATTTATGTGTACGAATTTGCTTGAATAATCTCTAAGAGGTAAAGACACCAAGCCAATCTCAAATCTTCAGGTAATACCTTATTTTCCACATCACAGAAGTGCCACCCAATCTCTCTTACTATTAATATTCACAATTGATAACTGAAAACAAAGCACTCATGATATTCATTGGGCCCCCTTCAGAAGCACCTACGTATTTACACAGCGACGATAGTGAAAAGGTCAAGTAAAAATTCACCTCCAAAACCACGGTTGCTAAGCAACTCTTTTCAGAAGTTCTGCAACGTTGATCAAGCATATTACTGGTGCCACCAACTGGATTCGGAATAAATGCAACATCTTACCTGGTTTCTCCAAAGGGGGAGGAAGGTGGATTCTTTGTTTACCTTGGAGGGTGGACATTGGAGGTCATGCTGTAGTCCTTTGGTCTGTCAAGTTCAGAGGCTTTTTATTTTCCCTCTCTTAAAAAAAAAAAAAAAAAGGATACGTCCTGGTACCACAGGTTTCCTGTTCACAAGCGCAAAGGACAGTTCTGTTTTGAGAAAAACCACAGAGGGCTTGATGAGGTGTTGGCCAAATCTGAATGACATTTCCTCACAGTTGAAGCCTGAAAGAGAAAATGATTTAGAAATGAGCTTTTATAAAACTCAGATGAGAAACCCAGATTATACACAACTTTAAAGAAAGCAAATTCCATCATTACAGATTCTTAGTTGCAAAGACACCATTGAAGCTGTTCCCCACTTAAGGTCCACGAAGATGGATTCTGGGCAAGTCCTCCCAACATACAGTGTCCTCTCCTTACCCAGCATTGCCTTGCTTGGAGTGTTTTCAAGCAGAAGCTTGCACATGGACCACAAAAAAGTCTTCTTAAATCCCTCTGCGATTCAAGTTGTCACTTTAACCCAAACCTGCTAGGTCCTACCTGTTGGCTTATTTTTACCCCTTCATTTCACCATCTTTGCTAAGCTGAAATTTTTAATTGTTAAGCATTAACTATAAATCATTTAAATTGTAAATGTTTTCTCAAATGGTTTTATTTCTGTTTATATAAAAGCGATTTAGAAAAAGTACAAACACCATTTGACCTTGCCTACAACTACAAAAACATGAGCACGCTGAGAAAACTATTAGAGTAAAAATTCCAAAATTAAAGGGAAAATTTTTGAGAAAAACAAAGGACAAAACAGAGCTCAAGAATGAGAACAACTCCTGGCTGATGCGGAGCCAGGATGCAGCAAGACGTGTGCAATGTTCCATATCATCTTTTTTGGGGAAAGCCGTGGGGGTGGAGGGGTGGTTGAAGAAATATTTGGCACTTGGCAACTGGGTACGAGGTAATGATTTTCCAACAGTCAGATGCCTATACATGGCAAAGTTACTTTCTGAATGACTAAGACACAATCTTCTTGGGAAACCATTCATTTTTCTAATTTAGAAACCATCCCACTGTAAAACTATGAAAATAGATCAACCCATGGGAAACCAGAAATAGGATTACAAAAAGGATAATGTCAGAAAATGGTTGACTGTTTTATAAAGCATAACAATAAATGTATAATTGTTTAATGATCCTAATGTTCTCAATTACTCAAAAGATACAGGTCATGTCATCTACGGTCATCTAGAAGTACCCACATAGAGAGAGCCTAACATTTCAGGGACAAAGACATAAAATGGAAGGCCTGCCTCAATGGTACAAATACTGGTTTTCAGAACATTTACAACTAGCTCATGAAAGGCCAGTAAGGACATCGGTCTAATCCAGTGGGTTCTCAAGGTGTATTTCCCGGACAAGCAACATAAGCATCACCTGGGAACTAATTAGAAATGTGAATTCTGAAGTCCTACTCTGGACCTACCACACCAGAAACTCTGGGAGAAGGGCCAAGCAATCTATATTTGAATAAGCTGTCCAGATGATTCAGAACCATGATCAAACCCAACTAGTCTTCCAATCCTTGGGTCCTTCCCTACAGAATCATGGCAAACAAGCTGGCTAGCCTATGCTTGAGTATACCCAGTAGTGGAAGTTCACTACCCATTGCTTCTAAGACAATTCCAGCAATTACATAGCTGCCCTTTCTACCAAGGCTGTTTATCATGAATTTATGCCTTAGGGCCATATAAAACAAGGAGCATGCAAGTGGTAGTGCTTCAGATATTTAGAGCTGACCTTCATGCATTTCCCCCCATTTGTCTAAAATAAACATGGCACTTCATTTCAGTCATTCTGCAAACATCATTGATTCAATTCCACCACAACTCTTGGCGTGAGGTTTCTTTTTGCCTGCCCAGCTTCTACTTTCTGTATGTCTGGCTATACCACTCTGATTTTTCTTTGGGTAATACCCCACTATATTCTGTTTGTGGGACTATTCCCACTGCCTGATTGTAGGGACAGGAAAGTGATCCAGACATCCTTAGACCTCTGTCATGTGACTGGCTCAGGAGTGGACACAGGACAAAAAAAATGAAACACTTAAAAAAGGAGATCCATGAGAAGATTACTGCTGAAACCACAGGGAAAGAACTTTCTTCCTGCAGAGCTGCCAATCTGGTAGGACATGACAGAACAACTAGAAGTTACACGGAGTAGAGTCTGCCTGACTCTGAGAGAGCTGACACTGAGTCAGGCAGAGCCAAGACAGAGACCCCCATTCCTAGGACATTGTTTGAACACCAGGATCTAACAATGCTGTGAGGAGTAACGTGCCCAGAATGAGTTTCCTCTCAAGGATGACTGTACAGAATTGACTTAAGCACAGGCTCCAGTTGGTGAGCGCCTATTAGGAGTCTCTGAAAAGCTCTTCATCTGGTTTTTGGTTTCTCTTACCATTTCTCCTTCATCCCTATGCCCAGCCCCATTCTTTCCACCACAGAGCTTCACTTTTTCATAATTAATGTGTTGTTTATCATCTTAATTGCATTTTTATAACTATTTCCCATGTCAAAAATATGTAGGGCTTTTGCAGGTTTTTATAATTTGTACATAAATTGTATCATGCTTTAAAGATCATTCTGCCCTTTTTTTCCCAACAGTTTTAGAAACTCATTCATGTTTCTCTAAGTAGATATAATTCATTCCTTTCTACTGCTTATTCACTCTCACTATATTACACTGTAATTTTTCTTACCTGTCCCTCTAGTGCTGAAGAATTAGCTTGTCTCCCATCTGTACCACAAATACAACTGTGGTGACCACCTTACCTAGAGTTCCCTAGTATGTAAGCTAGAGTCCCATTATTTGGTCTTAATATCCGGATTTTCTAAAATAAATGCACCAGTTTGCATTCCCAGAAGCAATAGATGCAGATTTCTATTTTCTCCCATCCTTGCCAGCACTTGGGATTCTGATTTCCTAACTGTTATGGTCTGAGAGGCAAAATGGAATCTCTTAATTTTACTTAGTCTCCAACGTGACATGTGTAATGGGTATTTCTCCTTGTATTGCCAATTCATACTTCGCTCTCTTTTGTTTGGGTTTCCTCCCTGCTATGTTCTCATTTTTCAGAGACCCTTGTATATTTAAATATTGATCTTGGTCTTTTAAACATGACAATTATATTTTCACCATCTGTTAGTTTTCCTATCATATGATCCATTAAACAAAAAGCATTCATTTTGATGTATTCATCAATTATTTACGGTCTGTGCTCTGTGACTCTTACGTAACAAACCCTTCTCTACCACAAGGTTATAAAAATACAGTCTTAAATTTTTGTCTCCCGGCTTTATAGCTTCATTCTTAATAGTTAGGTATTAATCCACTTGGAACTTTGCTTATGGTATGAAACACAAAAATGTGTTGTTGTTGTTTTACTTTTGTGAAACCATTTTCCTAGCATCGATTGCTGGGAATAATTACACCAAATCCCCTTATGTACAAAGGAATGAGTCTGCACTTAAAATATTCTGATTCTATGATAGATGCTAAAGAACAGGGGTGCCAAATGTTTTCTCTAAAGGGCCAGATTCAGCAGGTCACACAGTCTTTTATGAAAACTACTCGACCCTGTTACGGCAGTATAAAAGCAACCAAAGACAATACATAATAAACGGATGTGCTGTGTCCCAATAAAACTTTATTAATAAGAAGAGGCAGCAGCCTGGACTTGGCTTCTGGGCTGTAGTTTGGCAACTCCTGTTATATAACGTTAATGCCTTGTAAAAGGAGGATCCTTCTTTATTCACCCATATAAATTTTAGATTCAACTCTGCCCCTTGAAAAAATTATTCCTGAGATGCTGATTAGAATTACACTGATTTTAAATTTTAATTGAAGAAATATGACACCTTCACAATATTCAACCAATCCATTTATGTATGCTGCATTTATGCTCTATAATACCATAATAAAACTCTGGTCATAGGGCTTTAAATTTCCCTTACATGTTTTATGAATTCTTAAATTTATTCCTAGATAGCTTTTAGTTTATGTCACTATTATAAATGATATCTTATCATCATCATAGTTTATAATTGGTTTTTCCCAATACAGAGGAAAGCTATTGATTTTTATATTTTGCTCTTACAAGCTGGCAACCTAGCTGAACCCTTGTATTGCTATTAATAGTTTCTGATTCTCTTTGGTTATCTATATAAATGATTTTACTTAGAAATAATGACAATTATCTCTCTCACTTCAATCTTTCTACTTTTGTTGGTTTGTCTGGCTGCGTTGGTCAGGTATCTGGTAAAATGCTGAAAGGTACAAGTAACACGGGCATCCTTGTCTTGTTCCCAACCTTAAAGGGAATGAGGGAATGTTTGTTTGTTCCACTAAAAATGATATCTGCCATAGGTTTTTAGTACAAAAGCTTTACCCAGCTTAAAAACAAAACAAAACAAAAAACCCTCCATTTTAAGTCTGCTAAGGGTTGATTCTATTCAAAAAAAGAAAAAGAACTTAGTTTTATTAAATGTTTTTTGTCATTGATCATACAATGTCTTGTTCTTTGTCATTAATGTGATAAATTATGGTAACACTTTTTTAAATGCTGAAACATCCTTTCACTCATGAAAAATTAAACTTAGTCACAATTATTTTTAATACACTGCTAGATTTGAAGTTTTAGTGTTATTTCATGCCATAAATGAAGTTAGCCAATAATATTTACCTAGTTTTGTTTAAAAAAAAATCAAACTTATAGGTTGGCTCTTCTTTGTTCTATAAGAAGTTGTATAAACAAGGATTTTCTGTTCCTTGAGATTTAAATAAAACTACTTGTCAAACTGTCTAGGCCTATTTTTACACCACAGAATTGTTTTGATAAGCATTACAATTTATTTCATGGTTACTGATTACATTTTTTCCTTGCATCAATTTTTTAGCCTAAATTTATCCTAAATCATTTTTTCGCCTAAATTGATCTTTATTGGTAAAAAAAAAAATTCATTCTTTTTTTTAATAGATTAATAATTCATAATTATTTCTTTTACCTATTTTGTAGATAAAAGGTACTTATTCATATGTATATTTTTTATCAGTTTTCCTGGAATTATATCTAGCCTATTAAGCTTCAAAAAACTTTTTTCTAGTTCTTTGCTCTTATTAATAATCTCTAGTTTATTGCTTATTTTCTGCAATAAAATTCTTTCCCCTTTTTTCTTCCTTCCTTGTTTCTTCAGATTTATCATGTCACAGTTTTTCTCTAATTACTTGAGCCAAACATTGAGCTTATGGGGTTTCAGACTTTCTATTTTCCTCCTAGGTAACAAAAGCTATACAGTGCCTTCAAAGTATTCCATTACTAGCTCTCTCAAACGTTGACCTTTGGTGCTTTTATTACTCAGTGGTAAAATTTTGCTATTCTTGTTATCATTTCCCATTTCACCTGAGGGTTATTTTGTAGGTCTTTTTGTTTCCAAACATTCGGGATATTTCTGCTAACGATGACTGATTTTAAAGTGCTGTAGTTTAAAGCACTAAGAACAATAAATTTTGCATTGGTTGAGAAGTTCTATACACATGGTAAACCAAACTCATCAACTGTTACCCAAATCTGTTCTTCCCCTGCTTACTCTTATTTCATCGGCTTCTGAAAAGATGGCGCTGGATTTCTAGGTACGATCGTTGAATCCCTGTCAAAGGGCATCAGGTCCTGGCTTCTGCACTTTGGCACGTGCATATGCTCCTACTCATGTCACTCCCCTGAACTACTGCTCCTTTTCTCTTTGTTTGTATTTGACAAGCATAACTTTTTCCATCCCCTTATCATTAGACTGGGCCCTTTGAAATGTATTTCATAAATAATATAGCATTTTGTTTCCCATCCGTGGGACAATCTGTCTTGATTAGTTTAACCCGCAGATATTTATGCCGGTTATTCTTTGAGCTTATTTGGAACATCCTATCTCACCTCTGTTTCCATCTGCTCTTTCACTTTTTTCTCCTTCCTACCTTCCACTGACTAGGATCAAATTTCTTCCTGTGGGTATGAAAATTCGGCAACCTAGTTCCTTTCAATAGAGATTATTCTTATCACAGTCTAAACTAGTGCTCAATTTCCCCGTCATGAAAGCAGACCCATCTCTCAGTCCCTTGGCATATTCTTACCCCCTTAGGTCTCTTTCAGGTATCTTACCCATCCCCCCCCCCCCCGGTTTACCTTCTGATGCGTTGAAATAATAGAGCTTTGGAATTTCATGTAGTTACTGATATGCTGGGTTTTTATTGGTACCCTCAGAGATCTCCTCTGAAAACACTGGATGATGGAATGCACAAAGTGCAGCTCACTAGGTCACATGAAGTATTACCAAAAATGGTAGTATATCTCTTTGCCCAAATCCAATTCAGTCTCTTCTGTAATCGTAGTAAAATTTTGCCCATTTGTGCTGCTAGCAGACATGCTTCCTCAAGTTTTAATTTCAGTGGAGAAGAAAAACACTCCAGCAACCATAAAGGGAACAAAAGTAGAGCAAAGGATAAGAGCCAATATTGTGTGATGGGAAGATTCCTGCATCTCCAGGATCTCAAACTGTCTGCAAGGCTGAGATAAATATTAAATACTTTCCTCTCATGTGAAGATGACCAAAAGCAATTTTATATTAAGCTAAAGTAAAAATTGCTGATTTTTTTTTTTTAACCCAACAAGAAGGCTGGATGTACCAATCTTCTGTTGAATTCCCAGAGGAAAATCATCTCCTGGGATCTCTGTTACTTAACAAATATGGAGATGACACCTTCTGGCACCCAGAAAACCAAGCACCAGGTTAGGGACCTCCGTCTAAGCTTTAGGTCTCCTTAGGCTTTTCAGCAGCCTCAGCTAAGACAGAAATAGAAGGCGACTCCACAAACAGGGACTGAGATCTGCATGTGTCTGTTTGTAAACAATAGCATATTAATGAACACCTAAAGTCTTATGCTTTTAGCCAGTTCTTTAATTTATATTCCTTAATAATTACATCTGTTATCTTGAACTAAAAATATATGCCTTCAAGGTATTAAATCAGTCTCTATTTTCCATCCTTTCAGCTGTCAAAGTTATTTGTACCCCCTCTTTTCCTCTCTACCCACTATAACCTGTCTCTGCCTCTCTCGCAGCAGCTGGCAGCATGTAGTTATTTTTAGAACTTTGTCTTCAAAATTTAGTACGGAGAAAGAAGTGATGAAAAGGTCTCTACTGACTATTCACATTTAGTTTTGTGACTCGGTGGATTTGATCAGTCATTTTCTGGTAGGGCTAGATAGGTAACCTAATTCGTGGTGAAATAAGGTTCAATGGGCACAAAAGCAAATGCTCTAAAATGCTAAATTTCCCAACCATTAACAACGGGACATGACAACCACTCACTTCAGGGTAGATCAGGTTTCTCCCTGGTTTGCTTTCAAATGTGATGTTAATGTCTTACTAAAATAACTGCCATATGCCTCTAACCTTGTCCCCCCAAAGAAAAATCAACTGTACAGAACTGAACAGAAAAGGCCCTCCAAGACTGCATAGATTCAGTTCCCCTCATTTTAGAGATACTGAGTAAGCTGGCAGGTCAAGTGGCTTACTCAGATTCACTGTGAACCTCAGATGGTCTCCTTTAGAGGATACTATTTGGGGAGCATACAAACTCTTTGCAAGGATTTCCCAAATTTAGGAACCTAGGACTTGAGAGACCCCACTTTCAGAATCTCTCAGTTAAAGATAACTGCCACATTAGGGAATCATTTGGTGCCAAAACCACATGGCAATACTCTTGTAGGACAGTCAGCTGGTGATCCGGAACGCATGCCTACGTCTATTACATTATATTATTTGGTCAAGTGGAGAAGACAGAATATAAACTCCTCTTTGAGAATGGGAGGACCCCTCAAAACCCAACAATCCAAGTTTGAGAAGGTCAGGACTTTAGCAAAGGCACCCACCAGACCAGGCCCATGAGAATGCAAAATCTTACCCAACAGACCACCAGGAGCCCATTTCATTACTCTCTCTCTTTTCCCCAAAGCAAATGATTTCTTTGGGACACATTTCAAGTCTTATTTCCCCAACAAGGTAATAGGCTGGCTACTCAAAATGTGGTCCGCTGGCCAACAAGATCTGCATCCCCAAAGAGATGTGAGAAATGCCGATTCCCAGGCTCCCCCTGAACCAACGGCATCGTTCTGTATTTAAACAAGATTCCAAGTTGTGCTTTACGTACATTAAAGTTTGAGAAGCACTTCCCTAGAACACTAGTTCCAATGAAAAATCACCGGGAGCTTTTCTGAAACAACAGATTCTTAAGCTCCTTCCTAGCCTGACTCTAGCAGAACCTCTGGGATGATGGTGTTAAGAACACAGCTAAAGGGTCAGTCTGTGAAATGGGGAGAACAACAGTATCTTTTTCTCCAGGACACACATAAAGCATTTAGTAAGTATTTTATAAAGCTAGTCATCATATTGGTATTGGTATTTTATGCTGTCAAAAAGTAATGCCAGGGGTGGCTGGGTTAAGTGTCTGCCTTCAGCTCAGGTCATGATCTCAGGGTCCTGGGATTGAGCCCTGAGGTGGGCTCCCTCCCTGCTCAGCAGGGAGCCTGCTTCTCCCTGTGCCCCTCCTCCTGCTCTCACTCTTTCTCCAAGAAAATCTTAACAAACAAACAAAACACGTATTGCATGGTGCACTGGGTGTTATACCCAACTAATGAATCATCGAACTTTACATCAGAAACCAGGGATGTACTGTATGGTGACTAACATAATATAAAAATTAAAAAAATAAAAAAAAAACCAAACAAAACAAACAAAAAAGTAATGCCGACTTTTATTCAACAAATAATTGTTAACTGCCAGCTAACACATAATATTGCCAAATTGCTTAGAAGAGTACTTCCATATAAATAGTGCAGAATTATTAAATTAAAAAACAAGTAAAACCATATATTTGGTACTGAACTACCACTAGGTGACCGCTATCCTTTCCACATTGGGGGTAGAGCAGTGTCAGTTAAAAAGTAGCACCTGGGGTGCCTGGGTGGCACAGCGGTTAAGTGTCTGCCTTCGGCTCAGGGCGTGATCCCGGCGTTGTGGGATCGAGCCCCACATCAGGCTCCTCCGCTATGAGCCTGCTTCTTCCTCTCCCACTCCCCCTGCTTGTGTTCCCTCTCTCGCTGGCTGTCTCTCTCGAATAAATAAATAAAAAATCTTAAAAAAAAAAAAAAAAAAGTAGCACCTGAGGGGCACCTGGGTGGCTCAGGTTAAGCTACTGACTTGATCCTCAGCTCAGGTCTTGATCTCAAGGTCATGAGTTCAAGCCCCACATTAGGCTCCACACTGGGCTTGAAGCCTACTTAAAGGGGGGAAAAAAAAAAGCACCTGATAAAATAGAAATAGCTAATACCATACTCAATATTTTCATTCCAAGTGATTTCTATATAACAACTTACTTAATCCTCCTGACAACACTATGAGGAATGTGTCTCATACAGCAACATGTGTGTATCTCTTTGAGCTCAATTCCTAGATTTGAGCGTCATTGTGTTCAAAGGATACTGAACCTTCAGAGCTATTGATATGTACTGCTAAATGTCTCTCACAAAAGGTTTAAAAACATTTACCTTCAAAAATAATATAGGCAAAATACTTATTTTCCCATAACTTTGTCAGCATTGGGTATTCTTTGATTCTCCAAATCTCTAGTAAAAATTTTTTTATTCCTCAGGAATATAATGTAAGGGGAAATGACTATTCTAGCTCAAACAGTCTGCCATGAAAATGGACATCTCCAAGGCACCCAAGAAGCCTGACACATCAAAAAAGAAATACTGTCTTTTGGTTGAAAGAATGAAAATGTTATCTTTCACCTTGAAAAATAAATGTGTTATTCCATTATGGTTGGGCATGATAAGATTTACTTTAAAAGTCATATGCTATTTTTATATCCACTCAGCAAATGGCAGGAATCTCGACCAATACTACAAGACGTGACCAATTGTCTTTCAGAGTCATCAGAAGAAACCACACTGCGAATAACTCCAGGTCCTTTACCAACTGGTAAATATTCTTCAATTCCAATTCACTGCATTTAAAAACTGGGGACTCAAAGGTTCACCAAAAACGTAAGTGAGCTAGAAGAGCTGCTGGCTAATGAATCTAAGAGCAATCCTACCAGGAAAGAGGACCGGTCATCTCACTGAGGAACAGCCTATTTTCAGCTGGCCAGGCTCTCAAATATATTTTATTGAGGATTTGGACAACAATCAAGACATGTAAATGGATAGTTGGAGACATAATTTAGGCTTAGATGACTTATAAAGCATTCTAAACTTACAGGCATATGTCAAAATTCCACAGGAGCCAGTATAAGAACATCCCACAAGAAGGTGACAAGAACAAAGAGAAAGAGAAGACAGTCTGAAGTGTCTCAGAATTCAAGCAAATAAAAGTGTACCCGTAAGATCTTTATACAAAGAAAAAACAACTTTTAGTAATGTAGATTAAGTCATCAACCTATGGTGTCACTAAAGAAAAATTTTCAATTGTTAACAAGTCAAAAAAAAAAAAAATCCAAAAAACAAAAACTGAAGCTCAGCTATTTATAAACAGAAAACACAGAGGCATTTCAAAATGCCAACTGCTTTTTCAAGATCTCACTTCATCAGCAACCTCTCCTCCTCCCCTCTCCCCTGTCACATTCATGTGTTGCAATTTTTGCTTGTTAACCAACTCTGATCTCACTCCCCTGGCTCCTTCCCCTTCTCCTACAAAAGTGTTCAGAGATTGCCTACACTTAGCAAGTCTTTCCTTGAATTGGTTCCTCATTAAACGAATCACTTATTCAGCCAACAAGTACTTATTATATATTTACCACTTTCTAAATACTGTTCTAGTGGTGAACGTGCCAGACCAGGCCCCTATTCTCATGGGGCATTCTAGGTGCAGGGTGAAGAGGATCAGTACATGGTAGAGACCACAAACCAATCAGCAAGCTGAAATATTTCTGATTTTGTTTTAAAGGAAATAATTCGAATGCTGAAGTAGGTAGTGACTTGGAGGGGGTTGAAGTAATGGGTTTAGTGGTGATGGAAAGGGAGCTAAACATTTGATCTGGGACTCGAATGAGGAGCTCGCTATAGGTGAGTGTCGAGAGATAGTGTTCTGTGGAAACAACACGTGCCAAGGTAAGAATGAGCTCCAGCTCTTAAAGGAATGGAAAGAAAAGAGGGGTAGGAGGGACAGCAGGGTCTAAGAACAGCAGCAAAAGAGAAAGGTGAGGAGAGAAGTTCAAAGATAAGTAGGGACCAGATCCTGCAAGGCCTCATTTGGGATTTCATTCAATGAGTGATGAGAAGTTTGTGATGAGAAAGATTTAAGCTACAGAGTGTTCAATTTTCAAATTTCACTTTTTTAAAAGATTTTATTTGACAGAGAGAGAGAGCACAAGCAGGGGGAGAAGCAGAGGGAGAGGGAGAAGTAGGTTCTCCGCTGAGAAGGGAACCCATCATGGGGCTCAATCCCAAGGACCCCTGGATCACTTGCCAAATATTTTCTTCACTCCAAAAAGAAACACCACATCCATTAGCAGTGGCTTCCCCGTTCCCCTCTACACAGCCCATGGCAACCATTAATCTACTTTCTGTTTCTGTATTGGCCTATTCTGGACATTTCATATAAATGCAATTCTACAATATGTAGCCTTTTGTGTCTGGCCTCTTTCACTTGGCGTAATGTTTCAATGTCCACCCATGTTGTAGGTGTCAGCACTTCACTCCTTTTAAAGGCTGAATCCCACCCCATTGTATGTACAGACTTTTTTTTTTTTAACCATTAATGAATTGGTGGACATTTGAGTTACTTCTACTTTGGGGCTATCATGAATAGTTCTGCTATGACCATTCAGGTGCAAGCTTTTGTGTTAGCCTAGGTTTCCAGTTCTCTTTGGGTGTACACCTAGGAGTGGAATTGCTGGGTCATATAGAAACTCTATATGGAACATTTTGGGGAACTGCCAAGTGGTTTTCCTTAGGGACTCTAGCATTTTACATTACCACCATCAGTGAATGAAGGTTCTAGTTTCTGAACATCCTCACCAACAACTCACCCCCACATATTTTAATTGGCCTGGGTTACACCTGGGCATCCTTTGGGTCACTTTGTTTTGAAGAGTTCTCAGGGTAATCCTCGTGTGCAGTGAGGCCCAAGAACCCTTTACTCCTGCCTATTCACTGCCAACATCCTGACAAGGATTTTCACTTACGCCCTATACTGCCTGCCCCAGAACTCCCTGGAACGGTTATATTCTCGCCACCACCCTCCAATCAATAATGACATCTGCTTTGTAGCTGATTCATACAGGGAGAGAATAAAATACAAATAAAATAAAATCTTATATTTATGATATATATATATACAACCTTGTATTTATGTAATTATAATATATAACCCTGTATTTATATGATTATATAGAACCTTATATTTATATAATTATATTATATAACCTTAAATTATATATAACCTTATATTTATAATATAAATAGTCATTTTCAGAGTACGAGTAAACAATTTTTAAAATCATTTGTGTGTGTACATATACTAGGGGAAATCTGGAAATTCAGGATGATTTTCCTGTGACAAAATGGGGTTCAAATAATTTTATTGTCTTTTCCATATACTTTCATTTTCTACCATGACCATGCACTGGAGAAGCTTTCCAAAGAATTTTTTTCAAGTATCTCGAGTAATATGAATTACCAGCCCCCTTCTCCCCGCTGACGCACTGGAGACCTGTTCTTTAAAAAGAGACCACCTATAAAACGTATTTGCTCCTAAAGTTCTTTTCATGGCGTAAAGAAAGAGAAATAGAATGAATAGATGACGTGTATGTATTTTACACTTCAACTTGACCTTGAGTATTAAATACAGTACCATATGTGCAAAAATGTATAAAATTCAAAATTATTTATGTCACTTAAAAACTGTTTCCTGCCAAACCAAACACAGGTGGTGAAGGTCTATAACACCAGTATTGAGGCCTAGAATCATTTAGAAAGTCAACAGCCTGTGTTTGTAGATAACCAGCTCAAGAGGGAGAGACAGACGCTTGAATAAAAAGGAAGCAGATTTCTAAACTGAAGGACAAAGTATGGCATGGCTGCTTGGTCTGATGGAGGCTGAGAGTCATCTTAGCAGTAAAAATAGCCCAAACTGTATCTTCACAAGTACTGCAATAGCAGAGGGGAATTTACAGGTTAGGATAGTAAAACGATACTTTACGATGACAGATGGTAGTTACACTTGTGGTGAGCATAGTGTAACAGACTATAGAATCATTATGCTGTAAACCTGAAACAAATGTAACACTGTGCATCAACTATACTCAAAAAAATTTTTTTTGTAATATTTAAGGAAGAGATTTTCGAGTTAGAAAAAACAAACAAACAAACAACACCTGGGGCACTTGGGTGGCTCAGTCAGTTAAGCATCTGCCTTTGGCCCAGGTCAGGATCCCAGAGCCCTGGAATCCAGCCCCCTGTTGAGGTGTTGAGTTCCCAGCTCAGCAGGGAGTCTGCTTTTCCCTCTGCCTCTGCCCCTCCCCCCGCTTGTGCACGCGCGCGCGCACTCTTTCTCTCTCTCTCAATAAAATCTTTAAAAAGGAAAAAAAAAAATCACCTTAATGTCATGGATCCTTCTAGAATAACCAAATTTACTACTGCATTTCCATTCATACTATACTCTTCATATTAATCACAAAAGACTCCTAAGAGTTCATCTCCACAGGCTGGAGAGTAGCGCAGGGACCCCAACTCCGAGCCAGTGCCAAAAGTCTGTATAGTACATCAAAGCCCACTGTGATCTTCCAGAAGCAGAAACCTCACGTAACATCCTCTTGTGCACAGGCCTCTCAGAGGTTAAGAGACACCCAAGGCTCTTTAAGGTTTCTAGCATGTTAAAAAAATTTTTTTGAAATACCAAAAAAAATTGACCAAATTGTTAAATTTTAAACATTAACATCGAACAGACTGAAGCTCCCAGTGCAAATGAACAAAAGGCAATGATTATCGCGACACACGAAAAATGATTCCACCACTTTTTAACTGACATGGAGTGTCTGGGTTTTGTGGTGAAGCCATGCCACTCACAGGTTTTGGCTAAAATGGAAAGGTAAGGCAGTGTCAGCTATAGCTAGGTATCACTCATCATCTATCGATGGATGTACTTCTATTTTAGGTGTTCTACCATATTCAGCAATTTCTAATTGCACTATTCAGAAGATAATTACATGACTGATAAAATCTATGATTTAACAGTCCACTTCAGGTGGTAAGATCTAGTAAGGGTGTAAGTTCAGGAATGTCTGAAGTCCTTCCTTCTATCCTGTTCAATAGCATATGGAAAATTCACCTGACATTAAGATGTAAATTCAAGGCCTTAACCCAAGGCCATTCAAGTTATCCACTGGCTTCTCCTGGAGGTCCGCAGATGTGGGTCAAATGAAATCCCAAGAAGGCAACCCGTAACTTCTAGATCTCCTTGGCCAGACCTTACTGAGGCAGCAGCAGTCATGACAGGTTCTCACTCACGGGGTCTTGAAACAGAACTCCCTCCCAGTCCCCACTTCTGTATATTTTGCCATCATAAAATAGGAACTAAAACTGGATTTGAAGTCGGTCCCAGTGTGACCCTTCTTTCCCCTCATGGCTTTTGCAGCACAGCACTACGCAAGGCTCCATCCAGGGTGGTTCCAATTTCATTGCCTGAAAAATGCCTCCTCACTTCCCCCATGCCAGACCCAAACAGGTATTTCTCAGTATCTCTTGGATTGACAGTGGTGTTTTTCTCTTTTTCTTATCCTCTCACCATGATGGGCACTCATCAGGGGATCTCTGTTCCTACCCATCTCATTACCTCTTCATTCTATTTGTCACCATTTGGAAATTCAGAACTCTTAATATTAGTTTACTCTTAAGAACAGTAATGAGGCTCCGACCGCCTACTAGGGAGCACCATCGAACACTAATGAGCAGGCACTCCGAGACCCACACCTGAATCCCATCACGTGCCTCCACTGTTCAGACCAGGTGGGACGTTTCTGTCCACAGGCAAGCTTCTGCAGGAAAGCTGGAGTTTGCAGGGTGGCTATTATGCATTCGCTTTGGTCGTATGATTCACACAGCTTTCCTGCGTGGTCGTACTCATTTACATACTGGCTATTACCTCCCTTATAATAACACTGTACTGTTTCATTCTTTCTTGTTCTCCTCATCACTTGTTTAAGGACTTACTGGAGCTGAGAGTTCTCAAAGAGAAGACTAATTGGTCATTTTCTTACTGCTACTTTTGATCTCCTCCTGACCTCAAAAGAATCTTCTAGGTGATCTGTCTGTATACAAACCTTCCTTGATGTCTCCCACAGTGTCCAGCATATTGTCCCAAACACAAAAGGTGCGGGGTAAATATTAAGTGACATCTATACAGTTTTCTGAGTACCTAAGAAAGACAGGCCCTGATCCATAGGAGACAGAAAGATAAAGGATGAAGAATGAGCTGGTCCCCCCTGAAACTATGACAAGGATGTCTTTGTAGTTAATGAGGGAAGAGGGGACTGACCTGAAATTCATCTCTTTCTGGACTTAATATCCTTTTATAGCAGCTAGAACCTCGTACCGATGACAACAAATGAGAATTGATTGAATATCCCTGTATGCCAGAGCCTATGTTAGGCACTTGACCTACATTAGCTCATTTGAACCCCAACAGCCTGTACAGTAGTGAGAAAACAAAACCCATAGAAGTCAAATGACTTGATCAAGGCTACCTGTTCGCTAAGAGCCCAAAGCCTCTCTCAGTAAAGGTTATCAAGTACTGCTCAGAAAAACGCAGGGCAAGATGAGAGCACGGGACAGCTTTGGGGGAATGGAGACCCCCCCCCCAAAGGCAATGGAGACCAGCATGAGAGGTTAGGAGCAGTGGCCTCTCCCAGATGTCAAACCTGTGTCCTGAGTAGCTGCTTCCTCCTTTTCCCCAATGAACACCATGTTGAACACTGTCTAGGGAGGACTGTGCCCAGAGATTAGAATGTGTTCACAGTTTTTGAAAGCTAATAAAAGACATTTCTGAAAGTACTTGGGGGTCCGCATTTACAATGCCATCAAGAGCACCTCTCACTGATATCCATCACGTAGAGATGGAAAACCTATGCAGTAACTTATTTAATATGGGTACTTGTTAGTCATACTAACAACATGGAGAGTCCTGCAGCCCTTGCTGTAAACCAGGCATAACGCTCAACACTTTATGTAAGTATCTCACTTAATCCTCTCCATACCCTTGTGATAGCTTTTCATCATTTGGATTTTACAGAGAAAGCACTGGGAGTGTGAGTCACTGGACTAAGTCCACTCGGCACGTAGAAGGCGGTGCTAAGATCTGTACACGGGGCATCAGACCCTGGACTCCTCTCTCCTTCCAGCAGCACTAAGGAAGATCTTCTGCCCACATTGTGTCACTTGCTAAACTTGCAATGTAAATGATCACTGCACACGTCTGCCTCCAGGTGGGTGAGAAGAGCAAGGGACAGGAAGAACACAAACACAGAAAAAGACACGTCAGGAAAGGAATTCATTTTCAAGCGCACATGTGTGGCTGCCTACAGAGTCAGTCTGGTTTTCCACAAGTGGAAAGGATTACTCAGAGCCCACAGGGTGGCCGTGCCTGATATCTAAAGGCCCGACAGAGAGGCCAAGGGCATAATCAAGCCCTTTGACTCTCCACGTGGCTCTGCCCCACGTGCCCACTCTGTTCACTGAGGACATGGCAGGGCATGCAGAGTTCAGGGCAACTCTACCCCGAGAGTGTGCTGTTGCTAAGGGTAATTTACGGCAACTTCCATTGCCAAGTGGGCTGCAAAACACAATAATTAAAAGGCTGACAAGCAATCACTAATTAAGAGCATCTGTATTGTTGAATGGATTTGGAGTCTTAGGAAAAGCACGATGAGTATTCTCCCAAAGCGGCATCTCTAGAGTTTTATCATCTTAAAGCCTCTTGCTTTTAAAATATTTCAGATGCCAGCTCCAAGAAACCTACACATTTGAACCTTGGTTTAATGACCAAAGTGAGAAAGGGTCGTTGCTTTTCAAAAAAGCAGCAAATGGTTTGTTTTTATTCTCTCTTGAAAAATTTGTATCCCAGTTTCAAAAGATTTTGTTTAGATGACACTTCCTCCAAGAGTCCTGCCAGGACAGAGGCTTTGTTGGCACAAGTCCTCTCTTGACAGTCCTCGGTAGGCCACCGCACAAGCTGACTGAAACCCCACGCAGAATCGATGCTGACGAGGCAGAAGGGTGCACTCTAGACCCTGCCACTCTGAACCACCACTCCGCCTCCTGGGATCTCCCCACCCTGCTTCCCTGAGACACAGATGGACACATGAAGCCTTTTCATGATTCAGAGTTTCATTCAGCATGCTTCCCTTCAAGTTCTAGGGCTCCAATATTTATTCCTCCTGTCACCATGTCTGGGAAGAAGAACATTGTCCCCACTAACCATAGATTCCCAAAGAACACTTATCCTCCACGAAAAGAATAAAAGGTCCTTGGTCAGCTCACCGCCTGGTTTTGTTTTCGTTGGGAAGGGGCCATGCCTGGCACTGTGCCTTCCTCCTCCCAGTACCAACAATGGACGTCACTAATCAACGAGGACGTAGCTGGGCATGATTTTCCTAACAAAACTTTCGAGATCATCATTACCAATCAATTAGAGTTGCTGCATGACATGCATAACCTATTTTTCATTTTAGTTCTTTAGACTGGTGACCCAGAGAAAGCTTTCATGGCGGTGCTGAGAGAGTTCTATCCATTTCAGGCGAAGGATCCGATAACACGTGTAACTCCCAGAATCTCAACTCTTTGAATTAGGAACATGAATAATAAACTTCTAGCACTGAAATAACATGTCCTATGGTAATCCTCTGACTAATCACCTTGTTAATAAATATCTAAAGACCACATTTTTCTCTGGGCTTCCAGCTTCCATGGGAACATTCTGACGGTGACATAATTTTTAAATTAGTAGGTTTATTCATAGTTTTACATTAGTAAATGTCAAGCTTCTTACTAATTAGCAAATTCTGTAAATCCACAGTAGTATTAATTTTCAACTGTACAGCAAATTAATGAGAAAAAAAAGAGAGACAATTAAAATTTCCCTAGGGGGCACTTATTTCTATGAAATTCAGCACAAAGCAAGAAAACATTAACCCATTTTGAGGGTGCAGTTAGCAAGGATTACAAAAAATTTGTCACTGTCACCGAGAAGTGCACATTTACCGAGGAGCACTCTGTTACAGCTAAATTCTCAGATGACATTTTTCTCAGGTCGCTGTGGCTGGGATTTCTCCGCCTGCCTTCGATTTTGTTAAATGCATTTTTTGGACAGTTTCTCATTTAATAAGGTTCTATTATTTCTTTGTTGATGTTTCCACTGAAATTGCTGGTGCACTTTTTCTGGCTTTAGAGGACAATGCATGATATAATATTTGGATCTTCAAAAACTGCCCCACAAGAGTCTCTTGCTCACCAAGTGCTTGTTATTCTCACTTCCTCCACTAACCCGCTGAGAGGATGGAAAACATACCTACCTCTGGGTGGCTACTTAACCTCCCAGCTCCAGAAGATGAGAGAGAGAAAGCACATCCCACCTATGGGCACTTCTGCCATTTCTTTACAAGGCTTTCCTACAAACACTGCTAAACAAATCTGCTTGTTTTTTCAAATTCTCCTTCAACTGCTTAAGCCTATTGCGAAGATGTTAGACTCCACCTGTGTTGGTGGCCATGGAAACCACCTGTGTGCATCACGGCATGGGGTCCTGTCTTTGCTTTTCTGGGCACACGAGGCTGTTGAAGGCAGGCTGGAGCCCTATATTTGGAGAAGTACAGAGGTTTCAGGATGAGGGCCCCCCAAAGATTTCAGATCACAGTTAACACCAAAATTAAAATGCACCATGGTATGCTCTGAGGGGCAAACTGTACAATTTTTAAGTACACAAACTAGGCAGTTCACAGGCAATTGTAGCTCACATTTGGGGCCATTTCCTTTCATTACCATGGCTTTCAATGACCCAATCTGTTGCAGAAGAATGAGGTCTTCACCAATTAGAGTAGCACATGTGGAAGCGCCTGGCCTACCACTCTGTCCTACTTACAGTATCTGTGACCCTCCAGCTAGAACACCCCTCACACACCAACTGTGATTGTGCATTCACTTCCCCATCTCACATCCTAGATCATGATCTTCTTTAGGACAGAGAATGAGATCAGGGTTATCTATCAGCCCCCTCCCTGAGCCAAGGGAGAAGCCACGTGAGGAGGGAAGAACAGCCTTATGAAGGGCTGGGCATGTCGCATCAATGTCTGAATCCTGTGAGCAAACCTTAACAGGTTCAGGCCAGAAGTCAAATGGGTCTTCTGCTACCTCACCCCAGGGCCCCAGTTGCACAGTGCTGGTCAGATGGGACTTCCTCCCTCAGTCCAGGGTTGAAAATGGTAACTGGGAAGAATAAGGCAGGTCTTTCACAGAAATTAATGAATGCACCATTCAGAGCTTTGGGCAAGTCCAAGCGAGAGAAGGCAGAGTGTAACACCTTTCTCACCTTTAAGTGACAAACTTTCCCCACTAGCATGCAGGCCACAGCCCAGTACATGCCAGCTGTCACCAGGGAGGGCAGTCGCTACTTTTCCTAATAGAAAGTGTGTGACGGGGCGCCTGGGTGGCGCAGTCGTTAAGTATCTGCCTTCGGCTCAGGGCGTGATCCCGGCGTTCTGGGATCGAGCCCCACATCAGGCTCCTCCGCTGGGAGCCTGCTTCTTCCTCTCCCACTCCCCCTGCTTGTGTTCCTTCTCTCGCTGGCTGTCTCTCTCTGTCAAATAAATAAATAAAATCTTAAAAAAAAAAAAAAGTGTGTGTGTGTGTGTGTGTGTGTGTGTGTAAAAGAGGGATGGAGGGAAGGATCCAGAGACTAGAGAGAAAATTTCCTTCCTAAGAAAGAAATAAGATTTTCATTGAACATTCCCATATACGTAGCAGCCAGCACAGTGCCTGACAAACAGTCGATACCCAATAAACATCATTTGAATAATGGATTCATTTAATACAGTCCTCAATATCTCTATCTCTAGGAGTTAACAGGTGTTTAATGTATTCTGAAAGAGCCAACTACTATTTTAAACCAAACCAATACAGAATGCCCTACAGCACTGACATATGTGTAGGAATTAGACATCAAATTACCAATCAGATAGATGCCCAGGCAGGACCTATGTAAAAGCCAATCCCTTTCTGGAAGCAAAGAACAAAGCCAATATCCAAGGCCAAGGTTGGAACATAGCTGTTCTTCCAAAGCACCTGGACCAGAAGATTCAACAAATTTTAGTTCATTCATTCTGTCTCTCTTCTGTTTAAACCAGGGATAGCCAAGTTACAAACGTGGAATCCTCATGAGCTGACAGAATAAGAGCTAGTCAAAGAATGTCTGAGCCATTTTTCCTAGCTTCAGATGATGATGAAATGGGGGGAAAAACACCTCTATCAAGGATGCTGAAATGAGTAGATCTGCAGTAGCCATCTGGGCAGAGGACAGGTGAATAGCTCAATTCTCACACAGATGGGGGGGGGGAGTTCAGGCCATTATCCATTGTGCCTTGAAAAGGCAACCCAGTGACTGAACTTTGTGGCTCTGGTGTCAAATGAGAGTTAGAGATAGAAGGACAGATGGCTCATTTTCTCTTAGGAAGGATGGTACCTATGCTCAGAGGGGTAGGTGAACAATGGCTTCCTATCAAATGATATAGACAGGCAGCCTCTTGATAATAGACTCTACCCTCTCAAGAAAAGACCTGTTGCCAACTACTCAAGACCATTCTTGATACCAAACACTCCCCACTTTTTATTGTCCAAAATACAGGAGTCTGGAAATTAGTTTCTTATTTGGAAAAAAAAAAAAAAAAGGCCAGGAAAGTATGGAGAGGATCCTGACTACCCATAGGTAAAGTAACACCTGCCAGGGCACCTGGGTGGCTTAGTTGGTTAAGCATCTGCCTTCAGCTCAGGTCATGATCCTGGTATCTGCTTCTCCCTCTCCCTCTGCTGCTCCTCCTGCTTCTGCTTTCTCACTTGCCCTTGCTCAAATAAATAAAATCTTAAAAAAAAAAAAAAAAAAAAAAGTAACACCTGACAATTAACCTGATCCACTAATTACTCTAACATGCTTTCCCTATTTTTTAACCGGAGTTCTTCACTTATTGTCTACCATGGGCCATGTCCTATGCTGTGCCTTCACAAGAAAGAAACGATCCCATCATCATGGAACTTATGACCAATCTGTCTTAGAGTAATTATTATTTTGCTCAGTAACTATATACAGCAAGCAGTGCCCTTTATAGTTATGGAGATACAGTACTAAACAGAACAAACTCCCTTCTCTGATCAGCAGAAAACAATGAAGCAGTAAAATAAGATTTTTAGATAGTTAGGGAAGCTGGAAAAAGTAATAAAATGGGATTATGGAGCTGAAAGCAATGGGCAGTGGGATCACTGTTTAGATCAGACGATCAGGTGGGGTCCCTCTGGGAAGGAAAGTGTCACTTGACACTGGGGTGGGTCAAGAAGCCAACCATCCAGGCAGGGTGTCACAGTGGCCTGACTTTCCCCACCCTCAGGTTTTAAAAGGAGCCTGGCACAAAATGTTTTACAAATATACCTTGGCTGGCCTAACTGGCCTGTGTTCAATACCCACCAGCCTCTCCTGGGGAGGAGCTGTGCCAGCATCACCTGGGAGCTTGTGAGGAATGCACATTCTTAGCTCCAGTCCAGTCCTACTTGATCAGAATCTGCATTTAACCTTGGCCATAAGTAATTCATATGTGTACTAAAACTTTGAGAATTCCTAAGATCAAAAGCCATGCCCACCAGATCGAAAGCCTGGTCTCTATCGGCCATTCTTTTGTTTCACATTTTATTGGACAAATTTGGGAACCAGAGCAGGAAAGAGGGCTGCTATTTCTTGGGGGCCCTCAAGACCTTCTAATTAAAGAGCAAGCCCAAAGGCTGCCATGTGGGTCAAAGTGATTTGTGAATAAAATCAACAAGAAGATGGCCAGCATGGCTGGAGCCTGGTGATGTAGGGGACAGGAATTAGGATTCAGACAGAAAGCGAAGGTTGACACAAACATGCATTGCCAGCCTAAGCCATATCAATTTCCTTCTTATTGAAATGGGTAGCCTAGGGAGGTTTTCAAGCAAGGGAATAGTTTGATCTAATTTAAATTTCAAAAGAGCTTACTTTGGAAGCCCTGTAGAGAAGGACTGTAGCCAGGCAAGAATAGAAGTAGCCCATACAGCTAAGAGGCTCTACACACCGGGGGACAGAACGTTGGGGCTTGAACTAGCGAGGCAGCCATGGTACAGTGAAAAGTGGTCATATTGGGGCTGGGGAGGGGAGTGGTCACAGCAGCTCTGGGCACCACGGTGAGGTGTGCAGGTGGACCCACTACCCTGGCCGTCTGGGGCCCCACCTCCCCTAGGCCACATGGTGACTCATTCTGATGATCAGTAAGGATCAGCAGCTGAGCTGATCCCAGGGACAAAGTAAGAGAATCCATGAATGATACAAGCTTCTCAGTTGATAGAGAAGGCCTGAACTACTCCCAGTTCCTACTCCAGTTCTCATTACTGGATTCTAGCGGGCACTCCCTCCTTCCTTGAGAAATATCGGAGCAATGGATTTCATGGAAATTACTAGTCACTTAAAAATGAAACAAATGCTAATTCAAGAAAATACTTCAGGCAAGTACAGACAAAGCCAAGTTTAAAAAGAAAAATTCTGAATATTTAAATTAACATACTCTCTTACCGTTGATGTTTGGCACTAAGAAATAGATTGCACGTTGCTAAACTTCTCCACACTTTAGGAGACAGTTGGCACCTAGCAACTACAGCAAAACGAACTAGGCTCACTCCTGAAACTCAACCTTTTATCCTCTAGAAAGGCCATTTTTAATGAGTTCCCTTTCAGCGCTAAGCTGTGCTCATCTTTTTGAACTCAATCTTTATTCAAAAAGAACGCACATAGGGGAAGCAGCGGCAGCCATTAAGAGGTCAGTGGTGATCATCTTTACATATGAGAGACAAAGCATTGCATTCCTCTCCAAAAAAGTCACTGTGCCGCGCTGGAGACTTAGACCTTCACTGTTCCATCCAGAATAACACGCTGATGACAATGCATTATGATACAGATTTGTTCCTTGCTTTCAAAAGTAGTCTCCCTTACGTGTTTTCCTGGTACTGGTGAAAACAGGCTTTCCCATCGGGCTTGCCTTCTTATTCCCTCTCTGCGGCCAAAACCCAAACATTGCTCCTATTTTAGTTGCACTATTTTTACGTGCGTTTTATACCCAAATTCAGGAGAGGTTTGACAAAGAGCAAGGTAACATTCCAGGCAGTCTCTTTTAAATAGCGATCTATTTTCAGGTTCCAGGATGTGGAAGAGTTGGTTTTGAATGTACCACTTTGATACCAGCGTGCCCCTCTTTAGATGTGCTTCTGAGGATGCCTCCTGGCCACCAAAAGAAGGCTGGCTCAGCTCATTTCAGCACTGTGATAAAGGGATGGAGAATTTTATTCCCAAGGGGGCTAAGTCTTTTACCGAGTCCTAACGCCAATTATTTTGCAAATTAGATCCACTGGTTACATAACAGGACACATGGAAGGCATGTGGACGGACAGGAACAAATCCACCAGTATTTCTCCAGCCACATGCCTGTTGAATGACAGGTTAGTAAAGTCATCCTCAGGTTAGAGGACAGTAGGGTGGTGTAGTGGTTAGGAACATAAACTCTAGTCTCAGACTGCCTGGGTTCTTATTCTACTCTAGCTAGCTAGGCTAGTCCATGAAAGTTCCTTGATCTCAGTTTCCCCATTTACTATATAGCAATGCTTCCCAAATTATTCACCTAGTATTTTTTTTTAACATAAGGGTTGTACTGGAATACAATATACATACCATAAAATTCATAATTCAATGGTTTTTAATCTATTCGTAGAGTTGTACAACCATAATCACAATCAATTCTAGGCCATTTTCATTACCACCTGGGGATTTTTTTTTTTTTTTTTTTTTTTAATCCCAAAGCCCAGGCTATGCCCCAGATCAATGAAATCAAAGTCTCTGGGGCTGGGACACAGGCATCAGCCATTTGTGGTGCTCCCCCAGTGATTCCAAAGTGCAGACACATTTGGGGAGACATGGTTCATTGAGTCATTGTCAGGATTACATGGAAAACAGAGACACAGATGGAGAAATGAGAGCTTCTCAGCACAGAGGCTGACCTATAATAAGCACTAAAGTGGCAGTGGGAATAATCACAGTGAGGAAGAGAGAACAGGAAGGGCCATTCAAACAGTCACACTGAAGCTTGTATCGTCTGGACTGCAATGGTGAATTTGTACGTGTCACACATTTGACAGAAATGCATTTCCACGTACAGCATATTCTCAGAGAGGATCTAACTTGGGAATGAGAATTTTGGAGGTGGGACAGAACCCACCAAGGGAACGGGAGTTTACAAGTTCATCTATCACACTTCGAAGTAATCACCAAGCTTCCTGGGCTTCTAAGAAGCTGCTGTGTAGGCTTCAGGACACTATAAGAGTGCTACGCCTCCATGAAACCTTTACTCGCTGGACTTACTCCTTTTTGTGCATTAGCGTTCTGCACACCACATAATACAGCACTTCCTATCCCACACTGGGCTCATTTAGAAGTGAGTCTCCCTCACCAAGGGACGAGCGCCTTACGGGCAGCAACAATACCTAATACATTTAAAAAAAAAACAAACCATCTCCAGAGCATAGCATGTGTTTTGAGATGAAGTATACAAATGTTCATTGGATTGAAGCAAGTGAATTCTTAAATACTGCCAGTCCAGGAATGAAGAATGTGCTTGTTCCGAGGTTCTCAAAATTCGTAGTGGCCATTGTAGCTCACAGAAGACTGGCAAGCAACACCCGCAATTTTGCTCTGTAAGGCACATCCTGAGGAGCCTGGCTTTGGGTACTTAAGAACTCCAGTGAATAAATGGCACAACCACAAGCTGTTATTAAGAACACTGCATTATGTAATATCAACACTGAGATCGAGAAGGAAAAAAAAAACTGTCATCGAGGGGAAAGATTAATATCAATTAATTTTCTTTTACAGATTATGCAGAAGTCTTCAGGCTTCTGAGGAGAATTTCCAAAAATTTTACAGCACACAGGAATTTGTATAGACTCCAGGAGCAAAAAGCAGGTCCCCAGATGGGTTAAGAGGGTAACAGTTGAGAGGAAGAACAAAAGACAGAGGCATTTCAGCAAGTGTAGAGTCATGGGAGTGGGAATAAAAGGCAGGCAGGCTTTAGAGAAACAGGAAAAGCTTACAGATTCAAAAGAAATAAAATTGTAATTATAAAAGCACTTACATGGTTACACAATCAGCAATACTACCAAGGACCCTCTCTGGAAAGACAGTGTTCTTTGCTTTGGGGTTTTCAGGTAGTTAACAAAAGCCATTAGGTAAAGTCCATCAGAGGACAGGTTCCTTTCAGTAGCATCTTCCTTCAAGTGCAAGATAATCATGTTTGATTTGTGGCATGGGATCGAATCCAAGAAATTCACCATATAGTAAACTTGGGCAAATCATCTCTTTGGACTTTGCTTTCCATTTCTAAAATGAAGCCTTGGATCAAGAGAGTGCTTCCCCAAGTTTGTTCTGAAGATTTAAAAGGCATTACTTGAAGAAAATGTTTCATGTTCAAATAGATTTGGGAGACGGTTGGATAATCCAGCTACACAGGTTTCCTCCTTTCAGGGCTTGGCAGAAGTTATCTGTTAATGCTAGTTCTGCGAGGGGACGCTGATCTGCGGCATTTCCCCAACCACAGAATGCTTTCGGGGCAGACCTCATCAAGGGACTAGTATTTTACTGAACTCACGTTAGAAAATTCTGGATTATAAAGATCTTGCAGGTTATTTTCTGGGTTAAAAGTCCATGGATTCCTAATAACTGTCACATGAAACCAACACCATAAGATCATCCATCAAGAGCCAACTAAGATAACAATTCGCATTTGGGCAGAAATTAGATACAAAATCTCCAATTGCAAAGCAGTACAAAGAAGGGGTAACTGGTATTCTCTGTACATACAGAGAATTCTTTCATTTTACTTTAATTCCTCCAAGCTGAGCATTGGTGGGCTAGATTCATGCCATATTTTCTAATATTTATCCTATTTATCAAATATATCCATCGCATCCTAGCTTCTAGGCAAGTTTACAAATAACACAGGGGGAAGAAAAAACTGTTGATAGCATAATGGCTTAAAACTCCACAGTTACCATTTTCCAAAAGATCTCCCTCCCCCTCCCCCTCCTTCTGTATCTACTGTTGAGGTCCAGCGGTATCCTCTGTGTTAGCCGTGCCCTGCGGTCTCTCTTCCTGCCCCCTGCACAACTCCTACCATCTAGAATCCTAGAGCATACAAAACAAAATACATGGTCTATTGAAAGAAAGAATAGAGCCTGTAAATGGGAGAGAAAGCCAGACATACCACAACATTTCTTTTGAACAGAGTCAAATGTCCTTTCAATAACCTCATGGGGAAGGAAAAAAAAAAAAAAAAACGCTAAGAAAAAAAAAACCCAAAAAACAAAAAACCAAAACAAAACAAAAACAAACACTGAAAGAAAAACAAAAACGATGTAAAAAAGAAAGGTAGTGGGAGCAGAGATCCGGGACCAGTGGGCAGCAACTAGGGGAGTTACTTCATCGCCAGCACCAATTTGCTCAACACACAGCATTTTATTTCATGTTCTTGGCATCCCCACTAGGTAGCTCCTATGGTTCCTATTATTTGGCTGATAAAGCCAAGGCTCAAAGAAGTGAAATAAATCGCCCAAGTCCCAAAGCTGTAAGGGAAAGGCCCAGGACCTGCACTCAGGTCCATCCAAGGCCAAAGGACGGGCTCTTCCCCAGAACTGCCTGCTTTTATGCCAGAAAATGTGGACTTAGAGAGACTTAAGTCACTCCCTCGATTCCTAGAGCTTACAGGTGGGGGGCCTGGACGGACTCAGACCCTGAGGCTACCACGGGGCGCTGCCCAGAATTCCGGTCATTTCCCTCCCTTTCCTTTCTCTTCAAAAGTGTCTTTCTACTGCTGGATTTGGATATCTATAGAAAAGCAGATATTTGCCCACAAATTGTCCCAGCCAAAGCCTGGTCCATCTGCGTTTTTTCTGCCCATCTAAACTAAATACCCCGAACTAAATATCCACAATGAGACAGGAAGGAAAAGCCGGAGCGTTGCAAAAATCTGACTGAAAGACTTGCGCCCCTCCCAGTACCCTCCAGGGTGGACTTCAGTTCCCTAGAAATCTGGACCTACTGTTTCTGAGCCAAGGTCTGACCTGCAGGATCCGGAGCAGCTCCAGGGAGCGGGAGAAGACGCACCACACAGCTCTCTCTGGGCTTTCCGGAACAGGAAGGAAAGGGCAACTGCCCTCAGTTAAAGGCTGGAGGGGGTGAGGGGTCAAACAACTCTCAACACGTGGATTCTGACCTTTCTCCCACTAGACAGAGAACTGAAGATTCTCCCCTTCATGGTAATTCATTGTGTGTTCGTTTACGTTTTGCACACTTCTCACTACTGTGTTCAACTTCCCAATTAAAAAAGATCCCAGTAGCTGGGAGGGTAAGAAAGGACAAGGCATCTGGGAGCTTTTAAGACTTCCAAGGCTCGCCTTTTCTTGTGCCTTTCTGCTTTCTCACTCTCTGCCTCTCCTTGAAGAGCAGCGAGGGAAGAAACTGCAGCAAAGCCACATAAGCCTCAGATTTAGCTCACAAATTTGTCAGCGGCATCCTTCTATCTCCTTCTCCATCGGTGCTTTTCACCTTAGCTTTTTTTTTTTTTTTTTCTTTTTTAAGCTTCAACTCTTCCTATTGACTTTGAGCACTGTTTGGAATAACAGTAACCACTGCCACGTAAGCTTAAACCAGCACTACCTGGACATCATCCGGTAATGGGGCACAGCTGAGGAAGGCACGAAGCTCTCAGGAAAGCCATCAGCCACAGCTGAAAATGAGGCACTGTGGAGCTTCTGTGAGTTCTATATGCCCCTCCCAGTCCCTCGAGAATCACAGTCTGGGAATGCAAGCAACTGCAGGATTGTGACAAG
The DNA here is from genome assembly GCF_024610735.1 of Ursus americanus. NCBI lineage: Eukaryota > Metazoa > Chordata > Mammalia > Carnivora > Ursidae > Ursus > Ursus americanus. The sequence goes on along the minus strand of NC_142140.1, from coordinate 29,833,838 downwards.
TCCATCCTCGGACAGTAATCCCAACCTTGACTACATCATGGTCCCAATTTATCGCTTTAGAACAAAGGAATTGCTTAAATGTGTAGCCCTTAACACCCCCTGTTCCTGAGTTAAAAACAAAGCCCCATCAGTTGACCTATAGAGCACCCCTTGCTCACCTCCTTTCATTCCCTCTACCTGCCATGGTAAGAAAACTCAGGGAAGACATGCCAGCTCAGACCTGCCTCCTGCCTCCTGCCTCCTGAGAGAATGAGCTGCTGCCTTCTCTATGTTTTATCATGGCTCTCTTCACACTGGGTCCCCCTTCCTTATGTGCTCGTCTCCCCAGCTGGCTGTGAACTTCTTCAGCTTAGGAACATTGCTGTCTCATCTTGACAGCACCCAAAATAGAGATGATAAACAAAAGTGTCTGATGGAGTGGAGAGTGAATGAATAAATGAATAAGCATTTTTTTAAACTGTCTCCAAAAAATTTACCTTCTAGTATGTAAGTTGAGACATACAGTAAAACACATGAGACAAAACGGTAAGTGACAAAGATCAGAATAAGAAGTACAGGAGGAAGGGACCTCTGGACTTGGCCAAAAATGTAAATGGCAAGCCTGTTAGGAACATGAGCAGGAATCAGATGTGCACAGGTGCATAAACAGATGAGAGGGTTCTGCTCGGGGGAAGCAATGTCTAGGTTCAGGGTCTGCCAAGATCTAGACGCCCAAAGAGAAGTTCAACACCAAACAAAGGGTACGTTTCCTTTTTTTTTGGTCTGGCCATTAGAGAGGAGCTTATAAGGACTAGTAATCTGGTGGCAAGGTGGACAGGAACTGGTGTCAGGGAGACCCATCATTTGGAGAAACTGGTTTACACAGCAGCAGAGGAAACCCTTACCAGTTACCCATTTTAACCAAACAAGATTTGTATTTGAAAGAATAAAAGAGTTAAGACCATTGCACAAACAAGAAGACCTAACATTCACAGAGAACTAATGGCATCAGAGACAGAATTCAAGGGTCAGGCAGGAACTTGCATTCAAATTCTATTCAATTTAATTCAAACTCTCTGAGAGATTCAGGAACATTCTGCACCTGTAAGTTTAAAAAAGGTTGTGTTTCCATCAGGAAGTAGAAGCATTCCTGAGGTCTGTGCGAAGCGTCTTGACTAAAGATGTGGGCCATGTTAAAGAATCAAACAGATGAATGAATGGTGAATGGTGGGGCACCAGAAATTAGCAACAAGGAAGAGCCATTCCCCTACCACTAAAGGAACAAGGGGAGGAATTTTGTTATTCAAGGCCAACCAGTGCTACCCACGGAGGCCTAGCCAGAGGGAGCTGCAGGAACAGGGCACAGGTGAGGCTGCAAGGCAAAAGAGGGGGGTTAGAAATATCCTGATTCCATTCTCTGCTCTCACTGCAGACATGTACCCATGCCTCCCGCTGGGCAAACCAGCACGGAAGTGGAGGGGTGCGGGACAGGGAAGAGTGGAGAAGGGGCCTTGGTGAAACAAAGCTTAAAGAACACAAGAAGTTATGAAAGAAGAAAAATCCAAGTGTGAGGGGCAAGAGGGTCATTGGAAATGAAGAATATGATTGATAAAACTAAAATTAAAAAAAAAAACAATTGTGGAAGGCAAGGTACAGAATATTTCACAGGGCAAAAAGGAGAGGGAAAACGAGAGACAAGTCAGGAAGCACAGAAGAGGGGTCCCAGAGAGAGCTCTTGATTACCAAATGCCAAGGGTACGGGGTACGTGTCTGGGGATGCTCTGGGGGAAACACAAGCAAACGGGAAGAAATGAATCCTGATCTTTCTTTAGGATTCCACAACGTGTTGTGATAAAACAATTCCTTTGCCCCTGAGTCCTTGAAGCATAAAGAAATCTGGGGCAATCTGTTCCCTTACCATATCAGAAAAGTAGCTTTTTTGTTTCAAAGGCCTGTGGTGAGACACAATTCCACGACGTTAATCAATTTATTTCAATTGAGAGAGAAACACAAATGAAAGGTCCCCATTTCAGAAAAGGCCATGAAAATGTGAAGATGTTATTATTTCTAAGCTGAGAGGAGAGACGAGATTCTTTGCCTGGCACATTGCAGAAACGTTCAATCAGCCAGGGCAGGGGAATAGATTTAAAATAGAAAAGTAATGGGAAAAGGGCTTTCCACGTAACAGAGTCGGTGACTGATGAAAAACCATCCCTCCGGAGCCAGCTCTATTAATACCCATTTCTTCCAGGCAGTTTGGAAAGTTTGAAAACCTACGTAGTTCTCATTTCCTAAAGCTTCTGAGCCTAATTACATATTTGTATCCGTACATAGATTTATATATATACATAGGTCTCATCCAGTGAAACATAGCTGCACACTCAACTTGTAGATCGCCATCTTCAAATAGAGATCTAAATTTGGAAAAACATCTGTATGCTGTATGCTGTTTTTCAAAGAAATAAAAAGGAGAATACTGGCCAAAAGACCATAATACCCAACTCACTGATGCATTCTTTTATGCAACAGGTATTTATTGGACATTCACCTGATCACAAGCATACGACCTAATGCTTCACGACTCCAGCCCTCGCAAATGAACACTGAGCCAGTTCAGGGAGTAAGCTTTCCTAAGCCAAATTTTGGAGGCGCATTTCAGCACCAATTTGAAAAATCAAAAGCATAGGCTTCCCAAATGTTTAGAAACTACCCAGAACCACCTCCCTTTAATATATCCCCTTACAATTAGGTGCCCCATGCTCTCTTGTAGGTCAGAAATAACAGGGACAATTTAATGCCTTATGACTGTCCATTAAATATCTAAATTATGTGTATTCAGATGAAAGCTGCTGTAGTATTTTAATAAAACCACACTAAATAAGGCAGCTGGTAATAAATCTCTTAATAAAAAGGTAGTCAATGGTGCGTTTAATTTGATGACAGAGTCCACTTTCAAATAATCCAAAAATTGGATTTTTTAAAAACAAGATGCAAAGTCCACCTCTCTCGTGCTGTTCTGAAGAAATGTTATTTGCACACTTAGAAGACATCAATGTTAAGAGGCTTTCTTGCATATTTGAATTTGGTTGGAAAGCTTTGTTATTTGTTTCAGTTAAATGAATACACGTAATTGTCCAGCTACCCCAGGACATTTATGAAAACAAGATGTTCTGTCTTAACGAGGTTAGCTTGAGAGTGACATTCGAATCTGAGATGCCTCATTAGCTGCTCGGAAAACAGACTTCAATCTTCTGCTTTCCCTTTTCTAATATTAGCTAGCTAACAATAATTCAATTGCTTCAGTAACTCCAGGTGACTCCAATTTCATAGCAAGTTCTTCCAAAGGCTAAAGGGATCACTTTAAGTTCCTAAAGGCTTGACAGGAAGTGTGTTTACATCACTTTGTATGGCTCCAGCCCAGCACCATGCACCAAGGGGAGGAAGACAATGAAAAAAAAAAATATATATGCATGTGTATATATACACATGTATATATGTATTCTGGTCATTCTTTATGAATGGTGTGTATATATCCTCCAAAATCTGTTTCTGAACATAGAGAAAAGACGTTTAAATACACAGAAAGGGACAGAGAGCTACAACCTGTTTAAGTATCTAGTTGATATTTACATTGTCTGCCCTTTGTCATTTAACCTATAGTTTAAAATGAAAAAAAAAAAATCTTATTCTCATAAATTACCTCCATAATTTCATTTGCTGGAAAGCAGCCAGTTTAATTTCTATCATATGGAGAACATACTCTTTTCCATGAGGAGGACATTTTAAGACTAACGTAAAAGAAAACAAGTTGAAAAGTTAATATAAAACAAAACAATTGACTCCAAAGAGAAAATGGGTCATGCGGATTCTTATGTTAATTTTCTAAAATAAATAAAAAATTAACAAGGGTAGGCATACTCCATTACCGCTAAAGTTCGTCACAGAAAGTTTATACAGATGTGCCTATATTTATTTGCACAAACATAGTTCCAAATTTCCTTTTGACTCCTGGGGAAGGCTAATTCCTAGAACACATTTCCTAAATGTCCTCTTTCATAGACCATGTCTTTGGACATGAAATTAATTCCAGGCAAAGAAATAAAATACTCAAAAAAGGAAAGTGGTTTTATGACCTGACCTTTAATGTTATTTTAAGAGACACTGTCATGGATCCTTGACTCTGCTGTCCATGCATCTTTTACCCATCTCTTGAGGGTCAAACAAATTTGGATATGGAAAACTTCCAAATCAGAAAAACGATGTGTACATCGACTAAGTTAATGCACTGGGGAAAGGATCGTTGTTTCCTGGAACTTTCGAAGCTAATGGCTATAGGTCGGCTAAAGCAGCATGACATACATATATACATATGCACACAGATATGCATTGATATACATATATATGCACCTGTACATACATTCATAAATATACATACATATATACATACAGATTTATAAATATACAGTTGTTTTTTTGGTTTTGGTTTTGGTTTAATTTGCAGAGTCTATCTTACATTACCTAAACTATTATTACGGCTTGGGACAAACTTGAAATGTGAAAACTGACACTGCCTAATTTTATTTTGAGGAGGGGAAATTTTGGCATATCCTCCAGACCAGAATGGGGAAAGAAAGCCCCTCCACCCTTGTGTCAGCCAGAAGGAACATTAACATTTTGAGATTTCTAGCAAATTAACGGCCCGGGTAACAAAATGCAAGAAACTTTGGCCAGTCGCTTACTCACTCGGTTGGATCTGGCCACTTCTCCATGTATTCCCACCACACTAAATGGAGCATGAGTCATTTGAGTAATGAGTCAGAAAATGTTTAGCAGCCTCAGTGCAACAGCCAACGTGATGCTTAAGATAAATTTCAGAGGTATTAGGATCGTGTTTTCATTTTAGCTCTAGGCAGACCGTATCTCTCAGTGATGAACAAAATTCTTCCCTCCTTCCCAGGAGACAGAAGCTGGATCATATGCTATCTCAAGGTTCATTCCATCCCTAAGATGTAAAATTTCAAGAAAAAACAATTGTAAAAGGCAAAGGCAATGTATCAATGTGTGCCCAAAGCAAAATGTGTATTGTGAAAGGCTGTCTGAATTCGTATTGTGAAATGCTGTCTGATGAATTCAGTGGTCACTTCAATGACAACTTCCCCCTCAAGCATTACACATTCTTGCTAAAAAGAAAACGCTCAACATGGGGCGCCTGAGTGGCTCAGTCCTTAAGCGTCTGCCTTCAGCTCAGGGCGTGATCCCAGCATTCTGGGATGGAGCCCCATGTCAGGCTCTCCCGCTGGGAGCCTGCTTCTTTCTCTCCCACTCCCCCTGCTTGTGTTCCCTCTCTCGCTGGCTGTCTCTCTCTGTTAAATAAATAAATAAAATCTTTCAAAAAAGGAAAGAAAAGAAAAGAAAACGTTCAACATGAAAAAAAAATTTTTAAATGAATTTTAGAATTCAGTGGAATTAATTTATCATCACAATTTTTTAAATCCCCATGCCTAGATTATCACAATAGAAATCACCATTAGGCTTCGAGTTTTAATCACAGTTAACACTGTTAGCTGATTTTAACATTTCTTTCCAAATTCTGTTTTAATACTGAATGCTATTGTATCCTTCCGGTTAATCTTAATGTCCTTTTTCACCGTCCAGTGGTAGCACAAAGCCAACCGCCCAACAGTTGTGTGTCACTGAACGCCATCATGGAGGCAGTATAAAATAATGTACAGGATTGCTGGTTTGACGGTGAAAAGGCCTGAATTTGAGTACTGTCTTGGCAATTCACTGCCTTTCGAGCTCAGGCAAGTCACTCCTTCAGTGCAATAAGTTTCTTCTGCTACAGGTTTCATCTTGCATGACAGTTCCTATCAGCCAGTTGAGGGTGTCTGCAGTGTGGACAGGATGCTGAGGGATGGAGTGCCACGCGTGATGAGCGATACCTGTCATGGGCGTACTACAGGGGAGTAGCGGCAATTTTGCCTTGTATTTGTCATTCATTGAATAGAGCAGTGCTGCTCACATGTGCATACAAATCGCTGGGCATCCTTTTTTTTTTTTTTTTTAATGTGGATTTAGACTCAGTAAGTCTGGGGTGGTTGGCTGAAATGACACATTCCTAACATGATCCCAGGTAATGCTGATACTGCTGATTCAGGGACAACACAAGAAGCAGGGTAAGTCCCCTTGCAGCTCCCACTAAATACACGCACACACTCCCTTCCTACTTTACGTATGTGAAAAGGTGCTTGCCATATGCCATGAATAGTAATAAACACATTAAATACATGATCGCACTGATCTCTCAACCACTTCCCCTTGCTCCCCCACCCCCCCAAAAAAAGGTAGCTAGCTCAAAGTTCCCAGGGAAGGAAATGAAGATTTAAAGAGGGTAATGAATTTGCTTACCATCACAAAGCTGATAGGTAGTGTAGATGAGATTTGAACCCAGGGAAACTAACCTGATGAGCACCCTTGTTCTTGATCTCTATTATATATTGTCTCAATATCATCACAACATTGGAGTGTATGCTTGGTTCCAGCCACTAGGCTGTTTTACACATATTACCTCTTCCTCTTTTCTTAACAATCCTAGGAGATGGGTTATATCATTATTTTTATATTACAGATAACAAAATTAATTAACCTTCCTTCAACTGCATCAAACTCAGTGAAACTATAGCAATTCCTGTTTAAGTAAAAGATTAGATCAATAAAATACCAAAAATGAACTAAACACAAGGAACAGTATACTAATGAGAAGAAAATTTAGCAGCATGTATATTCACCAGGCTAAAAAAAAAATGCTTACAGCTATCAGCGAATATATAGAAAATATGCTCTTGTAAATTCACACCCCAGAAATGCATTTTTGACAGTGAGTCCAAATGCCTCTGTAGAGGTTAGCCATGAGGTCATCAGCCATGATCAATGGTCCCAAACAAAACCCATCAGTGGGATTTACAGTTGGAGAAGTAGCAAAGATTCATTTCTTATCACCCTCTTTTGCTACCTAAAAGATCCTTCTTTATTAACAAGCTAATGAAATAAGATTGTATCGGTAAATTTCCCTGGAGATGAGACTCCAGTACAAACAGCTGACAAATGGATGCTGCACTTGTGCATGCTTAAGAAGAGCAAACACCACAGCCACATGAGCACAGCATTTTTGCTTTATTTTAAGGACACGTTTCAAACCTAAAGGTTTAAAGTATGAATCTCAACCTTGGTTGCAGGCTGCCCTCTGGAATCACGTGTGTGGAGGGGACATAAAAATACATACATACATACATACATACATACATACATACATGCATGCATACTGATGTCTAGATCCCGTCCCCAGAAATTCGGATCTAATTGGGCTGCGGTGCAACCTAGGGATCAGGATATTTTAAAGCTTCTTGGTTTTCTACTGTATAACCTAAATTGAGAATGACTTGATTAAAGCAACGCCTGTACTGTGGCAGGAGGAGGGGGCAGGTGCTGAGTGCAAATAGCTGTCAAAGAAATGCATGTCTAATTGCTGAATGTCATCATCAGAGCAGACTGTGCAGGTACTGAGATATTGGGAGTCTTTCTCTCCTGAAGGTATACTTAAATTTCGTAAGCAGGTATATTGTAACAGAAAAGAATTGCAAAACATTTCTTAGTCTTTAGGACCACAACTATTTTCTCCCCTTACCAGAAAAGTATCCATTAGAGGGCAGTCTCTTCTTGGGAAGAAATGAATGGGGACACTCAACCTTCTCACCTGACCAAAGTTTAAAATATTGGCTGAGACTGTAACACTTGCATGAATTTCCTTCAAGACAACTTCCAGGAGATGAAGTATGTGGGGCGAAAAAATTTGTATTATATGTCAAGATACTGCCAAATTAAATATTTATATCTGTCTGCAAAAACTAAAAGGATAAAAGCTTACCCCAAAAGATAAATATGCACATGCATGAGAGGCCCTGAGGTGTACAAACATAATAATAACAACAAATAAAAGTAACATTTATTATATGCTTACTATGTGTCAGATTCCGATGCTATGGAATTTAAATATTTGACTTGATTCTCAGAACAATTCTATATTTTATACATAACTGAAGATACAAACTGTGAAAAGAAATTTGTCTAAGACCACACATCGAATAAGAGTCCAAGCCAACGTTTGAACTGCATTTGTCTGACTCCGAAGCCAAAGTCTTGTCGCCACCAATGATACCCTACCGAGTCAGAAGCAGCAGGGCCCTCGTGATCAGGAGACCACGTAACTTAGAACACATCGGCACCAGAAAGCACGAACCTCTTCATATTAGGCTATCCACGAAACCGAAGAAAAGGTGATTTGAGCAAAGTGAGAAGTTCCTTACTTTCCTTACTCTTTTTCATATTTTAAGAATTTTCACAAGCTGTGTATGGTGCCCTTCATTTTCTTAGGCAACTCCTCTCAATCCCATTAAGAATGAATTTGGCATTCCGACGGCTATGTCTTCAGTCACTGTACAGAACCTTGAACTAGCTAGTCCCATTTCCTCAGAGACTTATTTCCTAGATCAGGGGTTGGCAAACGTTTTCTGTAAAGGGCCAGATAGCAAATATTCCAGGCTCTGCGGGCCCCATGGTCTCTACCGCAGCCACCGAACTGTGCCGGTGTAGCATGAAAGCAGCCAGAGCTGACATGCTGATGTCGATGACAGATGATTCGAACGAAAGGGCAGGGCTGTGTTCCAGTAGAACTTTATTTATGGTCACTGAAACGATCATTTTCATGTGTCACAAATTCTTCTTCTTCTTCTTTTGATTTTTTTCAACCATTCAAAAATGTAAGAACCATTCTTAGCCCAGAAGCCACACAAAAATAGGCAGTGAGCTGGATTTGGCTGATGGCTGTCATTTGCCAACCCCTGTCCTAGATGAAAAGGTGTCCTATGTTAAAGGCATTTGCCATGATGCAAAGGTGCGGTCATGTTCAAAAATGGCAATAGATCCATGCTTAAAAAGCAAAAGTATCTCCAGGTACTGGTGTGTCAGAATCGCTCGTCTTCCCTAAAACCACTTTTAATATTAACCACAGATTATCTCTGTACCAAAAGCATCCCGGTTAAATCACCAGCCCTCTAGGAACCAACAACAACAAATAACCTCAATACCAACTTTAAAGAAGTTCATCACACACAATTACAATGCCTTCTGTCTCATAAACACTTCTTGAGAAAGGATTCTAGAATTTGAGATCTGAAAGGGATTTTTAAAGATCAGAGACGAGTTGTTCTCAAAAGGCATTCTCCAGAGCTTCCAGGTGCCTTACAGATATCTGTGGAAACAACCCCACAAAATGCCCCTGGATAAGAAATCTAGCATTTGCCACAACATGGATGGACCTAGAGGGCAGATGCCAAGTGAAGTAAGTCAAATGGAGAAAGACAAGTATCATATAATTCCACTTATATGCGGAATCTAAAAAATAAAATAAAAAGCAAACAAATGAGAAACAGAAAGACCCATAAGTACAGAGAACTGATGGTTGCTAGTCGGGAGGACGTGGGGGGATGGACAAAATGGGTGAAGGGGAGCGGGAGATACAAGCTTCCAGTAACGGAATGAAGAAGTCGTGGGAATAAGTAGTGTAATAGCACTGTATGGCGACAGATGGTAGCTACACTTCTGGTGAGGATAGCATAACGTAGGGCTGTCCAATCACTAGTTGGACACCTGAAACTAATGTCACAGTGTGTCAGCTACTCTTCAATAGAAAGGAAGGAAGGAGGAAGGAAGGAAGGAAGGAAGGAAGGAAGGAAGGAAGGAAGGAAGGAAGGAAGGAAGGAGAAGGAAAATCTAGCAAAAGTCTGCTGGACCCAGCTCCCACCAGCTCATGAGAACTGCTTGTTGAATTTTGGGGGTTTTGTGAGCCAACTAACATCAGGTTGATAATCTGAAGTTGTCCGGGGTGGGAGGTTTTACACCACAAAAATCCCCAAATCTGCCAATGCTGCATATCAAGGTTGGTGGTTGTTTTTTTTTTTCTTTCCCTCTGAGACCCAGTTGTTAAACATTTATCAGCATACCACTGCCCATTTACCCACTTCCAACAAAGAGGTTCCTCTTAGATCTGTTTTATACACACAGACTCTCTCTCACTCACTCAATGAATGGTTGAGTTCAGAGAAAAGTAAGGATTGCCCCAAGCCAAAAATAAGTGGATAAAGGATCAATCACTGTTCTGTTATCATCCTTAAATTACTGTTCCCTCCGTAATCCCAAACGTGCTCTCATTTCATATGAAATATGGTCAACTGCAGACTAAAGAATTTAAACATTTAGCCTAGGACCAAAAATTTTTAAAACCTATTACCCCTCTAATTTTATATGTTCCTCTAAGTTGGACAAAAGAGAAAGAAATGACAAGGGACCACACTCCATTGTACAATCGTGATTCCAAAAGTGACATTTCTACTTCTGCATAAATGCTAGCTAACTACCCACAAAGCTCCAGCCCGTTTCCTTATTTCCTTACTTTTGCTATTGAAGAATGAAGATCTTTTCAGTGTGATACCTAGCAATGCCCTAATGCTCCTGTACTATTTCTGTTTGTTTTGAGGCAGGAGATTCTCTGATTATTCCTGGTTCCTGGTCTCACTCTGCTAAACTACGTGAGCCCATAAACCTAATCTAAACAAATCATTTTGAATATACTTTTTCTACATTTGCTGCCTTCGTCTTAGTTTTGCATCACTTCAGGCATCAACAGAACCGTTTTAATACAACCCTTTCCCTTTAACTGTACAAGTTTAGAAAATAAAAAAGAACATTTACAAACTGCTAGTTGAGCTAGAATATCTAAAAGGAGATTATATCCCTATTTGTCAGTCAATATGAAAACAGTTCATATAAGAGTAAGCTGAAGCTGAATGGTCTCTACCTAATTCTGAAACATTTCTCTCTAAGGTTTAGGAAAGAATACCCAGGACTCAAATGTTCCTGAGACTTTGCAACAACATATTCGTGCATAATCAGAAATGCGCAAACTTTAATAAATCTACCTCTCCAATCTTCAGAAAGCAATTTTTGGAGCCAGACACAGATGTATTTTGTTAGAGTTCGATTGAAACTCTTTACATTATATAGCCATGGTGGAATAACCTGGGGTTATTCATACACAGTTTTAATTATTTATCTATGGACCCACATGGTGTTATTTTTCATTCAGATCCATAGCTAGTTACATATTCTGCAGCAAAATATTTAAATGAAATTCTGGGACTCACCAAGTCTTGTAGTCAAGGCAAGAAAGATCTATCAGTAGTCTGTGAGTCAACATCAGGCACCTACAAATTAAACCAGCCATGGTACTCAAATGCACATCTCAACATAAAATTAATACTTCAATACATAAATTCTAACTCCAGTTGCTTTTCAAGAAAAACCTTCCAGAAACTTATTTTCTCTTCTTCTTCAATCAGTTCACAAGTAATGGAGCAGAATCAGTTACCTAGAGCCCTTTCATAGTCCATAAAAATATTTCCCAAATTCGGGTCCTGTGGAACAGGACTATGAGAGATATCACCATTGTTTTACTATTTTTTTAGAAGTTCCCAATTTGAGTAAGTCTGGGAGATGCCGGGTTTAACCAGTTTTCTTTTCTTGGGGCAATCTAGGAGCCTTCCTATGCTAGTATTCTTTGGGATTCGACAAGGAGGGCATTAAAATGAACAGAGTTTTCCACACTTTTTAAACCAAATTTTAAACCTTCTTCCCATGGAGTACTTCTAGAAGCAAGTGTCCCATGAGGCACGCTTTGAAGAATGCTGGTTCAAAGGACACAGCTGGGTTTAAATATGAGTGCCAAAATGAGAGCAAGAGAGAGGAGAGAATCATGTGAGGTCCCTCAGCCGTGAGCACACCAGCAGCAGTGAGATGACCCAATAGAGCCTGCTGAGTTCTTCCTCACCGGTTTCCAGATCCTATCAAAAGAAGGAAGCACCCTAAGGGGGTCAGGATGGGAGATCAGCAATCCCATAAGATAAACTCGCCCCGATCTACTTGCTCGTTCCCATGAGTTACCATTTACTCATCACAGTAGTCAGATGTGTTCTAATCCATCAAGCTTCAAACTTAAGAATTTTCTTTTTACTTTCTTTTTTATTATTATTATGTTATGTTAGTCAACATACGCTACTTCATTAGCTCTTGATGTAGTGTTCTGTGATCCACTGTTTGCGTATAACACAAGAATTTTAAAAACAGACTGAACTTCACATGCAGCCAAGAGTCAACAAGAGGCAAAGGAAAGCAAGCATCCCGCCGAGGATGACAAGTTTAGAGAAGAGCCTTCCTTCCATCTAAGCTCAATATAAGAAGAGTAATTACCTGATATTCACTGGGATAAAGAAAGGGGTTTGGAGAAATATTTTGTTTTGTCCCTGGAGTTTGGAGGTAAAACGACAGGCCCTTAGAAGCCAAGAAGTCCGACTTTCTCATTTCACAAATGGGAAAATGGAGGCTCAAGGCATTTCATGGTTTGGTCAAGGCCAAGCAAGGCATTAACTAGATGCAGATTTGGGAGTGCTACTCAGATCTCTTGACTAATGGGTCCATTGAGCCAAAGGGAGTAGCTGACAAGCCCATGTGATTATCTCTGTCTCTATTTCTTGCTCTTTTATGAAGATTTAGCCACCATTTATTGAGCTTCTGATAAATGCAGGTGCTGTGTTAAAACATTTATAAATATTCTCTCATTTTATCATCTGACCATGGTAATGTTGTCAGCTTTATCCTTACTGTATAGCCATCACACGGAGAAGTGTCACGCCATGTCCAACATCACACAGTTTATCAGGTGTAGAATGTCTAATGGGGAGGCAAGTCAGCTTGACTTAAAAACTCAGGCACTTCACTCGACTTTCTCTTTTTACCTAGTCCACCCTTCTGACACTCCTTCTCCTTCCTATTTCCATTTAAAAGCAGTTGTGATTAAAATCAAATGTCAGCTGCCCATAACTTAACTCAAATGTTCTTTCTTCCTTGCTTTTAGAGACATATTACTATCTTCCATCATCCAAGTAGACCAAGAAGGATTTAGGCTGAGATGAGTACGCATCAAATGATCTGGGTGTCATTACCAATCGGGCACTCTGGAGGGGTCATTCTCTTGGCCCTTATGGAAGCTGAACTTGGTCATACTTCCTTTTTCCCCCATATCTACTAAAGATCAACTGACACAGAAGGGACGAATTTGCTAACAATTTACTACTGATTTCTTTAAAACACGTGTCATCAATAAAGGAGGCACACAGTCAAATGACTTTGGAATCCAGAGACAGGACCTGAAAAATACACCCCTAAATTTTTCAGATAGGGGCATACAGATCCTTTGCATCAGAATCCCTTGAAGCTGAAACTTCCTGACCCCATCCCAGCCTAACTAAGTCAGGATCTCTGGGATGGGATCCAGGACTCTGCATTTGAACAAGCTCCCCTGGTGATTATAATTTACACCAAAGTCAACCTAACCTAAGAAGTGACTTCTAAGTGTGTGGCTTATGGGACTCATATGTTTCCCAAGTTTTCCTCAAGAAACCGGAGTCCAGCTGCAGGAAGAATTGCTCATAAATATAATGCTGACATCACATACTGGAGACAATGTCTGTGTGAGGCCAATAAAGAGGGATGAAAACATTCTCCTGGGAGAGGCTACTGTCTGGGGTGGGTGAGATGTGCCAGACAGGTGACCCTGCAGACATCAGGAACAGTGCTATCTGTGAAACATGATTATCTTCCTTGGTGCTAATTTTAAACTCAACAAAAGTCAATAAGAAACCATTTGAATGTTGTTTTAACTCTTTTTTTCATAGAAAACCTAATACATGCAAGCACTGGGTAATATATTCAAATAGATGCAAAGCACTTCCAGTGAAAAATGAGTCTTCCTCCCACCCAGGCCTTCTAGGGACGACCACTGTTTCCTGCATTTCTGAAACACACTGAGCAGAGTAGCACATATATGTGTGTACTGCATTCTGTTACTACCATGGGAGGAAGCCCATTATGCCCACAGTTCGGTATCTTTCATTTCCCCCTCAGTGACATATGTTGGAGGCCATTCTCCACATAACATATACATTACATAATTCCTTTTAACAGTATCACAGCTTTCCATTATATAGATAAACCACAGATCTTGGCAGGTTCACTTGTGACGGATATTATGTTTCTCCCATTCCTTGAATGATACTACAAGGAGCACTCTTATTCATATGTCTTTGCCCACCTGTGAAGATTTATCTTCAGGATACATTTTTAGAAGTAAAATTGCAAGGGCAAAGGATACATGCGTTTTTATTTGAGATGTTGCCAAATTTTCCCTCCAAAGAGGCTGCAGCAATTTACACTTCTATTAATAGTATATGATACTGCTTTTCCCCCCACACTCTCACCAATACAGTGTACTTCTGATTGTAATTTAATTTGCCACTGAGACTTCTTACTAGAGAAAGTGCTGACCAGATAACATGAATAGAACTTGGCAGCTATATTTCTCCTGGAGAATGAACACATTGGCATTCTAATTTATCATCTTTTTAGGACTTAGGTAAGGATGAGTCAGTGGCCTTGACCCTCCTCAACTCTGGGTAAATGTACAAACTTAAGTTTCTGGACTTGCACATCCAGGTAAACAGTGATGCACCAAGAAACTACAGACCTACAAGGCTATTGAAAGGAGTCTTCCATTAATTTGTTCTTTGAAAATTTGGAAATAAATCACAAAAATAGAATATTTCTTCTAATCAGTTAATCATTTAGGATTTGAGTAAATTCAAAACATTTTCTAAGTGATTATGAACAAATTTTCCTTGCTGAAGTCTGCAAAAGGGAAGGTACCCTGTTGGATGCTTTGTACCAACCCTCCTTAACAGACGACAGTCTAGTTTAAACAAAATCTACCTTCAGACTCAATGCTCTGCTTTATGGGTTCAAAGTTAATCAAAATTTATACTATTAGGGTACCTGGGTGGCTCAGTCGGTTAAATATCTGACTCTTGATTTCAGCTCAGGTCATGGTCTCAGGGTGGTGGGATCGAGCCTTGAGTCAGGCTTCGTGCTGGACAAGGAGCCTGCTTAAGATTCTCTCTCTCCCTCTGCCCCTCCCCCCACCTCTCCCACTCTCCCTCTCTCTAAAAAAAAAAAAAAAAAAATCATACTATCGATGTTGTCACTATTGTCACAACAGAAAATCAGAAGCTCTTTTCACCCATCATCTCTACGTTCCACCTTCAGGGAATAACAGATAATATGCTGTTTCTTCCAGTAATTCTCAGGATGTTATTGATTTATTATTTTTCACTGAGTCCATGCACTTAGGAGGAAACAGGGTGTAATATATATGCACTTTCAGAAAACTGCTCTAGTGTTGTAAATAATATCCCAAAACCTGAGCCTTTCAGAGGTGTCTGCTTTGCAATACAGAATTACTTAAGCACTGGAAATCCAATCTACAAATATTTATTTTGCAACTTCTATGCACAGGTCTAAATTTTTTATCCCATAAGTAAAATAAGTCCCTCCAGAAAAATACATTAATTCAATTCATATTTGCTGAGCATTCACTATATGCCAGGCACTAAGCTGGCACCATAGCACCCAAAGGGAATAAGGCAAAGACCCTGCAGTTGGAAACAGCCAGATGGAAGATACAGCCAAGTTGACAAATGGCTAAGAATGTAAGATGCAGTAGGGTCAGAGAAAGAGGGCTCCTAATCAAGGCTTGAGGCAACGAGGGAAGGCTTCCAGGAAAAGGCAGTCCAATATGACTTCTAGTTAGGATTCGGCCAAGGGAAAGAATGGACAGAATCAGGGAAATTCTATTGCTTATTCACATAAACTCCATGAAAGTCAACAATGGAACAGTACCCATATGAAATATCACAAGCTAGTGTTAGAATATGGGCAGCCTTCATGATGTAAAACAAATGTCTAAAAAGTTTTCTTAAAGTCTAAGGCCCCCAAAAAGAATAAAAGGAAAGCTTACACCACACACTCACTTACTCAAACTAAAGCATATTTTTCCATTACGGATACTATACATTTTCACCAACTCTGAAAAAACAGAATGGACATTTTATGAACTCTGGAAGAAGTTGTTCCCTAATTCCCCCCTTATGCTCCTCCCCCCACCCCCTTATACTGCAGCATGAACCTCAGGTTTTGAGCACCACCTTCTCTGCACTTAAAACTTTCAAAACCTGGGGTGCCTGGGTGGCTCAGTCATTAAGCATCTGCCTTCGGCTCAGGGCCTGATCCCAGGGTCCTGGGATCGAGCCCCGCATTGGGCTCCCTGCTCCGCTGGGATCCTGCTTCTTCCTATCCCACTCCCCCTGCTTGTGTTCCCTCTCTCACTGGCTGTCTCTCTCTCTGTCAAATAAATAAATAAAATCTTTAAAAAAAATAAAACCAAAAACTTTCAAAACCTAATTGGAGATAGTTATAGAGGAAAAAGATGGGCTTGATGGACTTAGACATACTTTCCTTTGTTGGTATTTAGATTATTTTGACAGCAAGCAGGCCTAGAGTAGGAACTGGTTCCGAGCAAACTCCCCAAAAAATATCAACAAGGAAGAACAGCCACTGGCTCTACAAAACTACTTGCAACGAACTCTCACATGCACCTAAGAACCACTGTATGAAGTTTAATACTTAAAGGAAAACAATTCAAAACCCAGGTACACTCACTTGGGCCTCCCCACATCATGGAGGACTAACATTAGTAGCTCTTCGATGTGCTATGCTAGGAAGCGAGATCAAAATGGCAAACAGGAAAATAAAACGAGCCTTCTGAGATTCATTCTTTAGTTTGTTAGTTCAAATACAATGCAGAAGAGTACTTTCCATAAAGAAGTTACTCAAATTTGAACGTTTTCACTTGTGCTGTTTGGAGAAGAACTGCCTGACTCTGTCTAATAGTGGATATTTCCAAGGGCCCCAAATGGTGTGGCTTTGGGAGAAGACAGAATCTGGGGAGGCTGGAGAGCAGGAACATCTACTGCTACCATATTGAAATGATTTAAGAGGAATCAATTTGAGTCGCTACGGTCACTCTGGTTACGTGGTCTATGTGCCAATCCGAACAGCTTCCAATGTGCTGTTTTCAAAATGTAGGGGGAAAAAGAGGAAAGGAAAATTAGATTTCAAATCTGCCCTATAATGAAAGGTTGTTAGAATGATTTATCTTAACTAAGTGACCTTCAAATTAGAAGCTGTATGCATTCTTATAACATTCTGAACTCTACATATCTTATCAAAATTAGATAGAAAAATATTTAAAATATTTTATATAAAATATTATTTTATAAATATATTTAATTTTGTATATCTTGCAGATATATCATGTATTTATGACACAATAATCTATTGAGATGCTGAACGTAATGCAAATATATATATGTATATATATGTATTATATATGTATTATATGTATTATATATGTATATATATATATATATGTAGTTACAAATCAGGTATAGCTATCTATAGCGTACACATATAACTACACACACACACACACGCCCCAAAATAACAGTGACTTAAGCAGACATGGTTTTATTCTCCCACATGAGTCTGGAGACCAGCAGACCAGAACCAATCTGGCCACTAGCTCTGCAGCCATCTAAAACCCAGGGTACTTTCAGATTTCTGTTCCATCACCCCTAGGGTATGGTCCTTATTCTCATGGTTCAAGATGGCACTCCAACCATCCCATCTACTGTCTAGGCAGCAGGACAGAGGCAGAGCAGGCCTCCAACCTCTAAGGACACTGTCGCACATAGTACGCCTCTTCATTCTCACTGGCCAGAATTGAGTACACAGCTAAACTTAGTAGCAAGGAGGGATGAAATTGTAGTCTTCGCTCTAGGCAGTTAGGTAGGCTTCCAGAAGCAATAGAGCTGGATTATTTAAGAAAGGAAAGTATCACATAGAGAAGGAGAATGGTCTGTGTCTGGAGAAAGTGAGTAAAGTCTCTCCAAGGGGGACTTTCAGCAATGGCAGGACTCAGAGTGGTAACTGGGTACATGCCTGGGGCTCAGTGGTGCCCCAACGGCTGCCACAAATGTCCCAGTGGCTGTGCATGGCATGAGAGAAGTAAATGACAGCAACAGCAAAGCCTAAATCTGACTTGATGGTTCCATTCAGATCAGGACAATGAGCAGCTCGTCTGTCACCAAGGCGTCCTGAAGACCAGAGCCTTTCTTCAAGTTCTGGGAGACATATAAGCGGTCAGTAAGTGGGCAGGGCCTGTGCTTTCATTTCCACCAGGACATACACTTGGAATTGTTCCTCTAGTGGTAATCTACAGTTGGTTAATGTACTCAAACTCACTCTGCACCCTTGGGACCCTAAGCAAGACTGTTCTTGATCAGAAACAGGGATAAGGAACCATATTTTGTCCTTATGATACCAACTTGTGCACAGGGAAGCATTGCTAACATTATAGTTTTTTAAGCAACAGCATTAACCCAGGTGATGTGACACTTCTCTATAATATTTTTCCCTGGCACATTAATTTACACATGCACATATATTACTGAAGAAAAGTGTTGGGAGTTTCCACCAGAACAACAGACCTGAAATTAGTGCTGAAAAACATTCACAGCCAGGATTTCACTCCCCACCCCCTGGTTATCTATTTCAGCCTTCTACATTGGCAACTTTTAATTTTTGCTGCTCAATGAAAATAATAAATAGCTTAGTGATGAAAAAAACATACTCTTGAAATACATTACAGCTCTGTGTTAACGGAAAGGAATACCATCTCCAATTGTCTGACACAATGTGTGACTTTCTGTTACTCCATCCGACAGATGTCTCCTATGAA